>NW_027040527.1:852500-3252500 GCF_037179485.1 Ochlerotatus camptorhynchus | reverse complement strand
GCACACAAGCCAGAAGTGAACCACAATTCGCAATTCGGAGAACATTTTGAATTGCAACCAATATAATCGCTGACCGACTTTCCTTCTTCGATTTCGTTATGTGAGAGAACACAGCAACAAGAAATAGAAAAATAGTCTACTAATAGACTACTCACAAAAAGCAGGCTAAAAAACAGATAATTGAAAAATGGTGAAATCAATAAATTTACGGTAACTTATAAAACATAGCTTCCTTGCGTTTTAATTAATATTTAATTTCATTTGACGATGAGCATTGAAATCAACACTTCTATTTTCTCCCAAGAGAACATGAGATCCACCTGGGGCGAGATTTGAGAGTGTACGCGGTAGTGTTTTAGCAACGATGTTTTACAGAGAGAAATATTCGTTGTGTTATGTCTGTTTGTCTGTGGTTCGAATTGTTTTGAACACTTAACGAATTGTTTTGAACTTTTAAATTGAAAGGTTGTAGCGGCCCCGCGGCAGCCTCGATTCTACCAACAATCAATACGAAACTAACGATTTTAAATTGGCTCACCACTTTAGTAGCCTATTGGTCCCAAGCAAACGATTAACGTACCCTATTCTAGTTGAAATTCTATTACTACACTATGTTTGTTTTGATTCGCTATGAAAGTTTGACAGATAACATCAGGGGTGTGTGGATTCATGCAGAACATGCAGGAGTGAGTGAAATAGCTTGGAACTGCTTGGGACCGTTGTTCTGGTACTGAGTGAGCCAAAAATAATAATGATTTTCTTCGGGACCCAGTGGTCTTAGAGTTACCTCTATGATTCTACTACTTGTTCCCGCTTGGTTTCATTAAGGGGTTACGCCTACCTGCAAGACCGAAAAAAAGCGAAAGTTTGGATTTTTTTTCTCGAAAACGACGCAACATATTGAAAATCGGTTTTCTGCCGTTTATTGAACACACATTAAATGGTACATTTATCAGTCGATGCTGTAAAAACGAGGTCCTGGTGCCCCGCACGGCTGCTCCCCGTGGACGATGTTCTAAAAAACGCTTTTTGCGGTGCCAACTGCGGTTTGTGATGTAATCATCTGAAATAAAAAAAAACATGCCAAATCGTTAAGCATGTGTTAAACTAGTCCTTGATCGTTCGGTTTTTTTTTTAATTTTTTTGACAAAATGGCGGCCTTGCACAGTTGAAGTGCCGATTATTGATCCTTGATCGGCTGTAAAAATCGAAATTAAATGATAGACGAAATCCGAACGATCGTGGACTGCACAAAATAGTACTGAACAGAAATCAAAACGAATCGGACGAATCGAATGTATACATTTCGAGAAATTTTTGGCACCAGTGTTGAAAATATGAATCCGAGATAATCGCGTTTAAAGTTTCAAGTTGGGTTTAGTCAAGTCCCCGGCAAGGTGACAGATAACCTTAGTTTCACGTACCCACTTGCAAATAGTAGATGTCGCCACACGACGTAAACAAAGGGATTGTCCTTCACCGCCGCAACGGTATTTCTCTATGGAAAACCAACTTTTTGTTTCACTGTGTGTGGATGTCAAACAACAGACAAGAATGCCATATGAAAAGAGCTAATTTATGATTTTAGTTGTGAAATGAAACAAATCAATACAAATTGAACCATCTTCTTCACGGATACAAATTTTGTTCATTTAAATAAAATTCATAAAAAAATATAAATGTTTATACCCTAAACATGAATTATTCAAAGTAAATTGAAAGCATGTTTAAAACTAAAATATTTATGTTTGAATAAAATTCACAAGTATGTTTATTTCAACAATATATGATTTGGGTAAACGGTTTTTAGCGTGTCATGCATCTTTATTTCCTTCTTATTGCATTCGGAAAAAGTTCCCCCAGCTTTGCTCAACTCAACAGAAAACGACCTGAAAGTGGCATAACCGAAGATGGATCCGGAAACCAGCTCGACAAAACCGGTGGAACCCCACAGTATCAACTTCACTCCGTCGTTTATGATGCCGATCTCTATATCATCCTCATCCACATGTGACTTCGAAAGAACAACGAAAATCCGAACGTAGAAAGAAACCGGTATGATGACCAGTGGAAGAAACGACAAAACGACGGTAATGTCACAATTTTTCACCGGTTCCACTGAACTAAAATCCCCGAACACCAACCCCGACGGGTACCCGCATCCCGGACCAGGACCCCAATACCATTAGGTCACCCTTAATCGCACCCGAAAAAGAGCAGGCATGTAGATGCCCTGCCCGAAGATCTTTTTGTTTTTCATTTGCAATAAGCATATTTATTTTTGTTCGTCTAGCTGTCAAACCAAACAAAAACAAATACGTTTATTTTCAACACGAATATTTTTAAAGTAAACTTAATATTATTTTTATTTTAAACATTGATTTCACATGACTTCAAACATGGAATACGTTTGAAATCAACCTAATTTATTTTTGTGGCCAGAACAAACTGAGTTTACGTTTAAATTTACCTCAAATATTTTTGTTTCGACGATAGTTTTTTCTGCGTGTAAAATAAAGATGATTTGTCATCTTGTTATCACTTTGAAGACCATCTAGCACCATTTTATAGTATGGTGCGTGTTGAGTAAAGCAACCCGAAAAAAAAATACAGTGAAATTTTCAGTGGAAACAATGCTCTAACATTAATATTTATTGTCGACAATAAAAATGATTGTTATAATGTTGTACCCTTCCGAAAACGGCAAAACTGCTACCTAGCTGTACAATGAATGTACATAATAAAATGTTGTTACAATGTTTTTTATCGTATTTATCATTTATTTTATTGTTAACATGATTCGATCACGAACAATAATGAACAATTCTATTACAATAAAAAATGTTGTTACATTAAATATTGGTGTGTTTTCATTGTGGGTTACTTCACGAACAATAAAAATAAATCTGATTGAAGTATGCAGACTATGAGAGGGTCAGCAACACTGCCAATGTAATCAAGATAGGCGCTGCTCGTATGGCTCGTCGTTGCCAAGTCAATTGAACGCCTACGACCAGATAGGTTTGAGTTGAACTCAACTCTCCTGCCTCATCTAAATCCCGCTTAATGCAGACCTTTTCCGTGCAGTCAATAATCATACAATAATAATAAAAAAATCCACCACTTGAAGATGTCAGGAAATAACTCTCAGGTGGAAGCATATTTCATGGGCGATTCTCTCCCGTTGAATGCATTAACTTATCAACGACGCTCAACCACCAAGGAGACGTGACCTAGAGAGATCGAGTGCAGGGGAGTTGGCTTCCATTTCTCACAAGTTCCGGATCGAATCTCAATCCCATAACCAGTAAAAAAAGGACTCACCCGTAACAGACATTACCACCCCCTTCCCTCCCCGGGGCGATGTTTCATTTTTTTGATTTATTTTTAAAGTCGATAAAGTAGATCTGTCAAGCCAACACATACACTCTAAAGTACACTGTTATTTTTTTTTAATCAATAAATTCGCCAACCAACAGTAAAATAACAATAATATATAATGTTATTGAAAAAAAATTATATGGGGAAATCACGAAAATTTCATTGTTAAGATACTTAACAACCCCCCTTTTTTATTGTAAATTTTCCATTTACCATGAAATTTACTGTTTTGTACAACATAAATCAAGGTAAATTTATTGTAGACGTAACAATATAAATCATTGTTAAGACAATAATTTTCGTCTTATTGTTACATTGTTTTTTATTGTATTTTTGTTGTTATTTTTTTTCGGGAAGTTCCGTTGCGTTTTCCTTCGAAAATGGTGAGTATCAATATGTTTGCTTAGAAAAGGCCAAAATGAACATTTATTGAATATTGGCGTCCTATACAACCAATTCTCCATTACCACCAGCATGATACAACCTTTCCTAAGTAAATTAACTTAATTTCCACTTTCATCTTAGTGGAAATCGCACATATTCACCATTTTCCGAAAAATGCAGCTGCGCAGGAAGTAACCTCTCACTGTGGGTGCAAACTTGTTATGCATTATTTTCCATGAAAACCTCTCCGATCCATACCTAAATAATAACCATTAGTTTTCAAACACGTTTTCTTACACGATTCAAGCAAAAGTTTCCACGGGAAATTATTAGTTTCGGTCCATAAACGAATTGCCCCAAAAATCGTCTGTTTTACTTGGAAAATTTGGAAATTATCCTCCTTCTAGTAGTTCTTACTTCGAAATGTAGGAGGCTTGGAAAAGTTTCACTGTAAGACGCCAATATAATATAGAATATAATATATAATATAGAATATAATATATAATATAGAATATAATATAAAATATATAATATAGAATTATATATAATATAGAAGAATATATTCGTTGACACTTGACAGCTCACTCCCATACAAAGTCCCACCAAGGGGCGCTAAAATGGTGATTTTTTTGCTAATGTAATCGTACTTATTTAAAATCGTTCCAGTGTACCAAAATTGATGAAATTTCGGGTTTGGGTTCCATGTTTAATGCAGATAACAAATATGTATTTACCTCAACACCCCTAAACAAGCATGTCTTGGAAGTTCCGTCGATGTTTTTCCGACTTCTCTCAGAACCTAGCTCAGAACACTTTTCTCAAATTTCCTCCAGGAGAATTTCTTTCTTCTTTCTCTGGCTCTTGTTTTCAGCTTCCCCTAGAAGCTAATTCAAACATTCCCCGGAGTTTTCTTCGAAAATTTCCGATCATAGGCCAAAAGTTAAAATTTTCGCTTTCAAAAACGGCAAAAATATAAAATTAATTAAAATAGAAAATATTGATAAATTCCGATTTTTGTTAAACCTTTGATACCGATAAGCTTTAAACCTCACTTTAAACATTCTGGCAACGCTGGTCTTATTATAACATCGACTGTGAGGCTGTGTTCCATTTGGAAAATTTTCACTTAGATTTGACACTTTGAAAATAAATTAAGATGTTCGAAAATCCCTCTGTTGTTAATCGGCCGATTTTCGAGAAAGCGTCTGAAAAAATTGATTCCTTGTCTGTCAGAAATAAGTTTGCTGGAATAGCAGGTTTATTTGAACATTTTCCATCTGTTAAATTTAAGTAAAAGTTCATCAAATGGAACACATCCTGATAGAATGGACCTAATGGACTATGCAACGTCCGTTTCGAATTTGACAGTAACTGAACAGTTCAATCTGATACCCGCCAACTGTCGTGATGGCGTCCACCTTACCGCCGTTACTTGCCTTGAACGGTGGCGGGCATAATTCGTTTCGTTCGCGTTTTTCGGATGGTCAGCGCGGCGCTGCAAAAATTGACTTCTTCTTTTTGGCACATTGCTTTGCAACCGCAGCGAGCTCAGCACAGCAGAGAGGAGCCGGCCGTACAGAAGAAAAAAAAAACGCGATTTTGCCAATCTCCAATAAACGCAGTGAATTATCGGGCACCAGAAAACGGATCGTGCGTCGCCGTATTCGCGAGAAAAAGTGCGGAAAATATCGACCAGTTAGGCGAGTGGTGTTTTCCCGTCGGAGTGAATCGTTTTTGGCTGCCTGAAAACCCAGGAAATCCCAGGTGGAAGTCCTTTTCCTGCTGTGAGTGTGGATCTGTCTGGAACCAAGAAAAAAGGCAGAACGGAGTAGCAGGAGAGAAAAAAACGAAGCGATCCATCGTTCATCGCGCTGTGCGTGTGTGAAAATTGTGGAAAAGGTTTTAATTGCGTTTGGGAAAAATCCTGTGTAGATAATTTTTGGTGTTTTGCTGTTTTCCGTGGCCGAGAGGTGCGCTAAAGCCCAGACAAGATGCAGATCTTGCAGATCCTTGAGAAGACCGTATCACCAGGTGAGTAGTTTTTGTGTGCTGGAATTGACGGATCGGAATGGGAAAGCATCATCCATCCCTATCAAGTAGTTTGTACCGTGTCTTCTTCTCGGTTGTACACGGGAAATCGAAGGCGGAAGACTTTTCCTCTATTGTGGAAGTTCCCCAGCATGAGATTGGACCTCAGCAGCATCGTGGAGGGCGAAAGTGATTTCAGCATATTAAAGTGGAAGCAGCAGGCAGAGGCATATGAAGGAAAAACGTCGCCTTGAAATTACGTCTCGCGCTTTTTGTACAAGTATTCGTGGCAGGAGAAAGAGAGAGAGGGAGAGTGTTGAGAGAAAGATGAGACAAAGAGGAAGCTTGAATATCAGCTACCGAGGGGTGGCTCACAGGGCGACATGCACTAGAGTGCTGAAATCAGCTGATAAGACGTTCAACGTTTATTTGATTTTCTTGTTTTTTCATCAATTCAATTTAATACGACCTGATACTCAATGCTGCACCTAGTTGGTATTGTTTAGAATTCTATATCTTATCTTGACTTTCTAGTTAGAAAAGTCTATTGGGACAGAGAAGTCATGGTACACCATGTATTGCTCAAGGACATTCTGCATCACTGTACATCTGAAAGAGTTTCTTTTTCTGAGCACAACCATATTTTTTTCGAACCCATAAGTGCACCCCAACGACGATTTTTATAGATAATAATCGTATTGTCAATACATTTTATATTGACGTGAATACATCGATATTGACTATTTATGTATTCACATCATCAATATTACTGTCAATACTTGTAAGTATTGTCAATATTTCTTACCGTGTGGGGTTCGATTTAAAGCGAATTAATGACTTTACTGTTTGACACTAAACTAACAAATTGAGAGGCTCTAAGATGGTGATTTTTGTTAATATAATCGCACTTCTTTAAAATAGTTCCAGTGTACCAATATTGGAGAAATTTTGGTTGTTGCATTTTAATGCAGATTGCGAATATGCATTTATCTCCATACCCTTAAGGTTCTACAAAGGGTCATTATTTTGTTTACTTCTTCTTTTTGAAATATTTTTCGATCATCATTTTCTAAATGTATTGGTAAAATTCATTGGAAATGCATGTCCCCACGCCAAAACTGCCCATTTTTCATAAATATCAACTGGTATGGTGAGGAAAACTTAACCATCTCTTTTCTTCCTTCATTTCAATACAACAGAAAATGTGATGTCACACTATCTAGTGGATAAGAATGTAGCAGACAAAACATAAGCACTGCCAGACTGCGCTGTATGCAAGTTTGTTTACACCCCTGAGCGGGAAAGTGTATAACAGGCTACGTGCACTGCTGCCATCAACCCTGTTAGTGTTGAATTCAATCTTCTGTGACTTTTTTAATTGGACCGGTAAAATGTTTAAAATGGTCATTTATGTTTTATTTAATCAGTTATTGATATTTATCCACCATTAAATACATCCACTCATCTATGTTAATAAGGCAGACTTCGCAATTAATTGTTTTAATAAACTTAAATTCATTGCTAGAGGCAATACATCTGGCACCGCTGTTTCAATGATACTTTCACGATTGCTAGCAAAGCAGTAAAGTAGAAATGGTTTTCTTTGTGATGAATTTTGTTCACCAAGAGTTTTGTGAAGCAGTTGTTTTGAGTTTCGTGTATTCGATTGCGTTTAATTGTGCTATACTTCGAAGAACACAAGTAAGTAAATACAGTGAATGTGTTTTACCCAGGAAATTTTCGTGTTTTACCCACGAAATACATGTTTTAAATTTTCGTATTCATAATATATGAATGTATGTGTAAACTAATGATAATGATTTTATGATATTTAAAAAAGAAGAAGAACACAAAATTACTTACCCTTTGTAGAACCTTAAATGAACCCAATTAGGAATCGATTGCTTTCTCCACGAATGATCTTACATTTTACTACAGACTTGAAGTTGTGCCACCTAACTAACTGATCATAACCCTAATAAAAAAATACCATAAACGAACGATAACCAAAATCATTGAACTATTCCACAAATGGTTTGGATGATACCCCGAACACGTCGTTAAGCAAATTAACCATAACATTTCTATTAGGGAAGTAATTGACTTTTTAACATTTCTGGGTGATGAAAACTCAAGGCTAACAGGAGTTCGACCCGGTTACGAATGACCCTAGAGTCTACTCTCAACGAATGATAAATAATCAATTTAGTTAATTGTTAGTTTTCAAATAATCGAGGTCGAATCCTAAATGTATACTTCCACCAATTATAACGCACGGGTAGCTCCTACATGTATGCAACCTAAATATCATGCATAAAGCATTACATCTAATCTAGAAAAAGAAAACTTAAGTAGAGTGGCAAAAATTAAGCGAGATAATTTCATTCTACTTCGCGACTAAACATGTGTAAGAGACAAGAACCTCAGCTAGCTCGTTTCTCGATTTTTTTGTGAAATAGGTTGACAGAGCGAAATCGAAAGCCTCTTTCGGAATCGTATGCTGAACTATTGTCACTATTAAGACTTTAAAACATGACTATATTCGATATTTTAGTCACTACTATTTATATCACATGTTTTAAATTCGTACGAGCACAGCATTGCATTACACTTCGACGCGTTCTTGCCATTTGGGGACCCCCTCATGTTTGTTTACGCATGTGTGAGTATGCTCGCTCATCATAACAAAAGAGAGAAGAGATCATTTGACATAACCTAAAAGTGGAAATGAATTCGAAGGCGTAAATTTAAATAGTGTTGCTAACCGCACAATGGATATCAATTCCGTTTGTTGTTTATCAATAATAAATGAACAATGATAAAATTGCAATCATGAATCTGTTCCATCGCTCCACACGCACAACGGAATTTTCACCCTGATCTTGGGCGTGCGTATTTAATGTAAATGCCGCCAATAATCCTTCATTCTCTGCTTTTTCCCCTCTCCATGCCTTTGGCCTCATGAACTTTTGAATGGGTTGAACATTCTTCAATATGCCGATAAACGAAACATTGGCTCAAGCGGCATAACATTGGATACTTTGCTTTACTATTTTTCCCTCTCTCTCTCTCTTTCGCTCCGTATTTCAAGGGTTTAAAAAAACAAATCGTTCATCCTATTCGGAAGAGAATCGAATTAGGCTTGAAGCAAATCATATTTTTTGCACATAACATTTTGATTGCTTCTTAGTTATGAGCGTTACCTAATCCATTGTTCCCATTCATTCTGCTTTGCAGACAAAGATGAACTGCTGGCAGCGAAAAACTTCCTGGAGCAGGCCGCAGCATCCAACCTGCCCGGCTTCATCCGAGCCCTGTCCGATGTGCTGGTCTTTGCCGGTAATTCTCCGGTGGCCCGCATGGCCGCCGGTTTGCAGCTAAAAAACCAGCTCACCAGCAAAGATGCAACCATCAAGTATCAGTACCAGGAACGGTGGCTCTCGTTCCCGGAGGATATGCGGGAATATGTTAAAAAGAACGTGAGTAGTGGTTATTATTGCTAGCGACCGTTGGCGGTTTTTAATTTTTGGTATTTTATGTTTATTCTAGATTGTTGCAACTCTTGGAACGGAAAGCACCCGCCCTTCATCTGCAGCACAGTGCGTCGCTTATGTGGCCGTTGCTGAATTGCCCGTAGGACAGTGGCCCGATCTGATACAGAAGCTGGTGGACAATGTAGTCAATGAAAAGTCCACTGAAATGCAACGGGAGGCCACGCTGGAAGCTATCGGCTACATCTGCCAGGACATCAATTCGGAAATCCTGGAACATCAATCCAACCAGATCTTGACGGCAATCATTCATGGTATGCGCAAGTCGGAACCGTCCAACAATGTCAGGTTGGCTGCCACCAATGCATTGCTCAACTCGCTGGAGTTCACCAAGGCTAACTTCGAGGAAGCAACCGAACGAAATTATATCATGGAAGTAGTCTGCGAAGCGACTCAATCCGGCGAAACGCAAATCTGTGTGGCCGCTCTTCAGTGTTTGGTGAAGATTCTTACCCTCTACTATCAGCACATGGAAGCTTACATGGCTCAAGCTCTGTTCCCAATCACCCTTGAAGCGATGAAATCCGACAACGAACACGTTGCTCTCCAGGGTATTGAGTTCTGGTCTAACGTAAGCGATGAGGAGATTGACTTGGCCATTGAAGCACAGGAAGCGCAGGAAGCTGGGCGTCCTCCGAATCGAGTGTCGCGTCACTATGCCCGTGGAGCTCTGCAGTTTCTTGCTCCGGTTCTGATGGAGAAACTTACCCGCCAGGAAGAATTCGACGACGAGGATGATTGGAACCCGTCCAAGTCGGCTGGCGTGTGCTTAATGCTGTTGGCCACCTGCTGCGAGGATGAAATTGTACCGTTTGTCTTGCCATTCGTCAACAACAACATCAAGTCCACCAATTGGCGCTACCGGGACGCAGCCCTGATGGTATTTGGTTCGATTCTCAGTGGATTGGAAGCGACTACCCTGAAGCCGCTGGTGGAACAGGCCATGCCCACGTTAATCGAGCTGATGTACGACCAGAGCGTAATTGTGAGAGATACCTGTGCGTGGACTTTTGGCAGAATATGCGAGGTAATTTTTGGCTAGATTGGTTGGTTGTATCGAACGATCTCTCTCAATAACCGGTGTTCTCTCATTCCATTACAGGTCATTCCGGAAGCGGCCATCAACGAGCAGTATTTGGAACTCCTGTTGAAGGCTCTGCTCAATGGTCTGAAGGCCGAACCTCGCGTTGCAACAAATGTTTGCTGGGCATTCACAGGGCTCTCGGAAGCAGCTTACGATGCAGCCAACGTTGACGATGATCCCCCACAGACCTACTGCCTGTCGAAGTACTTTGATTTCATCATTAGCAACCTGCTGGAAACGACCGATCGCCATGACGGTGGACAGGCCAATCTGCGTTCGTCGGCATACGAAGCACTGATGGAAATGATCAAAAATTCCCCGCAGGATTGCTACGTTTCGGTACAGAAGACTACCATGGTCATCCTGGAACGGTTAAATCAAGTCCTGCAAATGGAATCGCACATTTCCACTCACTCCGACCGGCATCAGTTCAACGATCTGCAGTCGCTGTTGTGTGCCACGCTGCAATCAGTGTTGCGAAAGGTTGACGCCAAGGATGCTCCCCAGATCTCGGACGCAATCATGACCGCGCTTTTGACCATGTTCAGTTCAAGTTCCGGAAAGGTTGGTGGTGTGCAGGAAGATGCTCTGATGGCAGTTTCCACGTTAGTCGATTTGCTCGGCGAAGGATTCATCAAGTATATGGATGCCTTCAAGGAGTATTTGTACATGGGTCTGAAAAATCATCAGGAGTACCAGGTTTGCTGTACAGCAGTCGGACTTGCCGGAGACATTTGTCGAGGACTGAAAAACAAAATCCTTCCATTCTGTGACGAAATCATGACATTACTTCTGGAAAATCTAAGTAATCCGTCGATCCATAGGAGCGTGAAACCGCAGATCTTATCCGTATTCGGTGATATGGCGCTGAGCATTGGTGCAGACTTCAAAAAGTATCTCAGCATTGTCCTGCAGATGTTGACGCATGCCACCCAGGTTCAAGTTGACCCGAATGATTACGACATGATCGACTATCTGAATGAACTGCGCGAGAGCGTACTGGAAGCCTACACCGGAATCGTGCAGGGTTTGAAAGGAGTCGACAAGGCGCCTAACGATGATGTCAACCTGCTTCAGCCGCACGTTCCATTCATCATCAACTACATCGTTTCGATTGCCAAGGACAGCGAATTGTCGGACGGAAATATTGCCATCGCGTCGGGACTGATTGGTGACATGTGTTCCGCGTTCGGTCCTCCCCTGTTGCAGCTTGTCGGAGATCCTCACATCCAGCAGCTACTGGGAGAGGGCAAGAATAGCCGAACATCACGAACCAAAACGCTCGCCAACTGGGCGCTGAAGGAAATCAAAAAACTTAAGCAACCGGCGAACGACGCGAGTTGGTAAGTAGCGCCCACCGGGGAAGGGACTTCGCGCCGGACTGCCAGTTTATACGGGGTGATGGATATTATCTAATTCTTTCGAGTCCCCCTTCTTTCCCTTCGTCTCTGATTTCTGTAATGACACTTTATTTCAAACACTTTTCTCTTTTTTCTTTCTTTCCATTCTGTAACCCGAATGCATTTCGGGGGCACGTTAGGCGACTTAAATGAACTGGTAGTAGAGAATTGTAACTTTATAGGTGTGCTTGAGGATAATAGTGTGTGAACGGGCGCGCGCGAGAGAGAGATAGAGAGATTGTTATGCAAGGAGAAAGCAAAACGAATCATGAATCAAAAGTTGGACCAGGAAATTGTGAGAATCCGCTCTTGAGTGATCGTTGATTGAAAGGTAATGAAGATAGTAAGCTGGGCAGAGATTTTACTTTTGTTTGCTTTTGTCTTTCCTAACAATATTGGCTTTTTGTTTGCGTGTTGACTAGTGTTTGGTTCGTCTGTTGTTGTTTTTTTTATTACTGTGCTATCAGTCTGTTAGTTTTTATATTTGTCATTGCTGTTTCTCAGATGGACTATTCGTTTTCTTCATATCGCTTTTACCATACCTTTGTTTTGCTTTGTCTTAACAACATAACCATATGTGGTAGGGTAGTGCCACATTGTGTATTAAAGCTAAAGCACAGAATCAAAGTTTTGCTATATACGACCTTTTCGTTGAAAACGGATTGTTACGTCCAGGGCGTGAATACGGCCCTACGTTGTGGTTTCTAGGTTTGTAAAGTACCTCCGGCGGTGTGACGACAGCGGACGAAGACTTTTGCTGGATCGGTAGGGGAAAATAATAGACTTAACTTACTGCAGTAGCCAGTATGCCTACTCGGAGATTCGATAGTTAACTCACAGGCAAATAGACATAACTCTTCATATGTTGATCGTTCACTCATTCAACGGTGGATTTAAATTATTGTTAGTTGATAGTGTAGCCCACTGAAGGCGCGCCTAGTCATCGGTAACCGCAAGTCAGTCCCTTCGGTATTTTTTATCAATTTTGAGTTAGCATCATTATTCAGTTTATCTTTTTACGTTTTTTAAGATGTGCTATTGAAAAAAGGTGGTTTGTTCAAGAAAAATAAATAAAAAAAAAACAACACCATGTCAAATTGTCCCACAGCGAAAAGTAACTGCAAGTCAGCCCTATTAGGAAAAATATGATTTCATTAAATCTCTATGCTGCCGTTATACGCATAAGAGTCCCACGGTGCATAAGGATTGCAACATGGGACAGTTGTGCGTATAACGGCAGTATAAATATATCTATATATATAAAAATGAATTTCTGTTTGTCTGACCCTTATAGACTCGGAAACTACTGAACCGATCGGCGTGAAAATTTGTATGCAGGGGTTTTTTGGGCCGGGAAAGGTTCTTATGATGTTCGAGACCCCTCCCCCTCTGTAAGGGGGGGGGGGGTTCCAACCAAATACATCAGCGTATAAACTCAAGCTAATATTGAATCTAGTAAGGGGCTGTTAATTAACTACGTAGACAGTTTTTTTTGGGACTCTCCCCCCCCCCCCTAAACTGTCTACGTAGTTTATGAACAGCCCCTAAACTATAAAACAACGTGTTAGCTATGTTTTCTGCTTGCTTCTATTGAATTAAGAATGTTAGACTACATATCGCTTCATGAGATTTGATTCAAGACAGATTCTGTCCACTTCCACTAGGGTATCCGGAGCATGGTTTCATGGCAGGGCGGTCAACTACTTCCAACCTTCTGTGTCTCACCTCGTACATTACGGAGAGTATGACAGACCATAGGCGTAGCCAGATAGGGGCAGGGGGGGGGGGGGCGACTGCCCCCCTCTAAACTCGGCAACACAAAGGCTTTCGAGGAAATGGTGTTCGGTGAAATGGCATTCGGCCAAATTTTCCATGGTAATTTTTTTTTCGCCCCTCCCTAGCTCGAAACCTGGCTACGCCCTTGTGACAGACCATATGCAAACAGCCGTCTTCGACAAGTTGAACCATCCTATAGCGATCGCCAAACTGGATAGGCTCGGTATAAACGGCAATCTCCTATGATGGTTCGCATCCCATCTATCAGATCGTCAGTTGGAAGTTGCAATCGACGTCTGTCGATCTCCTTCGTTCCCTGCCACTTCGGGTACTCCGCAAGGTTGCCACCTTGGCTCGTTGATATTTCTTGTGTATTTCAACGACGTCAATTTCGTCCTTGACGGTCCACGACTGTCGTTCGCAGACGACATGAAAATCTATCTCCGAATCTGAGCCATCGCTGACTGCCACCTTCTCCAACTTCAATATAACAGCGAGCATATCTCGTACGTGATCGACAAGGCATCTAGAACGCTCGGCTTCATTTTCAGGATAGCTAAAAGTTTCACTGACATCTACTGTTCTAAGTCGCTTTACTGCTCCCTCGTCCGGTCGGTGTTAGAATACTGCTGGCCTAAATGGAATCGCAATAACCAAAACAGTGTACAAAGAGTAGAGTCCACTCCAAAAAATATGCACGTCCGATCTACGTGAAAACATAGGTAGCTTTCGTCCAACTACTTTTCACGTAACATTTACGTTAATGTCATTTAGCCAAAAATATTCCCATTTAGTGGTCAACATGAACAGTAGGTGAATTTTACGTGATTTCCACTTAACTTGGAATAGATTTTCGCGCAATGTTTACGTGATTTTTAAATGATATTTACTGACATTTTTTGTTTATATTACGTTTACGTTCTGTGATTTTTACTAATATTGAAATGAATTTTCACGGAATGCTTACGTGATCTTGATGTTTACAGGATCTAAAAATACGAATAAAATAATATTTAAACATTTTTAGATTTTTTTAATTAAACGCCAAGCATTTCTCTATTGCCATTAAAAAATTAACACTGAACATTTCGTTGCCTCAAAAATTTGATCAGGACCATTCTGATGCAATATCTGTTTGCGCTGTCTTATTCAGAGTTATGATATTGATTCCAGCCTCTGAAATCTAAATAAATACAATTATTTGCGCGGTCTTGCAATGATGTAAAATAGTATAAAAACACCTTCTAGTTTATGCAGCGTTAGTGTTAGGAAGTCCAAAACTGAGAGCAACTCTTCCTCTAATGAAGTCGACGCCATATTGAATAACTTTCTCATACAAGTAAATCACGTAAACCCATTTCACGTAAGCACTTTCATCATCAGCTCCAGTGAACATTACATGGTATGTTTGTTAATTTCACTACCATCATGTAAAAATGAAAGTTTAAGTAATCGACATGGCTACTTGATTTTTCACGTAGGTTGAACGTGTATACTTTGTAGAGTGTACATGCTTATCACATTCTTTTTACGTGAAATTCCCGTAGTATCAACCGACATGAAAATCACGTACATTTTATCAAAATTCCATTTGACATTGATCTGCGGCACGTGAAAATGATTGAAGTGGGGTTAGGGGTTACGTGATTTTTCACGTAGCATCAACGTGAAGATTTTTTGGAGTGTCTATTCAACGACGATTCATCTGGTTTGCCCTTCGACGATTGTCTTGGAGGGATCGTCATGGCCTTCCAAGCTACGAAAGTCGGTGCCAGTTAATCAGAGGCGTCGCGTGCCTCATTTGTTTACCTGTGCACGAAACTTTGTTCGTTATAGTTTACCACCACATATTAGTTTTTGTTTTGTTTTTCAATGCTCCATGAATTCGAAGGACATATTCTCAATTGCTATATTAATCACTACCTAACGTAACGTTTAAAGGGCCTATCATATTGTGTAAACAAAACTTGCATGGCCCTTTTTGCGCTAACCGAAGTAGGAGGAATTGCAAAATTTAACAACATTATCAGAATGAACCAGGGGAAGCTCATAAGTTTGGACAGGCGCACCGGCGCACCCATTGGTAATTGAGAGATTTACAACTGACAAGAGACTGCAAGTATGATACACGTCCAAAGCGTACCAGACTGCTGTTTCCGTGTTGCTCCCGTGGTGCACACCGCCATGTATTGTGAAAAATGTGTGGTATGTTTCAAGAGGTTATAGAAGGTCTGCTTGACTTACATCAGGCATTGACCATTCACGAACTTGCCACCCGCCACCCAAAAAAGCTCGCTTTTAGGTCCACTATCGAGTTTTGTCTAGGTAGTGATTAGGCAGACCATCCGAACTGAATTTAATCCTTTTTGAAGCAAACCAAGGTCATAGCAAACTTGTGGTCTCGGTCTGGAATAAAGAAGTAGGGGAACTAGGGGCAAGAAGGTCACCCTAACGATAGCGCGTTTTAATATGCGATTCCGTGAATATTTATAGGAGTTCGTGAACCGAATTGTAAGTTAATAACCTTGTCTCCATGTATCATCATTGAAATTAAAATTAAACCCCATCAAAAAATGTTAATGATTTTTTTCAAAATGTCATGTCGTACCTGCTCTAAAAAATGCTACGGGGCAAGAGGGCCACTCTTATGGGGCAAAAAGACCATATGTCTAAAATGAAGTGAAACTGATAAATGTTCATTTCTAAACAACAAATTACTATTCTTAGGTATGACAGCAACTGCTTTTATTGTTTATTCCACTAAAATATTGATTTAACGATATTTGTTTTTATCCAAAACATATAAACCATGTGCGTCAATGAATTCAAATGGAAACTATTTTATACAGTTTGTTTTCCAAAATTTCACGAAGACAATGTAGGGGAATTTACGTATTCTCGTCAATCTAAGCAGCGTCTGCACTTCTACTAGCATTTTCTCAGCGTCACGCACATATATGATGTGTCTGTTTGTTTACATTCATCTGCTGCTTGCTTCTCTATCCATTCCAATCGACAGAATTTTTCAAAACGTTTTGAAAGCGTTTTTACAACGCTCCAAACTTCTCAGGTGAGTGTGACTATTGTCGGCAGTCTCTTTTTCTTCGACAACCTTCCCATTAGAACTGCGTGTTAACCAGCTGTTCTATTATCGGCAACTCGAAATCAACCTCATTTTGTAGTGCGTATGCTTTATTTGAAGAAAAATGTAGCATTACTGGATTGCTCGATCGTTCAAATATAATCAGATTGAAGCTGAAAGGCTAAACAATCGTTTGGACACATTCAGGTAAGTGCGTTGATGGGAAAACATAGTGAAATTAACGTTTAAATTTTGGTTGCCGAAAACAGTCAATGGGTGCCGAAGCCAACATTTACCCTATATTAGAAACATAAATGCCCAATTGTGCTAATTTCTGAACAGTTTTGTACAATTTAATACATAAATGTAGGGGTGGCACTCTTGCCTCGTATAAAGTTTATTTTTAGGAATATAATTTTTGATTAATTAAAGAAAATATTTAATAATTGATTGTTACTGATGTTTCAATCAACCATCAATAGTGACGTCTCAATGCAGAAATTGTGAAAAAAAATAAATTAGAAATTTCGAAAACCTTATTTTATGATGCCTCATTCTTATAAAAAACTAGCTTTTCAATGCATCAACACAAAATGATTTTTTGCATTTTTTTTACGACTTCGATTCGGACAGAACTTTTTAGAATGCTTCATAGGAATACCGTGCATAGGTTCATCGTAAGATAGGATTGAAATGATTTCATTTTCAAAATATATTGAGGATGGCACTCTTGCCCCGGGTGACCTTCTTGGCCCTAGTTCCCATACAGCTGTAATATGACCATAAAATCTATAAAAATCTTAACGCATTTTTTAAATTATTTACACCTGTGTCGTGTACAGGTTGCACATGTGGACGCGACGCCACTGCATTTAATGCACCTGGATCCTTTGTGGAGTCGAAGAGATCCGACAAGGGCCCTGTTTGTGGCAGACATTCTACAGGGCAGAATCGATTGTCCTTCTATTCTACAACAAATCGACCTTAACGTTCAACCACGAGCACTCCGTAACAACGCAATGCTGAGAATACCTTTTGGTCGTACAAACTATTAGTTCGTATGCTGTCGCTCTTCGCATGTCGGTCCTATAGCAGTTTTTGTCAAAACTGAGTTTTACAATGCAAATGGTAGCTGATCGGTCATATTTTCTTAATACTGGATGAACTCAATAACTTTGTTCTGAAAAAGTTTGGAAAGACAGCCACATTTTGGTTGTCTCATCACATAAGAAGCAATGGTACGAATCAAGCTAAAAATTCGATTTTCTCGGCTTGCTGATTTTTGCCATGGGACCGACATAAGAAGAGCGGCAGTATGGTGCTATCAATGGGCTACAAAGGGTTTCAATCGTGTAGATTCCGTGATATATTTTTAAGAATTAGTAATTAAGTTGGACTTCACGGCCTTTGCAGCTTGTTACTTCTTGACTATATTGTATTTCCTTGTATTGCTTAATCCATCATTAGGACTAAACCTAGTCTGTTGATTTAGAACTAATTAAACAAATAAACTAATTTATCCTTGGATTTAATGTTTGCTGAATATGGATTTAAATAAATATATTCCCTTGTTCATACTGCAAGCCTTGTTATATGTTATTCAGAATATGACCATAGAACATGTATCATATTACTACCCAGATCACATGTTTCCAAGTGATATTGAACAACATTACAAGGCTTGTAGTAGAAGTAACGTTGAGCAATCAATTTGATAAGTTTGACAATGTTTTGTAATCGAACTTATCTGAATAATACAATATTATTGAATACAGCAACAATTCCTTAATACTCGCGCTCTAGAATGCAAATTATTTCGGGTGAAAATGAAGAATTATCGCTTTCTTGCTCTTAATTAATTTGTTGTTGACTTGCCATCTTTGCGAGTAATGTTTGGCATGTGTTATACAGTAGGGGGAAGTCCTCTATGTCCGGACACTGGTGATATTCCATAAACAAAGAGTGATAATAAGATTTGGATATGATGAAACAATAGTAAGCTGTATGTTTTCACCGTGTACAAATTATGACGTCACGGCCAGCAAATGAGAGCTGTCAAAAGTTTTAGCCTGTAAAGAAAAAAAGAAACGAGAAAATTTCGCGGAAGTGTACTCGCGAATATTTCCTAAATTTAAAAGTTGAATATTTCTGTACGTCGGCTTTGGTAAGTTTTCTTTTGAATGTTATGCGAATTTTGTATGAAAATATACTGCCGTTATACGCATAACTCTCCCATGTTCTATGCAATTCTTATGTACCGTGGGACTCTTATGCGTATAACGGCAGTATAGGATTCTAAGGAAATTTTCGAAAAATTTCGAAATTGTGTCCTCTATGGCCGGACAATAAAGTTGTCAACATAAAATGTGGATATAATAGGATATAATGTAGAATTTAAGTTTTTTTTTATTGTTACAGGAAGTAATGACGTTGAGTAGTAGATATGGAACGCAAAAAACAAAATTCGTGGTCTCTGGAAGACTTGAGAACTTCTCTCAACAAAATACTTTCAAAGCAAATGAGTATACGAGAGGCCGCCGTAAAATATGGCATACCTAAAAGCACACTGCAAGATCGTATCAGCTGCCTCAGAACCGGTAAGGATATGGTTCTGGATCACAAAGCCGGTGGATTCAAGAAGACGTTTTCAACTGAATACGAGGAGCAGCTTGCGCATCACGTCACGGATTTGTCGAATCGATGTATGCCACTTACCAAGAAGGAGTTTTTGAAGCTGGTCTATGATCTCGCTGAAGAGCTCAAGGTTCCTCATCGCTTCAACACCAAAAAAGGCACAACCGGGAAATTTTTTTACTACAGCTTCATGAAAAGGCATGGATTTTCTTTGATAACTCCTGAGTTGGCTAGCCTAATGAGAGCTGTTGGGTTCAACCGTCCTCAGGTCCAGTTATTTTACTCCAATCTTGAAAATCTTATGGTTAAGTACAAATTTGAACCGTCCAGCATCTACAATTGCGATGAAACTGGAGTCAATTGTGTGCCGAAGCATGAGAAGGTTTTAGCTCCTAAAGCCGTTCGTCAAGTTGGTAAACTGGCATCTGCGGAACGTGAAAGAAATATCTTCACTACATACCTTGTTTTGTATGAGTGCAATCGGACAGTACATTCCACCTTTGTTTGTCTTTCCAAGGCATAATATGAATGCTAGGCTTATGATTAACGCCCCCGCACAAAGCAAAGGAGTTGCTCAGTCAACAGGTTGGATGAATGGTGATTTGTTTTTACAATTGCTTGAACATTTCGTAAATTTTTCGCATCCTTCAAAACAATCACCTGTTCTTCTAATACTTGATGGTCACAGCAGCCATAAGACGTTGGAAGTGATTAACTTTTGTAGAGAACATTTTGTTCATGTTCTAAGTCTTCCGTCACACACAAGTCACAAGCTGCAACCACTCGATCGGACTTTCATGAAACCATTCAAGAATGCTTACCATGAACGCTGTGAAGTGTGGATGCGGAAAAATGCAGGAGCACGGATTACAGACTACGATATTGCTGGCCTCGTAGGTGAGGCATACGTGAAGGTAGCACGAACAGATCTTGCAGTTTCGGGTTTCCAGTTTACGGGAATTCATCCGTTCAATAAACACATTTTCTCGGACATCGACTTCCTACCATTTGATTTTACAAACATTCCGTTGGAAGAGTCTGCAACTGGTCCAAAAAAAATCTTCGTAGAAGATGCCACTGTCAATCCATCAACCTGTTCTGCTACTTGTGCTACCGCAAGCAAGCAAAGAAAACCACTTGGCAAAAAAACCTCTTAAGCGCGTTTGCCTAGTGTTGTTTGCGGAGGGTTCAGGATGGGAGTTGGGAATGGTAGGTTTTTGCGCTAGCGATTGGGTTTTTGGTTCCCGTTGCAAGGATCGTTTCTTAAATACGATACAAACGGTTGCCAAGTCCGATGCGAAGGTAATCGGATCGCTTGCGCTGGATGGTGTTGCGAACTTACTTTTGTCCTTCCTGAAATATAGCGAAGAGATTGATTAACTTTGGCTATTTGCCACAACCGGGTATTAGTTCTACTTAAGTTAGGTTCCACCTAAAGAGAGTCCGGTGCTACATGCCAGTCTTAGGGGTGGCAGTATGACGTTGCCGGATTCAATTTTAAAGTTGGATTACTAACTCTGTAGACCAGTGATCCAAAGTTATTCTGCTAAACTCAAGATTGGGTTCTGGGAAATAGCTATCCGGCGCTACATGCCAGTCTTAGGGGTGGTAGTATGACGCTCCCGGAGTTAACTTTTTCACTACAGATTACCAACTTGGGTTGTGGCCAGGCCGAAAAGGTTTCGGATGAAATGAGTTCCGCATGGAGTTCCTTATGAACGTAACACCAAAACTGAATCTTTATTTTCAAAATGTTCCCCTTATATAGGGGTTTTGGGACCCAGAATTTGGGCGTTGGTACATCGTGCGCATGTGCGCTTTGCTGCTATGCAAGGGTCTAATTCACCTACGCTCAAGTCCCTAAGTGACGATACGGTTATTACGTTTCTTCTAATTTTGGGAGTCGGGCGATGCGTGTGATCATCCTTCCCGCGCTACAATTCTTAAACAATGTACTTCTTAAGGTAGACGCGGGCCTTACCTCTTGCAGGTAATTTACTGAACCTTCCCTAACATCTTCTAGCTGGTTCTATAAATGCGCCCTTGCTTGTTGAGGTATCGTTTCTCTAGTACCCTATATAATTTAAAAATCAGCTAGGAAACTAACTTCAAAATGAAGCATTTTAGTCACATGAAGGTGTAACCTGGGTCGAACTAAGATATAATAAATAGGTATAGGTTTAAATCAAAAGTACTTGAAACACGTTTAATTTTAGATTACAAGCACAAGTGCAGGTACATAATAAAGCATGGGCTATGATTGATTAGGTGAATTAGAGCTTTTAATAATTTATTAAATTAGACTAATGAAATATCATAATCATCAAATGAACTTAAATAAGAAACTTCAGAAAGTCTAATGACATTAAGTAGATTACCAAAAGAATTAGGATGCGGGGGGTCCGCTTAGGGAGGCAACTAACCTTTAAAGTTGTAGAATAAATCTGTGTATTTAGTCTTGAAATTTAAAAAGAAAACGCAGGCAGACCAATAGCATTAAGCAGATTAAGAAGGAGAGGAATAGTTAAGGAAATAAGTAACAGTAGAGGTATGTGACAATTAATAGCTTTTAAACTTTTGGAGGTATTGTATTCCCCTGAGTTTGTTGTACTCGATTACTATATTATTCTCTCAATACGCGAAATCTCTTATATATGCGGTTAAAGCATTTGAGTTAACTTATTTCTTAGTGTTCAAGTACTTACATTTGTAAACAGCAGTCAATGTTAATCTATGAACTAAACCATACGTAAAATCGATCTTTCCTTATGTGGTATTGATGCATGTTTAACTTTTCGCGGCTGACGGAATCAACGCGCCTACGTCTACGGAGCTTACGCAGAAGTGATTCGCAATGCGGTAGAGCTCACCAAAAGTTTTTTTGAGCTTCTATATTATATAGAAATTGTTCGGTACGGTCGCGAAATTTTGAAATGATTGATACGTGCGGTAAAATAACTAAATTGAAACAAAGCTCAACAGTGAAATAAGTAGAATATTTAGGGAGGAAACCAAAATTAATCAACTTGCCAACATAGGCTATCACATTTATTTTGGTGGCACTCTTTAAGTGATAATAAGCTGTTTTTTTTTCTCTACGGTTGTTTCGCGTGGCGTTCACAATTTGCGCGATTTGCGTATCTTACGTAATTTAGATGTTTAGCTCTAAACGGTTTTACTGACCGAGGTCGTTCCTTAAGCGGTGTTGGTACAGGTTAAACCTTTGCCGACTGTCGGATTCAACGCGCCTACGTCTACGGAGCTTACGCAGAAGTGATACGCAGTTCGGTAGAGCTTGTCAAACGCTTTTGAGCTTATGTAGTATAGCATTTGTTCGGTGCGGTCGCGAAATCTTGAAATTATTGATACGTTCTTAAATAAACTAATTTGATACAAAGCTCAACAGTGAAATAAGTAGAATATTTAGGGAGGAAACCAACATTAATCAACTTGCCAACATAGGCTATCACATTTATTTTTCTGGCACTCTTTAAATGATAATAAGCCTTTTTTCTCGCTTCGGTTGTCTCGCACGGCTTTCGGAGTTCGCGCGGTTTTCGTAACTTACATAATTTAGATATTTCGTTCGAAACGGATTTACTTATTCAATCGGTTTACTACGCGGATGTATCTACACGCACACGTCACAGCATTTTTTCTATAACTATCTTGAAACAATACATACGGAATCCAGTGTTCAAGCGGCCAACAGAGGCTAGTCCTTCTGCTGTATTGTCAAAGATAGAAGCAAAATTTATTCAAATGGGTCAAGTTTTGAAAACTAAGCTGTCACGCAGCTCCAGCTTGATACTCAATAAAAAAAAAATGGGAAAGTAAACACCTGAAATCCAGTACTTTTTTAGTTATTGCTGAAAAACAAAAAGTGTCCGAGCATAGAGGACTTCCCCCTACATATTTTTCAACGACAAATCACTTTGTTTCAAAACGTAAATCACTTGAAAATTAATGATAAATCACTTCGATTCGTAGTACCGCATGACAGACTGAGTCAAGTGCAAGAGCATTTGGATTAGATTTTACCGTGTAGGTATCGATCCGAATTTCAATCCACTTGATCCACTATGACAAGTTTTTCGGTTTAGAGGTGGATAACCACCGGCTTGCTGGGATTAGGATACCAATTGCCGTGAAATTTTGTAGAGAAAAACAACATAACGACTGCCGTGTTATGATTATTTGTTTCGGTGACACACATAGTCACTGTTTATGAGCAGTCTCACTAACACTTGTGCTTCAAAGTTCCACCTTTGATTGACAGAAGCGCTGTTATCAGTGACGTTTGACATTTGTATGGGAGAAGGGAACAGTTGCCAGTCTTCTTGATTTGTAGTCTTCGATAATATGCAAGCTTCAATGCAACTGATTTTAACTTGAAAAAAAAAAAAAAATAAATTTACTATGATTTCTCAAATATTTGCGTGGGAATCACACTTCTTCGACTGCCTTTTTTTTCAGTACCCCCTTTTTCCATATGGGACTGATATGGGATTATAGGCAGTATAATGAGTCATCATTTTGTTTAAATTAATTTGGTTTGGTTTCCTCCCTCCCCATGGACATGGAGGTTGACGGTACTTAAGCAAAGGGTTATGTTTAATTCCTTTATATTTGCAACGATGATGATTTTCTATAGTGACACATATCACCTTCTTAGTGCTTCAGTATGCCTCAAACGATTGATTCTCGGCTCGAACTTCCTTGATGAAATCGGCTGCTTCATGCAGACTGAGCAATTCTGATTATAGTATCAGATTTGTTCTGTGTATACAGAGGAACTGGGAGGGCTTATTAGAAACTTCTCACCAATAAAGTAATGACCTTCTAGAAAATTTTGCATATCATTTTATTAAAATTTTATTTTATTTTAGCATATTGTTTTTGTCACAGTCAATTAGCATTAGCATACGATACAAGTGATTTAATATTACTTGCTCGTTTTTGCGTAAAATAATCAATATTTATTTTACCTGTAATTACCTTTGAAACGTTCTAAGTTTTTGTGTTCTTTCTTGTGATCTGATAGATTTCCCAGTTTGGTTAGAAGTTTCGAAGCTAACGCATGTCCACAGGCCTAATAGAAAGATAGGTAGAAAAAGTGTATCATGAAGAAAGGTTGCGTGCAGGGTTGCTTCCACTCACTTGCTATAGAGGAGTGATTTTTGGGGTTTTGGATTCGTTGGATGTTGCAGTGGAGATTTGTACTTGTTGGATATGGGAAGAGATTATATAGCGGGTGTTTGACGCATAAAACCTGTTAATTTCGCTTTCAGAGTGTCACAGTCAGCGATTTTATGATTCGTGAGCGTTCAATCAGAGTTAGCGCTCACGATTCGTAGAATCGTTGATTGTGACTATCTGCAGGTAGATTTGACGGGTTTTGTGAGTCAGACGCTTGTCTTTCGGCCCCTCCTTGTGTCTAACATGTGCAAGGTGGCGAGTGAGTGGAAGCAGGCCTGGTTGTGTGAACTACATTTGTGAGAATATCTTTTTGAGATTTTAGTAGTTACGTTTTGTTTGTAGTTTATATTTAATTTCTTTCATGTAATTATCGTAAATAATAGTTATTCAATAATAGATAATTCATCCATATATTCAATAATAAATTTACGGATGACTATAATTTGGATACCTAACAATTGGACAGAATCAGTAGCAAGAATAGGTTGCGGAGTGTTCGCCTTCGAAAATTTCGATACGTTTTTCAGGGTTGTAGTTTTGATTTTCATCAGTGATCTGGCTCTGGTTGTGAACGATTTAGGTAGAATTTTTAGGTAACTATTTAGCTTTTAACCCAACTTTGCTTCTACGAATCCACAAAAGACATTGAATTGGAGGTGTATTCTGGTACGCAATTACAGGCCGCTATTTTGAGTAATTTATCGTCATAAAATTAAAAATTACACACTCAAAGCGCTTCATAAAGGAATTCCGTTAAGAGGTTCCACATATTTAAAGATTAAAAATTACATTTAGATATTAGTCAACAAAATTAGATAGTAAGTTAGACATGTTATAGTATAAACTTTTGCTACATTTTGTTTTTTTTTTTTTAGTTAATTATTCTTGAACGCAGTTAAAACTAGGAGATGAGGAAGAAATATAATCATTTGGTGAAAACACACATAAACACACACAGTGAAAAATACTTCCACGGATACTTTCAATGCTGTCATTGACAAGAACATATACGTTGAGACAACACCTATATTGACAATGGCAACTGACAAACGTAAAGACATCGACAAAGACAATGGCACTGACTGACACTGATTCTCAAACATTTCAAAAAGATCATGATTAAGAAGGTATTGCAAAACATGGTCCTCTGTACGTTTACTTTCCAACTATTACTACTGTTACTCCGACTATCCCCTATTTGAAACACTAATCTTCCCTATCCGGCATCTTAAGCAGGATTCACTTGATCTCTGTGATTATTATTCTGTGGTGCCAAATCTTTACCTCTACCCTTGTGCTGTATGGACAGTGATTTTTCACTGGAGATCTGGCCCTATGCCACCCTTCTGTGCTTGAAAATGAAAATGAAAATGAATTAATTTGGTTTGGTTTCCTCTCATACTTTCGCATCAACCTCAACTTTAAGTTTGATTTCGCTATTGCACAATGCTTTCCGAATTACTTGGAGCAACAGGAAAATCTAACTCCCGCTTTGTTAAATTCATGCAAGCTACTAAAGTGAGCTTATACCCTTCTATGCAAAGAAGATAAACCATTTCCGTCTAATTACAAATCCGCTCACACACGCCTCACGAAAGAACGACATAACCATTTCATAAACCGCTTACAAACCGTGCAGACCGAACCACGCCTACCCATCCCCACCATATTCCATCGTAATTGATTCTCTACTACTTGCAGATTTAATCCAGCATCAATGGTAACACGCTCAACTACACAACAGCCAACGGTACCGCCGGCACCAACAGCAGCACAGTTCCAGCAATGTAATCCTGTTACTACTAATAGCACTTCGCCGTTTGTATTATCATCGTTGTCCCAGTCTCAGCCATCAGCCTCTTCTCCCATACAACAAGACGACTTGATTCCTTTGGATCTGTCCTCCACCGCCGTCGCCACCGCCGTTTCTATCCAGGATGAGGACGATGAACCCTTCCAATGCAACTATTACTACAGCGATAATCTCTGTTTCGACGTGTCACTGCAGATCTAAGGTTTGTGCGGGGCGCCAATCCTCTCGGCGCATCTGCCCTCAAGTGACACAGCAAGTAAGTAAAAAAAACCCATTTTTTCCGTCATATGAAACTCCAAGATCTGGGTGGGGGAGGGACCGCGATGCTGATGCTGCTTCTGCTGTTGATGATAATGTTGGTAATGGGTTTGGGACAGAAGCATGAACTGTACAGCCGAGCAAAACCAGAAACAAAAATCTGTGTTGTAGTGAAAGATAAATTATTACTGTGTAAGCTAATTAAATTAAATCAATTATCCAAAAAAAAAAAGTAAACAAGCCCTACCTAGCGAGACACCACTACACACACAGTCTGTACATCTCTTCTTCAACTAAATGCAAACTTTCCAAATTACACAAAACCTAGCTCTAGGATATAGTTGAAGCGTGTGCCATAGTGAAACGGAAACTCTCTTCCGGAGGGCAAAAAAAAAGCACCCAAACTCCGACTCGGAAACGGTTAGTCAAGTTGTAAAGTTTCGTCAAAAATAAGAAGAAAAAAAAAATTGTTATTCATCTGTTGTATACTTTCACCGTGGCACTCGTTTTGTTTTCCAGTCAACTTACGAAGGAACTTTGACATCATAAATTCCGACACAGAATACAAACAAACACACTCAACATACAACATGTATTCATAAGTAAATTTAAACAGAAATAATATTTAATTACAGTTATAGAGAACAATGGAAATTGAAATATCCACCAGCAAAAAAAAAAAACAAGCAAAGGGAACGAAATACTTCTGATTCGACAAATATTACAGAATCCACCCTGAGGGTGCGTATTATTGGCCAGAACTCGAGTTTTTTTTTTTTTTTTAATTAAGATCGTCTCTGTGAGGCAAATGGAATATAAATCCCTGGTGTGAAGAGTACACAATCGAGTTTTAAAGATTTATTATGGTGAATGTATATTTTAGTATGGTTGTTAAGCAAAACAAAAATAAAGCATAAAACGAAACCAATCACTGTAATATTTTAGAGGAAAGAATTATTTCGTTGACCTGTGTCCTTTCCCCTTTTCTCTGGAATGGAGGATATCTGATTGGCTGGAAATGGAAGTTTGCAGAGTAAACAATCGATTTACACAAACTTTATACACAAGTACACTCACAGAAACGGAAGGGGAAAGGAACACGTAAGAAAAGTACATATTATTTAGGGAAAAAGAGGGGAAAAAAACAGAGAGGAGGAGAGAGCGAGGAGTAAGGAAGCTTAAGGTGTAGATTATTAATTAATAACAATAAAATCTAGTAAGAAAAAAATACAAAAAAAAATAAAAAAATAAGGTCAAGTCATGCAATTGTCCGATGGTGTGTGTCGAAAGTGAAAGAAAGCGAGAGAGAGAGAGAGAGAGAGAGAGCGAGAGCGAAGGATGGGAAAACATTGGATGAGCTGGGAATTGAGAGTTGTGATCGTGACTGCGAAGTGGGTTTCGTTCTCTAGGTTGAATGCTCGTTGTTGAACCAGGTTGAGTCGTTATTCCCAAGTTCTATTTTATTTTTTTCTACAAAATAAGGTATAGGTGCGCCTGAGCTACGGCATTTTACGGAACTGATTTCTTTCGGAGGTCTGTTGAGTGATGTAAGACTCTCTTGAATTGTATCGCGATCGGATAACTAGCTCCGGAAATAAGACCAAAGTGAAATTTGATAGGCTTTTGGTTTTTGGATGCCACTTTAGATACCATAAGAAAAGGAAACTCTGTAATCTGTCTAATCTTAGCATTTGTAGAAGAAATAGCAAATCTTCTTGTTATGTTGCCTTCAGAGCGATCAACCTAGAAAACATCGGGACACCCATTGATGAGTTGAAGAAAGGGAATAAAATGAATGGAGAGGCGATTCGCGTTGTGATGATGATGGTGAGAGCGAGCAGCAAAGTTGTGTTGAATTTGTTCTGAGATTGTGGCTGATCAACTCTCTTCTGTGACCGATGATGAGACGTGTTCTGTTGTTTAGTTGTAGAGTGACAATCACCGTAAGCGAGAGAGAAAGAGAGAGAAAGGGACCGGGTTTGATTTTGTTATATGTATTTTTCATAACGTGATTACACACACGAGACTTTTCGCGTTATTGCTACGTGCTTTTTCGAGGTCGTTATGCGTTAAGGCTGCCTTTTGATTTTGCCCTAATTTTGGCACCTAACTCATTTCACCGAAAAAAGTTCCGACCGTTTATGCTATTGGATCGAAAATGAATTGTTACAGTGCTACAGTTTCAAAGTTAACTTGTCCTCTTTCGAATCATGTTGTCTTACGCCGTAAAAGACTGTTCACCCTTTCCGGGTTTACGTAAGGCTTTATCTGTCGCCGAAGTGTGTTATTGCTCTGACTTGTTAGAGAACAAAGCAAATTGACTTTCAACCAGCCACTAAATTTTCCTACATAATTTAACCGGCCGACGAATTCAATCGACTGCTCCCCAGATTCGATTCTGAGCTTGGGAATATTGGTGATGCTTAAAATAAATAATAACATTTTAAATCTAAATATACAGAAATATGGACACGACTGACGGGACAGTAGACACCGACTTGTTCAATAAAAAATAATAATCAGAACAGAAGAAATCCAAACCAATGGACGATACTAAAGATACTGAATAAAAAGAGGTGCGTGCGGTGCGTGCCCCGAGTATATCAAATATAAATGAGAGTGTATGAGCGCGTGGATCCGCGTGATTATGCCCGAGATTGTTCCTATTGTTTTCGTTTGTGGCGGCATGAGAAACGTATGAGTGTGTTTGATTTTCAGCATACTGGGTGGGAATGTAAAAATGTACGAGATAATCAAGTGTTCCAATCAATGCCCTAAACGGTGTGATGGGGTGAGTGCGTGCGAGAAAGTGAATGACTGTTTTACTGTGCAGTGTGGAGAGGTGAAGAACGAGTGTGTAAGTATGTGATCAAGCGAGAGACGACATTGAACCACGAACACGTTTTAAATTACATGTTTTACTTGGTAAGAAGGATAGGATTTAGGCTTCTCACATAGGTGTAAAGTTTTCCAATCAGCAGTGGAGATTAAAACGAAAGTGCCTGTATTTTCCTTTAAACGATTGTGTTTTCCATAACCTAGCGATAAATTACACCAGTCTGTTGCATTTTGTTTTATGGGTAAGTGTCATAAGTTTTTTTTTATTAGGATTACTGCTACTGCGTTGATCTATTGTTTGCGGTTGAAATATAGAGGCCTATTATGCGTCGCGAGTGAGGTGAGGTGACTCTCCATTTGATTTACCTCACCAATGACAACGAGTCACCCCACCTTACTCGTGGCGCAGAATGGGCGTCATAAAGACATTTTTGTTTTAATTTTTTTTTTAAATGGAGTCACTGCTTTAACTGGATAGACAAATGTACCTATGGGAAACAGCCCTCCATACACAACAATATGCTTCTAACGCTGCTAACGTACCGCAACAATAGGGCTGTTTCCCCTATTGCATTCTTATGTAAAGTTCCGGGTTCCATCATTGTTGGAAAATCCTAATTTTTTGCCATTCTGTTGGCTTACTCAAAACTGATGTCTGTGTTAGGAAGGGTGCATTAGTATCACCGATGAACCGACATGCCACTGGAGCATTTCGTTTGTCCGCAATCCGATTTAAAAAATGAGCGATTCGATCTTCAAACGAGCGATCAGATATGTCAAACGAGGTGAGAAGTAAACCAAGTCAATATAGATTTTATGTGTGTTCGTGTCCTTGCTCATGATGTGACGCGGTCGCATGAGTAGATGGCGGTAGTGTTTAACGTAGTTTGGGTGAATATTTGAGAAGAATTCATCCATTTTCGAATACTACTAGATTTCTGATTTGAAACATTAAAATGAAAAAAAAAATTATGATTTCAGATCCCAACCTTAGTGTAATTTTACGATCCGGGACTTGGAGAATGTTCGGCCAGGATGTGGCCCTACGATGTGTTTTGTTTCAAGCTTTCCTCTCTTCGTCTCCAGCCTCAAGGAAGTGGACTTCAATTTGGTTCTTTAATGTTGAAAAATATATCGGTTACTATACATCATCTGAAACGAGTGGGACGACTCCATCTGTGTTGCAGTGTGTTCTGATGTGGTTAGCTGCGTGCACGCTGCGTAGATAGAAAGAAGATTGATGACGATTCTGAAGATTTCCTGCAAAAAATTGAGGCGAGACATGGTACTGTGCTGTGGTCTATTTCTAGTGAAAATGTATGTTTAACGCGGATTCTGAACAGTGATGGAAATCAAGCGAACATGATCCGATTTCCAGGTATTCCTAAACTGTACAGATCTGATCAGATCTGTACAATAGTCTGTACGATAGTGTAAATGTTTTCGATGGGACTAATGAATTCCCCTATTGTTAGACTGAGTAAAGCTCAGAGAAGTTAGTTACCCCTTTCGGTCATTATAAAACTACGCAATTCGCAAGAAATAGTCCCAATGATGTGTTGTAAAAAAAAAGTACAGATTATACATACTACATATACTACAGTTACAAACGAAAATAACCAGAAAAGCATTGTCAACTTACTAAAAATGTATAAGTCTTAAATTTTACACTTAGCTGTTGGGCGTCAAGCGCCTTCGGTCAGCAAAAAAAAGGCAGGGAATCTTCGGCGAAGTATATTCCGTGTCAGGTGGAAATCGAACATCGACGCTACTCGGTTGAACACTCGCTGCAAGCCGTAAACAGCACTCCATAAGCTATAATTAGTTCGAAAAAGTGGAAGTCTCAGCACAAGACTGTTGCGTAGTGATCGAGGTTGAACATTAATGTTCACTTGTTGCAGAATTGCTTTGCAGTTGATTCTTTCTTGCAGAGTATCGGCGACGGTTAAGGCTCTGAAAACATCTCGGCGGATACGTAAGGGCTCGACATTGATCAATTGGCAGCGATTCTCGTAGCTTGGAATACGAAGTGGGTATCTCCAAAGCAGCTTACGGAGCGCGAAGCGAAGAAAATATCATTGCACAGATTCAATTCGCTCGGCCCCATTATTGTAGTTCGGGCTTCAGACTGCAGAGCAGTATTCCAACGTAGATCGTACGAGAGAGCAATAGAGCGATTTCAAGCAGTAAATGTCTGTGAAGTTCTTAGTAATCTTGAAGGCAAAGCCAAGAGTTCTGGACGCTTTATCGACGGCATACGATATATGGTGTGAGTATGTCAGCTTTGAGTCCATAAAAACGCCTAGTCTTTCACGCAATGCACCCGTTCGATAGTCGTGCCTAGTAGTTTGTAGTTGAAAATAATCGGTTGTTTCTTGCGTGAGAAAGTACTAACTGTACACCTAGCTGGGTTGACCACCAGTCGGTTTAGACTACACCAGTCAGCAAAGATGTCGTTCTGATTTTGGAGAGAACGGCAGTCGGCGAGTGAGCGGAGGCGCAGAAAAACTTTCAGATCGTCTGCAAACGATAATCTTGGCTCTGTGATAACGCGGTGAACGTCGTAGAAGTAAAGGAGAAATACCAATGGTCCCAGATGGCTACCCTGAGATATACCGGACTTTGCGCAGAAACTTGCTGAGCGACAAGTACCCAAAGTTACTGTCAATTGGCGCTCCGTGAGGTATGAACGAAACCATCTCAAAAGATTTCCACCGATCCCTAGCCTATCAAGCTTAGCGATCGCAATTTCGTGGTTCAGCTTATCGAAGGCTACCGTAAGATCTGTGTAAATAACGTCCGTTTGGGTCCGAGCAATCAAACTGTCTGTGAGATGTAAGACGTTAGGCACAGCAGGTTCGTAGTTGTGGAACGCTCAGTTATGAATCCGTGTTGATCTATATTTAGATATTGCTTGCAATGCGCATTTAGGGACTCTATGACAACCAATTTAAAAAGTTTTGATACAGCACTCAGTGACGTGATTCCCCGGTAGTTGTTAACGTCGCGTTTGCTTCTCTTTTATGAACAGGAAACATATCCGCAGTCTTCCAGCAAGACGGAAAGAGAGAGCTGGAATATGCGGCGCAGTGGATCTAAAAGACAAGTGATGTTCTTTTTAAGAATAATCGACGGAACATCATCGGGTCCAGCCTTAGCTGAAGTCTTAAGTTTAGATGCTGAACCTTTGGTTGACCAAAGGAAGTTGCTCGTCTTCAAACACACTAGCAAATTTGGCTGAGAACAGGTCTTGTTGATTGCCAGCAGTTTCACCATTAAAAATCATGAAAGAGGGTAAGCCGACTTCCCTGCGTTGCTCATTTACGAAGTTCCAGAAGGATTTCGGGTGCGATTTTAGCCGCCGTTGAATCCCCCTTTGATAACGTTGAAAACAGAGACGACTTAACCGCTTATACTCGTGGTTGAGGTCTGACATAGTAGCATTTCAGCGGCAGTGTGCGGAGTTTAGTAAATCTTCTGAGAGCAGCCTTCTTAATTCTTTTCAACGAGCGAAGATCTTTCGTCATCCACGGGACGCGAGAGTCAATGACATATGCCAAGTCGTGAGAAAAGGTTTGTGCAGCAATGTTGACGTCTACAGGATCTAGAATATGCTCCCAATCTAGGTTAGACCGCACATGGACAATACTGCGATGGTCAGCTCGACGGAAGTCAAATGACACAGCGTTTGGAGTGCTGGTGAAATCATGGACAATATTATTTTCGATCACGATAACTTATGCAGGGTGATGATGCACTTCCTTCAATAGTGCGGTTGTTTTCATTCAACAGGCCATTGATTTGTGACAGAATTGCGGTACTATACCTTTCCAGGAGCTGGATGGTTTCTACGTGGAAAGATGAACGCTCGTGATCAGGACAAAAGCAACCACTATGGGTTGGAGTCCAAGCAATGCCCGGTAGGTTAAAATCGCCAAGAACAATAACTTCGTCGGAAGGGCCTGCTTTGTCAGAAGCGACCAAGACGGATCGACAATGTGCTAATTTCACGAGGCGACAGTGAGTGTCTCTCTATTATTTTCCTGTGAGTAGCATTCATTCATTGGCAGTTTGGGGTTACAGAGTAACGCAAGCATCGGCATAAAGGGCCTGAACATCGGTAACTTTTAACATGAAGGTTGACACGGGGCGATGTTCGGTTTCTATAGGTAAGAAGGATGGAAACAAGTCGACTCTTTCGTTCTCTCGGTTTCGTATGCAGCAACAGACGTGACGTAACGTCTGTTGCTATATGAGGGGGTTAGAAAGAGGGGGATGTAAGTGACTTTGATCGATTCTCTTCATCGACTTTCTCTTTCGTTAATAATTCAGCTGCAAACACATTCCTTGATTCGTGTGCCATTCAGGATGCTAGATGAGAACCTTCTATATCAAACTATGTAGGAGAAATTGCGCAAAATCTGTTTATAAAGCTGTGGCTATCAAAAGAGAAAGTCGATTAAGAGAATCGTTCAAAGTCACTTACACCCCTTTCCTTCTAACAACCTCATATTAGAACACCATGAGAATGAAAGAGTCGACTAGTTTCCTTGCACCTCACCTGTAGATAGCGCACATATTGCTCGGTAGTTCATCTGATACATATATCAATTTTAATTGCCATAGCTTTGTCCTACAACTCTGGCTACAAAACAGGCTCTGTGACTCTTTACTCCTACAGCAAAATCACATAAGCTAATGTCAGTCTGTTTGTGGAACACGGTAAACTGTTCCTTTCTTTTTCACTCCACCGAAAGGACCGATGCCGTCAACGCGAATACATAGGGGGAGGAGGGGCATAGTGAGCAACCCACAGTTTGGCTCTGGATCTCCAGCTGCATGAAACAAATCAACTGGTAGTAGGTTCAATATCATTATGATATTGATTCTCAGTAGCCCAGGAAGCTGCCGGAAGTCCGCTTTGACGTAAGTCTTATCATCCATGATGAGACAATGTGGCTTCGTCAGCATATGAGTGCACAGTTTCCGGGCCCGTGACTTTCCCACTGTATTTGGCCGTTCGTCACGATTTGGAGCCTTCTGCACTTTGTACGTATGCAGTCCCTCCAGGTAATTGGCTCTCTGAACGAAAGACTTTTTGGCCACATCCCTGACCGAAGCATTGGGATTCCGCTTAAACGCTTTCACGACACGTTTGTGATCCTGATCACTCATACAACATCCATTCTGACCGCATTTCTCCTTCCGTTCGATGCTCAGAGCTTCGTAGTAACGTTTAATCACACGACTCACCGTTGACTGCACGATTCGGAGCTGTTTTCCGATGTCCCGATGAGGGGGGAGGATTTTCCAGGTGCTTGCGCAAAATCAATTCGCGATGTTGCTTTTCGGGTGATGCAATTTTTTTTAACTCCGGAGAACTTTGAGATTTGGGCGTAATTGTTTTTTGTAAACAAACACGTCTATCGCCAATTTCTCGTAAATTGAAACTCAATCTTGCGAATAAAATATACCAAATGATAGAGAAATCATTTATCCACCTGTTTGTGCTGTTGTTTTTTTTAGATTAAGCTTTAATTTGCGAGAAATCGGCGATTGTCGTGTTTGTTTACAAAAGCAATAACGCCATAATCTCAAAGTTTTCCGGAACTTTCGAAAAACTGACAGCGATAAAAAATACAGTGTAAACAATACACTCTAAACTACTTCTACGCAAATTTTCAAGAGAAAATATCCAATGGTTTATTTTCTATAGCGTTTTTTTCGTGATGCAATTTGATGTGGGACACCCTTTAGGTGAAGCCCTTTAATTTTCAGAAGAATTCAGAGAAGAAGATGTGCAAAATGTTATGACATTCCATTCTAAGGAGAATTCAAGCGAGTTTTATGTATAATCATGAAAGGAAGCTAAAGCAACTTCTTGGGAGAATCTTAAAAAATTCAAAAAGATTCTTGTAGAGAGTTTTGGGACTGTTTTAAAGAAAATTACAAGGGAATATCAGAAAGAATCTCATGTTTATTTTAGGAGAGTTCTGAAGTAAGGGGAATCAACATCAGCAACTTACAAAGAGCTAAAACACAGACAAATGTTGAAGATTTCAGGCGCAGAAAATCCAGGAATAATGCTCCTGTTGTAGTCATGACCAGTGGTGGCAATTGTACTGCAAAACCATCCTCCAGTGCGAATCAAAACAGCCAGCACACGGCGGAGATAGAGAATAAGACAAAAGTCGCAGCCCATTCTTTTTCAAACAGTTAATTGTAATTCAATTTCCCATGCAATAGACATCAAATAAATGCAGTACCCAAGTAACCAAAAGTTCTGATAAAAGGCTATTAGTGGCTTAAGTAGCTTGGTTGAAGGTGGTCTATAGAATTCTAAGCAGCCTCATTTTTAAGTCATTTTAAGAACTTTAAAGTTCCGGCACCACAATTGAAGAGCATTCTAAGCAGCTTCTGGCGGAACTTGAACGGAACTTTTAGAAAATAAGTTAAAAAGGCTTTTATCCTCTACACCGATTTTATATTGTCGCACTTTTATGAAAGTTAATTCTAAAGTCAGGTCTTCATCAAAGTTATTTCTAAAGGCAGGTATGAACGTGTATTGATTTATCAGCATTAGTAGTAGTATTGGAACTGATTGAAGAATTAAACCTAGTCCTTTTACGGGAGAGTCTCAGCACGAGAAGCTACGTCATCTGAGATATATTAAAATGAGCTGTTGTCCCGCCTACTGTTGGAGTTTTCAGTGCCAGCTGACTGACTGAATACGAAACACAACACCTTGATGAATTTTAAATTGGTGTAAACTTGTAGCGGAGTGGTTAGCGTTCGTAGATCGAATGCCGAATACACGGGTTCGAATCCAGGAAATTAACATTTAATTTTTTTATGTTTTAGGTAGAATGTTCTTGTACTCCATAAATATAAGAATTATGATTTATTCAGGCCACTGATCATTTCATATTTACGTACATTCAATTTTGTTTCTAATAAATACTTGTGCGGATTGTCTTATGTGGCTTGAAAGTTCTGTCGGAACTTTATTTGAAGTTTATAGAACTTGAAAGTTCTGTCGGAACTTTATTTGAACTTTATGGGACTTGAAAGTTCTGTCGGAACTTTATTCGAACTTTATGGAACTTGGAAGTGATTTTAATCGTTGAATGCGGAACTTTTGGTTACTTGGGTAACTAACAAGAAACCAACAGCATTCTACATGACATAAATTCAGGGTTCGAAATTTTCGCCTACTTGAGAAGAGAAACGTCATTTTTCACCTGCTAGGGAAATAGATGACAATGTGAGAAGCGAGAGAATATTATACGCTCACAGTAGTTTTCGCGAGAAAAGCAACAGCGATTTATTTTTTTCGGAGAGCATGAGCGGCTGATAAATCGTTTCATTTTCAGTGAATTCTTGATGGCGATAATGATTTTTCACTTCTTTCATACACCTGAAAATTCACTTTCCGCACGCATACGATGATCCGAAATTAAGAACCAAAACAACGGTTAGGGCAAATCCATAAATTACGTAGAATCTGAGGAGTAATGGAGAGGGGGTTTCAACATTTGTAACGGACCATGCATAAGGTGTAGAAAAAACGCCACGAAGGGGGAGAAGGTCTAAAATTGGTAAGAAAATTGAATCGTCATTTATGGATGACCCTTATGATTTGACAGAAGGTATAAAAAGGAAATAATAAAAAAAATCTGCCGGACTGGTTGAAACCAATGCAATGCAAACAGGTGAGGCTACGTGAAATCGTTATCCCTTTCGTTCTGCCGCTGTTTAAATGGATAACACAGTATGATGTCACACTCCGTCAACCATTTAATAAGCGGAAGAACAAAAGAGACGGCAAATTTCCAAGCCTCAACTTTTAACATCACATTGGGTTGGAGCCGAACAATTTGGGGTGGTATTTTTTTCGCTCTTAGTAGTTTTCAGAGCCAAATGGGTGATGAAAAAGTATTTTCGTTGCGTTTTGAAGAGAGATATTTTCGGATTATGTATGAGAGAGGATAATGAATTATCGGTGAAAAAAGACACAACTCACAACTTACCGAAAAGTAGCTTGAGTGAGGAAATGCTTACCGTGCAGTTGAGTGAGAATTTCTATCTCTGCATAAATTTATGTCGCGCGATCACCGGCGCGTTTTTGTTTGCTTGTTTGTGCGAAAATATTCTGTCGCTGACAGAAAACTCATTTAATCAAGTGACCTCTCCGATGTATCTACAATAATCGGGAAAATTGCCAAAATTTCGGGAATAAAACAAAAAAAAAAAACCCCGGAAAATTGATAATCGGCATTTGCTGACGAGAAAATCGCTTGCGAAACGTGCTTGCAAAAATCTCCACAGTGAAAAACTGATGCAATTTCGCGTCTCATCGCAATTGGGTTTATTCCTATGTTTTTGGTCAACCAAAGCTCCACCCCTCGTGGCGAAAGCTCGAACTATTAAACTGCGAGCTTGCAGAGATTTTTTAAAAAACTTGTATTTTTCGAACTAAGTATTTTTTCTCCCTGGCGTGAATTGAGTAGAGATGTTATTTTCCTCTCACGTGCTGCACACAGTGTTGATTTAATAACAGTCTCTCCTGCCTGTACTCAATCGGATTCACAGAGCAACCGTACGTCGATTGAAAGAGGTAATACGGAGGAGAGAAAGCTTGTATGTGCTCCTCAATTTGCTTTCTCATTGCGAAGTACCTACAGTGAATTGTTGTTCAGTCTCAACTCAAACTGCTAGCTAACATTGTTCACTTGGCCATATTCTCAAGGCGGACGAACCAGAGAAATGCAAAAGCAGATAAGAGAAAAGGTCTCGCTGACTTGGATGATTATCGGGATTGTTTTTTGATTATTATTATTATTTCAACACTGCTTCTAAATGTATTATTTAACTTGGACTCAAAAACAAAATCTTCAATAAATATTAATTCATCCGCAGTGGCAGTTTAATAAATTATACACAGCAAAATCTTAAGGTAAAGGTTCCTTTGCTACGACTGGGTAGTAGTTTTATAAATTCGGGTCTGTTGTGGAATCCAAACATTAATTTATTTTTTTTTTGTTTTAACTTGCATTAGGAGTATGTGGATTTCACGGTATTTTCCGCATGTCGTTCAAAATGTTGACTGTCTTTTTAGTTTAATACATGCCATCACTAATAACGGTAAACTCCAATCGGTATTGATTTTCAAATGGAATTGATCCGATTAAAATACCAGTTGGGGCTTACCGCCGTAAGACTTAAATGCCAATCCCATCTTCAGTGATTGTGTAAGAATTATACACAACTACATAACGAATACAGGAATAAGAATCATTGCAACATAAAATCGAAATAGCGTCAATCAAGTTGTACTAGAGTGAATTAAAGCCATACAAATCAAATCATAAGTAGTTAATTAGCCAAAATAATGAAATTCGAATCCAAATGACTCTTGTTCCTTATGAAATCCAACAATCGAACCACATTTACATACCCATCAGGGTGGACTACGAGATAAGCTCACATTATTCCAGTCTTCAAGCGGTGAAATTTGGAAAACGATTCAGTTTTTTTTCTGTAAGATCTAGACAGTTGGCTTGAAAACTATGGAATCTGAAAAAAGAGAGCTAATTTTCAGTCTCCCCCAAAGTACTCATTCGACAATGACAATACACACTGAAACGAAAAGCATGACAAAAGTGAGCGAAGCAGTGAATGATCGCGCATGCAAGTGTTTTCCGTCGAGAGTTGTGTGCATGTCCTTTAAACGTATGTGTATATCTAAAATTATCATTCCATAGAGTGTAAACTTTTGGAATAAGTGCGCGGTATATTAGTGCAAAGCCTCGCGTAGGCTTCTTCTAGCATAAAGGAGAATTAAGCAAACAAAAAACAAAACGCAAGAACGAAAAATGATGCAAAATCAACTTCCGAGAGCATAAACATTGTAAGCGAACTATTGTCTAAAATGAATTACAAACAGCAAACCAGAGAGACTTATACGATTGCACAACACACGAAACAACAGATACAATACAAAAAAGAAAAGAACGAACATAAGCTACAAACTCATGATTCCCAGAAAAAAAGCAATTTTTATACATTTTTTTTGTTCATTGATCGTTTTTCTTTTAAACTACAAATGGAACAATGACTCCTGACTATACATACACATACACTCGTAACTAGACTGCTAAATTCAGCGATGAATAATACAAAAGGAATCATGTAAGTGTTACAAAAAAAAAATAATGCAACAATTGCTCAGGTACATTAACAAAACAAAACAAAACAAACACATACAAAACAAAATACAAAGACTAACAAAGCGAAAAAAAACAAACTTTGCTCCCAGGTTAAAGCAAACAAAAACAAACAAAAAATGAAAACGAATAATGATCGAGGAAAAATACGGTAACAATTACCAATGAAACAATGAGAAATTTTTCATTCTTGCTAAAACCGAATGAATGCTTGTGTGTGTATGTGTGTCCAGCACGCTATGTGAATGGGTGCGTGTGTGTATTTGAGTGGTTACGGCAACGAAATGATTCTCGAATCATTTGTAGAGTATGTTCCCCATTGAGGGAAAAAAAAACCAGTCGTATATTTATATAGGGAAGAATGAAACTATCAGTTTAAAGGAATCTGGACAAGAAACAAAAATTTCGCCCACACTCCTATTTAGCTAGACCGTTACTGAATGAAAGAATCCCACACATAAATTGTGCTTAAACTCTATTATCTTGTGACGAACTTTAGGTTGACAAATTTTAGCGAGAAAGTGAACGACATTTTCTCATTAATTTGCAACCTCAACGCACCTTGAGAAACATTGAACCTGACGACCTTACACGGAAAAGAACCAACGGAATCATGAACGAATAGGAATACACTGAACGTAAAAATCCACTAGACTTTAAGTAGGAATCTATTGAAATTGCAAAGAACTATAAACACTGACTTACCTAGACGCAAATGAATTAAGTTGAATTAAGAATAAAAAAAATATAATGAAAACAACTGTGATTTGAGAAAGCTTTTTTAACAGGAAAAGTAAACATTGATGCTATTGGGAATCCTGGATGGGGGAGGGGGGGTTTGCAAATTAGGACGAACAGTTTTAAAAATGTATCATACAAGAAGGCAAAACTATTGAATTTTAGGCCAAACGAATTGTCAACTTGAAACTAACAAAAACAAAACAAAACATCAATCGCAATCCAAGGATAAAGGTGTAACGAAGCGGAAAAAGCTTTCTCAAGAAAAGAATGACTGATTTTAAACAAACAAACAAACAAACAAACAAACAAAAAAACAAGAACATTAACATAATACCAACACTTTGAAGAGCGACGACGAGAGCAGGCGGATAACGATATTTGTGCGTGTGTGTGAGTGTGAGGTCGAGTGCGAGAGATTTGCTTTTGGGTGAGCGTGTGGATATCATAGAGGGTTACGAGAGGTTCCTAAAACTGTGGTAAATACTTGGTGAAAGTTTAAGTAGACACTGACATCAATGTGTTAGAAATTTCCCTTCCTCCCTTGAAACCATCGAATGAATGAATGAATGAATGAATGAACTAGTAGTCGTAGTAGTAGTAATAGTAGTAGTAGTGATAGAAGTATAACTTTCAACCCAAGAATAACTCATCCCATCTTTGTCCGTTTGGCTTGGTGAAACCTCCAAAGCTGGGGCTAGGAAAACCAAAAAAAAAATATATCACGCAACAAAATTATCCACTATATTTGAATTTTGATACAATTTTAATCGTATAAGTAAACAAAAAAAAAATTAGGCTAACCAGTAGTGGTGAGGGTTTCTGTGAGGGATTTTTCGGGCGGTAAGATACTTTGGAGGTTTCAAAGCAACTGATTTCATTCGAAACATGTGCGATGTGTGATTTTTTTTAGAGTGAGCGGGTCTCAAACAACATAACGGGAGAAACCATTTCCAAACATACCGAACATGTATTTCATGGAGTTATGGTAACGAAAATAAAACAATAAATGAGACGCACTGCTTGAAAGTTGCTGGGAAATACGACCATACGAATGTTAGCGCTTAAGATGTACAGCGAGGAATGCTTAAAAATGACCCCTGATGAAACCAGACACAAAGAATTGGCCATAAACAAGAAACATGAAACTATTTTGCCTGTGACACGAACAATTTGTGAATGCTAGTTGATTAAGAATACTGTGCGAGAATGTGATACGGATGCCTGTAGTTGTTGTTGTTGTTGTAGTTGTTGACGATGGCGTTGAATGAATTTAGCTATTAAGAAAGACAAAACTACCAGTACTTCAGAAGTAAAATTGCGAGTGAGCTCTTCGACTTATTCTAACGAGATTGTCTGCTTCCAAGAAACCGATGAATCTTTAATGGGAATAAAGTCAGGATTTAGGAACATTGGACAACAAACAGCAGTGTTAGTCCAGGGCACGAGTGCTGTGCGAGAATATGCGAGAGCGAGCTAGAGAGACCATGTTTTTAAGTAAATTGGTGAATCTTATGCGATGCACGTGTTATAGTAGTGTAGCGTTGTGCGAGAGACTGTGTTCGGTGCGAGTCTAAGTTGCTAAGCGAATGTAGTAGTCTGTAAGTAAGTTTGATGATGATCGTTTGTACACTTGATGTTTGATGACTGAATAAAAATTACATGACTGCCAAAAAACCTTCATCTTGTCTTTATTTATTCCTATGTCGCAAATTGTAAGTGAGAGAGAGAGAGAGAGAGTGAGGAGCGAATAATCGTTATATTTTTAAGAAGCCAATCAATAAACCATAATCATTAATTGGAAAAATAAAAGAATTGTGGTGAGATTTTAGATGGAGAAGAAATCAGAACGAGTGTGATTTCGTTCGATATCCGATGTGATGAGCAGGTATTCTTTTTGTTACATGGTATCATTTAATTTATCAAAAAGAAAGAAAAAAAAAACAAGAAAAAGAGATTGATTTTTGTGTATGCAACGGAAATAAACAAGGAAAACAAATTGTTGTTTTAATTGGGTTCGTATGTGATCTGCACTTGAAATACATCGCTACTGGAGGAAGAATAACGGTGGTAAATTTTAACAAATTTGATAGTCGGTATAGTGATCTAAATAGTCTGGATTTCCATTGAGTTAGGGAGCACGTTTATGTTAATACCGGTGAATATCACAACTAGTCCTATTTTGATGACATCTTTGGGGTTGACAAATCAATCACTCACGCATCTCCCCTACTACCGCAAACGGGTTGTTCATACCTTGTCTCTGTTGGAGAAACTGAACTACTGAGATCAGTTTGATGATCTATTGTGGCATATGTAGGTAAACTATATAGGATAGGGGCATTTGGGGTGTCTATTACCATGAAAATCCAGGTTTTCCTGGATTGTCATGGTAATAGAAGTTCGCTGTGAGATCCTTATTCTCGTAACCACTTCGAAACTTTTAGTGCACACATATCATCTTTCACGTACCACAATAAAACTGTTTCTCCACGTTTGATGCACTGAAGCATACATGATATAGTAATAACAGGTGAAATGGGGCATTAATTTCCGAGATTTGCGTAATTGAAAATTCGAAGTGTAAGTGCATGTACAGTAGGCTGTCTTATTTTTCAGAAATGTTCTTAAAGTTTTGCTCCCCAAACATAATCCGCTTTCTGTATACCTCAATAGGCTCTGTGCAAAAAATCAGCACATTTGCTCAACGCAGGACCTGACTCAAAGCACCTATGTGAACAAATGGCTTTTTGCGAAGACATCATATCAAGAAGACTGGCAACTTTGCCAGAATCCAAGCGACAGATACAATAGCGCTGCGCTTGAGTGAAAGTGGAAGCAACGCATATAAAAATGAGCAAATACACAAACCTTCCTTCTGAGGATGTAATCTTGGGACGCGTACAGAAGGCCGAATCACAAAAGTCAGAAAGGCAGAAAGGCCGAAAGTCAGAAAGGCCGAAAACCAAAACAGGCCGAAAATTTATCAAAAACTGAATTTGTTGAAAACTGCATCCAAACAATCTTTTAGCGTTTCTGCTCGCACAACTGACTCGGCTCGTTAAATGGTTTGCATTCACAAAAAATGAAGCCAAGTTGATATTAGATATAGAGGTGTTCTCACTTGCTGACTTTTTGGGTAAAACCAGTAAGTGGTAAACTGCGGGTAAGAAAAGGGTAAGGAAATAAGAGATGCGATAGAGGTGAACCGTTTATTTACGCATACACGGCGAATGAGAACGACTCAAATTTGAGTTTAGTTCACTCATAATCGTCAAAAGTGCAGGAACTCAGCGATGAGTAAATTCGCCTCATGTTTTCCCAGGTTTTTCCAGGGAAAAATTCCCGAATTTGAGAAAAGTAAAGCTTGGATTCACTCAGTCTATTGGTACTACAGGGCTGTTACAACAGGCGCGGATTTCGCGAATTTCGCGGATTTCGCGAATTTCGCGGATTTGTTGCGGATTTGAACTTTCAGTCGCGAAAATCGCGGAAACTTTAAATGATGTCGCGAAAATCGCGAAGGGACTGATGTGCTGTCACACAAATTGTGGAATTCATTGTAACCTTTTCGTCCCGGATTATTTTGCTGTCATCAATTTTGTTGTTCAATATTTTACCGGTTCAAACCAAGCATCATGCAAATAATTGAGAAATGATCTCAATTCTATAAGTCACACCGGATTTACACGGAAATTCCCTGAGGTCTGTGCAATGTGAGACATTTTCCTTTTTTTCGAATATGAACATAGCATTTTTCGTTGTCAAATCATAAACGAATCGTATATATGCGAGTAATTGCCATGTATACAGGATATTCTAGGTTCTCCAAATCGTCCTGGAGTTCAGTTGATTTGTTCTACTATATCAATCAAGACTGCAATAATGTCTGTAGTATCGAAATATGTCCAAACAGATTCAAAGTGTCTATGTGGTTCGTGTTCGACCTATTGCTACATATACAAGATGTTATAGGTTCTGAAATAATTCTTGAGATCAGATTATTTTTCTACTAGATCATACGTGGAAATAATTAAACATTATCCATATAGACACTATGAATCTGTTTGGACATATTTTGATACTACAGACTTTATCACAGTCATGGTTGATCTAGTGGAACAAATCAACTGATGTCCAGGACGATTTGGAAAACCTATAATTTCCGGTATACATAGTAATAAGTCGTGCATGATCCACAAAATCACATATATACGATTCGGTTATGATTTGACAACGAAAAGGTTTGGTTAGAATCGGTAAAAAATTTAGAAAACTAGAGCCAAATTAACTACAACATTTAGGGCAGCAAAATACGTCAGAGATGCAAAGGTTAACTTTTAAGAAAATTTGCATTTTAAATGAAAATGCATTATTTTTTTTATAATAATGTTTAATCAAATCTAGGCCAGTATTATTCAATAGAATCTCATAATGTATGGTGTTTATGGTGTTTTGTTATGTTAACTAGTTACTCAGAATTTCGACTAACTGCCCATAACTGAAGATGATACATTGTTATTTTTTTTAATTTTTTTTTTTTCAAAGCTTTCAAACGATAATCCTTCAGCTCAGTCGGTAAAGACGCAGCTGCAAAGCAAGTATATGCTGGAGGCGACTGAGTTTGATTCCCGTCCGATCTATTAATTTTTCGGGTTGGAAAATGTCTCTACTTCCTTGGCCATAGGATGGTACAGGCATAGAAAGCTCTCAATTAAAATGTGAAGGTACTTCAAAGAACACTAAGTTGAGAGCAGGCAAAAATCTAATATGCTATTAGCAATAAGCTTGAAATACCATGTAGTAGTATACAAATGGTATTTTTAGGCAATGAAAACATTTTTTTTGTCGCGGATTAGTATTTGAAGTCGCGGATTTCTTTTGAGAAATCGCGGATTTCGCGGATCAAATTTAGAAAATTTTGTAACAGCCCTGGTACTACTCCGAGACTGAATAAAATTTTCGTCAATTTCCTCATTTTCCGGCAGATTTTTTTAGGTTTTCCACAGGAAACCATGAGACAAATTTAACTCATCGCTGCGTTCCTGCACTTTTGGCAATTATGAGTGAACTAAACTCAAATTTGGGTTGTTCTCATTCGCCGTGTACACAACATTCTGATTGGGTAGTGAGCGCGCAAGCAGTTGAATGTGTGTAACTAGAACCACAGACAAACAGACATAACACTCGCAAGTTGTTCATCGAGCAATCATTTAACGATCAATTTAAAAGTATCGTAGTTGGTAGTCAATTCCCTTGCGTTTGACGTTTACACACTACCACCATCTGTTCAGCATACTACCCACCGCAGTGTATTCAACAGATGGCGGTAATGTTTTAGCGACGATGTTTTACAGTGATAAATATTCAATATGTTATGTCTGTTTGTCTGTGCTAGAACGTTCAGCAAAACGGACAGGCTCTGAACCATTTGGTGAATTATTTTAATTTTTTTTTTTTAAATTTGACAGATGGAAAGTTATCGATTAACCCTGCTATCCGAGCGTGGTTATTTCTGACAGACAAGAAGTTAACAGCACAGGGATTTTCGAACATACAGAATAACTTTCGAAATGTCACTTTTAACCACGAGTTAAATTTAACTCGGCAAATGGTTCACAGCCTAAGAGCAATATCGTTGCTAATGACGATTTTCAATTTGAGAATACCTCCCATATTGAATTTCATCTTGAACGAAGCCATCTGCCATCATCGTCATTGAATACTCAAACATATGGGAAAATAAAGCTAACTATCACTTTCTCTATCATTCAGCATCTGAAGCCTTTCTGCTCTTACAACTGAGTATCTTCGATGAATTGTCCGCATTCACAAAAAACGAAGCCATCTTGTCATTAAATCGTCGTTAAACACTCAAACAAACATAAAACTAAAGCTACCCAAATTTTAAGTTTTTTTCTTCTTCAAATTTTCGTTCCGGAAATCGAGTGGCTATTAAGGCTCTGAACCATTTGGTGGATTATTTTAACTTTTGGTTAAAATTTGACAGATGAAAAGTTATCGATTAACCCTGCTATCCGAGCATGGTTATTTCTGACAGACAAGAAGTTAAATTTTGACAACCGTGGCTCGAAAACCGGTCGATCGACAGCACGGGGATTTTCGAACATAGAAAATAACTTTCGAAATGTCACTTTTAACCACGAGTTAAATTTAACTCGGCAAATGGTTCACAGCCTAAGTAGCTTCCATTATATTTTATTTCGAAGATGCACTTCCACTTTGTCGTTTTCACGAGTTATTTCGGCCTTTTGTGTATTTTGGTCTTTTGTGTTTTCGGCCTTCTGTGATTCGGCCTTTCGTAGTACCTACTCCCGTAATCTTTGCTATCAAATTTGTTCAAAGCATTTACCTTTGAGCGGCAGATGACGCGATTGTACTTGTCTCATAGCGTTCGTTTGAGAAAATGGAGGAATTGCCAGTCTTCTTGATTTGTTGTCTTCGCTTAAAGGCACGCCAAACCATTTTGGGGAAATTAGATATATATTTCAGGGAGAAAAAAAAAAAAACCATCTAAAGTAGTACGAAGGCTATTAGCATAGAGGTAACTCTAAGACCAGAAGGTCCCGAAGAAACGTGCTCAACTTTTTGGCTCAATTCTGGTACTTTCTTCGGTCCCAAGCTAATCGATGCACCCCTCGAAGCATAAGAAATCCACGCAACCCTCATTATCTGTCAAACTTTCATAGTGAATCAAAACAAACATAGTGTAGTACTAGAATTTAGACTAGAATGGGGTACGTTAATCGATGTACTTGGGACCAATAGGCTAGTCAAGTAGTGAGCCAATTTTAAATCGTTAGTTTCCACCGGTCTGATCAATTATTCCGTTAGGTAATTTTAACGTTTGTTGTAAAAATGATGTTTTGGATGAATTTTAACAATACAAAAACTGATAATTCAGTGCCAACATTTCAAAGGGGCGTAATTGCTTTTGTAAACAATGGCTTTAGTCGTCGATTTCTCGTAACTAAAAGCTCGCCCCTCCAGACTAACAATGCTAGCTACACACTTAGAAATACCTAATTTTACACGTGACGGAATCCATCTTTGACATAAAGGATGAGACGTAAACAAACATGTCATGTAAAATTAAGTGCTCCGAGACTGAAAAGTTCGGTACTCGACGAAAAGTACGTTTGATAGAGCTGAGTTTTGCGTCTATTACGACTCAATTTTATGTCAAAAATGACGCTCGTATAGGTCAGTCTCAGAGCACCTAAATTTACATGAATTTTTTAAGTGTGTAGTAGAGGAAACATTCCTCTACCAGTTGGTGTCAATATTTTTCATGAGTGAGCTTTTATTCGCGAGAAATCAACGGGTAAAGCCATTGTTTACAAATGCAATTACGCCCCTTTGAAATATTGGCACTGAATTGTTGATTTTACACTCAAAAAATAAATCACATTTCCAATGGAAAATATCCATTAGAATTTCACTTAAGTTTCATGTGATCTCATAGTTGGGAATCGTATCACAAAATCACATGAACCTTATGTGTCCAATGAAGTTTATGTGATTTGTCATATACAATTCATGTGATCGTATGAACGTTATTTGAATTTCAGATAAAAATCATTAATTTTGTTATTGGAAAAATATCATGTGCGTTCCCAATGGAAACTATATGAAAACTTTTTTCAGTGTATAATTAGACGACACCCCCCTACACAGAAAAAAAAGTTGTTGAATATTACATCCAAACTGCTGCAACCAGGTCAATCCATCGCTTGTGTAATATAACGTTGTACGATGTACATCGATTTTGCGAACAAAATTACATCCATTGATATAATATTGTATCTGCTTTTTGCTATTACATCATTATTTCATACATCAGCTTGAATTACATTGATCGATATTACATTTTTTTTTGCTGTGTATGATCTCAAAATTTAGCAGAAGACACCTCCCTATAGCTGACAAACAGGGTGTCAATCCAACCGGGAAAACCGGGAAATCCGGGAAAAAAACCGGGAATTCGGATTTACCGGGAAAAATGCGGGAAAACTCAAATTGCACCGGGATAGATCATATATACTCATCCCAAGTAACAATTTTGATTTTATATTAGTCTTGCAGACCATAATTTGGTCTTGAAGAATCCTTTAAACCTTTAAACTTGTAATGTTACTTGGAATAAACTTTCATATAGTATAAAGGCTGAGCGAGACATATCCTGTTACGAAGCTACTTCAAGATAGAGAAGCAGATTCATGCCGTCTCAAACTTCTTGCAAACCTCGATCATGCTTGGCATGCAAATGTTTGACACTGGACATAGAGATAAATTAAACATTAATTTCTGCACTTTTTGCTAACCAGATACCAAGATTAGGACATTTTTGAATACCGAGGTTAGTCTGTAAAACATAAAGATCTGAATCCAAACCTCTCACTCCAAAATCATGATATCAAATCTCACCCGGATAAAGCACGAATGATCCGAGAGTGTGAAAATATCTATAAATAAAAAAATACTCTTGGAATCCTGTAAAGATTTTTTAAAGATTATTTCACAAATCATGATTGGAATTTCCTTGCATTTCGCTTTTCAATTCCAATCCCCAATTGAGAATAACATATTTTGACCTGACTACATATTACATACTGTATTCTTTATGGTCAATAGTTAAGCAAAATAATAATCTATGTTTCAAGTAAGGATTTGGGTTTTATCATGCGATAAAACTTGTGATGGTACTTGGGATATTTTACCATATTTAACTGTTTCAATTAAACTGGGAAAACTAGGTTGAAAGACTGGAAAAAACCGAAAAAAACAGGCTTTTAAATTCTTAAATATGTTCGTCATCTTGAAAGTTGTCAAAGCCTAATATGTTGAAAAATGGTCTAGGAAACTTTCCAAGCGCTAGAGATTTTTTCAAAGACATGAATTTCGATAAATCTTTGAAGGTCAGAAGCATTAGTATCGGCCAACATCGAAAAATCATGTAGTAGAAACTTCTTTTTTTTTCAGAAGTTCTTTCCCAAGCCCATCAAATTGTATTTTCTACAACTCCGGAATCAGCAAATTCCCAATCCCAGATTTTAGATAAATTCTTTGCTTAAAATCATGAAATATTTTCTATATTTTAGAAACATTAAATTTTTCTCGGACTGTGTACTTACATTCTAAAATATCGTAAGCTATTCTACGCTTTCTTAATTTGTCTAAATTGAAGATCGCGAATTACTAAGTACCAGCATAAAACAAAAAAAAAATCGAATGTCTTTACAATGTATACCAGAATCTTACAACTTTTTTTTTAATGATAATTATTGATACGATCCAGAACACTTGCCTAGGTTCCAAAGATATGAAAATTTGTCTATGTTTGAAGTTTTACAGAAGTCTCTATATTCGAGATCTTTAAAATTGCTTGTATTAAAATTGATGGATTTGTTCAAGACGTTGAACATTTTTCTTTGCGCCTGAATTTTCTCCAATTTCAAGATTTCCTAATAAATTTCTATGTTCAATCTTTCACATCCCGAAGCTCAACCAATTCGTGATCTGAATCTAAATTCAACTTATTCAACGGTTGATTTCCAAAAAAAAATGTAGCAGAAATGTGAGGAAATGGATGATACAAATTAACCTATTGATTTTCCAATTAATACTGATTTTACAAAAACAAATTTATAAAATCCTTCAACCATTTTTTGTTTTATTTAAAAAAAAATCTTGTAAAATACTCATGTTGGTTTGGAAATTTATAATATTTGTCAAAGCGGATTGCATTCAACCACAGATTAGATCCATATCTTTAATATCTTTCCGATCAATAAATGGTCACTACTTTATTGTTTTTAAGTCACTATTTGGTCACTTTTTTTCGTTACTGTAGTCAATACTATTTTATAAAATTCCCACTACCAGCCCTGCATATTGTAGAGGAATTCTGCTGACAAAATTTTATCATTATCTCTAAAGGGTTATATTTGAACGCCTTTTTTCTTTAAGGCAGATTTTTTTTTAATAACCGGGAAAAACCGGGAATTGAAAAATGGAATTTGAATGGACACCCTGGACAAATTTTCTTTTGGAAAAAATCCTCAAAAAATACTTTTCCGATTTCTTTTCAGATGCGTACCAGGCTTAAGTTGTAAGAAATTTCCGAGTTAAAATGTAATCTAATCTAATCTAATCTAGCACCAACACAGCCAGTTCTTGAAAGCATCCTGGAAAATGATATTTTTCTTGTCTATTTGATATATGTTTCACATCGAAGATGCGTCATACATATCAAAACGGCCAGGCCTACTGTGCAGCATTTAAGGGGCAAGATGATTCAGAAAACACGATGCTTCAGAATCCAATAAATGGATGAAACGTGGACATCTCGTACCGTACGTTCCGATTTTGGTAATTATATGTTTGGTTGGTCGTTCGAAGCATCAAAGCTAGAAAGGTTAAGTGATGCTCCATTTTCTTCTGACGGTTGGGACATGAGCACTAACTCTTGTCCTAGCCTTTGATGATTTATGGCTATAGCGCCATTACTCGCTTTCTGAAAAGAAAAGAGGGAAAGGAAAAGGAGAAGGACAAAGGGAAAAGGATTATGTGAAATCTAAGAACATAAACAATATTTTTGATTTGAAATTTACAATATAGAAATGCATAACGGCGCGGTGGTCGCTACCCGAGTTTTGTCACTATTATCAAGTCATAAAAAGTAACAAGGACTAAAATGTGATCTTTTGATTACTGGAAAATCCTGATTCCCTAGTTTGAAGTTGTCACGACTAGGGTTCGGTGATAGATCTTATATCAGTAACACACCACAAAATGGTGATCTCCGAACGTTATTGGTTTGAAAAGATAAAAATTTACAAAATGGAACGAACTCACCAAGCTTAGCCAATTGAACCTGAAGGCTGCCTGACATGTGTTGATGTACACACTTACACACTAAGATTTTGTTTCAAAGTAGCTGAAAAGCAAGTGAATTGAATTGCATAAACTTTACCGGAAAGTTCAGCTGTTCACCGAAGTCGGCGGTAATTTCTAAGTGTGTAGAAAAAATTACCGACTTCGGTAATTCATTTACCGAATTTTCAACAGCTGAACGGTCGGTAAAGTTTTCAGTAATTGAGAACATTACCGAAAAATCTGTAAACTGGATCAGCAAAATTAGCTGTCAAATTTACCGAACGATCGGTAACGTATACCGATGTGCATTGCTTGATTTTGTAGTCGCCTTTACCGGAGAACTGTAATTTTGAGGACGATATGCAAATCGAAAATTACTGAGAGATCTGTAATTTTGTGAAAAGATAACCGAATGCTGTTTTCAAATCGTCGCCAACCGTAATGGAACTTGGACCGACAGAAAAAACAAGCAACAACATCGGCCATCTGTAATCGGTATTTATTTAGATAACGAAAATTAAATAATTACTTACGGAAAATATCTACGATTCGCTCTTCTTGGTGTTGCATAACAGCCTCCATAATTTCACCTTTTTATTTTTCACAAGTTCGAACGTTTTTAAAGTCGATCCAAAATCACAATATCGTGAAATATGCCAAAACTTCAGTAAAATATTTCACCGAAGTCAGTGATGAAGCTGATTTACAGGCCTGCTGGTAAAAATGTTTACCGTTTTCGTTAAATTATAATGAAATTACCGAAATTCGGTCATTTCGTTTATAATTTTCAGCAATAAAGCAAGAAAATACCGAATCATCTGTAATTTTTAGCATTACCGATCTAAGACGGTATTTTTTTTACCGAACTCAGGGTCTCTGTTTGTGTGTAGAAGTCCAAATTGTAGACAAAGCTTGACAAAGATCAACATGAACTAGTACGGTTTATCTGGGACGGGACTTGACAAACGGGTAGCGATTTTGAGCCAATTTGCTGTCAAATTCGAGCCAGTTGCTGATTGGTCGATTTAACAGTAGCAATCGTGGAATAAAAAGTAGAAGCGTCTGTGCCTAGGGGCACGAACGGAAGCTTGACGTAGGACCGCTAGTGGACGGAATAAATGTGAAGAGCATTTAGTTCTTTAAATTGATCAATTATCTATTATCTCAACTCTTTGCGTTTTTGAATTGTAGGCGTACCAAATTTGTAGTAATTTTTTTCAAAGAGAAAGTTGATTAAGAGAATCAATCAAAATCACTTGCACCCTTGCTTCCAAGTTTGGTTACAATATTACAACTCTGGAGAGCTGATGTAAGCTTGATGGCCCTGAAAAGGGCCGTTTTATTGAAGAGGACATCCATGGCCACTTACGCTTGGCGTGTTTAGTGTAGGTGACAACATCACGGACTTCATTTTCCAGGAACACCTTCAGCACACCTCGTAGATAAGACCGGCGAGCCAGACGGCCGATGGCGGTTATCTCGAAGAACTTTGCGATGACGCTTGGCGCCTCCTTTACCAGACCTTTTCCTCCTTTGCCACAACAATTGTTGCTTGTTAGGTGTGAAGGAGTGGACTAGCGACCACCTTCCTAGTACTGCTATTGCTGTTCACCACGCAGTCCGAAGCGAAAATGAGCTAGTGCCATACAGCTGCGCTCATTTATATCTTTTCAGGTTAAAGCAGAATGATGTGCAACCAAGTGGTATAAAAGCTACAAAGACTCCTCCCATTATGAGTAGTTTGCTATCAAGTAGCGACACTGGCTTTTTTCCTTTTGCGTACACGGCAACAGGCTTCCTGTGGAAAACCTAAAAAATCTGCCAGAAAATGAGGAAATTGACGAAAATTTTATTCAGTCTCGGAGTCAGTGCTGAGATTTGTCATTGTCACTGATAGACTTTCGATGACTTTCGATGATATTGACTAAATTGTTCGTCACATAGTCACTGACAGACTTGATCCTCAAAAAAACCTTCGTCAAAATCTCATTCATTTTTTCGTCAATGACAAAGATTCGCCAGGTAACAAAAAGTGTAATTTAGTACATTCTGTGTCACATTATTGTTATCCAAGTAGCTCAGGACGTAGATACTTATTCACTAAAATGGATCAATGTAATTGTTTTGCTCAAGTCATTTAATTTTGTTAAAAATTTAGCTAATAAATAAATCTGCACATGTTCGTCACTGACAGCATTGTCATTGACAATTGACATGGTTTGCCTTGACTATGACTGCTGGTTCCAATGAGTGACCAAAGCAGAATTGTCAATATCACCGTGTACTGTCGAGATTTTGCAGCACTGCTCGGAGTAGTATCAATAGACTAAGTGAATCCAATCTTTACTTTTCTCAAATTCGGGAATCCTGGAAAACCTGGGAAAACATGAGGCAAATTTACTCATCGCTGAGTTCCTGTACTTTATTTCTTATTTCTGAGTTAACTAAACTCAAATTTAGGTCGATCTCATTCGCCGTGATATCACCTTGAAAGATATCGGCGCCGGTGGTTAGCGTGATTACCTCTCATCCCAGCAGGCCTGGGTCCAATCTCAGCCGGCGCCACCGGCATGTTCTAAGGCATAACATCTCTGATCACGCCTTCCTTCGGGAAGTAAAGCCGTTGGTCCCCGGTTGAGTTGATGGGTCGATTGGTAGGGTCCAGGTGTGGGAGCTGCCTCCCTGGCGTCGGTAGCATTGGAGCTCAGTACGAAAACAAATCTCGCGTCACTTTTCAATAGGTACTATCTACATTGATCGATTCTCTTCATCGACACTCTCTTTCGTAAATAACTCGGCTTCACAAATGTTTCCTACCATCGTCGTCGAATTAGATGCTAGATTGTTGCTTCTTCCACCGAAAATATCCGGCCGTGGCGATTCAAAGTTGATCAAAATAATTTGTACCCCTGCTACCAGCTTGATTACATGAGCATTACGTGTGGTCGTTGGTTCTGAATATGGACAAACAGGCAGATGAATTCTATTCCTACTTTTTACTGTAATAAGCTTGGTGGCCCTGAAAAGAGCCGTTTTGTTGCCAAAGTTGGTGATGATTTAACCTCCGAAACCAAACAGAGTGCGTCTCTGTCACTTCAAAACGTAGATGACATCCATGGCCGCTTACGCTTGGCATGTTTAATGTAGGTGACAGCATCACGGAACACCTTCAGCACACCTCGTAAATAAGACCGGAGATACGTCAGACACCGCCACGGCGAGCCAGATGACGCATGGTGGTTATCTCGAAGAATTTGCGTTTGGTTCTGAATATGGCGATGAGTGTGCAAAAATATTACGCAATTCCATCCTCCCTATTCGCACGCGCCCAAGGATCGGAGGCGAATGCCACTTCGACTTGTTTCGTCTACTTACTACTCTCTTACGACTGTGCTGGGGAAGCAGCATATGCATGTAGGTAATTGGTGGATTTGTTAGTTAATTCGACACTTTTGGACAATGCTGGACATTTACCAGTTTTTCAATAGTTTCTTGTTGAAAATCAACATTCGAAAGTATTGTTATCGGTGCGTAGTCATATTTCTGATCGATTGGTGATAAAATTATTGAAATTGGACCAGGGGCAGCTAAGTTATTAACGTTCAAAATTTTTCTTAATTTGTTACATGTTCCATTTTCGGTTTACACAAAGTGTACCCCCATATAGAAATCAAAGACGTAGTCCAACGTCAAAAGGATAGAGGGATCACACGATACGCATCGATCGCATCAATCTCACTGGCAGTGATGCCGGAATCAATGTTGACGTCAATGGCGTTGTTAATTGTTTATATTTGCGAAAGGAAAGTTAGAAAATAGGGTCCACGGCGTGTTTTAAGAGATGAATATTCTTGTTTGTTTATGTTTGTTTTTATTGTGTTATGCAAAAATGATGACAAGCTGATAATCTGCGGTAGAAACTCCGAATGAAATTAAAATTAAAATAGAAAAATCATTTTGCAATCCTGGCATCATTGGTCTACTTCGTCAAACACCATGCACTAATTTTCGACGGGCATTCATCAAAAACATTAAAAAGAGTGAGAAGCTGATGGATTGTCAAGTCTCGTCCCGGCGGTTTATGGTAGTTGCACGCAATGTCTTCCTTCGATTCCTTCGAGAAGAGGAATGCCGCTTTTCCCAAACTTTTCCAGAACTAAATTGTTGAGTTGATCTATACTATACTATACTATAGTATTATGAATATATGGGTGATAAGCTACCATCTCCATTAAAAAAAAAATCAGTTTTGACAAAAACGCAAATGGGACCGACTTGCGATGAGCGGCAGAAAAGTCAGAAGAAACATCCGGAATAAGGAGGAGAAGTAGCAAAACAATTCAAATAGCAGCAAAAAAAAAAAACTTATGGAACAAGCTGGAAAAAATATTTGGGGAAGCTTGGAAAAAAACTTTCGAAGGAAGTTAATCGCAAGTAAGTCCCATCTGTAAAAAAACTGGAAATGAGAAAACGTCGTTCAAAGATTTTTCATGTTTTCTTATTTGACAATAACTTCGGAGGGATACATTTAAAAATAAACATACAATGTGATAGAATGCATCTATGTTTACCCAAAAATATCGTGAAATTTTTACTTTATAGCCAAAACCTGGATGGGACTGACTTGCGATTACATTTAACGTCTATGAGAAAAATAAACGCAAGTCAGTCACAATTCCATGACGATGCTGCATTAGTTTATCACAGTATTGAACAGTAGAAAGATACCATGGTCCCATAGAACGTTATTGAATGTTTCTGGATTTGTTCCGCTGGTTCCAGAGCAATGGCCGGAACATATTCCGGTGAATATGGGTCTTCATCAGATCAGAGCTTTTCATAAACGTGCCAAACCCACCATGTGATAAATCAATTCACATGAGAATTCAAAAATCAATAAGAGTCATGATGAGTGACCAGCAACATGTTGGCCACACCCATACATGTTCCGGATATCTCCGGGGAAGTGGTAACCCTAATAAAAATTGTATGGTTAATTTGCTTAACGACGTGTTCTGGGTATCATCCAAACCATTTGTGGAATAGTTCAATGATTTGGGTTATCGTTGGTTTATGGTTATTTTTTTATTAGGGAAATCCTTTTTAAATCAAAATCCATCAAGCGATACATCAAATCACATGAGAATTCAAAGCCATAGCCATATGGCGGTAAAACTGAGTATCGTAAGAGCTATATTGGCCACATCCGGACATGTTCCAGATACCCTAAGGGAAGTGGATAAAATCTGTCTTTACACAAATTTCATGATGCGATGTGTTTTCTAACATATTTTTCTAATGGGACTTACTTGCGGTTACTTTTCGCTGTGGGACAATTTGGCTTGGTATTGTTTTTCATTTCTCTTGAACAAACCACCTTTTTACAATAGTTTATCTCAAAACAACTTAGAAAGATAAACTGAATAATGATGCTAACTCAAAATTGATAAAAATGCAGATAGGACTGACTTGCGATTACCGGCAGAGTAGTAGGTATATCTAGAAAGAAGTCAGAATAATCTTCCGGAATATTCGCAACAAAATTTTCTAAACATGCCTCACGACAAATACAGAAGGAATTCTGACGAATCTTCTGGGGTCAGTCAAGTTATTTTAACTTTTTTTTTTTTTTTTTTTTTTTTTTTTTAACTCTTTATTTGTTCCAATTTTAAAATAAATAACATTTCATTTTAACCTAGGTGCTCCAGTTACTGCAGTAACGTACCAGCCTTAATTGTTATGATATATATCTAAGTGTTTTTACATTGTTCATGTCTTGGCAATTCAGTATTTTAAACAGGTTTTTTAACCTGCATGTCAGTATAACAATTGATATCTTAAAACTAAAAACTAAAACTAAATCTTATCTAAGTATAAAGGGAATTAATCATTGCAATTGAGGATTGCAACGATTTTTGCCTGAAATTATTAATTATTTTGTTGGACATTTGTGCTAAAGTCTCAACATTCGAAATTCTATGTACTTCGGTTGTACTGTACCAGGGAGGCAACTTCAAAATCATTTTCAGAATTTTGTTCTGAATCCTTTGAAGTGCTTTTTTCCTGGTAGTGCAGCAACTAGACCATATTGGCACAGCGTAAAGCATGGCCGGTCTAAAAACTTGTTTAAATATTAGAAGTTTATTCGTCAGGCAAAGTTTGGATTTCCTGTTTATAAGAGGATACAAACATTTTATATATTTGTTACATTTGGCTTGAATGCCCTCAATGTGATCTTTAAAAGTTAATTTTTGGTCAAGTATTAATCCAAGATATTTCACTTGGTTTGACCAGGAAATTGGAACTCCGTTCATAGTGACTATGTGACTACTACTAGGTTTCAAAAACGAAGCTCTAGGCTTGTGTGGAAATATTATAAGTTGAGTTTTGGAAGCGTTGGGAGAAATCTTCCATTTTTGTAAATAAGAAGAGAAAATATCTAAACTTTTCTGAAGTCTGCTGCAAATAACACGAAGACTTCTTCCTTTAGCGGAAATGCCTGTGTCATCAGCGAACAAAGATTTGTGGCAACCCTGAGGCAAATCAGGGAGGTCCGAAGTGAAAATGTTATACAATATAGGCCCAAGAATGCTACCCTGAGGAACTCCTGCTCTAACAGGTAGTCGATTAGATTTGGAATTTTGATAATTTACCTGCAGAGTTCTGTCAGTTAAATAATTTTGAACTAATTTCATAATATAAAGTGGAAAATTAAGAGTGTACCCCATTAGGCATAAATACGTTAGGCATACGGACGTTAGGCATACGGACGTTAGGCATAATGGACGTTAGGCATAAAGTCATTAGGCATAATGGACGTTAGGCATAATATACGTTAGGCATAATGGACGTTAGGCATAAAATACCTTGCTGCTGTGCAACTCTAGAAGCCTGCTTAACCTGTAAACCTGCAAACAATGTTTAAATTAGGCTTAGCGTTGAATAAAAAATGATACAAGTTAAACAAACATAGTTTATTTAATAAGCACAGTTTGGAATCCATTATTTATCATATCATAAGTGACGTATCTACATATTTACTTAGATCCATGATTAGTAGCGATAGTGGTTAAGTAATCTTACAATGAAAACTCAGCTTAGTTTTGAACTATATCTTGAAATCAATCGCATCTAGAAATAAAAAAATCACACATTTGTTGTAATATATTCTTACACACATATTGAAAAAGTCAAAGAAGAAAAGGTTTTCCTCAAAGAACAGCTCATGAAATGAAGAATGGTGAATTCTGTGATTTTTCATTCAATAACAAAAAAAAAACAGCCAAGGTCGAATAAAATATGATGCCAAAGAACAGCTCATGAAATCAAGAATGGTTAATTCTGTGGTTTTTCATTCAATAACAAAAAAAAACATACCTGCTGCTTCCTTTCCTGCCATACTTTTCGATACAACGATTCTGATTTTGTTGTCATCAGAATGAAAACTAGCGGAACCGTCTGCTGATGTGAGGGAGCGATACTTCCATGAACAGTGACGAGTTGCCGAAACAAACAAGGAACTGTGGCAAATGTACCATCTGTAACCCAATACTTTGCCTGTCCAAGACGTCGTTCATGAGTTCCAAAAATTAAGGCTCTTTCATTATTGTCACCGAAGTCAGCAATCAATAGACGGTCTCCATTATCATCCTTTTGGAATTCATCCGGTAGATTATGCCTAACGTCCATTATGCCTAACGTCCTTTATGCCCAACGTCCATTATGCCTATCGTACATTATGCCTAACGTCCGTATGCCTAACGTACGTATGCCTAACGTCCGTATGCCTAACGACCGTATGCCTAACGTCGTGCACCCGAAAATTAAACTTTTTCAATTTAGCAATCAAACCTTCATGCCAAACACTGTCGAATGCTTTTTCTATGTCTAGAAGAGCAACTCCAGTTGAGTGGCCTTCAGATTTGTTTGAACGAATTAAATTGTTAACTCTTAAGAGTTGATGAGTAGTTGAATGCCCATGGCGAAATCCAAACTGCTCATCTGCAAAAATTGAGTTCGTATTGATGTGAAGCATCATTCTATTCAAAATTATTTTTTCAAAAAGTTTACTTATTGAAGAAAGCAAACTTATTGGACGGTAGCTAGAAGCTTCAGCTGGATTTTTATCCGGCTTCAAAATTGGAACAACTTTTGCATTTTTCCATTTATCAGGAAAGTATGCCAAATGGAAACATCTGTTAAATAATTTTACCAAGAAAGACAAGGTACTCTCTGGGAGTTTTTTGATGAGGATATAGAAAATTCCATCATCACCTGGAGCTTTCATATTTTGAAACTTTTTAGTTATAGACCTTACTTCGTCCAAATCAGTCCCCCAGGAATCATCAAAAATATTTTCCCGAGAGAAAATATTCAGATAATCCCGAGCAACCTGATTCTCAATAGGACTAGTAAGACCCAAACTGAAATTATGGGAACTCTCGAATTGCTTAGCAAGTTTCTGAGCTTTTTCCAAATTTGTGATCAAAATTTTACCACCTTCTTTAAGCGCTGGAATAGGCTTTTGAGGTTTTTTCAAAATTTTTGTGAGTTTCCAAAAGGGTTTGGAACTCGGGTCTAATTTAGAAATATTATTTTCAAAAGTTTTGTTCCTCAGGGCAGAGAATCGCTTTTTAATTTGTTTTTGCAAATCCCGCCAGATAACCTTCATGGCAGGATCGCGTGTTCTTTGATATTGTCTCCTACGGACATTTTTAAGACGGATCAAGAGCTGAAGATCATCGTCTATTATAATTGAATCGAATTTAACCTCGCATTTTGGTACTGAGGCAGCTCTTGCTTCAACTATAGAAGTAGTCAGAGATTCAAGAGCATAATTAATTTCATCTTTGGTTTGCAAAGGAATGTTTGGATCGAAGTTATATTCCATAAATGTTCGATACTGCTCCCAATCAGCTCTATGGTAATTGAAAGTAGAGCTGTTGGGATTACAAATTATTTCTTGGGATATTTCAAAAGTTACTGGAAGGTGATCAGAACCGAAGTCAGCATGGGTAACCAATTGGCTACAAAGTTGACATGAATCAGTTAAGACCAAATCAATAGTGGAGGGATTTCTTGCAGAAGAAAAGCATGTTGGGCTGTTTGGATATTGAATAGTGTAATAACCTGCAGAACAATCATCAAACAGAATATTACCATTGGAATTGCTTTGAGCATTATTCCATGAGCGGTGTTTTGCATTAAAATCACCAATAATGAAGAATTTAGACCTATGACGGGTAAGTTTCTGGAGGTCACCCTTGAGAAAATTCTTTTGCTGGCCTACGCATTGGAATGGCAAATAGGCAGCTATAAACGTAAGTTGTCCAAATTTTGTTTCAACAGAAACTCCCAAAGTTTCAAAAACTTTGGTTTCAAATGAAGAAAGAATTTTATGTTTGATTCGCCTATGAATAATGATGGCAACGCCACCACAGGGTCCATCAAGACGATCATTTCTATAAATCAAGTAATTTGCGTCCTTCTTAACCTTATGGTCAGGTTTAAGGAACGTTTCAGTTATAACGGCAATATGCACGTTATGAACTCGCAAAAAGTTAAATAGCTCGTCTTCATTATCTTTAAGAGATCGAGCATTCCAATTTACAATATTTAATGCTTTAAAATCCATTACTGAATTTTAAAGTCATGACAATATTATTTGCAAATTTTACTCCAGTTTGAATAGCATCAAACATGGAGTTAGATTTAAGCATATCAGAAATCATGTCAATTAATGATTTCTGTAAAAATTCCATTTTGGGGGCAGTAATGCTTCCTAAGTCAAAATTGTCAAAATTTCCGTTAGAACGTTGGTTAGTATTTTGATTTCTACCCGCTGCAATAGCAGCATAGGTAGCTCCATTAACACGCTGAACATTGTTAGCAGCGAGGGGAGTAGCTACAGATGAAAAATTTGAAGCAGGGGTGATATTTGTACCTACGGGTACGAATGTAGAATTTGTTCCTCGCTGACCGTTGTTAACAGCAGAGGAATTTGTACCTGGTCGGAAACGTGGAGCGTTTCCTACCTGACGGTTAGAACGAGATTGTAGGATCGCTTTGCGAGTCTTACATTCCCAAAAATTGGATTTGTGGTTTTCACCACAATTTGAACATTTAAATTTCTTAGGATCTTCCTTCACAGGACAGTCGTCCTTTGCGTGAGAGGAATCACCACAATTCATGCATTTAGCTGGCATGTAGCAATTTTTAGTTCCGTGACCCCATCCCTGGCACTTACGGCACTGGGTGAGGTTTTGGAAATTTCCTCCAGTCTTCCTGAAGTGTTCCCACTTCACTCGGACATGGAGCATAAGGCTAGCTTTTTCTAAGGCCTTAAGGTTGTTTAGTTCACTAGACTTGAAGTGAACTAAATAAAAATCATTAGAAATACCGTTGCGCGAATCGCCAGGACGGGATTTCATTTTCATTTTGATTACTTGGAGTGGCACAACTCCAAGTAATTTTGCCAGTTCATCTTTGATCTGATCCAGGGATTCACCACTGGGCAGTCCTTTCATGACAACCTTGAACACACGTTCAGTTTTGGTGTCGTAAGTAAAAAATTTGTGCTTCTTCTCAGTAAGATACTTGAGAAGACATTTAAATCCGTCCAAGGTTCCAGCCAATACACGGCATTCACCCCGACGTCCAATTTGTAGTGAAAACTTAACTTTCACGAAATTCAAAAGTTCCATGCGAAGAGCATGGAAATCGGTAGTGGTTATCACAATAGGGGGAATCTTTTCCTTCTTGGCATTAAGCCGGGAAAGTTTACTAGAATTTTTCTTGGATGATGGATCATTCTCATCATCCGTGAGCAAATCAAATTGATTACTCAAATTAATTTCATCAGAAGGGGGGTCAAGAGTTTGCCCCTTTCTTTTGCGTTTAGGCGCCATGGCGGCAGTAAATTTTTATCCAAATCGATTTCCAAGCAGATTACTATAAGAATCTGAAGGATCGAAGAGGAATTTTCCAAATCGATATCCAAGAAGGATTACCTCGGGTAGGGTCCAAACAAGGATCGAAGAGGAATAAGAGTTGAACAAGGTAGAAAATTTTTTTACAGGTTGAGCACTGAAAAGTGCTGTTTAAATTTGTTGTAGCTTTAGGTAGTAGTAACACTTCCTTCAGCAAAAAGCAAATAGATCCGCACGGCAAGAGAGCACGATGCGGACTGGAGTTATTTTAACTATTTTATTGCTTCATGGGTCTTTCTTTAGAACTTGTGAAGAGAACATTTTTATGAATAACTACCGGAAATAAATGCTATCTGGTCACTGGATAGTAGTAACCAAAAACGGACAAAAGGCGGAAAGACATTGGTGACATGAAAAACCATGTTTACCAATAAATACCTAATAGTATTACCTATATAGTAGCCTGTTTTACATAGACAATTGAAAACTTGTAACGCATGATGCTTGTCTACCTTATAGTGAATAGTATTCTTTGTTTTGTACTAAATACTTGTCCTCAAGGAAGAAAAAAAAACTTCCATACTTATACAAAACACAATTGTTAGGCAATTACATCAATCAACTTCTTTATTTTGATTTTCGAAACAACATAATAAATATACTTAACATTAATATCATCGGTAACATCCAAACAATAATTTTGTACTAAACAAATACGAGTCTCGATTCTCAGTTCCAGCTGCTTAGCCAAGCCCCGAATTGTCCCAGTCGTAGCTCGGGCAGGTCCCACTTAATTTCGGACAATTCGATCGGAATGTAGTTGAATACCAAATTTCGGAAGTAGTAAACGCTTACCAGCGCTACTATCAGCTTGACCACTATCATCGAAAGGATGACCGTATTGAGTAGGCTGAAGGCGGACAGCATCAGTTTGATGATGAAGGCCACGAAGTCGAACGGAAGCAACACCACGAAGGCAATCATCTTGTACACAATCCACATCGTGTACTCGAACGGAAAGACAAACACGCTGAGCAGTCCATTGTTGAAGATATGGTAGGAGATCGGAAAGTTCGGTGGGTGATAGATCCGGTAAACCAGGTTTGCGGTGGTTACCAGCGGCGCCGTGAGGATCGTTCCCAGCAGAAGCAGGATCTTGTAGAATACGTACAATGCAACGGCACTCAGAACCAGAGTGGATAGCATTTTAACTACACATTTGGTGGCTGTGATGTACGAATAAGTGCGCTTTTTTGTTTACACTCCACTGAACAAACTGATACTTTGTGCCTGTGCGACTGGCGACAGTGCGAGCGCTTTGACGTTTGCTTCTGGTGATTCGGTTCATGCAAGGGTTCATCGTGCTCGGCGTTGCGAGTTGAGAGAAAAGAGCAACCGATATAATTTACTCTCACGCTACAACTACAACAACTCTAGCAAAGTAACCGACGCCAGATTGTGTTGCATGGGTTGGGCTGGAAAAAGCGCGTTTTTGAACACGTGTTCCCTCGTGATGAAGAGAATCTCATGCACCTCATGTTAATTTATGTACAGGGTTGCTTACAAAGAATGGCAATACTTATTCTGTTTCAAATTTTAACAACATGGTCCTACCTGAATAGTCTATTAGATTAGTCAATTTCCTGAATTTTATTCTACTTCATGCGGGATTAATACCTATACTATTTTCAATAATGACTTCTGTTGAGGCTTTGCTAACAGGAATTTAGAAAATTTATTCAACCAAAACATTGAAACTGCTTGGTGTTGTTTAACCTTCCTAGTGTCAGTAGTTTTTGGCTTGGAAACACTGTGTATTTTTTCCTAATGTATTATGAAGAATAAGGTACACGGAAGTGCTTTAATTCAACTTACATGTGTTGTAACAGACTTTATTAGACTTAATTGCTTCCTTAAACAGTGATGCGGTATATATACAGTTTCTTTTAAAAATGTATAAAGTACAATTTTGCCTTAAATAAAAAATAAGCAGTGTCTGCTTTCCTATTTTTCTACTTATGCGATATGATCTCGTATGGAGTTAAAATATTGTTTTAGTTTATGCCGAGACATTGTAAAGTCAATTATTTCGCAGTATTGATTGTAAGAGACCATCATGCGACTTAATTTTGCATAATTTGTGCGATGATGGTTTATGGAATTCTGTTGATATCGATGCGAAACGATATCGTTTATAAATGGAACCATTGCATATTCACGACGCTCTTTTAATGTTTGTATGTTTATAAGCATGCAGCGTGATTTATATGATGGAAGAGGAAATGTTTTTACATTCAATTGATGTAGACTTTTTACACATGTAAAATATGTGTATTTCATTCCGGAATATATTGATGTCTTCTTCATTTCTTATTTCCTAAAAGAGCTTCATGTTGTCGGCATAGATTAGGAATTTAATTTTTTGGTAATGAAAGAAAAAATGTCGTTTACGTATAGAATAAAAAGAAGAGGTCCCAAATGAGAGCCTTGGGGACGCCTGAAGTGTCTTGAATTGGGCTCTATTTCTTTCCGTTGAATTTAAGTATTTGTTGTCGGTTAGTTAAATATGATTCAGGAGATGAACCAGCCGATGGCTGAAAGTCTCTTTAATAAAGTAAGATAAGATAAGATAAATATGATTCAAGCCATTTCAGGAGTCCTCAACAGCCTCAACACCTTTTTTTTCAATTTAAAGAGCAGCCACGGTATGGCAATACTGTCAAATGCCTTGCTTAAGTCTGTATAGAGGGCTTCTACGTGGTTTCCATTATCCATTGCATTCAATGAATAGTCTATAAATTCAAGTAAATTTATCTAGGTCCAACGACCCTTGAAGAAGCCGTGTTGCATGTTAGAAGTTCTATTTTTGATTTGGAGAAATAATTTTCGTTGACAATTGCCTCGAAAAGTTTAGGAATGCAAGAGATCATCCGATTTTTGGCCAGATTTAAAGAGATAGGCACTAGAAATGAGCTTTTCCAAGTATTTGGGAAGGTTCCGGTTTCCAGGGACATATTAAAAATCCAAAAACAGTGGAACAGTGAGCACCATTACTAGACATTTAATAAAATCAGGAAGAATTCTTTAAGGTCTAGGAGCTTTGAATGAAAAATAATCGCGGTCGCTATCTACTCCAGAAAATGACGTGTAGATCTCTTGAAAAAAAAAAAGATTGCAAATAGATTACAGATTTTTTCGTTTCGGAAAATTGCCAGATCTTAATTTGGTTTGTAACGTAATTAGAGAAGTACTTCGAACAGGGAATTTTTAAAGTACATGTTTTGAATTATGTTCTTCAAATGCATTACTGATGGCTAGATTTAGTTGATTGGATTTGTCCAAATTGATTGATAAATTATCACTACTTTTGTGTTTTTTGTAATTTTTATGTGCATTTTGCTTTCGATTTTTCAAGTTTTTTTCATGTCTCTGTTATACCAAACTGTACTTTTTGTTTTTCCGTGACGTTTTTTTTCTTCAAAGGTATTTCTTCCTAAATTATTTCTGATAAAATTTTGTAGAAGACTTCTACAGCAATTCCGACATTTCCTATATCCCTAAAAAATAATTTCCAATTGACATTGTTTAATTTAAATTAATTTTTTTCGTAGTCTGCTATTTTGTATTCATGCACAAATAAAGAATATTCAATTGCTGTTTGAAACGTTTCGTTTTTTTACCATGGATTTATTGATTTAATCACACAGATGGAACGAAGTAGGCTGTGCCGGTGAACGGTCGTGTTTATTTTTGCTGTCAAGAAATTTCTCGTGATTCCCCGTTCTGAAGTGCGTTTGATGAAGAACAATTTAGTTTTCGAGAAGTGGATTTTAACCTGAAATGTTGGTTTCTCTGGAACGTTCTACTAGTAAACTGCAATCGAGTTGTACATTCCGTCCAGGTCGTTACGGAACCAACCGTTATGGATCAGGTAAAGCCGAGAATTTTCCGAGACCTCTTCCACCCCGACAATCTCATCTGTGGAAAACAAAACGTTGCGAACAATTTCGTCCTGAGAACCCGCCGCCGACCAACGGAAATATGTGGGCCTATTCTGCGCGGCGTGTGAGGTGAGGTGACAGTGAAGTGATGGTGAAGTGATAATTGTCACCTCGGGTGAGGTGAATCTCCATTTGATTTGCACGGAGAGCAGTGTTTGAGGTTTTCACTGTTCACTGAATAAGTCACCTGTATTTTCGTAACCGTTGGATCCCCATGTGTTAGTAAACTAAACTGATTTCGTTTCTAGCCACAATGTCAAATTAATTCTAAAAACACATCAACAAGTGTGTTCGCAAAAACCATGGAACTCTAGAACCAGTTTAATGAATTGACCACTTTTACACATGTTCCGGATCTTTCAATGAACCAGCCTTAGCCCTCTAGGGTACATATTTGGGCCAAACCCCATATTTTTTTTCTCTTAAAAATCGTCAATAACTGCTTCCGCTAAAAACAGCGCAGTTCTAACTCCAATTTCAAGAATTTACCATTTTTACGGATGTTCCGGATCGTACAGAGACAAGTTAGAAGACAAATTGTACCAAAAGGAGGACAATTAACAACTTCCAGGAAGTTATCTTTACATATAACTTTAAAATCCGAGCTTAGCAGAGTTCTATTGACTGTATATAAATTTTGTTCCATTCATTTTAAACCGACCATGAAGTGTACTATAGTCCAACTGGTTCCATTGATTCGTGTTCATAATAAATCTAAACTAACTAACTTATCCGCGTTCCATTTCTTCGATTATTTCTTCCCTTATTCGCTCGTAAGGTACCGCAGGACGAAGAAATGTTTCTTATGTACCTAGCTGCGCTTTACTACTGCCAGAGTTGGTATGGTAGAAAAATGACGTTTGCGATTCCTTATGTATTATCCACTGCTTTGTATTTATCTGTGCGGTAGATACAAAGTTGTATACAATCATTGAACGCGTCATTCGGAGAACTCTAGACTAACATTTGAAAAGGGCGTAATTCCAAAATGACCATATCGAGAAAATCGCTTCTGAATTTTGATGACCTAAAAATTAATCCTATTTCACGACTTTCCATTTTCTGGATGATTTTATAAGCTTGACATATAGTTAAAAGTGTAATCTATCATCATGCATCACTAAAAACTCAAAAATTTTTCTTTGTCGTGAAATCGAGAAGAAAACATCATACGCCCTGATAATTTCATACATGTCGTACCCCCCGGATCTTTCACCCTTTGAACTGCCAACACTGGTGATACGCCGTGGAAGTACACCCTTTTGTTAGTAGTTCCGCCTTGGTTCTTCGTTCGCAAATTTTGTGAGAGTGGAATTACGCCCGGAGATTTTTTGGTCTTCTTTTTGTTCGTTGTTTACACGTGAACTATCAATCGGATGCATTTCAAATGAATCGGGCGTGACTAAATAGATACCCCAACAAACAATCGTCTATTGAAGAAACGAATTCTTGGCCATTTTATTCAACTGCATGCTTAATAGTACTTGTACTATTTTTAATAATTACTTCTGTTCAGGCTTTGTTCACACAAATCTGGAGAATTTATTCAACCACAACATCGAAATATTTGGTGTTGAATAAGGTATGTCGAGAAGCTTTTATTCGACTTATATTGAGTTGTAACAGAGTTTATACGATAAAATTAATGATTATTCAGCTTCTCCTTAAAACAGTGATGCTCTGTATACGTTTGATTCTCATGTGAAGTAACGTTTAATTAGACATTATTATACATTTATTAAACGATTATTCAACTGTGGGAAAATTAACCCGAAAATGAGATGAACACAGGGAAGGGGGTGTGGTGTGTTTTTCTTAAGTGTATTGTATTTCATTATTTCTGACGTGGCTCGCACCACACAGACATTAGAAAATTTATTAAATACTTATACATGTCGTTGTATGGTATGGGATTCGAACCATGTACCTTCCGATCACCAGCCGCTTGCCTTGTCATCTGAGCTATCCTAGAATTCATCATATGGGCAACTCAATAATCTATAAAAGCTTGCATGAAAGTAAATACCTATCAGCACTCCCGATCGCAACTCTAGCTCCTTGAAGGCCCTGTGGGAATGATTAATTCATTCATCGTTGTTTTGAATGAGAACAATGTTGCCTCTTCACATCTCCAAGTCAAAAGAAAGGATGCTCGGTTATATTTTAAACTAGATCAATGCATTCATTATCGTGAGTCATGTGATCGATGATTACTATTTAAATTAATTATTGTAAAAAAAAAATGTTTGAGCTTGGGATTGAACTCATGACCTTCTAATTGGAAAGCGGAAACGGTAACCAATACTCTACTGATTTCGCCTTGTTGTAAGACTGAATCAGTGTTGTCGAATAATGAATCTAATACGTCGTTTATAAAGCATTTACAAATCATGTGATTACAACATGGACGCATAGTGGTATAAGAGCCATTATGCTGACTGTATTCACCTTTATTCAACAATATTGTAAAGTAATGCAATGCAATCTCATAAAGGAGCTGGAGAACATTTATTAGACGTCTAATAAAGCATGTTATTAAATCAATTGAAAACAGTCGAATTAAAGTGTCAATGTATGTACAAATTACACTTATTCAGTTTGTTATTAGATCGAACTTCTGGCGTTGAGTTGGGAAGACATTTAACACTTTTACAGCTTTTAATAAGTAAATTAATCAGATCAGAGCAAACAGTGGAATAAATCTGCATCTATCGATCTCAATGAGCTTTTTCAGCACATAATTCGACAACTCTTTTTATTCAGCATTGTTCACTGTTATACAACATTTATTCAATATATATGCTTATTTGTGACTTTGAATTGTTTGTTGGGTGGTATAAGAGCTATTTTGCTGAGTGTATTCACCTTTATACAGCAATATTGTAAAGCAATGCAATGAAATCTAATAATGGGGCTAGAAAACATTTATTAGACATCTAATAAAGCATATTATTAAATCAATTGAAAACAGTCGAATTAAAGTCTCAATGTATGTGCAAATTACACTTATTCAGTTTGTTATTAGATCAAGCTTCTGGTTCTGAATAAGGAAGACAGTCAACGTTTATAAAGCTTTTAATAAGGAAATTAATCATATCAGAGCAAACGGCGGAATAAAGACGCATCTATCGATCTCAATGACCTTTTTTCAGCACATAATTCGACATCCTGTTTTATTCAGCATTGTACACTGTTATACAACATTTATTCAATGTGTATGCTTATTTGTGACTTTAAATTGTTTGTTGGGACTACAGACTCAATACGTTTGGCATATTAAAACGATATAATTCGTAGTTCTGGTGCAAGGCGTAACAACCAGATGCATCATAGAGTTGAAAGTTGGAAATACGCCATGTAAGAAGAAACGTTTTTGATGATTTGAAGAGATATTGTCTTCTACATTTTCGTGTTTATCGAGTAGTTTGTGAACTATTCTCTCTATATGTGGCAAAATATGGTTTGTTTACATTTTGGCTCTTACGCCCCTTTCAAATGTTAGTCTAGAACTGTTGTGATCGTTTTTTTGTATTCAACCATCGTTCTTCGTTTCGTTCATTCATTTGGTGCTACACAACTGAATACTCTTATTCGGCAAAGGTGTCTGACACTTCGCTCATTTGTAAATATCTATTCATGAACAGTTACGAACCTGACACACGGTAGTTCGATGGCATGTTGACAGATTTCCAAACACTGACGGAGAGTCACCTCATCCGAGGTGACAATTTTCACTTCACAAGTGACAGCGTGTCACCTCACCTCACACGCCGTGCAGAATAGGCCAAATGGATGCCAGAGCAGTGACAGAAGAACCCAAGAACTAGCATGCATATTAGACTGATGCAAAATTTGAAATTTTCGCTTCACAGTGTTTAAACGGTTCCAAATTGGGTCCTGCTTAGCCTCCCAAAATTTGAACTACTTTAGTAAGAAACTGACTTGGCACAAACCATTTCAAGTTTATGTGGGAATTACTATGGGAAAACTTATGTTTTTGTTCATATCTATCTAACAATTCACCACATCACTATGCTTTTGAAAATAATAACAGTGATTGTAGCAAATTTTCTCATCTGCAACTTTATTCAAAACCACTTTTCAATCAAATGTAAGGAACAAAAGTTATTAATGATTCAAGTCACTGATGTCTTATGATTGTGCTCATTCAACTGTTCAGCAGGCAACATTGGTGTTTCTGATGCGAATACAGTGTTGCCCACAGAACAGCTGCTTGATCATGCCATAAGATTATCAATCTCTTAAACAATTAATTACAATTTAATTTGACATTTGGCTGAAAAACGATATTGGGTAAAGTTGTAGCTCAGAAAATTTCCCGAACGAATAGTTATAGAAATTTTCGAAAAAGCAATATGGAAAATGGGCAGAACAAAAACTTTGGTTTTCCCATAGTAATTTCCATATAAACTTCGAATAGTTTGTGCCAAGTCAGTTTCTTACCAAATGAGTTTATATTTTGGGAGGCTAATCAGGACCTGATTTCAAACCGTTTGAGCACCTTGGACCGAAAATTTCAAATTTTGCATCAGTCTAATGCATATGTCATGTTCCACTCGTTCGATGGCGGTACCGGAAATGGAAAGCATTGGTTTGATAAATGTTTCCAGTTTATCAACGATTTCTCGCGGTTTGAATTACACGTGAAGTTTTAGGTCAAGTTGCATCCATTGGTGAGTATACATAGGTAGGGAAGGATTTTCAAACGCATGCTTGAGTCTTGCTGCACATAACAAAAATAAATTTTAATATTAGGCATCCCGGAGGATGCACTTCCATCATGTCGAAAATTTTATATCATTTTTATGGCCACAAAAATAAACAAATGTAGTAAAAGAAGCGTAATGTCAGTTCGTGCACTGTATTAATGATAATTTTGTTCTTTTTGGCAAGTAATATTACACCATATTTTCGACACGATTGAAGTGCATCCACTTTGATGTGATATTAAAATTATTTTTTTGCTGTGTGGAAGAAGATATTAAGATCAAAACACGGTCGTTATTGTAGAAAATCGTAACAGCTCAGGCGTAGCGGTACGGAATAAGTAATATGTAAGTATATTACAATTTTAAGTATGCTTGATCAGGTTTATGAAAAACATTGTTAACTGCTTTGGGGGACGTTATTTTAATTTAATAGCTTTTTACCCGGGCACGGTGGTTTTAGAGCAACCGTTTTTGCTTACTGAGCAAAAGATCATGGGTTGGCACCCAAGTCCCTTTGCATTACTGAGTTGATCAATTGACCAATGCACGGGATGAACTCACGACCAAATTTGACGTTTGAGCGATGCCATTCAACTTTATAAATCGACAGTGAGCATGCATAAGAGCCTATGCGCGATGATCGATTCTCTTCGTCGATTTTCTCTTTTGTTAATAACTCGCTAGATTTAACGTTTCTCGGTGCGTTTGCTGTTGCTTTTGATAGCCAATACAACCTGTAATTATCTGTTTCTTTGGGAACAAAACACGCCGAAAAAGACGCAGAAATCATCGCCATACAAATTCCTATGGCGACGATTTCTGCCTCGTTTTCGGCGTGTTTTGTTACCAAAGAAACAGATAGGGTTACGGTATGTAATGTGGGTCTAGTCCTTTCATTCGGCCTATCACGCAAATAAATAATTAATTAAGGAATATTACACAAAAAATAAGGAAAATATTGATCACTGATGATTGATAAATGTGTACCACACACAAATCAATTTATATCACAACATTTCAATACATTTTCAGCTCTCGTAAGTAATAAAACTGGTTGAGAATATCACTCTGTTCGGAGTTTTTAGCCGCCATGACTTCTAAGGTTAAGATGGGAAGGTTGCACTGACGATCATCAAATGGCCTGATTATGGCATTTATTGAATGGAATTACCTGATAATACACACTAGACGTAAAACTCACAGTTACTGTTTGAATATTTTATGTTTATTTTAATTGTTTAACAACGTTTTCACAAGTAAATCATGGACCCAACTTTAGGGACACATTTCTTTTCTATGTTCCTAACTTTGGCCCATGAAATTCATTTGACAGCATATAGCAATAAGAGTAACGTCAACAATGTGGTTTGCATTTGGATGATAAGGAACGAACAGGAAGGGAGATTTTTTCTGCCAAATCTGTATAATGAACATCACAATGTTTTGATTTAGATATTCTGCGGTCGAAAGACGATAAGCGAAATTTTTAATTTTTAATTTTTAACTTGAGTGATTTAATGTAGTTTTCGTAAAATTTTCTCTAAGAAATGTTTTGAGGAATGAAGAGTATTAAGTTAACAGTGATAGTGATAAAAAAAATACATAAGAAAACGTTACCAAGAGCGTTTTTTTTGAGAATCAAACAGGATAGGACGAAGTTGCATCCATAAATAGACCCAATTTGGGGACAATAGACCGATATTACATACATTTCCCTGGTGAGTTTTTGTCTTAAAAAAAGTAAGTTTTTCAACTTTTTGCGGTTCCTGATAGCAAACGACATGATAAGCATATCTAAGCATACCATTTAGCAGTAGAATATCGTTTGCAGGTAAATTAATTGATGAGTTATGATTAAAAACGTAATCTATGGCTGCATATTAGACCGAGGTTAGGGACGTATACCCTAATACTACTCTGCATTGAACAAATTCTAGAAAATTGTTTCGCTTAGCTGTAGCAATGCAAAGAGAAAATCTATGAAGAGAATCGATCATCGCACATTCGCCCTTATGCATGCTCACTGTCGAAATAATTTGTAATGCCCGTTTCACGCGACCCAAAGAACACCCACGCAAACCAAGAGCACTATCGAGAAGGGGATACCCTACCCGATGGTGTTTTTGGTTTGCATGAGCGTACTTCGGTTCGCGCGAAAAGGGCTTAACATGTTTTGTGTACAAACGTTGGTAGGCCATTTTTAAATGTTACGTTATGTTATTCATGTGTTCATTTTTAGTAAACACGGCACCGCTTAAACGCCAAATTTGTTCGTGCAGTTCATTCCGTGCATTAGGTTTTGCACCGTCGGGGTTAACCTCAATCTGACGACAGTTTAGTGGTACTGTTTATGTGGACTTAGTCGATTTTTTCTTGAGTGGATTTTCTCTATAATTTTTCAGACTGCAGTGAGATGTAAACCACATTTCTGCAATGTTCACGAGCAACATCCTTGCAATGCGCTGTTCCTCGACAATATTCAAGTTAAAATTCGGAAATTTTAGAATTTTTTTTTTTCGAAAAAACGACTAAGTGCTTGTAAACAGTACCACTGAAATGTCAAAAAGGTTCAGTCGATTAACACTGAGTTCATTCGTGACGTCACGCTGCAGTACCTAATTAGGTTTTGCACCGTCGGGGTTAACCTCAATCTGATGACAGTTTAGTGGTACTGTTTACGTGGACTTAGCCGATTTTTTCTTGGGTGGATTTTCTCGATAATTTTTCAGACTGCAGTGAGATGTAAACCACATTTCTGCAATGTTCACGAGCAACATCCTTGCAATGCGCTGTTCCTCGACAATATTCAAGTTAAAATTCGGAAATTTTAGAATTTTTTTTTTTCGAAAAAACGACTAAGTGCTTGTAAACAGTACCACTGAACTATCAAAAAGGTTCAGCCGATTAACACTGAGTTCATTCGTGACGTCACGCTGCAGAACCTAATTAGGTTCTGCAGCGTGACGTCACAAATGAACTCAGTGTTAATCGGCTGAACCTTTTTGACAGTTCAGTGGTACTGTTTACAAGCACTTAGGCTCTGAACCATTTGGTGGATTATTTTAACTTTTGGTTAAAATTTGACAGATGGAAAGTTATCGATTAACCCTGCTATCCGAGCGTGGTTACTTCTGACAGACAAGAAGTTAAATTTTGACAACCTTGGCTAAGTTCTGCTCGAAAACCGGTCGATCGACAGCACAGGGATTTTCGAACATAGAAAATAACTTTCGAAATGTCACTTTTAACCACGAGTTAAATTTAACTCGGCAAATGGTTCACAGCCTAAGTCGTTTTTTCGAAAAAACAAATTCTAAAATTTCCGAATTTTAACTTGAAAATTGTCGAGGGACAGCGCGGTGAAAGGACGTTGCTCGTGGACAATGCAGAAGTGTGGTTTACATCTCACTGCAGTCTGACAAATTATCGAGAAAATCTACCCAAGAAAAAAACGACTAAGTCCACGTAAACAGTACCACTGAACTGTCATCAGATTGAGGTTAACCCCGACGGTGCAAAACCTAATTAGGTACTGCAGCGTGACGTCATAAATGAACTCAGTGTTAGCCGGCTGAACCTTTTTGACAGTTCAGTGGTACTGTTTACAAGCACTTAGGCTATGAACCATTTGCCGAGTTAAATTTAACTCGTGGTTAAAAGTGACATTTCGAAAGTTATTTCTTATGTTCGAAAATCCCCGTGCTGTTGATCGACCGTTTTTCGAGCCACGGTCGTCAAAATTTAACTTCTTGTCTGTCAGAAATAACCATGCTCGGATAGCAGGGTTAATCGATAACTTTCCATCGGTCAAATTTTAACCAAAAGTTAAAATAATCCACCAAATAGTTCAGAGCCTTAGTCGTTTTTTCGAAAAAAAATTTCTAAATTTTTTGAATTTTAATTTGAAAATTGTCGAGAACAGCGCGTTGCAAGGATGTTGCTCGTGAACATTACAGAAATGCTGTTTACATCTCACTGCAGTCTGAAAAATTATCGAGAAAATCCAGCCAAGAAAAAATCGACTAAGTCCACGTAAATAGTACCACTGAACTGTCATCAGATTGAGGTTAACCCCGACGGTGCAAAACCTAATAGTGGGTCCCTGTTTACTAAAAATGAACACATGAATAATGCTCGCGTAACATTTGAAAAGGGCCTATCAACTTTTGTACATAATTTGCTAGGTCCTTTTCACGAGAACCAAAGTACGCCCACGCAAACCAAGAGCACTATCGGGAAGGGGAGAATTTTCCCGCTGTGGTGTTACTTTTTGTCGAGAGAGTGAACTCAAATCCATCCGTGCCTTCGTCTATATTGTACGAAAAAAAAAATAGAAAATATATGACGTACGCTATATGCGGTTTGGAAACCATTGGTAACTGGTTTTAGGCAGAGACGATGTTAAAATTTAATAAGAGACGCGCGAAGACTGAAGCCAAAAGTTCCAATCGAACCGTCAAACGCGGTTCCTATCGAGCAATGTAAATAAACACGAGCGCTTCACGAAGAAAAGCGTGGGAAGTATTGAGATTGGGGTTGAATTTAATTGTTGAGGTTTGCTGTCTTTTGCCAGACGCTGGTTAACTGTTGAGTTTTAAATAATTATAATTAAGTTCAAGCTTGCAAATGCTCATTACAGCTAAAATGCTATTTTTTCGGATTTATGAAGCTATGAGATATTTGAATGATAATTCTTATTTACAAGATGCAAGAATAGTAAAGTGTAGGTAAAGTGTGAGTATGACACATAAAACATGTCAATTTAGCTCACAGGCTCTGTAACAAAGATCAAGGCGTTTCCGGTGTAATTTTTCAAGATAGTAAAATTTGTGAAAGACTTCAAAAGAGAGGTTTCACTCATACATGATAGGAAGCAACAATCGCAAATTGAATAATTTTGTGCAACAGAGTGTAGAATATGATATATTTGGTTTTACTCAGAGTTGTCAAAAATTGAGTCTTCAAATACTTCCATTGAATAGCGATACTACCGATACGGTTAAAAAAGTATTTATTTTACTGTAATGCTGAAGCAGACGACAGTCGCTCAAATTAAAAGTCACTTGAAGTAAACACAAAATTGCGGGCTGCCAAATCTTGTAAAATAAGAAATTAGTAGGCCGTGCAACCAGATTTACTTTTATTCTCTCCGCGCGTCTCTTATATAACATCGTCTCTGGTTTTAAGGAGGAAATTTAATTTGTATAACTCCTTTCTTCCGGACTTAAAATATCGTCAGTAGTAGCTTGTTGTGATGTCAGGGGCTCGGTAGCCTTAGAGTGGCCCTTATTGCTTAATGAGAAAAAGAAACCCTTTGCATTACTAGGATCTCGAAGTTACAAGCATTTTTATGTCATGCGGCATCATATTTTTTTTTCGATTTTTGAAATTTCACCTAGGTCCAGAGAGTCGAGAAGCCGGAAAAAAAGAAATATTTTGAGTTAACACTGGATCTCGACGTTTCATGCGTTTTTAAGCCATACGGCATCAATTTTTTTTCGATTTTCGAAATTTCTTGTTCTATTTTTCAGATGAAAAAGTTTAAACTTTGACGATTATGCGCCACACCAAATCATCTCCAATGGAGCCCAAATTTTGCATAGGGTCTTGTTTCGAGTCAATGAAAATTTTGTATATGGTCGGTTTGAAAAAAAGGATTGTCCCTTTTTTCCCATACATTTTATTGGCACCCTAATGTACACTGAATTGGTACTTTGTCGAAGACCAAATATGGGGCGAGGAATCCCAGTGGGTCGAAGAAGGACATCACGCATCGAAGAATCTGTCTACTGGCAGCAAGCTTAGAAAATGCTCATTACAGCTAAAATGGTATTTTTCGGATTTATTAAGCTATGAGATATTTCAATGATAATTCTTATTTACAAGATGCAAGAAAAGAAGGTAAAGTGTGTGTTTAACACATAAAACCTGTCAATTTGGCTTTCAGAGGGTCACAATAGCGATTAGCTTTAACGATGAGCAACGCGATGAGCGAGCAATCAGCGATCATAAAATCGCTAGTTGTGACCTTCGGAAAGCAAAATTGACACATTTTATATGTCATACACAAACTTTACCACCTCTTCTTGCTTCTTACAAACAAAAATTATCATTATAGTATCCCATAGTTTGATAATTACGAAAACTAGCATTTTAGCTGTAATGAGCAATTGCAAGCCTGACTGGCAGCGTTTCTGGTGGATCACTATCATCGTCAACTCAAGCATGGCAACAAAGAGACCACAGTTAATGAGATTCCTCAACGTTTTCATATTCCGAAGCATCGCTCTTTCGTGAATTTCGTCACAGCTCGGTGCAATCTTTGCAAGGTACGGAAAGCGCAACCGTGCATTCCACAGATGGCACCACTTGCGCAAGCCAGATTATCACCATTCACCCGTCCATTCACCTACGGTGGACTGGACTATTTTGATCCCTTTCTTGTGAAAGTTGGGCGTAGTCAAGTGAAAAGGTGGATTGCGCTCTTCACTTGTCTGATGATACGAGCTGTCCACCTGGAAATCGCGAGCAACTTGACAACTGAATCATGTGTAGCGTGCGTTCGTCGATTTGTGTGCCGTAGAGGATTTTCCGTTGAAATCCACAGCGATAACGGTTCAACAACAGCTTGGCGATACATTCCCCCGGGTGCACCTCACATGGGCGGCGCCTGGGAACGAATGGTCAGATCCGTGAAAACAGCGCTGACGGCAGCCTATGACAATGAGAAACTAGACGATTATGCTCTGCTCACGATGATAGTAGAAGCAGAATACATAGTCAACAGCAGGCCGTTGACCTACCTTCCGCTGGACTCTGCGGGGCAGGAAGCAATCAGCCCTAACCATTTCCTTCTAGGGAGCTCATCCGGCGTTAAGCAACCAGTCGTGCAGTACGAAGATAACAACGCACTCTTGAAGCGATCGTGGACCATGATCCAAGAACGGCTGAACTCGTTTTGGAAGCGTTGGGTACGGAAGTACTCACCCACGCTAACTAGAAGAACGAAATGGTTTGGCGCGGAGAGGAATGTTGCAGCAGGGGACCTACTAATAATCATAGATGACACCAGAAGGAACGGATGGACGCGTGGTCGCGTTCTGGAAACCATAAGCCCCTTCTCGGAACGAGTGTTTTGTTAGTGGACCTGGTCTGCGATTCAAGGTTGGACTCTGTGATGATAAGTATCACATAACAGGTAAAGTAGGTAGCATCATCTTTATCGAAATGTAAGTATTATTGACAATAATCATAACTAGAATATATGCAAATTTATATGATAGGTACCTGGATCAACGTTGTTTAAACATGCGCATTCAATCATGACGGCATCTAATTCTGCATTTTAAACCTTTTCCTTTCTACAATCCCTGAGTCGGTGGTTCACCATAAGTGTACCTCGCAGAACTTTTTTAACCCCCATGGGTAAAGATGCTGTGTTGCTCACTCCTCTCCTCTTCCTGGTGTATTATGGATGGTGTGAATATTCACATCGGTGACATGGCCCCTGACCCCCTTGTACATCATAAAATGAAAATGAAAATGAAAATGAAATTTAAAATAGGTAATATATAGGTATTACGATGCGAAAAACTGTTATTTACGCAAGGTGTAGATTACAAGTCCTCGACCAAGCCGGACGATCGTAAGATTATTTCTCAGAGATTTGTATTTTCGTAGGTAAATTTGAGTCAGATATTAACGTAATAAGATTACTCACTAACCGAATATGTTTAGGTCCAGTACCATTGTAAAAGCATAGTTGAAGTGAGCAGCGGATTATACTATATATTAGAGTAATTGGGCTACTGAATCATAAGTAAGGTTGTGGAGGAAACTAACAGTTTATTAATTATGTTACTCCTATTTTAGTTTTGAAGCAACTGATAATAAAGCTGTCGAAAGTCAGAACAAGTTCAAACGGATTCCCTGCTCTCTAATCCAATATATAACGCATCATCCAATATATAACGCATTTACCCTAAATCTGGTGCAACAATGGGGCAAAGGGCTGAATTGTTTAATGGGATATTACTTGGATAAATAATTTTGTGTCCCCCATTTCCTAACAAAATGTTTTAATGACTCAGACCGTTCGCCTTAGCACCTGTGCCATTTATGAAAATTATACAATCTTAATCAACGCTTATTCACAGATAAACTTATTGCACATGAATATCTACCTCGTTTGTATTGCTTTTTGATGTAAGGTTGCACCTGTCAGTGTCCTGCTGACCACGACGAGGTGACGATGTACGGCTGGGGTAATTTGCGCCCACTTGATAGGCAAATCAATTTATTGTTTACCCACGTGATTAACGAGGTCTACTGTTGCCCGCCTGCGATCATACAGAGCCAGTGACGAGCGCAAGGGTGCAATTTATTAATTATTTCGCTTAGCACTGCGCCCCCATAAAATCAGACAGCCAGTGAATTCCGCTCACCTGGAATCTGGCCGCCGGTGGAACGGGAGATCTTGTCATCGGGCTATTATTGTTTATTACTGAGGGAGTGATTGCTGTAAATAATTTCGATTAAGATTTCACAGTGTTGATGCTGAGGAAAAATGTCAACCTGGTTAATTTTCAACCGTTTATCTACAGTAAGAGATGGGTTACTTGGTTAATTCTTGGCAATAAAGCACATACAAAAAGCCGGCAAAAGTACGCAGAAACTGGTGACACGTCGGTTTATCCCTGTTCGGTCATAGCGGCACGTGCCGGGCGCCGAGATACAAACAGGTTTTATGGGATTTAAGCTAGGTGATCAGTAGTGATGAATTGGAAATTGAACTAACCGCATGGGAAATAACAGGTCGTGGTTGCAGTCTCGCTGACCAATTACAACACTGCTGATTTATTGACTCTAGCAAAGCGCGAAATTAGGTTTGATTTACTGCTTATAATATAATGTGGTGAAGCATTGGAAAGATTGCAACGTGATTGAGGTATGAAAATGGGGAGGCAGTTGTGTAGACATCTAGCTTCTATAATTGAGGGATTGTTTATTACGAGAAATAGAAGGAACTTTCTGGAATAGGAAGTACAGTAGTTCTCAATCTTTAACATATTGGAGATCACATTTTCCAAATCCCGACGTTTACGAAATCATGCTTACGTCACATGACGACATGAGTGTGAAACAATCGATAGCACTATTTCCGAAGGTACGTGAGCAAATCGGCGATCATCTCTTTTACCAGTGATGGCGGGGTAATAACATGGGAGTTTGGTAAATGAGATGATTAACCCGATTCGTGCCTTCCACAAAATTGACCTTTGCTCGCTTTCTACTCTCTATATACAATTTTCACACTGTCGTACTCTAACGGTACTTTTATCTCCTCATCGATCGTACATAATGACCACTTTAAGCCTGATATTTGACGTTAAGCATCTCCAACTATCCTTATCATGATAAAATAACATACACGGATAGACATCTCCTTATAACTTTTGGCAAATTTTTATTGCTAATTATTCATAAAATGTATAAGTCAACTTATAACCAGACGCCTTGCAAAAAGTTAATGGAGATCATGTGTCAAATGAAATGTATAATCGGTCACACATACCTTTTATGCATTCTTATAGGACCTATGTGGTTTGTCTTATGGAATGTATAAGGCTGATAGTTTGGCAAAAATGTATAAGTGAAACACATGAATAAAATAATTGATTTTCGTTTCGTGTACTACATATCTAAGACAAAACTGGACATCTGGATTCATTTTATTCTTTTTCGCAGGTTAAACATTTGCTCCTGTAGTCCTTGTTGAGCATTATCCGTGATAAATCAATACAAACAGTTCTGCCAGTACATTTGTTCACATTTGTTCACATTTAAAACAAAAAAAAGCTTAAAGGGACAGCACTATGGGGTTCTGCGCAATGGTGACGTAGGACTACGTGGTCTTATATAATAAATGTTATTTGTTAACTGCAGCATGAGCTTGTGTTTTCTGTAGGAATAAGAATTTGAGCGGGATTCTCTCTGATTACACTCTTTAGTATGACTATGATTGCCCTGAAAAGAAAATCTTTATATGAATTTTAGTTGGAACATGTTCAGAAATTTAACTCTTTTGGAAAATCTTGGTGGCCCTGAAAAGGGCCGATGGTAGTACAGGCTTCAAGCTTTTGGAAGATGATGATGACGTGTAGGCAGCTGGATCAGCAAATCGGACCGGGCAATCCCATATTCTTCGGTTCAATGATTGGGCATTCGCAATAGTCTCGGCCCGTCTGCTGCTGGACAGGGGTTGAACTGGTGTCTGTGACAGGTTGTTACGTTAAACTCCTTCTCTCAACAAGTTGATAAATCTTAGCCTTTAGGAGAAAGACGCTTAACACTTTTTTCAGATAATTTATGATACTGTTTCACGACATGGTTCTTTTCTACGGTAGTACTTTTATTTATTTCCTCTAATCCGCTAAATCAAACGAGTAGAAATAAGAAGGGATGCGCTCGACTAATTGAAAATTCGAGAAATATTTAATAGAAAAGCTGGAATTTTTTTTTACGATTAATCGTTGATAGAATAATTGAACTTTTAGGCATCCCTAGAAAATAGTGTAATTTTATATTTTTGGTGGTCCTTCGAAAATGTCGAACATCAGAATTGCAACCAGCAAGTGTAACCCAAGAACCAAAAGCGGTACGATGCTATGACCAGGGATGGAAAATCATTTACATTCATTTCGTGCATTCATTTACATTCATTTGCCTCTAACTTTTTTAATCAGCAAAATTCCGTAAAATAGTGTTTGAAGCTTTTGTAGGTTTTTATGTTAGCTACATTTTTTGTAAGTAACTGAAATCTGTATGATGAATCAGAGCGATTAGAATCCACCATTGTTTTTCAGTGAATGTAAATTGCATTAACTGAAAAACAATAACATGTTCTGCCAGCTCTATTTCATCATGCATAAGAGATTCATATTTTAGTTATAAACAAAAGTTGTAGTTAATATCAAAAGCTACAAAAGCTTCATGCATTATTTAACGGTATTCTGTTGATGAAAAAAGTTAGAGGCAAATGAATGTAAATGAATGCACGAAATGAATGTAAATGATTCTCCATCCCTGGCTATGATGACGACTGAATTAAGGAGCTTAGAAGTAGAGGGGTGAAAGTCAATTCTTTTAATCGATTTCCTCTTTTGATGACCATGGCTTCACTAACCTATTCCGCACTATTTCTGCTATGTTCTTCTATCATCCAGAGCAACAAACATATCAATGAATGTGTTTGCCTTGGAGTTATTACCGAAACAGAAAGTTGATGAAGAGAATCGATCAAAATCTTTTGCACCCCCGCTTCCAAGCTTGGTTACAATATTGCATCGCTGGAGAGCATTTTGTGTGGTCGTTGGGGGCGTGTGGTTCTTAATATGGCGATGAGTGTGCAAAATGTTACGCAATTGCATCCTCCCTATTCGCACACGCCCGAAGATCGGAAGCGAATGTCACTTCGACATCTTTCGTCTAGAAACGATTATCTAATGACTGTGTTGGGGAAGCAGCATATGCATGTACGTAATTGGTGGATTTGTTAGTTATCTCGACGCTTTTGGACAATGCTTGACATTTACCACTTTTTCAATAGTTTTTTGTGGAAAATAAACAGCCAGAATCATTGTTATCAATGCGTAGAAATATTTCTGATCGATTGGTAATAAAACTATTGAAATTTGTCCAAGGGCAGCTGAGTTATTAACGCTAAAAATCTTTCATAATTTCGTTACATGTTCAATTTTCGGTTTTCTCAAAGTGTCTATAGTGTATATAGAAATAACAAACGTATTTCTAAGTCAAAACAATCTTAAATTTGAAAATCAACCAATTAGCGATCGGTCAAAAAAAAGCCTCGAATCCCCAGTTGTCTAACCCTAGTGACATATGAAGCAAATAAAAATTGGTGATCAGTAACGACAAGCAACCAGATAAAATTGATGCAATGTTTGTCAACAAAAAACGCGGTTGATGACACACTTATTTCCTCACTGATTTGGGGTTTGCAGGGTGATCAGTGAACCAGGAAATCGGGAAAACTGGGAAATTACCAGGAATTTCGATGACATACTAGCATACTAAAAAACATACTAAATATCTCTTAAAAAAGATTTTGGACCATACAAAAGTTTGAACTGGACTAGATTTTCAGAATACAGCATTTCATTCGACAACGGCCTTTCAGAGAAAATTTCCTTGCGAGTTTTGGGAAGAGCTCTAGTAGCATCTAAGCTCCATCTGAACAATTTGACCGAAAACAGTAACTTTCTTTCTAGCCCACGGAACACATACGGCGTTGAGCTTGAGTTCCAATTTCTTCAGCGCGCGTTTATTGAACGTGCATGTTGTCTTTCGAACTCAGGTGTACCAACCGGTGGAAACTAAGAATTTTAAATTGGCTCACTACTTGACCAACCTAGTGGTCCCAAGCAAATCGATTAACGTACCCCATTCTAGTAGAAATTCTAGTACTAGACTATGTTTGTTTTAATTCTACATGAAAGTTTGACAGATAAAATGAGGGGTTCGTGAAGTTTCCTATGTTTCGAGGGTGCATCGATTAGCTTGGGACCGAAGAGAGTACCAGAGCTGCGTCAAAACTTGAGCACGTTTCTTCGGGACCTTCTAGTCTTAGAGTTACCTCTATGGGTGTACTCTGCACATCGAACGTGATACTTCGCACCTGTACGCAAGTGTGAACATCGAGGCTTGCTATGTTGCAACAGAAAGGGCAGACGAAATCAAAGAACGCTTCTTATACGCCTTTGGCCTACACATCTTTCAGAGTAATGACGAACGAGTGGTGAACATGCAGGTCTACAACACTCCAAGTTCATGGTTTAATATCATTCATTATTTCCTACGCCAACGCCTGGTTGCTGCACTTGATTTCGAACGTTGTTTAAACACTCAAGCAAACGATGTACCACAGACAAACAGACATATCACATTAAATATTTCTCACCGTAAAACATCGTCACTAAAACATTACCGCCATCTGTTGAGTACACTGTGGTGGGTAGTACGCTGAACAGATGGCGGTAGTGTGTAAACGTCAAACGCAAGGGAATTGACTATGCACGCCACAGGTGGCGGTACTACCAACTACGATACTTTTAAATTGACCGTTAAATGCTTGTTCCATGAACAACTTGCGAGTGTTATGTATATCTGTGGATGTACGAACATAAACCTTGTACTCACGTTGAGGTGTGTGTTCGTTTGTTGGAGCGCACGCGTGAGCACAAAGTGCTCAAAAGCCTGCTTGGGCATCAGTGCTAGGATGTATCGTGAAGACTGCCCATATGTTAAGTTAGGGCAGTCAATTTTTAAAATTAAAGTCACTAGTGCCATCTGGTGAGTGAACTCTGATCTAAACTGTTTTTTTTCCATTTGACCAACTTTGCTGAAGACGGAAACTATTCATATGAGCAGAATCTGTAAATGGCGTTATTTAATGTATATTTAGGATGGCGCAACTTGATTTAGCGCCATCTAGTGAGTAAATGTAGTGCTGGTAGCAGATCACTTTTTAGTGACTTGATTAGTATTTTCAAGTCAGTCACGAAAACGTCACTTTTGTCATCAAAAAGTTACTGAGAGTAAAGAATTTGGCTTTAAAAACTCAGAGTAAGGTCTGACAAGAAGAGTTGCGATCATATGGAAACGTTAACTGTTGAAGGAATCTAATATTTTGATATGTTTTATCTTGAAATTGTCATAGACCTCCCTAATAAACAAATACCGTAAACAAACTGTATCCCGGATGGGCAAACTATTCCACAAATGGTTTGGATGATACCCCGAACACGTCGTTAAGCTCTCTTTTATGGTTATTTTTATTAGGGCTATCATAAATTTTCAGAGATTTCAAAAAAATTCTAGACCCAATATTCTGGCTATTTTACATTGAGATCTTGAAAGTTGTCCAAGCCTATACTGCAAAAAAAAAAACAGTTACGCAAAATTTACCTGAAAAGGCACGTAGATATTTCCCCATCACACTTTTCAGGTGAATAATACGTGTTTTGGAGGAGGGATTACATTTGAGTGATTCACATAGAAATCAATTGATTTGCACGTAAATTTTATCGGACTTTCCGATGATCTTCAAATTGGCATTACTTGGTTACGGAAATTAGCAAGTAAATGTTACTGGATTTTGTAGTAATGATAATGTTAATTGGTGATAGGCTATAGATATATATTTCGATTTATTTGAGTTATTAAATGATTACATTCAAAGAAAAAGCACTAATTTACATTATTTAATAATTGGCACTGATGATCTTGAACTTGAAGTACATTAATCGTATAGTAGCACCCTTATAGTTCATCAATTGATGATTGTTAGCACCTCGAACAATTCATTCCCGTATTCTGCAATTTCATTTTTAATTTATAAATGAGTGCTAATTTATAAAATTATAAAACTTGCGCTCGAAAACATGAAGAAGCTTGGTAATACCAACTCGTCTAACAACGACGAAAGCACATTTTCTTCTATCGTCATTTTTGAAGTACGAATAAGACGAGAAATTGTTCATATCATGAAATCACGAAAAACTTACTTGAATTTTACTTAACCTTCACCAGCATGACATGTGGACTGGTCCAGTGAATCATGTTGAATTCATTACCATGTCATTGTATTTTATGTGCGGCACGTGAACCACAATGAATTCATATTTTGATGAAGTTACCTGAATTTTCAGGTAAAAATTACCTTTCCCGTTTGTTCGGTGTATTATGTCAAAAAAGGTCTCGGAAAATTTTCAAGCTCTCGACATTTATCCAAAAGCCATACATTTTAATACAGTAGCTTTAGTATTTGTCCAAATATCGAGAAAAGAAATCACTTCACAGATTCTTGAGTTCCTTTTTTAAGTCCATTAAATTGTATTGTATTTTTTCAACACAAATTTCACCGACAAACCGACATGAATGACCATAGCAAAAACAATAAAATTTCTGACCAAAGCACACCACTCACATCTGGCTCCGTGTTCGTGGGAAATATTTAGCTAAGCCATGAACCCGCATGCAAAAGCTATGAATTGGTTTGTGTCTGATCTATTCTGGACAAATTATTTTTATCTAGATCAAAAACTCCTATGGTTTTGACAGTTCGGATCACTGCACATTTAAATCGGCAGTTTACGAGCATAAGTTAGAATTAACTGTCATGTCGTTTTGTCAATGCTAATATTCCGGTAACACAAAAACAAAAAATCCAGGTTCAGGTTTTAAAAAGAAAAAAAAAATAAAGAACTCTAAAATGTATTCCTAAATCTGAAATTTTTCACGATCGAGATTTTAAATCCTTGATGCATTCAATTTTGTTTTATGTCCGTGATAATTTCATCTGGGATAAATTTTCCTCGTGCCATGATAATGAGATTTTATCTTAAACTGCGATCTAGAAAAGTTGTCTAGATACCAGAGTTATGATTTTTTTTTCTATGTCCAGTTTGTTATAGCGGCTACAAAGAAGAGAAGGATCTTTTATTAATATACTGATGGCTAACTTAGATCTATATACATTTAATTCTAGACTGCAGTTCTTCATGTTGTTAAATGCATCGCTTCATATATATCCTAGATCTTCAAAAATTACTGTCCTAAAATTGTAAAAAAAATGTCAAAAATCGATACTTTGAACATGTTTTTCTGTGCCTCAATTTTGCGATCTAATAACAAATTCGTGATCTGCAGAGTGAGGATATAGAGGTTAGAATTGGACCGTGCACTTGCTTATTCAATTCATACTTATTTTTTATAACAAATTTATGTGATCCTTAAATCATTTGTTTTATTTTTAAAAAGCATGAAAAATACCGGAATAATGGCATTATATCTTTCCGATCAATAAATGTAACTATTGGTCACTTTTTAATTGTTTAAAGGTCACTGTTTTATCACTATTTTCGTAATTTTAGCCACTAAAGTCATGACTATTACATCACATATCCACTAGCAGCCCTGTAAATGCTATCATACACTGTCCATAGTTATGAAGACATTGTATTCCTGAATATCTTTGCAGAAGGAAGCAACATCCTATATGGATGGGATCTTGTGATATAAACATCTCGATCATCCAAATATGCTACTTCATGGGTATATTTTTACAAAGATTCCTCCGCCTGAGAGATCCACCCCTCCAAAACAAGTCTGATAATTTAAACTGAAAGTTCTCTAAAGTTTCTTTGCATAACATTTTAAATTTTAGAAGTATATTGAAATTTCGTTAAGATACACACTTAGAAAAAATCATGTAAATTTAGGTGGAGTCATAACAGACGTGAAATACAGCTCAATCAAACGTACTTTTCGTCGAGCAACGAACTTTCAGTCTCGGAGCACTTAATATTACATGACATGTTTGTTTACGTCTCATCTTTTATGTCAAAGATGGATTCCGTCACTTGTTCAGTTCAGTCAACAATCAATACGAAACTAACGATTTTAAATTGGCTCACCACTTTAGTAGCCTATTGGTCCCAAGCAAACGATTAACGTACCCTATTCTAGTCGAAATTCTAGTACTACGCAATGTTTGTTTTGATTCGCTATGAAAGTTTGACAGATAAAATGAGGGGTTATTGGTTTTTCCTATGTTTCGAGGGGTGATTCGACAAGCTTGGGACCGAAGATAGTACCAGAGGTGAGCCAAAAAGTTGAGCACGTTTTTTCGGGACCTACTTGTCTTAGAGTTATCGGTTCAGTTCAGTTTCCAATGCCTCTGGATACGGTTGTGTTTTAAGTTTGTTCTCTGTTTTATGCGTGCGTTCGCATTCATAGTTTTCGGTTGCATTTGCCGGGTTAGCGCTGGCACTCTGCCTCCCGGACGGTTATACGTGTGTGATTGGTGGTTTTCTCGCTTTCCGAGAAGTTTTAGAATCGAGAAAGAAAACATGATTCATCATGTTTGCACGGCGAATGAGAACGACTCAAATTTGAGTTTGGTTCACTCATAGTCGCCAAAAGTGCGGGAGCTCAGCGATGAGTAAAATTTGTCTCATGGTTTCGTGTGGAAAACCTAAAAAATCTGCCGGAAAATGAGGAAATTGACGAAATTTTTATTCAGTCTCGAAGTAGTACCAATAGACTGAGTGAAATCAATCTTTATTTTTCTCAAATTCAGGAATTTTTCACTGGAAAATCCTGGAAAAGCCTGGGAAAACATGAGGCAAATTAACTCATCGCTGAGTTCCTGCACTTTTGGCGATTGTGAGTGAACTGAACTCAAATTTGAGTCGTTCTCATTCGCCGTGTGCAAGCAATAGAAGATTTGACGCTATCTATCTGTGATAATATTAATTTTAATTAATTTACGCGGTGATGATGTTGGTTCACTCGCAACAATTTTTGAAAAAAAAAATAAGTCTGTTCGATCGAAAGTGAACCAAAAGTGCTCCTAAACGCAGTTGGATGTGGTGAAATTCGTGCATTCCCGGTTTATTGTGGAAATTCCGTTTCACAAAATTGCCCACCGATTCCTTTTTTGCCGTTCGACGACGACGGGTGTGCTTTCTCGAGAGTGACGTTTATTGGACCCGTTTCTTTGCACGGATGTTTTTTTGTACCTAGCGTAAGTGTGTCTGCGATTGCCTCCCGGGAGGCCGGTTCATCGTGTTCGGATGTCACGCTTTCATCATGTAACTCTATCGAGAGTCTCGTCACCGTGTGCGAGTTTGAACACGGTCCGGTTGGCAAATTAGCCGGGCAAAGTGCTGATAATGTATCAGTCGCGAGTTTTGGTGGTGATTCGGTGGTCGACGTTACCGTGAATCAGCGATTACGATTACAAAAGTGATCGTTTGCTGGTCAGTGTAATGCCGCGGATACACTTGTATGGCAAACTTTAAACATGAGCATTATTTATATAATAAACTATAACACATCCCTGGTTTGGTTCTAATCTCGGCGTTGGTCGCGAGTTGATTGGGCCGGTGAGGAGCTGCCGTCGCGAGTGATTGGTGATGGAAAGTGGATGCAGTCCTTTTTTTCTCTGCGGAGATCTCTCTAGAGTGTATTTCGTAGTTGATGGGGTTTGCTCTGCTGTGTAAAAACCGAAAGGCGAGAGTGCTGTTTTTAACACCGGTTGAAGAAGTAGCGGCAGCATATCTATTGGAGCTCTTCGAAATCATCGTTATGTCATGGATTGCTTTGCAACATATCGGGTGAGATCTTTACTTTATTTTTCTCGTAAACCCATTTTATTGTTAGTCATGACGTTTGGGAAGACTTCAACTCCAGACTACTTGGAGTTCTCAAGAATTCTAAAAGTTGAGATCAAGAAGTTCCTACGGTGCTGAGAGTAATTGGAACTTTTGAAAAAGTTTCAAAGTACCACATTTCTTGAAGTCCCCAGAGATTTCCAATACTACTTACACAGACAAACAGACGTAACTCTTTGAAAAAGTTGTTCTTGAAAACATAGTATCTCAAAACATAGGACCTCAGTAACGACATCTCTCTGGCTTCTCGCGGAAAACAAGCTTGTTCGCTAACTCGCAAAGAATATTGCATAAAAGTTCTATAGAATGTATAGAAACGTCAAAGTGATCCGATGCCAGCACTGCGGCGAGTCGTTCGCGCAACTGATAATGTTCAAATCAACAGTTAAATGCGTGAACGAAGATACACAATGAAGAGTTACGTCTGTTTGTCTGTGCTAATTATGTTCTAGAATTCCCAAGAACTCTACAAATTCATGCAGTTTTTCGCATGTTCCTATAATTTGCATGGTTTCTGGAGTATTGGAATTTTCGAGAGCTCTCACAACTCCTGCAGTTTTTGTAATATCAAGCGCTTTCCTGGAGCCACTAGTGTTCCAATATTCTAGTTATTTCTGGAAATCTGGGAGTTTTTTGGAGCTTGGAGAGTTCTCTAAATATATCGAGAGAATCAGGAGCTCCAAAGAAATTCCGAATTCTGAAACTTCCGGTGATTTAAGAACTCCATGAATTTTGAGACATAAATAACTGAAGCTGATGTTCTTGCAGTACTTAAAGGTCCAAAAGCTCTGAAATTCTGGTAGTCATAGAGTACCACAATTTTTTGAGTTGACAAGAGTTCTAAGAGTTGCTCGAGATGAAAAAGTTTATGGAGATTCCTTAAAAGTTCAATCCTCAGTTTATCCTCAGAATATTGTACTATCTAAGATTAATCAGGAGTTCATTTTTGAAGTTCCAGACATTCCTGAAGTTTTGGGAGTTTTTGCTGTTTATAATGTTTATTGAATTCTATAGACAATTTAGTCGTGTACATTATGACAATATCGGAGGTTCATAAAAAAAAATCCGGTCAAGTTTTGAGATTTTCTACGATTCTGCATGTTTCCAAAATTCTACAGATCTTTCAGTCGTAACAGATTTTTTGGAGCTTCCGTTGCTGGATTTCCAGAAGCTCTGTGTTGTTTTTTAAAACTATCATCAGACCGGAATTTCTTAGTTCTAAAGTTTGCTGAAATTACCGAAGCTCCTAGAGTTCGGAGAGTATATCCAGTTTCTGCTTGGAATTCGCTAGAATTCTAAAAGTTGAGATCAAGATCCCTGAGTACCGAATTTCTTGATGTTCTCAGAGGTTTCCAAGGCTGGTTAAGTTCTAGAATTTCCAGGAACTTTACAAATTCGAACAGGTTTTAGTGTTCTGGGAGCTTCCAAGTACTGGAATGGTTTCAGAAGTTGGGGAATTTTGGAGAGCTCTCACAATTCTGGCAGTTTTAGAGACACCAAGCGATTTTCTGGAGCCACTAGTGTTTCGAGATGTTTGGGGTTCTTGATATTTCCAGAAATTCTGAGTTATTGGAGTTCGGAGAGTTCCCTAATTATATCGAGAGAATAAGGAGTTCCAAAGCCATCCCAAAATCAGAAAACTCCAGGTGATCCGACATCTCCACGAATTGTGAGAAATATGTATCTGAAGCAGGTGTTCTTGAAGTACTTAAAGGTTCCGGTAGTTCTACAGATCTTTCAGTTGTAGAGTAACAGATTTTTTTTGGAGCTTGCTTTGCTGGATTTTCAGAATCTCTTGAAGCTCTGAGAGTACCTGGATGTTTTTAAAACTATCATCAGACCGGAATTTCTTAGTTATAAAGTTTGCTGAAATTACCGCAGCTCCTAGAGTTTGGAGGGTATCTACAGCTTCTGCTTGGAGTTCTCTAGAATTCTAAAATTTGAGATCGAGATCCCTGAGTACCGAGTTTCTTGATGTTCTCAAAGGTTCACAAGACTGGTTAAGTTCTAGAATTTCCAGGAACTGTACAAATTCGAGCAGCTTTTAGTGTTCTGGGAGCTTGCAAGTACTGGAATGGTTTCAGGAGTTGGGGAATTTTGGAGAGCTCTCACAATTCTGGCAGCTTTTGAGATACCAAGCGATTTCCTGGAGCCACTAGTGTGTCGAGATTTTTTAGGTTCTTGATATTCCTCGAAATCTTGGAGTCACTTTGAAATCTGAAAACTCTCAGTAATACATGATCGCCATGAATTGTGAGAAATAAGCCACTGAAGAAGATGTTCTTGATTCAACAGCTCTACAATTCTGGTTGCCATAGATTACCACAATTTCTTTGAGTTCTCAAGAGTTCTATTAGTTGCCCGATATTGTGAAGTTTCTGGAGCTTTCAGAAGTTTTGAAAATCCACAGAATATTACAATACCTAGGATTAATCTGGAGGCCATTTTTGGAGCTCCAGACATTTTCGAAGTTCTGGGAATTCTTGCTTGAGAACATCTGATGTTAATTGAAGTTCAAAATTTGTGCAAGAGTTCTTAGAGTTTCCACGGTTCTTTATGTTCCGGAAGCTCTACAGATCTTGCAGTCATAAAACAATAGATAGAAATTCGTTGCTTGATTACCAGAATCATTTGGAACTCTGAGAGCAGCTGGATGTTCTGAAAGTTTTCATCGGACCGGAATTTATTAGTTCTAAAACTTGCTGAAATTACAGAAGCTCCTAGTGTTCGAAAAGTACTTCCTTTTGCTGAAGATAACATTACCAGGTTGCTGGGAGTTCTCTGTAATTCTTAGAGTAGTCCGAGATAAAGAAGTTCCCTTAGTTCTGAGGAACCTTAACTATTGGACCTAATGAAAATCTCAGAGTACCGAATTTCTTGAAGTTCTCAGAGGCTGTCAAGACTGCTTAGGTTCTGGAATTTCCAGGAATCCCAACAAAGTCCTGCAGATGTTGATGGTCTTTGGAGCTCCCGAAGTACTATAATTTCTGAATAGCTTCTGGAATTCTGATGGTTTCATGCGTTGCAGATTTTTCAAGAGCTCTCACAATTCCAGCAGTTGTTGAAATTCTTCTGAAAGTTCTTAAAGTTCCCGAGATACCGGATTTCGTGTAAGTGTCTCTGCTTACGGGTCCATACCTCCGTTTTTGGCCCTTCATACAGCGATATTGTGAATTCAGATCGGTAACTCAAACTGATCTTGCTATTAAGTGGAGCTGCTTGCAAGACAAGATCTTTGAAGGGATGGGTGCTACCTTACATACATACATACAAGATGGATTCCGTCACGTGTAAACTTAGTTATTTATAAGTGTGTACGGAAATTTGAATTTGGGGTCAAATTGACCACAGGGTACAGAAAACGTAAGTATTGCAAGAAAAATTTTCAAAAACATATTTTTCAAGTTTTTTGCAGCACATTTTATCTAGTAGCTTCGATGGACGCATCTATTCACGAAAGGTTTAGTTACATCCATCGACAAATAAAAAAGTTAAAGTTGAATTTTGCGAAGATTTTTAAAGAAATTCCTATGAACTTTCAAGCGCATTTCGGAAAGAATTTCCAGGGAATTTAGAAGTGAACTCCAAGATAATTCTGAGTAAAAATTGAAGACAATTCTCGACGGGAGAATTTCCTTTGCCCGATGGTGTTGGCAGGGAAAGGGGATTTCAAGTTTTGCTCATAAAAGCTGATAGGCCCTTTTCAATTGTTGGTGGAGAATTCTGTGGAGAATTCCGAGAATTCAAGAGAAACTAGCTTAAGTTAATTCTTGTTTGAAATTCAAGAAAATGTAAGTACGAATTTCAAAAATTTGTGGACTATTATACAGACATTTTCAAGGGACTCCCAGAACGATTTTCAAATTTACTTTAGATGAATTATGAAAAAATCTCTGCGAATGCAAATGATTCTAAAGGAAATGCTTGAGACAAATTAAAACAAATCCTGTAAAGTTTTGAGCGAATTTTCAAAGACAATTTCAGGATCCAGGAAAGATGTTGTTGTCTTAGAAATGACCCATGTTACCCAGTGATCTCTTCGACTCAATCGCATTCAGCTTTATGCTTAATTCAAATGTATATTGCTAAACCGGGAAAATTTCCCAAATTCCTGGGAAAAATCGGCATATTACTAATCGAGATTGAATGAATAAAATGAAGATGAATTTTTCCCCACCCTGTAACTGATCGAAAACTCGTTCATCAATCGGAATTAATCTTACCTGTTGATATGGGCTAGGTTTAGCGAGCATCACTGCATTCGAAGCACAGATTTGGTAATTATCTCAATCATCCGTTAATTGAACGTAATGTAACTACTTAGCACATGGGTTAAATATCCACTTAATGAGATGAGTTTGATTCGGATCATCAATCTTTCCATTCATTCAACTCGATCAACAACACTCACCTCTGTTGTCAATCAATGCGCATCCCTCCCCAGACGATAGAACATTCTATTCCCACACACAGCACGTATTGCATTCAGTAATTCATAGAAAATCGTGAAAACAACCTGTTATCTAGATTTTCCCTGAGACCCCACTGCTGCACATTAGTGCGTTCTGTTGCTGTTCTGATGTTGCGCCGTTTCGTCAGCCTTTGTGCATGTTGATCGAGAACAGGGTAGTAAGTAAATCAGTAAATCGTTAGTAGTGGTGGCTTTCGCGCGCACTTTCTGGAACATGCGTATTTGTTAGTACCCGTGGCTGGGGATTTGGCGCGACGACGTTCATAAATACGAAAAATTTGCTTCTGAATCGACGACCGTTCGGTTGCTTTGTCCCAAAGAGAAGTACCAGGCGCACGCTTTTCCATCCCCGTAAAAGCGCGTTGTTTATATTTTTGTTATGATTGGCGTAATTGGATTAGTCGTTCGGTTCAACATTTTCCCCGTGCAATCCCTTCGATGGTCAACGTCGTTCACGGTCGGACGTCGTTTCGCGTGGTTGCAATCGTAGAACAGAACAGAAGTGCCCAGGTAGCTAGCCAGCAGGTTTCCCAGAGTTTTGCTGCCAGTCAGTTGTGTTCGGGGCTCGCAGTTTGTCGGTAGGAAACGTGCGCGATTCTTTCCTCCACGTTGGCCATGTGGCTACTGAAGAATCAATATGGCCTCCAATTAATGCATTTTTCGCGTTGTTGCGTAACAGTTTCCGTGTGATCTCCGGCCTAAGGCGCTCCGACTGCATTCGCTTTAGCCCACAACAGTGATATCTCCGTGATCTGCATTTATTTGTTTGGGGCTGTGGTTTTCCGAGCGAATTCACCAGATGATTTGTGTTCAGAGTGCGGTTATTCTCGGTCCAAGAGGGGTTTTTACACGAGAATTTAACGCTAGAATTTGCACTCAATCGATACTGGCCTGTAGAGGCAAGCAAAAGGGTACAAGTCGTCGGTCCGGTGCAGCACTTTAATTGAATAATCAAGCTCGACCTGGTCGGGTGCGTCTGGAAGGTGGAACTTGTGTTCGAGGAGCGAGCGCGAAAATGGACGCCAAAGGCAGCGAACCCCTGGAGGAAGAACGCGAGAAAATCGAATCTGAAGTAAGAGCTGAAACGAGATCGGAATCTACACAAACGAGTTGAATATTATTACGCGTGTGCTTGTGTGTGCTTTGCCCAAACAATGGGAAATTATTTTGAAGACGATCGCCTTGGGGTGGCGGCATTCTTGCCCCGTTGTTGGGTGTGGTCAGGATGAGAGTGAAGATTTTGTTTTTGTGAATTTGGTCGAAGATAAATGCGTTGCATATTATGTGGTGAACGTAAAAGGAAATTAACAGACTGCAATTCACAGTGCAAACGAGGCAACCTTGGCGGGGTACTGCAGGTGGAGTTTCTGAGATCCTCGGGATGATAAATGGATTATGTGAACAAATGTGGATCATAATGTTTTATGTTTTAACAAGCAGAGCGTTGAATAATGGACTTATGGAGCTTACTGTGGGCTTGGATAATCCAAACAGTGTTGCATAATATTGGATGATGGGATTTTGTGTTGTGAAGTATGTTTTTGCCTTTCTCGTACACCTTGGCGTACCGGAAGGCTATAATATCACTTGAAAAAACATTTTCGATCTGTGGCCCGGAGGGCCGAGTGTCATATACCATTCGACTCAGTTCGACGAAAAATGTCTGCCTGTGTGTGTGTGTGTGTGATGTACAGGGTGAAGAAAAAATATCCGCCTTCAGTGCACAGTGATCCACATGATATTATCCAATGCACAGTGATCCAGGAATGGAAATTAGGAGCAGTGTTGGAAAAGTTCGCGATATTTCACGAAGTTCACCAAAGGAAAAGTTCGCGAGTCATAGTGATTTTTTGCGAACTTTTCCATCACTGATTAGGAGGAAAGAAATATTTTGACCTAGAAATGTCTACCTTACCAGCGTACTGTCTTCTGTAAAGTTGTTCATATAATAAGGCCTTTATTTTGATGAAAGTTGCTAATAGGATGGTAAAAAAAAAAAAAAAAAAAACAGACTGAAGTGGTAATTTTTATACGATAGATGAGGAGATTAAAGTATAGAGTTGATAGTTCCGTTAGAGTACGGCAGTGTGAAAATTGCATATTGTCGGACATCAGTTGATTTGATGTACTAGATCAACCAAGACTGCAATAATGCTATTTTCGAGTAATCCAGATGTTCCAGGTTCTTTAAATCGTCCTGGAGTTCAGATAATTTGATCTACTAAATCAACCGAGATTGGGATAAAGTCTGCAGTATCGAAATATATCCAAACAGATTCATAGTGTCGAGATCAACGGCGCCGGTGGTGTAGTGGTAAGCGTGATTACCTCTCACCCCAGCAGGCCTGGGTTCAATACCAGTCAGCGCCGCCGGGATGTTCTGAGGCATAACATCTCTGATCACGCCTTCCTTCGGATGGGAAGTAAAGCCGTTGGTCCCCGGTTCATGAGTTGATGGGTCGATAGGTAGGGTCCAGGTGTGGGAGCTGCCTTCCTGACACGTCGGTAGCATTGGTGCTCAGCACGGAAAACAAGATCGACGGAAAAAACAAATCAAAAGGAAAAACAAAAAAAAAATAGTGTCGAGGTGTGGCACGGAGCCCCATCTTGTTGAAATACAACATTTGGCTTCGGACCGTACTGTTTTTTGATCCACGGAAGAACATACTTACTTAAAATCCCGATGTAGACCTCCGTGGTGACTTTGTCGTCTTCTGGAATGAACATCGGGTCCATTTTTTTTGCCATCGGAAGCCACCAATCCAAACACCATAACGCTAGCAGGATGCTTGGTAAGAGACACGTTCTTGTGCTCGACGGCCACGTCTTTTACCGGAAGAGAACTAATATACCGGTCGGTTCTGGAATTTGATACGGGATCGACGGTAAACATGCTCTCGTCGGTGAACATGATTACCGGATTTTTTCGTTTAAGGTTTCTTGCATCGTTCGACTCGTAGTTGCTGGATGCGGATGGTAATCATGTGAGTTTTTTTCCGTGCCCTCGACTTCACCCCGCAATCTTCCTTTACGATCTTCCGTGCCGTAAAGTCGCTGATCCCGTGTTCCTTTGCTATTTTCCTTATTTAATGCACTGGATTCACCCGAATCTTCCTTTTGATAGCAGCGATAACCCTCGGAACCCGAGCTGACCTCGGACGACCTGTGGCCACCTTCGCGGATAGTTGTCCTTTCTTTTCTCGGTCTAAAACCCTTTTAACAGTCCACCGGGACACTCTCACGGCGATTGAAATGTCTTTTTGCTACATTTGCGCGTGGGACAAATCACGAATACGCTGCCACTTCGTCATGGTGCAACTGTCAAACTAAGTAAATCATTTTCTTTTATACACAGCCTAGAGTCGGTGTATAATGAGTCACACCAAGAGTGAAGCCAAGTCTACCTATTGAACTGTCAAACCGGCTACCTATCGTGCAAAGTAAACAAACATTACGATGCTCTGAAAGGTCCACGAAAGGTTGAAGAAAATAATAAAAAGGTTGAAGATAAAATTGAAGAAATGATCATAAACACGCAGTGAGCATTAAATTGTCATGGGATACGTTTGCTAATGATCAGTAATGAGAATTTCTACTATTGTTTGATAAGATAATTTGACAAAATCACTGATATAATGATTCACTACAGCCGCTATTTTTTGTTCTCGCTAGAAGTCATTTGAAGTTGATGTAGAAGTCCTCTGTTGCCAAGTGAAAAGAAAGAGAATCCTTCGAAAACCGTGATGCGAGTTCAACTGTTTTTCTCTTGGCGTGACTCATTACACACCGACTCTAACACAGCCTACTACGGTATGAGCTATAGGTTACGTGCATGCAAAGAAAACCAAGGCATTGTATGCACAGGTAAAACGGGAACCTTATTTGTACGATGGTGCAATCATTATCACGCATACGGTATATGGATAATGTTTAATTATTTCCACGTATACCAGACGATCTAGGTTCTCCAAATCGTCCTGCAGTTCAGATGATTTGTTTTACTAGATCATCAAAGACTGGGATAATATTGGTAGTATCGAAATATCGATTTGGAAATCCTAGAACATTTGGCATACACGGAAATAGGTTGGCATGATCCACATAGACACTGCAAATTTGTTTGAGCATATTTCGATACTACAGGTATTAAATTAGTCTTGGGTTATCTAGTAGAAAAATAATCTGATCTCCCGAATGATTTCAGAACCTATAACATCTTGTATATCAATAGGTCGGACACGATCCACATAGGCACTTTGAATCTGTTTGGACATACATATACACAAATAACTGAAGATGATACATTGTTATTTTTTTAGGTTACAAACGATACTCCTTTAGCTCAGTCTGTAAAGGCACAGCTACAAAGCAAGTCCATGCTGGAGGCAACTGAGTTCGTTTCCCGTCCGGTCTATTAATTTTTCGGGTTGGAACATTTCGCTACTTCCTTGGGCATAGGATGGTACAGGCATAGAAAGCTTTCAATTAAAATGTGAAGGTACTTCAAAGAAAACTAAGTTGAGAGCAGGTCAAAATCTAATATGCTATACATATATCAATAATCTTGAAATGCCATGTAGTACCTACCTAGTATACAAATGGTATTTTTAGGTAATGAAAACGTCGCGGATTAGTATTTGAAGTCGTGGATTTCCTTTGTGAAATCGTGGATTTCACGGTTCAAATTTAATAAAATCTTGTAACAGCCCTGCAAATATAATTGAAGTTGGTCCCTAGGCATTTCAAGAAACTCGGAAAAATATTTCCGGATCTCAAAAATGCCCATAGAGCATTTCCAGCCCAAAACGCTAAAAAATATGTCGATTTTGTCTCGACTCCTTCCAAATTGAATGAAACAGTGCTCACATGTTCAATGCTATCAATGGTTGCATTTTTCTTGTTAATGTTTTTTTCCTCACAGTTACTTTTAAAAGGGCGTATTAAAAAAAATGATTATATTTTTTCTAAAAAAAAAAAAATACATAACTTGAAAACTATTGATCTGATCAACTTCTTTCTACTCAAACAATAGTGGCTTACCGCTACGTTATGGCATAAATAAAAAGAGGATACACCACAATAGATCAAAGTAATGGTCGCGGTGGTATTATGTCCCCAACATAGAAAAAAAACTTCTTTCTTTCTGACTTCTGAAAAGAAGTTGTAGGTAGTTGAATTATGTTTAAGGAAAAAAAAAAATCATTTAAATAAAAAGCTAAGTAAATTAATTAAAAAAAAAACGGAAAACGTTGATTATCTCAAAACACCCCCCCCCCCTTCAATCATTATAATTTATCAAGAAAACCGAAGAAATGTTATAAAATTTGGTGAAGAGTTTAGGCTGGTAACTTTCTTAAAAAATATCTATATTATTTTTTTTTTAGTTTTTTGGTTAATTAAAAAAAATGTTAAATAATAATTTATTCGAGTTTTGCGCCTTATTTCCAATAAATTTGCACATAACAACTTTTTTCCCAAGTGAATTAATAATAAAAGTAATAATAATTTTCAACATTTTACACCATTTTCAAATGTTAGTCGTAATGTCCAGCAACGAGATGTTTTTTTTAATGATTTTAAATAAAACAAAACAAATAATTCACTCTCAGATATGATAACTGTCATACTTGCCGGTTTCTATTTAGATGCAGCCGAATAGAAACACGTTGATGTTGTCAAATTAAAGATTTGTATTGGTGAGATAAGAAACATTATTTATTTTTTTACAACTCATATCATTTGAATACATTTAATATTTTGGGTGTATGCAATTTGGTTGCTTGAAACTGAAACTGGAATATAGCAATGATATTTTCGAGTTCCAGGAATTGGTTTCACTTTCCTAAAAATCGGATCAAATTCCTTATCAGCCTTTTTGTATTCCTCCGTAGAAATATTACAAAATGACATTTTTGTTTGAAGATCCTCTTTACGGCTATTTGGCCAGTCATACAGTTATAGAATGCTCGTATTGCCTAGCTAAACTTGCTCTGGTTGCCATTCTCGCCTCCAATTGTATGCGGGTTAAGGTTAAAAAAAATACCATTCAATTTCTACATTATACTTATCAGTGCTGGCCTCCCTTAGCTCAGTCGGTAAAGGCGCAGCTACAAAGCAAGACCATGCTGGAGGTGGCTGGGTTCAATTTCCGGTCCGGTCTAGGAATTTTTCGGGTTGGAAAATTTCTCGACTTCCCTGGGCATAGAAGTATGATTGGACTTGCCACACAATTATACCAATGCAAAAATGGTACAGGCATCGAAAGCTCTCAATTAATAACTGTGGAAGTGCATCTAGAACACTAAGTTGAGAGCACGCAATAAGCTAATATGCGATATGCAATAAGCTTGAAATGCGAAGAAAAAGAAGAAAGTGCTGATGAAAATCATCTCTTCTACACTCAAATATGCTGAACCAATCCTGGGTTCATTTGCAACCTTGAAAGATGAACCAATCACCTGCATGAATTTGAATTTTGACATGAGAACATACTTTTGATCAAGGCAACCGCTGAGTATCGAAGCCAACAATTGTTTTTGTTCATCCAAAGATGCGTATTCATTATCGCCTGTTCTGTTGTCATATAAATATTCATAATCATCTTGGTGGAGATGATTTTGAGTATCAAATGCGAAATGATTATTTTCGTTTTACACAAATATACCGTTGTGGAACGTGTTATGCTGCTTTTTTTCACTCAGGGCGATGGAAGATTATTACATTTGGCAGAATTGATGATAATATCGTGGTTTTAGGCTCTGCAATCGATAATATTCAAAATAATCATTTATGGCAAAATGAATTTGATTTTTTTTTGCTTTTGAGGATCGTTTCCGATTTTGACAATTTTGGGTTGGAAACTGTTACTGTGTCATGCTTTGAAATGTTCGAAATAACCACAAAACTTAAGTGGTTTAATGTACCATTAGCATGAATATTAACTACAAATGGATGAATTGCCTCAAATTTAGGGGCCTCATAGTCTAGTGAGTAAAGGCACGGTATTACCAAGCCGGGGGCGGCGGGTTTGATTCCCGGTCCGGTGGAGGGAATCTTTCGGGTTGGAAATTTTCTCGATTATTAATAACTGTGGAAGTGCATTTAAAACACTAAGTTGAGAGCACGCAATAAGCTAATGTGCGCTAAGCAATAGGCTTGAAATGCGAACAAGAAGAAGAAGAAGAAGAAGGATGAATTTTACATTGAGAATTATTTCAATGATAGCTTTGAACCTCATATTACAGGACAAATGTGTAGTTTTCAGAAAAGTCGCAAATAACAACGACTTTGCCATCTTCTAGTGTTTGTTTGTTTTTTTTTTTAAAGAATTCCGCTTGCTTATTTTTTTTAAATCATGATATATTAATTTGTCTAACTTTGCCCTAAAGAAAAAATAATAATCTTCAGAAGGCAAAGTTTTAAACTCAATATTACCAATCATACCAATTTATAGATCATTTGAAAGGTATTGAAAAGAACTTTCTTCGTTGGCAAATCATTCAATATAATTTTCAAATTTTGTGTGCTAAAAGTTCACCCAAAGTTACAATATTTTTCAAAATTTACTCTGAAGAATCGTGACTGATTTTCTCAGAATTGGGTTGGCCAAATTTTGAAATAAAAGTAGTAGTAGAAAACTTATGCTATACCATTCATACCATTCAAATATCTTTTGGAGTTCGAAAATTGAACGTAAAATGAGAGATCATTGAACAAAACATACTTGCATGATGAGAGAGAGAAGGATTAGTATTTTCCATTTAATTCCACTACTTTATTTGCTTATCCTTGACAGATACGCGTATTTCGTCTACAATGTGCAGACTTCTTCAGTGTCTTGTACTAATACTCGAATATAATAGTCGAGTATTAGTACAAGACACTGAAGAAGTCTGCACATTGTAGACGAAATACGCGTATCTGTCAAGGATAAGCAAATAAAGTAGTGGAATTAAATGGAAAATACTAATCCTTCTCTCTCTCATTATACAGGTATTCCACTAAGACGCCCACATTCATCAGGATACTTGCATGGTTTTTTGGGGGTGTCCTTAAACTTATGATCGATAGTGTCTTCTTCTTCCTTGCATTTCAAGCTTATTGCGTATGGCATATTAGCTTATTGCGTGCTCTCAACTTAGTGTTCTAGATGCACTTCCACAGTTATTAATTGAGAGCTCTCGATGCCTGTACCATTTTTGTATTAGTATAATTGTGTGGCAAGTACAATCATACTTCTATGCCCAGGGAAGTCGAGAAATTTTCCAACCCGAAAAATTCCTAGACCGAACCGAGAATCGAACCCAGCCACCTCCAGCATGGTCTTGCTTTGTAGCTGTGCCTTTACCGACTGAGCTAAGGGAGGTTTTGATCGGTAGTGTACCTCTATGATATTACACCTATCAGTCGTAGTCCACTGTTCAAATGACATTTCTAATATTTGTTTCTCTTCCAACTTTTCTAATAATTTTGTTTCGGATAATGACGTATCGTAACAATTCATGCACGTTCAAAAGTCTGTTCTAGATTGTAAATTGCAAAGAAGTTGTTCCGTATAAATAGTGTGATCACACAATATTCGATCTTTTTTCAGGCTGTTCAACATTAGATTTACATTTTCGTGAATCATACAAACATTATGGGATCCTGATTTACTAAGAAGTTTACAATTTTTTGGCCGTAAGGCTGCAAATGAGCTAAGCTAATGTTAACGTCTTTATGGGTTTCCGTAAAATGCAAGTATGATTCTTTGAGCGACATTGTTAGTAGACGTTTTTGTATTACCTGGCGTACACAAATTTCCGAATGTTCCGAACGGCCGGAAGTCCAAGCTGGTGCACGGGATGCTCACTATGCCCCACCTGTTCACTATGCCCCTCTTACCCCTATGCGGCAATATAAAGCTTAGCATGCCCTTTGTTAACCTTGGTCTTATATTGCAAAAAGGTGAATTAGCGGGTTTGTTGGTTACTTGGGTTTGGTTGGCTTACGAACTACACCCGTTTGCATTTAGAGAAAATCACTTAACATCAACTAATACCGGATTTTTCCCACTGTGCGCACCGGTGCATTAGAGAACCAGTCCCCGGCATTGACTTATAAGCTGTGATATCTTTATCAACTTATAGCAAAATTCAATGCCACCACCTGTAACAGAATACCGTTGAACAAAAAAAATCACTCTTCCAGCTCGGGCGGGGTAGATATCATGTGGCAAAACAAAGCCTTCCTACGTCAGTACTTCTGCTGGTGCTGGTTATGACGACCAGCGAGTGTAGGAGTAGGCAGTTTCGTAATCGGCACTACCCTACAGCTCGACGCAGCGTATTTAGCATCAAATAAGCGTTAATCCGTTTAAACAAATGATCCACATGTAGTATCACTTAGCATTCCACTTCCACCAGCACTAGCACCAGCGTATAGAAGGACACAAAGTGACCGATTTCCGTATTTCATGGCTGGTGTCGTGCCATGCCAGAGGTTGGGCCTATTTGCACTGTGAAATTGTCAAGAACGGGTACCTACCTTTCTTGACCGGCGGTGAATAAAGGGCTTTTCGGATGGCGTATTCGAAACTAGTTGACTAAACCGCGAAACGATTAGCGTCACTAATCCTTTTTCCTTTTATATTTGCGGTCCTCTTCCCCCCCATGTGATGATGATGATGATGATGCAACCGCATGACAGGAACCGTTCGATTTGGATGAGCTATTACCGGCAATTGGAGAGTTTGGTCGCTACCAGAAACTGCTGCTGTGGCTGATATGTCTTCCGGCGTGCATTCCGTGCGGGTTTTGCGCCTTCAACCAGTTGTTCATGACCGACGTTCCCGAGGAGTACTGGTGTAAGATCCCCGAGTTGCAGAACTTTAGCTCTGAGGAGCGGAAGCTGTACGGCATTCCAACGATTGAGGTGAGTGTTTGAGTGGGTGCGTTGGGTATCATTTACTGGATGATTCAGTAGTCAATTAAATCCAGAGAGAGACAGCAAGAGACTCATTGTTATTCAGATTTAATTACTGCATGTGATGATTTATGAATGAAGCTTATAGTTCATTGAGCTTGGAGATGTTTGTCAGGTGTGCTGTGCAATAAATCTCGGTAGTAGATTTGTTTAGTTAATGCTAAATGGTTTGACTTGAATGCGAATAAAAAATCTGAGTTATAACCAGTTGGTTACAATCCATGGATTTTCGTGTGTATGAGTTGTTGTTGTTTGGAAAATTCACGTATTTTAATATCAAAGATAGAAGGCAACACACAGCAGCGAGAGGGTTAGTACCGCTGCAAAAAACTCGATCGATACTAAAGATAGGAAAATCGTAGCCTTATATTAAAAATGGAGAATGATCGGCAAAAGGCATGCAAGTGGCCATCTTCTAAAACAAAACCCTTCTAATCAGGCGTCCGTGTAGACCGGTACCGTAAAGTGTAGTGCCAATTAAGTGTACCCCCCCCCCCCTTTGGGGTTTCTGGGATGTTGGACTGCCTCCGTTCACGACCTCGTATCTCGTACCTCGTACTGTAAATAAAACGGTCTCACACGGCTCAAGATGGCTCAAGTCAAGATGGCTTCCGAGCCTAATCGCAAATGATCCCCGATCGTCAGTCAGGGACGATTCCCTCAGGCCGTTGACCTTAATTGCCAAGGAGGGTTCCGTCTCGGCTCGGCCAAGGTGGCCATGCCGTCAACGACGGAAGACGCCTGCCAGCTAAACGACCCAGCAATGCCTACTGAGCCGTATGTGGCTGATGAACGCCACCAGATCCGCCATTCTCCCAAAGCTGCAACAACACTGTCTGCAGCCCACACCGCAAGTTTCCGGTCACACGGTAGAGCAGGAGCAACCGTGTGGTTCAACGCCAGAGTCACGACGCCGTAGTAGATCCCGCTGCAGCAATGAGTTCTACAGTACTAAATTTTCTAAACCCTCGCATACACGCCACATATTTGTGAAAACCCACACCCACACGCTTCAGAAAAGGGCAATAAATGTGTTAGAAAATGTGAATGTTTCTGTATTTTCATACTTTGTCCACGTAGCCCCTCCGAATACCCAGTAACATGCCGGCCCTGCGACACAGTTCAGGGGTCTCATAATACTTACTGAGTTAGTTACCCGGGAGTGTTTGGTCATGCCATAGTCACAGAGCTTTTAAAAAAACTATTAATTTAATGATGTACAGTAAACTTGCCCTTACACGATCTCTCTCTATTTCGACATTCTCGCAAACTTGATCAACCACTTTTCCTATATAAATTTCCAAAATTGACCACCGTAACTCAATATCCCAACTCGATGGCTCCTTCAATATCGAGAGTTGACTGTAAATACAAACGGCATTGCTAGATAATTCTGGAGGGGGCCTGGCCCCCTTGGTACCCCCATTAGCTACGCCAATGTGCACCGTGGGACGAAATCTAAAAAGTATGACATGGTCATTTGTAACGAAACTATTGAGTATAGCATTTTGATGTCTTGTAAAAATTTTCTTTATTTTTTGAGTACTTTAATTGAGTGGTGAATTTTTTTGTAAAACCCCTTATGAAAAATTTTCACCACTCAAATAAAGTACTCAAAAAATCCAGAAACATTTTAGAAGACATCAAAATGCTACACTCAATAGCTATTCTACCCAGATAACCAGAATGCAAGTATATTTAAAGCTGTTTTCTTGATATACAAACATATATACAAACAAACAATTCGTATAGAATGCAAAGAAATGGCTTATTGGTACAAAAGTGGAGGCCATATACGTCCATATTTTATTTTAATTGTAAACGAGTTTATTTAACATCCTATGCGATTTAATCTGCAACAACAAATTCATTTTGAAAAGTCTTACGATGTAATCCGATCTAATTTGTGATACAGTACGACGGAAAAATAAGTAATCGCATGTAAGTCGGAAATTTATATTCTATTCGATTTAACTTAAATATAATGCGAGTTATGCTGTTCTTATATGCGATTTTGACTTAAACTGTAGCAATTTATGATACTGTCTGTACATTGTTATACGACTTCTGGTTGTCTGGGTATACCCCCGTATACACTTAAATAATGTCTTGTTGAAATTGATGATTATCTTCGTCCACTTGAGAGATAGAAAATTGTTGTCTTGGACAAAGTTTATTAAAATGACTTTATCTCTAGTACAGTGTTTCCAGAGATGTTCATCGATTTTAACGAGAAATAAAAAAGTTATTTATTTTTATCTTAGTGTATTCCCCTTCTTAAGCAAAAACATTAAAATCATTTTCGTTTTCTATTTCTAAAAATAACTTCATGTCGTTGGCATATATAAGAACCCTAAGGGGTCCTAGATGTGATCCCTGGGGAACCTGATATAACATAGATCAAATTAAATTTTTTATCATTAAATCTGACAATTTTCTGGCGATTTGATCAGGGTAAGTGTACCTCAATTCCTGGATTTTCCAGTTTGAAAATTAACATGGGAATGTCCTGCTTATCAAAAGCTTTGCTGAAGTCAGTATAAAGAGCCTCAATTTGGTTACCATTATCCATTGCATTTAATGAGAAATGAACAAACTCCAGTAGGTTTGAGGTAGTTGAACGACCCTTAAAAACCGTCTTGTGCAGTTGTTATTCGGTTTTTTATTTGAGTGAAGATATTTTTGTTTATGATAGATTCAAAGAGCTTGGGTGTACACGAGATGATGGTGATCCCACGGTAGTTTCTTATATGAGATTTATTACAAGACATCAAAATGCTACACTCATGTCCCACTTTTTTGATTTCGTCTCACTGTGCACCTTATGACAGTGAGCATTAGACTGTTTCAAAATAGGTCAAATCTGGGATTTCAAACGCTACCCCCTGGAATGGTAGTTTTGGGTGTCAGAAACACCCTGCCAAAATTTGAAGTCATTTGGTTCACGGGAACCCCTCGCTCAAACGGCTTGAAGTTTGTATGGGGAAAATCGACAAAATGTATGGGGGAGAGAGCCACTATATATTCGCGGCTCAAGGTGGCGCTGTAGTGGGTCGATTTTCTTCGTGTACAAAATGTAGCACCTTTGAAGTATTGGGAACATCTTGGCTGAAGACCGGATGTGAATCCGAGTTACCTCCTAAAAGTTATTAGCGTTTCAAACGAACACCACCTGCTTTACTTCTGGGGAGGGCCTAACGCGCTTGTGCAGTTTTTATTTTTACGAACAGGTATACGAATAGCAATGTTTGCATAGGTATAACTTTTTTGTTTAATCTTGAAATTGGTTGAAATTTTCACAGTGAGTAGAAAAATGTTCGAAATTTTGGTCTACTAGAAATTGGAACAGATTGGCCAAGTGGTTCCGGTTTTATTCCGGGTTTCCGAGAGGCCATCGGGGGAAGAAAAGGTACCAGTCGTCTACATCAAGGTGGCGCTGAAAATCCACAGCAACAGGCATCTATGGGTAGTGCTGATTAATATCTTAACAAAATCAACCCATAACCTGGTTCTAAATACTGAGCGTCCACCGGAAGGCCTTCCGATGACCTGGATCAACCTTAATCTGGATTATTATGTATTTTTGATCAAAGTAGGCCTTGATTATTCTCTGCAACTATATGAAATGTAGTAAATTAATGATTTTAGATATAGGGTATACGTCCCTAACCTCGGTCTAATATGCAGCCATAGATTACGTTTTTAATCATAACTCATCAATTAATTTACCTGCAAACGATATTCTACTGCTAAATGGTATGCTTAGATATGCTTATCATGTCGTTTGCTATCAGGAACCGCAAAAAGTTGAAAAACTTACTTTTTTTAAGACAAAAACTCACCAGGGAAATGTATGTAATATCGGTCTATTGTCCCCAAATTGGGTCTATTTATGGATGCAACTTCGTCCTATCCTGTTTGATTCTCAAAAAAAACGCTCTTGGTAACGTTTTCTTATGTATTTTTTTTATCACTATCACTGTTAACTTAATACTCTTCATTCCTCAAAACATTTCTTAGAGAAAATTTTACGAAAACTACATTAAATCACTCAAGTTAAAAATTAAAAATTAAAAATTTCGCTTATCGTCTTTCGACCGCAGAATATCTAAATCAAAACATTGTGATGTTCATTATACAGATTTGGCAGAAAAAATCTCCCTTCCTGTTCGTTCCTTATCATCCAAATGCAAACCACATTGTTGACGTTACTCTTATTGCTATATGCTGTCAAATGAATTTCATGGGCCAAAGTTAGGAACATAGAAAAGAAATGTGTCCCTAAAGTTGGGTCCATGATTTACTTGTGAAAACGTTGTTAAACAATTAAAATAAACATAAAATATTCAAACAGTAACTGTGAGTTTTACGTCTAGTGTGTATTATCAGGTAATTCCATTCAATAAATGCCATAATCAGGCCATTTGATGATCGTCAGTGCAACCTTCCCATCTTAACCTTAGAAGTCATGGCGGCTAAAAACTCCGAACAGAGTGATATTCTCAACCAGTTTTATTACTTACGAGAGCTGAAAATGTATTGAAATGTTGTGATATAAATTGATTTGTGTGTGGTACACATTTATCAATCATCAGTGATCAATATTTTCCTTATTTTTTGTGTAATATTCCTTAATTAATTATTTATTTGCGTGATAGGCCGAATGAAAGGACTAGACCCACATTACATACCGTAACCCTATAAGCGTTTCAATGGCTCCAAGTGGTCACCAGATGATCCGCCGGAAGATCCGAAATATCCGTAAAATTTAGTGCTACATAAATTCGATCAAAGTAGGCCTTGATTTTTCTCTGCAACAATGAGAAATGTTGTAAAATGGTGATTTTTCATATGTTAGCTGTTCAATGGCTCCGAGTTATCACCAGATGGTCCGCTGGTAGATACGGAACATCCGTAAAATTGATTGCTGTGTAAATTTGATCAAAGTAGGCCTTGATTTTCCTCCGCAATTATATGGAATACAGTAAAATGGTGATTTCTGAAATATTAGCTGGTCATTGGCTCCAAATGGTCACCAGATGACCCACCGAAAGATCTGGAACATCCGTAAAATTGGTTGCTAAGTAAATTTCATCAAAGTATGCCTTTATTTTTCATTGCAACTGTATATAATGTAGTAAAATTATAATTTTTTATATATTAGCTGTTCACTGGCTCCAAGTGGCTCGCCGAAAGATCCGGAACATCCGTAAAATGTATTGCTGCGTAAATTTGATTAAAGTAGGCCTTGATTTTGCTCTGCAACTACGTGAAATGTAGTAAAATGGTGATTTTTGTTATATTAGCGGTTCAATTGTTCCGAGTGGTCACGACATAACCCACTGGAAGATCCGGAAAATCTGATAAATTTATTGCTGTGTAAATTTGATCAAAGTAGACCTTGATTTTACTCTGCAACTATGTGGAGTGTAGTTAAATGGTGATTTTAGATACATTAGCTGTTCAATGGCTCTGAGTAGTCACCAGATGGTCCGTGAGAAGATCCGTAACATCCGTAAAATTGATTTATGTGTAAATTTTATCAAATTAGATGCTACATTTTGTACACGAAGAAAATCGACACACTACAGCGCCACCTTGAGCCGCGAATGTGAAAGTGGCTCGCTCCCCCATACATTTTGTCGATTTTCCCCATAGAGATCTCCAAGCGCAATCTCACGAACACTAAAATCTAACATCCATATATAATAATCAAAAAGAAGAAGAACCAAACAGGTATCGCGATATAACAAATACTTAAAAAGGTAGCGCGCGGTCTCACACACACTTTTGTGCATCTGGAGAACTCTATACAAACTTCAAGCCGTTTGAGCGAGGGTTTCCCGTGAACCAAATGACTTCAAATTTTGGCAGGGTGTTTCTGACCCCCAAAACTACCATTCCAGAGGGTAGCGTTTGAAATTCCAGACTTTGACTTTTTTTTCCATATAACGCTGAAACACTCTAGTGAGCATGCATAAGGGCGTATAAGCGATGATGGATTCTCTTCATCGATTTTCTCTTTGCATTGCTACAGCTAAGCGAAACAATTTTGTTGAATTTGTTCAATGCAGGGTTGTAACAGGTTATATTGGCTTTCGAAAGCAACAGCAAACGCACCGAGAACCGTTAATTTTAGCGAGTTATTAACAAAAGAAAAAATCGACAAAGAGAATCGATCATCGCGTTTACGCCCTCACTGTCGATATCTTTCTCAATTCATCAAGAATTATTATATTGCTTGCAACTGGTGGGGATAGGAAAGGATGCCAAAACGCACCTACATGCAACAAGTTCGAAATTACCCTACGCATGCCCTCTTATGATGCAACCAGCACCGTTTCGGTTCGTAGCAAGTGTTACACCAGATCTCCACGTTGTTGTCATTTAGTTCACCTACTTACTGCCCAACGCTTATTGTCAATTTCCTTTCGTTCTAACCCGCAGCGAGATGGACTGGAGGAGTTCAGCCAATGCACCCGATATGCAGTGGACTGGAAGGCGATTCTGGCGGACAATGTCGATCCGTCGACGATTCTGCCCAACAGCTCCTGGCCGGTGGAGCACTGTCGCGATGGCTGGGAATACAACAGCAGCATCGTGATGTCATCGATTGTGATTGATGTGAGTGATGGGTGGTTTGTCCTTTCCTGTTTCTGTTTTGCCTATTTTCCGCTGCTGGCTGGATGGAAATTTTCTAAGCTTAGTTCAAGGTGAAAGTGAGTTGCTACTGAACCCTATCCGTTCTTAGCTGGGAATAGAAACTACAGTAATGGCCGACAGTGTATAACGTTATACTTCGATAAGCATTGATTTTTCCCGTTCGTAATAATTTTAATCGAGACTGATACATTTCACGTATTTTATCAAAGTTGAACAATTTGGATAGATCCACATAAAGTACAGCTTATTGATTTGTTTTATAACGAGCGAAAAAAGATAACTCATGATTAATACTGTATCTAGAGTGCGTGGGTTGGGTTTCACTTGTGGAGAACTTATTCTTTTTGGTGGAAGAGTTGTTAAAGTGGCGTACGTATCATATTTACGAAAGCAGTGGAAATGCGGGCACTGATGACATGGTGGTTTTAAATAGAGAATTGCGTCAACATAACCGGCGTCACGTGTTCAGTTCAAGTGTACAGGTTATGCAAATATGCTTCCAATGAGCGTATCAGATTTCTTGAAGTTCCATGAGTTTGGGATATTGAATGGGCTCCTCCCGCTTGTACTTACGCTCAACAGGTGTCAAAGCATCAGACTTGTGGGAACATTTGAAATCAAAATACACTGGAGTCGCTTTTTACGCGGTTTTTTTTACACGGTTTTTTTTTACGCGGTTTTTTTTACGCGGATTTCGGAATTTACGCGGATTCCGGAATTTACGCGGTTTTTTTTTACGCGGTTTTTTTTTACGCGGGACGTATCACCCGCGTAAAAAGCGACTCCAGTGTAGAATAGTAAGACGTCTAACATTCCATTTTTTAATTTCAGTACAATCTAGTCTGCGAGTACGACATTTATCCCACATTGGGACTAGTGGCCCTGAACACCGGAGGACCGGCCGGGGTGTATTTGTTCGGTCTACTGAATGACCGCGCCGGACGACGAATATCCTACTTCTGCTGTCTGGCAACCCTGCTGTTTGGGAGTTTCATCACCGCTGCCAGCAGTAGCTTCTGGATGTGGGCCTTCAGTAGAGTGATCGTCGGCCTTACCATCCCAGCGGTGTACCAGATCCCGTTCATCATCGCTCTCGAACTGGTAGGACCGAACTATCGGTCGTTCGTCACCGTCATGACGTGCACGTTCTACACATTCGGGCTGATGATGCTGGCCGGGGTAACCTACCTGATCCGAGACTGGGTAGAACTCACCCTCTACACCTCGGTTCCATTCCTGTTCTACTTTCTCTATATGTTTGTGATGCCCGAATCACCACGGTGGCTGCTGATGAAGGGTAAACTCGAAGAAGCGCTACAAATCCTCGAAAAAATGGCAAAAGTCAATGGAAAACAGTTTCCCGCGGCATTCAAGAACAAGCTGCAGAAACGGGTCCAGGCAGAGAAGAATAGGACAGTGAAAAAGGAGGAAGTTTCGATAGGAGCGTTCGATCTCTGCCGGACGCCAAACATGAGACTGAAAACTATACTTATCACGTTGAATTGGTTCGTGAACGAGACGGTATATCTGGGATTGAGCTACTACGGGCCATCGCTGGGAGAAAATCAATATTTGAGCTTCTTCCTATCCTCTCTGGTGGAGATTCCAAGCTACGTGGTGTGTTGGATCATAATGGACCGCTGGGGTCGTCGGTGGCCCATGTGTATGCTGATGATACTGGGGTAGGTTGAGTTGGAAAATAGAACTGTGATGATCTTATGATTAACAATAATTCAACATTTTAGTGGCATCAGTTGCGTGGCGACGGTAGTGCTTCCGGAAGATGCCGTGATGGAGACACTGTTCCTCTATCTCCTGTCAAAATCGATGATTTCGGCATCGTTCCTCATTATCTATCCCTTCGCCGGAGAGCTGTATCCGACACAAGTTCGAGGAGTCGGAATCGGTACTTCAAGTTACATTGGAGGCCTGGGCCTGATTGTGATTCCTTTCATTACGTATCTGGTAAGTACCGACTGTTTTGGAGCAGATTCTCGACAACTCAATATTCTTCAAATTCGATGTCTAGTATCATAGAAGAAAATGTTTTTTTTTGGAATTTGAGATACAGTAAATTTCCACCAATTTGCTATTCTATAGCTCGTAGATTATTAATCAAGACAAATAGTTCATCACTGATGATTATTGTTTATGGCAGAATGTCCATCAAGCAAAGCCCCTCGGACTGGCCTGGCGTAGTGTTAATCATCCTTGCATCTCACGCCAAAGGACACGAGTTCTAGTCTCACCCCGGCCAAGTCACGAATGCCTAAAATGTGTTAAAACAATTATAATAACAAAAAAGTGCTGATTACGGAAAATGATCCACTGAGGTATTGTCTATGATAAAGGCAGATTGTTGGCCGAAGAACACATTTTAATCATGTTTGATTATTAATCCAGCCTGAATATTGTTTGTTAAGGGATTTTTCTTTAAATTATTCTACTAATCCAGCCGCCTCGTGACACACATGAGGGGTCATGTGGGCAGTTCCAATAACTTCCGGAAATTTTCAGGATCTTAATAGAAGTTCATTGAAATTCAGGGCATTTCAGAAAAAAATCAGGTAAGTTATGTAAAATTTGGAGCAGCAGACTACTGAAACATTGGGAAATCTTCGGCAATATTTCAGAAACTGGTTTCATTAACATCAGAGAAGGTGCAGGAACTTTCAAGAAATTCTGAGAATTTCAAGGATATTTAGCGAATATAAAGGAAATCCAGACAACTTCACAGAAGTCCAGATAATTTGAGATAAATTGTGGGAACCTCAAACAAAAATCTTCAAGAGCTTCAGGAAGCTTATCATTTCCAATAAATTCATGAAAATTTCGAAAACTTAAAGAAAGTCCATACTTTTGTGGTGGCATAAAGACCTTTAAGGGTGAGTTGAGAATTTAAGAAAACTTCAGAAATATATCAGGAATTTAACAGAAGGCACTAGAGTAATGGGAAGTTTTCAGATGGTTAAGACAGTCTCATTATTTTCTGGGCAGAAGAATTGCGAGAACTTCAGGAAAGCTCCAAGAGCACCGGGGAACATAACAAACCTCAGGGAAGATTCATTAACTACAAGTAAATTGCAGCAGCGGTGCCGGTGATGTAGTGGTAAGCGTGATTGCCTCTTACCCCAAAGGGCCTTGGTTCAATCCCAGTCGGCGCCGCCGGGATGTTCTGAGGCATAACATCTCTGATCACGCCTTCCTTTGGAAAGGAAGTAAAGCCGTTGGTCCCCGGTTCATGAGATGATGGATCGATAGGTATGGTTTAGGTGTGGGAGCTGCCTCCCTGGCCTGGCGTCGGTAGCATTGGTGCTCAGCACGGAAAACAAGATCGACGGAAAACAAACCAAGAAAAAAACCTCAACAAATTTTCGAAAACTTCAGCAAAGTTCCAAGTGCATCTGAAAATTAGTGGACCATCAAGAGAATGCCGGAACAGTTTAAGAAAAGTTCAATAAACTTCAGAGAAATATCGAAATCTTAAGAAAAAAAAATGCAAACTTCAGCAAAGATCAGAGAATTTCATGGCAGTTCCATTAGTTTGAGACAACTGCAAAAGCTTTAAAGAAGTTCCGAGACCACGAGAAAATTTTATTCACATTAAAGGAAGATCAGATAACTTTTAAGCAGATAAATTAATTTAAAGATATTCTGAGGTACTATGGAAAATCTAGATAATTTAAGAGATGTTCCGAAAACTTGAAAACTGCATGATCTTCAGGAAAGTTCCATAAACTCCAGAATGATTGTTGGGGCATTCGACAAGTTCCAAAAACTTCAGGGAAGTTCGGAGATGTTCAGGGAAGTTTAGAGATTTTGAAGAAAGGAGAGAGGAAAGTCAAGCACTTTAGGATAGTTACAATAACTTCAGGGAAGCTCCGATTTTTTTTGGAAAGTCTATTCTTTCAAGATCTTGATTTGTTCCTATTAATTTCAATAACATTCCTAGAACTTCAGTGCAACCTTGGAACCGCGTAAATTATTTGGATTGGGAATTTCAGGAAAATTAATCTTACAGAAGTCCTGATAATTTCAGAAAAGTCCAAAGAACTTAAAAGAAGTTAGGAAAACTTCAGAAACAATAAGGGAACTTCACAGAAGTCCAGAGAACTTCAAAGAAAAATTTCGGAAACGCGCTCCTTGCTTTCCTCCTCCATCGAAATCACTTCCACTCGATTACGCGACGGAACCGACAAAACGATTACCGGGCCCAAAACCCAAAGTGGGTTTTTGGATGATCACACGAGGAAAAACCAACGAGACCGACAAAACTAACTAGTTCAAATTCTTATTTATCCAGGCAGTGGTGTAAACTTTCGATGGGGGCAACATAGCCCACTGGGTTAGTGGTCTTGTTGAGTGCAAGGGGCTGGACACTCAACATTTTATGCCCTCAGGGCGTCACACTTGGATCACCCGGTATGAAAATGTGTGTGAAAAGCAATTACTGGTGACGCCTCTGTATTATTCTAAAGCTAATAACAAAATATCATCATAATCATAATGGAATCATAGTCTATCAAAATTTATAAACAAGGGAGATTACAACTTCGGCCTAAGGGACTATTTTTGGTCCATCAAGCAGAAAGCATCAAATATATCTATGATTTTCCAGCAAACCAATCAATCATACGTTCGGTACGATAGTTCAAAACTTACAAATCAAGGTCAATTGCGTTCTTATAGACAAATATTTACACCCAATTTTCTCAAAAAAGAAAAGAAGCGCTCTAAACGAATCCATTTGTCTTATTCTATTTTTACCTTCATCCATAAGACGAAGTCAATCCAATGATGTTTCAATGAATTTGTTCAAAATTGAAACTCGTTGGCCGTGCTGTTTTTTTTTCACAAAATATCCTCTATTTATGACTCATTATCAAATCCGACGGTATATATCGAAAATAAATTAATTAAGAATTCATCTGTAGTAGAAACTTGGGAGGGAGACACAAATGGCACACACGAATTTCATTTCATAGTTTTTTTGCATTTGGATTTTAATCAAAATAGCCCCCCTTTGCTCAGTCGGTAAAGGCGCAGCTATAAAGCAAGACCATGCTGGAGGTGGCTGGGTTCGATTGTCGGTTCGGTCTAGGAATTTTTCGGGTTGAAAAATTTGTCGACTTCTCTGGACATATAGTATGATTGTACTTGCCACACAATTATACTAATGCAAAAATGGTACAGGCATCGAAAGCTCTCAGTGCATCTAGAACACTAAGTTGAAAGCACGCAATAAGCTAATATGAAATAGTATGCAATAAGCTTGAAATGCGAGGAAAAAGAATAAGAAGAAGGTGTAGCAAGTTTGGCTGTTTTTCTTTGAGCGTGTACACGTAGTGATTGTTTGGCTTTGTTCAGTGAGCAGTGAGAAAATGTACCTTTCTGATGTGCATTTTATTATGCCTCAAAAGATTTTGAAATAAATCTTGATTAATAATATACTTCAATATACATCTAAGTATTGATTTGGTTTGTTCAATTAATGGAACAAATAAACGGTGTTTAATTACTATGGCGACAATTTTTGCCACGGTTTCGGCGCGTTTTGTTGCCAATGAAACAACCAATAGCGCGAAACATATTTTGTTTTTCATAAATAACTTTATGTGAGATATCAATGCCACTTTCTATATTCTTGTTCAACTATTAGAAAAGCATCATCAAACTGTTTGATTCGCGATGACAGTTTCAGGGTGACCAGTGAACCGAGGTATCGGGAAAACCGGAAAATGCCGGAAATTTTAAATCACCGGGAATTTCGGTGACAAATCAGGAAAAAAATATACTTCGTCCTCTCTCCGGAAAAAAATGGTCCTCGAAATGTTTTTAATGACCTTGGACTGAACTGGGTTTTCGGTATCTTGTCACTTTTAAGAAATAGGAGCAGGAATTGGAATTCTAGCGATAACCCCTAGGTATTTCAGGAGTAGCTCTTGTCGCTAGTTTTGACAAATTCTATACTTTCATCTCCTCATCTATCGTATAAAAATTACCACTTTAGTCTGTTATTTGAAATTAGCATCTTCAACTATAAAACTTCAAGGTATTTGTGAATTTCATGGCGATTGAGATAAGTTCCAAGGTGAATTTAGGGGAAAGTTTACCGCACCGAAAAAAACAAAATAATTCCGAAACGATTTTATTTTTTCTAAAAATATTGAAAATCAGATCTTTCCTTAGATTCTCGAAAAAATTTACATGTAAAAATATATTTTCTATCTCATCATGAAAAAATGGACCCTCAGCAAAACCGAAAGGTCATCGGACGATCGACAACAGAACATTATAATTTATTTTCGAAATGTTAAATTAAAGAAGAATTTACCAAATGGAACATTAATTATCAAAGTAAATAAAACATAGGCATTTTTTTATGATTTGGAACGCAGCATAAACATCATAATCTAGCAAAAATGCTGCTGTTGTATTCATGAGCCATTTAACCAAGTGACCCTTTCGCCGCAATCGCATTCGATTTAACGAACATCTATAGATGTGCACAATCGGGAAAATTGCTAAACTTCCGGGAAAAAATACCGAGAAATTGATCATTGGTCTTTGTGAAAAAAATCCGTTTGAAAAAGAGAGGTAATGTGCGGGGTTTGCTTTAGTAGGCCATACATGAGGGGGTTAGAAGGAAAGGGGTGTAAGTGACTTTGATCGATTCTCTTCATCGACTTTCTCTTTTGATAGCCACAGCTTTATAAACAGATTTTGCGCTATTTCTGCCACATAGTATGATCACTAGCATCCAGAATGTCACACGAATCAAGGAATGTGTTTGCAGCTGAATTGTTAACGAAAGAGAAAGTCGATGAGAAGAATCGATCAAAGTCCCTTACACCCCTTTCCTTCTAACCCCCTGACATTAGATTTTATCCCTATAACGGAATATTTTAAAATCATGTTTTCCTTTCTCTGATCAAAAATGCCACGTAAAAACTATGTATTTTCATATGAAATTGCGCTATTAGAAAACCCTATAAAACTTATGAATCCTGATGAATGTGGGCGTCTTAGTGGAATATCTGTAAAATGAGAGAGAGAAGGATTAGTAATTTCCATTTAATTCCACTACCGTATTTGCTTATCCTTGACAGATACGCGTATTTCGTCTACAATGTGCAGACTTCTTCAGTGTCTTGTACTAATAATCGACTATTAGTACAAGACACTGAAGAAGTCTGCACATTGTAGACGAAATACGCGTATCTGTCAAGGATAAGCAAATACAGGTAGTGGAATTAAATGGAAATTACTAATCCTTCTCTCTCTCATTATACTATAAAACTCACGTTTTTTTCCATGTGGCTACTGTTCTCCGAAATATCAAGCATAACAATGCATTAGGTCCTAAGTAATATTGGCAGATTTTCTTCATCGACTTTCTCTTTGTATTCCCACGGCCAGGTAAAGACATTCCCAGGTATTTTCAGCCCACTGATAAAAAAAAAAGCTTTTATCTAGCATCTAATACGACAAACACAACAAGAAACGGTTATGTACTCAAGTTATTAACGAAAGAGAAAGTCTACGAAGAGAATCGTTCAATGTTACGTAGGACCTAATGCAATGTTCAGCTTGTTATGTGTCTTAAATGATGGTCATATGAAAATCGTTGGCATATTACTTCAGTTGGATTTTTTAAAGCGATATCTTTATTGGACATTCAATGAAATTTAAAGGATTTCACAAATGCTTTTGGTCTAGGTGTACCGAAAAGTTATAATATCACTTGAAAAACACATTTTTGATCTAAGACCCGGAGTGTTGATATTAGATTCCAGAGATATGGCCAAAACAGTTAAATTTGGCAATACATAAGTTCAAAGTGTTTTTATGATACTTCATATGCGATGTTTGCGATTTTCAGTGTTAGTTGGTTCATGAAACTTTAGTGTGATAATTTATTAGCTAGAGAATGGTCTTACACTTTGAATGTAACAACTCAAGGCATCAACAATGCTGATGATGGAACAGCACGCAACGAACACCCTACTGCTTTCTCTCTGAGATGACTAAGTTGGTCATGACGAGAAGAGCAACACAATAGTTGGGTAAAGAAAAATTGCATTATAACACAACATCGACTGGAAATGCTTTCGGCAACGTGGGGCTTTAGGTAGTGATGAAACGTCGCTAGAACTATTCCACAGAAGTTGACAGTATATGACCAAGCCAAGCGCACACTTTTTTACCTGTAAATTTGAAGATATACTTCAAATCTCCGCGTACATCGGCAAATAAACCTCGCGTCACTTTTCAAATAGAGCAATGTAACTATCGGGGAAATGTTTGCTTCGGCAGTATATTAACGTCAGGGGGGTGAACAATGTCCTTGAGGGCTCAATTTTGGTATGTGGATACATTGTGTTTGAGAGCATCCATTGGCCAAATTTAAGTGCTCTAGGACTTTGTTTACCCCCCTGACGATAATAGGTTAAGGTATTGCCGAAGCCAACATTTCCCCTCCACCATTTTGAGAAAATTGAAGTTGAAATTCGACAAATTATTATATTAACGGTTTAGAAACAACACATCTTGAAATACTATTTTTAATGTAGTCAGTGAATAATAACGTTGAAAATTCAGCAGAAACGGTAAAATCACAATTTTACTTTGAAATTCATGCTACAATATATAAAAAAAGCACATAGGACGTTTTGACTAGTCAAGTTGTACATCGGACACGTTACATTGGACGATTTTTCGCAATGACATAATCAATGAGTGTTACATTGGACGTTTTGTTCTACATGATACAAGATTCCCTTTCACAGATTTCAGAGTAGAGTACCTAACTTAAGATTGCCACCGCCTATGACCTATGATTATCTTAAATAAATGAAAGTAAATTTGGATGGATGTTTTTGTATCACATACAATAATAGAAGAGCAATAGTTGGTATCGCTTAGCTCGATTTGCTTACATTTGTTACTTAGGACCTTTTTTAAAAGTGACGCTAGAAGTGTGCGTTTGACTTGCGCTGTCACATTAATGGTCCTTCGTTCATTTTCAACTTCTATTCAATTTTCATACTGCCGTACTCTAACGGAACTATCTACCTACCCTCTTCTACGACCATTCTCTAGCTAATAAATTATCACACCAAAGCTTCATGTTAGATAGCATTTCCAACCAACTTTGAATAAATCAATAATATTCACTCACTTTTCTCGGTGATGGCTAAGCCGATTTGAGTGAAATATGTTGCATTTTGTTTTCAAACATCCCGATCGGGCAATTGGTTCCTGAGATGTGACCAAGAATAATAATTAATTAATTAATTTAGCTTTATTTAGGAGGCTTTCAGCCTTAGGCTGGTTCGCCTCCAGAGAATAATAAATTGTGATTTAAACAGTAATACGCACTAATTTCTTTTTTCGGCAATGGCTGAACCAATTTAAGTTCAACAGATGTCATTTTGTCTGTACCTAGCTCCCATAGATTTTTATTGAACTTCAAACCAAACGGACATTTGGCTGCAGAGAAATTTTCAATAAATCAGTAATTATCACTCACATTTCTCGGTGAACCGCTAAATTTTCACATACATTAAGATGTTCGGAAATCCCTCTGATGTTGATCAGCCCGAAATACGGCTGTGTCTGTCAACATTGATTCCATGTCTGTCAGAAAACAAATCTACTGGAATAGCAGGTTTATTTGAAAAATTTCCATCTGTCAAATTTAAGTGAAAATTCCACTCAGCGACTGAGATTAATTGACTCAGAGAATTTTTTTTCCATACGAAATTTACTCTGATTTGGAATAAACTGCAGTTACTCATAGCTTGTGAGTAACTGCAGTTTATTCCAAATCTGAGTAAATTTCGTATGGAAAGAAAATTCTCTGAGTCAATTAATTTCAGTCGCTGAGTTGGTATGATTGGCCGTGTGTGTTGATTGTGTTTCTTGTGTATTTTTGGGTGTCGGAAAGTGTATTTGCGTGTTTCTGCATGTCGACCTAGTTGTCAAAACGTTGAGCGAAAATTAATGAATACTGGCAACCATTACATCCACATTTGTTTACAAACAGAATTCATTTTTTTGCTCTCATCAAAAATTTACGAATTTAAATGCACAGTGTAAGCGTGGAATCCCAGTAAAAAGCACACGTCAACGTAAACAACTTACAAGAATTCAAATTCTCATCCCTGATCGTCATCCGCATCACCTATCTAAAAGAGTGTGCTGTATATGTCCGACTCTGATCTCAAAAAGTACTCTCTCTGAAGTCAAATTCTCATGATTGAGATCCTGGCTCAAACCAGTAAAGCCCTCTCGAATTCATCTCAAACGAATTCCAGTCACAATCAAGGCCTGATAACCCAGCCGAGCATGCCCCTTCCTAAGCAATCTCTAGATCTAAATTTCGCAAAGAATACGAAATTATTGTACGCCGCAGCACTATCAGATATCAGGCGGTCAAAAATAAAAAAAATCGACTACGGCTACTCCCGCCTTGAGTTGTTACATTCAAAGTGTTTTTTATGTTACTTCATACGCGAAGTTAACATAGGCAAAAATGTGCGTCTATCTTGAAAACTGTCGCTTTAATGGCCCTTCGCTCATTTTCAACTTCTATTCAATTTTCATACTGCCGTACTCTAACGGAACTATCCACCTACCCTCTTCTAAAGATCATTCTCTAGCTAATAAATCATCACACTAAAGCTTCATGTTAGCATTTCCAACCAACTCTGAAAATCGTTAACTTCGCGTATGAAGTAACATAAAAAACACTTTGAATGTAACAACTCAAGGCGGGAGTAGCCGTCAACAATGCTGATGATGGTACAGCACGCAACAACCACCCTACTGCTTTCTCTCTGAGATGATCACGTTGGTCATGACGAGAGGAGCAACACAATAGTTGGGTAAAGAAGAACTGCATTATAACACACCATCGACTGGAAATGCTCTCGCAACGTGGGGCTTTAGGTAGTGATGAAAATGTCGCTAGAACTATTCTACAGCCGCAGTCAGTTTATGAGCAAAAAGAGGGACGCACATTTTTGCCTGTGGACTTGGAGACATACTTCAAGTCCCCGCGTACATCGTACGGGCTAGGCAAAAATGTGCGTCTATCTTTAAAAACTGTCGCATTAATGGCCCTTCGCTCATTTTCAACTTCTATTCAATTTTCATACTGCCGTACTCTAACGGAACTATCCACCTACCCTCTTCTAAAGATCATTCTCTAGCTAATAAATCATCACACTAAAGCTTCATGTTAGCATTTCCAACCAACTCTACAAATTTTGCCGCAAAAATACACTACCACTCAAATAAAATTTCATCCACTATTTATCATATAACTACCACATCATTATACATCGTTGGAAAGGTAATTTAATATGCTTTCCGAAAATAAAATCCATTTGGAAATTTGATGGAGACAAAAACATTTAAAAATAAAAATAGAAAAAAAATAATTGAAAATTAATGAAAATTTAACTTTATTAATCACAAACTTTCGAGTCTCGCACATTCCCAGGATAATTCTCAGCTCTGGATGAAGTTTTGAGTGTACTCTAACAAGTACTGAAGAGTTTGCCTGCCCCAACCTGCCCCATTGGAAATATAAGCGATTTGAAAATTTTCGGTTATTATGGGAGATTTCAAATTGTACAAGAGCCGGCTTGGAAACAAACTTTTTCAACAATTTTTTTGCAACTTTTGGAGTTATATTCGGTTGGTATAGTCGAAATATATTGTTGAAGAACATTTTCTAATATTTCATGACCAACTTTTAAAAAGGGCTTAAGCTTTTGTACAAAAAGAAGTCGTCATTATCATAAAGTTCACTGTTGGATGAACGTAAAATTACATTCGTTTATGCTTTATTCCTTTATTCCTGGGTTATGACGATTATAGAAGCATATGCGTAAGTATGTACCTACGCATATGCGCGGATGAGTTTAATTTATACCTAATTCTGTACTTAACCTACTGTAGTGTCAATTTGAAGCCATAGTGTATTTTGTGTAGCTTTTATTTAAACTACTACAGTGTAATTCAAATTTACGGTTGAGACCAAGTGTGAGCATGGATAATAGAACCATTATTAATCTATTATACGCAAAATTAAGGCATACTGACTGTTGCCACTGGTGTGAATTCCACTTGGTTTTTCGGACCTCTTTATAGCAAACTCTGGTTTTTCCGTAGAGTAAGCTTTAAGCTACAAAATGTGATTTTTATTAGCTAGATTATAATAATAAATTGCATGAAACTTACAGATTTTAGTCCATTAATATTTAAGAATTCACGTCGTAGCTGATTGTTTGTGTTTGCTGTTGGTGTCTAAATTTTATCGTATTGTACATTAGATTATAAGTTTAATTAATCAAATATAATATAAGTTTACCTCCAATTCAATTAATATAAGTAATTTTAACTTCGTAAACTAGAATTTTAATAATGCAATTTAGGATAAAGTTTTGTGAACGCACATTTTAATTCGTCTACTTTGTGTCTTTGTTCACTTGTAAACAGTCATTGTCCGCTTGTGCTCTTTGTCCGGATTGAAGGTTTACATCAACGTCAAAGCTATCCGTTATCCGTATTCAATGCCTAACGTTACGGATCGACGGTGCAAGGTGTGTGCCTGCAAGGTGAGGACTGTCGCGAACATCCCCCGACCCGTATTGCTGCAGACTTCCATCAGCTATACCTCCATCCATCACGTCCAACACTGCCAGCTTTGTTACTGGTCGCCGGAACACGCCACTGCCTGTCTTCACATCAACGCTTCGAATCCTTCCATCTTTCCCTGGATATGTCTTGAGGACCCTGCCACGAATCCAGCTGTTCCGTATAGCTTCATCCATGACGATCACCAAATCTCCCGCTTGCACTGGTTTGACTTCGATGAACCACTTTGTGCGGCGACTGAGGGTAGGGAGGTATTCCCTAATCCACCTTGTCCAAAACCTGTCCAAACAAGCCTGAACGTGTCCCCAGTTGGTTCGGAGTGTAGTTGCAACGTCCACAGGCTGCTTTGCTGGTTGTACGACACCACTGGAACTCAACATCAGAAAATGGTTGGGAGTCAGAGCTTCCTCATGTTCTGCGCTCACGGGAACGTACGTCAATGGCCTGGAGTTGACCATCGCTTCTACTTCGACCAATATAGTGCAAAAGGATTCCTCGTCCGGGTTCCTGGAGGTAGAGAGAGTGCCTAGACCGACCTTGACGGACCGAACTAAGCGTTCCCACTATCCACCCATGTGTGGGGCTGACGGTGGATTGAACCGCCACGACGTATTCCGATTGGTGAAGGTATTGGCCAATGAAATGTTGATTTGTGCTATCTCCCGCTTCAAATCGTTGCTTGCACCTTGAAAGTTCGTGCCCTGATCACTATAGATCTCTTGCGGAGCACCTCTGCGAGCAATAAACCGCCTCACCGCCATTTTGCAGGATTCTGTAGACAATGAGTTCGCTACTTCAAGGTGGATGGCTCGTACCGTCTGGCAAACAAACAGAGCCACCCATCTCTTGGCACTTGCTCTGCCAATCCGGATAAGGAACGGTCCACAATAATCCACACCCACGAAGGTGAACGGTCGAATGTACGCTGCTAGCCTGCATTCTGGAAGCGATGCCATACGAGGAGGTTGAGGAGTTGCCTTTCGAACGACGCACCATTTGCACGTCTTTGCTACTTTCCGGACCGCATTCCGCAAACTGGAGACATGGAACCTCTGTCTCACCTCGTTCACCACAGTCTCAGAGTTGCCGTGACCGTATTGTCGATGATACCAGTTCAAGATAAGGCCGGTGACGTAGTGGTTTTTCGGCAGAATAACCGGAAATCTAGCGGCGTACGGTGCATAATGAGCGGCACCAATACGCCCATCCATCCGCAGCATTCCTGCCTCGTCCAACATCGGAGACAACTTGCAAAGTGGACTGGTTCTCTCGAGTCTGGGGGCTTGTTCCGGAAATCGTTGATGCTGTTCTTCGACTGCGATCATTTCGTCGGGGTACGTTTCCATTTGTATCCAGCGAAAGAGTGTTTCCTCCGCGGACTGCAGCTCTTCCTGAGACAAATATTCACCGGCTTCTGTTGGATCTCCACGCACCTTTCCGGAACAGTTAGCACAGAAGCGGAGCATGTACGCGGTTGCTCGCAGGAGTCTTTCCCACTTGGAGAAACGTCTGTAGTCGATCAATGGTTCGGTGATTTCACGATGATGTGCGTGGACGGTTCGTAATTCCTCTGGTATGTTCGGTTCTGGCAGCTCGTTGCCTGGCCATTCCGATTCAGCCTTGTAGAGGAACTCCGGACCCGTAAACCACCGAGAACCGTTTTTGAAGCATGGACCTTCTCCCCATTTTGTCGCCTCGTCAGCCACGTTCAGCTTTCCAGGAACTTTCCGCCATTCGCCCACACAGGTTTCGCTCAGGATTTCACCGACTCTCACTGCAACGAACTGTCGATATCTACGTTGGTCCGACTGGATCCAAGATAATACCGTGCTTGAATAGCTCCAGATCATTCGACGTCGTATAGGTAAGGTGTGGCTCTCTTGAACAGACTTCATTAGGCGACTTCCAAGAACTGCCGCTTGCAGTTCCAGCCGTGGAATGGATAGTGGTTTCAACGGGGCTACCTTGGACTTTGCTGCCACCAATGCGCAGCGTACTTGTCCTTCATCGATGATGCGAAAGTATGCCACGCAAGAAAATGCCACCAGACTTGCATCCACGAAGACATGTAATTCTATGTTGTCTAAGCCGGCACTGCTGTATCCTGGGAAGTAGCATCGCGGCACTGTTTCTCGATCCAGTCCTTTAAGTGCTTGCACCCACTGACGCCATCGACTGCAGATTTCCTCTGGAATTCGCTGATCCCATCCTATCTTGCTTCTCCATATGTCTTGCACCAAACACTTCCCGTGAACAACGTATGCTGCTACTAGTCCCAGTGGATCAAAGACGCTCATGACGACTCGAAGAACTTCTCGCTTGGTCGGAATCTTATCGCCACTCAACAACTGCGCGACGTCTTCCCGCAAGCAAAGTCTGAATGTGAATTCGTCGTTGATGGGCTGCCATCGCATGCCGAGGACTCTTTCGATCCCTGTAGAGTTGTCCGTCGCGAAGCTTTTGCATTCGCTTGCAGAGCTTTCCCCGACCCGTCGAACAACTTCTTCCGAATTCGACAACCAGTTACGGAGCTCGAACCCAGCCTTTGCATGAACTTGCTTAACCTCTGACGCTATTCGGATTGCCTCTTTTTCGGTGTCCCTACTGTCGAGGTAGTCATCGACGTAGTGGTTGTTGACTATTGCTTCGACGGCTTCTGGAAATTCTATTCTGTTCTCCTCAGCATTCCGGTTCTCCCTGTAGAGTTGTCCGTCGCGAAGCTTTTGCATTCGCTTGCAGAGCTTTCCCCGACCCGTCGAACAACTTCTTCCGAATTCGACAACCAGTTACGGAGCTCGAACCCAGCCTTTGCATGAACTTGCTTAACCTCTGACGCTATTCGGATTGCCTCTTCTTCGGTGTCCCTACTGTCGAGGTAGTCATCGACGTAGTGGTTGTTGACTATTGCTTCGACGGCTTCTGGAAATTCTATTCTGTTCTCCTCAGCATTCCGGTTCTTTACGTACTGCGCCAAGCATGGTGAGCACGTTGAACCGAAAGTGGCAACATCGATCACGTAGACTTCGACTGGTAGTGATGAATCATCATGCCATACGAAGCATTGCGATTGACGATCCCAGGCGCGAATGAGAAGTTGGAAAAACATTTCCCTAACATCCCCTACCACAGCTACCTGCCGCTGTCGGAAACGGTGTAGAACTGACTTGAGGGATGCTAGAAGATCGGGTCCTTTCAGAAGCATGGAGTTTAATGACACGCCTTCCACCTTCGCTGCCGCATCCCACACCATACGGATCTTTCCTGGTTTGTTTGGGTTGATAACCAATCCCAACGGAAGGAACCAGGTTCTCCGCGGATCAAAGTTCGCCAGTTCCTCCGGTGTCGCCTTATGGATGTATCCTTTGGCCTCCAGGTCAGCGATGTGTAACTTCACTTTGTTGTAAAGTTCCGCATCTGCAGTCAGTTTACGCTCGAGACACTTAAGCCGCCGCTCTGCCATCGGGCGGCTTTCGGGAAACTCGATACAGTCATAACGCCATAACAAACCCGTTTCAAATCTCCCAGATGGTGTACGAATCGTGGTTTTCTCCATGATTTCCCGTGCCCGACGATCATCATCTGCTTCGACTATCGGTGCGACTTTCACACCAGTACTTTCAACTGTGAAGAACTCCTCGACGAGATCATGTAGTTCACGATCGGCTGATCCCGAGCAAACGTGCAGAAGGCGATGTTCTGGTGGATCATCAAGGCCTTCCACGTTCCCATAGACTGTCCATCCTAGCTTCGTTTTCGTCGCAACTGGCTCCAGAGGTTTGCCGATCCGCTTCTTCAGTGTCACCATCAAGTCGGTATTGTCTAAGCCAATCAGGATACGTGGAACTGCTCCGCTGTAGCTGTTCACTGGTAGCCCCCGAAGATATGGAAATTGTTGTTCCATTTGTTCGAAGCGAAGAGATTGTGGAGGTAGCCCGAGACTTTCAACCGTTCTTACTCGCTCTAACATATATCGCTTGTCACCGCTAATACTGGAGATTCCCAACTGTACTACCTTGGATTCCGATTCCGTGCGTGTAACATTGTTTGTCCACTGAAGGCAAAGGGGTTCAATCACACCGTCGATTCCGAGCTGATCCGCAACTTCTTGCTCCATCAACGTAAACGACGACCCGTCATCCAAGAAAGCTAATATGTCGATTGATGAGTCCTTACCGTACAACCGCACTGGCACAATCCGGAAGAGAGTAGACCGCGAGCCTTGACGGTGCACATTCACCTTCGCAGTTGATTGAAAAGAGATGTCTTTGGTTGCTGGAGTCTCCGCCTTTTCTGAATGCAACAGACTATGGTGCTTTAATTCGCAGCCATTCTGTCCACATAACGGTGCCTTGCAGGGCCATTTTCCATGGGATGCCAAACAGCGTCGACACAGATGTAGCTGCTGGACCAATTTCCAACGCTCATCGATGTTGCTCTTCTGAAACTTGTAGCACTCTTTCAGCTTATGGCCATTCTTCTGACACACTGGACATGGTTTCGGCTGAACTGGACCTTTTTCCACAGTGTTGACGTTGCGCTTCCATTCACCTTGCACCTTTACTCTATCACCATCATCCGCATGAGTGTTCAGGAAACCCTTTTCTTTCCCTTTCGGTTTCTCCGACTTCGAAGCTGCTGATGAGCGTATCGTTTCGAAGTCACTTTGAAACGTGACGTTGCTGGCAGCAGAGACAATTGTCGACATGAACTCCCCGAAAGCACGCAGATCTACAACAGGAATTCGATGTTGGTGAAGAGCCCAATCAAGTTTGACTCCCGCCGGAAGCTTGGTCACCAGCTCTTGCAACAGAGTCGGGTTTGACAGATGGTTCTCCATACCCAACGAGCACAGATGACCACAAAGATTCTGCACTACGAGACCGAAGCTGATAATACTCTCCAATTTGTCAGCCCTTGGTGCGGGAGTGGATCGAACTTTAGTGAGAAGACTGTTCACGACCAACTCCGGCCGACCGTACAATGTTCGCAAAGTTTCCATTACTTGCGGGACGGAAGATGGATGCAGAAGTTGATAGCTCACCACACTAAGAGCATTGCCCTTCAAGCAACGCTGTAACCGCATCAGATTCTCTGCATCAGTGTAGCCACACATTTGGGTTGAGTTTGTGTAGCTACTGAAGAACAAAGGCCAATCCAATGGATTACCATCGAAGTGAGGAAGTTCCTTTGGCACGACATGCCGGGCAGCAAGTTGCTGGGCATTCGGACCACATATCGGAACGTTTGGTGGAACTACTGGCATCCTTGGAGGAACTACTGGCATCCTTGGTGGAACTACTGGCATCCTTGGCGGAACCCATGGAGATGGAATTGGATTAGGGTAACTAGGAATAGTCGTCACTATGGGGTGTGGTAGAGGCACACTGGAAGGTGCTGATGAGAGAACGGTACCCAAAGCACTACTTATTCTAACGTGGGAGTTGTGGGGGATTGTTTCAGGGGTCGAATTCAACAATGGTTCCCTGAATCGTGGAGTGGACACTTGATTTGCCGAAAAAGAATCTAACAGCTGGCTTGACCTACCTTCCAACGGTACCCTACCGTGTGAACTTGAATCAGTTACAGCTGGAATTTGAGTCATCAGAATATCTCGATCCTGCTGGGACCGAAGTTGATTCGCTGACTGCCGTTGAAGATCGTCCATCTGTTGCTGCAAATCGAGTATCTGTTGCTCCAGTTTCCTCTGGGCTATCACTGCGTTCGACGAGATTTCGGAGAAAGTCTTCGCAAGTTCCTCTTGTTTTGAAGTTGGTGGAGAGATCAAATCGCTGAATGCAGGTATTGGATTACGAACGGGAGCCGGAAATGTATCGACGTTTGATACTGGAACTGATGCGCCGACCGCCTCGAAAAATTGGCCACTGACAGGGGCTGGTACTCCACCTACTGCGATGTCGTACAGCGAGTTTTCATCCGTATACCTGACCTGTGCTTGTCTCGATGAAATGCTTGTTATGACTGGTGTGGTTGGGTTCCTACTGGTAATTATGCTCCTTGCAGTGGTCCGTTTCGGGATCGTTCCAGTATACGATGTGGTAACTACTGGGACTTCAACGTTCCCAGCACAAGATGCCATGATCGTTTCTCTCTGGTCTTCCAACCACCGATGAACCGTGCTTTTAGAGCTACGATTACTACGTACGCTCCTCACACTCACATTGTCGTCACCTTCATTCACGGACTGCAGAAGGTTGTACTTCCTGCCGATGAATTGCCTCTCCAATTCCCACCGTTGCTGATTCGCTTTCCGCTTGCTTTCAAGCTCTTGCTGCATCGATTTTTCTCGTAAAGCCTTCTCCTGCTCCTCAATTTCCCGCATGAGCCTCTCCTGGACCCGCTTCTCTTCCTCTATACGTTGCATTTGAAGTTCGACCCTTGCTTGAATGGCACTAGTGGTCGATGATTTCCCAACTTGCGAGGAGACAGGCGAATGACGATGTAGACACTGGGTACAACAGAAGCTTCGATCCATCACGGACTCATCAACCCCGACGCAGATAGAGTGATACCAGATTTCACACGAGTCACACTTGACCATCAAACGGTCCGTCACACCTGATCGGTCGCAAGCGGGACATTCGGTTTGCAATGCCGAGTCTTCCGATGCAATGATTCGCACTGAACAACAGGCGCGGCTAGTTTCATCCGGCATAGTTCACAACAATAATGTGACGAAGTTGAACAAAGTTCGAGTGAATAATCACAGCTGTGATTGATAGCGTCTGGATAACCTCAAATGCGATAAAATCTCTTAAAGATTTGTTGCCACTGGTGTGAATTCCACTTGGTTTTTCGGACCTCTTTATAGCAAACTCTGGTTTTTCCGTAGAGTAAGCTTTAAGCTACAAAATGTGATTTTTATTAGCTAGATTATAATAATAAATTGCATGAAACTTACAGATTTTAGTCCATTAATATTTAAGAATTCACGTCGTAGCTGATTGTTTGTGTTTGCTGTTGGTGTCTAAATTTTATCGTATTGTACATTAGATTATAAGTTTAATTAATCAAATATAATATAAGTTTACCTCCAATTCAATTAATATAAGTAATTTTAACTTCGTAAACTAGAATTTTAATAATGCAATTTAGGATAAAGTTTTGTGAACGCACATTTTAATTCGTCTACTTTGTGTCTTTGTTCACTTGTAAACAGTCATTGTCCGCTTGTGCTCTTTGTCCGGATTGAAGGTTTACATCAACGTCAAAGCTATCCGTTATCCGTATTCAATGCCTAACGTTACGGATCGACGGTGCAAGGTGTGTGCCTGCAAGGTGAGGACTGTCGCGAACAGTGACAATGTTCACAGAGCCATTGAATTCATTTGTGAAAATTATAACACCTCGGTGGAAAAACGTAAACGTCTCGATGAAAAGATCCATAAAATCGTTACTAAATATATCAACAAATGGCATGAAGCTAATCGCACGAAAGAGCGATTTAAGTCGTATTTTCGGAATTGGCTTGATGGAGAATTTGGCATCGAGGAATTCATCGAACAGGAGCAATGTGTTGCCTCAACCTCGGCCTCGGGAACAAAACGTGGACGACCTTCAAAACCTTTCTTGGATTTGAGTGAAAGAGGAAAACGTCGCGTCATCGATAAAGAAGCAGTTGATCCAAAATTCGATACCATCGAGAAAGTTTTGTTATTTGCAAGACGGACTGCTTATAATCGAAAGGATTTTAATTTAGTTAAAGTTATTGGGCATATTTTAAAAAACCAAAAAAGCTCTAAAACCATGCTGGCTCAACTAACTGATCAACGAGGAATGAAGTCACCAGAAGAGGCATTTAGTGGCGGATTGAGTAGATTTCAATACGAAGTAATACATAGTGAATCACCTTCAAGATTTCCACCTTACTTTGTGATCGGAGCAGTGAAAAAAATATGCGCCCCTCCTAGTGAATTCATCGAAGAAAGTGCATTGAAAATAAGAGTGAAACTCCAGGCGCTGATGGAAAATACAGTGAAACGAATCGTCCAAATAATTGATGCAGAGCTAAACGAGTATATGGATAGCAACGATCTAGTTTCTACGGAACTGGTTCTTCTATGTAGCTGGGGTATGGACGGATCAACTGGATATTCGCAATATCATCAAGTGCTACCAGAAGGATGTCAGGACGATTCAGATGTATTTTCGTCCACTTTAACACCAATTCAGTTATTCATGTACAATGATCGAAAGGAAATTATGTGGTTTAATCCCATGCCTCAAAGTATTCGATTTTGTAGGCCATTCATCCTTGAATTCATTAAAGAGAGTAAAGAAGTTATTCTGGCTACAAAACAGGATGTAGAAAAAGAAATGAGTGAACTAACGCCAGTGAAAATTGAACTCTCAAACGATAAGTTTATACTTGTTGATTTTGATTTTGTCCTCAGTATGATAGACGGAAAAGTCTTAACTTATATCACTGGAAATTCGTCGATGCAGAATTGTCCAATATGTGGGGCAACACCAAATGTAATGTATGATGCAGAGAAATTCGAGGAAGGATTTATATCAAACGAAGAAGCCTTGCATTACGGCATATCTCCACTTCATGCTTGGATAAGATTTTTCGAATGCCTTTTGCATATTGCATACAGAATGGATATCAAAAAATGGAAGGTAACGAAACCGTTCAAAGAACTATATGAACAAAGAAAAAAACATGTGACGACACAGCTTTATGAAATTTTTTTAGTAAGAGTAGATCAACCACGATCGGGTGGAGCAGGTACCAGTACTACAGGAAACGTTTGTCGAAGAGCATTTGGAAATCCCAAGCTTTTAAGCTCCGTGCTGAACATTGATGAAGAGTTAATTTTCAGATTCCGGAATATATTAATTGCTATTAACTGCCAAGAGCCAATAAACCCGGAAAAATTTGATGCATATTGCAAGGAAACATATAGACTCTATCTTAAATTGTATGATTGGTACAAAATTCCTGCAACCGTGCATAAAGTTCTCGCTCATGCCGGAGAAATAATCATACATTCACCAGCACCACTTGGTTCATTAGCGGAAGAGGCAGCAGAAAGTCAACATAAACAATTGAAAAAATATCGAGCCCATCATGCAAGAAAATGATCAAGAGTAGAAAATTTACATGATGTCTTTATTAGTGCCATTAATGAATCGGACCCACTGATCAGTTCCATTTGGATGGCAAAAAGACGACAGAAAAAAGTATCCCTGGATTATCCCGACATCGTGAAAAGTTCATGATATTTGAAAATTCTGTAAGTGATTCAGTAGTCGATACTAATAACTTCAATGCCTTGGAGGAACTTATGAAAGCAGTCGATGAAATTGAAGAAGAATTTGTTCATGATGATATTGTAACAGAGGAATAAAAAGAAATTCGTTGAAACATATTTGATTTTGATTATTTTTTTATAATTACTTTATTTGTACAGGCTCAATCGAATAAACTTTACAGAGCCGAGTTATCATTTGCGTTATACATTATTACTGTCTTAAATTTAAAGTTAGAGGAACTGGACCGAGTACTCGCGGTTGTCTCGAGGTTAGTGGAGATTTACAATTTTTTAGATGAGAAAAGGGAAGAAGGAGGTTTGAAATGTGGTTTACGATACAACTATTTAATTAATCCTAAAGCATGAAATTATTTCCATTCATCTTGAAAACAAACATTAAAAAAAAAACCACACACGTACAAAATACGAACTAAACACAAGGTTAATCAAACTTACAATCTAAGGTTAATATCCTTAAAGTAAACATATATGAGTTTCATAAACTCCAGATCGCGTCTAGCCAAAATATCCCGAACTGGAAAATTAGGTTGTCTACCTCGAGCCCGAAGGGAATCATAAAAATGTGATCTGACTCCACGATACTCCGCACAAGACCAAAGGATGTGATCAGCGTCCTGGTAACCTTGTCCACATTCACAGAGATTGCTGTCTCCCAACCCCACACAGAACAAGTGAGCGTTTAGACAATAGTGATTGGACATGAGACGAGACATCACGCGTATGAAGTCTCGACTCAAGTCCAACCCTTTGAACCATGCAAACTTCGACACCTTAGGGTTAATTGAATGTAGCCATCGTCCCAAGCTCCCTTCACTCCATTGATGTTGCCAGCTAACGAGCGACTGCTGACGATAAATAGAAAAAAAATCACTATAGGCGATCTGTCGATCATAAATGTCACCTTCCATAGCGCCCACCTTCGCAAGTGAATCCGCCTTCTCATTGCCCAAAATTGAGCAATGCGAAGGGACCCACGCGAAGGTGATGATGAAAGAGCGCACGGATAAAGCACTAAGCAGTTCTCGTATTTTCAAGAGAAAATACGAGAAGTGCTTTACCGGCCTAATGGAACGGATAGCCTCGACAGAACTGAGACTATCCGTAAAAATAAAGTAGTGGTCTGGAAGAAGTGAAGCAATAGTTTCCAAAGTGTAGTGAATTGCTGCCAGTTCAGCCACATACACAGAACAAGGAGCTTCAAGTTTTCGAGAGGCGCTATGAAATTCATTAAATACACCAAAACCAGCGGACTCCTCTATTAGAGATCCATCTGTGAAAAACGTTCTTGCGGAATCAACATGGCCAAACTTTGCAGCGTATAATGACGGAGCAATCATAGGACGATGATGCTCTGGAATTCCGCGGATTTCCTGCGTCATAGATAAATCAAAATTCACTGAATTGCCGAAATCGGAGAAGACTACACGATTGGGAATATTTCTTGAAGGGCTGACATCCTGTGTTAAATATAGGTAGTACAAAGTCATAAAACATGTTTGAGGATTTAGCTTCAGAAGCTTCTCAAAATTTTCGATCAGCAGTGGGTTACTTCGCAACGGGTGAGGAGCCTCAGAGATAACTCTGAAAAACGGACGGATAGTGGCAACATGCCCGCCAGCACTTCGAGACTCATAGTATGAGTCGAGTGCATGCATCCTAACGCGATACGAAGACAACGATACTGGATCCGTTCCAGCTTGATGATGTGCGTTTTAGCTGCCGACTGGAAGCAAAAACTACCGTACTCTAAAACCGATAAAATCGTTGTCCGGTACAACGTCAGAAGATCTTGTGGATGGGCTCCCCACCACGTTCCGGTAATTGATCGAAGGAAATTGATCCTTAGTTGGCATTTTCGTCTCAGATACTCAATGTGGGATCTCCAGGTGCATTTGGAATCGAACCAGACCCCGAGATATTTAAAAGACATGGAATGAGTGATCGGTTTGCCCAAAAGTTGAAGCTTCGGTTGAGCTGGGCTATGCTTCCTAGAGAAAACGACCAACTCAGTTTTCTCCGTGGAGAATTTGATACCTAGCTGAATAGCCCAAGTAGACAAATTGTCCAAGGTATCCTGTAAGGGTCGTTGCAGGTCAACCTCTTTTGGCCCTGTGATAGACACTACGCCGTCATCTGCAAGTTGTCTCAACGTGCAATTGTCACTAAGACATACATCAATTTCTCTAACGTAGAAATTGTACAAAAGGGGGCTTAAACATGAGCCTTGGGGGAGACCCATGTAGCTAAATCGAAAAGCTGTAGAGTTTCCATGAGAAAAGCTCATATGTTTTTCTGACAGCAAATTGTACAAAAAATTATTAATTAATGGAGACAATCCACAAATGTGGAGTTTCTCTGAAAGAACTTCAACGGATACTGAATCAAAAGCCCCCTTGATATCCAAGAACACAGAAGCCATTTGCTCTTTCTTAGCAAAAGCTAACTGAATTTCCGAGGAAAGCAACGCGAGACAGTCGTTCGTTCCCTTACCCCTACGGAAACCAAATTGAGTATCTGAAAGAAGGTGGTTCGTCTCAACCCATTTGTCGAGGCGAAAAAGGATCATTTTCTCCATCAATTTCCGAATACACGACAGCATCGCGATGGGCCGATACGAATTTTGATCCGACGCGGGTTTATCAGGCTTTTTAATGGCTATCACCCTTACTCGTCTCCAATCGTCGGGAACAATATTGAGCTCCAAGAACTGATTGTACAAGTTCAACATGCGCCTCTTAGCGACGTCTGGGAGGTTTTTCAGCAAGTTGAACTTGATTCTATCAGATCCCGGGGCAGAATTTCCACACGAAAGGAGAGCGAGTGAAAGTTCCACCATTGAAAAAGGCTGACTGATTTCGACTACCGAATTCGCGGTTTCGCGAGGAATCAACTGCGACGGCACGGAATCCGGACACACTTTTCGCGCGAATTTAAGAATCCATTGATCCGAGCATTCCTCGCTTTCGTTGTTAGTAGACCGGTTACGCATTCTTCGCGCCGTACTCCAAAGCGTATTCATAGACGTTTCGCGCGACAATCCGTCTACAAACTGCCGCCAGTAGCCCCGTTTTTTGGCCTTGATGAGGCTCTTGAGTTCGCGTTCAAGAGATGTGTATGCGTCGAAATGCTCGCGTGTTCCGCGTTTCCGAAAAAGTTTAAACGCGTCGGACTTTTTACGGTAAACCTCCGTGCATTGTTGATCCCACCAGAGCGATGGTGTTTTCTTACGGATTGACGATCGCGGCACCGGTTGTGTTTGAGCTTGAAGTGCGCTGTCGACGATGAGATTAGAGAGGAAATTATACTCCTCCAACGGCGGAAGCTCTTCCACTGACGATACTGTATCGTCTAGCGCGGATTGGAACTTAGTCCAATCGATGTTACGGGTTAGATCATACGCGACGTTAACGGATTCTGACGAGTTGAACCCACTGGCAATCGAAATTTTGATCGGCAAATGATCACTACCGTGCGGATCCTGGATTACATGCCAAGTGCAATCCAACGATAGTGAATTGGAGCAAAAGGTGAGGTCTAATCTGCTACCATTCGAGGATGGACCAGCCAAACGTGTTACTTCTCCATTGTTAAGGATTGTCATGTTGAAGTTGTCGCAGAGATCATAAATCAAAGTAGAACGGTTATCATCGTACAGCTCCCCCCAGCCTGTACCGTGGGAGTTAAAATCTCCCATGATCAACCATGGAGCGGGAAGTACCGCACATATGTCGAAAAGTTGTTTGCGATTAACAGAGACTCTAGGAGCAATATATACAGAAGCAATACAAAGGCTCTTACCTTTAATGGTAGCTTGACATGCGACAACTTCAATACCGGGGAATTCGGAAAGATTCACTCTATAGAAGGAATGGCACTTTTTGATCCCCAAAAGTACCCCTCCTCCACGTAAATCCTCACGATCCAATCGAATAATGTTAAAATCATAAAAAGGGAGATCAATTTCTGAAGAGAGCCATGTTTCACAGAGGGCAAATGCATCGCAATTATTGTTATGGACTAAATACTTGAACGAATCTAATTTCGGAATAAGACTTCGACAATTCCACTGTAGAACAGTGATCAAATCCCCGACCTCGTTTGGAAAATTATCCATCAAAGGAGATGATAGCTGCAAGAAGGGGCCATTTTGAAGTCAATTGCTTCAAGAAGGATTTCACAGTTGGAAGCAATGTGAGGACAATGATTTTCAGAGGATCAGAAATGTTGAGGTATTTGAGAATACCGTCCACAATGTCATCAAATGAGAACAACCCAGATGAAGAAGGGGTTTCTGTTCTTAAAATTGGGGCATCAGGGGTTTTGGATGTCCCCGGAAGAGGTGGAAAATCCTGGGTATAGTCAGTTCTGCGGAATCCAGGAGGAGTAGAAGTCTCCCTTTTTCCACCACTCCTTGATTTGGGCAAGCTGATTTGGGGTTCTTTATTTGCAACAATCCGCGAACGGATGCGCTTTCGTTTCCGCGCAGAACCTTCCAGAAAACTGAAAGAAGTTCCCTCCTCAGCCAAGTCAGAGTCAGTCTCGTCATCTAACAAAAGATAAAAGGGATTTTTGTCATTGGTCGATGGCGTGGCTGTCTTAAGCATTTCTGCAAAAGACCGCCTAGAACGTTCCTTAAGGGAGCTTTTCATTTTGTCCCCGAGCTGTTTGTACGCCGGGCACGACGAGAGAGCATGAGGAGGAGTTACGTTGCAGTACACGCATTTTGGTGCAGTAGCTGCGCAGGCGCCATCCTCATGCTTCTCCCTGCATGTGGAGCAGCGTGCCTTGTTGCCGCAGTGGGAGGCCGTATGTCCCAACCGCTTACAATTCTGGCAGTTCATGACCCGAGGTACAAACAACCGCACAGGAAGACGAAGTTTTCCCAGCTCGATGTATTGAGGAAGGGCAGATCCAGAAAAGGTCACCCGAAACGAGTCTGTGGGGGTAAAACTCTTTTTACCCTCGCTGAGCGATACTGACTTCATTCTATGAACGGCCAGTATCTTTACCGGAGGAAGCAAGGGGTTCTTAAATCGGCCAACCGCTTGCTTCTCCAGTATCTCGGGGTTCAGGCTCGCCTCAGTGACCACGCCTTCGATCTCCACATCAGAGGCTGGAATGTACACCCTATATTCCAGTGTGAAAAATTGGGAAACAGCAATTTCATTCGCCTGTTTCAGGTTAGCGACGGTCACACGAAGTTTGTTGTGCCTAACCTTCGTTATTTCGGTCACGGCAGAGAATCGCTTTGTCAGATCATCAGATATCTGAACAACATTCAAGGGTTTGTTTTTGGGCTGAAAATAGACAACCCATGGGCCAGTCGAGTCATTCGGGTAGGCCCGCAATCTGGTGCTTTTCTCAGCCTGCCCATCGACAGACTGAGACGACGAACCAGGGATGACATCATCATTCTTCTGAGATGAATGGTCATCCATGTCGTCTTCTGACAAAACATCCATTTTGTTCAACTAGTGGGAGCGCAAAACGCTCTCCCACTGAACGCACAGACACAATACACAGAAAACACTACAAACACAGAAATACAAAATGAAAATTTAACTAATGGGGGAGGAAAAGAAACAAAAAAAAAACAAAAACTTATCTGATAATTCTATACTTCTACCACCGAGCGTTATATGTGTAGGCGTTTACACAGATGGCTGGAAGAGACGCGCTGCGTGGATGACCTTCGTTGTGGTGCACTTGATCGAGGCTCGGTACTCAGCGCACACAGGCGCACGATGATTGATGAACGATGTAGATGTAGAAACGGGTGCTCACACTCGATGATGATGATACGTGAGCGCGTATGCGTGACCACGCAACGATGATGCCCAAATTTGTTTGCGAATTTCCAATAGCACGGATTAATCGTTCCGAAAATGACACTTTCTACTAAAAAAACTCACTTTTCGATCAATTTACCGGGAACTATGCCAGGAGTCACTTAGTGAGAAAAAAACTGATAATTTATATCAAGCGAATACCGAGAAAACTTCCAAAACAACGGAGCGCGAAACAAGTCGACCGTACTTCTTGCTAGGACGCAGTGAGATCACAATTTCACTCTTAATTAATTGAATATTTATCACAGCATTGCGAAATAAACTATAACGTTCGCCATTACCAATACTGCAACGCTGCTTTCCCGATTGTCTTTTGTACGTTCGCACCATCACTGCCACCAAAACACTGCGTAGGTAAACAATGTAAACAAGTCAACAAAGTGGGCGTTGAGGTTAGATTCCAGAAACAAGTGGTGTTCATTTTGCCCCTACTAGAGGTGTTCGTTTCACCCCTAATCGACTATATTAATTTGAATGCATTTTTTTTTTAAATAAATCAGGCATAACATTTGATAACGGCACAAAAGCATTTGCAAACAAACTTTCTAAGGCCCTTTACACGCGATCCAAAGTACGCCCACGCAAACCAACAACATCATCGGATAGGGGCAACTATCACCTTTCCGAAAGTGGTATTGGTTTGCGTGGGCGTACTTTGGTTCACGTGTAAAGGGCCTTAGAAAGTTTGTTTACAAATGCTTTTGTGCCGTTATCAAATGTTATGCCTGAAATTATTGCAAAAAACAATATTTTGATTAATGTCAACTTTCAGCAGCGATACAAAGAACGTGTTTGGGACAAATAGGTAATTGATAATAAATATTCTGAAACGTTCATAAAACCTTATTTTTCTCTGGTTAGAAATTATAATATTTCAAACCCTTGGGTTATGATTTCTAATTTTTCATATATTTCGGTGGTTAAAAGAGGATATCAACTGTTCTATTGAAAAATTATATGTTTGATAGTGGTAAAAATGATTAACAACTTACATTTCCGTTTAAATTTAAAAGATTTTGTTATTTTGAGGGTGTCCATTTCGCCCCGTGTGTTCATTATGCCCCTAATCCCCCTATCAATGAAACAGTCATCGGTCGTCAATGAAAAGCAATGCAACTTTGTTCTGTCAATCTAATTGAAACATTTATTGGCTCTGTTGTCTTGTGAATTTTAGCTATAACGGCCTCTTTTCTGATTTTTATCTCTCAATCTATGGACTACACATTTTTATATCATATGGGTGGAAAGTTCGTAGAAAAAATACTTTAAAATTCTCCACTTTTTAAGATATCTTCGAGCATGAAACTAAGTCAGACTTCAATAAAACAGTAATCACGGTTGACCTGGTGCATCCCGAACATTTCTGTTAAAATGAACAGGTCTAGGTTGTATCCAAGACAAGACCGTAGATTTGACGTAGGACTACGTACTCGGTATCAATATTCGGTGACTGTGTTAGGGAAACCACTTTTTTGCAGGCAATCGGTGATACTTTTGATCACCATTGCAACAGTCGGAAATTTGTGTAATTTTCAATAGGGACCTATTATAAATTGATAAAATTTTCATTTTTGCAGATTCGTAGAAAAATTGGCAATCGGTTGGCTGATTTTGAATTAAAATCCATCCGCTATTGACAGAGCTATAAGTGGTCAAAACCTGACCACTTTTCGTAATTCTTCGTCAAAAATCATAGTCCCTTTGGAAAACTCGCGATACCTTACCAAATTTGAGATATGTTTGTCCAGGATTGTCTTGGAAAAAATTCCCGAATTTGAGAAAAGTAAAGATTGGATTCACTAAGTCTATTGGTACTACTTCACAGGAAATTGTGAGGCAAATTTACTCATCGCTGAGTTCCTGCACTTTCTGCGATTACGAGTAAACTAAACTCAAATTTGGGTCGTTCTCATGGGCCGTGTAAAGTACTTACATTAGTTAACAAAATGCCGACTCCATTTTCTTTTAAAAGAAAGAACGATCGACGAAGGAATAGGAATAACAGGGAATTCTATTTTCAAATTCCGAAAAACTTTGTGGGAACGAAAGGGTTCATCAACTCAAGTGCACCGATCAACGTCTCTCTCTCATTTCAGGGCAAAGAGAACCTCGTCCTCCCGCTGGTCATCATGGGCTGCATTTCGGTGGCGGGTGGCTTCACCGGCCTACGGCTTCCGGAAACCCTGCACCACCGGTTGCCTCAAACGCTGGAAGAAGGTGAACTGTTCGGTCAGGACTGGACCTTCGACGACTGTTTCCGGTGTGGTCCGTCGAAAAAGTCACCCACCGGATCGTACGAAAACCTTTCGCACGATCCTTCCGATGCGGCGCTGGAGCTAAATGCGGCTGTACCGCTCAACGGTGGTGGGGCAAGAGGTGGTGGAGGTGCGGCGGGTGGCAGCGGCGGCTATGATTCGGGCCCGGCAACCGAGAAGACCCCACTGGAGCTGGCCCGATTACGGCGGCAGTCGATGAAACGGCTCGTTCGACAGGCGAGCACGATGGACACGCAGAAGACGGCGGCCGGCGCCATGCAACTGACGTATTGGTTCTGAGTCAGGGAGATTGTCAGTATTGTTCGCGAAATGAAAACAAGGTTTTTATTTTTTGAACATATTTTAACAATAAAGAAATACGTATATGTATATTTTCGGTTTTTCTCTGATTTGTTTCTTCTTTCTATAATGATAATGTGCATTGACAACATTTACTTGATTAAAATTAAAATTTCTTGTTTGTTTTGTTTTTTTTTAAGTGTAAACATATTTTAGTTACGGTTGTGATTTCTTTATTTTTACGGAGAGATTTGTTTTAAGTACTTTTTAATTCACGCTGGAGTTATTTTTTTCTTCTGCTTGTTTAAAACATATTTGTTGTTTTCGTTAGTTTGCAATAGTCGTCTGGAGTTTTCGCTTAGATATAGATCTCTGGTTGATTACATATAATAACAGATTGTATTTCTTCTTTTCCTTCGGCTCTAGAATTTTACCATGTTTCATTGTTGCGGGTGGTAAAACTATAAAACTTAAACTACTACCATTTTTGTTCTATATCGCAAGAAGCATTCATTGATGTATAGGCAATTCTAAGGATATGTTTCTTGGGGAATTCCATTCACCTACAATTTGCTACACGCTTAGGAAAAGAGTTTCTCGATTGTACAGTGTGTGACGGTTGCTGTTTGGAAATCAATGCGGTCGGAAACTGAAAACTTGTGTTTCCTTCTTTCATTTATCATCTTGCATCTACTACTTTGTACTAAGGAATCAAATTACTCTAGCTAATAAGTTACCGTTTACTTGGTTGTGTGTTTGAGTGTAAAAACGAATGGGAAAATATCATTCGTAACTGTGTATGTCGTTTTGGAGTAGAAAATGTTGATTTATGTGGCTTAAAGTCCGAAGAGGAAATCATAAATGGGTTCGCTTTGAAGCTAGTTCTTTCGGTAAGAAGTCTTTTCCTAGAGATATTTTGCATCTCGGGACGGCGATCGGTTGTCTGTGTGTTTCGTGTTAGCCAATCATTTTTTTAAAATTTAAGGTTAGGTAGCTGACGTAAAGTGTTGTTAGAAAGATGTCTTTTTGTTGTAGAACTACATTGACAAGAGATGGCTTGGATCTTGTCTGTTGAATTTCTGTTTTGTTTGTTTAGTTTCGAATCGAATTGGCCGTTCTGTGATACACAAAAAAAAACGATGTAAGTTGATAGGTTATAGCTGGACTTAGGCTTAGGTAGAAAGCCAAATCGTTTCCTAGAGTCATCAGTGTATAGTTTATAGTCTTTAGTTAAAAATTTCATTATTGTAAATATCCGATTGTAAATTTGTTGAAATAAACTATGATTACAAGTTCAGATGGATTGATTTTTTTTGTATACTAATATGATCACATTCCAAAATAAGGTTTCGTGCTATGTCGTATTCAAAGTTCCGAACAAGGTTTGAACTAAATTTTTTATTATTATATCACAAATTTATCCTATAATAAAGAAGGAAACTTTTCATCACTACGAAATTTCGTTGTCCGAAGACAAAATTAATCTTGTTTGCATTAAAAAACCTAAAAATTCGACATTCTTATCGCGATAAACCTTTTTTCCAAAAGAATACACCGGTTGCTGCAACCGGAAAGAGAGTCATACTCCTCTACAGCTCTGTGACATGGTATATAATTTCGCTGATGTTTTTTTTGTAATGAGATGTTCTGTATTTGTTTTAGCTAAAAAGGCATACCGTTCCTTAAAAACTTCCTGCTCTTTTCCAGTGTCTTTTGGTTCTCTCTCTACAAAAGCCACCTCGAATTTTGTGAGTATATCGTTTTATGTCTGTTCCATGGATTCGAATGGCACTTTCAGGTTTGTTTGTGTCTCGGTGTGTGAATGTGTGTGTGTGTGTAAGTACGTTTTCATCTGTCAAAATGGGGACACACACAAGTAGGCGGAAGGTTCTAGTTGTTAAAAATGCTATCATCATATTCCCACCGCAGTGGGCTTGTTGTTGGTCCGGATATTGGTTTCGTCAGGCGCATTCGAAGGACAGGGCATGCTCCGATCGTAGTAGGCGATCGGGGGTCCGTTGCTATTAACATTGTTTGGTTTATGTAGGCACAAGTGACGTTTCTGGTTTGTTTTCGTTTATATAGGTATCGTACAACAATGGATCGATGCGGCCTTTGTTTTGTTTTTGTTCTATGCGGAGATTATAGTTTACAGTGAATAGTGGTGCCATCTACCTTAGTTTGATTGAAATGGCAGTTCCAGTATGTGTAACTTTTCGATTTTGTTGGTTTACATTTTCAATGTTTGTCCTTTTTTTATCGTCATTTGCTCTTGTATACATCTATGCTAGAAGGTAAGAGTACGGCTACAGTTTATTAAAATCAAACAAAACAAAAACGTAATATATAATATCGTTTAACAAAATAAGATCAATGGCAAGTTCTGGTAACGTAAAATTGTAATGCTTAGAGTAGTATTAAAAGAAGAAAAACTTAGGCGCTAACTGGCAAGTAGAAAATTTGTGCTCACTGGTTTTGAGTATTCATCTTGTCAGAGTTACTGGAAATTCACTTCGTATTCGAATGGGGAAAGGAAGCTCGAAACAATGATCGAATCAAAAGGGGTGCCATTCGTCAAAACCAAACAAATACATCCGTGAAATGAATCTAGATAACATAAAGGACTAGCATAAAAATATCGCAATGTTCTTCTTTTTCTATATAGTTATTTCAAAGGATCCACATGTACAATCAATGTGCTTCTATTTAGATTAAAACTTTGCACGGTTCTTATATCTGTATCAAGGAAACTAAATACGAGTTTTGAACGTCCATTGAACTTAGCCTAGGATTTTTCACATCATCTTATAGGGTTGAAAAGTGTTTTTTCTGTCAATCTGTCGCTTTCTCTGCATTGTTTACCAAAGAAACGTATTATATTTTTTCCCTTTTTTGTATTTATTTAAAAATTTGTACTACCAGTTCTCAATCCTCTCATTTTTTTTGTTACAATTCGTTGCCTCATACTTTACTTTTTCTACGTTAATTAAGCACTTGCGTTTCTTCATCATGCTTTTCATCTATGTATCAAATAAGTAAAAATCAGTATGAAAGATGTTTTTGCAATTTAAAACCTAAGACTCGCGTCACTTTACACATTCGTTTTCCCATTTTCGGTCATAAATACAGATTACTTACATAAGATCTCTTGGTTTCCTCCCCATTAAATGCTAATGCTACTATTTACATCGTAAGTTTAACCTTAAACATATCGATTTAATTAATGCTGACTTATCCTCTAGTAGTGTGTGCTAATGGGGATCATCATCAGAGATTCTGGACGATGGACGATGCGATGCGTGAGAAAACCGAAAAGCATAGGAAAACTGAAACGAGTGGTTTGGTTGATAATGCATGGGAAGTATTTTTTCTTTTTTTTTATCCTAGGGGACACGACGACGACGAATGTTTGCCTTAACCTTAAGTGCGGTCTAATCCTGTTATGAATGTCCCCTTTGCGATTAGTCGATCGTGGTGAGAGCTGCTTATCGCTTGGACATTGATTTGCGACGACGGTTACCATGGTAATGCGATGCGTTGTTTGTTTTGTCAGTGCTCTTGTTGGGTAATTTGAAACTCACTCACGATCAAGTCTCGCGTAACACGAAAAAAAAGCCTATCATTGTTGATCGATTATCTTCGTCGATTTTGTGTATCGCGAATAACGGAACGGCAAATGAAGCTGAAAATTGCATCAGGTCCTAAGTAACATTGGCAGATTCTCTTCATCGACTTTCTCTTTGCATCCCCACGGCCATGTAAAGATATTCCCAGGTATTTTCAGCACACGGATCGGCAAAAGAAGCTTTTAACCAGCATCTAAAACGACAAACACAACAAGAAACGGTCATGTGCTCAAGTTATTAACGAAAGAGAAAGTCGACGAAGAGAATGGATCAATGTTACTTAGAACCTAATGCAATGTTCAGCTTTAAATGCAGTTTCCATCGAGTGTGTTGTTTCAAGCACACGCTATTTAAAAACTTTGATAAATTAATAATTATTTACTGATCATGATTAGTAAACATTAGCCGCAGCTTGTGTCACTTTTTCTTAAATTCGTTTATGTTGCCGTGGTCGATGAAGAGAATTGATCAACGAGGATAGGCCCTTTTCACATGTAACGAGAGAAGTCGTAAATTAATAGTTTTATTTTAATTGTAGTCACTTTAACCAACAATCAATACGAAACTAACGATTTTAAATTGGTTCATTACTTGACTAGACCATTGAACAGTGGTCCAGAAGGACGAATTTTATGGAAAAAATGTAAAGTGCATGAAGATAAGTTTTATCAATTTGCTGTCTTCATAGAAGCTTTTAGTTGAAAAAAGATGCATCTGATGAAGGGGTGGTCCATAAATTATCCTGATTGAGACTTCATTGGTGGCCTCAAGTACATCTATAAGTGTACCCCATTCTTGTGCTTTGTTTTGTCTGTGTTTGTTTTGATTCGCCTAATAAATTTGACGGAGTTTAATGAGGAATTTGTGGATTTTCCTACACGGTAAAAACATCATGTTCATGTAAAGTTATTTGCCAATGAATTTGCACTACTTTCCAAACATTGCAATTCGATGTGCAAATCCTTTGGAAGAGTTCAAATCGAAGCACGATGAAATCAACAGCAAATCACTTCATTTTAGATTGTATTGCACATCGTTGTTGATGTGCTGTGTTTTGAAATCTAAATGTCAACCATACTGATGTTAACATTCTATCACTTTAAGTTTAACTAATTTATTCTTGGATTTCATGTTTGCTGAAAATGGGTTTAAATAAATATATTGCCTTCTTCATACTGCAAGCCTTGTTATATGTTATTCAGAATATGGCCATATTACTACCCAGATCACATGTTTCCAAGTTTCAACAACATTGCCAGGCTTGTAGTAGAAGCAAGACGAGACATTGAGCAATTAATTTGATATGTTTGACAATGTTTTGTGATACACTAGAGATGAACCAGCCTAAGGCTGAAAGTCTCGTTAATAAAGGAAAAAAAAAAGTTTTGTGATAGAAGTTCTATTATACACTATTATTGAATACAGCATCAAATTCATAATACTCACGCTCTAGAATGCAAATTATTTCAGGTTGAAATGAAGAATTCTCGATAAACATTTCAAATGGTCCTATCTGCATTGATCGATTCTCTTCATCGACTTTCTATTTCGTCAATAACTCAGCTGCAAAACCTTTCCCTGTTGTATTTGACGTTTTGGATGCTGGATAAGAACCTTCTTTATCAAACTATGTGGTAGAATTAGCACGAAATCTGTTTGCATAGCAGTGGTTATGAAAAGAGAAAGTCGATGAAGAGAATCGATCAAAGCAGATAGGACCATTTGAAATGTTCATCGAGAATTATCGCTTCTCTCATTTGACTTCATTTGTTGTTGATTTGCCATCTTCGTGAGTAATGTTTGGCTTGTGCGTTTTTGACATTTGCTTCCAAAAGCAAAGCGATCAAAATTCAATGGATAAAAACAGTGGTGCCAATTCAAAGGATAATCATTTCGATTTACAGTATTGTCGTTCAAGTTGGACATCGGAAAATCCCACACGCGACATTCGATTTTACCCTCGTTCTGTACGTTAAACATAACGTCGGACATAGTGCGCTGAATAGCGCATCATTGTGTGAATGCAGCGCACTATGTCCGACGTTATGTTTAACGTACAGAACGAGAGTAAATTCAATTGGCGCGTGTGGGATTTTCCGGTTTTCTACTGAAACGATAATACATATTTTTCAACGACAAATCACTTTGTCTCTAAACGCAAATTACTTGAAAATCAATGATAAATCACTTCGATTCGAAGTGCCGAATGACAGACTAAGTCAAGTGCCAGAGCATTTGGATTAGATATGACAACTTTTTACCGTGTACGATTCGAAGGCTGCTTCATTTCAAGAGCCACATGTGAAAAGGGCATACTAGCTTTTTGCAAACAAACCCTGTAAGCCCTTTCCTCGCCAACCGAGGGTCGCCCACGCAAACCAACAACATCATCGAGAAGGAGAAAGTTTCCCCTTGGTTTGCGTTGGTGTCATATGGGTGGCTAGAAAATGGCATAAGAAGGTTTGTTTATAAACAGCTTGTATGCCCTTTTCACATGTTATTCTCGAATTAAGTTATGACCGAAGGACTAGTACTGCCTGAGCCAAAGGTTGAGCATGTTTCTTCGGGACCCCCTGGTCTTAGCATTAGTCTATACTTTAACACTCTTGTGTCATTCGTGACTTTGCCGGGGGAGGAGATTTGAACCCGTAACTTTGACGTGAGAGGCATGGGTGCTAACCGCTACGCCGGGACTCTGCCCTTTATATTTTTTGCCTTTCAGTTTATTTATTGTTTAGGAGGTGACTATGTGAAAAGTGTTTGCATTGCTCAATACTCTGCAGCTCACCGCAAGTCAGCCCCATTTGCTTTTTTGTCAAAACTGAGATTTTCAATGGAAATGGTAGCTCATCAACCATATGTTCATATGCTGAATGAACTCAACAACTTAGTTGTATGGCACAGACCTGTTGGTCCATATTTATAATTAAAGTCCTCTAAGTTAAAGTATGGACATCTGTCGAAAGTTGTTCCAATCGAACCGTTAAAATGCACTCCTTAATAAAAAAACATAAACAAACTATAACCCAAATGATCGAACTTTTCTATAAATGGTTTGGATGATACCCCAAACACGTCGTCAAGCAAAATAACCATAACAAATTTATTAGGGCTGTTCTGCTCGATTGGAACAACTTTTTTCAGTTTTGTGGTGACAGTCGTCCATACTAGAGTCGGTTTATAATGGGTCACGCCAAGAGTGAAGCCAAGTCTACCTATTGAACTGTCAAACCGGCTACCTATCGTGCAAAGTAAACAAGCATTACGATGCTATGAAAGGTCCACGAAAGGTATTGCAATTAAATATAAAATATAATCGAAGAAATGATCATATGCACGCAGTGAGCATTACATTTGTCATGCGATACGTTTTGTAATGATCAGTAATGACAATTTCTACTATTTTTCTTTAAGATAATTCGACAAAATCACTGATATAATGATTTACTACAGCCGTTAATGTTTTTCCTCGCTAGAAGTCATTTGAAGTTGATGCAGAAGTCCTCTGTTGCCAAGTTAAAATAAAGGGAATCTTTCAAAAACCGTGATGCGAGTTCAATTTTTCTCTAGGCGTGACTCATTATACACCGACTCTAGTCCATACCTTTACTAGAGTGCTTTAAGACTAATGCTAGTGAGAATATTCCTCATCCGACAAAATTTCAAAGAAACGCACAACACTAGCGATCTAGTGTTAAGGACAGTTTGCCTCGTAAAATCAGCCATGATAGCGGCCATTTTTGAATTCTATCAATCTTGGCCTTAAAGTAATCACAGCAACCATAGTCTTCTCGCCGTATAATCTTACGAACACAAAAGTCAGTTGCTGGTTGGAAATATTATCATTTTATAGAAAAGTTAGCATTGCAACTGACAACCACATGCTGCATGATAAACTGCTGTTGTAAAAATAATCGGCGGCAGGATGCTAATTTTTCTCTGAACTCACCATATGACTCATTTGATTTGCCATCGCAGCTGCTTGTTTTCAACCATGCTTTTAATTATTGTGTTAGTGACACGATATATACGAACACGCCAACACCATCGCATGCGGATGTGCCAAATGCTTTGTATGTTTTTATGAAGGAGCATTTAAACTGCGGTGTGCTTTCAACAAATTCAAATCTATTTTTTATCGGAGCATCATTTTAGATTGCATATAGCAGTCGCCATCGCTTTCCTTATGCCATTTTACATAAGATGAACGCGGTTTTTTTGCAATTTGATGGCCTGCCGAGGGGGGCGACTCAATCTGCGATGCAGGAAAGATTTGGTTTTGCTTTTGTTTTGATTTGCAAGTACCGTGGACCCCCGTTAATCTGAACGGCACTGCCTACATATTAACCGGGTTCATTTCAGGCATAACATTTGATAACGGCACAAAAGCATTTGTAGACAAACTTTCTAAGGCCCTTTACACGTGAACCAAAGTACGCCCACGGAAACCAATACCACTTTCGGAAAGGAGATAGTTGTCCCTATCCGATAATGTTGTTGGTTTGCGTGGGTGTACTTTGGTTCGCGTGTAAAGGGCCTTAGAAAGTTTGTTTACAAATGCTTTTGGGCCGTTATCAAATGTTATGCCTGAAATGGACCCCTAGTTTCATTGTTGTATGTTTTGTGAGACGTGATATTTGTGCTTTTGAAATTTGGATTATTGAAATTATTCATAAGTAAGGCTTCCTCAGCGACTCACCTTAAGCGAAAATTTTAAGCAACGCACAAAGTTCAATCGGGGCAGGCTAATAAAAAATATCGTTTCGAAGGACGGAGACGCCTGAGTGACGGACAAAGCTCGATTAGAGCAGTAAAATTAATAATCTTTATTCAAAGGAAGGAGTAGTCTATGCTATAGACAACATTTGATCAGGGCAGACAAATGAAAAATATAGCCTCAAAGTAGGGAGACGCCTAAATGACGGACAAAGGCCAATCAGGCAGATAGTTGAGATATCTTGACCCAATAGAGAAAGACGCCTACGCGATGGACAAAGTAGCGGTGCAGCAAGTTGAGAAATCTCGCCCGAATGGATGGAGACGCTTAAGCGACGAGTAAAGTTCGATCGGACCAGGCAAATACAAATTTCGCTCAAGGAGGGAAATGTCAAAACCACAAACATGGCCCGGTTGCGTTAGGCAGTTGATGAATCGCCTCAAAGGAGGGACTTTCTTAAGCTACGGATAATGTTCGATCTGTACAGGTAGTTGAGATATCTCGCCTAGAAGGAGGGAGACGACTAACCTACGCAGTTGAGAAATCTGGCCACAAAAAAAGGACATACAAGATCCGATAGGGGCAGGCAGTTGAGAAATCTGGCCTCAAAGGAAGGAGACTCCTAGCATCGGACAAAGGAGATAGAGACGCCTAAGCGACAGACAAGATCCTATCGGAATAGGCAAATGACGAGTCTTATCTAAAAGAAAGAGACGCCTAGGTGACGGACAAAGTTGAATCAGGGACGTATAAGTTACGGACAAGATCCGATAGGGGCAGGTAAATAACAGACTTCGCCTCAAAGGAGGGACCGAGGGAGAAAGACGCCCAAGGGACCTGCAAAGTTCAATGGGGGCCGGTAGTTGAAAAATTTCACCTAGAAGAAGAGAAGCGACTAAGTTAAGGACAATCTTTGATCGGAGCAGCCAGTTGGGAGGACGCTTAAGCGACGAGCAAAGTTCGATCGGGGCAGGCAGAGCAAAAATCTCGCCTATAATGAAGAAGCTGTCTAAGACAAAGACAAAGGCAAACAATGAATGTCATGTAAAAGAAGGGAGACGTCTATAATAGGTCTGATCCCGTACTTCCTTTTTTGCTTTTCCTGAAACTTGAAAAATCGTTTGCTGCAGAAAGTACGGGAGCACTTTTGCTTATTGCTTTACAGAATTTTATAGAAAAGCAAACATGGGACCAGACCAAATTTCAGATGCAAACATATCACTTATACCGTTAGATTGAACCAATGCCTAGTAATAGTGCTAATTGCTTTTGCAGCAGCTATACAGCGTTGTAGCTGAATAAACGTTGAATAAGCCTCATTTAAGCAGAATATGCATAGTTTTGGTTGTATAAGCAATAATTCAGCTTTCATGGTTTGTTGGAGTGTCCTTGGGAGGGCTACGAAGATGTCTATTTTAACTGAAATGTGTCAATTAAGCCAAACCGCTGATGTTGATATATCCATATTTCTGACGGATCTCATTATCACTTCGCACCTTAAAGCCCATAAACTGCTTGAAGTTCGTTTCCTGTGATCTGAGCTTTGTGCTCTGTAAAATTTTAAGTGATAGTGCAAGTCAGCCTTGACGACCATTATTGAACTCTAAAAAGATCTACCTCTACTCAATGAAGAAGATTTTCGAAGAAAATACGCCCCCTAGTGCTTCTATCATTTCAATTTCAAACAGCCAAAACTTCCCATCGCATGTCATCAAGTATGGCAACCGTCTTTTACTCGTTTTCTTCCCATCCACGACCGCTAAATTACAGGACTTGACCCCCTTTAGGTTCACACAGGAGACATAGTCTAACCTAATTCCTAGTTGATTGTATCTTTGTGGGTTTTGGTGTATGTGTGTGTGTGTGTGTGATTTGAACATTTATTTTGCAAGGTATTCCTATATTTAATATCTGTCACTCTCGAACACAACAAACACACGCACACATTTATGCACTACTGCTGCTGAACTGCTTCGGTCTCACGTCACGTCCGCTCACTTGTTGGCGAATCTGCCGTTTTCCAGTATCAAGTCTTTTGTCATATCTCACCCTCTGTTCCGGCTACCGGCTGTCGCTTCTTGAATGTATGCTTTCCCTATGTCATTTATCATAATCATCCACCTCCGCTTAGAACGGCAAACTGGCGAGAAACATGTTCTCGATCAGCGGCGGCGCCGGTACGAGATCCTCCAGCTTCAGGTAGAATATCCGCTGCAGCCCCTGGACGCTGAGCGATCGCAGCTCCGGCAGTTTCCCTAGCAGCCGGTTGAAGTAGTGCGGTTTCCGCTGGGCTTCCGAGTTGTAGGTTACATGATCCCGCAGGCTGCTGATGATCTTCATCTGCAGCAGTTCGACCTTCTTCGGTTCCCGAAGGCCGTAGCGTTCTGGAAAAGGTGTTCTATTGTTACTAAATTGCCCTGGATGGGGGGAAAAAGAAAATCAATCTTACCTGTCACCAGGGTCAGCGCACACAGGCACGCAAACGCAGAGATGTCGATCTCCATGGCGTGCAAGCTCTTGCTGAACTCGAGGATAGCGTTCAACCAGTCGCCGAACGAGCGCTGGCACTGATGCTTGTGCAGGACGACCCCGTTACAGAAGGTCATTTTGGTGTCATCGATCCGTGCCCGGTAGGACAACCGCAGGACGAACAGCTCCAGCGAAGCCGACTGGAACAGAAGCTCCTGATCGTCGGAGCTGAGATCACTGAAACCGGGCAGCTTGTCGGCGAACTGCTTGATCACATCGACGGACGTCGTCAGTAGGTTGTAGAATTGCTGAACCTTTTCTGCTTCGGAAATGATGGGCTCGTTTTGTCCAGGCTCTCGGTACTGGCTGTAGTCGAGGCTGGCGAGATCGGGAGTTGTGTCGACGTGGGCGCGTACCAGAGCGGTAATCATCGATACCGGTGGCGATGGTGGCGATTCTTGCGGCGATTTCGGCTTGGATGGTAACCGCCCTCGTCGACCTTTTAGCGAATCGGTACGAACCACTTCCTTGACCATACCGACGGTGAGACATTTTTGGAATCGGCAGAACTGACATCGGTTCCGTCGCCGTTTGTCCACGGGGCAAGCTTTGTCCGCTAGGCAGACGTACTTGGACCCTTTTTGTACTGTCCGTTTGAAGAATCCTTTGCAGCCTTCACACGTTCGAACACCGTAGTGCTGGCAAGCGGCGGTATCTCCACATACGGCACACAGTTGCGAGGGGCTTTGGGGAGTAGGTCCACGAGGAACCGGGGTGGCACTTCCAGCGACCGCTGCGGCAGCTGCCGCGGCAGCAGCAGCAGCGGCCACCTCATTGTTGTTCACCGTATTGGGATTGTTGTTGTTGATGTAGCCCGGTGAGCTAGACGCTGAACTGGAGGCGCTTGGAAGAGCGGAATACTTGTAGATGCCAATCCGTGGAGGCTTGGGACTTTCGCTGCTGGAGGTAGATTCCGAGCGTTGTAGCGGTAGTGAAGCCCGACGGTAACAGGTGGTGGACACATGCAGTTCGGCAATGGTTGGGAATGGCGGAAGGGAGTAGGAATCTTGCGGCGTTACGGCACCGTAGTTCTGTGAGAAGGAGATATTTGATGAAGCGTTGGTTAGGGACGTGTTTCTGGACTGACTTACCGCCGCATGTTGTTCGTAAGCCGGGGTAGGGTAAAAGCCACCGCCGGGCGCTGGATTGCTATATTGGGTAGCCGGAGCTGTAGTGTGCTGAGGGAATTCGTAGTGGCTCTGGTGGACGGTGGCATGATGGCCGTAGCTATGGTGTCCATACGCTACGCTTTGGTGGTGAGGGGAAGCGGCTATCTTGAAGCAGTCTTCGTCCATTTTTAAACCGAAATTGGCTAGCTGATTGTACTTGATGGGATAGGTTTCCTGGAAGCTCGGTAGCAGCGAACTGGCACTACTACCACTGGAGACTTCGGTGGAGGAGATCTGTCTCGGACCGGGTCGCTGCGGTTGTTGGTGAATCAACTGGGGATGAGGTGGTTGAGGTTGTTGACGTGCACTGCTCGCGAGAACTGGGTCGCTACTGGAACGGAGTGTCAACAGACCAAGTTCTTCGGTCGAGGAAGTCTCGAGGAGCAGATCCTGCTCCGGTTCGGTGGTTTGTGCACGCGATGGACCCGCACTGAATGGGTCTTGCAGTTCGGTTAGGTTCTCCTCCTTGTAGGTGGCCTTGAGAATGGCCGTTGGGATACTATCGTTGGAACCACCGAAGCTGGAGGGGTTTTCTTCGAGCCCTACAAGAGTATCGCTGGAACTGTTGGAATGTTGCGTCTGGTCCAGGTAGGATTCGGATGAAATGGGTTCCTCTGCTGTTGATTGCTGTGATTGGGAGCCACCGAAGAGCTCTACGAACTTGTCCAGTTGATGATGGCTCGCGGTGGGCAGAATCCCGGCGGTTAGCGGGTGATGTTCCTGGTGTTGTTGCTGCTGTTGTGGCTGCTGATGCGATGGGCCGAATGCACCCAACTGATGGTACGGTTGTTCGGGATGGTTTTGTTGCTGCGATAGCAAATAATCAAACGAAGAAACGGAACTAAAAGAGCTGGCCTGCGGAGAGGGAGAGAAAAGGCAAAAGAGAGAAGGTGGAATTAATTAAATTGGCACCGAAATTGAAGGGGCGTGGTTTGATGAGTGTGCGCGCATCGCATCATTCGCCAATGTTTATCACTGGGGAAAGAAAAACTAGAGCAATGTGAAGTGTAGGTAGTGTAATCGACGAGCGGCTGTGAGCTCGCGTACTTTGGCCAAGCGCCAGACCCTCGGTTGTCTCGGTTCGGAATTGAACCGAGGGGGAGGGAGAGAGTGGCAATTTTCGCTACGACAAGCGACGTCGTTGGTCGTCGTTCTGTTGAATGGAGTGATGGCGTTCGGGTTGTTGGCTGTTTTCCACGTGACCGATAGAGCATCGGAAAACGCCGTTCCGTTGGGGTGCGCGCGGTAATATCAAAAGTCAGATTTCGATTGGGCGGAATGAGTGTGTGTGTGTGTGTGTGTGTCTGGTGGACGGACGGAAGGAAATGCACTGATGAGCAGCGCAGGTGGGTGGGGAAGCTGTCGGTGTGCATGGTGGTGTGAATAATTTATTGGCGAGCCGTGGTGAAATTTTTTGCGATACAGTCATTTCTATTTGAGGAGTAGTTTATTAAAGTGTATTCGATTTGGAGATGGAGGATCGATTTTCACCATTTTTTAAGCATTTTGAGGCTTCTAGAAAAGTTTCGAATTTTCCATAAAACTTTGGAATCCGTATTTTTATTAAATACAATAAAGGCACGAACAGAATCCGACATGCATGCATACAACTTCAATTCAATATCATCAGCAAACTGCTCATAAATATGTCATCAATGCAATTGAAGCTCCCATAAACAAACGAAACCAAATGTAACCATTTCGAATCGGTCGGTAATGCATTCAATTTCCCACTGGTTATTATTCAAATTTAATAACACCACACACCGTATATGAAGGTAGAATGGCACAAAAAAAACCTAGTCGCACCCCAGGAGTCATACACAAAACAATCAACTTCGACGATCTTCATGAGCCCATACTCGACTATGAACCCATAACACAGCAAACAACGATGACGATCCGGTTCGCTACGTTATCTTCGCTATCGATCTGCCTACAGGCTTCGGTCTTCTTCCCCCTTTAACGTCCTTCTTCTCAGCAGCACTTCATTTCACCTGCGAGTGCTTGCTCTCTCCCTCTATGTGTCGTCTATCTGTGTCGGAAGATGATACCCCCTAAAAGCCATCCGAGCACCCGAGAGACTTCAAACAAACCCAGCAGGGGTCCCTTCCCGATGATGCGGTCCATATGTGCGCTGTTCAAGTCCTTCTGATTTGGTGGTGCTGCCTCCCTGCTGAAATTCAACAGTTCATGCCGGGTTTTACTGTCGCTTTCGATCCTAATAATAGCCGGTTTCCGGCTGTGCGCTCAAAGTCGAAGATTTATGCACTGCTCTAACAGCAGAAAAAAAAATACGCCACTCCGGCTGACTACAGACAACAACAACAAAAAACGACTCTCTTCATCAACAAAATCTCGTAGAGGGCTAGCGAGAGACGGCTTTATGAAATTCCAAACATTAATTAACTAATTATGCTTCGCGTCGATTCGCGAAGCTGTTGCCCGGTCAGATCAGCTCTTACGCAGAAGATGAACCAGCACCGTGCAGCAATTTGGGTCTACGACCTGGCAGGTCATAAGGAGGAACCTGAACACTTGATGCGGCCCGGTCGAGCCGGAGGTTTGCTCCAGTTGGAGAATATTCATCGTTTCCTGTGTCCGCAATTTCACTTGTCGGACCAGCAACAAGAGGCAGCAGTCCGCCCACCCAAAACGGTCAGAGGGTGTTTTGAAATTTCGTCGAATGAAGCAGCTCAGTCGGTGAAGTGAACGTTGCGTTACAAACTCAACGAGATGGGTAATCACGCGTACATGCACTTAATCACGATCTCGTTTGGTTTCGTTCATTTCAAAACGAGTCGCTTAGGTGGATCAAAAGTCAACATTAGCTGCGGGTTGGTAACTTAAGTCCAGTCATTTGGCTTTGATAGGAGGGTCATTAGGGAATTAATCTGCTGCGGTGCGTTTACAATGACGCAAGGTGGAGATTTTCGTTTTATGCAACCTTGATAATGTTCGAAACAATAATTACTATGACCTTTCCGGTATGCGAAGAATAGATAAAAGCCGGAGCTTGCTACGGACCGGGTGAAGCGGAGAATAGCTTCTTGTCAGTCTAATCAGCGCTCAGAGGAGTTCCTAGGCTGGATTCGCTGAATTTTCACTTAAATTTGACACTTCGAAAATAAATTATAATGATCGAAAATCCCTCTGTTTTCGATCGTCCGATTTTCGAGAATATGTTTGTCAAAATTGATTCCTGAACTGTCAGAAATAAGTCTGATACATTAGCAGGTTTATTTGAAAATTTTCCATCTCTCAAATTTAAGTGAAAATCCACTGCAAAGAACGAAAAGCTGGGCAACATTTGAAAAAAAAACGTTGTTTGAGGTTTTCTATGGTGTTTTATTTTTGGTTGCATACTTAAATATATGCTGCTCAATTTGACAATGGTTGAAATATTTTAAATTTAATGATGTTTAAACATTTTGGGAAATGTTTAAACATTGACATAATTTAGAGCTTCATTTTTTTCAAAAACTAACTATTTAGTAACAGCTCTAACCAGACGTAAACAAAATGATCAATGGACAATATTTTCCAGGAAATGAGTTGTTGAATTCAATGCCAACTAGTTGATGAATAATGGTCTAGATATTTGAATGTTTAAGCTTATTTTAAAGAAGTTTGATAAAATTAGATTTTAAAGTATTTTTGTACTTTCGATCATATAATTACGATTGAAACTTCAAGTTGGCATGAACACATTAGCGGTGAGAACTCATCCGAACTCGTCCGGGTTGGCGTTTGGGAGCCTTTCAAAAACCGTGTGTTATACATCTTTTTAGAACAAATTTGTCAAATTCTTTATTGTTTATTGTTTTTAATGGTTCATCTGACATATGGTAGTCTTAATGGATCAAAAATGTATTATTTAAAAAAAACAGGTAACGGTCTAATTCAGGACAGTCCTCTGATAAAAACAGTTAAAGCACGAACAATGCATAAACGTCATTAAACACATTAGTGACGGCACGGATAGGTACATTCAACTCCTATTAGGTTCTGCAGCGTGACGTCACGAATGAACTCAGTGTTAATCGGTTGTACCTTTTTGACAGTTCAGTGGTACTGTTTACAAGCACTTAGTCGTTTTTTCGAAAAAAAAAATCTAAAATTTCCGAATTTTAACTTACAAATTGTCGAGGAACAGCACGGTGAAAGGATGTTGCTCGTGGACAATGCAGACATGTGGTTTATATCTCACTGTCACAGTCTAAAAAATTATCGAGAAAATCTACCCAAGAAAAAATCAAATAAGTCCACGTAAACAGTACCACTGAACTGTCATCAGATTGAGGTTAACCCCGACGGTGCCAAACCTAATAGACGAGTGCACGGATGGATTTGAGTTCACTCACTCGAAAAAAAAGTGACACAACAGCGGAGCCCTATTTACTAAAAATGAACACATGAATAATACTCGCGTAACATTTGAAACGGCCCTATCAACTTTTGTACACAAAACTTGTTAAGCCGTTTTCGCGCGAACCGAATACGCCCATGTAAATTAAAAACACCATCGGCTAGGGGAAATTTTCCCCTTCCCGATAGTGCTCTTGGTTTGCGTGGACGTACTTCGGTCCTCGTGAAAAGGGCCTAGCAAATTATTTACAAACGTTGATGGGTCCTTTTCAAATGTTACGTGAGCATTATTCATTTGTTCATTTTTAGTAGCTGTTGTATCAATTTTTTTTCAGTAGTTGAACAAAAGTTCACCCGTGCATTCGTCTATTGCCGATTACGAACTGCAAGATATACAAAATTACGCTGTCTATTTAATCACTCTCTCAGATGCGTCAGGAGAATAGCTGTCGAAGTAATTTGGGGGGATCAAACTCGCTGGTAATGATCTTAGCAGCAAACACAGCATGCGCGTTCCGTCTTCTTAGTTCCAAGGTGTCACTTCCAAGCAGGCGACAGTGATCCACGTAAGACGGCAAGTTAACCGTGTCACGCCAGGGCAAATGACGAAGCGCTTAACAAACAAACTTTCTCTGTACTCTCTCAACCACCAGACACCAGACGACAGCACTATACTCCAAGATTGAACGTAGTAACGATCAACACAGCGCCCGCAGGCATAGAGGACCGCGAAAGTCTTCAGATGTTTTGAACATGAAGCCAAGCTGCCTGTTAGCTTGAGGATGTCATTGTAGTATGGTTTGAAGGTCAATTCACAGTCGAGTGTTACTCTCAAATATTTGAATAATCAAATACTAATACTATGCTTGCGGTGAAATGATATCACATTGCGCTTGTTGATGCTGAGCTTCAAGAAGTTACAGGAGCACCAACTCTGCATACGATCCACAATCAGCTGCAACTCCTCACAATCAGAGATGCAATTGATGACTATGTTACGATGATACGATGTCAAAATGTATCGTAAGCGTAGAATAGCTGGCATCCAGGTGGCAGTAGACACGAAAGCTCGTTGACGAAAAGCTAAAACAGAAGGGGTCCCAGATTACTTTCTTCGGAAACGCCGTAAACGTTCGTGAACCCTTCAGAACGATCAGCTGCAACCTTAACGCAAAGCGAACGGTTCGTAAGGTTAAATTTGAACCACGAGATGAAGGATCCAAACACTCCGAGTTTCTCAAGCTTGCTCAAAAGAATGTTAAGGGCTATTCGGTCAAATGCAGCCTTGAGAAGTGTTACCAGCGTGGATTTATGTAACTAATCGTAGAATCCATGCTGAGCCGTGGAGATGTAGTTTTTACAAGAGCTGAAGAGCGCCTCATTGACGATAATCTCGAAAACGAACATATATGTACGAAAATTTCTACGCCTCAGGAAACTTACTCTCCTGTATTGACAGATTAAATAGCTTCACCAAGGGAGTGAGCAACGACTCCGAACGCAGCTTCAGAACGGACGCAGGAATGCCGTCTAGGCCGGTGGCAAATGAGAGTTTCAACCTTTGAAGAGATTGGCGGTATGTTCACTGATTTGAAACGGACGGAGCTCAAATGCATCTCTTGGAGAATCACTTATAGCAATCGTGACTTGATTTGGTGAGGCCGAAGGAACTCATGAACAAACCGACTTCGTTATTTTTTGAGTTTACAAACGAGCAGAAACGCTTTGGATTTCCGCAAAGCGATTATTGCGTACGGAAGACCTATCGTTGATACTGGAATCTGTTGTATTTCCAATAGTCGTTACTTGTGCGGTTGAACTCCTGCTTTGTAATGTACGAACGATTTTGGAGATTTTGCCCTCTACCGTTTCAGTCGACCCAAGTGACCACGGGGGCTTTGTTGCGAGGCGGGCAATATGTACAAATTCAGCCATGATGTCCCAAATCATTTGATTGGTGGCCAGTCGATGCCGGAAATACCAGCACTAATCGCAGCATAGTTGGCTCGACGGAAATCCAGTGTACGATTATTTTCGGAAGAATCCTAAAAAACCGATTGGGATGTTCATCTCTAAAGCTGGGAGGTCTGCATCAAGAACCATCAGAGGTTCTATGGCTTCCGAAACGGTACATGCTAGAGTTGCTGCTTCGTTAGACAGAACAAGGTTTAGAAAGCGAGCGTTCCTGTTCGATACACCATTGATCTGCGGAGGCCATGTAAAGCAAAACCGTCGTCGAGCGTTGAACTACCAGCCGATAAAACCGATTGAGGCTCAATCTGGAAAAAAACCATCGTCCGACTTACTCCACCGGAGCAAAGGCTGCGATAGCAATTGAATTCCAAATTGGAAACAATAGCACCGATAGAGTTCACATAGTCCTGAATACTAATGACATCGTTGCGGCGGTCAGGAGGTAAAAAGATCACGCCTACACTAATAACTCGATTTGGTGTAGTGAGTCTAACTCACAGCTGCTCTAAAGCGCCGAAAACAGGTATCGGATCGATATAACTGTTCCAACGAGTTGAAACAGCGATCAGAACACTTTCACCACGGGTTTTTGCACTGTTGGAGGCATTACGATCTGTACGATAAACCGAAAAGGCATTCCCGAACAGCTGAGCACGGCCTTCGAGCCATGTCTTCGTCAATACAATGACGTCATAATCGCACTCGCTAGTGTTTTTGTCCACAGTCCTTGAACATTCTGGTAGTAGATGCGCAGGAGATGAGCTACGATTACAGCGCTAACTGTAGCAGATGCGTTGTCGGCCGATGGAGCCGTGGTGGAAGGTGAAGAACTGCATACAACCCAACTGGAATTCGATAAGACATCAGGAAGAGGCAATCCTACATTAACGTGGTATTTGCCTACTAGAGCACGTTGGAAGACCCTCTCTCCACCGACGAACTGACATACCACTAGAGCATTCGCTTGTCCGGAATTCGATTTATCAAATGAGCTATTCAATCTATCAAACGGGCGATCAGGTCTGTCAAACGAAGTGAGACGCAAACCAAGCCAGTATAAATTTTACTTGTGTTCGTGTCCTTGCTTGCGATATGACGCAATCGGATGAGTAGATGGCGGTAGTGTTTAACGTATATTAAATATGGCGTCTTGGACAAGAATTTGAATGTGGCTTCTATGAGCTGTCACGTCAGGTTCGTCGGTGCTCTCTCTACATCCAACAACGGGTTCGGTACGACTGTGAAGAGCGCTGGCAGCGGTGTGCAGAACCGTGTCGGAGAGATCGATAGCTTCCAATGTGCTTTCCACGAAGCGTCCCGGGAATCCAGTGTTTGGAGCATCATCAGCGTGTTTTAGGTGTTTTATAAAATTGACTCAAAATTAATGGTGCAAGATCTTTTATACTCAAGCTCAATGACAGTGCAGTGGAAGCGGAAAAGCTCGATCTAAGTAAGCCTACTTGTCGGATTTAAAACTAGCTATAACCGAGGATAGAACCAAATCGACTTCGGTTAGACATCTTGAAGTCATTTTTGATATCTGTCAAACTTGCCCTAGCAATTTGTTCGATATAGTAGAAGTTTTCTCAACGCTAGAAGCAAGGTTTGAAGAGAAATCGACGATTTTTGGTAGAGCTCTATACAGCAAAACTGGTTTATCCTCCACTGGCGGGGTGAATATGTCATAATATTTTGCGATATGGAACGAAACTATCATGTAATTCTGAGAACCACTATATCGTTTTGCTATGGAATTGCTGTATATTAGGGTGGGTCACCGTTGTATAGTTAAAAGGAAACTTGACCTCATCAAGCGAGAACAACCCTTTTTGGTTCCATTTGGGGTCCCAAACAACTGTGAAAAATTTGGGAACGATTCGTTGTAACCCGGATTTTCGCATTGCGTTTGAAATTTGTATGGAAATGAGTATGGGAAAACCTACAGTTTTTGCATTTTGATACATAGAGACCATCATTGTGCTTCAATCATGTTACTAACAATGCACAAAAATAGTCCAGGAAGTGCATAACAACTTTTAAGAAGGAAGTACGGTGTTATACCTGTTCAAATATAAAGGGGAAATGGATGTAATGTCGGCCTAAATGCCCCTAATTTGGGCCCAAACATAAATTCAGGAATCGACTAAATTTTTCAATTGCGACCAAAAATATCCATTAGTACCGTCCCAATGACGCGTGCATCTAGATAAAATGGATAAATAGCAGATTTTTAGCGATGGGCGCAATCTTAGATCCATAGGCCTAAATTTCCCCTATATGGTTTGAATTAAATGCCAAAAATAACTTTTTCTGCCAACACTGTCGGTGTACCAATGGAAGTCAGATTCCAAAATTCTTAGTTTCGTATCTCATCGTTTTGGTATGTTCAGATGAATTATTCAAAAACAATTGCTCTATCTCATATGCATGGTTGATGAGAGGGGCTTACTACCCCCCCTACTCTCCTCTCATATAAATGAAAGTAAGGTTTTAAACTAAAATAACGGAAATAACTTCGGAGTTTCTTAGCTTATCGATTTGGTATGTTCAGATCTGTTATTCAAAAATAATTGAACAATCTCATAAGAGTTGTTAGAGAGGGGATGGTTTACTATATCCAGCGCCCCCCTCCAACTGAAATAACTTCCATGTTTCTCGTCTTGTCGACTTCATTGCTTTAAGTGAGGTGGTGGAGGGGATATAGGTAGTAAGTCCCACCCTCTCTATCCATCTACGCCTGTTAGATTGAGCAAATATTGTTGAAAAACACTGTTCAACTCAACTTGACACGATGAGAAACACTGAAATTATTTCAGCTTGAAGCTTTACTTCCATTGATATGAGTGAAGAGGCGGGGAGTATAGTAAGCCCCCCTATTTAACTATGCTTATAAGATTGATTAATTATTTTTTAATAAATCATCTGAACACACCAAATCGATAAGATTAGAAACTCCGAATTTATTGCAGTTTGAAACTGTACTTCCATTTATATAAAAGAAGGGGGTGGGGAGGGTGTAATGAGCCCCTCTTACCTCTTCCAAACTACGCATATGAGATAGAGCAATTATTTTTGAATAGTTCATCTGCACATACCAAATTGATAAGATAAGAAATTCCGAAATTATTTCAGTTTGGAATCTGATTTTCACTGGTGCACCGGCAGTGTTGGCAGGAAAAGTGATTTTTGGCATTTAATTCGAAACATCGATCTTTGAACAGCTATAACATTTTTTAGATACATTCTAGTACCATACATCCTTTGACCAACTTGTTGTGCACTTCATGGGTTATACTTTCACATGATTAGTTGTATGGTTTAAGTAAAGTTGTGGTCCCTAGGATTGGAAACGCAAAAATGTAAGCAAACACATTTAAATCCTAACTCCCACATGCCCATTAGCTCTAGCAAGGAGGTTCTACCAAGCTCGGAAGATGGCCGGTAATCAAAGATTACTACATTTTTTCGAAATAATTATTTAATTTTGAAGTACTGGGTAATCGAAAAGTAATCAAAATAATCCTTAATAATTTATGGGTAACTTCAATACCTTGTGCTGTTTCGCAAATAAATCCATCGTTCACCCAATCACCAACTTCATACCTTTACCCACAATATCGTAAGGTTGGGTCACCGAGATGACACCACATCGGAAGACATCGGGTATCATGATTATGATCATCCCTCTCGCTTTCGGCGATCGTATATGCGAAGGAAGCGAAAGTTTGCGATTGCACCGGAAAGCAGCGCGAATTTGCTAATCGAAGAAGATCGATTTCCGCGTGCTTCCCGGCTCCGACCCACATTGCGTGGGAGAATGAATCGATGACGCGCGCGCGTTCGCTGGTCTGGTCTACGATCTTTCGGCGATCGGTGAGGGGAAAGGTGTGCGCTTTGAAGACAATGATTTCCATGTGCAAATCTAGCGTTCAGAATCATAAGGGCCTAGCTGCGATGATCGATTTCCTCTTCGCAGTGCCATAGTTCAGTGAACCAATTTTCTGAAGTTATTACAATACAGTATAGTGAAAGGTTGTATAAGCTAGCAAAAGCAACATCAAACGCACCGAGAAATGTTAATTCAGCCGAGTTATTAACACAAGAAAAAATTGAGAAGAGAATCGATCATCGCAGTTAGACCCCTATGATTCCGAACGCTAGAAATATGGTTTTTTCACTGAGTAGCGACATTATTTCGAATGAAAGATCGAAGAAGGCCGTGCTGCTTAATTGACGTTTTTCTGTATTTTGCTGTGTGGTTTTCTCGTAAAAAATTTAACTTCAAATATAGTATCTTATGTGAAGTAAATTGTAAACATTGTGAAGTGGAATTGTAGGTGGATTGCGTGACGGTAGCAGAAAGGAGTCCTGCTCGTTTCCGTTGCTTTAGCAATTGGCATTGGCGAATAGTGGAGTCTTCCGGAAGACACAGTTTGTTCCAGCCGGCGCCGACGCTCAGCTAAGTTATTTTTTGTTGGCTTCCGCTTTTGTAGCTCTTGTACAAAAAAAAAACAAATGAACTGAAGCTCATTAAATACGCGTCAATCAAATATTGCACTACTGCTTGATTGAAGGTTTGTATTCGCATCGATAATGTATTGGGGCTTACCATATGTGAAAACAGCTTTGGAATACTTGCGTTCTTGAAATGGGCTACTGGATCTACGCTAGAGCTGTCACCTTCTAGCTCCCGGATTCAAGCTTCTTGCAGTCGTCATAGGACATGATTGCAGGGAGATTTTATCCATAATGTCACTGTCAGACAGTGGGAGTTGGATTGAAAATACATACCTTTCATACATAGTGTAGCAACATCTTTCGAATGAAATTTTAAATGCTGGAAAAATTCATACCACTCTACTGTTGATAGAGATCTCTTCTTATTTAGAGACTTGGCTGAACTAAGTTGCAACCCGCATCGCATCATACGTCGCATACGGCAGGTAGCGTAGATCGGTAGATCGTAAGTTCCCCGCACCACGGTCCATTGATGATTGACGTTTCACGGCGTCCGCTAGCGATGGAGGAGATAGATTTTTCCCGTCACGAAAATTGATGTGCGCATATGGAAAATAGCCGTTTTATTGGTTTTTAAGTGGCGCTGTAGCTTCTTTATGCATGCTCATTTACTGCAATGGATCGCCTTATTTTACTTTCTGTTGTTTCGGATGGCTCCCGCCAGTCAGTAAGTCAGCAAGCGGGATGGTCGCCATCGATCATCATCTTGCTCCCGCAACCATGTGTGTGTCTGTCTATGTGTGTGTGTGATTACAGCGGACTTTTGGCGTAACACATTTCAGCAACTTCGGATGGGAAGCTGCGTTGTCGTCGAAGTATTATCGAACAGATATCGCACGGATGGCGAAAGGTCAAAACGCGAAATAGTGTCAAATTTGCGAGATTTTTCACCAAGATACATTCATATGTTCCGCTCGGTGAAGAGTACTCGTATGACACACGGTGGTCGGTTGGGGCCCTCCTGCGAAAGGCATCTTTTGTGGTAGATATGAAAGTGCGATAAGGGGCTCATTTTCTCGTCGCCCAGCCGTGTGTCAGGTTGGTGTCAAAATCTCGAATGCCTAAGGGAGACCCTGGATCATGGATGACCTCCCTCCAGGGGGCACGACGGTGTGCTGTTGATGGCGTGGTGATGACGTGAAGAGACAGAAGGAGAGATAATGTCGGTAGCGAGTTGTTTCAATATCTCATATTTTTCAGCCAGTAGTCAGGAAGGGCTGACCGGAGAGAAGGAAAGATGGTGCAAAAGAGGGGAAAATGCATCAACGCCATCAAATCAATTATTGACTGTAGATATTGGTCGAGATAGGGGTGAAGATAAATGGATAGTAAGGCGCCTTCCACAGTGAGGCTCTACCTGAGGCACATTCTTTTTGATGACAGCTCGCTATGATGGCAATAAATTATTGCCGAGGTTTGATTTTGTGGATATATCTTCGGATAAGTTTATCGAAAATCAGTGACAAGGAATGACTTAGAATTTGAAACATAGTTGTGGGGTATGCTTAGAGCAGAATCTGGGTATGCTTAGAGCAGAAGCCGATTTAGAAATGCACAAGGAGCAAAATCGAGTATAGAAGTTAAGTTAAGTTTTCTTTATTAGGGAGGCTTTCAGCCTGAGGCTGGTTCGCCTCCGATAGACGAGTATAGAAGGAAGAAGCCCCGCTATCAGAGATAACAATCCCGAGACTAGGCTAACGCATATTTGTGCGTATTGATGATGATGATGATGGTCCCACCTCTTACCCCTACAAAGGTTTGAGTTATGAAGAAACAAGAGCTAGCTTCAGGCGTCGATTAGCTGCACTCTGGAACGAAGACAACTCAGTGGATCACGTACCACGGGCTAAGGGGTGATCATGAAGCTTATGTGAAATGAACTGGGTTGGAACCGCGGAATAATAAGTTGAAACACAGTGTCTCAAAGAGGAATGTAATGTAGATCCCGTGATCTATAAGAGGGTCCTGGACTGGTAACTGGGATGTAATGCTATTTGGTGTTGAGTAAAGAAGTGGTGATATTGGTGGACATAGTGGACATGGTGGACGAACCAATGAAGCTCAGGAACCTGAATTCCATTTCTGGCAAGCGTAATAGATTGCGAATAGATTGCTATTAACGGGTGTTCAATAAAAAATGAGATTTTTTTCAGTCATATAGCTAGTACAAAAAATTTTTTTTCAACTGATTCAGTATTTTTTTTATTAAAAACATAATGTTTATTCTTCAAAAAAAACGTCAATGAATATTGGAGAAGGGGTCCAAGAGCGCTGGACGGCACTGAAATCATTCTATTTTTTTATGGAACACCCGTTACTGACGACGGAGCGATTAGAAGGGCTGTTCCGCAAATGTCGTCATCATCGGCACTGACTGTTGAGCAGTGGATGAGAGGATTCCACCTTTTTAAAAAGAAAACAATGAGAATTGGGTTCACGATAAGCTCTACCAAAACGAAGTACATGATCGCCGATGGGCAGCGTGGCATCAATACGATGATAGATGATAAGTTTGAAGTAGAGTATCTTGAAATACTAATGAAAAGCGATAATGATGATAACTGCGAGTTGAAGCGACGTATTGCTGCCTCGAATAAAGCTATTATCGGATTGCGTAACCAACCTGTAGCTTACAGACGAAAACAAATATCGAGACACTTATACTTCCGGTAGCACTTCAAGGCTATTAAAGAGAACTCACGTTGAATCTACGGTGGCACTAGAAAACAACATCTGAAGGCGTTGCAACAGAATGGATATTGTGAAGCTTATCGAACACGTCAGGCTACGGTGTGCTTTACATATAGTAGATAATCGGAGTAGTAGATATCGGAAGAGTCAAAAGCGAAGATAACATTCACCAGAAAACGTCAACTTTGGCGTAATGCAGTTGAGGAGGTCAGGTCACTTAACGTCCATGGCGGCGGGAAGCAATTGACTCAGGACCAAGACCAGTGGAAAAGAGTTCAGGTTAGAGTCAATCTTTCTGAATTTTCGAGTGACCAGAAGCATCCTAAGACGAATTGCTTGTTAGGGTTAAAAATCCACCCACGAATTGAACGGCAAGGTACAGTGATGAGCGAATCAAGCTCAGCCTCCTGTCAGCCTCGACCAGTTTCCCGAATGAGATTTTGTCTTCTTTCGATTGCTGCTCGTTCTTTTCACATTCGGAGTAAAGGTGTTGTGGAAAATGAATCTCGAAGTAACGGCATTCGGGGTAATGTAGCAAAATCGATGCACATATCACAACTGAGTAGATTATTTCTGATGTAGCCTTGAGATCCCAGGGCTCATTTTTAAAATATATTGAAAAGATTCTCTAGAAACTTTTTTTTTTAGATTCAAAGATTTGCTGAAGCTCCCGCCGCTATACTGGAGCTTGCCGGGAATCCAAAGTGCAGTATGAAATTAGAGCTCCAAAGACTTCCACAACTTAAGGCTCAAACGGAATATGGAACGGAATCGGCAAGTTTGACAGTTGTCCCAAATGACATCAAGATGCCTAACCGAAGTCGATTTGGTTCTAACTAGTTTTCAATCCAACAAGTAGGCTTACTCAGATCGGACTGGAAAACTGTCATCCCGCTTGGGCCTTTAGGATTGATATTCTCAATGTTTCCGGTGGTTCGAAAAATGTCAGTATTCTGATAGTCGTTGAAGTTCCTTCATAGTACACTGAGGAAAATGAACTTAAGAATTTCAGAAGCGTGACTTATGAAAGGTTTTTGTCTAACATGAGGTAGCTCGTATACTCCTTCAACAATTTCTTTCCCCCAAGCGTTGAAAGACGAGTGGTCAACACATGGTCGATTATGACGGGCAAGCTCCGGAAAACAGGGAAGGTCTTCAAAAATGACAAGGATTTGAAGAAAGAGTGGATGAAAGTGTGTAAGAAAGATGGCGCAAGTGTTGCACAGGACTTCTCCAAGGTGCAGGCATTTAGCCTTGAAGAGGATGTTGAATAAACCAACTTTGTAGAAAACATAGCTAATATGTGTTTATTTATTTTCTGAGAGTTTCAAAAATATCCGACTTAAAATGAATTTTTGGTGATATTTTTTTTGGAGTAAAGGGTGATACGGTCAAAATTTTGTCAATATCAACTTGACGTATTTCTTTCAATTTTGCATTTAAAAAACCTGAACACCCCTCATTTTGAAGGTGTGTGTGTGTAGAATGTTGCTCCTATTTTGATTTTGGAATTCACTCTTCAGTTGTCAAAATGCCGTCCAAGCAAGAAGAGCAGCGTATCAAAATTTTGCTCGCGCATCGCGAAAATCCGAGCTACTCGCACGCAAAGTTGGCAAAATCGCTAAAAGTTGCCAAATCAACCGTTACAAATGTAATTAAAGTGTTTGGGGAACGTTTGTCGACAGCCAGGAAGTCTGGATCGGGGGGAAATCGAAAACCGGAAGCCGCTGAGACGACAAAGAGAGTTGCCGGTAGTTTCAAGCGAAACCCTAACCTCTCTCTCCGAGATGCCGCAAATAAGCTGGGTGTATCGTCTACAACCGTGCATCGAGCCAAAAAACGAGCCGGACTATCGACTTACAAGAAGGTAGTGACTCCAAATCGCGATGCTAAACAAAATACGACGGCCAAAGCGCGATCCCGGAGGCTGTACACGACGATGCTGACGAAGTTTGACTGCGTGGTAATGGACGACGAAACCTACGTCAAAGCCGACTACAAGCAGCTTCCGGGACAGGAGTTTTATACGGCAAAAGGAAGGGGAAAGGTAGCAGATGTTTTCAAGCACATGAAACTGTCAAAGTTCGCAAAGAAATATCTGGTTTGGCAAGCCATCTGTACCTGTGGCTTGAAAAGCAGCATTTTCATAGCTTCCGGGACTGTCAACCAAGAAATTTACGTGAAAGAGTGTTTGAATAAACGTCTGCTGCCTTTCCTGAAGAAACACGGTTGTTCCGTACTGTTTTGGCCGGATTTGGCATCTTGCCATTACGGTAAAAAGGCCATGGAGTGGTACGCCGCCAACAACGTGCAGGTGGTTCCCAAGGACAAGAACCCTCCCAACACGCCAGAGCTCCGCCCAATTGAGAAATACTGGGCTATTGTCAAGCGGAACCTAAAGAAGACCAAAAAAACTGCTAAGGGCGAGCAGCAGTTCAAGGCAAACTGGCTTTCTGCGGCGAAGAAGGTGGACAAGGTGGCTGTACAAAATCTGATGGCAGGGGTCAAGCGTAAGGCCTGGCAATTCGGATTTGGAAAAGCGGAAGCCTAACTGAATATTTTTCCTGAATTTTATACTAATTGAACTTGAAAAAGAAATTTTATTTGATTTTTTAAATAAACGATTTCACCGATTTACACGCGTTTTCCCTTGACCAAATTTTGACCGTATCACCCTTTACAGTCTTTGTATTTGAGATATTAGGGTGGGTCAAGCTTATAGGGTGGTTCTCAACCCCTTGATCCCGACTGTTTTTTTCGGTGTGTATTGAGGTCAACTACAACTACAACTACAAATTTGAACGATTTTGGTTGAGATCTGGAACTACTGGACAACTTAAAAATTTGTGTGAGAAAATGTATGAGAATTGAAAAAAAACTGTTCATTTGTTTGCCAAAATTTCTAAATTTGGTGAATGTTTAGTTCCCTTAGCCGAAAAATATGAACGAATTTTAGCAAAAAAGTGAACGATTGCCCATAGCACACCATTATGCAAAGTTTGTGCATGCAAATTAGAGAATATCGCCACGTTTTTCTCAGTTGTGCTGATGAGTGGCAGCAACAACTTCATGAGACTTCATGAGACTTCAGAACACTTCACGTCAGTTCAAAGATTTTTAGGAACATTCAGCGAGCTTCAAGAAAGTCCTAAGAAAATTGTGGACACGGAAGGGAGGTTCCGAATGCTTCAAAATCATTTTGAGAATTTAAGATCCGTTCGATTAAGTTCAGTAAAATTATAAGAACCTTACAGATGTTCCAAGAACACAGTTCAGAAAGCTTAAACGAAGTTACAAGTTCCATGAGCGTAAGAATTTATAGATAATTTTTAAAAACTTTTTGTTCAAAAAATTCGGGAAATTTCAAGAATTTTATAAGTGAACGAAAGTAGTTCTTTTTTATTCACGGGGATGTTCTGAGTATTCCAAGGTAGATCAGAGAACTTCAGAGCAGTTCCGTTAATAAATTGCTTTCAGAAGTTCCAAAGAAATTATGACTCGTTTCAAGAATTTCAGGAATATTCCAAACATTTCTGGAAATTTGCAGGGTCTTCAGGGATGTTCGATGAATGTCAGGGAAAATTTTAGGAACATAAAAGAAGTTCCGAGAACTTCTTGAAAATTTAGGGAACCTCAGGTAAGTTTAGAGATTTTAAAGGAAGTTCCGGAGTTCAAGGAAGTATCGAAAACCGAAGGAACTTTGGAACAGCAGTTTATAGGAAAATTTCACACAGCACATTGATTACACCATTCGTGCGGCACGCGAATCGCTCTTTAGGCCTGGAAGGGCAGAGCAAATTACGAACTACGTTCGGAATTGTGACGTTCAGCGCCAGTTAAGCAAGAGCGCCGATGAGTACACATCAGCTTCCTGATTTTCCATTTCAACGCTTGAACATTGACCTCGGTGAAGTCAAGAGGGATTGAGAAAACGTATGGCTGACAGCTTTTTCGATTTTATTGAGGTAGATTTTCTGAACGATACACGCTAACTTGAACGTACCCATTAAATCAGTATATTCTACTCACTTTTTGAACTGAATCTAAAATGTTAAAAAATAAGTATTTACAAAAATCTAAAATCGGATACTTCGGATCCCTATTTTTGAAAATATCTTCGGCAATTTAAAATGGTTGAAAAAGTATGAGGTTGTATCCAAGACACGACCTTAGATTTGACATAGGTTTACGTACTCGGTATCAATCTTCGGCGACTGTGTCAGGGAAACCACTTTTTTTGCAGGCAATCGGTAATAATTTTGATCACCATTGCAATAGTTGGACATTTGTGTAATTTTCAATAGTGATCTATTAAAAATTGATAAAGTGTTCATTTGAGCAGATTTGTAGAAAAAATTCCAATCGATTGGCTTGTTTAGAATTAAAATCCATTCGCTTTTGACATAGTTATAAATGATCAAAAGCTAACCAATTTTCGTAACGCGGCCGATTTTGTTTTTTTTAAATTGCACCCCCAATATGTTGCCGAAAGACGTAATCCTACGTCAAAATATTCATTAATAATTCAATGCAAAACGTGACGCCATGTTTGAGCTGCATCGAAGTAAACAGTGCTAATTTCGGATAACTAGAGCATGGAACAAATCTTTTCGGTGTGGTATTGGGAAAATGGATGACCCAAGATACTCCGAAAGGATTCGAAAAACTGGAAGGCAAGGATTTTTCCCGTTCTATTGAAGACTTCATTCAGCTTATGTCATTTACCGTTTAAACGCTCACATCCTATAATTTATTACCGCAAGAAACCTGTCCTGGATGATGGCCCTTTACCAGCTACCGGTGCGATGGACGTAAAGCGGGTGCAGGAGGAGGATACGCATGGGCGCATGTTGACAAAAGAAGACCTTATGTAAACTTGAATCAGCTGTCTTGAAGTTGTGTTGTGATTTGGGTAGATCGCTAGAAGAATAACATATTATTTTTTTCCTTGATTTGTTTTCCATCGATCTTGTTTTCCATGCTGAGTACCAATGCTACTGACGCCAGGGAGGCAGCTCCCACACCTGGACCCTACCTATCTCATGAACCGGAGACCAACGACTTTACTTCCCTTCCGAAGGAAGTCGTGATCAGAGATGTTATGCCTCAGAACATCCCGGCGGCGCCGACTGGAATTGAACCCAGCCCTGCTGGGGTGAGAGATAATCACGCTTACCACTACACCACCGGCGCCGCTAACATATTGTCATGTTTTTTTTTTAATTGTTAAATAGCCAAGACTTAGTGTTTAAAGATTTTATTTTAAAAACTCCAATAAATGATTTTAAAATGAACTTCGAAATATCTTCGATGATAAGGGCCCCATGAAGCAAAATTGTCGATAAAATGGATACTTTTTACTCGTGTACAGAAAAAACATTAATGGTTAAAATACCATTTTTTTTAAGTATTCGGCGAATACTCATTAAAGAGTTAAGTCAGTTTTACTCATGTCATGAGTTAAGCCACTTTTCTTCAAAATGGTTAACATTTTACTCATTAATGGGTTACTTTCAAGTTAGCGTGTACTACAACACAAACGATTATTCAAGTATGTAAGTTTCTATTGAAAGCTGGCATATGTTTAGAACTCCAGTTTCAGTAACTCCAGCTTTTGACAGCTTCGAGACTTTACGAAAGTTTTTGGAGCTACCGGTGCTTCTGAGAGCTTCTCACCCAAACCACTTCCAAATCACAAGTTGTATCGTGCCATGGCAGTCACACTTGTATAGTTTGTGGATGTGCTGATAATTTAGAATACAAATAAAGCTCATGCTCATACTTATATAGGTTGTCATACAAATGTTACCAACGCAGAACTATTTGATTTGCTTGTCTTTTAACACTGAAACCACACTGATAACACTAATCGGTATCACCAATTCAGCCTCAGCATATACTTTTGAACACCAAGCTTCAATCTAACTAATTCGACATGGCATGGCTTTCGACGAAATGGCTCATTCCCTAACAGTTTACCGCTCTTCTAGATTGGATTGAAAAATTGAATGCCAAACTAACCTGATGTTGCAACAATAACATGCTGGTGTTGCTTCCACTGCTGTTGCTACTGGCAGTGTTGCCAGCGACCTTCCGCAAGCAACCGCTGGAACTCGAATGTGATAGCGCTGTCGAACCGAGCGTGGACCGAGGACCACTAAGTTGCAGGCTCTTATCCGCTGGTGTCGCCGCAGTCCCAGTTGTCACAGTCGTAGTTGGTGTCGTCGCGGGTGGCGGCGTAGTCGGCACCGTCGACGAAGGAACAGCCCTCGGTGAAGTTACAACTTGCGATAGAAGTTGTGGAGCACCTGCAAGAGACCAAGGTTGCAACTCAAAATTAGTCACATTCGGCGGACCGGTTTCTGTTTATGAGATGCGAAACGATGAATATAATGTACCATAATATATCATGATTCACTAGGCCTATGCTGTGATTAGCTGTTTTTGATGGATTTCTTTGTCAAATCACTTTAGGCTTGGAATTCTCATCCGAGAAGGATCAATCTACATAGTTTAGCATAACTTTGATCCCGGCTTTGATAGCGAATCACTGAATTGTCCATACTTTTCGATCGAATTTCGAATTTCCATCCGGGGCTCACCTCCAATTTATACTCAATAAATCTTGCGCGCGTAACAATCGGAAGACCACACCACCGACCGGCTATACTCTGAATGTGAAATGTGATATTAATATTTTAATGCTCTATAATCAACATTCAGGCACAGACTATCGTTGTCGTCATCGTCGTCGTCGTCGTCGCCGAGGATTGTCCGAAATTTAAATAAAACCATCGTTGTCACTTGGATCAGGTCGCAGCTCAAATGATTCGGATTATTCGATGGGAGTGGTTTCGTCGACGGTGGTTCTTCCATCTTTGTCGCGCGTAGTTTTCGCTATCATTTATATTAACCATTGTATAGATATTTACATAACAACGCCAAATCGGTGCCAGGCAGTGAATTTCGTCCGATGCAGGTGAAGTGCTAAGCCGACACCGAATTTTAATTTTCGGAAAAGGGGAGGGATTAGGTGTTGCATGTTTGTCAATTTTCACGCTCATGCTGTCGACTGATACGCTTTATGTGAAATGTTTTGATAAATGGGTCTGGTGATTGCTATCGGTGCAGATACGGTCGGAAGGATGCGAGCGTCCCTTGGGGAGAGACCATAAAAATCAGTGATATTTAGCAAGATGTTCATTACGAGCGGTTATGATTCGTAGCGAAACGCTAAGGCAGTAGTGAAGCGAGGTTGTTGTTTTCTTTGTGTGACGAGGGTTTGTTTGCAAATTACTATTCTTCTATAGTGTCATTTATTCGAGTTGATATTCATCGCAATTAAAGCGAATCAAAACAGTTTGCAATTACTGAAAACGCTCACGCTCCATTTTCAATTATTCGGATTAATTCCTTCCCATAAAAACAACCATCAGTCACTACCAGCAGCAGTCGATCTAAATCACGACCAAACGATTCAAGAGTAACCCTTGCGGGTCTTCGTAGTCTGGTGCCTACAACTGAGGCGCGTGTGAGCACCTGGGCAAATATGTTGCTCAAAATCAACTCACGACGTGCAGAGCAAAGTTAGCCAAGGAGCGTAGGAACTGAACCTAATTTCGATAAATTTAATTTCTTTAAACGTTTTCCCTCCTAACGCTCGCGTGGCCCTTTCGCGGTGAACCTACAATTTGCATCGACAACCATCGTCGTCGTCGTTTGAAGATCGGTCTGTGGTCAATCTGGAAGACGAAGGAACCATCCCTCCGCTGACCTGTTATGCTATGCTTTCGTCCGACCGACGACTCCGCTCTGGGACGGAAAGCATGAGAAATACAGGTAGCTCTCGACTCGATGACCAGTTTTGGAGCTTATGTTGCGCTGGCAGCTCTATGCTACCGGTGTTGCGGTGTTGATGCTGCCGGTGATGAGGATGACGAAGGCGAATTAAATCTTGGCAGCCCTCCCTATAATTATCTATAATTCGTTTATCTTATTAAAAGCGAGATTTATAATAGCGTGCTCATCAGCATTCAGGCTAGTGCGGGAGCTGCGGCGATCGGAAATTAAATAATTTAAGACTGCACTGCGATGTGTGTTTATCTGTTTGGAGGCGGGTGGCCTTTTAAGGAGAAATTTTTTCGTTTTCGGAAAGAATGCGCTTCTTTTTTTTTCTACGTTTGGGAATTGGAATCATCAATTAGCATCGGGATGATTGCAGGGTTGCATACGTGGCGTTGGATTCACATAACTTTCCTCCCAAGGGACGGACGGTGGGAAATGGATCCTTGGCGGGCTGATCCGGGTTAGTTGAATTTGCAAATTCGAAAGCGGCAAGCTGAAAAATGGACTAAGATCTAAGATTATGACATCACTGAGATATCAGAGTGGGACTAGAGACGTTTTGGTTGGTAGAGACTTTGACCGTTGTGCCGCCCCTTATCCGCAATACTCTGGTTGGGAACTATTGCCCTACTACGACACAATTGCAAGGAAAATCCAATAGAAGTTCGTCGTGTGTGAACACCCAGTTTTGTGGCTGAGAAAGCAGTCCAAGCCACATTGCAAGTTTTATCGAGGTTTTATAGCATTCTACAAGTTTAAATAATGCTCTACAGAACCCTTAAAAAAATTACAACAGATGTTTTTGTTTCTTTTTAGCCCTATCACTTGATACATACACTACCAGTCATAAGTATGGAATCACTCAGAGAAGTATTGCAACACTCATTTGAATATTGCATCACCTTGAAAAGTTTACCATCAGCAAAAACAGATACATTTATGATCTCGAAATCCTGATTATTTGCAAAGGTGATGTCTTCAGCAAAGTTGTTCAGAAGGCCTAGGGTGTCCAGAGATGAGACAGTTTGGCTCGGCATTCTGTCGCTACGTGGCACTAGTGTGCATGAAAAATTTAGCATCTTTGGATTTGTTTAATCTCGTGATCCCGACCATCTAGGACGTTTGAGGCTTCACCAAAATAGAACAGAAGCCCAAGGTCATTGTTTCGAAATTCTTTCACTACATGGCGCTAACGTGCCTGTATAAGTGATTCAGAAGTATCTGAAATTATTACAAACTTTTTCGGAAGTGATTCAGTACTTTCCGAAGTGATTCAATACTTGCGGAAGTGATTTCAAACTTTGATTAATTGAATCAGTACTTTCCGGAGCAGTTTCGAACTTAACCGAAGCGATTCACTACTTTCTGAAGCGATTCTAACGATTGCTGAAATTATTCAGCTCTATCTGAAGTGATTCCAAACTTTTCTTAAATTATTCAATTCTTTCCGAAATGATTCCTTACTTGTGGAAGTGATAACCACATTTTTTGGAATTATGCAATACATTCCAAATTGATTCAAATTTTTTTTAAAGCGATCCTGTGCCTTCCGAATTGATTCCGAACCTTTCTGAAGTGATTCAGTACTTTCTGAAGGGATTGCAAACTTGTATGAAGCGATTCAGTACTTTTCGAAGTGTTTCAAATAGTTTCTGAAGAGATTCAGGACTTTCTGAAATAATTCCAAACTTTTCTGAAATGATTCAGTACTTGCAGAAGTGATTTCATACTTTTATGAATTGATTAAGTACTTTTAGGAGTAATTCCGAACTTTTCTGAAGTGATACCGAAATCCTATTAAAAGATTAAGTTCTTTTCAAAGGTGTGCTGTACTTGCGCAAGTGATAACAAACTTTTTTGGAGTGATCTAATACTTTCCAAAGTGATTCCAAAATTTCTAAAGCAATTCAGTCCTTTCCGAAGTGATTCCAAACTTTTCTGATATGTTGCAGTGCTTGCGGAAGTGATTTCAAACTTTTATTAATTGAATCAGTACTTTGCGGAGCAGTTCCGATCTTAGCTGAAGTTATTCAGTACTGTACAGTACAGTACACTTCAGATGATTTCAAACTTTTCTTAAATCATTCAGTTCTGTCCGAAATGATTCCGTACTTTCGGAAATGAAAACAAAATGTTTTGGAATGTTTAAATGCTTTCCAAAAACGTTCCAAAATTTCTAAAGCAATTCAGTGCTTTGCTATTTTTTAAGTAATTCAGTACGTTCTGAAGTGATTTCAATTTTGTTTGAAGCGATTCAGTAATTTTTGAAGTGTTTCAGATTGTTACTGAAGATATTTAGGACGTTTTGAAATGATTCCAAGCTTTTATAATATGTTGTCGATTCGAGAGATTGCCGGAAAAGTCGTAATATTAGGCCTAAGTTTCACTAGGCAGTAGCTGCACTCACCATCAAGCACAAAAAGAACAAGTCTTTCAATAGACCACAATAACTTGTAGGGAAAACGGATCAGGAAAACTCACGAGCTAACTTTAATTCTGGACACTAGTTATTTAGTACTTTCCTAAGTATTTTCGAACTCTTCTTAAATGATTCAGTTCTTTCCGAAGGCATGCAGTACTTTTCTGGAGTTATTCAGTATATTCAAAAATGATTCTGAACACTTCTTAAGTGATTTAGTACTTTCTGAACTGTTTTCGATTTTTCTGATGATTCCGAACTTTTCAGAAAGTGATTCCGAACTTTCCGAGGTGATTCAGTACTTGCGAAAGTGGTTTCCAAATTTTTGTAATTGAATCACTTCTTTTCGGAGCAGTTTCGAACTATGCTGAGGTGATTCAGTATTTTCCTAAGCGACTCTGAACTTTGTTGAAATTATTCAGTAGTATCGTGCAGTGATTCCAATCTTTCCTTGAATGGTTCAGTTTTGTCCGAAATGATTCCGTACTTGCGAAAGTGATAACACATTTTTTCAATGTTTCAATGCTTTCCAAAGTGATTCCAAAATTTCTGTACTTTCCGAAGTGATTCCGAACTTTCCTGAAGTGATTTAGATCTTCCTGAAGTGATTCCAAACTTTTCTTAAGTGTTTAATTTCTATTCGAAGTGAATCAATACTTGCGGAAGTGATTTCAAATTCTTCTGAAGTAATTCCAATTTTTTCCGAAGTGTTTCAGTACTTTCCGAAGTGACTCTGATAATTTCTAAAGAGATTCAGTACTTTCAGAAAGGGTTCTAAAATTTGCTGACTCGATTCAACAATTTCCGACGAGATTCAAAACTCTTCTGAAGTGAATCATTGTTTTCCGAATTGATTGAAAACATTTCTAAAGTGATTCAGTAGTTTATTAAGTGATTTCGAACTTTTCTGAAGTAAGCCAGTAATTTCCTGGAGTTATTCAGCATTTTCTAAAATGATCCTGAACACTTCTGAAGTGATTCAGAACTTTCCTGAAGTTATTCAATACTTTCCAAAGTGGTTTTGAACTTTATTGAATTGGGCCATTGATGCAATGTTCAACTGAGTGTTGCAATACTTTTCTAACCGATTCCATACTTATGGCTGGTAGTGGTTTCAAGTAATTCCTAACTTTTCATGTATAGTTCACTTCATATTCAAGTGATTCCAAACTTTTCAGATCGAATTCACTTAATTTTCAAGTGATACCAAACTTTTCAGATTGAATTCACTTCATATTCAAGTGATTCCAAACTTTTCAGGTTGAATTCACTTCATATTTAAGTGATTTCTAACTTTAAGATTGATTCCAAACTTCTCAGTTTAAATTCACTTAATTTTTATGTGATTATTTTTTTAGGTCTGATTCACTTCATATTCAAGTGATTCCAAGCTTTTCAGGTCGAATTAACTTCATATTCATGTGATTCCAAACTTTTCAGATTGAATTCACTTCATATTCAAGTGATTCCAAATTTTTTAGGTGTGATTCACTTCATATTCAAATGATTCCAAACTTTTCAGTTTGAATTCTCTACATTTTCAAGTGATTCAAACTTTTCAGGTCTGATTCACTTCATATTTAAGTAATTACAAACTTTTCAGATCGAGTTCACTTCATATTCAAGTGATTCCAAACTTTTCAGATCGAATTCACTTCATATTTAAGGGATTTCAATTTTTAAGATTGAATTCACTATAAGTTCGAGTGACTCCAAACTTTTCGGTTTAAATTCACTTCATTTTTATGTGATTATTTTGTTAGGTCTGATTCACTTCATACTCAAGTGATTCTAAACTTTTCAGATTAAATTCACTTCATATTCAAGTGATTCCAAGCTTTTCAGGTCGGATTAACTTCATATTCAAGTGATTCCAAGCTTTTCATGTCGGATTAACTTCATATTCATGTGATTCCAAACTTTTCAGATTGAATTCACTTCATATTCAAGTGATTCCAAATTTTTTAGGTGTGATTCACTTCATATTCAAATGATTGCAAACTTTTCAGTTTGAATTCTCTACATTTTCAAGTGATTCAAACTTTTCAGGTCTGATTCACTTCATATTTAAGTAATTACAAACTTTTCAGATCCAGTTCACTTCATATTCAAGTGATTCCAAACTTTTCAGATCGAATTCACTTCATATTTAAGTGATTTCAATTTTTAAGATTGAATTCACTATAAGTTCGAGTGACTTCAAACTTTTCGGTTTAAATTCACTTCATTTTTATGTGATTATTTTGTTAGGTCTGATTCACTTCATACTCAAGTGATTCTAAACTTTTCAGATTGAATTCACTTCATATTCAAGTGATTCCAAGCTTTTCAGGTCGGATTAACTTCATATTCCAGTGATTCCAAACTTTTCAGATTGAATTCACTTCATATTCAAGTGATTCCAAACTTTTCAGGTGTGATTCACTTCATATTCAATTGATTCCAAACTTTTCAGAATTCACTTCATATTCAAATGAATCCAAACTTTTCAGGTGTGATTCACTTCATATTCAAGTGATTCCAAACTTTTCAGTTTGAATTCTCTACATTTTCAAGTGATTCCAAACTTTTCAGGTGCGAGTCACTTCATATTTAAGTGATTACAAACTTTTCTGATCGAATTCACTTAATATTCAAGTGATTGCAAGCTTTTCAGGTCTGATTCACTTCATATTCAAGTGATTCCATACTTTTCAGATTGAATTCACTTCATATTCAAGTGATTCCAAACTTTTCAGGTGCGATTCACTTCATATTTAAGTGATTACAAACTATTAAGTCTGATTCACTTAATATTCAAGTGATTCTAAACTTTTCAGATTGAATTCTCTTCATATTCAAGTGATTCCAAACTTTTCAGATTGAATTCACTTCATATTCAAATGATTCCAAACTTTTCAGTTTGAATTATCTACATTTCCAAGTGATTCCAAACTTTGCCGGTGTGATTCACTTCATAGTTAAGTGATTACAAACTTTTTAGATCGAATTCTCTTCATATTCAATTGATTACAAGCTTTTCAGATCGAATCCACTTCATATTAAAGTGATTTTAAACTTTAAGACTGAATTCACAACAAGTTCGAGTGATTCTAAATTTTTTAGTTTGAAACACTTTATTTTCAAGTAATTCCAAACTTTTTAGGTATGATTTACCTAATATTCAAGTGATTCTAAACTTTTCAGGTCGGATTAACTTCATATTCAAGTGATTCCAAGCTTTTCAGGTGTGATTCACTTCAAATTCAAGTGATTCCAAACTTTTTAGATTTAATTTACTTTATATTCAAGTGATTCAAACTTTTCAGGTGTGATTCACTTCATATTGAAGTGTTTACAAACTTTTCAGTTTTAATTCTATAAATTTTCAAGTGATTTCAAACTTTTCAGGTCTGATTCACTTCATACTTAAGTGATTCCAAACTTTTCATATCAAATTCACTTCATATTCAAGTGATTCCAAGCTTTTCAGATTGAATTCACTTCATATTCAAGTGACTCCAAACTTTTCAGTTTGAATTCTCTTCGTTTTCAAGTGATCCAAACTTTTCAGGTCTGGTCCACTTCATATTCAAGTGATTCCAAGCATTTCAGGTTTGATCAACTTCATATTCAACCGATTCCAAGCATTTCAAGTCTGATTCACTTCATATTCAAGCGATTTCAAACTTCTCAGATCCGGTATATTTCACATTTTTGCATGCACACTAGCGCCACGTAGTGACATAATTCCGAAACGAACTAAGCACTATCCGTTTGGTCATGGCCTTCTGAACAACTTTGCAGAAGATTCGAACTTTCTAGGTGGTCGGGAACACGAGATAGCATAATTATAAAAATGCTCAATTTTGCATACACACTAGTGACACATCGTGGCAGAATTCCGAACAATACTGGTAATCTTCCGGATGCCCTTGGTCTTCTAAGCAACTTTTCTGAAACCTTGAACTTTTTATCTGGTCGGAATTACGAGATAAATTAATTAAAAAAATGCTCAATTTTACATCCACACTAGAGCCAACCGGTGGAAACTAACGATTTAACACTGGCTCACTACTTGACTAGCCTATTGGGCCCAAGCAAATCGATTAACTTACCCCATTATAGTCGAAATTCTAGTACCACAGTATGTTTGTTTTGATTCGCTATGAAAGTTTGACAGATGAAATGAGGGGTTCGTGGATTTTCCTATGTTTCGAGGGGTGCATCGATTAGCTTGGGACCGAAGAGAGTACCAGAGCTGAGCCAAAATGTTGAGCACGTTTCTTCGGGACCTTCTGGTCTTAGAGTTACCTCTATGCTAGAGCCACGTAGTGTCAGAATCCCGAACCAAACTGTGCACCTTTTTTATCCTTGTCCTTTTTATACAATTTTGCTGAAGATTCGAACTTTCTAGGTGGGGCACGGGTCGCTTCTATTCGAAATGACATCTGAGAAAAAGTTGTATGGAAAATGTAGTCTTTCTAGGACAAATTTAAATGGAAAAGTTTGTATTGTAAATTTGTAGAAAGAATCGGAAAAGAATAACAAATTTATGGAACAAAAAATATCCTCAAAAATTGTGGTTGTTTAGAACAAAAAAAAAATGTTTTTGAAAAATGCAAACTTTTGCAAACATAGGACATCAACTTTAAAATCAAAAAATATTGAACAAGGGAATTTTCTGATAGGGGAAATGGCTCTAATGTTGGCCTACGGATCTAAGATTGGGTCCATCGCTAAAAGTCTGCTGTTTATCAATTTTATCTAGATGAACGCGTCATTCTGACGGTAGTAATGGATATTTTGGGTCGCTATTGAACATTCAGTCGATTGCTGAATTTATGTATGGGCCCAAATTAGGGGCATTTAGGCCGACATTACATCCATCTCCTCTATATAAGTTTTGAACAGCTTTCTGTTTTTTTCTTTAAATTACTAATAAAATTAACAGTGTATTTTTTTCCTCGAAAGAATTTCATATTTCCCTACAATTTTGTCTCAGAAGTAATTTTGACTAAAATAGACGTTTTGATGCTACAATTTATTGAAAAAATCAAATGCTTCATTTTGATAAAAAAAAAAATTCATGCTTAAAAATGGACAAATTTTAGTACAAAACAAACAATTATGCAAAGTTTGATGCAAATCAGAGAAGGTCGAGTCTGATAGATTCGTCATTTGATGTGTAACGGCTCAAATTATATTCTTCAATATTATAATTTTTTCCACGATGACATTTTGTCCCTCTCAATTTCATTGAAAATTTCTGTCCATTGGACATTTTGTTCATTTTGACCTTTTGTCATAGATTCTTATTACAAATATTTCCTATATTTAAGTACAATGCGACTTTACGGCAGTATATTATAGGACCATATTATAAAGTCTTTAAAATAAATTGTAACCGTTGTACACTTCTCAAAATGACTTTTGTTTGTTAACAGCTGTGTAATCGATTATTGACCGAAGCATTTTACTTCTTAAAGTAAAAAATAACCCATGTTGAGCTTCAAAACAACTGACACTCCATTGCCCATGTGTCAATCACTGCCCGAAAGCTTGAAACTGATGGTGATGCATTTTACAACGATACGCTTTTATTGCTAGATGTTTTGGGATTACTTGAAAGCCGTTTACAACCACGTATGAATATTCATTAGCCCCTTACTGATAATGATCAGCTTCCAAACCGTGCGAAAGGCCTTGACACTCATTTATTTCAGCTCCTTATCAGCTAAGCATCCCAAAAGAAGAAAACAAAATCCAAAATGACCCATCACTTTTGGTTGCGCAAGATGCGCGAAATCAAACGGATCACCGACGACGACGGCGCGAAAACTGTCCCGAAGCATCTTCACTTTCGCTTTCGAGCGTAAATGCTGCTAAGCTGCTGTTGTTTTTGTTTGTTCCACTACCGGAACCCGGCCCGCTGAAATGGTTCAGAAGCTGCCGCCGCACCACATCGGTCAACCGTGCCATTGAGCAGCATGTTTTCTCACACGAAATATTCGTGCTGATGCTGGGAGCTTTGGGATTTAATCTTAATCTACGCTTAAGGAAGGGTGATGTGATCTGGTCTTTTAGGGCTCCGGGCGGTTGAAGATTTCTTCGATCAAAGGAAACTCGTTCGCTCTAGTAGGTGGATTGCATCTTGGGAGGGAAGGTCGAACTGCTTCGCTCGCAGTAGGTACACGCACGTTGCACAAAGGAAAACTAATTCAAACTGATTCAAAAAGGGGCCTTTGAGCTTCAGACGATCAGATGATGGTGATCAGCTGTGCCACGCCACCACTTGGTCCGGTCTGGTCCGGTTGGGTTGTGAGAAAATCGTAGGTATGAGTGGGGTTTGGTGGTGGTGAACATGACCGCTTAGGTCATCCGTTCCGCACTCTGCCAAATTTTGTGGCGATGATGATCTACTGCGGTCGGTTGAGGGCGATGACGTTTGACGTTAAACCTGTATGGCGGTTGCCATGGATGGCTAATCGTTTGAGCTTGGTTCGTTTTTCCGCTAACGATGGAGAGTTTGGAAAGTGTCATCGAGACGCGTGTGGCACAATTTATTCAGTGTGTCTCCTAATACATGGTTGACGCATCTTCTGGTTTCTCCTGCCACATTACGTACCCATGGGAAGTATTGCCTTTTCCAAATTTAGTGTTCTTCGTACGTACCGGTAGATTTCATAAATTGTTGGGATATTGATAACAATCTAACACCGCTTCTTGATTCCAATTCCGTCCTACGAGTTTCAACTCCGTCACAACACATTGAAACGCCATTGAATTTTCTTATTGAAGGGAGAAAAAATTGACTAGCGCTTATTTTTTTGTTTTCGGAAAGAATGGATGTAAATAATTAATATTATGCTGAAGTAATGAAATTGGGTTGTTAGCGGAATGCTTAAATAAAACAGCAAAAAAGGGTTATCTTCCATTTGATTCAACTTAAATATTTTTTGATATCCATGACAGATACGTATTTCGACTACAATGTGCAGTCATCATCAGGGTCATTCAAACTAAAGACTTATCAAAAACCTAAGGGGGTTAAGTACTCATCCCTTAGGTAAAAATGTCAAGATCACAGGTATAAAAATGAAACTACATGCGTTCTTATTAACTTTGTTTTGTAGGTTTTGAACAAAACTTATGGCACTAAGGTATTTTAGGATTGGCGACAAGGGCAATTTTTGAAAAGAATTCCAACGTGGTTGTGAGAAGAGTTCCTAGTGAAAATTAGATGGTTTCGAGGTGAACTCCATGACGATTTTGGGGAAAATTCCAGGTTCAATTCTGATGAATATTCCAAATAAGTACTGAGTAGAATTTCAGGAGAGTTTTGATGAGGGTTCCAATGAAATTTCAAGAAGATCTTTGAGGATCTCTGAGGATGGTTTCTAAATAATTATGAAACTAATTTCAAGGAAATTTTGTGGATAATTCCAAGTAGATTCAAACATGAATTCCAAGTTGATTACCAAGGTAATCAAGGAGAACTCAAAGAACCTAAGCACACTATCACGACACTTCAAAGTTGAATTGCATGGTAATCCTAATAAAAAACTACCGAGATTTATATATATAACTAGTTGAATACCCCTAGCGTTGCTCGGGCAAATTTTAGGAATTAAAATGTTAAATAACTTCTCACTTACTTCGCACGCCCTGGCATTCTCAGTCGATCAAATAGAAAAATTAAGATGATGAGCGGATGGACAAACTTTTGTCTTTATTTGTTGGATTATGGAAGCAAGCTCCAAAGAATCCTTTGGAGAATCCTGTGAAGTGTTCTGAGTGAATTATTAACTGTCTTGACAAACATAGACATATGTTCAAGATTTGATAATATTTGATGTTCTACGATTTTATGCAATTGCGAAATTTCCATTGTGTCCATTTCAGAAAAAATTTGATCTTTAGTAAACTTTCAAATAAAAATTAAGTTTCAAATCATAAAAATACACTTTTGTTTTTATTAAAGCTTTTCTTTGATTTTGTTAATTACTTAAGAAAATTTGGGATTTTTTTAATAAGTGTGTATTTTTTTTGAAAAGGCTACCCAGTTTCCAACAACTTTGTTCTTTCCTTTATTTAACGTCGGTCTCTGTTCCGCAATCTAATACCAATCACCGACGGACATCGATTGCCATCGATTGACAGTAATCGAATGTGCAGGAAGGCAGCTTCCACACCTGCGTAGGATATCGCACCCATTCAACACGCATGGGCCGGGACCAACGGCTTTACTTCCCTTCCGAAGGAAGACGTGACCAGATTTTTTTTATGCTTCAGAAAAATCCCACCGACCTTGGCTAGGATTAAGCCCAGACCCATTGGGGTGAGAAAGCAGTCACGCTTACCATTACACAACCGTCGCCGGCTATTCCAACAACTTTGTGTCAGACGTCATTTAGATGAGATGAGCTGTTTCGTGCTATGATTTATTGAAAAATATCTAACACGCCATTTTGTAAAATTCGGCGTGAGCCAAAATGACTGAATTCCAGCACTTACTTGGTTCATTGCCCCTTATGAAATAAGATCGATTCGTTAGTTGACGTGGATCTGCTCGGATGGCTTTATTCGATTTCTTCATTAAAATTGTCGAAAGAAGTAAGTAAGCAAGTAAGTATTACTTCAAATATTAGAAATTAACAATATGGTTTACTTCCCGAATTCCCATATGTTTCTGAAAAAAAAAAACGCAAAAGTAATACTCTCTCCCGGTGAGAAAAGTGACTTTCGCAGCATTATTATTTAAGCATGTAATCAATTCATAAGTTTTAGTAAAATTAAAGGTATGCACGCTATTTCAATACTACCAAAAATTTGGGTAGAATCCACCCAGATCGGTCAAAACTAAACCTACCCAAAAATGGGTAAACTATGTTGGGAGTGACAAGTTGACAAATGGACAGCATCGAAATGAATATGATCGACTTTGTTCATTTGTCAACTTAATATAAATCAATATAATCAATATAAATTTCCATCAGTGCATGAACTCAAATCCATCGGTGCAGTCGTCTTTGCATTTAAACGTCGGTTGTTCAAAAATTACAACACGTCCACTCAACCTATCTATACGCTATTTTGAGGCTACTCAAACTAGAACTGAGTAGAAGTTACTCTAAATTTGACAGATGCATCCACTATTCAAAAGTGAGTAACTATGTGTTTACGCACTTTAGAGTAGTTCCACTTTTAACGAAAGTGAGTAGAATTCTATTAACGTTTAAGTAAAATTGAATGAGCGTGTACAAGCCAAACGTAAACAATGGACGAGTGCACCGATGACTTTGAGGTTCATACACTAACGCAAATTTGACAGGAAAGCGGGGCAATGTTCACTAAATGTTCATTATTAATGAACATTACCCCACTCTCCTATCAAATTTCCATCAGTGCATGAACTCAAATTCATCGAGTCGTCTATGCATTTAAACGTCGGTTGTTCACGAATTACAACACGCCCACTAAAACTATATACACACTATTTTGAGGCTACTCATTTTTAAATAAAAAATCACTCAGTCCAGCCAAAAGGGAAGTTACCCAAAATGGGTAAACATACTTTTACTCAAATTTGAGTACACGTGCCTATTGAGGAAACTGGGTAACGGTTACTCAGATTATGACATTTTTCAACTGAGTAAACCTTACCCATTTCGATTTTAACGAATGAATGCCTCGAGGGAGGCACCACATCTAGTTCTAGATGCTCGTAAAATCTCACACTAGCGAATCAGGGCAGATTCCACTCATCGGAGCAAAACCAGTTTACTCATTTTTTTGAAAACTCCATACAGCATGCAAAAATGGGAGCGATCTACACAGCCACTGAGTAGCCTCAAAATAGCGTGTATATCATCTGATAGAGCAAATTCTAGATAGAGCTGGAATCAGGGCCTAACCACTTTTGTAAGCAATGACTTCTCTTGATGATTTCTAGAAATTTAAGGCACACCCACGCAAACCAACATCCTCATCGGGTAGGGAAAGACTTCCCCTATCCGATGGTTAGGTTGGTCTGCGTGGACGTGCCTTGAATTCCTAGAAAATCATCGATAGAAGTCATTGTTTACAAAAGCTGTTACGCCCTAATTCCTGCTCTATCTAGAATTAACTCTCAGATGCTGGTATTATAGTCGCTATATTCATAGTCTGGCGGATAGAATTTCGATCTAAAAAAAAAGCGCAACCATTTCAATATATCGTAGACCAATAATTGAAAAGGTACTGGGCCTTATTACGGGTGTCACTACACGGTGATAAGGAAGTGATACTCATAATAAGAGCCATGATTGCCGTACAAATCAAATGGGAATCACTTCACCGTGACGACAAGTGGCAAGTTTTCACCGTGTTGTAACATCCGTAATAAGCCCCACTATCAAGATGGCGTTAGTTTGTGTAGGCGAGCCTCGAGTCACGAGAAAACGGTTTCCGAAATTTATTCGCAATAGCTGATGTGCTCTTTTCTGTTGTTGGTCGTGATTTGCTCGATTGGTTCCGCTATTTGACAGCTCAATTGGTTCCCGAGATTCTATCCGCCAGACTATGAATCTAGCGACTATAGCTGGTACCGGTTTGTTAGAATGAGTCTATATTTATGAGAAATCTCGCGTCACTTTTCTCGCGTGTGTTGTCTGGAGTCCCTACCAAGCAGTATGGAAAGGACGATTCGAAGCTGTTCAACGCAAATTCGTCAGATATGCACTGTGCTATCTTCCATGGAGTGACCCGCTGAATTTACCACCGTATGCTGACCGCTGTCGTTTACTGGGTTTGGATACTCTTGCTGAGCGACGAAACATATCGCAGGTCGTCTTCGTTGCTAAAGTTTTACTCGCAGAATATGATGTTCCTGAGTTACTGGCCAAAATTAATCTGTATGCTCCTGCCCGAACACTCCGTCCGAGAACCTTGCTACATGAAGTAGTACATGCAACCAACTATGAGTGACTACATTTAGATTTAAGTGTTTCATTGAGACTATCAAGTCAGATGGACTATAATAATAATAATAAAATAAAATAAAATAGACCAATGCAACATATCCGCCATTTTGAGAAAATCGAAGTTGAAGTTCGACAGATTATTATTTCAAGATAGAGCTGGAATTAGGTCCTAACAGCTTTTGTAAACAATTACTTCTATCGATGATTTCTAGAAATTCAAGGCTTGCCCACGCAAACCAACATCCTCATCGGGTAGGGAAAGACTTCCCCTATCCGATGGTTATATTTGTCTGCGTGGGTGTGCCTTGAGTTCCTAGAAATCATCGATAGAAGTCATTGTTTACAAAAGCTGTTACGCCCTAATTCCAGTTCTATCTAGATTTAACTGTTTAGAAACGATACATGTTGCAATACTTTTTTTTAACTGTAGTCAATGTATAATAACGTTGAAAATTCAGTAAAGGGTGTCCACGATGAAATTGCCACACTATGAAATTGCTCTAACTTTTTAACCGTTGGGTAGAATTTAATGAAAATTTGGGTGGATTTAGTTCATAGTGCATCATTTACAGTTTTAAAGTCCTGTGATCAAAACTCGCGGAAATGGAGTCGAAAGAACAGCTCGTGCGTGATAAAATCTTGCGCATTCATCACGAGAACAAGGATCTCTCGCATCGTTCCATCGCTAAAACGTTGGGAATCGCGAATTCCACGGTGTCGCGAGTGATTAAGCGGTTCGAGGAACGGTTGACCACCGATCGGAAGCCCAGAAGTGAAGGAAAAAGTATTCCGTACAACACCAAAAATCACAACCGCGTAGTTGGGGCCTTCAACCGAAATCCGAACGCCTCCGTTAGGGATGTGGCTAAGAAGCTGCACCTAAGCCGAAGTTTTGTCCAGAAGGTCAAAACTAAGGCTGGGCTTCGAACGTTCAAGGTACAAAAGGCCCCTAATCGCGACGAGAAGCAGAACAAGTCCGCCAAAACCCGTGCCAGGAAGTTGTACCTCAACATGCTGACGAAAGTTGAATGCTGCATCATGGACGACGAAATATATGTGAAGGCCGACTTCAAGCAGATCCCCGGCAACCTGTTTTTCACGGCCAAGGATAAGTTCAGCGTTCCGGAGCATGTCCGCACTCAGAAGATGTCCAAATTTGCGAAGAAATTCCTGGTTTGGCAAGCCATCTGCACGTGTGGGAAGTGGAGTGCACCTTTCGTGACCCAGGACACGATGAACGGACAGGTGTACATAAAAGAGTGCCTCAAGAAGCGGCTGCTTCCTCTCCTGAAGGCCCACAACGTCCCAACAATCTTCTGGCCGGATTTGGCCTCATGCCACTACTCCAAGGACGTGCTGAAGTGGTATGCGGACAATAAGGTCAATTTCGTGCCGAAAATGTTCAACCCTCCCAACACTCCGGAGCTCCGCCCCATCGAGAAGTACTGGGCGATTATGAAGCAGCACCTTCTTAAACGACCTAAGGTAGTGAAGACAGTCGAGGAACTGAAGAAAGTATGGGTTTACATGCAAAAAACGGTTGATTCACAGGTTGTGCAGAATCTTATGGCCGGGGTTAAGGCCAAGGTGCGGGCATTTGCGTATGGACTGTAAATAAAATACGAGTAAAATGGTAAAATGAAGTTTAATAGTTATTTCTCAATCCCTGAAAATTTGATGGCAATCGGATGAAAACTCGAATTTTGCGAATCAATTTTGTGTGTAGCAATTTCATCGTGGACACCCTTTAGAAACGGTAAAATCCCAATTTGACTTTGGATTTCATGCTACAATATAGAAGAAAAGCACATAGGACGTTTTGACTAGTCAAGTTGTACATCGGACATGTTACATTGGACGATATTTCCCAATGACATAATCAGTGATTGTTACATTGGACGTTTTTTTCTACATTCCCTTTCACAGATTTTATTTATTTATTTATTTGTCGTCAATCAGTGTAGACCGTTTTAAATTTTTTACTTAAACGCTAATTGTTACAATTTTACTTCAAGTACTTGCATAACATTATTATTTTATTATTGATGCTTAGCTAACCTCGTGAAGATAGTTTTTCTAAGCGTACTTTTATTCTTTGTTATGTCAATAGATTCACAGTATGTATTATAGCAAAACATCATTCAGCCCATTGACTCTGTTCTTTGATTGTTGATGCTAAACAAATTTCTATTCCGCAGTGAGCGAGTGGGAGCATGAAAATTAATATTTTCCAAAATCTCTGGGCTGTTAATTCTTTGCGAAATCACATCGTTTATAAAAGCAATCATTGCGAACTCTCTTCGCTTTTTGAGCTCATCTAAATTAATTAGCATACAACGCTATTCATAAGATGGAAGTGGAAAACTCGTCCAACCCAACTTTCTTAGAGCAAACAGCAAGAACTGCTTTTGAACTGATTCAATGCGGTTTACATGTGTATCTTAATATGGAGCCCAAACTATGCTACAATATTCGAGAAGAGGCCTCACATGTGCTACGTAAAGTGTTTTGATTGTGTAGGGATCATTGAAGTGCAAACTAAATCTTTTGATGAACCGGAGCATGTTGCTTGCTTTGTAGATAATGTTATTGTAGTGATCAGCAAAGGTTAACTTGGTGTCGAGGATAACACCTAAGTTTCTGACTTGATAGGATCTTTGGATGGTTTTCTGGCCAAGAGTAATTGTGAACGATATAGAATTGCATTTATTAACATTTAGTTCTAACAAATTTTTCTTACACCATGTGTAAAAAACGTCAATTTCTTGTTGAAATATTTGAAGATCAGATGCTTTAGATATCTCCATGAAAAGTTTCATGTCACCAGCATATATAGAAACATGAAGAAATTTCAAAATATGTTCTACATCGTAGACAAATACAATAAACAGTAATGGACCAAGATGTGAACCTTGTGGCACACCAGATGTTACATTAACTATGGTGGACAGATTTCTCTCAAATCTTACCTTTTGCGTCCGCCGTGATAAGCACGACTCGATCCATTTCAGTAGCCAAGGATTGAAGCCTAATTTGGATAGCTTAAAAAGCAAGAGTTGTATATCAGCTCTGTCAAATGCTTTACTCAAATCAGTATATAGCGTTCCTACATAATTTTCTTTATCGATTGAGTTTAAACAATATGACACAAAATGTATCAAGTTGGTAGCTGCAAGTTGGCCTTCAACAAATCCGTGCTGTATACTAGTAATTAGAATAGAGTACCTAACCTAACCACGCCCGCCTTTAGAAAATGAGGTCCAATCATGTCAGGCACTCCATATGTCCGAAGTAACAATCACGTACCCATAATTTCAAATTGTACATTGTACAATTTTTGACCTATGATTATCTTAAATAAATGAAAGTAAAATTGGATGTTTGGATGGGTGTTTTTGTATCACATACAATAATAAGAGAGCAATATTTTGTATCGCTCAACTCGCTTTGTTTACATTTGTTACTTAGGACCTTTTGAAAAGTTAAGCGGGAAATCAACGTTTAAAGTCTACAGTTTACATTTGGTACATAGACATCCACTTCCCTAAAATTGAGTTAACTTCGGTATGGCTTGTCTGAAATATAAGATATATATTGAAACCTGTTTACCTGTTAGTAGCATTAATCCGGAAGAAAGAAATACTGGAAGGGCCTTCTTTTGAGCTGGAATATCCAGAAACTGCGCAAAACGATCGACCCATAGCGTTTATTTCTTCAAACTAATCATTAAATAAAATGATCCAGATACATTGAAAGAGTTTTTATGTTACTTCATACGCGAAGTTTGCGATTTTCAGAGTTGGTTGGAAATGCTATCAAACATGAAGCTTTAGTGTGATAATTTATTAGCTAGATAATGATCTTAGAAAAGGGGAGGTAGATAGTTCCGTTAGAGTACTGCAGTATGAAAATTTAATAGAAGTTGAAAATGAGCGAAGGGCCATTAATCGACTTCTACTCAATTTTCATACTGCCGTACTCTAACGGACCTATCTACCTACCCTGTTCTAAGTTCATTCTCTAGTTAGTAAATTATCACACTAAAACTTGATGTTAGATAGAATTTCCAACCAACTCTGATGATCCAGATAGATTAGATGTTTAGTAGCTATAAGGTAACCGCAAAATGCCCAATAATGACTATAAAGTAAGCATTTTCGAGGGAAACTGAGACTACCCAGTAGGAAGTATTAATTTGTGAGTAGCAAACACTCATAAATGGGTAATATTTTTCTCATTTAATGGGTAGTCCCAGTCTTCCTCGAAAATACTAACTTCGTAGTCAATATAGAGTCTTTTATAGTCATTATTGGGTATTTTGCGGTTACCGTGTAAAAGCGAAATAGACATACAACTCCGAATTCATTCTGCTAAGACATCTATGAGTGGTTTCGAAAAAACCACGGAGCTCTAGGATCAGATTCATGAATTGACCACTCTTACGGATGTTTCGGATCTTCCGGAGGACCATAATGTGGTCTCCAGGGTCCATATTCCAGCCACAACTTTGAATTTATTGTGATAAGACGTCTAGCAGTGATTTCTAAAAATCCGCTGAGCTCTAGGATAAGATTCATGAATCGACCACTTTTACGGATGTTCCGGATCTTCCGGAGGACCATACTGTGGTCTCCAGGGTCCATATTCCAGTCACAACTTCGAATTCAGTCTGATAAGACGTCTAGGAGTGGTTTCGAAAAATCGGCTGAGCTCTAGGATCAGATTCATGAATAGACCACTTTTACGGATGTTCCGGATCTGCTGGTGGACCATCCCGTGGTCTCCAGTGTTCATATTCCAGTCACCACTCCGAATTCATGCTGATAAGATGTCTAGGAGTGATTTCGAAAAATCCGCTGAGCTATAGGATCATATTCATGAATTTACCACTTTTACAGATGTTCCGGATCTTCTGGAGAACCATCCCGCGGTCCTCTGGGTCCATTTTCAGGTCACAACTCCAATTCCAATTCAAATAATTCTGATAAGACGTCTATGAGGATTAGTTTTATGAATTGACCACTTTTATGGATTTTCCGGGTCTTCCGGAGGATCAGACGCGTGACTTGGTGGCAAATTTTCTGTTTAATAACTTTTCAAAAGACACCAGGAATTTATGTCGGGGAAAAGTTGGCTTCGGCAATACCTTAACCTATTATCGTCAGGGGGGTAAACAACGTCCTTGAGAGCTCAATTTCGGCATGTGGATACATGGTGTTTCAGAGCAACTATTGGCGAAATTTGAGTGCTCTAGGACTTTGTTTACCCCCCCTGACGATAATAGGTTAAGGTATTGCCGAAGCCAACTTTTCCCCTCTTCAAATTACCATACAATAAGCGTTTGTCCCCAATAAGCTCTAATCCCATTGAGTTCTCCAAGCAGGATCTCACGAACACTACACTTATAGCATAATTTTACACACACTAGCGTATACTGTCATGTGCACGGTAAGAATCAAACATCCATTTATGAGTAAAAGTGAACCCATTGCCAATAAAAGCGGCACCACTAATTAATTAGTAGTTCATTATGCCAATTAAGTAGTAACTGTTAGCTACTGTTAGCAGAAACTCATTGTTGTTAAAATAATTTACTCATTAATGAGTAAAGCCACCTTTATCAAAAATGGGTTAACCTTTAATCACAAAAGGGTACTTGACTGTTACCGTGCAAGCCAAGGGTTTGTTTTCGTTTTGTTGTTTATTTTTACTTTAGAATGACAGTTCTTACAGCAAACAAAAAATTTCTCACAGCTAACAAAAAATTTCATCTCACTAACCCACGCAAATCGCACCAATACGAACCCGCCTGGAGAGGACTATATGCTACGTGTATTCGTTAATGCCGGTTCCTATAATGCGGTCCCTATTAACCGTACTATAGGAATCTTGACTGTATGTTGGCGGTGCACGGTCCATGAAAACAACTTTTAATTGAGTAGGAGTCTCTTTGCACGGTGCACGGCGTGCAGATTAGCGTATAGGTTAGAACTAAAAATTGTTCAGATTAAGAACGGTCAGATTACCGGGGGTACACGGTACTGCTAAAAATTCAACAGCTACGGAACTGTTTGAATGGCGAAGCTACCCAAAAAGGTAGTTGGTAAGTAGGGGAAATGACTCTAATGTTGGCCTATGGATCTAAGATTGGGCCCATCGCTAAAAATATGCTATTTATCAATTTTATCTAGATGAACGCGTCATTGGGACGGTACTAATGGATATTTTTGGCCGCTATTGAAAATTTAGTCGATTGCTGAATTTATGTATGGGCCCAAATTAGAGGCATTTAGGTCGACATTACATCCATTTTCCCTATATATTTTTTATTGTTACGTCCAATAAATTTTCTACAAATTCTTCTCAGACACAATTTTGATACAACAAACGGTTTTGGGGTTAGAATTTATTGAAAAATTCATGTGAAAACATATACGCCCTTTTCAAAAAATAGTTTTGAGTCAATGGTCTCGTGATCTGTGGAAAAATCATTATCTCCAACGCTGAAAACATGCTGAAAGTTTCATCCAGATTTGGACGTTTTCTGTCAGATTTCATCTGGAAATGCTCAATGCGTTTACTCAGTCGTAAAAAAGGAATCAGATTAAAGCTGAAAGACGAAGGAATCGTTTAAATACATTCAGCAAAGCGATAAGATGAGAAAATGCAGTGATATTACCGTTTAAATTTTGGATGACGAAAACAGTCAATGGGTGCTGAAGCCGTCATTTGCCCTAAAACCTGACTGATTTTCGTTACGTTCGAATTGTGGAGAGTGTTCACACAAACAAATCTTTTCAAAACGCTTCATGGCTAAAATGAAAAAGTCAGGCTCGAGAAAAAAAATTCCTCATTTTGTTACGTGACTCTTCACCAAGTAACACAAAAGTAACTCAAGTAAAACTCATAATCGCTCCAGACACGTGCAGTGACGGTGATAATAGACCTCCAACTTCGTTTCCGTAAAACTTTGTCACATGAATGAGACATTTTCTCCCTCTTCGAAAACTTCCCATGTAAATCTATCCCGTCATCGTCGCATCATTAATTACCGAGCCAATCCAAGTCAACTCCAATTGATTGTATAATTGTGATTAATTACTTGCAAAAGCTACCAGCAAGCACTGCGCCGGGCTGGGAAGACGCCAAGCTGAACCGAAAAAAAGCATTTGCAAAAAAACCAGCCCATCATCACGACCTGCTCGCTGGCGTAGAGTGATGTTACCACCACAAGTCCTCACCCTCGTGATTCGCGTGTATCCTCGCTCGCCAAGAGTCCACCCTCGCCACTCGCCAGCGTGCCCCGTCGTCGTCGTCGTCGAAGAAAGTGAACCATACCGTTCCGATCTCCCACAAGTAACTCGTGGAAGTCTCGTGGCGTGACGACTCCCATCATCATCATCATCACCACTGGCACTACTGCCACCGCACCACCCCCACCGGTTGGTTTGGCACCATATCTCATGGTTCTCCTGCCGCGCGCCCCCCGGAGGACCATTAGAAGTTGTCTTGTATTTCGCCATGTCGCGCTCATGTTTGATGACGATATCGGAGCTGCACACTAAATACAGACCTGTCCTGTGGCTGTATGGTTCGAGTGCTTTTTATTTCGGTTTGTTTATTTGAAGCGACCAAACCTGCCTCTCGTGACTTTTTGTCTTATTTCATAAGTATCATCTACATGTGGCGGGATACAAGCGTTGTGGCAACTGCCACGACTTCTACTCTTTTATGTTGCACGGGAAACGACTAACAGACTGCCACCAAGCAGAAAAACAACTGTTTAGGACCGAAAGCACGACTTCTACACCCGGACTTTCTTCCACTGGAGCTGGCTGAATATTTTCACCCCTCGGAATGACCTGTTTCGAGTGTCAAAAGGCTGCTGCTATTAGTTTTGCCCACTAAAATCTAAACTAACACTAAACGTCTTCTGGTACTGAAATCGGTCCAACCACTTATTGTGCGTATAGGGAGAAGCCTTAATTTACGGGGTAGCTCTGAAATTGGAGAATCGGAATCTGATCTTGCGATCACCGCCATGCGATCGCAGCATTACCGTAAAAGAGGTATAATTATTAATTTCCTCCAGCTTGCGAAAGTAAATTAAATAATTACTAACTTATTGCGGGTTGTTGGATGGGATGGTGGGTTGAGGCAAAGGGAGAGCTATCTCTTGTGCTCAACCGTTGGCGAGATGGCCATTTGACCCCTACATAAATAACGCCAACCGAGGTTTATTTTCTCCATCGACTAAGGCGAAAGGGTTTCTATCTTTGGAACGGAACGAACACAGCACTGTCTCGTGTGAGCTGGGCATTTTGATGGGGGTCCAGATCGTAATAAAGTTCCCTTTTATGAGTTTTATGTGGCAATGATGAGGGAAAGGATTGCCATCATCGGTTAGGATTGCCCAAGTCGGACGTGTGTCTAGTGGAATTTAAAGTCGAATTAACAAATACAAGAACCCAAACAGGGGTGCACTTCCCTTCTAACTGGCAGTTTTTTTTTGATGATTGCCGACCGACACTTTCGCAAACCACATAATCGCATCAAGCATCATTCTCACCCGAGCAGAAGCAGCACCAATTGACTACCTTATGCTGCATTCCCAGCGAACGCCCACTAATTGCAATCTTGATTGATGACTTGGTTGCTCCACCGATCGACGCGGTCCAGAAACAACGAAATGCTTCTACAGAAAAGGTACCGCACAGCTGCTGATTGATTACCGCCACAATGCCGAGGATCACTCGCCAGGGATTCATCTGCCAAGCGGGCTGTTCCCTTAGACGCTCTTGATGTGCGTCCGCACCGCTCGCGGGCGCAGGTGGGAAATGCTTTATTGGAGTTGATTAAAATTATCATAACTAATGCCTGGCTCCGTGCGGAGGTGAAGCTGATACTGGCTACTGCTGCCGACCGCAACTTGTGCTTGTGAAAGGCTGATTGGATGCAGGCGATGCAGTGTGGCGTTCGGCGTTTCACTGTTAATGAAATCACGACTTTTGTTTGTCTACGAAATTCAAACCTTTCTTCGGGATCTACTAGTTGAAGGGTGGGTCTTTCATCGCTGTTTTTTTTTATTAGATTAGATTTGATGGGAATTTTTGTTTATAACTATTGACAATAATCAAAACTATTTTTTCCGCTGTTGCATGCAATTAGGCTACAGTTTATTTTTGTTTATTGATATAGGGGAAAGAGATGTAATGTCGGCCTAAATTCCCCAAATTTGGACCCATACATGAATTCAGCAATCGACTAAATTCTCAATAGCGACCAAAAATGTCCATAAGTACCGTCCCAATAACGCGTTCATATAGATAAAATTGATAAATAGCAGATTTTTAGCGATGGCCCAATCTTATATCCATAGGCCAACATTAGAGCCATTTCCCCTATATAATTTCTATTCAATATGGAGAAATTCTTGTTTATCTTTAGGTGTTAATCCAAAATTGATATAAATACGCAGGTAATAACATGTAGGTACGAGAACTGGGAAAGTTTTGACCGTACAAACCGTAGTTGCTACTCCTCAAAGAACAGATTGGCAATGTAGTTATTTAAAAAAAAAAACGTGGGGGCGAGGTAGCTCATCGATTCTTCCGGTTCGCCTCCTAGCATCGTGCTATAAGGTACCAGGCGATAACCAGGGTAGTTGATCGATAGCTCGATGACGTCATTTCGTTGACGTCTGCAATGGGAAATTCTCATAGCAGGCGGGACGTTGTCGAGTTGTTGAATAGCAACTATCGTGGTAACTCACCGATTACCTGTCGATCTGCCAAATTTGGAAAGACGTCTGCATTGAATTGTCTCATATAATAATATTCCGCCCACTATATCACAAGAAATTGCGAGTAGCTGAGTGGAATGGAGATAAGTTAAGCATTGGGTACAGGACCAAGTCTCCCCTGGGTGGAGCCAAAAGATGAGCGCAATAGAATCATCAAGTTGCCATAAGGCACGGAATGAGACTATTGCATGGCTGGGTAGTCAAAATCTTCCATTCGTTAGTCATTTCAGGTGGATTAGAACAGGTTTAGGTTTAGGGTGGGCGTTGGCCAGATTTGGATTTTTCAGATATAATCCTAAATAGGACCTAGATTATTTAATACACTAGTAACCTCAACTTCTGTCACAATGTTTCATTGTGACTAATCAACACTAAATGGGTAAAATATCAATTTGCGGTAAATTTGAAAAAAAGGGAACTTGGAGTGTAGAGCGCACTGCCCACTGAACGATTCTGAAGCCTGACCAAGTGAGTGGGTTGCGGGTTTATTTGATTGTACGTCATTTCCAAGTTATATATATAGATACATTCATACCATTGGCATTTTGTATTTGAGATAAGACAGAGACAGGATGCGGAGGGCCTGCTTAGGGAGAGCGTAACCCATGTTATGGCTTCCATTTATTAAATAGTTCAGATAGGCTGGAAATGATAGGTTCATGGTGAGAAAAAGTACCATATGGTGCCCGTTCACTGATCAAAATTAGATTCAAATTGTCAGGCCCTGCCCTGGAATAAGGGGATTGACGATGATTTGTCAAGTTTCATTTTGCATTTGCATATAATTGTAAGTTTAGGTTTGCTTTTGTAATTGTAAGATAGATAGTTTGCCTCAATTGAAACATTGAGTTGTATAAACTTGACGAATCATACCTCTAAAATAGTAGCAGTTACAGTGCCGCATGATCCAACAACCACTGCCTGCAACCAATGTTGGAGGGGCCGGCAGGGCTGATTACGGATCAAAACTAACATAACTCTAACACTGAAATGATCCCGAAACTAACGCTCATTCATTGCACTTTGAGTCATAAAGTAGTTTTATTTTCAAAGTGTTTTTATGCTACTTCATACGCGAAGTTAACGATTTTCAGAGTTGGTTGGAAATGCTAACATGAAGCTTTAGTGTGATGATTTATTAGCTAGAGAATGATTTTTTAGAAGACGGCTCTCGCAACGTGGGGCTTTAGGTAGTGATGAAAACGTCGCTAGAACTATTCCACAGCCGCAGTCAGTTTATGAGCAAAAAGAGGGACGCACATTTTTTGCCTGTGGACTTGGAGACATACTTCAAGTCCCCGCGTACATCGTACGGGTTAGGCAAAAATGTGCGTCTATCTTCAAAAACTGTCGCATTAATGGCCCTTCGCTCATTTTCAACTTCTATTCAATTTTCATACTGCCGTACTCTAACGGAACTATCCACCTACCGTCTTCTAAAAGATCATTCTCTAGCTAATAAATCATCACACTAAAGCTTCATGTTAGCATTTCCAACCAACTCTAGTTTTATTTATTTTCCTACTAATCTATCTACACACTTAGTTTTTTTTCTACCGAGCTTGGCTGTGCGGGTCTCGGCGGGGAGGGTTCCGCTGAGATCTCGGCGGGAGTGACATTTAATTGAGGTCTCGGATAATGCCTTTTCTAATAATATGCCTACGTTTCTTTTCTTTGTTATCTACTTTATCCCCTTTTTATTTTTCTGCTCTTCTTTCCTCTTCTCTTGTTTGTTTACATATAACTAATACTAATATCTCCTTGTTTTCTCTCTAATTTGTCTACTATGTCCCACCATCACGATGAGAGATGAGCTACTACACATGGTACACGCTCATATACACCCCCAAAATAGTATGCCGCAAGTAAGTATATCACAGAGGCAACTAAAGATCCAGAAACAAAACCGATAACGCTGAAGATAATGAGCTGTGGTGATTTATATGACTATATAGTATTATTTATTTATACTAACCTAAACACAACGTGGGGTGACCCAAATCCAAACGATCACTAACCAAAATAATAGACTTATCTTTTTTTCAGCAGGTGTAATTTCGTATAGTTCTGTTTCTCTCTTTTCAGCAAAACAACAACAAAAAAAAAAACCTCTATACCTCTTCTCCATTCTTTTAATCTCCTACTATACCCTATAAATGTATCTGAAACTAGTGGGACTGTCTGTGCAAACAGAAACAGGCCTGCTAGTGGAAGAAGGTCATTATGCTATACGGTCTAGCATAGGCCTACGGCCAGGTTTCAGTAGGTACACACTCGCTTAACGGCAGATTAGTTTACAGTGGTCGACCAGGGTGTGTGCTGATAAATTACAAAATTACAATTACATCATTATTTCATACATCAGCTTGAATTACGTTGATCAATATTACATTTTTTTTTGCTGTGCACTACACCACCGGAGCCAGCAAAGTTCAACAACCCATCGTTGCTTATGCCTTTGTTGTCGTTTGGAACCAGTTTTGCGAGGTAGGCGACGATTGTGCGTATTTCCCGCGTAACTTTTGAAAAGGGCCTATTTATAGCCTGAACAATACGTAAAGAGCAAATTGAAACATTGAACGTCGCGTGAAAGTGGAACTTAATGAAGGCCTAAGTACTTTTTTGTAGTTTTTAGTTTTCGGATTTGAAAGATCGTCGGTTACAGTGGTCTGCTACTGAGCAGAAAAACGCGGTCCCAGGTCCTTACAAACGATCAACAACCAAAGAAATTTATGGTAAAATCGCTTGTGTATCGTGTATTTTGCGAAACTCGTTGTTGTCGTTGGTTCCGGGTTTGAATGGATACAAAAATTTGAGCAACGGTATTATGTGATATGAGGGGCTCGGTGGCCTTAGAGCAACCGTTTTTGCTTACTGAGCAGAACATCATGAGTCTAATCTCAGGCCCATCCACATTCAAGATTCGTCAATCGTTTTATTTGTTAATATGACTACATGGTAATAACAGCAACTCGGTGATCAAAAAGGTGCTCGTCTGCCTAGTGGCAAACGTTTTTGCTTACTGAGCAGAAAACCGTGGGTGTAGTCCCAAGCTCCTTCGCGTTATATGATCGTTAGGACATCAATTCAGCTTATCGTTTACCAAAACGAACCCTGCTGCAAACCCAACCCTCTTATCCAACATCCCAGTGATTCCTCGTGGAAGTGCAGAGGTGTTCTCGGCTTCCATCAAAGCGAGTGTCATGTCAACACAATCCTTCCCATTCCTTTCTTGACCTGTGTTCGGGCGCGGCCGGCGCTGGTATTGCCTAATTTAAGATCACCAGTTTTTACACATTGAGGATGATTGCTAGTCCCAAGCATCGTTTATTGGTTCTCTGTGTGATTACAGCTGATCTGGCAATAACAGAGTAGCAACCGTGGGCGGTCAATCAAGCTCAAGCTCAAGCTCAAGCTCAAGCTCAAGCTGCACTCTAGCCTTTTTTTTCCATATTGTACTGTTAACAAGTTCTATTGCTATTCTCATGGGAATTTTTATCAGCTACAACTTTGCAGAAAATCGTTTTGCAGCCAAACGTAAAAGTAAATAGTTATTAATTGTTTAAGAGATTGATAATCTTATGGCAAGTTTAAGCAACTGTATTGTGGGCAACACTGTATTCGGCAGTGTGACATACAGTGGGGGAAATTCGTTTAAACGCAATGTCATTTTTGCGTTTATTTTCAACACAAAAGATCGAGACAAAAAATCAAATATAGTTTGTCATAGCCCATCAGAAGTCTCGTATTTGAGAACACAATTTGAACGGAAGTTCATTGTGGTCTCTGAAAAAATCCAATAAAGGTGATTTTAGAGGGGAAATTCGTTTAAACGCACACTAACGTAAAGCCGCATTGAGCGTACCTATGCTCCTGTTATCTTGCGCATCTGTCATATTTACACTGTATAGCCCTCGTTCGCCATTAACACGAGTTTAAATTTGCGTTGCGCGGTAGTTGTTGCTTGTTTTCGGCAAAATGGGTAAAGGAAAGTATTTAAGCCAGTCGGAGCAAATACTGGTTCGAGAACTCAAAAGTCGCGGTGAGAGCAATCGCAAAATTGCACGTGTGATCCACAGATCGGAAGCAGCAATCAGGAACCTGCTGAAAAAAGGCAAGACGTATGGCGTAAAAAAGAAAACAAAGGGAAATTCGAAGATCACCAACCGTGTCCGAAACCAAATCATACAAATGGGAGACTCTGGAAACTTCTCTGCTGCGCAAATCAAGCAAGAAATGGGGCTTTCCATTTCTAAGAGGCGTGTACGGCAGATTCTACATGGAAGTGGCCACTTAAAGTACACCAAAAAAGCAAAAAAAAAACCAATCTTCAACCGGCCCACATTAGCGCCAGATTGAATTTCGCTAAAAATTACATGTCTTGGACTACGGAATGGGACAATGTTATTTTTTCTGACGAGAAGAAATTCAATTTGGACGGCCCAGACTGCACCGCATATTATTGGCACGATTTGAGGAAATCTCCGCAGGTTAAGTTGAGCAGGAACTTTGGAGGTGGTACTCTAATGTGTTGGGCCGCTTTTTCGATCCATGGAAAGACCCCTATTGCCACCATTTCAACCAGGATGAATTCGGGAAAGTACTTGGAGCTTCTGGAAGATGTTTTGATCCCGTTTACTGAAGACGTTATGCCGGAAAATTTCGTATTTCAACAGGATAATGCAACAATTCATGTCAGCAAGCAATCTTTGAAATGGTTTTCTGAACGAGACATCAGTCTTTTGGATTGGCCAGCTCGTAGTCCGGATCTAAATCCTATCGAGAACTTGTGGGGCATCCTGGCACGACAGGTTTACAAAGGCGGAAGGCAGTTTAAAACAGTTCGTGAACTTGAGTCAGCCGTAAGAGAAGCCTGGAGCTTGATACCTGATACAACTCTGCAGAAGCTGGTGAAATCAATGCCGAACAGAATTTTCGAAACTATTCAAAAAAACGGAAAGCAAACGAAGTATTAACTATTGTTTATTGTTGATTTTTGAACTGTGAACTCGATTTGATTAATAAAACTAAAAGTGCGTTTAAACGAATTTCCCCCCCAAAATCACCTTTTTTGGGATTATTTCAAAAGTCATTATGAACTTCCAATCAAATTGTGTTCTCAAATACGAGACTTCTGATGGGCTATGACAAACTATATTTGATTTTTTGTCTCGATCTTTTGTGTTGAAAATAAACGCAAAAATGACTTTGCGTTTAAACGAATTTCCCCCACTGTAGTAGCCATGATTTATGTCCTCTATTCTACGCGCCATAAACACCAATGTTGCCTGCTGAACAGTTGATTGAGCATAATCATAAGACATCACTGACTTGAATCAGTAATAATTTGTGTTCCTTACATTTGATCGAAAAGTGGTCTTCAACAAACTTTTTTCAACAAGCACAGTTATCATTTTTTAAAGTAGAATGAACTGGTGAATTTTGAGATAGATATGAACCGATATTCTGATTTCCCCATTTCAAATGGTTTGTGCCAAGTCAGGATTTTACTAAATGAGTTCAAATTTTACATGAGTCTAGTGACCATGCTGAAGAAATAAGTGACCAAATAGTGACTTAAAAGTGACCTCAGAGAAGAAAAGTAATCGTTATGATGGCACACCAAATAAATTTTTGATGTTTTAAAAATAGTCAATTAGTATCTCATAAACACTTATACGATATGAAGCTTTAAAACGAAAGATTCAATAGAAAGTTTATGTCAGAATCCACGGTATTAGCCAGGGTGTCTACTAACTGCAAAAACCTGGAAAACCGAGAATTAATTTTATTTTTACTTATAATAGAGAATTTAATAATTTTCTTATTATGATTTTTTTTTGCCGAGCAGCCGAGCAAAAATTATGTTTGTTAGCTAAGATCCTGGCAAAATTTGTTAGCGGAATCTCGGCAAGTTTTTCACTGAGATCCAGCAAAATAAAATGCCGATCTGCTCAGCGGTGTTCTTTTCGGTAAAAAAATCAAAGTGTGTAAGGATATTTTAAAGAAAATAATGAATTTAAAAAAAAAAACAAGCATTTAATTTTTCTCGTTATTTTCATTCACACTTTTTTTTAGTTTTGGAACATGCATATTTCCTAGAAATTTTAAATTTCAACTAGCTCTGGATTTAAAGGCAATAATACTAGAAATTTTCAAGAATCTGGAGTCCAATTCCATGCACACTTTTAAAGGCTCGTGAAATTTTATTAACCTTTCTAAGGACCTTTTAGAAGGGAATTCTGGGAAAAAACATCAAATGCAATCTGATTTCAAGGTAGTTCTGAGGAATTTTACATTTCATGTAAAGTTTTGAGTATATTTTACAGAAACTCTGAATTGAATTAAAAGTTAATTTTTATGAAAACTCTTAGGAATTTCTGAGGAGCACAACTGCTGTGAACTTCAGAGGAAAATTTCAAGGGTATTCTGAGGATAATTTTATAAAGTTCGTGGGAGCAAACTAATCCGGAGCATAAGCCCTTGGATTTTTTTTTAATATCAATAGGAAGATTACCATTAAATCTAAGAATAACTCCAGGACATCTTCAAAGGAATTTGGAAAATTAATTCAGGAGAGTATGCCACACAAATTATGAGAAGAAATCAAAGGAATTTGTTTGGAAAAATGCCAATGAATTCTTAGGGCACTTTCAATGTGAGTAGAACTCCAAGGGAAGGAGTGAGATTCAAAAGGAAATATGAAATGAATGCAATTAATCAGAGCGTAAAATTATTGACTGCCTAGGCTGACTGTGAAAGCACTGCACTATTCAATCCATTGCTATGTGCAGACCGTTTGTACCAAACGGTAAAGGACGAGGCAATGAAAGAGCCAACAAAAACATTCAGTCACTCACGAGCAGGCGACGCACACCGCTTGCCTTCGCTCACACAGCATGTAATTGAGTCATTTTTCCATAGAAAATGTACGCTCAGTCATTCAAAACAAATATTGGGTACCATCACGGCAGAATAAACGTGTTGACTGAGCTACTGACTGAGTGCTCGGCTGTCAGTGACTCGTTTACCTCTCAACCATTCAGACTCTCACGAGGCAGTGAATGAAGAGGCAGATGGCAGTTCATATTCATATCAAAATGACTCAATGAACCTGACTGTTTTGCGCACTGCAATTAATATTTGGAGAAGTTTTCCAAGGAGTTTCTTATTCTGAAGAATTTCAAGGTAATTCCGAGGAAAATTAAAAGAAAATTGATTTCTGAGGATAGCTTCATTGAAATCTTTAGCCGTCAATTAACGTTTTGAATGTATCTGAAGTTATCTGAGAGTATGGGAACTGCTTTAAATTTCCCGCTTAATTAAATTAAATTTCTGAAACTAATGGAACTGACCTCCCCTTGAAATTCCTCTACTTTTTGGAGCTAACTAAACTTCTTTCAAATGCTCCCGCATTTTGTTAATTTTCATAAAAAATCCTGAAGTTCGCGGATCTTCCTTTGAGCTCCATAGATTTCTATGAAGTTCTCAAAATGTTTCTGAAGACCACTGTCCTTCATTAAAGTTTTCTAAGCTTTTCTAAATTTCTGGAACTTTTGTGCTCCCGCAATTTTCATAGAATTAGAACGAAATAATTAATATAGTTTTATGATTTTCACTGATGTTCTCAAGATTATTATGAAGTTCATGAAACTTCCCTTAAATCATAAACACTAATTTAAAACTTCTTGGTGCTATTTAAACTGCCTAAACGATTACTGAATTTCCAGTTCTCTAGGCTGTCCTGAATTTATCAGTATTTTTTTTTAAGAACCCGCAACTTTACTGAAATTAATTGATTTGCCTCGAAGTTTTGAAAATTTCCCTGAACTTATCTGTGTTTACCTGAAGTTCTCCAAATTTGTTTAAAAATCCGGTAAATTTTCTAGTATGCATTCATAATTCCCTGACGCTTTTGACGTTTTCGGTTCAATCATAAAATTTCCATAATTTCTATAATTTCTATAATTTTACGGAACTCCTTGTAAGTCGCTGCAAATTTACTTAAGTTAATAAGATTATTCTGAAGCTATCTGATCGTCCTCGAAGTACTTGGAACTTCGCTGAATATCATGAAACTATCTTAAAATATCTAAATTTATTGAAAGTTCTTTGGATTTTCTTGAAGATATCGCTGCTTGCTAAGAGTTCTCGCTTTTTTTTTTAATTAATGTAACTTCTTCGATGTTCTCTAATGAACTTAGCAAAATTTTCGGATTTTTTTAAGTTCCTGTAATCTCCATGATCCTTTAAGTTCTCACACATTTTCCGGGTGTCCATATAATTACTATTACGTTCCAGAAGTTCTCTCGGGGCTTTGCTGAAGTTTTCGGACATTCCCTGAGTTTCTCGAAACTTCTTTAAGGTTTCTACAATTTCCTTGAAATTATTTGAACTGCCCTTTGATTCTCTAATCTATTTGATGTTCCCTAAGCTTCTCTAAAGCTCTCAATTCTATTGAAGATATCGGTTCTGCTTGGAAATAAATGGAATTCCCGTAAACACATTTAAATTTTCCTGAAATTCTCTGGACCTCTGTGTAGTTACCGAAATATTTCTGAAGTTTTCATAAATTATCTGATGGTCTCTGTACTTCCCTGAAATTCTCGGAACATCTTAAGGGATTTTGATTTTTTTTTTTCGGCGCGTCATGGAACTATCCTGAATTTTTCTAAATTTACTATTATAGATCTTTAAACTGCTCCAAAATTCGAAACTAAAGTTACGGGAACTGCTCCTAAGATCTGAAATTCCCCAAAGATCTCTAGATCTAGCTTTTCTGAGGTGCTTAGAACTTCTTAAAAAATTGCATTAAGGTGAATATATTTCATATGTTCATTTGACACCTGTGAAGTTCTTTAAAATTCTAGAAATTTCATAAAAGTTTCTGAATATTTTCGGATGCAAAAAGAACCGCTTTAAGGTTCTTGAAGCTTCCAGTAAGTTCCCCATATTTTCAGCGTGTTATAGTAAATTCAACTTCAACATTCAATGGATTTGATCGTAAACTGTTTCTTTTAAACTGATTGCCATGTCTTAAAAGCTTTTGGGCTATTTTCTGTTGCTTTTTATCTACCGAAATGAAAGCATATTTTTAACGCATTTAAAAATAGCTTTCTTATTATAAGCCTGGAATTTATCCATTAAAGTTCTGGAAAAAACTTGGAAAACTCAGGTAATTTTGGAAAAATGAGCAGACACCCTGTAGATAGAGAATGGCGACTAACGTCACAAAGCAAAGAATGGTCAATCTTGCAATAAATTCACGCTAAAAAAGTTGAAAATAGTGACTGATTACAAGAAAAAGTGACTTTAGTGAATTGGTCTTAAAAAGGACCTACTTGAAAAAGTGATCAAGTCACTAAAAAGTGACGCGCTATACCAGCCCTGTGTAGAAATCCTGACGTGACTTGAATTGGGTTAGATTTTTTCTCGCTGAATCTTATAATTTGCCGACGGTCCGTTAAATATGACTTAATCCAGGTGAGGAGTTTCATCCTAATTCCCATGTTTTCTAATCGTCAAGTCTATCGAACATTCAGTGTAAAGAGCTTCTATTTGGTTTCCCTTGTCCATTGCAGTTAATGAGTAATCAACAAATTTCAAGGAGGTTTGTTGTGCATTTGTTATTCTATGTTTTATTTGGCTGATGATATTTTTGTTTATGATTGATTCGAATAGTTTAGGAATGCACGAGATGATGTCAATCCCACGATAATTTCGGATATCAGATTTTTTACCAGATTTATAAATGGGTATTAAAAACTTATTTATTCCCACTCCTGCGGGAATGTACCAGAGTCAAGTGACATATTAAATAGCCAGTATAAAGGGGTTGTGAGCTCAATTGCAAAATTATTCATAAAGGCTGCTGGGATTTTATCTGGTCTTGAGCCTTTAGTGGCGTCTAAATCTTTTAGACCTGCCAAAATATCTTGAACATACATATTTCTAACACCAACATTACTCTAAAAGTCAGGAAAGCATGAAAAGCATTCATAATCACGATCATTATCCGAGAAATTGGAGTACGTCTCTTGAAAAAATATTGCAAAAAGATTACATATTTGTTCTGAATTATTTCATACTTTAGACGTCTTTTTTGATGGGAAGTTGCACGAATTAATTTTATTTTTAACATAATTGAAGAAGTTTCTTGGACATGATTAAATTTCATTTTCAGTTTTTATGCTGTACTCATTAAGTGCAGAAGAAACAGTAAAATTAAGCTGGTCACAGATATTCAAATACTTTTCCAAATTACCCTGATTATTCTATTTTCTATACATTTTGTGAGCCTTTTATTTCCAATTCTTCAAATTAATGATTTGCTTATTGAAAAAAATAGCGGATTTTTGGAGCGATAACTACGTCGTCTTCTTCTAAAAGGAATTTCCTCCTGTTTGATTTCCAATAAAATTTTATGAAAACGTCTATTGCACAATCGGCAATCTCTAGATGTCTCAAAACTGATTGCCAATTAATTCTACTCATTTTATACTTAATAAAGTCTGGAACGCGCAAAAATTGGTCAACTTCAAATTGGTGTATTTCTGTTAAAAATGCATAAAAAAAACCTGAAATGCTGCATTTGGAAGTTGAGTGTATATAGGGGAGAACAGTACATAACGCACCCGCGGGGTAAGACGCACTTTTTCATTTTATTTTGAGTTTTTCTTGGAATTTTTAATCCAATTCAAGGATTTATCATGCAAGATTTTGAGTTCAGATGCTATGCTAGAAGTGCTGCTTGATAAAACAACAAAAAAGTTACGTAAAAGCCATGAAAAACACAAATGAAAGTCAGCTGGTGCGTTCTGCTCAGTTGTATACCATTCTCCCCTACAATGGTTGCTCTGGTGAGTTTTCACCGTTTGCTCTCCAGTTTTCAAAATGACGTCCAAGCAAGAGGAGCAGCGTGTCAAAATTTTGCTTGCGCAGCAAGAGAATCCGACATTCTCACACGCAAAGTTGGCAAAATTTCTGAATGTGGCCAAATTGACCGTGACAAACGCTTTAAAAGTGTTCGGGGAGCGTGGATGCGGCGGCAATCGTAATCCGGACGTGGCAGCGACGACGAAGAAGGTGGCGGTAAAATATAAGCTGAATCCTAACCTCTCCATCCGAAACGTCGCTGGCAAGCGCAATGTCTCCCATACTTCTGTGCAGCGGGCCAAAAAACGAGCCGGGTTGTTGACGTTTAAGAAGGTGAAGGTGGCAAACCGAGATTGCAAACAAAACACGTCGGCAAAGCAGCGGTCCCGAAAGCTGTATACGAATCTGCTCTCAAAGTTCGACTGTGTATCTTGACTGCTTCCGGCATTTTCATTACTACGGGAACCATCAATCAAAAGATCTACGTCCAGGAGTGCCTGGAAAAGCGGCTGCTACCATTCCTAAAGCAACATAATAGACCTGTGCTGTTCTGGCCGGACTTGGCGAGCTTCCACTATGGGAAAAAGGCAATCGAGTGGTTCGATGCGAACAACGTGGTTGTGGTACCCAAAGACCACAACCCTCCCAACAGCCCAGAACTCCGCCCTATCGAACGGTATTGGGCCTTGGTCGAACGGAATAAAAAAAATCCATGGAAAACGAGCAGCAGCTTAAATCTAACTGGCGTTCAGCGGCGAATAAGGTCGATGAGGCCACTGTGCAACATTTAATGGAAGGGGTTAAGCAGAAAGCACGGCAGTTCGGATTTGGCAAATCAAAGGAATAAACGAACATTTTTTTCTTTAAATATATGAATTGAACTACTAAAAGAAAAATAAGAAGATATTTGTGATATGAATTTTGACTTAAAGAAACGATTTTTTTGTCGACCAATTTTTGCGCCTTCCAGTCTTTATTTTCATTATTATCATTGTTGTAATCAGAGTTGCGACCTATCACAATCACCATCATCAAAAAGCTGATGGTAGTAACGCTTTGTACATTCCTATCAATGTGCTCGTCGAAGCTCTCTCCATGATCATCCATCAAGTTGACGAAAGAAGTAAAAAGCAACTGGTGAATGTCATCTTCAGTTGTGATCCATCACCGATCTGGTCATTCCCGACAATCACGACACTCATCTGTGCTCGTTTTGAAGCAGTTGCTGCTTTGCTTGCTTATGTGAGTGTGTTGGTGAGTGAGCCCAACAGCTTCCGTTTAATGTTGCCTGCTTTGTTTGTAACTCACACACTCGCGCCTGCCGAGACAAACTTGGAATGCGAAGGCATTGTTTTCATTTTCTTCTGTCGTTTCGCTTTTTCTCATGATCGTACTGCAGAAGTCTTCACTGTTTTCGTTGTGCTTTTCATTATCAGCAGCGAGTGTAACGATTTGATTGTGAGCAGCGACCATTACTGATGATTGTTGTTTGCCATGGCTCTAACTCTCACTGCGTGATAAAACGATCTGTCAGCGATAGTTGGTTGATGCGAAGACGAGTGTCACGTGAGTGTCATGATATTTTGCATCACTGGTTGTAATCAAAGACATCTTCGTAGTCACAGTCGGTGGGATGGGTTTCAGAATACTCGATTGCTGTGTGAAACACTTCATTTTTCCATAATCGAGAAATAGGTTCTTCATGCGTATTTGTTAGTAAAAAATCCAGGAAGCAGTTCTGCTGATTTTTTACATGATTTATTTAGTTTAGGCCTTTTCTCAAGAATAAACTGCAATGTATCATTTTCACCAACGACTGGGAGCAGAATACTCTCATTTTCTGAATCAGGAATGAAATCAGCATTCCGTTGATTGAAATCGCCATAGATATGAGTTTTAAATTCAGGAGGAAATTGAGATAGATATACCATTTCTTCGGCTATTTGGAAGAATATTTCACAAGAAGTCTTACAAGCATAATGTGGTGGAAAGTACACTTTGGCAAAGAAATGAGTTTCACCAGCTATATTTGTTTTCACCCACACATGCTCAAATTCTTAAGATTTTGATGACACAATGACTTCCGAATTAAATTTTGATGAGATTGTGATAAGAACTCCACCAACTGACATTTTTTGATATATGCGACAGTTAGAAGATACTGAGAGGTTAGCACATATCATCGGCAAGAGACGTGCGTGTGAGAAAATTTGCGAAAAAATCTAAGGGCACCGGTGGGATTCGAACCCACAATTCCCATTCAGTACACGGGTGCATTGCCAATTATACAACGGTGGACCTATGGTCTACGGATGTATTTGGCTAATGATATATGAGTTTCGAATCCGTTTCCCTCCCTAGTCTTTTTGCGCAAGCGTTCTCAATACACAACAATCGTCTATTACCGACGATATGTGCTTGTACCGCAACCACTCAGTATCGGTCGATGTGAACAAACACAACTCGTCTCTGTTCTACATCACACATGTTGGATACGGGATGTCCAATGCAGTATGAATAGAGCAATGAGCTGCTGGCCTGGAGTTAAAACTAAATCGCGGTCATCTCTGAAAACATTATAATCACTGCCAAAAATGTCCTCACTTTTAACGGAATCATTCCAACTTGTTTCAGTTCCCATTATAACCGAAAAAGAAGAGCTCAATATATTCTTATAAATTTCATTCATTTTTGATGCACTCTTCATACGATTGAAATTCTGACAATAAACCAAAATTTCAGGAAAATTTGCTTCAGAGGAAATTTTTGGAAGATCATCAGATTCGACAATATTATTTAAAACTATGGATTCATTACCAGCCCCATCCGGTTCGTCATGGTCGGCCTCTGAATAGTGCGTCAAGTTGGACGAGAACACGTATGTTGAACACAGCACGCCTCACATGAATAGCATCCAGTAGGCATCCAGTTGGGCTGCGAGCCAGGCGTAGGCCGTGGTAATTCACCATCAGTTGGATATGGATTGAGAGTCTCTCACCTCTCTGGAACTGTATTGGCCGGTGGGTAGTCGATGCAGCAAATGTGGATCCGTTCGCTTGACAAGGGTTCAAAATTTCACCTCGTTGGAATCGTAGTGTTGGTCTATAGTTGATAGTCGGCTGTGAAAAACGATGCTTTGCTGCCGCAAGTAGCTCACCATCGGATTGAAGTTGGTAGATTCTCCAGTCGCTCGAAAAGATGTTACGAGCGGTGGTGTTATTGTTGAAACTGCGTTGGGGGCTGTTGCCATTATTGTTGGAGTTATTGCTGTTGTTATGATGCCGATGGTTGTGCGAGTAATTACTGTTGTTGTTGTTGTTTTTGTTGTTGATATTATTTCCTTATTAAGCTTCCTCCGTTTTTTTGCCTTGTCGGTTATTTTTTGCTGGTAGCCTCAGTGTGTGCAAATTCCGGTAAATCAGTATTCTCAAGATCAATGTGATGTGATCGTATGTTTGCATTGTGACTCTATCAACTCCAAACATAGAACGAAGGAGCTGGGGGATGTTCCCATGATCTACTAGGCCACCGAGCACCTTATTATGAATACATGTTGTGGTTGGTATCGTTGAGGCTGTTGTTGTTGTTGTTGTTGTTGTTGTTATCATTGTTATTTTTGGTATGCTTGATCTGGTTTTGCCTTTTTTGAGAAGCTTTTGTTTGCTGTCAACGACGAAATTATGGCAAATCGTGAGCATTTCCTGGCCAAATAGCAAAACAAACATTTATTTTGAGACCCGACCTTCTCAAATTAACGAAATGTGTTCCAATTTTTCCATCAGAAATGGACTAAGTTTCGTGGAAAGTGGCTATAGACTCTCTTTGAATTCACCCCTTTGGCTTGGCTCCTATGCCCCTCACTACGGCGCTGATGAGCAGTGTTGATGGCCGGCTGAATTGAGGCTTATTTAAGGCTTTATTCTAATGTCTCGGGTACTTTATTCTGCATACAAAAAAAAAATCAGTTCCTAACTTTCCCCGCATTGAACTCTTCGGCAGTTTCGAGTCAGCTGCTATCGGTGGGACGCGTTTCTACCGGGGGAAAAAAAAGTGAAACCGAAACCGACAACTGTTCGACACGCCGTATCACTTCCCTTTTAGTCCGTTAACAATGTCATCGATACCGACACGTTTGCCAGTCGTCGTCGTCGTCATCCTCGTCGTGGTGTCGAAAGCGAATAAAAAGCATCAACACCACCAGCCCCATTTATGGGATTCCCTATGGGGAGGGAGATGGGCCTTCCAGCTCTCGCTCTATGCCGAGAGGCCAGGCTTATGTTTGCCGAGGTCGCGCACCGGAGTCAATTTATGCAAAAATAAATTTATGTTCCATAATCGCATTACAACCGAAGCATAAATACGGCACGAACATATTTCTTCCATGTTCTGGATGCAGTTTCTGTGCCTTCCTCCCTTTTCTGGCACGCCAGCTTTTATTTTTTCGTCGATCATGTTTCTGTTGTCAATTTGGTTTTATTTAAACTTTGTGTAAATCCCATTTTCCTATCTCTTCCATTTTTCGCTGTACATACGACCGTTTTTGACTTAACTCGAACTGACTTAACATTATTTCGCTGAGTAAATTTCCCCGCTCGGTTCAACACCTCATCGCCCTCGATCTGACAAAGTTGTTTGTCATCGTCGTCGTTGGCTTTTGCCTTCGTCTTCATGTTTTCACTTTGGGGTTGTTTGTTTTGGAGCCCAATTTCCGCGCGACGAGGGATCAATTTCGCCCGGGCCCAGGTGCAGATTTTTTTTTTCGCGGTGATGCGCCTTCGGAATGCGTTCCCCGGCACCATCGGCTGGTGTGTTACGGGGTACTTCTCGTTGGCCATTACGTGCGGGCTTTGCGGATCGTCCCACGGCTTTGATTTTTCGTTTCGTTTTGTTTTTCTTTTCGGATCACAAGTACGTGAACTCCGGTTTTAGGTAGGTACGCGGCACATGCTTCCGTTATGTAAAGTTCGTTCCATCTTGGTCGTTAAGGCATCGGGGAACGCTTTTTACAAGTAACATCAATTAGCAACTATTTTCGGGTTTCTGAATATGTGTTTTGCTCAAACGGAGTGAAATGCCGATTGAATGGATGCGCGTAGTTTGGCGTGAATGGATTTGGTCGATTTCGTCGAGCTAATGACTTTACGGTTTTTAGAGGGACCAATCTTTTCTTTTTTCGTTTCTCGGGATGTAGCGAGCCAATCTGCCCGGTGCAGGTGGTGGAAACCAGTGATGTGTCGGAAATTTCGGAAAATAGTTAGTCTTATAGTAGTTATAAAATACGTTATAAGCTGCAACTTGTAAGAAATTACACTGCGAAAAAGTCATGTACATTTCGGTTCCCTGAGACCGACACATGTAAGCGGCCCTTTTGACATAAGAAGCTGAAAGAAACGAGAAAATCAATTCAATCAAACGTTCTCTTCATCGAGTTACAAGAAACGTTTGTTTACGTTTCATGATTAACATTCAATATGGATAACGTCTCGTATAAAAGTAGTTATTCATAAGTGTGTGAGTTGGAAGATTTGAAAATTTTGGCACAGTTCGAGATAACTGCATCCACTTTTTTCAACTATTTAGGAGTGCCTGCAGGTGCAGTCTCCGTTATGCGAGTCGAACCAGCATTTGGCTGAAAGTCTTGTTAATAACGATAACCAACCAAACAGTCTGTTTTTGATTTGTGTGCAAGATCCTCCGATTAAGGTACGTTTAGACTATCTGATTTGTTGGTCGAATTCGAGCGGACTACTCGATAATTTTATAGGATGCAATGTTCGAATGCGTTCACACTTTTCGACATGATGATTAGATTTGACGTTTGATTTGTCGAACGTAATAGGTATGTGGTTATTTTTTATCAACTCATTCAGCAAAATAGCCGCGCTAGTGAATTTTTTTTTCTTTTGGTTTGCTTTCCGTCGATCTTGTTTTCCGTGCTGAGCACCAATGCTACCGACGTGCCAGGAAGGCAGCTCCCACACCTGTACCCTACCTATCGACTCATCAACTCATGAACCGGGGACCAACGGCTTTACTTCCCTTCCGAAGGAAGGTGTGATCAGAGATGTTATGCCTCAGAACATCCCGACGGCGCCGACTGGGATTGAACCCAGGCCTGCTGGGGTGAGAGGTAATCACGCTTACCACTACACCACCGGCGCCGCTAACGCGCTAGTGAAATGAAAATATTGATTTTTCTTCTTCTAAAATTTCAAGGATTTGATTTGTGTTTGATGACATCCAGCAGCAAGGTAAACCGATTTCACTATTCAATGTGTATTATATATTATATATATTATTTTCCAGTGTGTTTGGCCGTCAACAAAACAGTATGTATTATATAAGAATAAGCATGCCAGACAGCAGATCTGAGAGCCTAATAAGATTTTTTTAGAGCTTCAGAGAGATTTGAAGATCTACTGAGACATTTGTTGAGTTTCAAGGTAGTTCGTAGATCTTGAGAACAGAACTACAACATTTCAGAAAGTTTTTCAGAAATTAAAAGAAATTTGCAGAAATTCAGAAAAATTCACAAGAGAGGTCATAGATCTTCAGAAACATGTTCAAATAAATTTTCTAAACTTAAAAACAAGCTTAAATATTTTCAGATCAATTTGTAAAACTATAAGGGAAGTTTTGGTAAATATTCCGGGAACTTCGCAGACCTTCAGAAAAGTCCAAGAATCTACAGTGAAATGTAAAGAATTTCACAGAAGTTTGAAGATCTACTGAAAATTATTGCACATCAGAAAAGTTCCTAGATTTTTAGATCAAAGCTACAGAACTTTGGAAAAATCACAAGAATGGTCATAGATCCTCAGGCGTTTTTTCTACGTGAAGCAGTGTTGTGAAATTCGGATTTTTTTTTCATTTTGGAAGTATTTCCCAAGCAATCAAGAAGTGACCGCAATGGGCCAGCACGTGTCCAGGACGGATTTCGAGTGGTGTTACACCGAGGAACCGCACGCCAGTCGAAGGAAGATTATCCTGTAAAAGTATCCGCAGATCAAGAAGTTTTTCGGTTATGATCTGCGGTTCAATTTTTTGGCTGGTGCCATGGTGCTAACGCAGTTTGCGATGTTGTTCATAATGAAGGACCAATCGTGGAAGATGATTTTCCTGGTGGCATATTTCTTTGGAGGGGTGATTAATCATTCGCTAGAGCTCGCCTGTCACGAGATTGCTCACAATCTGGCTTTTGGACATGCAAGGCCGATGGCAAACCGGCTGTTTGGATTTTTCTGCAACCTCCCGATCGGAGGAGCGGATGCATCCAACGAAACTTTTCAGCGCAAAAGAATCATTACCAACATAGGAGAAAATTCGGTAAGATCCTGCCATTGCATTATTTTATGATTCTTCAAATATCAAATCAAATATTTACACATTACACACAACTACACATAGTAACTCGGAGCGTTTGGTACGGTATGTCCATGCATCCTACCACCCCTGTAGATTCAATAAATGTTCCCATTCATTTCCAAGAATCATCTTTGAGGCAAATACAACGCAGTAGGCCTGGCCGTATTGATGTTTATATAATATCTCAGATATGCTGTAAACATCAATTAGACAAGAAAAATGATTAGACCTCATCTAACCTAATCATTTTCCAGGATGTTTTCTCGTACTGGCTGCGTTTGTATTAGATTAGATTATATTAGATTAGATTAGATTAGATTAGATTAGATTAGATTAGATTAGATTAGATTAGATTAGATTAGATTAGATTAGATTAGATAGAATGGTCATAGATCCTCAGATACATTTTTAGACCTTCAATAAAAAGTGCAGCCATTTTAGAATGCCAGAAATTTGAATGTATCTTCAGCGAAATTTACGGTTAAAAAAAATATTCAGGGAAATTTGTAGATCTTGAGAGAACATTTAAAACTTCAATTCAGAAGATCTGCAGGGACATTTTCAGATGTTGTGGGTAGCCCGAGAGCCTACAGAGGAATTTAAAAAACTTAAGACAAGTTTGCTGAACTACTGAGAAATGTATTGAGCCTTAAGGTAATTCGTAGATCTTGAGAATAAAACTACAGAGCTTCAGACAACTTTACAGAACTTTACAGATATTTGCAGAACTTCAGGAGAGTACCCAAGTAACAATTTTGGTATTATAATGGTTCTGTAGACCATGATTTAGGCTTGTAGAATGCTATAAAACCTCTATAAAGCTTGCAATGTTACTAGGATAGATATTTAGAGAAATCTGTAGAATTGCAAGGAATTTTGCAGCCCTTCAGAGACATTCAGTGTTTCAGAAAAGAACTTCAATTACAAAAAAACAAATCTCAGCGTTGTAAAAAAGTCCAAAATTTTGCAAAGCTCCATGGAAGTTGGAAATAGATAGATCTGAAGAACTTCTTAAAAGTCCGTAGGCCTTAAGAGAAGTCTGTAGAAGCTCAGGAAGTTTCTGCATTTTTAGAAAAAAATGCAAAACTTCAGCAAAACTCACAGAACTTCTGGAAAGTTCACCGATCTTCAGAAGTATTTAGACAACTTCAGAGAAATTCAAACATTTTCAAATAATTTGTAGAGCTTTAAGGAATTGAAAAGAATTTCAGATAAATCTGGAGAGCTTTATGAAAGTCCAAGAATCTACAAAGAAATGTACAGAACTTTAGGGAAGATCTACTGAAAAATCTGCAGAATTTTTATTGACGTTCTTGGATTTTAAGTGAAATTTACAGAACTTCTGGGAAGTTCGCTGATCTTTATAGATATTTGCACAACTTCAGAAACAATAGTAGATCTTCAGAGAACTTCCTTTAATTTCCGGGAAGCTCAAAAATATCTAAATAATTTTTTAATTTTATAAATTTATAATATTTTTTAATTTTATAATAAAATTCAGTTTTCATTCATGCGGGATGTATGGAATTTAATTATTTAAGCTTGCTTTCAGCTCTTCGATGATGAAACACCTCTAGGATTATATTATAATATTTCATTTATATTATTGATTTTTGCATTTATATTATAAATATTCACTTTTTCAGCTTAGAGATGAACTAGCCTACAGTAAAATTAAAGTTTAGTTAAAGTTAAGTTAAAGTTAAGTTAAAGTTAAGTTAAAGTTAAGTTAAAGTTAAGTTAAAGTTAAGTTAAAGTTAAGTTAAAGTTAAGTTAAAGTTAAGTTAAAGTTAAGTTAAAGTTAAGTTAAAGTTAAGTTAAAGTTAAGTTAAAGTTTAGTTAAAGTTAAGTTAAAGTTAAGTTAAAGTTAAGTTAAAGTTAAGTTAAAGTTAAGTTAAAGTTAAGTTAAAGTTAAGTTAAAGTTAAGTTAAAGTTAAGTTAAAGTTAAGTTAAAGTTAAGTTAAAGTTAAGTTAAAGTTAAGTTAAAGTTAAGTTAAAGTTAAGTTAAAGTTAATTTAAAGTTAAGTTAAAGTTAAGTTAAAGTTAAGTTAAAGTTAAGTTAAAGTTAAGTTAAAGTTAAGTTAAAGTTAAGTTAATGTTAAGTTAAAGTTAAGTTAAAGTTAAGTTAAAGTTAAGTTAAAGTTAAGTTAAAGTTAAGTTAAAGTTAAGTTAAAGTTAAGTTAAAGTTAAGTTAAAGTTAAGATAAACTTAAGTTAAAGTTAAGTTAAAGTTAAGTTAAAGTTAAGTTAAAGTTAAGTTAAAGTTAAGTTAAAGTTAAGTTAAAGTTAAGTTAAAGTTAAGTTAAAGTTAAGTTAAAGTTAAGTTAAAGTTAAGTTAAAGTTAAGTTAAAGTTAAGTTAAAGTTAAGTTAAAGTTAAGTTAAAGTTAAGTTAAAGTTAAGTTAAAGTTAAGTTAAAGTTAAGTTAAAGTTAAGTTAAAGTTAAGTTAAAGTTAAGTTAAAGTTAAGTTAAAGTTAAGTTAAAAACAGTGTGTCGAAAGTAAAATCGAGCAGATTTTCATAATGTAGGCGGTCAAAATAAGACTATGAAATCAGATAGTCTAAACGGACTTTTAGCGACGCCTCACTCCAAAATACCTGGGTTAAATGCAAGTCGGCGCCTCCGGGATTTTCTGAAGCATAAAATCTCTTATCACACCTTCCTTCGGGTTGTTGGGTCGATAGGTAGGGTCCAGGTGTGGGAGCTGTCCCTCAGAGTCCCTGGCGTCGGTAGCATTGGTACTCAGTACGGAAAACAACATAACATCGCGTTAGCAGGTGTGGTCAGAAGAGCTGGGATAGACACGAGTGGCACGATCTTCAGGAAGTCTATCCAGCTTCTTGGCTTCGCCGATGACATCGACATCATGGCACGGAACTTTGAGACAATGGCGGAAGCGTACATCAAACTGAAGGCTGAAGCTCGGTGAAATGGACTTCCCGTCAACGCATCGAAGATGAAATACAAGAGAGGAAGAGGTTTTAGTAGCCTCCCACCCCGAGTTGTAACCGTTCTGTTACACTATGGACCATGTGATCGAGCATTCAAGTAAATTTGTGTAACACTTGCAGTGAAACCCACTGGGCAAACGATACGGCCATGCTTAACGGCCGACTGCTGAATAAGGCGTGCATGGCCGCGGCAAAATGGTGACACGGAGTCACGGGGGATGAGCTTAAGGGTTCTGCGATGCTTGAAGAACGGCCATCGTTCACTTTATCTCAGGCGAGCGTGTAGACCAGAAGTGTCTGTGGAGTATATTTTAACAGAATACTAAGTGCAAGTAGTGAATCAAGGTGAGGTGTAAATCACCAATTCAGCTGATTCAGGTAAACTCTAAGTCTTCCTCGAAGTTGGTCGAAGAACAGCACTAATGGATGTTACCTCCTCGCTAGGACTTTTTCAACCAACCAAATTGCTTTCTGGTTGGCGAGTCAAGGACCGCCATTGCACGCTACGGTCTAGGTGACATTCGTCAGAAGGAAGCGCCTGTGCATCAGAACCATCTCCACAAACCGCTATAGCAGCCTCGGTAAAACCAACCCGCCATCGCACTATAGCCGACGTTCGGTCAGTCTTGCTTCATCCGCCATTGTCGGAATTGTACCGGAATTTCACCGAGCGGTGGTACCGCCATCTTGCCGACAAGATCGGCCTTTCATCGTCCGCCATCGACATAATCATTCCGGAACCGCAGCGAGCGCTCGCTGGAGTGCAGTCGTCGTAGTCGCCATCGTCGTTAAGGGTATTTGCCAGAAAATCGATCACAACAAAACACTATCCACACTATCGTTAATTGGAAATACAGTGTTTAAGTTGATCCGCGCTGTGTTTCAGTTAGTTTGAAAGATTGAGCGACTCTTGAGACACAGTTCAAGGAGTCTCGTGCTGCTGAGTTGTTGTCGGGCAGAACATTAGTTTCAGAGTTCAGATTGACGTTGACGAAATCGAGGTGGTTGACGAGTTCGTGTATTTGGGCTTACTGGTGAACGCGGAAAATGATACCAGCAGAGAAATTCAAAGACGCATTATGGCAGGGAATCGTGCCTACTTTGGACTCCGGAGGACGCTCCGGTCGAATAAAATTCGCCGCCGCACGAAGTTGACTGTCTACAAGACGCTGATTAGACCGGTGGTCCTCTACGGCCACGAGACCTGGACTATGCACGTGGGGACCAACGCGCCCTTGGTATTTTCGAATGGAAGGTGTTGCGTACCATCTACGGTGGAGTGCAGATGGATGACGGAACGTGCAGGTAGAATCATCCATCGTCCACATTGCAAAAATTGGGCAACCCCGGTGGGCTGGGCACGTCGTAAGAATGCCGGATGACGACCCAGTGAAAATGGTTCTCGAAAGCAACCCAACAAGAACAAGAAGAAGAGGCGCGCAGCGGGCAAGGTCGATCGAGTAGAGTGTAGATGACTTCTTCGGACATCAGAGGACAACAATGCCTTAGTCTGATTGGGAAGGTAAGTACGGATAACAAGATCGATGGAAAATAAATCAAGGAAAAAACAAGATCCTCCGATTGGCATTAAAAGCACTTATCTTTGAGGTCATCGTAGTAACTTCAGTCATAATCTCGTTCAATGAGGGACACAAGTAACACAAAGTAACAGCGAGCCTAGATCCCGTCACTCTTCGTGGTGTTTCGTTGAGCTTAATTCTAGCGAAACTATTTTCCGAAGTGCTAGAAACAGAAGCACTCAATGATATTGATTTTGCGTGTAGTTTCATTGTTTTGGCTTCACACTTAATTTAAATGATGATTTAACATGCTTGTCATGAGCGTAAACATCGGGAGCGTGCAACAAGTGAAATAACCATTGAAATGTTGGGTGCGAGGCAAAACAAGCAGCAACTAGCAACAATTCGCGAAAGATCACAACATGCTTGAACTATCAGCTCCAGAGTCGAGTAGAGCAAATAAGGTTCATGATTGTTTGTTTGTGAACACAGTCGTTAGCATAATGTATTTACTTTGTTAGGTTTTTAGATGTCTCAACCAATTGGTTTTGACAGTCAAAAGTTCAGTTTTTTATTTATTCAAATAATTTGAAGTAATTCCGTCTTCTCAAAAAATAGACTTCATTGATGAGTTTCCTAGTAGCACATGAATGATTTCAAAGTTCATTTTATGGCTCACCAAAACGATACCTTTCTAACGAAACAAACGGCCCCAAAGTCTGTATGATTCTCACCAATTTCTCCCATACGCATAACCTGAAACGGTGCCCTTTTTCCAGCCGCAGAAAGACCTCGAACTCCCCACGGCCGCCGATGTAAATGATTACCTATCCTGTAGTAGTCGTTTATCTCTATTTGATTTTAATTTAATTATTAGCCTCTGTCTTGCACTGACTGCCGTACCACATTTCCTGCACCCCGCGCAAACAGCCCCAGATCTTCTACAAGACGACCATCTGACCGTCATCTTCAGCCACACGGTAGAGCTATCGAAATGAGAAAAATTCCCACCATTACTTCACAATCAGTCGGTATCTTTTCTGCGGACGGCGCTGGCGTCCCTCGCTCTCCTATTAGAGCTAGCAGCGGCAGTACCGCATTTGACGGTCGATTCGGTTGGCCTCCACCAGCCTACCATGAGCCCCGCTAAACAGTGTACCAATCCGATTGTTTGCCGATTTAATTTCTGGTGTCTGGTGCCTTTTAATTCCGGCTAATTTCAAGTTCGGCGTTTGCAATTACAATGACGCTTTTTGCCCTCTGACCCTCTGCAGTAGCTAGGAAAAACGGGGGCAAGGTCTTGGAGATTATCTCTAAAAAAAAACACAACAACAAGCATCAACCGAAAACACCCAAGAGCATCAGTTTGGAGCACGATAAAATTAAGCTCAATTTGAAATTCATCAATTGATGACCCGCCGGACGGTGGAGGCTGTAAAAAGTCTAATCATCGTTGGTCGTAGGTCGGTCGGTCGGTCGGTCGATTCGATAGTTAATCTGCACCATTCATCGCTCTGTGTATATAATTCGCGTTAATCTTGAATGGGCCATTTCGAACGGCTCATTTGCTTGCTCACTTACTCGCTGCCGCCGCCGCCGCCGTCGATGATGAGCGTAGGAAGCAAAAAAGCTCCGACTAATTGTACAAACGTAAAACCAGCAGTAAAAGAAATTATACGTGGGTACTACGAGGAGGTTTTAGAGCTCTTCTGCTACCGCATGAGCCAAGAGACCACACGCAAAAGCTGACGGATTGTGCATGTGCGGATGACGCTTTGCTAGACTTGTTCGACTTGGACTTGATTTTGGAAACTTTTCGCTTTGGATTTCCTTTCGGACCGGTCTAATCATGGTCGCAAGTTTGTTTCATTACACTGGCTCATTGGTTGAAGCGGATAATTACTCGTTATTCTTTCCACGTATTATTTTTTTGGGTTCACTAAAAAACCATCACCCGGCTACAAATTAACGATAAACTCGTGAACTTCGGCCAATCCTATGAATAGAAGAGCACATAGCTTTTCTCTCTCTTTCTCTGTGTTTTAGTGGTGCTCGTGGATAAGGTGCTCATTAAAAGATAGTAACAGAGTTATCGTGCCCTGCTCTGGGATCTTCAAGACTTCGACCTCTTTTAAATAACGGTCGAATGCTAATATTTAATCAAAACATGATTTTCGACAAATTTTCTTAGTAATCCATTAATGCTCGAACTACTTCACATTCATAATAAACACGTAATTTTATCTGGAGCACTTTGATATGACCAAAGAATTGTTTTATCGACATTTAAATTGAAATCTACGGTCACATTTTTGTTATAAAACACAGTGAGTCATATGAGCATGAGCATGAGCATGATTGATCGCCCACGGTTGCAACTCTGTTATTGCCAGACCAGCTGTAATTACACAGAGAACCAATAGACGATGCTTGGGACTAGCAATCATCCTCAATGTGTAAAAACTGGTGATCCCAAACTAGGCAATACCAGCGCCGGCCGCTCCCGAACGCAGGTCAAGAAAGGAAGGGATAGGAATGTGTTGACGTGACACTCGCTTTGATGGAAGCCGAGAACATCTCTGCACTTCTACGAGGAATCACTGGGATGTTGGGTAAGAGGGTTTGGTTTGCAGCAGGGTTCGTTTTGGTAAACGATAAGCTGAATTGATGTCCTAACGTTCATATAACGCGAAGGAACTTGGGATTGAACCCACGGTCTTCTGCTCGGTAAGCAGAAACGTTTGCCACTAGGCAGACGAGCTCCTTTATAATTATCGAGTTGCTGTTATTACCATTTAGTTACATTATCAAATAAAACGATTGAAGAATCTTGAATGTAGATAGGCCTGATATTAGACTCATGATGTTGTTGCTCAGTAAGCAAAAACGGTTCCTCTAAGGCCACCGAGCCCCTCATATCACATCATACTGTTACTCACGTTGTTGTAACCATTCAAACCCGGCACCGACGACAACGACAAGTTTTGCAAAATACACGATAGAAAAAAGCGATTTTACCATAAATCTCTTTAGTATTAAAGGGCCTGGGACCGCGTTTTTCTGCTCAGTAAGCAAGCCACTACAACCGACGATCTTTCAAATCCGAAAACTAAAAGCTACGAAAAAGTATTTGGGCCTTGATTAAATTCCACTTTCACGAACGTTCAATGTTTCAATTTGATTTTAAAGCATTGTTCAGGGAAAGTGATTCGATCTTTTAAAGCATGGTTTAAACAAACGACGTGATTCTATCAATAAGTTATGTAATGGGGCATGGGTGCGCTGTAAAACGACGCCCCCGAAAGCAGTTAACAATGTTTTTCAAACCGGATCAACCATACGTCAAATTTTAATTTACTTATTATATTTTCTGTGCCGTTACACCTGAGTTCTAGCTGATACGATTTTCTACAATAGTGGCTTGGAATGGATCTTAATATCTTTTCCCAGCAAGGCTCAAACATGTGTTTGAACTTGGGTCGATCAACAGTCATATTCTACCGAAAATAATGCTTTTGTACTCCATTTCCCGTTTCACCTGTGCATACAATGCCTTGGTTTTCTTTGCATGCACGTAACCTATAGCTCATACCGTAGTAGGCTGAGTATAAAAGAAAATGATTTACTTAGTTTGACAGTTGCACCATGACGAAGTGGCAGCGTATTCGTGATTTGTCCCACGCGCAACTGTCGCACCGTCAAGAGGGTTTTAGGCCGAGAAAAGAAAGGACAACTATCCACGAAGGTGGCCACAGGTCGTCTGAGGTCAGCTCGGGTTCCAAAGGGTTATCACTGCTATCAAAAGGAAGATTCGGGTGAATCCAGTGCGTTCAATAAGGAAGATGGCAAAGGAACACGGGATCAGTTACTTTACGGCACGGAAGATCGTAAAGAAAGATTGCGGGGCGAAGTCGAGGGCACGGAAAAAAACACACATAATTACCAACCACATCCGGGAGCTACGAGTCGAACGATGCAAGAAAATCTTGACCTTCCTTAAGCGAAAAAATCCGGTAATCCTGTTCACCGACGAGAGCATGTTTACCGTCGATTCCGTATCAAATTCCAGAACCGACCGGTATATTAGTTCTCTTCCGGTAAAAGACGTGGCCGACGAGCACAAGAACGTGTATCTGACCAAGCATCCTGCTAGCGTTATGGTGTTTGGATTGGTGTCTTCCGATGGCAAAAAAATGGACCCGGTGTTCATTCCAGAAGCAAGGTTGCAAATACTCATTTCAGCTAAAATAATGTTTTTCGGAATAATAAAACCATAAGATGGTATGATGGCATGTTTTACTTGTAACTTACAAGAAGAGGTGACAAAGTATGCGTTTGAAACATAAAATCTGTAAATTTTGCTTTCTATGAGTCACAATCAGCGATTTTCTGATCGCTGAGTGAGTGAGTGAGTAAGTGAGTGAGTTTGTGAAAAATCGCTGATTGTGACTCTCATGAAGTGAAATAAACAGGTTTAATATGTCAAACACATTCTTTGCAACCTCTTCTTGTATCCTACCAATTCAAAATTTGATCATGGCATCTAATTATTTCATAATTTAGAAAAACATTGTTTTAGCTGAAATGAGTATTTGCAACCTTGTCCAGAAGGCGACAAGGTCAACACGGAGATCTACATCGGGATTTTAAGAAAGTATGTTCTTCCGTGGATCAAAGAACAGTACGGTCCGAAGCCAAATGCTGTATTTCAACAAGATGGGGCTCCGTGCCACACCTCGAACCGCACTCAGAAGTGGTTGCAGGAACATCTTCCGTTCTGGGCGAAGGATATGTGGCCGCCATCCAACCCGGATCTTAATACGCTGGATTACTCAATATGGCGCGTCATGAAGGCCAAGGCCTGTTCTAAACGCCACCCGAGTACAGCAAGCCTCAGACAAACATTGACCCGTACCCTGTGAGAAATGGATCCAGACTACATTATTAGAACCTGTCGTGCATTCCGGAAGCGTGTGGATTTGTAATTGTGTAATTGCTGCTAGTGGAAACTCGATCGATGATTAACATAGTTTAAGACTCTGAAAAATATCCCATCCTCTTTGAATAATAAAAAAACTCGTAAACGAAATTTTTGAGATTTTTTTTTACATTTTGACATTGCTCAATGGTGCAAACATTATCACGCATACGGTAAGATTTAACGAGACAAAAGCAAGACGATGAAACAATAGTAACTTGTCATTACTCAGGGGTAGGTAAGCAGTTAAAATTTGTATAAATGGGGCAAGGTGGTTCTAAATTTTCTATAAAGCGTAGTTTATGGACAGACTCAAAACAACTGTCAGTCTATCAGCCAGATTCATATACGCGAATAGAGGAAACATTCATCTTCCTGATAGTGATGCTAGGCTCTATCTACATTTCACAAGACCATACCACCTCCCCCTGCATAAACAATCATCCATACACATATATTACGTTTTGTATGGACTATGAATATTCGCCACTTTCTTTCCCCCTCAATCGGCCAACTACCTTTCCTCGTTAATTCTCCAACCGAAGTAACAATTTTGGTTTTATGAGGGTTTTGTAGGCCATGATTTAGAATAGAAGAATGCTTTAAAACCTCGATAAAACTTTATACCTTGCCCTTTAAAACATGAAATATTTCCATCCTGGACGGTTGCTTGTTTCTACTTTGACCTGATCCCTTATCCAGTTTCTATTCACTAGCTTGATGTTCTTGTTGAGGTTTTCCATGAGCCCCTGCTGCCTGTGCTGCAATATCTTGCCTGATTCTAATCCAGCGCTTGCTTTCGTTTCTGCCCCTCCTTAGTGTATCGTCAATTCATCTTCACTTATGTTTCAGAAATTCTGTTCATATCGATTTCGGATCTGTCGGATTCAGTTTAGATATATAATGCCATATTTATTCGGTACATCTTAAATCGACTTTTAGGTGGCCATATGGCTCTGTGATTGCTGTTTTGAGTGCCATATTGAGTTGGTCATATTTCGACGAGTAGATGTGATGTGATATGTCACTTGATATGGTTATGAGACATATCAAATTTGACCATGTGGAACCATAATACGGAATATCCAGAACCGGTTCAATGGTGGCCATATGGCTCTATGGTTGTCGTTTTGAGTTCCATTAGTCAGACTTCGTTGAGTAGATGTGATTTATATGTCGCTTGATATGGTTATTTGTTGTTTATTAATTTATTTGATAAGGCTCAACCGAACTAACTCTGCCGAGGATTCTTGTTCACTATACAATACATCTTAAAACTATAGTCAAAAGGTAAAACACAATAAACATTTTATCTTCTGCTATCCAATTAGCCTCCTCCACCAGAACGGGAGCCACTTCCAGTGGTTTCATTGTATGGTAGATTCGCCAACGGGGGTCAGAGCGCTTCCATTGCAGCAATGGACGCAAAACGTGGTCAGCACTCACACACAAGCATGGGAAAATTCATTCACTCGCGCGAATGCCACAGAATCAAAATAGCCATCCTCACCTACAAACAGATTACCGAACGAGTGTAAATTCTTCCAACCAAGTGACTCTGCATGTCAACTCAGAACTGACAGCAATAGAAAAAAAAGGATAAACTGAAAATCAGCCAAAAAATTTTACTCTACCGAGGGAGAACCAGATTGAATGCGTAAGATCCGAATGATAACGATTTAAATAGCCGAGTCAGATAGTTTTTGGCTTACTGGTTTAAATCAGTTGAATTGACCACAGCAGTTATACAGTATTTGCTTGACGCTTATGTTTATGTGTTACAGTCTAACCGTTTTCTCCATATTAACAGCAATTTAAATGTGTCAATGTATGTTTAAAGCTAGAAAATAAAAAGTGATTTTTCTGCAAATTTCAACAACTCAACAGAATGCAATCGTTAAAGGCTCAGCATAGCAAAAATAATAAAAGAGAAATCATCCACACTACTACACTCAGAATCATTCATGTTACGCTCAACTGTCTGTTTTGCTCAAATCTGCGTTCATCGAAGAAAATAGAAGCAATGCGAATACGAACGAAATCAGTGCGGCTCGCACAAACTGCTGTTCGTTTCTGATGCTGTATACGTGTGAGTGAGTAGTGAAAGCAAAATGAATCGATTTTTCCCATTTCTCCCATGCTTGCTCACACATCCATCATGAAACGGTTGCTTTCCAAAGTCGACGACGCATCGACTGAAAGAACTGCTGATGAACAACAATGAGGAGGACCACACAATGGTTGCTGCCGAGTAAACAGACGATCGCGTGACACGCATTGAAAGTGGTCTGCTTCTGTCGACAGCCGAGTGAACACTGAGATGATATGGTTATGAGAGATATCAAATTTGACCATGTTGAACCATAATCCGGAATATCCAGAATCGGTTCTATGGTAGCCATATGGCTTTATAGTTGTCGTTTTGAGTGCCATTGGTCATATTTCGTCGAATAGATGTGATTTGATATGTCGCTTGATCTGGTTATGAGACATATCAAATATGACCATACGGAATCATAATCTGGAATATCCGGAACCAGTTCTACGGTGGCCATATGGCTCTATGGTTGTCGTTTTGAGTTCTGTTGGTCATACTTCGTTGAGTAGATGTGATTTAATATGTCGCTTGATATGGTTATGAGAGATATCAAATTTGACCATGTTGAACCATAATCCGGCACATCCGGAACCGATTTCAAGGTAGGCATGGGGTCTTATGATTGTTCTCTATGATTTCCGGGACTTTTAATCTAATCTAACACCAACACAGCCAGTTCATGAAAGCATCCTGGAGAATGATAGATATACATCCATCACTTTTTTTCTATTTGGTATATGTTGCACATTTGCACTGTGCAGCATTTAAGGGGCAAGATGATTTTGAAACATCAGGCCTGTTCAAGATTTAAACAAGATGCTTCAGAATCCAATAAATGGATGAAACGTGGACATCTCGTACCGTACGTTCCGTTGAATTGTTATTTATATGTCGTTGGGAGCATCTAGTCTAAAAAGGTTAAGTGGTGTTCCATTTTCTTCTAGCGGTTGGGACCTGAGCACTAACTCTTGTCCTAGCCCTATATGGCATATGGCTATAGCGCCATTACTCGCTTTCTGAAAAGAGAAAAAGGGAGGGGAACACATTCCTGACGTAGTTCACGGATTGCAGTAGCTTGTTGATGGGTTCCGATTTTCGTTCCTACGTACTCTCTATGATTTCCGGGTCTTCCACGAAAAACATCAATGTTGTCGCAATCATATGTAAGATGAATGATAAAGATTGAAAAAACACCCCCGTGCCAACACATTCTTGATTATATAGCAAAGAAAGAGGGGCCTGGGAGGGGGAGTACCACCTAACAAATGTTAAAATCGCTCACCAAATACATGTTTAAAAAAAATCAATTTAAACGGCCATGGCATCTCTTAGATACAAATTTATGATAATAAAAAGTAAGTTAAGTTAAGTTTTCTTTATTAGGGAGGCTTGCAGCCTGAGGCTGGTTCGCCTCCGTGATAATAAAAAGTTCGTCCCGGGCTTTTACGAGTTAAATCAAAAATACAGAAACAAACAATGATTTTTTGTACGAAATTTAGCTTAAAATATGCATATGAAAATACTTTCAAATTTAACTACTGTTTTTCTTTCAGTGTACATTGTTTTATTTTTCTATATCTATACACTGTTTTAAACACATCGGCCTTTGACGGCAATTTAATTAGAAAATTGCTTTTCAGTGCACTAATTTTCGAAAAAAAAAATTCTTCACCCTCCCTCCCAAAACATGACCCATTAGACTGATGCAAAATGGTTCCCGGTTCAAACGGTTCCAACGATTCCAAAATTTGAAGTAATTTAGTATGAAACTGACTTGGAACAAGCTATTTGAAGTTTATATGGAAATTACTATGGGAAAACCAAATTTTGTATTCATATCTATCTAATATTTAACCCTATTAGTCTGCTAAGGGGCCTCCCTTAGCTCAGTCGGTAAAGGCGCAGCTACAAAGCAAGACCATGCTGGAGGTGGCTGGGTTCAATTCCCGGTCCGGTCTAGGAATTTTTCGGGTTGGTAAATTTCTCGACTTCCCTGGGCATAGAGCAGGATTGGACTTGCCACACAATTATACAACTGCAAAAATGGTACAGGCATCGGAAGCTCTCAATTAATAACTATGGAAGTGCATCTAGAACACTAAGTTGAGAGCACGCAATAAGCTAATATGCGATATGCAATAAGCTTGAAATGCGAAGAAGAAGAAGAAGAAGATGTCTGATGTAAAAATTGATAGCTGTATTTGTAGTAAATTTTCACTGCTACAACTTTGTTGAAACCCATTTTTCGATAAAATCCTTACCAACAGTTCTTAATGATTCAAGTCACTGTTGTCTTATGATTATGCTAAATCAACTGCTCAGCAGGCAAAATTGGTGTTTCTGGCGCGTAGAATAGAGCTAAAACATCATGGCTACTATGTCACACTGCAGAATACAGTGTTGCCCACAAAACAGTTGCTTTATCAGGCAGCTCAGGCATAAGATTATCAATCTCTTAAACAATTAATAACTATTTAATTTGATTTTTGGCTGCAAAACAATATTTCGCAAAGTTGTAGCTGAGAAAATTTTCCATAAGAATAATTATAGAAAATTTTACCGTTGCAATATGGAAGAAGGATAGAATACTACGAGGATAAAAATTGGTTTTCCCATAGTAATTTCCATATAAACTTCAAATGGTTTGTGCCTAGCCGAAACTATTGAGTGTAGCATTTTAATGTCTTCTTGAATGTTTCTTCAATTTTTAAATAATTTATTGCAGTGGTGATTTTTTTTGCTTAAGGGGGGTACACACTAAAACAAAACTATTCTATGTCTTGTTAAAATTGATGATCCTTTATGAACACATTGAGATGGAGCCTTTTTAAGAAACTTTGTCCAAGACGTCAATTTTCCATCTCTCAAGTGGACGACCTTATAACTGGTGAAAATGGAGTACAAACGGTAGTACCCCCTTAAAAATCGTTTTTACCATTACTTTTTAGTTTTAATTTTGAAATTTTTTCAATGTTCTACAAAGTTGTAAGAGCTCTAAAAATGCTCATTTTTGTTCAACAAAGCAAATCGCTATCTCTTCAAGGAAAGGATTTACATCCATTTTTATAATTTTTCAACAATAACTTTAAAGGGGTGTATCTTGCAGGTTAGCAGGTATTAGCAGCTAAACTGAACGTAATTTCGTTCAACAGCTTATACCCTACTGTTACATACACAATTCATAGGGGAATCCAAGGGGAATGCCTAATGAATTTTCTAATAAAGTTCCACAATGTTTTGTTACGTTTTGCTGTTTTCATTTGCCAAGTATGTACATTAGAGTGGGTTGCAGCTTCGACAAAGTTGTTTGGTATAGTATTCTTAATCTAAGTCCGAGTTTTGGTGTGATTTGAGCAATATTTAGATTTTTGGTGTGCAAATGAATAGGATCGTTCTTTTTCCCATACAAAATTTAAAATTCTCCCGCAAATCGAGATTATAACCAAATTCGTTCAAATGTTGTCCAGTTGTAGGGGACCAGAATGAACATAAAAAAGAGCAGTGGGAAACCCACTCTAATTGGAAAAAATGACAATGAAAACAGCAAAACGTAACAAAACATTGTAGTACTTTATTAGAAAATTCATTTGGCATTCCCCTTGGATCCTCCTATGAATTATGTATGTAACAGTAGGGTATAAGTTGCTGAACGAAATTACGTTGGGTTTAGCTGCTAATACCTGCTAACCTGCAAGATACACCCCTTTAAAGTTATTGTTGAAAAATTATAAATATGGATGTAAATCCTTTAAATGAAGGGATGTACTCAAAAAATTACGAAACATTCTAAAAGACATCATAATGCTACACTCAATAGTTTCGTCGCAAATGGCCATGTCCCACTATTTTTGATTTCGTCCCACTGTGCGTCGGCACCCATTGACTGTTTTTGGCTACCACAATTTAATCGTTAGTTTAGCTGTATTTTCTGATCAACACACTTCGCTGAATGTATTCTACCGATTCTTTAGTCTTTCGGCTTAAATCTGATTACATTTTTACAACTGAGCAAACCCAGTGCTGTAGTTGAGGGTAGTCGAAGGGTAGTCGACGACTAACTAGCTTTTATCGGAAACCAAAATTTCTTAATTTGTTTAGTTGGTGCGCCCTTATATTACTTCTACGACTACCAAGCTCAAATTTTACGACGACAGCACTGAGCAAACCTGTTATACGAAGTTTTTCTTCAAATGAAACATACGCACTACAAAATACGGCTGATTTCAAATTGCCGATAATAGAACAGCTGGTTAACACGCAGTTCAAATGGAAAGTTTGCCAAAGAAAAAGATGCTGCCGACAATAGTCACACTAACCTGAGAAGTTTGGAGCGTTGTGAAAACGTTTTCAACCCGCTTTGGACAATTCTGTCGATTGGAATGGAGAGAATAGCAAGCAGCAGATAAATGTAAGCAAACAAACACGTCATATGTGTGCGTAACGCTTAGAAGGGCGGACGCTGCTTAGATTGACGAGAATACGTAAACTCCCCTGTATAATAAAACAGCGTTTTTGACAAATTGGGGTGTTTCAACATTGTTGGCCAGCTAGAATGGAAAAATACCCCACTGTGCAACGGCGTTCTTTCCCTTCCGAAGGATGTCGTGAGCAGAGATTTTTTTCGCCTCAGGAAAATCCCAACGACCTCGGCTGAGATTGAACCCAGACACACTGGAGTGAGAAGCAGTCACACCTATCACTTCACCACCGGTGCCGTCCTGAGCTCTGCGATAGATCACAACGCAGGAGGGCTCAGCGTAAAACTTGACTCCAAAAAAAAAAAGTAGGTGCGCGAAGCAATAAACCCATCATGGATACAAACAAGAAACCTGGGCAATTTTGCTGTCCCACTGCCCACAGATGCATCTTCAGATGAACACCACATAGCAAAAGCGGCCGAGTGTGACTCACTTGCCCTGCAGCATAGTTGCTGTTTTTAACATGATAATTACGAAGCCACATGTTTGAACAACTTCCTATGGCCACTGCAACTTCTCTGCGGGGAGAGCTCATAGTTCACACAGGGCCAGCAGCAGCAGCAGCAGCATCAGCAGCAGACTCTCCGTTTGTGGTCAGTCTCAGTCCTGTATAATTGGGCAGCATTGCTACAACAATGTATCACCATCGACTTGCTGCAGCAGGGACGCATTTTTTGCCGGGTGTCGTTTCAACTTGACACAAAGCACCTAACGGTAATTGCTACATGTGTGTAGTGTCTCTCATAGGTTGCGGACAGTACACACTTTGATTCGTATGAGTAATTTCTTGAATGCCTTGGTTGGTTTTTCTTCTTCTTATTATTATTTTGCAAGATCTAAGATGCACAGGCACCTGACTGACTGTGCAATAAATTTCATATGATTGGTGAAGTGCTGATGCGTTGCTAAATTCCAAGTACGTGAGAAAATCCAGTGCCGATCACATTCTGCAATCCAATCGAACGAAATCGAAATGACTTTCCGAAAAATTCAATTCCGGCTTGAAACACCACTTCCCCACAATAATGGGTTGCATCTTCCTTGTGTCGATCGCATTCGTGTCTCAGACCTCAGACGAACCTCTTTTTTCTCCAAAAAGCCCCACGCAGCAGAAGCACCGAAACGAAAACGAAAACGAGATGCGCACGGTGATGACGACAACGACGACTCGACGCGAAGATGACAGAGACCCCAAAAAGCAGCATCATCATCATCATCATCGCTATCACCATCGCCATCATCTCGCCCGGTCGGTCGCATCTTCCAAATCTTCTTTCGAATCCTCCGAAACCCGTTCAGCACTAAACTGAAGGATGGAGAAAAAAAATCGGTGAAAGTATTGACCCCAAAAAAAGATTATAAGTTATTTTTAAATAATTTCGCATCTTTTATTTTGCACCTCGACGGGTTCGGTTGCGTCGAACTCGTTTCGACAGTTGTCGAGCAAAGCAACTAACCAGCCGAGGGGGGTTGGGGGGAAGGAAAATTTTGTGCATTTTTTATCATCGTTTGCCCAAAAGTAAACATCATTATGAGCAGTGCACTTGAAGATGTATGCTCGCACTTGCAGTTTGTTTACGCGCTGACTAGGGTGGTTCTATCACCGGTGATCGATTGGACCCGTTTATGCGATTGGAGTTCAACCCTATTTGCCGTGGAGGAGCCCAGTTGGTCAATCCAATGCGATAAAACTTTTACGGTTGTCCACTTTCGGGCGGGGGGAACCCACACACCGTTTCGTGGACGGTATTATGCATAAACAGCAGCAGATTTAAACGCGCCGTAGTCGAAAAGCTCTCAGGTGGCAGATCTGCTACCACCCAGCAAGTGATCGAGCACGCGAGTTCGAATAAAGAGATCCAAAGAAAACCTATCTACCCACCTACCGGCATGCTACAACAATGTAGGTAAGCAAGCCGGCCGGCTGCGGTTGGCCGTTCCAATAATTGTAGCTACTTCAGGGGAACCTCGCGGGCACGCGTAAACATACATAGGTACTTTGCACGCCGCGGACAGACTCGGGCAACGTGTTGTTTGCATACGACGAGCATCGAGTGGTACCACTCGATCACTTCGGATCATCGTCGTCATAGACACACGACACTACCTACATTCACGATGCTGCAGGCCGGTTGGCTCATCGGAGTCCAGGTCCAGGCGATATGATAGGCCTTCGGTGAATGAAGCAATATCATCACACTTGAACGCCCATATGGTCCCCTGCTCCTAAAGTAGTATAGCCCGAGCGAAGCAAAACAGCGATCGAAAATCGATCAAACGATCTCTGGTGAATGAATTTCCGATCGATTGAGTTGTTAGTTTGTCTGACTCGTTTGAGACAACGTTGTTTGGAATGTTTACACGGTGCGGTTGGTGTGCCCGCTGCCGGTCAAGTGTTGTTGTGAAAACTTGACTACTGTTTCCATTCACAGGGGACGGTTGATGGAGGGTAAATAGTTGCTTACTTGGAGGTGCCGAACATTTGTAGCCATTGTCTGCGCAGCTTGTGATTGTACAAGCAGCTTCTGTCAACACTGTGGCATGAATGTGGTAAATTTGTAGATGTAAATTGAAGATCTACAGGTAAATGGACACCATTGTGGTCGATATTTCACGTAATTCACCAATTTGATGCCTCGAAGAGATAGAGGGAAGGGTCGGTTAATACGGTTAGACGATGGTTCCAGAATTGGCTCCCAGAGCAAAGATCCAGATATGGCCACTTACTATGACCACAAATTAATAGATTACTGGAAACTTATGCTTCAGTTTGAAATACTTTACCATTACAATCCGATTTATGGGGTACTATTGTACGCTTCAAAAATGATTAATCGTCTGAGAAGCTGAGCGAACTTGAAAAATGTTCGACGAACTAGCAAACCTTTTCCGTATAATACAGACAGTATGTTTTGTTTTTGTTTTCTTCAAACGACTTGCTCCCAAAAATTCAAATTAACGCGATTTTATAGCAATCTACTAGGGGAAATGATGGCTTCGACAATACCTTAACCTATTATCGTCAGGGGGTAAACAACGTCCTTGAGTGCTCAATTTTGGCATGTGGATACATTGTGTTTCAGAGCATCTATTGGCCAAATTTGAGTGCTCTAGGACTTTGTTTACCCCCCTGACGATAATAGGTTAAGGTATTGCCGAAGCCAACATTTCTCCTATCTTTAAATAAATAGCTTTAGTTTTTCTTCTCTTCGTAACGAGGAATGCAATGAGTGTTACAGCAGTTGGAACTTTATGAAATGAAGTTCTAGGTCAACGCGGGAAACCCGAATAACTTAGCATCTTCTTGGATCCATGGATACGTGCAACCTTCACTGTGGCGCACCAAATCGTAACCGAGTATGAGTTACACTTCTGTTTTGTCAAGTTGATAGCGAGAGTTGCGGAGCTTAATCGTGTCGGACTACGTTAACACGATTGTGATGAGATTCACTTGCCAGGAGCAAATGTCGCGGGTTTTTTCTAGTAGCCAGGAGACAATTTTATACAAGTTTAAATTTAGCAAACTCCAGAAAAGCTCAGGAAACATCAAGAGAAGTCTGTAAACCATGGCCCACTTAGGCTGTGAACCGAAACCTTCATTCGCAAACCTAAACCACAATCGGGTAGAGGAGAATTTCCCCTGCCTGTCCATTATGTTGGTTTGCCTTTGCGGACTTCGGTTCGCGAGAAAATGGCCTTACAAGGTTTGTTTACAAAATGTAGTTAAGGCCATTTCAATTGTTGGTCTTGAATTTAACTCGTGGTTACAAGTGACATTTCGAAAGTTATTTAGGCTGTGAACCATTTGCCGAGTTAAATTTAACTCGTGGTTAAAAATGACATTTCGAAAGTTATTTCTTATGTTCGAAAATCCCCGTGCTGTCGATCGACCGGTTTTCGAGCCACGGTCGTCAAAATTTAACTTCTTGTCTGTCAGAAATAACCATGCTCGGATAGCAGGGTTAATCGATAACTTTCCATCTGTCAAATTTTAACCAAAAGTTAAAATAATCCACCAAATGGTTCAGAGCCTTAGTATGTTCGAAAATCCCTGTGTTACCGATCGATCGGTTTTCAAGCAGAGCTCAGCCACGGTTGTCAAAATTTAACTTCTTGTCGGTCAGAAATAACCACGCTCGGATAGCAGGGTCAATCAATAACTTTCCATGTGTCAAATTTTAACCAAAAGTTAAAAAAAATCCACCAAATGGTTCAGAGCCTTTGGTTGTGGTCCATTTGGAAAACTTTCACTTAAGTTTGACACTTCGAAAATAAATTAAGATGTTCGAAAATCCCTCTATTGTTGATCGGCCGATTTTCGAGAAACCGTCTGTCAAAGTTGAAAATTCTCCAAATGGAACGCAACCTTATACCCTGGACAGACTATGGCTTATATCATGTAATATAGGCTGTCTTGCAATGAGCACTCATACATAGGATTTCCAGTGAAAACTAGATGTATGAGTGCTCATTGCAAGATAGCTTATATTACATGATATAAGCCATAGTCTGTACATAGTATTAGGCTGTGAACCATTTGCTGAGTTAAATTTAAGTCGTGGTTAAAAGTGACATTTCGAAAGTTATTTTCTATGTTCGAAAATCCCCGTGCTGTCAATCGACCGGGTTTCGAGCCACGGTTGTCAAAATTTAACTTCTTGTCTGTCAGAAATAACCATGCTCCGATAGCAGGGTTAATCAATAACTTTCCATCTGTCAAATTTTAACCAATAGTAAAAAAATTCGCCAAATGGTTCAGAGCCTTAGTAATGAAAAAAAAAAAAAACTCTTTCGCGCATTACAGCGCTCCTAGTGGACGTTTTCGGAAGCTTTTGACGTATATTTGTTGACAACAACAATAACAATAACAGTGTATCTTTTTCAATTCATAAAACGGTCTTGTTTTGGAGACAAGAGGAGCGTAGAAAAAACAAAATCGTGTGCAGTCACCTGGAAAATCCATCGTGATCCGCGTCCTAGATGGTTAAAGTGTTGAATTTTCCTAGGAACACCGTATGGTGCGTGCTCAAAACGTACAGGGTACAGGTAAATCTTGACGACGAATCGGAAGCCCCAAAGTAAACGCCGGAATGGAACAACGTGAGGTCCATCGGAAGCAACCCAGGTATGACCGATCGCGATTTGAGTGAACCGCGATGGCTTACAGGGTGTCCCACATCAAATTGCATCACGAAAAAAAAAAACGTTGTAGAAATTTACCTAGTTGATAGATCCTTTTCAAACTAGTAAGCTTTGTACAACATCTGGCTGCAGCTTTTTCTTCATGTCTTCCTCAGATTTCACCTTCTTGCTTCATAATAACCTAGTGTTTTTAGATGGGCCTTAGTTCCGGTGCATTGGGAGGGGGGCAGATCATGTCCTTGGCTACGAAAGTGACCCAGTTGGCTTCGTACCACTCCAGGACAACATTTGAATAGTGGCACGAAGCTAGATCTGGCCAGAAGATCGTAGGGCCTTCGTGTTGCTTCAACAGAGGAAGCAGACGCTTATTTAGACACTCCTTGAGGTAGATCTTCCCGTTTACAGTCCCGGTAGCCACGAACGGCGCACTCCGTTTGCCACATGAGCAGATCACTTGCCAAATCATGTATTTCTTGGCAAACTTTGAAAGTTTCTGCTTCCTTACTTCCTCCAGAACATCAAACTTGTGCTGGACAGTGAAGAACAGTAGCCCCGGAAGCTGCCGGAAATCCGCCTTGACGTAAGTCTCATCATGCATGATGAAACAATGAGGCTTCGTCAGCATCTGGGTGTAGTTTCCAGGCCCGTGGCTTTCCCACCATATTTTGCCGTTCGTCACGATTTGGAGCCTTCTGCACTTTGTACGTATGCAGTCCCTTCCGGTGCTTGGCTCTCTGCACGAAAAACTTGTACAGATTCAATTTCTTGGCCACATCCCTGACCGAAGCACTGGGATCTCGCTTAAACGCTTTCATGACACGCTTGTGCTCGTGATCACTAATAGAACATCCATTCTGACCGCATTTTTACTTCCGTTTGATGCTCAGAGTTTCGTAGTAACGTTTAATCACACGACTCACCATTGACTGCACGATTGCGAGTTGTTTTCCGATGTCGCTCTGAGAGAATTGAGGATTTTCCTGGTGCTTTTCGGGTGACGCCATTTTTTTCAACTTTCGAAAAACTGACAGCGATAAAAATACAGTGTAAAAAATACACTCTAAACTACTTCTACCCAAATTTTCAAGAGAAAATACCCAATGGGTAATTTTCTACAGCATTTTTCCGGGATGCAATTTGATGTGGGACACCCTTTACAGGCATACCGCGCCAATAGTCAACCCAATCGATCGCTCTAGCAGAATGTCGTAGCTGGAACCCGTGCTCGAAAGCTGTATGACAACCTGCTGACCAAGTACGGTGGGTGCACTGCATACTTATGGATGATGAAACCTATGTAAAGGCTTGATGACTTGATTTTACAAGGCGAAGGCTCGAAGATGTGTTCCTGGCAGATTCAAATTTGTTTTTCCGGATAAATTCGCACGCAAATATTCAGCTGTGGCCAGAAAACAAAGGTTTCCGTAAGAGAGAAAATTTACAAAACCAAATGTCTCCAGATGCGAATTCTATCATACTATCACACTTTCATACTATCATCCATAACATGATGGTCCAGTGACATTTTGGCCCGTTCTTGCGAGTTGTCACTACAACAATGGTACAATGACAAAGGAGTCCAGTTTGTTCCGGAAACCCTCAATCCGCCCAATTGTCCCCAGTTCAGGCCCATTGAAAGCTACTGGGCAATTATGAATCGGAAACAGAAAGTAAAAGGCACAGTCATCAAAACGGCAGCTCAGATGAAAAATTGGTGCGATCAAATCGCCAAAACAGTGGACGAGACCGTTGTGCGCCGCTTGACGGGTCGTATTAAGGGAAAAGTTCAAGAATTCCTTCGATACCGCGGTGAATAATTCGTTTCGTATTTTTTATTAAAAAATAAGGAATAGTATGCACTTTAGTGAAAACCGTTTTCAAATTCGCAGTAGACCCAAATGGTGTTATTGTATTACTAAGTGGCCCATGCTTTACAAGGGAACATCAGAAATGTTCAGAAGAATAACAGCGAGTAAACATCAAAGAAGGTCAGGAGATATTTACAGAAATTTAGTGAGCATCAATTAACTCCATGGATGTTCACGGTGCATTGGAGAAGCTCAAAAATCTTCAGAGTGTTTGGGGAATCGTAGAGATGTTCAGTAGACATTCAGGGAAGTCCATCAAAATTTAAGCGTAGCCCAGAAGGACATTTGAAAAATTTAGGAAGTTCAAGGAACCTCAGATGAACCAAGGACTTTGCCCTCAGGGAAACCCAGAGGAATATAAGAGAAGTTCCCAAGAACTTTCGGATAAGTTCAGCAAATGTTATTGCGATATTTACACCCATTTACACTCAACCAGAATTCATTATTGTCACAGTCGAATCTCGCACACGATTTCGCAGTCCGTACAACATACTTAAAGATAAAGGTTAGCTGATATTTCTATACAAAGTGCCGTTTTGAACACCTTCATTTTTGTGAACCTTGCAGTACCTGTCAGCTGCTCAGTCGAGGGCGAGAGCCAACAACATATGGTTTGTTTTTGCTTACAGTTGAAAATTGATTAGAAGTACTGTTCCGGAAATCAATTGTTATTTCAAAGGCATATCATTTCCTCCAGTTAAACGGTAAGGAAACATAAATCATGAAAATTCCAAAGGAGAATTTGAAACCTTGAATTTAAATTTTTAATTTGCAGATAAATATCCAAAAATGGAAGATCCCTCCAGTGATTTCGATCCTGTAGAGTTTGACTGGGGAAGCCAGATATCCAGAGGAAAGATTGATGGATTCTGATGAGCTTTCGGGAGAGGATGATGGTGCAATGGAGCTGGAAACGGAATAAAATGTTGCCACCGATGCCAAATCATTGAATGATCCTGAAAAACTCGATGCTTCCATTCCACTGCGTGATTTTAAAGGCCAAACTTCAGCTGGAGAACTAGACACTTGGTTGATTTGTGCAAACAGTGTCCAAGAGTTCCTGCACAGTGTTTGGGAGCAATCCGAAAAGAACCTCGTTCGACGCGTCATAACAGTGTGTGACGATGAAGGCAATATCACTTATACCTGGGAGTTGAAAGCAATGATCGAGGAGGTTGACTTTGTCCATTATGCACTGTTTTATGATAAGCAAAATCGAAGAACCATAACGGTGGACAAGTTGCCAACAAATATTCTCCAAAACTGGAGAACGAAGAGTAGTGTTGAAGTTTTGCTGCACAGATACTCCCTCACTGTGAACATGAAGACGTGGAAGAAAGTGGAAAAAGCTCTAATCTATACCAAAAAACCGCGGTGGTGCTGCGACGACGGAATATACGCAAGAAATGGCGAACGATTTGCGTCAGAAGTATGGTCATATTTGGAACGGTCAGGACATTGCTTGGAGTATCTGGGCAAGCACCATACTAGCTGCACCAGCTCATCAGCAAGACATCAATCCACCGGCTAGCTGTTTAGACCTACTGTCAATGAGAGAAAATGAACAAATGCGACGAATCAGAAAAGAATATCGTGTAGCTCATAACGTAAACGATGGCTATCAGTCGGAGGTTAGGAAAGTAATGGATGCGTTTTCAGAGTTAAAGGAAGCACCTCTACAACAAGCTTTGAAACTTGCTGTGTTGGAAAGGCACATCGAAAACTTGGTTTTTAGAAGTCAAATTGAAGAATCGTTCATCAGTTCTGCTGAATCAGCCTTAGATGCACGTGAGAGCGAGTCTTCGACATTCGTTCCCTAGTAGCACGCATGTCACAAATCGGTTGTGGCAACTTCTATACAACTTAAATCAGTCATAAACAAGTTGCTGCAACTTATTGTGACGGAAATGTGCTACTCCAGTTGCATCTAGCGTTAAGGAAGCCGAGGACGTTGAACACATCTAAGGTTAAATGGTAAAAAAATTTGCCCAAGAATTTGAATTTGTTGTGCAATATCCGAAAATAACATAAACAACATGAAGCAAGGCATTGACTTTTCTTATTCCATACAATACGATTTATGCTTTCGCTGGTATGCGCTACACTTCTTGTGGTTCTCTTTTAATTAACAGTCGTTTGACGTGGGATCAAATTTTCCACCTTTGAGGTAGCCACATTTTTTGAACGAATTGTTCATATTGTAGTTTGAAAAATGTTTCATAATTTTTGCTACCGTGAACTTCAGTTTTGTTTTGCCGTTTTCATCGTACTCTCGCTGGAGGCGCTTTTTGCACAATCCAAACAGCACTTCGATCGGGTTCATGTGAGGACAGTAAGCAGGTAGAAAAATGAGATGAATACTCAGTGTCCTGAAATACTACACCAAGTTGGGGTCGCAGTGGATCCGAGCTCCGTCTAGGATCCACACGGAACGGAACCCTGGATGATGTTGTACGTGTCCACTGGTGAGTGCAAATCGCTTACAGCAGTCAACAAATTTCGATCTCGTGAACGTTCCTTCTGTGTGGCAAACTTCCACCATACCTTCCTGTCCAGCGAAGCACAGTAGGGATTCCCGAGGTTTTATGACGAACTCACCTTTGAAAAGGAGTCGTTTCCCTCGAGCACCAAATCCTTTCGTTCGCAGCATAGCTTTATTGTCAAAGCTGACTTCATAACTGAGAACATCATCCTGCTTTATCTGTATAGCTCGCATTCAATAGCTTTCCACGTCATTCCGTCGTGATGAAGGATTCTACAAATCGATGACACAGAGGTGGTTGCATGGAAGTGTTTCAGAAAAAGTTTTGCTGCTTCATCCAGGAAAGTACAACTGAACTATCCAACGACGTTTTTCGGCACCAATTTTTTGTGCTGTTCTAGCATATGCTGTTCGGTTGAAGTATCCATCATCCTCGTATCGCTGTATCCAGTTAGAAATCGTAGTTTTATTTTTCTTGTACATTTTGGCGAGTTGAATTCTGCTAAGAACTAAAAAGTAATAGCCGTACAACACATGATAGACTGTGTTAGTCGAAGCTCGCCGGTTCTTCACTTCTGCTATGATACTGGCCATGCCGGATTCCACTACAAAAAATCCTGTTTGGGAATAAATATAAATATATTTATATTACACAGGTTTACCAAAAAATGTTTGAACATAAACAAATTCCTCAGTCGAACGAAACGTCACAGATCTGCCACTTTGACAGTACGAAATTCTAAAAAGGGCAGTGCACGGTTGTCACAGAAATCTAATTGTCGTAAAAAAGGCAATAGATAATTTAAATTAATATTAGTTAAAGTTTAGCGAACATAACATAAACGCAGGAAACATTAGAGCAGTAGGCCGTGTTAACAATTCTTCGAAGCAGAAACGAGATCTAGATTTGGAAACTGGACTTAGAAGTGATGATGGCGAAAAATGAAAGTCAAACTAACATTGGCACAAGTATCTCCACAGGTTCACTCCTGGAATTCTGTTCAGCATTGTAGTGACCTGACCGAGGTTTCAAGCCACGGCCGTTTGTCTCATGTACATGTATGTGTGCGTTTTTTGATCATTAAATAAGCTCTACACACTGACTTAAGTTTACACAAGTCGTTTTGTATTATACGACTACACGCTGAATCAAGTTTATTCAAGGTATAGTTATCGTTATATACTATGGTTATTATTCTATACCAATTCTATCTACCGCAAGCAGAGCGGAAAATTTGGCCGATGAGAGTAACTCAGTAACTGTGTTGAATGCAACTCAAATTTGCAAAAGGTGTGGTTATTAAAATTTGTTTAAATTTGACGAACATTTGTTGCAGAAAATCTGACTTTCTGTTAATTAGTGATGCTGTTTTTACTAACCAATATTTTAAAACAAAAATGGTCATATCTAAGTTATTTAAGTTATTTATAATTTATATTTGCCTAGAGTTCATATTTCCTAAAATCTTTAACAATCTCTTAAGAAATTGATTAACAGATCAATCAAGAACGCATAGAACAGGGAATAGAGGTACAGTATCTGCACGCTGTATGCAAATGTGTGTTTATACTTTTTAATCCGACATTTTGCAGATTAACGATCGAGTTGTCGGATTAGCAAATTTCGGATGAGAGGGCGAATACTGTAGTTAGAACGATCTCAGTCAATCCATTATGTGTCTTTGATCGATATATCGAACTGAAGGATTTGATAATTCGAATGATTTGTGATCAAATAATTCGCTGCAGTTTAATGCAGGGGGTACTGAAATGCGTAGTTTTCAAGATTAATGCATAAACGTACGAAGAGGTATGTAAATGTTCAGCTCCCTGGTTCCGGTGGACCGTTAAGTGAAGTTATTTGATGTTTACCTGCTAGCTATGACGTTGAATCCAGCAGTATAAATCGAAGATTTCCAATTCGTTCTAGTTTTGGATGAGTTTTATTAGTTTTCTTCGTGGTGTTTTTTAAAAAAATTTCCATGCCATCCAACCCACGGCTCACGTCAATTCCTAACCATTCATGTGGGGAAACCAAACTGCCCATCAATAAAAACTAATTACCCCTAGCAAATCGAAACGATTATACCGCCCTGAAAGCCCGTGTACAATTTCATCTCACCACTTTTTCGGGATGCTGCCCATCCATGCATATATGCACACAGAGCAATTCCACGCCGAATGACGAATCGATCTGTTGTGACCTTTTCCGATTTGCACGAAACTTTGCATAATTGTTTGTTTTGATTAACCGTTCACATTTGAGCTAAAATTCAGCCATTTTGAACCTCGCAAAAAACTTCAAAATTGTGCAAAGACTGTACTCGAAAAAATGATCACCAAAAGTCGGATATTTTTGATACTCTCGGGGAATAAATAAACACATATTAACTATGTTTTTGCAAAATTAGTTTATTAAACCTCCTCTCCTAGGCTAAATTCCTGCACATTGGAACGCTACCCATCAAATCCTGTGCAACACTTGCACCATCTTTCTAACACTGTTTCATCCACTCTTTCTTCAATTCCTTGTCGTTTTTTAAGACCTTGCCCTTCATAATCGCCCAGAATTTTACTATTGGGCGAAGTTCTGGCGAGTTTGACAACATCGTGGGACCGGAGGAAGGACAGCAGGCGCTTCTGGAGGCATTCTTTTTTATATATTTGGCCGTTAATGGTGCCGGTCGTTATGTACGGCTTGCTGTATTTGCCTGCCACACTAAGTACTTCTTGGCAAATTTTGTCGACCTTCTTCTTCCGGAACTTTCTTCGGAATATCCAGGTGGGACTTGCCGACGAAAAACTTCAGGCCGAGAATCTGCTTGGCGTCCACTTAGATGTACGTCTCGTCGTCTGTTACAGCTTCTTGGCGCAGAATTTGGCCACCGTATTCTGTTTATCGGTTCGGTTAGGCGCCTTCCTTATCCTGAAGACACGAAGTTCGGCCCGCTTCATTGTGTGCTGGATGAACCAGACGGAATAATTGACCTTCTTGGCCACGTCCCGAATCGAAAGGTTCTGATTGCGCTTGAAGTAATCCCTCACCTTCCTTGCGTTCACGGGGTCGGTTGTCTTCTCTTTTCCTCTATGATTAACTCGTCGCTGAGTCGTATGGGTCTTCTTGAACGATTTTACCACACGGGATATGGTCAAATTGTCGATTCCAAACTGTTTCGCGATCCACCTGTGGGTTTGGCCTGGATTTTCCACGACCGGTCCCATAATTTTTGCCGAAGCACTTCTTGCTTGGAAGCCATCTCGATAACCATTTGACAGATTGGGACGAGATTTTGCACATGTTAACATTGTACTCTAAACTAATTTAATTTAATAAATAAATTTCATCAATTTTAACCCATGCAATAAAAAGTTACACACAAAAGAAAGTGTTGCATTTTTTCCAAGTACAATCTTTTTTCGATATTTTTCAACAAATCATAAATCGAAATGATGTTGCAGACAAAGTTGTTGGAAAATATAATTACTTTTTAGAAAAAAATAAACACGGTGGAAACATTCTAGTAATTTTGGGTAAACAGTAAAACATAATAAAAAAATAACCATCTTCAATATAATTTAAGAAATTTATTTATAAAAAAATATTGAAAACGGTTAGTTTTTAATTTATTTAAGTTTAAACCACTTTTTGGTATTTTTTACTGAACATTACTAGAATCGTTTACCGTGTTTATTGTGCCTGATACGCAATTATGCTATCTTCTTTGAAATTTACAAGTTGGGCACTTAAAAATTTATAAAAATCATTGAGCAACAAGTTTGGGCCAGATATATAAAATTTAATTTTTTTTGAGAAATTGGGCTGTTTATTTTCTTAAACATACCGGTTTTTAAAAATCATCTCAAAGAACTTTGTTTACTGAGCACAACGATATTTTTATCGGTCCCATAGACATTCATCTCGATTTGTAAATCAAGTTTTAAATTTTCGATACTAAGTATATTCGCTGACAGCTCGCTCCCATACAAAGTCCTACCAACAATCAATACGAAACTAACGATTTTAAATTGGCTCACTGCTAGACTATCCTATTGGTCCCAAGCAAACGATTAACGTTCCCCATTCTAGTCGAAATTCTAGTACTACGCAATGTTTGTTTTGATTCGCTATGAAAATTTGACAGATAAAATGAGGGGTTATTGGTTTTTCCTATGCTTCGAGGGGTGAATCGATTAGCTTGGGACCGAAGAGAGTACCAGAGCTGAGCCAAAAAGTTGAGCACGTTTCTTCGGGACCTGCTGGTCTTAGAGTTACCTCTATGGTCCTACTGAGGGGTGCTAAAATGATTTTTAGTGTATCAAAATTGATGAAATGGGAATCGTCGTGTGCTGTGGAAAATTTTCAGCCGTCAATTTTTGCTCCGTTTTTTCTCGACTTTTGTGAAGTTGTAATTAGTGTTCCTTCAACTAGGGTAAATGTTGGCTTCGGCACCCATTGACTGTTTTCGGCAACCAAAATTTAAACGTTAATTTCACTATGTTTTCCCATCAACGCACTTCCCTGAATGTGTCTAAACGATTGTTTAGCCTTTCAGCTTCAATCTGATTATATTTGAACGATCGAGCAATCCAGTAATGCTACATTTTTCTTCAAATAAAGCATACGCACTACAAAATGGGGTTGATTTTGAGTTGCCGATAATAGAACAGCAGGTTAACACGCAGTTCTAATGGGAAGGTTGCTGAAGAAAAAGAGGCTGCCGACAATAGTCACACTCACCTGAGAAGTTTGGAGCGTTGTAAAAACGCTTTCAAAACGTTTTGAAAAATTCTGTCGATTGGAATGGATAGAAAAGCAAGCAGCAGATGAATGTAAACAAACAGACAGATCATATATGTGCGTGACGCTGAGAAAATTCTAGTAGAAGTGCAGACGCTGCTTAGATTGACGGGAATACGTAAATTCCCCTATTTGTTCTATTTGCCACCCGAGAGTTCTTCAACCACTGATCATCTCGGGACCTAGCACCAACAGCTGGCCTTATTAGTTGTTCTTTGTGGCTCTTTGTGTTCCTTACAAGTGGGTCAGATTCTCCGATTGGCAGCCTAAATCCATTCAACCAGAATTGTGCTTTCATCATCTGGCCGATCAACTGATTGGCCATACAGGATTTGTGGTTCGCTTGTCCGATACTAAATAGGCAAACCTATTTTTGAGCCCAGTGAACCCCAATACCCTTGAGTATGGAGATCACTGTAACAAGGCATCGTTCATGGATCGATTTGGTGAGTCCGTTCCAATTTATTCTGGTGCTAATAATGCGTTCTGTTGTGTGGTGTTGGGAGATGCCCCTATTGGAAAGAGATTATCTATTTCCGAGAGTTCCGCGGAAGAGTCTGCCCCTCCGTTTTTGGCCCTTCATACAGTAGATTCATACGGACATATCAAGACCAACAATTGAAATGGCCTTAACTCCATTTTGTAAACAAACCTTGTAAGGGCATTTTCTCGCGAACCGAAGTCCGCAAAGGCAAACCAACAAAATGAACAGGTAAGGGAAATTCTCCTCTACCCGATTGTGGTTTAGGTTTGCGAATGAAGGTTTCGGTTCGCGAGAAAATGGCCTTACAAGGTTTGTTTACAAAATGGAGTTAAGGCCATTTCAATTGTTGGTCTTGATATGATACGGGTGAGAGGAGAGAATGGTGAAAGTCCCTGCGCTTGGACCACAGAGCGTATAGGGCGTAGTTGTGCCAGGTTGGTCGTGGCATATTTCGAGTATGAGAGGTTGCTTAGGGGTGCCTGAGTGAAATGCAAGTACTTTCAATGATCACCCGAGGTTGTGATAGTAAAGATGTATAACCATATTCTCGTTTATGTACGGGTGGGTTTGACATACAGAAACCTTACTATTTGATTTGGTGTGGGGGATGGGGTTAGGGTTTGGACGGGCATGTGGATGATAATTTTACGTTAGGATAAAGTTGAAACAATAATGAGAGATGTATCGCTTCAGTTTGGGAAATATTGCAACTCGCAACCGATGGACCATTCTGAAGGTCAATATTACCGTGCAGGCACCGTGGGTTGACAGGAACCAATAGCGGACGGCTTGAAAATACTATCAGTTGAAACTGTGTTTTTGAGATCTATCTCTATGTATTCTTTGGTGTTTCCTAGCGGATAATCAAGTTTGTGTTCGCAGAGTGAGGCAATGTCACTGAGACACGATATGGTAACTTGGGTACTTATACATATAAAAAAATAAATAAAAATAATAATAATAATAATCCTGGTTGTGTCTCTTTTTCGTTTGCATGCATTCCGGTGTGTGGTGGTGGTGAGTGAACATGATGAAGAAGAAGAAGATGACTTTATCACAGAGCCCCGTCTCGAAAAGAGTGTATTGTTGATGGACATGGTCTACGATTCAAGATTGGTTTCTGTGATGATGCGTATCACACAAAAGGTAAATAAGTAGCAAGATCTTCATCGAAATGTAAGTATTATTGACAATAATCATAACAATCAACTCGTATATACATTGAAATACATATATAAAAGGGAAGGGACGGTCCAACAGGGCACCCGATTGAAGCGATTTGGACGGGGAGAGTGGGAATGCCAACTCCCGGTTTATAACATTTCGTGGATAAAGGACGGGCTCTTCTCCCCACTCATTGGGGCATCTTCTTGTTTGGGGGCTGGTCTTTTTGACCAATTGGCTGATCAAGTTGCTGGAAGGAGATTTTTTATTGTTCCGTAGATGCGTATAGGCGACTTTACCTAACGATCTACGCAATCCGTTTTTGGCCCTTCATACAGCGACATGTTGAGGACAATCAGAGGTTATTAAGCTTGATCACGACAAACAGAGAAGAGAGCCCACTGCTGTCGTACTTAGTTTCCGTGCTACAATGGGTGGTAAACCACTATCATCATCTATCAAAATTGATGAAATTTTGGATTTCGGTTCCATTTGAAATGCAGATTACGAATATGTATTTACCTTAATACCCTTAAGCAACCAAATTTTCAATTTTTATTCGTTAAGTTTTATACATTTTTTTTAAATTTTATTCCCAAAATTACTTGAATTATTTAACCGTGTAAATTTTTCTTGAAATGGAATTATTTTTTCCTATGACTTTATGTCAGTCGTTATTTCGATTGGAAGTGACTTTTTCAAGTTACGATTTGTTGAAAAATATCGGATTTTTGAGAAATTATAACTGTCGAAGTTTAGCTCAATTTAGCTGATTGACCATAACAAATAATTATGCAAAGCTTCATGCAAATCGGACAAGGTCCAGTCTGAAATTCATTTTCGTTAGCCTTTTGGCCTGGAAGTGCTCCACATGAGAAAACATGATCCCTCCGGGGCACAGTTGCTACATTGTTCGTTCAAATCTCACGCGCACCTCGCGTTGTTGTTAGCATCACCATCATCATCATCATCGAGCGTGAGCACGGCGCAATTTCCTACGCTTATGATATATTTTATTATTCATTTATTCAGCGTATATTTGGGAGAAGCGCCTCCAACCTCGAAAAGCAAGCAAGCTCCGGAGAACGAACCACGTATGCACGATTCAACTTATTAATTGTATTAATGTTGGAACATTAGCGGGACGAGCGGGGCGAAACGATGACACCGCCCGCTCGGGGCACTCTCAACGGTGGGGAGGAGCCACTATCAGTTTTAGGGTTTGCGTGTTCATGCTGCCCATTGGTTCGCTTTGGTTTATTTTTTTTTCTTTATTATTAGTACCGTAATCCGAAATTGATCACCGGGGTGAAAGTGATTATTATGGGTTGCGTTTTTAGCTATCACAATTTTGATGATAGATATCGAAAAAAATCTTTATAGAATTTCATCAAGAGACTCCAATGATTGCTGTGTTTTACATTACAAAAAAAAAAGGGATTTTACTGCATAATTTACAAATTAATTTAACTGACGTTCAATAGCATTCAATAATGGCACAAGGAATTTTACCATATGACTCGAATTCAGGGAACCCACATTTAATAAAAATCGTTACTAGAAATATCCATGAAAGTCATTTGAGGGGATGAACAATTTCTCGTGTTTGTTTACTCGCTAATTTGGTTTTGCATCTTTACCGTCTTCCTCTCACCTCGTCACAGTGCGGCACGAGTGTGTGTGTGTGTGTGTGTGTACGTGTGTGGGTTTAAGACAGACGATAAGGCGTCTTCTGACATAGGTAAGGGTCCAGCAGTCCATAAATCACCAGACTGTGGTAATCGTCCACCATGTTTTACTGCTGAAGAGCACGCGTTTACACAACCATTATTCACGCACATGATCCCAAGAAGGAGACCCTCGTCAAAAGGTTTGAAGGTGTGCAAGTGTGGTATAAGCTTGTGGGTCATGACTTCGGTTGGAAGTTATTGAAAATTACTACGTTTGGAAGCCCAAACTTTAACTCTAGGAAGATAATCATAGCGGAGAGAGGTGAGTTCAAATAACCTGTTTCATAACTTTTCCAAGCTTTGAAGGTTTCATATTCGTTGGTAGGGGTTCACATCTCCGAACGTTACTAGTAGAATCGGCGACGCATTAAATTAGCTAAGAAATTGCTTTACATTTTTATGAAAAAGTTAGTGCTAGAATTAATTATGGGGCATTCCGCACCAAGTGATCGAGAAAAAATACCAAAGTGTAATCAATATTTACGGAATATAGGGGAAATGGCTCTAATTTTGGCCTATGGATTTAAGATTGGGCCCCTCGCTAAAAATCTGCTATTTATCAATAAAGGGTGATACGGTCAAAATTTGGTCAAGGGAAAACGCGTGTAAATCGGTGAAATCGTTTATTTAAAAAATCAAATTAAATTTCTTTTTCAAGTTCAATTAGTATAAAATTCAGGAAAAATATTCAGTTAGGCTTCCGCTTTTCCAAATCCGAATTGCCGGGCCTTACGCTTGACCCCTGCCATCAGATTTTGTACAGCCACCTTGTCCACCTTCTTCGCCGCAGAAAGCCAGTTTGCCTTGAACTGCTGCTCGCCCTTAGCAGTTTTTTTGGTCTTCTTTAGGTTCCGCTTGACAATAGCCCAGTATTTCTCAATTGGGCGGAGCTCTGGCGTGTTGGGAGGGTTCTTGTCCTTGGGAACCACCTGCACGTTGTTGGCGGCGTACCACTCCATGGCCTTTTTACCGTAATGGCAAGATGCCAAATCCGGCCAAAACAGTACGGAACAACCGTGTTTCTTCAGGAAAGGCAGCAGACGTTTATTCAAACACTCTTTCACGTAAATTTCTTGGTTGACAGTCCCGGAAGCTATGAAAATGCTGCTTTTCAAGCCACAGGTACAGATGGCTTGCCAAACCAGATATTTCTTTGCGAACTTTGACAGTTTCATGTGCTTGAAAACATCTGCTACCTTTCCCCTTCCTTTTGCCGTATAAAACTCCTGTCCCGGAAGCTGCTTGTAGTTGGCTTTGACGTAGGTTTCGTCGTCCATTACCACGCAGTCAAACTTCGTCAGCATCGTCGTGTACAGCCTCCGGGATCGCGCTTTGGCCGTCGTATTTTGTTTATCATCGCGATTTGGAGTCACTACCTTCTTGTAAGTCGATAGTCCGGCTCGTTTTTTGGCTCGATGCACGGTTGTAGACGATACACCCAGCTTATTTGCGGCATCTCGGAGAGAGAGGTTAGGGTTTCGCTTGAAACTACCGGCAACTCTCTTTGTCGTCTCAGCGGCTTCCGGTTTTCGATTTCCCCCCGATCCAGACTTCCTGGCTGTCGACAAACGTTCCCCAAACACTTTAATTACATTTGTAACGGTTGATTTGGCAACTTTTAGCGATTTTGCCAACTTTGCGTGCGAGTAGCTCGGATTTTCGCGATGCGCGAGCAAAATTTTGATACGCTGCTCTTCTTGCTTGGACGGCATTTTGACAACTGAAGAGTGAATTCCAAAATCAAAATAGGAGCAACATTCTACACACACACACCTTCAAAATGAGGGGTGTTCAGGTTTTTTAAATGCAAAATTGAAAGAAATACGTCAAGTTGATATTGACCAAATTTTGACCGTATCACCCTTTATTATCTAGATGAACGCGTCATTGGGACGGTTATAATGGATTGGTCACTATTGAAAAATTAGTCGATTGCTGAATTTATGTATGGGCCCAAATTAGGGGCATTTAGGCCGACATTACAACCATTTCCCCTATAAATCTTCAATTAACATTATAGAGTGTTTTTATGAGTAAAGGAACCTAAATATGAATTTGCTCTTTTAAGAGCATCCACACCGGTGCGTTACTATTTGGGTTTCTAGTTTGAACACTGTACCATTGCTAATTAGTTAGCACCTAGTTTACACGTAGGGTCGTTGCAATCACGATTGTAAATTTACGTTTTCGACTTTATCACCGGTAGTATCTAAACTTATCGTCGAACTTCGAGCTAAAATTGATCACAGAGTTTCGTAATTGTTTTTTTTTTCGACTGTATTGATATACCTAACCAAAAAGACTTTAGATTGAAGGTTGAGATCCAACTACAGACATAGGCACTCAAGAAACGGTCCTTTGGAAGATCCGAACATCCGTAAAGGTTAATTCGAAAAAATGATCCATAGATCAGCGATTTTTTTTTATAAAATCACTTGGCATGCTACATGGATGCATTTGAATCTGGGACCAGCATGTTCATACTGGTGGTCACGCAACGGTCCTTTGGGAGATCTGGAACATCCGTAAAAGTGGTCAATTCGAAAAAAATGATCATTCATATGCCTCTCGTTAAAAAGTTGCGCACCAAAATGCATAAAGGCATTTTTTGATGCCCATCTGGATTACTAGATTACATATTTTACTAGATTACATATTTAGAGAGGAGCGGATTCAAAATAAACTGCCTTGGCCACCTATGCCTAGGTGATTCCTAGCAACACTGCCAATGCAATCAAGATAGGCACTGCTCGATTGGCTCTGGCTTTGACAGTTCGTTTGGCTCACAACAGCCGGGTCCGCTCCTTTGTTATACTACACTCAAAAAATAAATCACATTTCCGATGGAAAATATCCATTAGAATTTCACATAACTTTCAGGTGATCTCATAATTGGGAATTGCACCACGAAATCACATGAACCTTATGTGTCCAATGAAGTCCATGTGATTTATCACATAGAATTCATGTGATCATATGAATGTTATGTGAATTTCAGATAAAAATCATTAATTTTGTTATTGGAAAAATATCATGTGCATTCCCAATGGAAACTATATGAAAATTTTTTTTAGTGTAGACCCTTTCTAGTGGAAATATTAAATATATTAATATGTGTGATATTTTCGAATCTTAAACGCTGTCCAGACTGGAGAGTTATAACATATTATAACGGTTGTCAAATAATTGCAACACAGAAACCACCATCAAGGTAGTCTGACAGTTGTATTTGACTATTTCTCGCGTCACTTTTCAAATAGACCAATGTAACAAATGTAAACAAATCGAGTTAAGCGATACAAACTATTGCTCTTCTATCATTGTATGTGATACAAAAACACCCATCCAAATTAACTTTCATTTATTTAAGAAAATCTTAGCTCAAAAATTGTCCAATGTACAGTTTGAAATGATGGGTACATGATTGTTTCTTCGGTCATTCGGACTGCCTAACATGATTGGTGCTCGTTTTCTAAAGGCGGGGCCAATCTAAAGTTAGGTATTCCTATGAAATCTGTGAAAGGGAATCTAGTATCATGTAGATCAAAACGTCCAATGTAACACTCATTGATTATGTCAGTGAGAAAAATCGTCCAATGTAACATGTCCGATGTACAACGCGACTTGTCAAAATGTCCGATGTTGTTTTTTCTATGTTGTAGCATGAAATTCAAAGTTAAATTGTGATTTTATCGTTTCTACTGAATTTTCAACGTTATTATTCACTGACTCCATTAAAAATAGTATTGCAAAATGTATTGTTTCTAAACAGTTTAAATAATAATATGTCAAACTTCAACTTCGATTTTCTCAAAATGGTGGATATGTTACATTGGTCTATTTGAAAAGTGACGCGAGATTTTTGGTTTTAAATGTACATTTGACGTTCGTTTAACCAAGAATGGATTTCACTCGAGAGGCAAGTCATTCTTTGATGATCTTGCTGACCACCGCCACCAGAATCCGCTCCTTGTTCTCATAAATTCGGCATTATTTGGTAGCTGATCTCAGTGCACATAATCGGCTGCACTTTCGTTCCCAGGAAATAGTCAATCATTTCCACGAATTCTTCATCGTCTGCGAGCCAATGTGCTGTCTTCCGATAGAATGGGAATTCGCTGACTACGCCGCCCCTGTAAACGGATAAACGGAGTCCTAGAGTGATTCCTCCGCTAGATTCGCCATGAGCCTGCAACTTGAAGAACCTTTAAGAAGCTCTGATTGTTAGAAATTTGGAGATGTTAAAAGATCTTTAAGAATAAGTTTCGACAGCTTCAGGGCAATCTAATAGATTTCTGGAAAATTTACTTCAGTGAAGATCATGAGCTTCAGGGCAGTTCCGTGAAATTCAGGAAAATTGCAATTAATTTACTGTTGTGCCCAAAACTTCAATTAAGCTTAAAGACCTATGGGTAAGTTACGTGAACTTCCTGTAGTTTCTGACAAATTTAGGGCAGTTCATGAATATCAGAAAAACTGTGAGAACTTCAGGGACGTTCCTAAAACTTCAGGTTAGTTTCGAGAACTTTATAGCAGTTCCATTTATTTCAGTAAAATAGAGGGAACCATCAAGAAGTTCCGAGAACTTAAGGACAGTCCTAAAAACTTCAGGGAATTAACGTAAAAAAATAAGAAAGCTACAATGAAGTTCCAAGTTTAAAGAGAAGTTTAAAGATCTTCTGGGCAGTTCCTTTAATTTCTGGACAATTATAGGAACATCATCAGGAGAATAGCGAGAACATTAGGGAAGTTCCATAAGCTTCAGGAAACATTAGAGAGCTTTAGGATTTTTAAAGTAGTTCCAGTGCTTCAGGAAATTTTTTATGAAAATATGAGAACTTCAGGGATATTCAGAGAATTTTACGAAAGTCGAAAGAATTTCAATAAGTTCCGATAAATTCCGGACAATTTCAACCAATTTCAGAAAAACTTCGAGAATTTTTTTTTAGAAGATCCGAAAATTTTAAAGAAGTTTAGAGAACTTAAGAAAACTTCAGAAATATTTCGGCAACTTCAATGGATAGTTCTATTTAGTTCAGAACTTAAATAGGATTGAGAGAACTTCAGAAATGCTTCGAGAGCAGAAGGACATATCAGAGAAATTAATGGCAGTTCAACTTATTTCAAGGAAATTGAAGCAATGTTTAAGAAGTTCTGAGGCACTGTAACGATCAGGAGTTTTGTAAAAAAATGTTTATAACACAGACAAACATACATAATTCATTGAATAATTTTCAATATAAAACATCGTTGCTAAACACTACCGCTATCTGTTGAGTATACTGTGATGGGTAGTACGCTGAACAGATCGCGGTAGTGTGTAAACGTCAAACGCAAGGGTTATTGACTATGCGCGCCACACAGGTGGCGGTACTACCAACTACAAACATTTAAATTGACCGTTAAATGCGTGTTCGATGAACAAATTGCCAGTTTTATGTCTGTTTGTCTGTGTATATAATGTAATAGGTTAAATTGCTTTGAATTAAATTCCTTAGTGTAGGAAGTAAGAAGACACAAGTATTTTTGCTGAAATCTTTCCTATGACGGGTCCATTTAATTCATGGATAAGGTAGGAAAGGGACAGCCGCACAATTAAACGAGTTAAGTTATCTTTCGTGTTTTTAGATTCACGATGGGTTTCGGGAAATTATGGACTTCCAGTTCGTCCGAGTTTTACTTTACTCGATCATTTCGTCCGTGACTTCCCAACGATCTTCAAGTATATAATTTAAAGTGATGTCAAGTATTTAGATTAAATAAAGATTTTTGTTCGTTCCCATGGCGTGTGAAAAGCCATTGTAGCGAGCTCCATTGATCGGATCACCATCGACGATCACTAACGAGTGCGTCGAACCCGTCGATAGGTCATCGACTGTGACCATCACGTAATCCAACAAGTGAGTTAAGCCTTCTTTTACTTTGGAGTGTAGCGTCCTGCTAGAGGGCCCCGGAGTGATATTTTTTTCCAGTCTAAGACTGATGAGCGAATAGCGCCGACCTTCCGTGACACGCTTTTCCGGAACTCGTGATGTGGCATTCCCGTCTGTAAATTCATTGTCGCCAGAGCAGACTCGTTTGGAGCTGAGTTGCCGATACAGTGACGTCACACACATGAACAGATAAGAGCACATGAGCACTTGTGATAGTTAGGGAGAGAGAAAGCGTACACATATAGAAGAGAGGAACGAACACACACAAGCAAATATAAATCGATAAAGATAATATTTAAATAAACCTACGTATGTTAAGTTATGCTGAGATAGGTATAGTAGGTTAAGTTAAGATATACCGCCTGAATAAATGTTTTCGTAAAATAACCATCTCTCTAGCGTTAATTGATGTAATGTATTCGACATCACTTCGCGTTCTCCGTTGTAGTTTTCGTGTCCCGTCCACTTCCAGGTCGGGGCGACGTCTAGTGACAAGTGACGAGACTACCGATGAGGATAAATTCTCTTCCGTAAAGGTCTTAAGGTATGGGTGAGCTCTCACCGACTCTCTGAGTGATTATCGTGTTTGTGATTATATGGAGATAATAGGGTTTTCCCCTTTGGACGGTTAGTTGATAGCCGGCTTGCCTGATCCGTAAATCCTTTCTAGGAACTTTAATGGACTCGCCCTTAGGAGAGTCTCAACTGGGCAAATTTACATTGGGCGTGTGGTCTCCCTTGTGGAGTGGCGCTTAAACCACACGTTTTTAGAGGACTGGCTGCTAAATTTGTCGAAATTTCATCAATGTGCCAAGGCCTTTATTTAAATTTCAGAAACATAAGAGATGTTACATGAGCACCTCGAAAATGTGAAATCATTTTAAGAGAGTTCCATGGTTTTCATTGCAGTATAAAGAACTGCAAAAAATTGCAGGAACTTCAGCGGCGGTCAGATTATGTTCAAGAAAATCGCGAGATCTTTTAAAATGTTCAGAAATCTGCAAGGACGGCTAAAGACTTTCAAATAGGTTTTTTGGCATGTTTATTATATTTTAAGAAGTTCTCGAAACTTCGAAGATGATCAGAGATCTACATATCTGTTTCTATAATTTAAGTAAAATTGCAGGATCTTTCAAGGAGTTCAAATAAATTTTTGAATATTCCAAGAATTTAGAGAATTTTGCGATACTTCAGAAACTATGTGGGTTCATCAGGGAATTTTTTGAAAATTATTAAAATTTCCGGAACAATAGAAAATTTAGTGAACTTCAGGAAAGATTCAAAACCTCATAGTAGTCCAAACAAGTTCAGGGAGAATGAGTGATTTTTGACGAAATGAGGTGAGCTTCAATGAAGTTTTCAAAAAATTCAGTAAAAACGCGGGAAATAAAAAAAAAGATAATTAGAAACTTAAAAAAAGTCTACTGAACTTAAGCGAAGCTCAGAGATCTTTCAGGCAGTTCCCATTAGGGGTCATCCGGTACCATTGATTATAAAAAATCTAGATCCTTTTTTACTAATTTTCCACATTTACGGATGTTCCGGGTCTTCCAGAGGAACACTTTGCTGCCTCTTTGATCCAGATCTAAATTCATATATCATTTTGAACAATTTTCAAATGAATAACAAAACTGACATTTCAAGATCAACAATTGAAATGGCCTTAACTCCATTTTGTAAACAAACCTTGTAAGGCCATTTTCTCGCGAACCGAAGTCCGCAAAGGCAAACCAACATAATGAACAGGTAGGGGAAATTCCGAGGGAAATTCTCCTCTACACGATTGTGGTTTAGGTTTGCGAATCATGGTTTCGGTTCGCGAGAAAATGGCCTTACAAGGTTTGTTTACACAATGGAGTTGAGGCCATTTCATTTGTTGGTCTTGATTTCACGGATAGCAACGCTTGGTTTGGTTTTTATCGCGCTGCTATATTTGTCAACCAGCTGTTCCCCGAGAGGCTGATTTTTGATTCCCGCTCAAAGTAAGAGATCTAATTTTTCTCGCCTACTGTTTCAAATTTTGTTTTGAATCAAGAAATCATGAAACCAAGCAAATGATTGTTTACAGTCAATTTTAAGTTCAATTTTACAACTAAAAACATTATTGGAATTTTTCGACCTATATGTAAATTGGAATCCTCAACAATTATTTTCAAAATAATTAATCATTAAAGCGAATGATAACATACTCAGGTCGTCCTACTCATGCAATTACTTAATTCTTTACACTAATCCGACAGGAGCCAATTTGGCAATAATTCAATCCATTTTAACACCAACACGAAAAAAACAAACCTGTCAGCACGCACCAATCAGTCCCAGTTGTACCTATATTGTATGGTAGGAAGCTTTCCCTCGTGCAGTTTGCCTGTCGTGATTCCGAAGTTTTCTTTGCTCGCTTGTTTCACACTGGCGTTTCTCTTCTTAATTCTTTGGAGTTTCGATTGCGTTTCGTTTGGTTCCTTCGTCAAATTCGCGCCCCAACTCTGGTCGATTCCAGTTACCCAAGTCTTTCGAGTTTCTGTTGTCAGGGATTGAAGCTCTCACGGTCCGGTCGGGGATCTTTTCTGGTTAGAAATTTCCCAACCTTCCCCACCCTAATAAAAAAAAACCATACCCGAACGATAGCCCAAATGATAGATCTATTCCAAAAATGGTTTGGATGTTACCCTGAATACTGTCGTGGTTGTTAAGCAAAATAACCATACACATTTTATTAACAGTGATGAAACGCGTGCTATCGTGTTGGAAAGCTCATTCTCAAACCCTGACCTGACCAGGCCAACCGAACCCGTTGCGGTTGTTTGATTAGCTTTTCATTGATGTTGGTGCGTGTGTAAAATAAATAAAATTATTGTAATACACTTATCGTGTGTCCCTTGTGTCGTCTGTTTCTTTCTGGGTGCCCCCGTCGTCACCGTGGCAGCCCCAGAACCACCCAACATGGTGTTAATTAATTTGAACGCGTTCCCTGTGTCAACAAACGAACTGCGGCACCAAAGATGACGACGTCGACGACGACAACGAGGATGAAAACGATGACGTGCCACCACCTCTGGACAAGTCGTCTGTAATGATTCTCGGTACTAGAAGTGAGCGAAGATGCGCAGTCACGAACTTCAATGCAACTCCAGCACCATCACCACCGGTTCGATTGATACGCGGTATCGCTGGTCAGTAACAGGTGATAATCAATGATCAATTTGTAGCTTGTTATGTTCGTGTTTTTTTGGGGAGACGGGCAGCGGAAAGAAAGTCAGCTGATGGTGCCTCAAGACGTTAAGACAAGGAATCCAACCTGCTTAACGGTTGTTGTGCGGCATGAAAAGGTCACCATTACGGTGCGCGTTGAAGTATTTCCTAAAGAAGGAATTGGTAAAATGTCAGTTTGAACAGTTCCATCGTTGATTTTCAACGTAGGTACTTGAACTGTGATTTGAACGTCCCGAAAGTTGCTTGTTGTCCACTTTATTCGAGCATTTTTTTCTGTTTGCTATCAAGTCACTCAGTACTATATCGGAGATGATTTGAATACATCTTACTTTTTGTTTATCTTTTCCTTGATTTGTTTTCCAATGCTAAAGAACGCCAGGGAGGCAACTCCCACACCTGGACTCTACCGATCGACCCATCATCAACTCATGGACCGGGGACCAACGGCTTGGTTGTTCAGGCAAACGACTCCAATGGAAGATGACAGCTAGGTTGGAGAAACTTTAAATTGTTGAAATTAGTTGAAATATGACAAAGTGAGATTCATAAAGAACCAAGTAGGAAATCAACTGGTGAAGCAGATATAATCTTATGAGAAATGTTGTTTACCGAGAGAATTAAATTTAAGCATGTTTTTTTTCTGATATAGCTGACATATTGTATGTTTCGTTGCTTTTGCTCATCGGATTACCATCAACTGCCAAAGTCGACTATCATGACCGAAAAAATCTCACTCAAAAAAAAAAAAAAAACAGTCTTCTAGTTTTGCAAATCCCACGTGCATCCACTTTCGTCGTGTTATTTTTTATTAAAGCATTTGCTTGAAATCTCCAGACGATGCTCACCGGCCGGCTGACCATCCATGGTCCATAAATGAAAATTTATCTCCCGGTGATTAATAACTACACACCATTTCATGCCACGTTTGCTCGCCGCCACTCTGGTTGACCGATAAACCGTCCACATTACGCACATACATAATTAATTTTATCTCCTCACCAGGAACCAACCAGCAGCAGCAGCAGCATTGGTACTACATTTTTGCCGAACCGATATGATGATTGATCATCGTTCACGCGCGTCTTGTTTGTTCGACAAAAGTTGTTCGAGATATTTTTTGCTCTCATTGCACCATGGGAGAAATTTGTGCTGAGACCAAAACGATGCACTAAATTTTCGACTTTTGACAGGCCATCATACGGACGGCCCCCTCAGGATCAACCGGTCAGTCCTTACATTTTGTTTTACGTGACCAAAAGCCTCGAAATTATCGGCGATAAATTTCCCCCATCCACCCCACGTTTCTCTCTCACTAGTATCACCAGGAATCCATCTGTAGTGATGCTGCTGCTTGCTGGAAAAACTGGACCCAAGTCGCAAATTAGAAGAAGATTTATGGAACCTTTGTTTCTTCCCATGAGCTTCTCAAGGGGACAAACTCAATCCGGCCAAGTCACAGAGTCACAGTCTAGTCTAGAGAGCAGTGGACGAATCGCGCGGTTTGGTGGTACCTTCCGACCAATAACAGCCATAGCTACAAATTAATCTGGTCTTTGTGTTGTTGGATCGATGTTTTTTTTTGCTCTCTCAAGGGGACATAAATCACGTTTGATTGGGTTGAACACGAAACAAACGGAAACTGGCCAACGGCGCACAGCTGCAGTACAACCTCAGCAGTCAGTGGTGCGGTTGATTGAGCGGGGATGGTATGAAATTCCAGCTGAAGGTCGAGTTCATAGGTAGTGGATACCATTGATGACACCCTGCCTAGTGGCTGGACAATGTAAGTACAGGGGTAAAACTGCGCAGGCCCTGACCGGGGTCCACTATTGACTGTGATGGTGCAGAAATTCATCATCGCGGTCGATGATCGGAAGGAGAAGAATTTTTTAATGGGAAAAGTTAGACGAAGAGGAATGTTTTGTTTTTCGGGGTTGAGTACTGCAAGTGACTGCAATTATGGGTGTGCTTCAGGGATGTGAACTCTGAACCGGGGAAAGGGAAGGGGGGTGCATCGGAGTAGCAGCATCTTCTGGTGGCCAGGTCTTGGTTGAAGCTGAACTTCGTAGTCATCATACATGGATGAATCATGCACTGTGCAGTCACGTGAGGATCAACATGCTATTGAAAGTTAGACGACGAATAGGGAGATTTAGATGCATCGAATGGTTTTACGTAAATCGATTAAAAACAATCATGCAAACACTAATGAATTGTTGATTAATTAGTTAAGTAAACAGATCTTATGCCGGTAGTATGAATTGAATATCATTTTAGATTCAGATTTTTTCTAAGTGTAGTGGTAAGCGTGACTGCTTTCTCACCCCAATGGGTCTGGGTCAATCCCAGCCAAGGTCGGTGGGATTTTTCTAAGGCATATAAAAAATCTCCGGTCACGTCTTCCTTCGGAAGGGATGTAAAGTCCCGGCCCATGTGTGTTGAATGGATGCGATATCCTACGCAGGGGTGGAAGCTGCCTTCCTCCACATTCAATTGCCGTCAATGGATGGCAATCGATGTCCGACGTTAATTGGCACTAGATTGCGGAACAGAGACCGACGTTAAATAATGAAAAAGAAGAAGAAGAAAAAGGTCCGAAAGATCTCCAAATGGATAAACTCTATAAGGCGATCATCGATCCTCCGACCGTTGGCATTAGAAATCTACAGGCGCTGGGGAAAGCTGCTGCTAATGTTGCAATCGCTGAAACGGGCTCAGGTTATCGTTGCCGTTTGTGCGATTCGGTTCTACAATATTTTGGAAAGCAAGATTGCTGGCAAATAAATTAACGAAAGCGTGAAGCTGGTCATCGATGAGGGACGGGAAAAGCTCTTCCGGTCAGTTGACCCAACTAACGATTTGTTGGAAAGTAGTAAGCCATGAGGAAGACTTCAATCACACATTTTCATTATCCTAACAACCACTGTTGACTTAAGTTCAAATCTGTTATCCGATAATTATCGCTGTGTTTGATACTCCATTTAAAGCCTGGTACGCAGCTGAAAAGTAATGACGTTTTTACGTGCTACGGGATAGGACACGGAACTACTTTTCCTTAGCATTTCTTGACCCAGTACGCAGTTCTAAAGAAATCGGTAAAGGAAAGATCGATTACATTAGTATCGTGATCAACATGTAGGTAGCGCATTCTGAATGCAATTTCACTTTCCTTGCGGAATAATGGTCTGATCAATTATACCGTTACATAATTTTAACGTTTGTTGTAAAAATTATGTTTTCGATGCATTTTAACAAAAAAAAACTGATGATTGTTGTTTTTAAAATTAGACGACACCCCCATATGATCTCAAAATTTAGCAAAAGACACCTCTCTATAGCTGTCAAATTTACTTTTAGGAATATGCCTCAATAATTACTTTTCCGTAAGTAAAAGGAAAAGTAATTTTTGAGGCATACTCCCAGAAGTAAATTTGACAGCTATAGGGAGGTGTCTTTTGCTAAATTTTGAGATCATAGATAGGTGTCGTCTAATTTTAAAATCAACAATTCAGTGCTAACATTTGAAAACGGCGCAAAAGCCATTTGTAAACAAATGGTTTGTGGGCCCTTTACTCGCTACCCGAAGAACGCCCACGCAAACCAACAGCATCGTCAGGAAGGGGAAAATTTCCCCTACCCGATGTTGCTGTTGTGTCGCGTGGGTGTACTTCAAGTAGTGAGTAAAGGGCCCACAAACCATTTGTTTACAAATGGCTTTTGTGCCGTTTTCAAATGTTAGCACTGAATTATCAATTTTTATGTTGTTAAAATGCATCCAAAACATCATTTTTACAACAAACGTTAAAATTACCTAATGGAATAATTGGTCAGACCATTATTCCGCAAGGAAAATGAAATTGCATTCAGAATGCGCCACCTTCATATCGATCACGATACTAATGTAATCGATCTTTCCTTTACCGATTTCTTTTGAACTGCGTACTGGGTCAAGAAATGCTAAAGGAAAGTAATGTCTTTAGCATTCCGTGTCCTATCCCGTAGCACGTAAAAACGTCATTACTTTTCAGCTGCGTACCAGGCTTTAAATAAGAAACCAGTATTCTTTCAAGAACCTTTACAAAGAAGAGTTCCTACGGTAATTTGTGAGAAGAAGTTTCAGTCAACTCCTAAGGTGAGCGAACTGTCGATGGATTCCGAACCAGCCGCCTGAAACACGAACTGAATTCGTTAGTTGGGTCGAGATGGTGGTTTTTTTTTCAATGCGTTTATTTTTCCAGGCTCATTTACCGTAGCTTTGCGGAGCCGATATTCATCGTTTGGGTACAAAATTACTTAAAACAAACGTTAGTAAAGCGGGGGCCGATTACTCGCGGCTTTCTCGAGGTTAGGGGTAACAAACGGGTGGCAGGGTAGGGATTCAGAACACAAGGTTTTTTAGAGCAATGTGCTCTTGATCTAGAACTAAGCGACATACTGGAGAAAAAGACAAACATGGGGGTACACCGATGGAGACCTAGCAACTTGAGAGAACACAAGATGACACTAACTACTAAATCCTCAGATCGATCCGTTTTAAAAACACATAAATTAAATTAAAATATTCGAGATCTCGGTTCGCCAAGATGTCTCTAACCGGCCGCATAGGTTGTTTTCCTCGAGCCCTGAGGGATGCGGATAACTCGGATCTAGCAACACAATGTAGGGTGCATGACCAAAGCACGTGGTCGATACCGTGATAGCCACTACCACAAGCGCACAAATTGCTGCCTGCGAGCCCGATTCGGAAGAAATGCGAGTCTAACGAGTAGTGATTAGACATAAGCCTTGACATAACACGTATAAAGTCACGGCTCATATCCAATCCTTTGAACCATGGCTTGTTCGACACCTTTGGGAGAATAGAATGGAACCATCTTCCCAGATCACTCTCATTCCATTTTTGTTGCCAGTTGGTGAGGACGTGCTGACGGGTAATTGAAAAAATTCCGCAAAGGCGATTTGTCGATCAAAAATATCGCCTTCCATAGCGCCCACCTTAGCTAGCGAGTCCGCTTTCTCATTACCCGGAATTGAGCAATGAGATGGGACCCAAACTAAGGTGATAGTATAGGAGCAGCTAGATAAAGTACTCAACTTAGCTTGGATTTCGGTCAGGAAACACGAGGAGTGCTTCATCAGCCTCATTGATCGAATAGCCTCCAACGAGCTAAGGCTATCAGTAAAATAAAATAGTGATCAGATGGTAGTGAGGCAATTTGCTCTACTGCGTAAAATATGGCTGCTAGTTCCGCAACGTATACGGAACAGGGTTTTTGCAGTTGATATGAGGCGCTATGAAATTCGTTGAATACTCCAAATCCAGTGGAAGCGTTTATAGTTGACCCATCTGTGAAAAAACTCTTATTGTTACTGACATGGTGGTACTTGTTTGCAAAAATTAAGGGAACTTGAGATGGTGGTTAAACCTGCGAAATTCGACTATAGTAGCAATAGTAGGGGAGGATACGGTTCCATCCGTTTCACTTCCTTTCACAATTTTAGAAGAAAGCATCACAGTTAAAAGCATTGATATTTTTTTGATATATCAAGACCAACAATTGAAATGGCCTTAACTCCATTTTGTAAACAAACCTTGTAAGGCCATTTTCTCGCGAACCAAAGTCCGCAAAGTCAAACCAACATAATGAACAGGTAGGGTAAATTATCCTCTACCCGATTGTGGTTTAGGTTTGCGAATGAAGGTTTCGGTTCGCGAGAAAATGGCCTTACAAAGTTTGTTTAAAAAATGGAGCTAAGGCCAGTTCAATTGTTGGTCTTGATATATGAACAACAAGCAACAAGCACCCTGTGGGGGGTTTGCCTGTTGTAACCCGAGAGGATTACAATACCAATATCACCATTACCAATACCAATACCAATACCAATACCGGAAGTACACGGAGATAAATTTGCCAAGATCGTTATTGCAGCTTTCTATGCTGATGTACGATGGAATGGTCGGTGTGATCAGGTGAAAAATTATACATAGCTCGTTTTCACGACGTCCTGATCCAGCTACATCGAATGTTTTGATTTTACTATTGAACATCCGAACATTAGTTCATCAGCTGTTCTCTCACTTCCAGCGCAGTAACAATTGTCCTGCTTTTTGTATTTACTGCTACTGATAGTGTACTGCTGAGGCCTCCCTTAGGGTAAAAAGGTAAATGAATCATTAAACAATGACGATGTTCCTTTTTCCTTTGGTTTGTTTTTTCCGTCGATCTTGTTTTCCGTGCTGAGCACCAATGCTACCGACGTGCCAGGAAGCCAGCTCCCACACCTGGACCCTACCTATCGATCCATCAACTCATGAACCGGGGACCAACGGCTTTACTTCCCATCCGAAGGAAGGCGTGATCAGAGATGTTATGCCTCAGAACATCCCGGCGGCGTCGACTGGGATTGAACCCAGGCCTGCTGGGGTGAGAGGTAATCACGCTTACCACTACACCACCGGCGCCGTTGACGATGTTCCTTAATAAGTAAAAATGCACAAATGCACACATTGATTTACTGAACATTTCGGCTGATTTCATGGTACTTATTAACCTTTCTACAGCAGCAATTACACTTCAAAATGGTGCAAAGCGGTGCATACTACGGAGCATTTTCAAATGCTTAATGCACAGTTTTCTCTATTTTACGGAGCGTACTTTAAATATTTACTGAGCATTTTAGGATTTTTAACGTATTTTGATCTATCATTTAAGGAGCAACCCGATCCATTTTAAGGAGATTTTTTTACTTATTAAGGATAACTTCATCTGTTTTATTGAGCAGCCCTACCCCTCCCTTAGCTCAGTTGGTAAAGTTTTTTTTTTAATCTTTATTTTAGCGATTTTTAGTCTAAGGCTAGTTCATCTCTCAGTCGGTAAAGGCGCAGATACAAAGCAAGACCATGCTGGAGGTGGCTGGGTTCAATTCCCGGTCCGGTCTAGGAATTTTTCGACTTCCCTGGGCATAGAAGTATGATTGGACTTGCCACACAATTATACCAATGCAAAAATGGTACAGGCATCGAAAGCTCACAATTAATAGCTGTGGAAGTGCATCTAGAACACTAAGTTGAGAGCACGATATAAGCTAATATGCGATATGCAATAAGCTTGAAATGCGAAGAAGAAGAAGAAGAAGATAGTGTACTGCTTTGAGCACCCTGGCTGCTAGGAAATCCAACTCGGTTTAGGGAAATCTCGCGTCCCCTTTCAAATAGACCAATCCACATTGATCGATTCTCTTCATCGACTTTCTCTTTAGTTAATAACTCGGTTCCAATAACATGGTCAGCTGTTCTTATTGTCCAATACGCTTAGGCCGTTCGCAATGCTGAGTTTCAAAATTGTTTTAAACTACTCTACAATTCTATAATTTGAAACTGTCAAAAATAAAACTGCAACACGATCAGCACAACGCACAGTTCTAAAAGATGTTTGTAATCATCAAGTTCCATAAACTTTACTGTTCTCTATGAAGTTTTTTGTTTGTGAAGCTCTTCGAAACATCTTTAAATACATCCAAAAAAATTTGAAACAGAGTTCCATTCGTGTTTCGAACTCGCTCAGAAATAAAACAGAATAGTCGAGCAGTTGCAAATGTGGTGCAAAATAGTGCTCGAATAATGAATCTGCAACTCAGCATTGCGAGAGGTGCGTTTCTGTCTTTAGTCTTTAGTAATACTTTCTTTTAACAGGCTATATTGAAAAACTAGCACGCAATATGAATGCAACAAAGTTATTAACGAAAGAGAGAGTCGATGAAGAGAATCGATCAATGTAGATTGGTCTATTTGAAAAGTGACGCGAGAAATCTATGATGGATCTTGGCTGAAAATTTGCGGTTCTCGTTATCCAAATTCAAAAATTGCAATGTTTCAACAACAATGATTTGAAACATGCGCTGCGCATGCGTGGAGATAGTACAGTGTGGCCTGTGATTTTGGCACACTTTGCGGAGTGACCAACCCTTTATAGAATACTCATTAAAATTCCCTTTAATATTGCCTCAACCTTCTTCATAAATTTGGGACCTTGGAAAAACTTCAAGATCCGACATCTGAACCTTCGTTCCAGAATCTTGAAAAAAATAAATCCTAGCTGAGTGTATTAATTTATTAAGGTCTAGGGATTGAACATTTTCTTCAGCTCTATTTATTATTTTTTTGTTTCAGAATCTGAGCAATCTGACTCATGATTTGAATTTTTTATTAAATCTCACAGTCTGGAAGATTCTTAAGTCAATCCAATCTCAATTGTCTCGGAACTTAATTGATTCAATTTCAAAATATCTAAAACAATATTCAACTCCATCGGCACCAGTGTTCTAGTGGTAAGCGTGATTGCCTCTCACCCAAAGGGCCGGGGTTCAATCCCAGACAGTGCCGTCGGTATTTTCTGAGGCATAAAATGTATGATCACACCTTCCGTCGGAAGGGAAGTAAAGCCATTGGTCCCCGGTCAATGAGTTCATGGATCGATAGGTAGGGTCCAGGTGTGGGAGCTGCCTTCTGGCATCGGTAGCATTGGTGCTCAGTACGGAAAAGAAGATCGATGGAAAAAACAAATTTAAAACTGCATTGCTTCTATTTGCAAAATTCGTGTTTATGACACGTGTTTATCCCAGTAGAGCAAATCCAAACCAACTGATGAATTCATCAAGCTTTACCCTCTCCGAATTCCTTGAAACTTTACGCAATGGTTCCCTATGAGCAATAACTAAAGCTGCTGCTGGAATTTGGCCATTTTGACTCGCACCTAGTTTTTGGTGCTAATATTGTATACTCGATGTTTTTCAATAAATGCTAGCGCGAAAATGGATGATCTAATCGAAATGACGTCTGAGACAAAGATGCCTTTTCAGCAAAATACACACTGACAAAAAAGCAAAAATTTGAGTTTTTGAAACTTTGGGAGATTCTGTCGAAACGAAATTTGGACAGCTTACGTTAATAGCTGCCTGTTTGCCATTCCAATGCGTAGGCCAGCAAAAGAATTTTCTCATAGGATACCTTTCAAAACTTTCCCGTTATAGGTCTATTTTCTTCATTATTGGTGATTTTAATGCAAAACACTGCTCATGGAATAATGTTCAAAGCCATTCCAATGGTAATATTCTGTTTGGTGATTGTTCTGCAGGTTATTACACTATTCAATATCCAAGCAACCTTCAACATGCTTTTCTTCAGCAAGAAGTCCCTCAACTATTGATTTGGTCTTAACTGATTCATTTCAACTTTGTAGGATATAATTTCCAATCCCAACAGCTCTTCTTTCAGTCACCATAGAGCTGGTTTGGGAGTAATATCGATCATTTATGGTATTGGCTTCGATGCAAATATTCTTTGGCAAACCAAAGACGATATTAATTACGCTCTTGAATCTCTGAATACTTCTATAGTTGAAGAAATAGTTGCCTCACTACCAACATACGAGGTTAAATTCGATTCAATTATAATAGACGACGATCTTCAGCTCTTGATCCGCCTGAAAAAATGTCCGAAGGCGGCAATATCAAAGAACATGCGATCCTGCCATGAAATTTGTCAGTTGGGATTTGTAAAAAAAAAAAATAAAAAGCGATTCGCTGACCTGAGGAACAAAACTTTTGAAAATGCTGTTTCGAAATTAGAACCGAGTTCCAAACCCTTTTGGAAGCTCACAAACATTTTGAAAAAAACTGAAAAGCCTATTCCGGCACTTAAAGAAGGTGGTAAAATTTTAGTTACAAATGTGGAAAAAGCTCAGAAACACAGAAAGCAGTTCGAGACTTCCCATCATTCTCGTGTGGGTCTTTCTTTTTCTATTGAGAATCACTTAGCTAGGGATTATCTCAATATTTTCTTTTGGGAAAATATGTTTGATGCTTCCTGGGGGATTTGGACGAATTAAGATCTATAACTAAAAAGTTCCATATTGACCCTTATTATGGGTGTCACTTCACGGTGAAATCGAAGTGAAGTGACCAGTTGTCACTCACGGTGAAGTGATTGCCGTGTAGATCAAATGGGAAACACTTCACCGTGAGTGATAAGTTGTCACTTCACCGTGAAGTGAGATCGGTAATAAGGGCCAATATGAAAGCTCCAGGTGACGATTGAATTTTCTATATCCTCATCAAAAAACTCCCAGAGAGCACCTTGTCTTTGTTGTCTTTGTCACTTTTTAACAGATGTTTCCATTTGGCATACTTTCCTGATAAATGGAAAAATTCAAAAGTTGTTCCAATATTGAGGCCGGATAAAAATCCAACTGAAGCTTCTAGCTACCGTCCAATAAGTTTGCTTTCATCAATAGGTAAACTTTTTGAAAAGACAATTTCGAATAGAATGATGCTTAACACACACTTAGAAATTATCGCCGACTTCGGTTATTTTTACCGAAATCTGAACAGCTGAACTATTCGGTAAAATTTATGAAATTCAATTCAATTGCTTTTCAGCTACTTTGAAACTAAATATCCACTAAAATGACAAGAGTTGATCATTTAAACAAGGTTGACATTTTTTGTAATTATTTTCAAGTTCAATAGCCTGTCAAATGAAATTCAAAGTTTTACCGAACGTTCAGCTGTTCTGATTTCGGTAAAATTTACCGAACACGAAAACAAAATCTTAGTGTGCATCAATACGAACTCGCTGGAATCGAATCCTTGAAAAATTCTCACAATCCACTGATGTGTCATCAGCACCGTTTTCCGGTTCAATCTTGATAAATTTCATTACTCCGTAATGCTGTGATATCAATCCTCAAGCAAAAATAACAAATGTCCCTATAAAACGCATACGACACACTCATAACACCAAATACGGAGATACCGGCAAGCCCCGGAAAAAAATGAAGTCATTCCTGCAGGGCGTGCTCCTCCTATGCCACCACCACCACCGCCAGCCAAGCCCAATCCCAAAGACAACACCCGAGCTTCCGTGCGCGAAAAGTGTTTGGGGGGAGAAAACGTTGATATGATTAATTGTTAATTATATAATTTGCCTTAAACACGAAACCGATCCTTGGGTGCACCAAGAGCCCGGCTCCGTTCCATCGTTGTCCCATTATTCCGGCACCGGGAGGCTTGTCGCTTTAATTTCTTTCTTCGAGCCTGGCCGATTTTCTCCTCAGCTGCCTTTGGTATCGCATTTTCGCTGAAACGACGATACACGTTCGGGCACTTTCGGGAGATTTCACAGCGCCAATTTTACGCTTTTCTTTGATTGCGAGATTTGGTTTTTTTTTGGTCGTTCATTCTCTTCGAGGTGGATGTTTTCTTAATTTGGTAGAAGACCCTTCGCCGTCGTCGGCGACGACCTCTACGAAGGAGAGGGTATCGATTGCGCGGTCCAGATTGCTACCCGCAGAGGATGTTTTGTTCTTTCCATTAAAGGGAAGTCGTCCGAGAGAAATTAAAATACAAAACATGCCATCATTAAAACTGTTATCTTAATTAAATCTATGTAGCCCAGGTGAAGTGGCTCATTTTTCAACACGCCTCTGCATTTTGGGTGTTGCCGAGTCCATTCCGGGGCAAATTGGACACTGCAGTATCCAACGGCGGCTTGGTTTGGAAAAGAGGGGGAATTTTTCGATATGAGGAAATATGTGACTTATTAAGTGCCGCAGCTGATTATTTAGGGGTTGAAGCGAAATCGAAAGCTTGGGTAAACACAACCCAAGTGCTGACGGTTTGAGTTTAGCTTGGGGCAAACAATCGCGGTGGCCTCGAATAAGGCAAGAGCAAAAATCCCCGCTAAATCGGATTCATCCATCTTCGAACGCGCCCCCAGCTAACTGGAAACCCCTCATTAATCATAATTAGCAAATATTTACTTGCCATATAGCGAGCAAATATCAAATACAGATGCTGGCGACCGTTCCGACGATTCATAGGAAAAGCCAAAATTAGCAAACTAAACAGCATTCAAGTCACTGACTGTGTGCGTTTCGTGTCTCCAGGCGGGCATGAATTGCTAGGTTGCTAGGACAAATATTAGGTTAACTATATAATACATATTATACACTTGAATTGTGCTGAATATCCCAGAAATCGCACATTTGGGAATCACCTGGCAAATTCGCAATCTTTCGCACTTTGGAAAACAACAAATAGTTAAGCATTGGTTACCAACCTGCACAGTTTCGAAGTGAAGTTTTGACCGAATGCTTTTTCGAAGGCAGCTCACATAATGGCGAGGACACTGCTGGTAGCGGGAACGTCAATTATTCCATTCCCCCCTTGACATTAATTACCCGCTCGTTAAATCTCCAAGTACCGCTCAAGTACGAATCCGAGGAAGCTGCTTTTTTCGACCATAATCTCTCTGTCACAACAACAATCGATTTGGCTTTGCACCACGAACAGGCCGAAAAGCTGGAACTGCAACTTGGAGTATCGGTTTCGTGTTTTCGCACCTCATTTGGAAGCGGATTAAGCCGGACTCGTGGGGACCTTCATGCTGCAAAAAAAAAAAATCTTATCCGAAAACACGCATACGATTGATGATGATACCGGGACGGGACCTCCTCGGGGCCCAAACGAAGGTCTGTCAAAGATCAAAGGGACACAATATCGACAGCCGTGAAATCGGTCAATCGCTCCATCTGTCAGAGAAATCGATCAGCGTCCGCAGGATGTACCTGTTCGAGGAGCGCAGAATCCTTCGCTGACCAGAAATGATTGATGTCACTCCGGCTATTAATTTACAGTTTTCGCACCGTTTTCCAATCATAAATCATCACCAATTTTTTGTTTTGCTTTCGAAGGTTTCAGTTTCAACCTGGCAGTCATCGACAACAACAACAACAACAACAACTACAACAAAATAAAGAAATAAAGTCTACATCTATTCAAATAGCCGGAATCATGGCCGGACCTTATCTTGATGCGGCGAAACAGCTTATTTAGCCTCAAAAGTATCGAATTAGCACCATCACGTCTCGTCTCGGTGTACGAAATTGAGTGTTATTGTTTCCACGAACTGAACACTGGAAATGGACTTATTTTTGGCGAGTTGGAAATTTGAAACCCGACGACGAATGTTTCGTGAAATATCATTAGGAGCAAGCGAAGCAAGCTTTGATCGGATTTGACAGATGTATTACTGTATGAGCCACCTTTGCCTACACTCATTTGAACTCATAGGCAGCGTTGCCAGATATACCGACTTATCGGTATTTATACCGATTTTCAATCTTGATAAAGATATGGTTTCTCAGAATACCGATTTTTGAGATTTTTTATAAATAATCACAATGCCCGATGAAACTTTTGTGAGAGACTTTTATGTTTTTGAATATCAGAAATTTTTTGAGACTGCTAAACACATTTTGAATCTATAAAAATGCTTGATACTCTTTCGACTAATGTTTCCATTTCCTCGCCGTTTTTGGCTAAACAGCAATCGAGAAACAGCTGATCTCATCCCGGGAGAATCAGAAAATACTTTTATTCAGTGAACAAATAAGTTCATTAAAATGTTCATTTGTTGCATACGACTTAAGCTTACATGGGAAAGCTTGGGTCGGATCGGCCAGCAAAACAAACACCACAACAAATTACATAATCATATCAGGCAACATGTCTCCTATTGCCTGTCCTTGTCCCTTTTTATCACACTTCTGCGCCTCCCATCTTGACCTACTGTTCTTTCCAATTAAACATGATTTTCTTCAGGTGAGTCCGAATCGCGGATCCTCTTCCGAATCGCGGATCCACTTCTGTTATCGATGCGCCTACACAACACAGCTCCAAACTTCACGCCGATGTCCCTTCGCTGCCTGGGGTACGCTTCGTGGCCGTCAAACGTCTCACTTCCGTCGTGAGTAGCCGTTTTGGGCATCCAACTAGGACGAGCTCTCCTCGATACGAACGGTTCGGGTGAAAGCGAGTGCAACCAGTGTGTGCCTAAGGCTTCGACTCCGATGAAGCAGGATCTGGCCGGTAAAACTATCGGGATTGTGCTCACCGAGTTTCTGTCGGTCCTACTAGCAACGTCGGTCGCGTGGAATGCAGGACGAATGGCCGTCTCCCGATGCGATGCGTGTCACCCCCATAGACTTTAGCTCTCACCAGTGGATTCTCTCGGCAGGTACGGAACCACCTCCGCAACGGAATGGTCTACTGTCACTGGATGAACTCGTTGCGTGCTCGGCCCTCCTACGGTCTTCCTCTACGCAGCGAACGACAACGAATCGAGTCTGAAAACAAAACCCTGAGGCGCATTGCCCCCAGTTTGGCGGCCATCATATGTGATGACTTACTTCTTTTCGAAGGCTTTTTCTGTTCACGCAGTGACTCGCTGTGGTGCTGTCAAGGTCGAATCTCGACGTGTAGACAATCGGTTATTCCACTGGTATGCCTCTGATTGACGAATGTCGATCCCTCCGTACTTGGCTCCCAGTAATCGTGATCCTCGAGGTGTGGTCCGTTTGTTCCCCGTGCGTGAATGAGTGCAGCCTGTGTGGTACAATACTATACCGAAAAGCTCTATTAGTTGGCGTTTGTTCTCGTGCGCTGGACTGTACCCACCTTTTACTAGTCGTGACGCTCCCAAGCATGGACCCAAAGGTCAGGACCAATAGCGTGGAAGGAATTTATCGAAAAATCATGGTTCTCGGTAATAGAATGGAAGTGCACGCAGTAGTAAGTTTTTTAGATTTGTGGGTAGTTATATTTTTGAGTGCATGGGGGAATGCTGTCAACAATGCTGTCGGTTTGTTTACCAACAATAGCCGACGTTTTGTTTTAACCTAACTTTTTTCTTAACCTGAACTTCAGAGCTAGGATTAATGTCATTGTTGATGTTGATCAAAATGGAATCAGTTTTATCACTTAATTGTTGGAGGTCCAACTAGAAATCATGCAAGGCGGACCCAGGTACGATCCTTGTGTAGCGAGGACCGAATGGACCAGATCCCGCCAGTCAGATGATTGTCCGCGGGAAGATTGTTCAAAGGAGGATTGTCCGCATGAGGATTGTTTGAAGGAGAATTGTCTGCTACCGACGAGTCAAGGAGTACGTGGAGGAAGAAGATTATCCGGAACTCTGAAGCTCTTTATATGTTCCAGGGGGAACGATACATTCGGATGCATCCTGTATCCCCATCAAATTTATCCATAAAATTCTGCTTATATATCCAGAACATCAGTCAGAACTATTTTTCTCCAGACATCCTTATTCGATTTTTTGTCTATTTTTCAGTATATCCTGAATATCCCTGTTGATCCTTCTGTCTATTCCGAAAATTCTTTCAATTCCGTTCGCATGCCGTCACAGTGTTGCCATATCTTTTTTGAAGCAACATGCATCAGGATGAGTGTCGTTCCCCAACGTTTTCCTTGAATGTCATTGATTGTCTCTGAAGATCTTTCCTGGAACTATCTTCCTGCGGACAATCGTCCAGTGGACAATCTTCCTCTGATCAATCTTCCTGCGGACAATCCTCCTTCGAACAATCCTCCTGCGGACAATCCTTCTTCGAACAATCCTCTTTCGAACAATCCTCCCGTGGACAATCCTCTTCCTCCGGATAATCTTTCTCCTCGACTCGTCGGTAGCGGACAATATTCCTGCGGACAATCCTGCTGATAATCCTCCTTCGAACAATCCTCCTCCGAACAATCTTCCTGCGGACAATTCTCCTTCGTACAATCTTCTCCCGAACAATCTTCTTGCGGACAATTCTCCTCCGAAAAATCCTTCGAACAACCTTCTCCCGAGCAAACTTCCTGTGGACAATCCTCCTTTGAACAATCTTCCTGCGGACAATCCTTATTCGAACAATCTTCCTGGGTACAATCGTTCTTCGAACAATCCTCCTGCGGACAATCCTCCTGGGGACAAATATATGATGTTCAAGGGCCCTGGAGCTAATGAACTATTAGATTAGATAATTAAATATTTTAACTAGTTCCACTTTTTTTTGTTAGCATCCATGCCTCTCACGCCAAAGTCACGAGTTCAAATCTCAAAATGGCGAAACAAAAAGAAACGTGCTAAGGGATATGACACACCTCAATCTGACTGCCACGGCAGCGGGTACCGCACTTTTTTTTTGCTGGCGCTTTTGCTGGCAGTTGTGCTGTCTGTGTCACTTTTGACACCTGTTCTGGTACAAATTGCTGTCTTTTGCTCTAGTACCGGGTGCACCAGGTACACTAAAAAAACAGCTAGGTGAACCAAAAAAAAATCGCGTGAAGGAGGTCCCTACCCTTTGGGTCCATGCTCCCAAGGCTTTCTGCAAATGTCCACGATGGCGACGCTTGGCCACTCCCGTCATTTTTCCGTAGGATAGCTTTTCCTACGGTTTTGTGTTCAACTTACAACGATAACGATGCACGTTTATGCGGTCAGCAATAAAGAGACTGAATTGGGTAAAGAGGCGACATCTTATACATTTGACAGGTCTTCTGCTCGATTGGAACAACTTTTCCTATGACAGATAATCGCTTGTTCCAATTTTGACGTGTCGTCTCTTTAAACATTCAGCCTCTTTAGCCAGCAACTGCGGGGGATCACACGACGAATGAACGGGATTTTATCACCACGCAGTATGTGCGCGCTACTTGCACGGATGTATTTCTTCTCGCTTGCTCCGGAGGGTTCGATCTCCTGTGAAGCAGTGTGTGTGTGTGTTTGTGCGGTGGAAGAGGTGTCCACAGTCTCCATCCTGTATGTCGGCAATATAATTTGCGTTGCTTGTCTTCTTTCAAGCGACGCGGTTCATGCAGCATCGACTTCATAGATGCACGCTTCAATGAGTTTACTCAAACGTGTGAAAAAGCTTACTCTTGATGTTGGACAGTGGCAAAAATAGTACTCAAAATTAATACGTAACACATTTTATAACTTCCCGAAATTTATTTAATCCTTTTAGAGTTCTTCCAAAGTTCCCCAGGATTTTTCATCCACTTTACCCAATAGGTTATTTCCCGATTCCTACCGGAAATTTATTTCGAATTCCCTTGGAAGCTTCTTCTGGCTTCGCTCCAAAAGTTCTTCCGTCTTCTCCTGCCAGTTTCAGCTACCCGAAACATCCAGAGTTTTATAGGTTTTCCATTAGATTCAGGAAAACTACAGGAACTTTTAGAAATTTCTGAATCTTCAGAATAGTCTAGACTTTTGGGTAAATTTAAAGATCGGTAAGGGTAGGTTCCAATAAATTAAAGACAGTTTCTTCAACTTCTGTTAAAACTCAAGAAATCTGGGAAGTTCAGGAAAGTTCACAGAGAACTCTAATGAACTTAAGAAAATATCAGAATTTTTTTCGAAAGCTTCGCAAGTCCAAAGAACTTCAGGGAAATGTAATGGTTTTCAGGACAGTTTTATTTGTTTCGGGATAATTGAACAGATCAATTGATTTATATTAAATTTCTGAAACTTGAATGGAGTTCCGAGAAATTCAGGATGTATCTGAAAACTTCAGCAACCTTATTCCGAAAGGTTCATAAATTTTTTGGAAACGTTAGGGAAGTAACAAAAACATCTGAACATTGTGAAAACATTCCAAAGGTGAATTTTAATGGCAGTTTCGAGAACTTTTAAAATTAAAAAAAAAAATCAGTTGGTCAGAGAACTTCAATACCATTAATTTCAAGAAAATTGTGAGAGTACTTAAGAAGTTTCTTGGCGGGATCAACTGTTACGAACTATGTCGGAGGCTATGTGGCTTTCAGTCTTTTGATGCTCAAAAACGGGGTATTAAGTGTTCATCTGACATTTCGGTCACATGTACTGTGTCTTTTTCAAAGAATTAACTAAATTCCGTTTTAGTGTTAAGAGCTGTGGGTTCTTAACACTAAAATTGAATTTAGTAAATTCTTTGAAAAAGACACAATACATGTGACCGAAACGTCAGATGAAAACTTAAAACCCCGTTTTTGAGCATCAAAAGACTGAAAGCCACATAACCTCCAACGTACTAAAGAAGTTCCGAAGTGTTCAAGAAAGTCCAGAGGCCTTTGAAGGAAATTAGAGATTTTCCGGAAAATTAATTATAATCAGGGAAGTTCTAACTACTTCTAGGATGATCAAAAGAGAACTTTAAAGCAGCACAAATAACTTCAGGAAACTTGTAAAAACTTTCAAGGAGGATTATGGGATATTCCGAAGCGTATTTCACGAATATTCCGGTAACTTCATGGACATTGCGGACATGAACGTCACGCATGTTTTAAGACTTTCAGGAAAATTTATGAATCATTAGAACATGTAAAGAATTGCAGGGAATGTTGTTTGGACATCCCCATCATTTTTCCCCAAATTCTTGAAGCTTCTTTCGACTGTTCCGTAATCACTCTGGCTTCTGACTTTCTCCAGAAGTTTCCTCCAATCTACCTTACGAAGTTTCTTCCAGCGTATCCAGGAAGGTTCATCCGTATTCTCAAGGAGGTTCAATTGCACTTCTACCAATTGCACCAGCTCAATTGCATATCTTTAGAATTATCCCAGACAGTTATTTTACCTTCTTCTGGAAGTTTCTCCATATACGATAAGTTCCATCAGTATTTTTTGCACTGCTAATAGAAAGTTTTTCTGAGCTTCTTCTGGCTTCCCCTGGTAATGACCTCTCCTAGAATTTGTTTTCGATTTCCGAATTTTTTTCTGGCTTCCTCTAGATATGTCATCCGATTTTCTCAGAAAGCTACTAAGTTTTTGTCAAAAGTTTCTCAATAATTGTCTTGGAAGTTTCCCGGATGTTTTTCTGAAATTTCTTAGAACTTTCTTCAAAACTCTAGAGCTTCTTTATTCTTTCTCTGATAGTTTTTCGACTTCGTTCAGAAGCTAATTCAAACATTCCCCGGACATTTCTTCCGACTTCTCCTGGAGAGCAATTTTTCCATTCTTAGTTCAAAAGTTTGAATTTTCGCACTGAATTTTAAATTAATTAAAAAATAAAATACCGATAAGCTTGAAAACAATCTGGCAACGCTGCTCACAGGGCAACTGTACGTCGGACGAGAGAGTATGATGCAGAATGATGCACATCTGGCGCTAAGAGGAAAAGGAGGCAATACGGGGGCGAAAACGAACCACTTTTCTGTCAAACGCGAACCAGCTCGTGATTGGCCGGTTTGAAGTGGGTAAGATAGAGATAGAGAGAGAGATATATATATATATAGATATAGATAGATATAGAGATAAAAGAGTAAGAAGCCAGTTGTCTCCTCTTCCTCTTAGATCTGCGAACTCACTCAATGTGCTTGTCAACTGGGAGACAGCGTGAACTGTCAAACGGGAGCCAAACATTCAGAAGCCACAAAAGTACTTACTCTTCTCATGCATTTGCCAAATATTGTTATCTCATGGAAATCATCCATTCTTTTTCGTTATATATTTTTGATTCTTCCAATTCAGAAACCAACAGACTAAGTGACAAGAGCATAGAAGCCAGCACAGTTTCTATGACTCAGCTGGGTTTTCAATCACAATAAAAAATACGTTGGCGAAACGGGAACGTAAACAAACTTGATTTCAAATCCGCATACGACACAATCGATCGAGATCAGCTATAGCAGATTATGCACGAGTACGGATTTCCGGATAAACTGACGCGATTGGTCGAGTATCGGGGACGCTCTCGAATCCCTTTGAATCTCGAAGGGGGTTACGGCAAGGTGATGGACTGTCGTGTCTGCTATTCAACATCGCGTTAGAAGGTGTGATCAGAAGAGCTGGGATAGACACGAGTGGCACGATCTTCAGGAAGTCCATCCAGCTTCTTGGCTTCGCCGATGACATTGACATCATGGCACGGAACTTTGAGACGATTGCGGAAACGTACATCAGACTGAAGGCTGAAGCTAGGCGGATTGGACTTGCCATCAACACATCAAAGACAAAATACATGAAAGGAAGAGGTTCTAGGGAAGACAATGTTAGCCTCCCACCCCGAGTTCAGATTGACGGTGACGAAATCGAGGTGGTCGATGAGTTCGTGTATTTGGGCTCACTGGTGACCGCCGAAAATGATACCAGCAGAGAAATTCAAAGACGCAGGGAATCGTGCCTACTTTGGACTCCGGAGAATGCTCCGGTCGAATAAAAACGGTCACTCCGGTATCATCCTGGGCCGCACAGAGGAGTAACTGGAACAAAAACCTGGCCAAAATTATATTCACTGGTTTTGAGCAATTTTCTGCTAATATATATTAAAATATTTAATATTAAAAGGTTTTTAGACTTCTGTTAACTTTAAATTTTAAAATCCATCTACATAGTAGTGCATATCTGGCCTTTCATCATCCATACGAATAAAAAAGTAATGGGATTTTTTTATTCTTCTGCTTAATATAAGGATTATTTAACAACAAAGAGTAAAGAAACTATCCAAGAATCATTGCCCTGTAATAAAAAAATAATAAAAAATAACAAAAGTTTTAATAACACTATTTGCGATTTCTTACGTTCGATAAGTTAGAATCTTTGTATTCAATATTGAGTAGTTTGTGGTTACCGTGCACAGATTCTGCTCTATTTTCATTTGTTATCGCCAGAAATGACGCTCTGCTAGTTTAGCTTGAACGAACCTATGTGTATGTAAAATCGAATGGGTAAATGTGTGTGTGTATGAAAGAGTATTACAACCAAATGGCACTCGCTAATTTTCAAAATTTACAGTAACTACCTGAAAAGTGAAATACTTTATGGGGTAAACGGTCTGTGATAAACATTGAATTACAAGGCAAAGAAACCTTACTCTTGCTACACACACAAATTATAAAAATAAACTAATGACACATGGTTTTTCTAGCGTAACACTCCTTTATGCTAGTACATCAATTGAGGTACTAGATTTAAAACCTTAGCAACATTAGTAAAATGATGCTGGCCTTGGGTATCAAACCGGGAGTAGTTTACTGAAGTGTAATTTTAATCTAGTACCACAATTGATGTAATAGATTAAAGAAGTAGTACTCGGTAAGTTTGTCATAAGTATCTGCAGAAAACCGTTGTGTTACGGAAGTTTTCTGGAAGTATGACCTTATAAAGGGATAAAATTTTGCCATGAAATGATGCAAAACATGCCATTTTCAAATGGCTCGCAATCGCCAATCCGGACGACTCCGGACGAGATTCTAATGCCAATGTGTTCATAATAACGCGAACTTTCATTCGTCCATAGATTATATGATCTGATCGCGCAAGATTCTACAACTTTTTCAAGTCTGAACCAGCACAAAAAAACACAAAAAATACATTTTTTCCATATTGTTGAAAAAATAAGACATTATTTGAATTTAAAGGTTTTTATCTCATAACTTGTTAGAAGAAAGCCCAAAGTACCCATTTTATTATAATACTTGTCTCTTGATCAAATTGTTTATATCTAGTAGGCGTAATTATTACATGGTTACTTTTTGGAAAACAAGAAGCTTCGAATATCTTCAGTTTTTGAACACGTCTTAAAATTTGTACCTATTTTTTTTTTTTTTTTATTTACCTACGTACCGAAGAAAATTTTACAAACACTCACAAACAGAACAATCAACTGCTGTAGATGAACCCAATCCCACACATTAGTTAAATTAAAACCCTAGTTTATTGTCAAAGTAATTCCACAGACAAACAGACATAACTCATTGAATATTTCTCACTGTAAAACATCGTCGCTAAAACAATACCGCCATCTGTTGAGTACACCGTGGTGGGCACTACACTTAACAGATGGCGGTAGTGTGTAAACGTCAAACGCAAGGGAATTGACTATGCGCGCCACATGTGGCGGTACTACCAACTACGATACTTCTAAATTGTCCGTTAAATGCTTGTTCGATGAACAACTTGCGAGTTTTATGTCTGTTTGTCTGTGGTAATTCTTTCAATTCACACTACACAATATCTCTAGTCAGGTGACCGTACGCTGCACATCTTGTCCGCGAAGCTCCTTGTGATTACCAAGTAGTAAGCCGATCCTGAGACTTGCCGGGACAAACGAAAAGTTATAATGACTGAAATGTTCTGTCAATTGATGTACCTACCTCAATTAAACAGCGGAATATGTATATGAACAGGAAGTTTTCTACCATTCCTTCCGCTGAATGTAACGAAAGGACCAAACCCTAAGCGCTACCTGTGTTGTTTAGGTTAATTAGATGTCGGATATTCTAAGCTATAATTACGCTTCTTCCTTCATCCATCCTAGTTACACCTATGACTGCTGACCGTTTTGAAATCACAACCGATTCTTGCCGGATCAAATTCCCATCTTAAAATTTCGTAACCTTTCTTTGACAAACAATCAAATCAGCCACTCACTCATCACCAGTCACACTACGGTGGTAGCATTTCAGTTCTGCTCAATCCAATTTTCATAACACCATAAAGGTTACCATCACCCATCAAACTGCAGATCGGTAGATTTCTGAAGGTGACTTTATTAACGATCACCCGTCACAATGGTGGACATATTGCACCTAATCTGCCATGCCAAACATTTGGGATGATTTTTGGCAAACGTCTTCGCTGACCGTATGCCAGCCGTCGCGCCCATTCGACAAAAGGCGGCGGCACACGTCACTCGAAAGGGCGCATTATGTGCGTGATATATGGGATCAATTTAAGTCCGAATCTCCGTCTGTTATCCGTGGGAAGAGGAAAGATTTTTACGATATGGGATTCTCGATTTGTGTGTGCGTCATTTGAAATCGAGGGCAGTTTTATTTTTGTCTGAAAAATGTCCGATTCGGCGATGTGGTTAAAGTGCACCCCAAATGGTGGTACAGCTAAATGGAAGATATGATTTATCGATGCTTGGCGTTGAGGCTACATGAATGACTCAAAAGTTGAAGCGAAATATGCGAACTCGAGCCCGAAATGGTCCGTGGGTGTGAAGGCCATTTGAGATAGTGGTTAATGGCTTCATTTAGGAAAATATGCCATGAACTGCGGTTGTGTGTGTGTGTATGCGTTTAATGAATTGTGTGGCTCTTAATCTAAATGGTTTTTGCTTGGGTGGGGTGCGGCGTACCATTAGTATAGACGATAGCGGGTTGATTGTTTTAGGCGGAGGTGTGAGTGAATTACTTTTGGCTCATGATTGGGAAATGCGTGGAAAAATGTGACTGTTAACTGGTTCAGAAAGTGGTGAAATCCATAAAGATCCACTTTTCACGAGCATCTTCTACTTTTTTTGTAAGCTCATTCTCGCCTCCATCCCTCATCACTGTCAAGCCTTATGAACTGGATATCATCTCTCGTAATTCAGCTTTATGACGTTTTTTCCCATGTGTGTTTACATAAATAAAAATTAATGAATTATAAAGTGGTCGGGACAGACAGGCAGACAGCTGGAGTCAACATATGTACCTACACATGCGGTTCACACACCGCTTTATAGCAGGGAACGACACGAACTGGAGACCTCCATTCAGCATCCAACAGTCCAATGAATGTTAGTTGTTGCTGTTAGCAGCGGTGGCGGCAGAAACAGCAACAACACAGCAGATAGGTAAATATGCTCTAAATGCCTTTACACGCGCGTTGAAGTCGCTCGAACCGCTGCCATCGCCGCCGCCGTCTAGCGTGTCGTCGTGGTGCTGCTGCTGCTGCCAGGTTGATGTTTCTATCTTTCTACGAATCGCATGTATACCGTTCAACACACAGAGGGGCAGGGCTCACCGCAAAGTTGACGCCCACGCACTTATCAAATGGATGGTAAGGCACGGAGGGGCTACTAGCCCTACTTCCTCCCTCTGAGGATTGTGTTGAGGGAAAAGGAGTGGCGGTGGACTGTGTTGTGTTAGAATGTGTTAGATAAAGAAAGGCAGCAGCACACGCCAACAGGCCAGGATCGAATCCCAAATCAGACGCATTTAAAATACATGTGTAAGCTCTGCCCTCTGGGCAGCTTTGTTTATATATTTGTCGATTCATTTTTAGAGTCGGTAAAGTATAAGTCGATAAAGTAGGACATTGCAGGACATTGAACTATGATGTGCAATGCTATTGATTGACATGTGAAACACATAGAATCCAAGTGTGTCACAATTCAAATTAAAACGTATTCAGACATGGTTCATAGCATAAGATTCACACGTGATATGAATTGTTTTCTTTATCGTCACAATTCCTTTAATCTCTTTTCAGAAATAAATGTTTTTCTCCTTGAAAATCCCGTGAAATTCTCCTAATAAATCACTTGCTTAGAGTTTGCCTAAAAATTGCTTTGCTTAGAATTATCGATCGCTTGAAATTCCCATCAACATGTTCTAGGTAGGGGAAAAGGCTCTAATGTTGGTCCATGGGTCGAAGATTCGGCCCATTTATAAAAATCAGCCTGTTCTTCAATGCGTCATCTGGAAAATACAAATGGATAATTTTTGTTTTCCCGAGAACATTTTCCAAAAATGTTCTCTTTGAAATTTATGAATGGGCCCAGTATTAGGGACACCTCTAGGCCGACACTAGGAAAATTACAAAAATGAGCAGGCTCTGCCCGCGGGTGGTTGGCATTTTAAGGACCTGTCACGATTTTCGGTTTTCTTTTCACTTAAGTGATTTTCCGGCATTGAAAAACGGTACGGTTATTCTTTTGATGTAGTGTGTTGATGGTCCAAGGGGTAGGTCGCTCCACACACAAATTTCGGGTCATATTTTTTGTCAGTGTGCCGCAAGTATGCTGATTGTGCCGGTCATACATGAAAAAAAAAAACATCATGTTAATGTAAAGTGATTAGCTGTTGAATTTGCGCTGCTTGCCAAACATTGCAAATCGATGTGCAAATCCCTTGGAAGAGATCATATCGAAGCACGATGAAATCAACAGCAAATCACTTCATTTTAGATTGTATTGCACATCATTGTTGATGTGCTGTGCTTTGAACCCGAAATGTCAAGCATACGGATATTAAAAATCTATCACTTTAAATTTAACTAATTTATCCTTAGATTTCATGTTTGCTGAATATGGATTTAAATAATATATCGCCTTGTTCGTACTGCAAGCCTTGTTATATGTTATTCAGAATATGACCATAAAACATACATCATATTATAATATAGTATACTACCCAGATCACATGTGCCCAAATGTATATAATGTATATTGAACAACATTACAAGGCTTGTAGTAGAAGTAACATTGCAGAATCAATTTGATAAGTTTGACAATGTTTTGTAATAGAACTTATCTGAATAATACACTATTATTGAATACAGCAACAATTTCGTAACACTAGCGCTCTAGAATGCAAAATATTTCGGGTGGAAATGGAGAATTATCGCTTTCTTGAGACTCTTAATTAATTTGTTGATGAATTGCCATCTTCGCGAGTAATGTTTTGCATGTGCTTTTTTGACATTTGCTTCCAAAAGCAAAACAATTCAAATTCAATGGATGCCAATGATAATCATTTTGATTTAAATGTGTTATACAGTACATTTTTCCAGCGACAAATCACTTTGTTTCAAAATGCAAATCACTTGAAAATCAATGATAAATCACTTCGATTCGTAGTGCCGCATGACAGACTGAGTCAAGTGCAGGAGCATTTGGATTAGATGTGACAACTTTTTACCGTGTAGAGCAAGCAGCGATTGTTTGTAAAATATCCATCCCGGCAACTCGGTATTTCTGATACCTTGAATGTTTTGGTTTGAAATCGCAAGGATAAATCGGATTGAGGATGACGCGGGAAGTGGCGAGTGTGCAAAATTTCGGTGTTTCGTGATCCATAGGGTAATAAAAGTCCTGTGTTTTAGTGTTTTATAATGCCCTCAAAGGCAGACCAGAAACATAGCCTTTCGGCCGGAAAGATTTGGAACCGGTAGGGAGTATTGTTGGAGACCTCGTTGGAGACCGACTATAGAGAGTAATGAATAGACTTCTTTAGTTTGTTTTGTGTGAGTTGCAGCATTATTTGAATTAAGGATACTAATGAGGTCTGATTAAAGGCCCAAGCGCAATGACAGCGGAAGCGGAACGGCAGCGGCAGCGGGAAAGCCCGATCTGAGTCAGCCTACTTGTCGGATTGAAAACTAGTTAGAACCAAATCGACTTCGATTAGGCATCTTGATGTCATTTGTGACAACTGTCAAACTTTCCGTTTCCGTTTCGCTTCCGCCCATATTGCGTTTGGACCTTAACTGCCTCTTCCTCTTGAGTCTACTCTAGAACCTACATTTCGTATTTAGATCTATAAGTGAACTGCTGGTCTGAGTTTCTCTGGTATATTCAATTAGAAGATGTTCCTGAACATACAGTCAAACAGCATGTAATGTTCTGAACAACTTCAATGACAGTTATCCAGCAGTGCTCCCATTTTATTCACAACAATCTAATGCCTACGAGATATTGCCGAAGGTATGCCGAAAATGTGCCAATGGATGTGCCCAAGCTGTGTAGAATATAATTCCGGCACAATGTGCTGAGTGACTTACCCCTTGTGATGGTCGTTAGTTTGTTTTGTTTAGTGGCAAATTGAGCAGTGTTTTGGGTTTGTTTATTTAGGAGCGCAAGAGTGTTGCCATTCCGTCGATGGGGGTTGGAGGAGGAGGAGGAGGAAGGGGTGAAGGAAGGGTTTGGTTAATGTGAAGGATTTGTGAAGTCCGGCATCGAAGTTGTCGAATAACAGTGGGAGCTAGAGAAACGCTATATGGTTGCGACGAGGGAATTTTACAGATGAAGGATGGCTTCAGGAGTTCAGAAGAGAAGAAAAAAGCAAATATCGTGATGGTAGTGGAAGTTTGGTATATAGATTCGGTATTGTGAATTAAAGAAGTGTGTGTGTAGAAAGACGAGTGGTGAAAGTGAGCGGTCAGCATAACATTACATTATGTTTGGAGAAGAACACAATCCGGCTCAAAATTTGGTGACATCCATCTATTTCGTAAATATTAAATTTATTCCTGTGTATAACATAAAATGTATTTATAAATGCAACAATATTCAAAAACTAAATACGATATGACATTGTTTGCTGGCTCTTGCTGCGAGTATTGTGGGTTTTGCAGGTACCCGGTTTAAGCTTCAGTTGGGTGCGGTGGCTCTTCTTTTCCTTCTATCTCTGAATAGATAGAGTGGCGTCTATGGTTTGTTTTGCTGTACCTGTTGTGGACATTAGTACAATCTTTTCTTTAAACTTGTTGGGGACACCTTATATTTCCTCAAAAGATATCCTTTTTGAAGTACTGATCTTCACAAGATAAAGGACACCCGTCTTGAGCATTAGATTTGATCAAATACTTCGCAGTTCTATTCGTCCAACGCTCCCAGCTGGGTGAGGGGTAGAGGATGACCCAAACACATACACACACATAAGAGACATTAACCAAATTCTCCAAAAAAATCTCTTCATATACATTCGGATGTTTCTTGAAGTACTCCTTAAAATGTGCTTGGAATCCTTTAGAATTTTACTCGGCATTCTCTTGACACTTTCCGCAGAATTGCCGGGAAATACTTTCGGATTAAATTCTCTTGGAATACTTTTCGAAAATTTGAACTTCTTGAACTGTCTCATCATAATACAGCCATTCCATAGCAAAATGATGTAGTTATTCTCAGAATTTCGTATACATGGGTAGTTTTGTTCCTTATCGCAAAATATTAGACCTGTTATTTTGCTTGTCATTAGGGTGACCATTCCCATGTTAGGGTGGTTCAAAAAAACAGATTTAAAAAAAAAATTACTATTGACCCACTTTCAAAGATCAAACTATCAAATGAAAGGTGATTAAAAATATTTCTTAGGAAAAATATAATGATAATAAAAAAAATGGGATTTTGTATTGAAGAATATTGATTGTATTTGTTTTTTTTTTATTTTTATTTTCATGGTTTGTAGACAGAGGGCGCAATGTGTTTTTATATTTTTCCTTGAAAATTTAAGCTTTTTTACACAACATATAAAAAATCATCGAAAACCCAAAACTTGATAAATTCATAAAAATATAACTCAGAAACAAACAAAAAATACATCTCAGGTTTTTTGATATGCTGCCTAAAAAAAAAGCCTAAATTTTCAAGGTAAAATATAAAACATATTGCGCCCTCTGCCTAAAAACCATGAAAAAAAATTATATACAATCATGTTTTGTCAATACAAAGTCCCTATTTTTTAGTATCATTATTTTCTATTTTTTTTAATTACCTTTCACTTGATATTTTGATCTTTGGAATCAGCCCAGTGCAATAAAAGTTATAATTTTATGAAAAACTACAAGGGACAGGAACAAAACTACAATCTTTTAAATGTGTCGAACCTCTTAACGGAATCCCTTTATGAAGTTGCGTTTTTGTCCATCATTTCTCCATCTTGACCTATAATGCAATGGGTGGCATTCATTGTCCCCTTAAACATATAAAAAAATAAAAATAGATCAAAAAATTCTTTTTTGAGAAAAACGATTTTTAAGTTTTATTATAAATTAAAAAAAAAGTGAAATTTTATTTAGAGTGCATTTTTTTTTTTCAAATAGTTCCAGATGTTCCCGACAACATTTTTGAAAGTACCAAACCGATTGGACAAACATTTTCCGGGTAACAGTTTTCCGAAGATAAGCTTAACATTTTTCTATATGCCTTTTTCAAAATTAAGGCGCGATTTAAAATGGTGATCTGAAGATGTTAAATGTCATATTTGGTCATGACAAAGGTTTTGTGAAACTTGTGATGTCTTTGGCAAAGTTGTTCAGGTGATCAAGGCCATCCTGGTGGTGGACATATTAGTTCTAAATTGTCTCACTACGGGGCACTAGTGTGCATGTAAACCTTCTGTATATGCTATATCTCGAAATCCTAGCCATTGAGACAGTTGCTATCTTTGACAAAGCTGCTCAGACCAGTGTTCACTCGGCTGTCAACAAAAGCAGGCCACTCTCGATATGTGCCACGCGATCGTCTGTTTTCTCGGCAGCAACCATTGTGCGGTCCTCCTCATTGTTCTTCATCAGCAGTTCTTTCAGTCGATGCGTCGTCGACTTTGGGAAGCAACCATTTAGTAATGAGTGTGTGAGTGTTGACCACGTTTTGCGTCCATTGCTGCAATGGAAGCGCTCTGACTCCCGTTGGCGCAACTGCCATACAATGAAACCACTGGAAGTGGCTCCAGTTCTGATGGAGGAGGAGGCTTTTAGGATAGCGGAAGATAAAGTGTTTATTGTGTTGTACCTTTTGACTATAGTTTTAAGATGTATTGTATAGTGACTAAGAATCCTCGGCTCTGTAAAGTTAATTCGTTTGAGCCTTATTAAATAAATTCATAAGCCAAAAAAAAAAGTTGCTCAGATGACCACCACCTTCCAAATGGTGGACAGATTAGTTCTATATTTTGCCACTATGTGGCGCTTAAGTGCATTTGAACCTTCTGTATACGAAGTTGCTGTTTTCGGTAAAGTTTGACCAGGTGACCCATGGCATCCGAGATTAATATAGAATTTCGTCACTTCGTGGCGCTACTGTGCATGTTAACCTTCTGTATATGATATATTTCGAGATCCCACACAGTTTGAAAAAAAAAAAACAGTGTAAATTTCTGTTACTATAATGCACACAAATGGGCGTAAAAATTTATATTACAGATCGTGTGAAGCCATGGGGAACTTCATGAAGTATTCCAAATATTGTATGCAAACGCCTATCTTTGCAAGCAACACTCCATGCAAGTTTCTAGTTTACGTGAATAGGATGTTTACATGCATGAATGTTTGCATTAGTAGATGTTTACAGCACCAGTTTAATTCATAATTTTTGACGTAGGACTACGTCGGTTTGTGAAAACTGAAAATGGAATATATTACAAAATTATGAAAGATTTTGAACGTTAATAACTCTGCTACCCCTAGACAAATTTCAATAATTTTATCACCAATCGATCAGAAATATTTCGACGTATCTGTTTAATTAGAGACTTTAGCATTTTTCAAAATGTAACTATTGAAAATTGCACGAATGTGCAACTGTTGCTATGATAATTAAAATTATCACTGTTTGCCTGCGAAAAGCGATTTCCCTGAAACAACGATTTCCCTGAAACAACGATTTCCCTGGATTTCAAAGTTGAAACCCATCCGGTCTCACCAAAAGGTGTTTATTCAAGCAAGCAGATAGCTATCAAGGGTGCCCACAACCGCTGATCGGATTCAGTTCCAATTACCGTGTGCATCAGAAGCAGCAGAAGCAGTGCTTTCTGTGCGTGGTGTTGTACATTGTTCTTTATCACACAACGAAAGGCTGCCTGCAAGCAGCGAGCTGCAGCCCACATGAGCATCAATATAATGAGGAAGAAGCCGCACCGCTATTGATCGGAATCAGTAGCTCTTCGTGAGTCGCTGTTGGTCATCTATGCCAAGCGCGTCATGCTAAAGAGTAAAAACAGAGAGAACCCCGCTCAAATTCCTATTCGTACACAAAGCACAAGCTCCTGCAACAGTTAACACATAACATATATTATATAAGACCACGTAGTCCTACGTCACCATTGCGTACAACCCCATAGGGCTGTCCCTTGTAGTTTTTTCTTTGACAAAATTGTTCAGATGACCAAGGCCTTTCGAATGGCGGACAGATTAGTTCAGAATTCTCTTGCTACGTGCCGTTTGTGGCCATGTGATTTTTCTTCTTCTCCTTCTTCTCTTCTTCCTTCTTCTTATTCTCCTTATTCTTCTTCGCATTACTAGATGATTCATGCTTATTGCTTATCGCATATTAGCTTATTGCTCAACTTAGTTTAGATTTTTAGCCGCTATCAACTTAGTGTTCTAAATGCACTTCCATAGTTATGAATTGAGAGCTTTCGACGCCTGTGCCATTTTTGCATTAGTATAATTGTGTGGCAAGCCCTGCCCTTTGATATCATGTGTGCGTAAGTAATGAGTAATTATGGGCAATTCACTTTAAAAGGTGCGTTTCATATTTCATCACATGTCCTAGTTCCAATGAGCCTGAACGAAATGTGGCACATTTTACATCCGTTGAACCATCCTGAATGGCCATTGCTAATAATTTACATGTCTATCTTTTCCGGTACCATGGAGTCAAAAAAGTAAAAATGAAAGAAGAGTTGCAAAATGGGGCACATGCGATACGATAATGGAGTGGTGCTCGTTAAGAAAACACCCGGAGATGGGCACTGTCTATTTTCCGCACTGATGTTACGGTTTTATAAGGCGCAACTAGGAACTCAAGATCATCATACAATGATAATGGACGTCGAAATTTCGTAGACATGAGAGACTAGTAGCGACTAGCAGTGATGCAGAGAAGGACAACGAGTTCACAAATAGGCACGAAATCGGACAGAAGAGTGAAGAAACAGCGAAAGCTGGTGAGATCTTTTTAATTTTTTTATTTTTATTATTACTCATATATAAACACAAAACAATGCTGGGATTGGGAGGGACCATCGCGGCACCTGATTGAAGTGATTTGGATGGGGAGAGTGAAATTGTCATCTCCCTGTTGTTAACATCTCGTGAAAAACGGGCAGGCTCTTCTCCACACTCATTGCGGAATCCTTCTGTCGGACGGCTCGTTTTTTGACCAATTGTATGATCATGTGGCTGGAAGGAGATTCTCTACCATCTTGTGGAGGCGTATAGGTGAACTTATCTATCGATCCACCAAACCCGTTTTTGGCCCTTCATACAGTGACATGTTGAGGACAATCAGAGATTATTAAGCTTGATCAAATCAAGCAGTGAGGAGCGCCCACTGCTATCGGAGTTAGTTTCCGTGCTACAATGAGTGGTAGACAATTATCATACGTACATAGTATACTTGTGTGACAAGTACAATTATACTCTATGCTCAGCGAAGTCGAGCGACCCGAAAAATTCCTAGACCGGACCGGGAATCGAACCCAGCCACCTCCAGAATGGCATCGCTTTGTAGCTGCGCCTTTACCGACTGAGCTAAGGGAGGCCCTGTGATCCTTCTGTTTGTGCTATATCCCAAGATCGTGAAATCCGAGGAGCGCACTGGTAAAGTTGCTACAAAGGCCTAATGATTCAAACCGCAGTGCCAAAACTGGCCTGCTTACCCTATTCCTTTTTTGGCAACTGAAAAACGAGCAGTGGATCCGATTTCAACCTCCGTCGATGGAAAGCAGTACCAGCACCAGTACCTTTCAACAAAGTAAGCCCATTCCCAGATTGAAGACCGAAATCCCATTTACCATATTGGCAATATTTCACCACACCGAAGCATCTTGATAAGAGTTTCGCAGGAGAGGGCCCCCATGAAAATCGAAACAATATTGTATTGAAATTGAAGCGCTGCTGTCTATTATAGATAATGTGCGGCAAGCAAATCCCCTTCACGTTCTGGGCGAAAAGGGGGTGCACTCGAAGGGACGCGGCTGCGAGTTGCGATATTTTACTTTCAAATTTATTCAAATCGATTTTCCCTCCTGTGCTCTCCGGGAAATCCTCCCGCGGTCGACGCGAGCTTGCGAAAGCTCAGCTCAATTCAATTGAAATTCAAATGAATCGTATTTAGAGTTTATGGGGCCCGGCATTATTTTCGTTCGAACAGTGGAGGTGGAACAATATCGATTTGTGGCAGGCGGCCAACTTTCAACTTTGACACAATTTGCGAAAGCCCCGCAACCAGCCATGGGAAACAATCATTCGTAGTGCGCCTCTCTCTCTCTCCTTCGCTCTGTCACTCGCGGTAGGGGTGGTCCTTGTGCCGGCGAAACGGAATTAACTGATACGATCATCCACATTTTGAATAGTAATTGATTTAATGTGAACCGAGGGATTGTGCATGCGCATGTGGGCTTCTGACTCCGAAACGGAGAGGGCTATCATGTTCCAGCGTGTGTGTCTTGCCAAAGCACAACTATGGTATAAATAACTCTCTCAGATTTCAATTCCTTTGCCACAGTGCCACGGACCTCTGGCTTATTTCCATAAAAATAAATAAACAATAACGCTACCGCGTCGCCAAATAGGCTCCAATTTGGTCGTCCGAGCCGAACCGAGAATGCTAAGCCTCTCCGCAGTTGAGGAACAAGTCTACACGAGAGACAAATCGAGATTAAGATACCAGAGAAGGCAATAAAAACATCAGCCAACCGTTTTCAATCCGGTCGACAGCAATCGAGCTATTCATATTTCCAGTGTAATTTCAGAATCTATCCCAATGCTCTCTGCCACTCTGCAGAGGTTTAATCCATTTTACCACACAGCGCAACGTGCAAGCGAAACACGGCGGATCGTAAAAATTTGATACATCTCCGCCGGGCCACTCCGACCTTGCCCCCCCACCCGGAGATTCGTCCGTTCAGCAAGTCAACAAAATCGACTTACCGAACCACTCGAAGATTGGGTTAGAGACAGGCACGGGTTGTGTTTTCAATTTCAAAAGATTGATCAATCGGAAGATCTTTTCCCGTGCGAGTGCGGTGAGTTGCACTTATTACCCGGTACCGCCGTCCGTCCGTCCGTTCGGGCGAACGGGGCGGGGGTTCGTCACTTGGGCGCGTTGAAGTCTCTCAGCGTCGGCAGCCGTCGTCATCACCGTCGGCCTCGTGGTTCGACTGGGTGGGATCCGTATGGGGGCTATATGGCTCTGAAAGGCAGCGCACGCGTGTGAAGAAAAGAAACAGGCTGTGCGCTGGGATCAAGATATTGAATTATGATTTGGAAGCACTTGACAGTGACTAAGCGTTTCGAAAGAAATTTAATTACTCAGATGACAAAGATTGCTGCTGGTGGTGGTTGCGATGGAATGTTTCGGAAATTGCCGTGAGAATTGTATGAGTGATTTAATCGCGATGTTTTTCTTTTCGTTTTACCATGCTGACTAATAACGTTTGACTGGTGGCTTCTGATCCCCAAGGGTACGAAGAAAATTATTTCTTTTCCCCGGAAAATGTAGACCATTTCATAGAGTAGAGATCCTGAAAGATTTGCTGACTGGTCTGCATCCTTTGAGTCTGGACAAGGGCGTAGCCAGGGTTAGAAATTTGCTGGAGTTGTGGTCATCGCTACCAGGCGGAACATTAGTTGCCGGCTGCTGCCAAGCTTCCAGCTGAAAACCAACAACAGAGACGGGTCGTCAGCGGCTCTCCGGCACGACATCATCAAATTCACCCGAAGGTGCGGCAACTTCATCATCGCTGGCGACCTAAATGCCAAATACCAAGCGTGGGGCAACGATCGGCGCAATCCAAAAAGGCACCATCCTGAACGACGACCTGCAAGAGGGGCATTACACCATCTCGGCCTCGGACACTCCTACCCGGCTGAGTCGACCCGGAGCTCATGAAACCATCGACATCTTCATCAGCCACAACATCTCACAACCTAAGGTCTACCAAGAACTCAGCTCGGACCACTATCCGGTGGTGGCTGAAGTGGGTTCCTCCGTGAACCAATTCGAAGTTTCTCGACGCCACTATTACCACTGGACTGGGCGCTGATTCAACGCTGCGTTGACACCAGTTTCGACTATGTCGTACAGCCAGAAACGACCGACGACATCGACCGGTGTCTGCACTCCATCGATGAAGCGATTTCCCGAGCCACATGTGCCAGTAGCCAGACAGGCCCACTAAAGACCAAATTAGACTCTGCAACATCATTCGTAGGCAGTACCAGCGTACTGGGCTGCCTAATCTGAAGACCAATTGAAACCGTTTAAACAAAATCATCCAAGCCAGAATGGTGGATCTCAGAAATAATGATTTTGCAAACAAGATTCGCTATCTCCCAGATTATTCTAAGCCGCTACGGAAAATGGCAAAAATTTTAAAAACAAGCCGAGGTCCATCCCTCCCCTTTCCCCACTTAATTGGAATTCGGATCCATCCATACTCATAACCCCAGTTGAAAAGGCCATTACTCTTGATCAACACTTTGTGAATTCACATAACCTTGGCCAAGCCATGGTGAGTCCTCACGAGCCTGCAGTATTGGAGGCAATGTCTAGAGTCGCTACCACCCCCGTAGCAGGCATTAAATCAACCAAGAATATGAATACCGCTGGTGTCGATGGAGTGGTCAACCTCGAGTTGAAAAACTTGAGTGTTGACTTCTTGCAGCGGTCTTCAATAAGTGTTTGGTGCTAGGCTACTTCCCTGCATGCTGGAAGCTAGCCAAAGTCATTCTAATCCACAAGCTCGGCATAGACCCTACCAGTGCCAAAAACTATCGCCCCATCAGTCTCTTGTGCTCTATCTCGAAGCTATTCGAAAAGTTGATACTCAGCCGTCTGTGTGAGCATCAAGAGCAATTCGGGTTTAGGAAAGGCCACTCCACCAACTTGCACGGGTTACTTACATCATCAAACGGAACAAGTCCGTTTCCAAGACATCTGCCATGGCATAGTTGGACGTTGAAAAGGCGTTCGACAATGTCTGGTATGATGGCCTCGTGTACAAGCTGCATCGATACAATTTCCCGAACTTCCTTGCTAGGATCATCAAAACCTACTTGTCGGGCAGATCATTCCAGGTCTTCTTGAACAATTCGCCTTCTGATACGTACAACGTAGATGCTGTGGTTCCCAGGGTCATAGTATGTTGTCAATGTTTGCGGATGACACTGCCATCATCTATAAGGGTCGAGTGATCCGTGCTCTGACGAGAAAACTGCAATCAGGCCTGGATGTTCTGTACGACTATTTCAAAAGCTGGAAGATTTGTATCAATGCAGACCAGACTATTTCCACACTCCAATTTACCTCGGCTGGTAACTTGATAATCCACCTCGATAATACTTCCATTAAATGGTCGAGTAAAGTCGTCTACCTCAGTCTCACCCTGCAAGTTGCTGATCCGTTCCCATGTGCACAAAACATCCACCAAGTGCAACATCTGGATTAGCTCGATTTACCCACTTATCAACAGAAAGTTCACGCTTTCCCTTAAATACAAGTGGAGAAATATGTGAGGGATTATCTGATTGAATAGTTGATCAGTAGTAGGTTTTCTGAATAACTAATCAATCTCAATCCCTGTAAAATCATCCAAGGTGCTTTGAAATTCTCCGAAATTCGGTGATCGTATTTCAATTTGCATTAATTTCAAAAAAATTGAGTTATGCATATCAGGAAAACTACGGGAGCTTAAGGATAGTTCTATGAGTGTTAGGGAAGTCCAGAGAACTCTAATTTATTGAGATGTTATCGGGAAAGTTAAACATCTTCAAGAGAATATTCAGACAACTTCGTTGATTTCAGGAAAATGTTGCAAACTTCATCGAAGATCTGGAGTAGTTTTAAGGAGAACTTCAGAGTAGTTCTGACGAGAACTTAGTCGTGAGGAGAACTTCAGAGTAGTTCTGAGGAGACCTTCAGAGTAGTTCTGAAGATAATTTCAGGGACGATCTGAGAACTCCAGAGAAGTTCCATTGGCCTCAGGAAAATTTTGGGAAAGTTATGAAACTTCTCGGGAGCACTCGGAACTTGTCTGGCCAGCGTGGTCCTGAGCACTTAATATGGCCACCAATGTTCTTTTGACGTAGGATTACGTCTTTCGGTAACATATTGCAATTTAAAAAAAAAAACAAAAATCGACCGCCTTACGAAAAGAGGTCAGGTTTTGACCACATATAACTCTGTCAATAACAGATGGATTTTAATTCTAAACAAGCCAATCGATTGGAAATTTATGTACCAAATTGCTAAAATGAACACTTTGTGAATTTTCAATAAGTCACTATTGAAAAATACACAAATGTCCAACTGTTGCAATGGTGATCAAAATCATCACCGATTGCCTGCAAGGAACGCATTCCCTAGCACAGATTAAAAAATCGAATTCGATCCTGTCTCACTGAACGGTGCTCATTCCATCACCGTATGTGGTGGTTTCCGGTCGTCGGTGTCAGCAGCAGCAGCAGCAATGCTTTCAGCTATTAGCTCAGCATTACTCAATCATCACGACAAAACGGTCTTTTTCAGGACCACAATAAATTTGTTAAAGTGTTTGTTTTGGATATCTGTCAAGGTCATCAATCGGATGTCAGTTCCCGCAAGCAGCTAGCTATCAATGCACCTGGTCTGTAGAAGGTGTGGAATTGTAGGCCTAAATGTATTGGTGCAATCAGTGGGTCATCTATGCCAAGCGCGTCACCCTCGTTCCAACCAACATACAGCTAACCAGCCTCATCTGTGTTGAACACCCTAAGAGCTCAGCATTACTCAACCATTACGACAAAACGGTGCTCTTTAGGATCACCATAAATTATTGCTATTGTATATATATAATGTGCGATGGCTACACATTGAGCTTTCGTTATTTCTGGGTGTGTGTCTGTCTTCTCTTCCGCTGCTTTAAGGTGTATTCAGATCTGAGCGATATTTTACGCGCGGAGAGAGATTTTGGGAAGGTACGAGAGGAAGAAAAGTACTAGTTGTCTCTCTCATTCCAACGCAAATTTTGCTCCGCTCCGCTAATGTACGCTCAGATCTGAATACACCTTTACACTTGCGCAGGGTCAAAGAGAAGCAAACTTTGTGTTTGCTTGATTCTCACTTTGTTTATTTCAGAAAATCAGTACATTGTGCACATTGAGTGATCAGATGACAGCCCTGGTACCCAGCAACCAAACGTTTGTCGTCAAATGCGTAACAGTATTGAAAGTATTGAAGTGGTACATACAAATTCTCGCAATAACCGAATACCACATGACCATGTCAATTAATCAGAGACACTTCGTAAGGTTTCCTCCAGGACGTTAGAAAAAGCAAAAAAATCTCGAATTTATATGATTGATCGCGATTGGAAAAATTTGAGCAAGAAATTCCTCCAATCAAGGTTACTGAAATTCGCTTCTTTTCTCTCATATTCGTTCATCGTGTGCGACGGTACTCGAAGCATCGGTATCTCAGCAAAACTCTTGAATGATGTGGATGCCCACATAAAAGCAAATCGTAAAGAATGCTCGATGAGAGAGGAGTGTGAGTGTCGATGCACCACTCAAATCTTCGTGCAGCGTGCGCTTCTTCGGTTCATCGTTCACATCGCGAGCGGTGGAGAGCGTTCTTCGAATGTTTTAGTCTTCATGACGATGCGAATGGTTTTTCGCATCATCGCGATGCTCATGCTTTGATCCTCATGAAGATGCGTTTAGTTTATTCTTCAACGCGAACGGGAATAGTTGATTCAACACGATGAGTCGTTAAGGCCGTGAATCGTTGTGGAAAGAAATTAGTGACGAGGTGGAAGAAATAGCGGGAGCGTATAAAAATATAAAATACAAGTGGCTGGTGGAAATCGATTGCGATAAACGGTGTCCGTATGAAAAAGCAACGCTTATTCCCTCTAATTTCAAACGACATTTCCTCACAATCCACCCTGATGTGGCTCGTCGATTGTGGCTTTCGCAAAGTGAACGTAGTGCTAGTGCAAGTGGGGATGGGCAACCGAGAAAGGAAGAGAGTTCTTCTTGGACCACTAATGTTGGTTGCTGAGAACAATTTGCCTTTTTGTTATCCGGAATGGAAGGCAATTAAATTGTTGAATGAACCAACATGAGATGCAGTGAGTTTAAAAATAACACGGAATACTCTGCCGCACCTCGTTAGTCGGGCAGCGGATATAATGCGAAAACATCTTATCGGGTTACTCCATAATAAGCTCATTTGCTTGAAAATGGACTCTGCAACGCGTCACGGCAAATCGGTTTTCGCGATAAACGTGACTGTACCCGACGATGAAGGAGACGTTCACATCTACCATCTTGGTAAGTTAATCATTATTAATGTATATAACTGAAAAAGAAAACATAAAATCGATTCCAAATGGTTTTTGGGAAAGAAAACACATTATCCCACCTTTAATCCGCACCTAGTTAATCCAACCGATAATCCGACTACACGAAGGAATTGAAAAAGTATAGGACAATCTTCGTAGAAATGTAGTGCATGCCACATGAAAAGCATCCTACAAGTGTTTAAAATTATTTATTCATGCTGATTACAATTCAATTGAGTTACGGTTTATTTTTTATGTTGATTAAACAATGCGCACCTCCAAATCACGTACAAAAGTTTTGTCTTAGCACTCAATTTTATCTTTTGCCATAATTCTAATTGTTCTCAAGCTATTGTAATTTTGAAAAAATATAATTTGACTATATTTTCGACCCTTCCCTTTCAATGAAAAAATATAATTGAAGCAACCCGCATAAACGCGAACCATAAATTGACCTTACCAAAAATGGTTAAAAATTGTTTATAATCCCTGCTAAACTTCAACTGAAATGGTTATGGAACTTTACAAGAACGTTTAATGATAAAGTTTTAACCTTATGTATTATGGTTTTTTGGAAGCGGACCTTACAAATAATGAGTTGTTAAGAACCATTACCATTCAAAATTCTTGTTTTCTCCATATATTTTCGGGAGGAGGACTATATTAGAACCTTTTAACTTATGGTTTGAGAACATTAATGGTTATGGTTATGGTAGTCAGTAAGGTCCATGAATAGTTTTGTTACATCGATCAACTTTATGTGGAATATATCGCGAATTGGTTGCCTGTAAATTACTGATTACCAATTTACGATATATTCCACGTAAAGTTGAGCGATAATACAAAACCGTTAATGGACCTTACTGAGTATCATAACCATAACCATTAATGTTCTCAAACCATAAGTAGAAACGTTCTAATATAGTTCTCTTTTCAAAAATGTATGGAGAAAACAAGAATTTTGAATGGTAATGGTTCTTAACAACCCATTATTTGTGAGGTCCGCTTTCAAAAAACAATAATACATAAGGTTAAAACTTTATCACACAAACGTTCATGTAAAGTTCCATAATCATTTCAGTTAAAGTTTAGGAGGGATTATAAACAATTTATAATTATTATCGGTAAGGTCAAGTTATGGTTCGCGTTTATGCGGGAAGCTACCAGACAACACTCTATACTGAGCAGTTCCACACAGATTCGCAAATCGTTTCGGATCGATGTTTTTTGAAATGTTATTTTACACAGTTGTTTGTTATTGTCCAACATGCCATTTAAGGTGTTTCGCTGTGAGATCCTTAGTCTCGTAACCACTTCGAAACTTTAAGTGCACAAATATCCCCTGCTACGATACGTACCACAAAGAAACTGTTACTCCACGTGTGCTGTACTGCAGCATACATGAAGTAGCAATTTCAGGTGAAATGGGGCATTAATTTACGAGATGTGTGTAATTGAAAATTCGAAGTGGAAGTGCATGTATAGCCTACGTGGTGGCCATTTGTGGACTCTACAAGGAATCACCTTAAGTATTTGGTTCCCTAGTTTTGTACACGGCTAACACTTGAAAAGAGCTTATGCAAAAATCATACGCATCAATAGAAAAATATATATCTCGTGAACGATTTGTTTGATCGAGATGGTGTGTTCGGAGAAGTTTAGCCTTTCAAGAAAAAATATACACTATAAAAAATTATTTGACATTTTACAAAAAAAAAAAAACAAAATTATCAAACAAAATTAAACTACCCAAGCTGCATATTGTTCTAAAATTATTTTTATATAATACTTTTGTAGTTTAGATAAAGCGCTACCTTGTGACAATGTGTATTTGCTGGGCAATTCATAAACAAAAAAGTTATGAATTATTTAAAAAAATAGTATTATCAAAAAAAAACCTACAGTAATCGAATATCTTTGAAATAGTGTTAATATTAAAACACATTACACTTACAACAAAAAAGCTCATACTGCTTAAATTGCCAATTTTTGCCCTTTTGAGATGTTATTCGTGAGTGTTCAAACTACACAGATTTTCAATCATGCACATGAGTTAAGATATAACTTATTATGAGTAAGAGACCGTATGGGAAAAGTGTATTTTTCTATTTGGCCCCATATACGACTAGCTAGTTTCGAAGACCACGGTGGAATAGAAATCAACCATAAGAAGTGTTTGACAGCCTTTTCGGGTCACCGTTAGTGCTGTAGCTACACAATAGGAACGAGCAAAGCGGACAGGTCCCGTCCAGAATTGTCCAGGGAAACTGAAGAAAATTATGCAGCAAATAGAGCAAGACATTCATTTGATAAAGGATCACTCTGTTTAAATGGTTTATTCTGAAATTCTGATGTAAAAATTTGTTCCTATGGTATGGTTAATTTATTTTCCCGGTTCTCTATATTGTCAATATCGATTTATTGACGTCAATATTGAATGTATTGACAATACGATTATTGTCAATAAAAGCGATCGTGTAGGGTTCACTTAAGGCCGATAACATAGTGAAAGCGAAAAGAAGTGAAGGGGCGAGAAATGCGTACAAACTTATGGAAATTCCCATTATTGATATTATTCCTTATATTCGTTTCGACGCTTTGCTCGCCTCTTCGCTTCTCTTCGCTCTTACTATGTAATCGGCCTAACGGTGTTTCTCATTAATATGTGTGTAAATGAAACAAAAAATAGTTCCCCTTTGCACAAGTTCACGTAAACCCACTTTCAAAATCAAGACACTCTTCAACGCCAGTAATCAGTTAATTCAAGCTGAACATTGCATTAGGTCCTAAGTTACATTGACAGATTCTCTTCGTCGACTTTCTCTTTGTATTCCCATGGCCATGTAAAGACATTCCAAGGTAATTTCAGCACACCGATCGATAAAAGAAGCTTTTATCTAGCATCTAATATGACAAACACAACCAGAAACGGTTTTGTGCTCAAATTATTAATGAAAGAGAAATTCGACGAAGAGAATCGATCAATGTTACTTAGGACCTAATGCAATGCTTAGCTTGAGTTGTTTTTGTTAGCGCGCGCAGCTAAAGTAAAGTAAGCTAAAGAAACGACACAAGCAACCACATAAAGCTTCGTTCATGAACGATAATAGCAATGATGCTCTTCATGAAGATGATCAATCCGGTATATTCTTCTACGAGTGGCATCGCTCGCGAAGAACGATTGCTGTGATCGTGTTGCTGGAAATTTGAGAGTGAGTGAGCCCATGCTCAATGGGTGCATGTGGTCACTCAGCGAATGAAGGGAAGGTGGGATAAAAACAAAATAACACAAATTGCTTCGTCAACATAAGCGATCGCACACGAAAAATGAACTCCGAACGCATTGCTGCTGTTCTTCTACCGCAATAGGAAAATAGTCCGACCATCGCTTCAGTGCGATAATCAGTAACCTTGCCTCCAATCAATATTAGCTTTTTTTATCTATTGAATAAACCAAAAATTCCGTTCGTGAGCACGTAAATGCGTAATTTTGTCATCAGACATATGGTCTAGGATTGGTCTAGGATTGGCTTGTACTACATGAACATCGACAGAGCACCTCACAAACAGAACTCTCAAATTGCTGCCTAATGTCAACCTTTTGAAATTGTTCACTGATAACGAGTTAAGAAATCAATTTAATATTTACTATACTTTTGCTATGCCATTATAACTACCTTTCGTAATCCTACGTTAAATTTACGGTCGTGTCTTGGATACAACCTCTTACTTTTTTTTAAATTCTCATGCAGTTTGATGTGTCACACAGTGTTGGCTATATCAGAAATAAATTGATATTTTTCCGCTCTCATGCGCTCGCAATATCACGCGTGATATTGGAACAAAATATCATGCTTGATGTTGATTTTACAAGCTCCTTTGATATTGCGATACTATTCACAACGTGCAAAAATCGAGCTGAGAGTTGACTCTACACAAAAATGATTCCATTGCACATCGTTTTCTTAGAATGAGAAAGCATAGTCAGCTATCTCTTTCTAATCTTCACCGATGGCAGGCGCGAAGGGACTGCTGCAAGCCGTTATGGAAGTTTCGGTTGCATTCGGGTGTAAAGCAAAAATCATTAAACTCAATCTCACCACAGTTTGGTGAGATTTGCAGATGGTGAGTTTTGTTAGCTTGATATTCCGATATCACAGCTTGCAAAATCAACCGCAGTTGTTTGCTTGTTGATTTTTGTCTAAGAAAATCAAGAGTGATCTTGGGCGTTGGTGAAATTTGATTTTTTGATATTTTCCCAACACTGGTGTCACATGAGGATGTAGGTTCAAGTTTCACTTCTCCGGGGGTACCCGAAACATGCTCGGATCTGACTAACGTGGTCTTCAGTCCTTAATATAGCCACCAATGATCATATTTTTCAAGTATCATGTAATTTGATGTGTCGCATGTAGGTGTTGGTTCAGGAACAATCTAACCACTTCTTCGGGGGTACCCGGAACATGTCCCGATGCGGCCAACGTTGCTCTGAATACTTAATATGGCCACCAATGATCATATTTTTGAATTCTGATGTAGTTCGATGTGTCGCATGAGGGTGTTGGTTCAAAAAGAATCTGACCACTTCCCCGAGGGTACCCGGAACATGTCCGGATGCATGGTTACAAAAACTACAACTGAACACATTGAGCACTTCTCAGGTAGTCGCACATCCGCACCGCATTTTTTCGCGTTTTAGTATGATGCCGCTTTTGCCAAAACGTGCTCATTGTGGGTTGTCAAACGAATTTCAGTGTATTGGAAAATTTGCCCTTGCCACTATGCCGCTATCATTGTGTTTAGCCCTCAATGCATCCACACTTCCAGAATAAAAAAAAACACTTTTACCAGTAAAGCACTATGATAAAGTCATACCCTTCCCAACAATCCAAGTGACGCCTACGGTCTCAGCTGGCAGATAGGTTGGTTCAAAAATGGCTTGCTAGGTGGCAGTAGTGAGCTGTTAAGCTGAGTGAGCACTCTCTGAGGATGGCAAGAATAGTTCAGAACTGCAGCAGCGAGAATTACTGTTTTCTGTAATATCTCGCAATACTGACCACATCGACTTATCCCATCTTGGGCAAAGTTTTCCAGTTGAGTAAGACCTTTCAGATAACAGATAATTTTAGAAATCATCACAAGGGAACAGTCATCGTAGTCGCTCTGGCCCTGTGGTTGAGAATGGTGGCGGGGTCTTCCAAGCTCTCAATACAGGCAAGTTACCGAATGATCGCAACAATTCTCCGCCTGATTTCTTTACGAGTTTCAGCACCACACCTCGTATTCCCAATCAAGTTCCTGATACCAATCTTGGATGTTACGAACGAAGCCTTCAACACTCCTGTAATGACGTCGCAATACCTGTTGTTCAAGATGTTTTGCCTAAAACGCCTGCCAATGTTTTCGCTGCTCAGCCTTCGGAACCGGGACGCATCGATCTTAGCAGAATGGAAGCCCCTAATCCTGTCATCACAGTCGAGCCTAACCTGCCAGCGACCTTCAGCCGTCCCGGCTCTGTGTATGATTTTGGAGATGGGGTCTTCCAAACTGCCTGCGCAGGCAAGTACAATCACGTTCTGAACACTATCCGCAGTGATAACCTTCATTATCACATCCAATGCAACACAGTCACCGACACCACGCCTTCCGGGACGCTCAAGGCAAAGTATTTTGGAAGCGTCCAAGCCCTCCTTCACAGTCGTGACCGTCCAGCCTGCGTTCAACAGCCGTCCCGGTCCTGTGATAGGATCTAGTAAGGGAGGCTTCCAGCTTGTGCAATCAGGCAATTCATCCATCGGTAGTCAACCATCGTCACTAGCCGAACAACGTACTTCTGCGCTTCAATCTGGATCACCTGATGAACTGCTGATCTACTATCAAAACGTTCGTGGGTTACGTACGAAGATTGATGAATTTTTCCTGGCTGCTCTCGAGTGCAACTATGATGCTGTGGTGCTTACCGAAACGTGGCTTGACGGTCGAATCAATTCATCGCAACTTTTCGGCAGCTTATTCACAGTATTTCGCAATGATCGTAGCCGTCTAAACAACACTAAATCTTGTGGAGGTGGTGTACGCATAGCTGTTGCAAAGCGCTTAAATTGCTGTCTCGACCCTACACCGATCACTGCTTCGCTTGAGCAACTGTGGGTTAAGATCAAAACTACGAGCATAACAGTTAGCGTGGGCGTTATTTACTTACCACCGGACCGAAAATCTGACCTAAACTGCATTGAAAACCACGTCAACTCAATTGGCGCAGTGTTATCTCGATTGGACAACAATGACTTGGCTCTGCTATTCGGTGATTACAACCAATCTGGCTTGATTTGGAATACAGACACGAACAATCAACTGGCAACTGTTGATGTTCTTCGTTCAAGTATATCTGCATCATGTGGCACTCTATTTGATGGTTTCAACCTGCATGGCTTAGCGCAAATCAACACCGTTTTAAATAGGAATGCTCGACTGCTTGACCTTGTACTGGCGAACGAGCTCGCTCTCCCGGAATGCTCGGTATCTGAAGCTGCAGATCCTTTGATAAGTGTTGATGCCGATCACCCCGCGTTGGAAACATCCATCAGCTTTCATGCTCCCATCAGCTTTGAACCCACCGAAGATGTGCTAGGTCTTGATTTCCGCAAAGCAAACTTTCTTGCACTGACTCATGCGCTTGAACAAGTCGATTGGCAAATGCTTGAGCAATCACCCAACGTCAACGAGGCTGTCGAAAATTTCATTGGGATTGTCAACCGCTAAATCACTACTTGTGTACCATTACGAAGGCCTCCTTTACAACCCGCTTGGTCAAACGCTCGACTCCGTCACCTCAAGCGTCTGCGATCAGCAGCCCTTCGAAAATACTGTCAAACACGCACCGCTCTCACAAAACGATGGTTCTCTCGAGCTAGCAACAACTATCGGAAGTATAACCGGTTTCTCTACAAACGGTATACTAGGCGAATGCAGCACAACCTTCGCACCAAACCTAAATTGTTTTGGTCGTTTGTCAACACTAAGAGAAACGAAGTTGGCCTTCCTACGGAAATCTCTCTTGGAGATAGACATGCGCGCACTCCATTCGAGAAATGTAACCTTCTGGCAGAACACTTCAGACACGCCTTCAACGACACAACTGCCTCCGCGGATCAAGTGAACGAGGCAACCAGAAACACGCCAAATGATGTGTTTCGTTTCGACATCTTTGAGATATCCGAGGAGCTAGTGGAGTCTGCCATTAACAAGATGAAACATTCGATTGCTGCTGGTCCTGATGGGATCCCCGCATGTATCCTGAAGAAATGTTCCTCCGCACTTACTAAGCCATTAACGAAGTTGTTCAACCTTTCACTGCAGCAAGGTGAATTCCCTAGGAGTTGGAAATCCTCCTTTATGTTCCCAGTACTCAAGAAAGGAGAAAAGCGCAACATTGAAAACTATCGCGGAATCACTTCACTCTGTGCCTGCTCTGAAGTGTTTAAAATAATCATTAATGACGTCCTATTTGCAAGCTGCTGTAGCTATATTTCTCCGGACAAGCATGGGTTCTACTCTAAGAGGTCTGTCTCTACAAATCTAGCACCATTCGTATCCTCCTGCCTTCGGAATATGGAAGCAGGAGCACAAACAGATGTCGTCTATACGGATTTGAAGGCTGATTTTGATCGAGTTGATCATGCTATCCTGCTAGCTAAACTGGATAAGCTTGGTGTGTCACAGGACTTCATTCGTTGGTTCAAGTCTTACTTGACAAATCGAGAGTTCTGCGTGAAAATCGGAGCAGCACAATCAAACTCTTTCACCAATACATCCGGTGTCCCTCAACTTAGGACCGTTGCTATTTTCAATCTTCATTAACGAGATTGGATTGATTATTCCGGCTGGCTGTCAGTCTTTCTATGCAGATGATGTTAAGATTTATGTTGTAGTTCGAAGCTTTACTGACTGTTTACAGTTCTGAATGATCGAAGACTTTGAGGATTGGTGTTCCAGGAACTTCGTCACGCTGAGTATTCAAAAATGCAGCATCATCTCTTTTCATCGCAAGCAGAAGCCAATCAAGTTCAACTATACAATCAACAATGAACCTTTGCAACGTGTGAGCAGTATCCGCGATCTAGGAATTACGCTTGATCCTGGAATTACATTCAAGCTGCATTATTCTGAGATCATCGCTAAAGCTAAAAGACAACTCGGGTTTATCTTCAAGATTGCTGATGAATTTCGTGATCCAACATGCCTGAAAGCACTGTACTGTTCTCTCGTGCGTTCAATATTGGAATTTGAAGATGTCATCTGGTGCCCATACCAAGCGATGTGGATAGCGAAAATCGAATCCGTTCAGAAAAAATTCTTAAGTTATGCATTACGCCACCTCCCATGGAACGATCCTGTCAATCTCCCACCATACGAACATCGCTGCCAACTTTTGGGCCTTGATACATTAGAACGTAGACGCGCTATCGCTCAAAACATGAAATCCTTCATTTGAGCCTTACGGATCACGATCGACAGGTTTTCAATTTCAGATATTGGATTTTTTTTTTTAAATTAGCTATTTCAAAATTCTGACAATTTTTGTTTTTGGAAAGTTTTGTCCAAAGCGATGATTAATTTCCAGAAGGAAAAATGGAACTCTATTTTGCCTTTAAGATATCGTTCACTGCATGCTGCAACCAAGTGCATCCCACCCACTCTTACCATCGGTTGGCCATACAGCGGATAAATGCTCATCCATCACCCTCACCAAGACCTGTCACAGCTCCGGAGATAACCGGATCCCGAAACAAATGGTCGCTCGTCACAAAAATAACGAACTTTTATTTCGCATATGAAAATAGATACGGCAAATTACCACGATCATAATTCACCGGCACTTGATCGGACCGCCGCCTCACCGAAGGCTATTTGGCACAAGCTACGGACGCGGACGAGGAGCAGAGCAGAAGCCTCGTCTAACCGAAAGGCAAACAAACGACACGAAACGTGCAATTTATGTGATCCTACCTCAAATCCATAACTTGCCTATATCTTCTCTCACTGCTCAATAGCTGGTTTCAGCCCCTCGCGTCAGTCTCAGCTGATGATCTGTTTTGTGTGTAAGACGTCCAATGACCTACAACGGCGCGGAAAAGCCCTACGGCTTCGTATGGTTCCAAGTATCAATCAAAATACGGCCCCCTTTCGGAAAAGTGTATGGGTGTTATTGGAGGATCATCACTCACTCCGGCTTCGGCTTCGACTCCGAGCTCTCGAGCAGGGTTACCGGGCGGTGTCCACCAGTGGCGTCGAAGATCCAAGCAACATTGAGCAGCATATCGCACACGGGTCGGTTCAGGCCATTTCGGTGCCATCCCTGGCTGACTGGATGCTGCTGATTGATCTGGCTCGCTATTCATGTCGTCGATTGACCGCCGCCATTCGGCTGTACACATGGAATTACGTGCTGTCGGGCAGGTATCATAAATCCAGCGATAGCAAAATGCCTCGTTATTACGATTAAAGGGAATGATTTAGTGAAAATTCCTTCCCTACAACTTATCACTGGGGCTGCTTCGTTCCCAAGCCAGTCACCACATTTCAATCGGCCTGCGTGCAGTAGACACGTGTGCCGACGCGAATGGAGAGTTTCAGATTTCCAGCAGGCGCCAAGGTCACGATGACAATTAGTTGCGTGTTAACAAAAGACTTGACGGCGTGTGAGTCCAAACAGGCGACGAACCCGACGGGAGGTGATCTAGGTGTTGTCACCGAAAAAAATATATCAGTTTAATGAAGAAATTCAATCCCTATTGTCCGGTGTCGAGTTCAGATCGACGTTGTCGTCAGTTGGTGGCACCTATTGATTAGGGTGGAATCGTTTTAGATCGGAGAATCAACCACAGTCCCAACCTGCTGTCCAAGGCGCGGAATCGATCGTTATCAATTAGATCTGAATCAATTACAACAACGGGCCACGCGACGTGTGATTTCCCCCTTTGCGGTGACACCGATCCGAGCCGAATTGTGCTTGTTGGAGGAATTCAATTCAACGCTTCTCTGATTGACAGCTTTGGGAAATTTGTTTACTGACACTGACAAGCTCAATAAATCAAGCTGAGGCTGGGCGGGTAGGTGGGTACATGTTGCGTCTGGAAGGAGAATTTCTGAATAAAGCCATTTCTGAATTAAGCCATGTTTAACGAAAAAGTTGTAAACCTTGAATTAGGGATTCTCTGTGTGGAATTAGTTTGATTCCAAACGCTTGGAGTTTTGAACTTTTGCTTCCACCTTCCTAGTTCTGTTTAGTGTGAAAGTTAAAAAAAGTAGAAGAATCTGTGAACGGAAACTTGACGTAGGACCGTATTGGTCGGTGCATTACTGACCAATAGTGCATTAGTTTTTGTTCAAGATATATAATTTTAACTCTATAGTTTTTAAAATGTGGTCCTAAAAGGAGCTTTTTTGCTAGTTTATGTGGTATCCCTCAAATGAATTGTTGCAGTGTTAAAAAGGGTCCCAAATGATTAAGCACTAATGTTGTCAACGGGGCAATCTTGCTGTTGCTAGGATTTGTAATCAAGACAAGTTTGTTACTTTTATTACTATTCAGATAATTGTTTCAACAAGCTACATACAAAACGGAATGGATATTAACAGTAAGGCCTATAATTTCAAGGTTCGTTAACCGTTATGTGATAGGATAGGATAGGATAAACCAGGTTGCACAATGTCGTAGGTGGTACGAGCTCCAAAGTGTTGTTAAGAAAGAGACCCACCTTCATCCGTTGCTGATAGTTAGTAACTTGTGATTAATTACTACCTCTTAGATAAAGGCTGTGTCTCCCTCCAACAGACCAGAGCTGTCCTGGCCACGTCCTTGCATCTGGTGGGGAAAGAGGAGGAATGTTAGTCCGACACTTACTTAAGAGAGATGCACAGAACTCTACGACCCCTCATAAGTGTTACGGGAAGGGTGGATTTTTGTTAGTAGGGAGGGTAAGGCATAGGATACGCCCATCCGGCGTTGCTGGCAATCGTTATATCAAGCATTTAATATATAGAAGCTTTAAGTAGTTGTTGTTGCCCATTACCTAAACATATTATTCAAAACAGTCTTTAGATTTTGGAATTAAGAAACGCTATCCGCTCGATCCTGTTGCTCCTTTGCGCCTGAAAATGTTTGTTAAACCTAAACATATGCACAATTCATTCTGATGTGTAAAAGGTTATTAATAGTATGTGGAATCGTAAATTAGAATGAAGATTCGCCCTTGGCCTAACTCCCACTGTCTGGCAGTGGCATTATGGATAAAATCTGCCTGCTTGAACCCGGGAGTTAGAAGGTGACAGCTCTACCGCAGCTACAATAGCCCATTTCAAGAACGTATCAAGCAGTAGTGCAATACTTGATTGGCACGTATTTAGTAAGTTTTGAAATAATCGTCTTGAATTAGATGGATATTTCCTATCGAGGACAGAGGAACGAAAAGGTAAATAAACTTAGCTGAGCGTAGGTTAGAACAGTTGGCACCACATGCACCTAATGCATTTTTCAACATCACCTCTGTACTTTCAAATTAACACTTTTTTTAAATGAAAATTGTATATTTATAACATTTTCACTAGAACGAAAACGACGCAGCAATACAAAAACACGTATTTTTCGCAGCGCGGCCTACTTAGATCTTCTGGATTGTTAAGGTAAGGCCATAGAGGTTACTTTAAGACCAGAAGGTCCCAAAAAAACAACAACACAACTCAACATGTGCCTTAGTTGCTACTTAATGTTTGTCTTCTTTTGTAAAAAGTAGCAAAGGCATATCTACCTATAACTTATATTTTTCACAAATTTCAAAATGGGTTTTAGCGGAATGTAACTCCCTACTATTTGCCATCATTTTCTATAAAAATCTCATAAATAAAACAATTCTTATTGTGACATTATAGCATGGAATCAATTCGAAGCACTGAAATTATCAAGCGGTAGCTTTAGTTATGCTTTAAGATTAGCATTGTAAGTCCCTCCTACTTGGAGAATTATGCTATAGAACGGCTTGCTATGCTCCGCCTCAATTATAATTTCCCGGATTTTTGGCTGATGGAGGCGGGGTATCGCAAGCCAATCCATAGCATAATTATCCATGTAGGTGGGACTTACAATACTAATCTAAAAGCGTAAGGAGAGATATCGTTCGATTTTTTTTCAGTGCTAAGTACTGAAATCTGTAATCTGTGATAGGGAAATCACTTTTTCCACCGCAAAACGCACTGTAAAATGATTGATGTGCGTCCACCAAACCTCAAAAATTTTTTAAAAATACAACATATTTGGTCAATTTTTTTTTGCTCAATCGGTAGATAAAAGATGTATCGACAAATTATTGTGAAGTAATGAAATTGGGTTGTTAGCGGAATGCTTTAATAAAACAGCAAAAAAAGGTTATCTTCCATTTAATTCCACTTAATTAATTTTGGTATCCATGACAGATACGTATTTCGACTACAATGTGCAGTCTTCATCAGTGTCATTCCCACTAAGGAACTTATCAAAATCTAACCCCCTTAAGTACTCATCCCCTAAAGTGGGAATGACACTGATGAAGACTGCACATTGTAGTCGAAATACGTATCTGTCATGGATACCAAAATTAATTAAGTGGAATTAAATGGAAGATAACCTTTTTTTGCTGAGAAATTATTGCTTACCTTGATATTGAAACGGAATTGCGGGAACAATTTTTCGATGTTATTTTGGACATTTTACCTCTTATGCTATGCTCATCCATATCGTTTTCTGATATCACGTTCATAATTTAAGCTAATGTGTATTGTGCAATCAAAATTAAAATTCTAAAAAAAAAACCAACAGGGGTTGTACGCAATGGTGACGTAGTCTTATATAATAAATTTAATTTGTTAACTGCAGCAGAAGCTTGTGTTTTGTGCAGAAATAGGAATTTGAGGAGAGTTTTCTCTGTTTATACTCTTTAGAATGACGGGCTTGACATAGATGGCCTAAAGCAACTCATGAAGAGCTACTGATTCCGATCAATAGCGGTGCGGCTTCTTCCTCCTTCTATGGATGGTCATGTGGGCTGCAGCTCGCTGCTTGCAGGCAGCCTTTCGTTGTGTACTGGAGAATACCACCACTCATCACGCGGTGATTGAATAAACACCATTTGGTGAGACCGGATGGAATTAAACATTGAAATCTGTGTTAGGGAAATCGCTTTTTGCAGGCAATCGGTGATAATTTTAATTATCATAGCAACAGTTGCACATCCGTTAAATTTTCAATAGGACATTTTGAAAAATGACAAAATCTCTAATTTATCAGATGCGTAGAAATATAACTGATCGATTGGTGATAAAACTATTGAAATTGGTCCAGGGTCAGCTGAGTTATTATCGCTAAAAATCTTTCATAATTTTGTTACATGTTCCATTTTCGGTTTTCATAAAGTGTACCTCTATATAGAAATCACAGACGTAGTCCTACGTGAAAAATAAAAGAATACAACATACTACGAAATAATCATTCGGTGCCCTGAGATCGACACCCGCGAGCGCCCTTAAAGTCATAAGATTAAGTTGAAAGAATCGAGAAAACCGATTCGGAACACTTAATTTTACGTGATATGTTTGTCTAAGTTCCATGATTTACGTCAAATATGGATTACATCTGGTGTAAAAATAGTTATTTCTAAGTGTGAAACTTCGAAACCATAAAGTTGTTTGTTTTCATGATAGGCACTCAAGTTCAATCGACTTGATAATGAGCTGAAAAAGTTGCGCTTGGACAAAATTTTGGGACGCTCTGGTTAAACATTATTTTTCACAACAGTCGGAGTTGGAGTCGGTAATTTTCTTCGATTTTTTTTTCATTTGTTTAAAAATATAGTTATCCTGATTTTTAGTTACTACCACCGCTATTTTGCAACATTTTTGTAAATAGTTTTATAAAAACGAACGATGCATTTCTAAATTTATAATAATTGGCTTCTGGAATTTCCGTCATAGCCTACGAATAAAGTTTTTACTTTTGACCTACATTCGTAAGAAATTTCGAAATTGTCTTTCCAACCATAATCGAAGCTCTCTTGCCGTGTGGATCCATTTGATTATTGCTGAAGGAAGTGTTTCTGTTACCTAAAGATACAACTAATTTAGACAACAATTTGAGAATTGTTGTCTAAATTAGTTGTATCTTTAGGTAACAGAAACAGATTTTTTTTAGCACTGAGGTGCTAAATATTTCTACTTACCCCACCCGAGGAAATCCTGCTTGGATATTGATTTGGAAAATTCCTCTTTGATCCTTTGGATTCTAATAGTAATCTGCATGGAAGTCGATTTGGAGTAACTTTCTTCTACCACCATGGTGCCTAAACGCTTAAGAAGAGGGCAATCACTTGATCCCCCTTCTGATGAAAATCATGATCTATCATCCAGACAAAATTCCACCAAACATTCCCAGCTTAATGCCAAGAACAAAAAAGTCCCCTCTATTGTGGTAACCCCTTCCGATTTCCATGCTCTTCGCACGGAACTTTTGAACTCCTTAAATTCAAGTTTTCACTTCAAATTGGCCATCGGGGTGGGTGGTATTTGCTAAAACCATGCACTGATTCAAACGTCTTCTCCAGTATCTTACATAGAAGCATCACAAATTTGTCACTTACGACACCAAAACGGGACGCCTGTTCAAAGTTATCTTGAAAGGTCTGCCCAGGGATGAATCCCTGGATCAGATCAAAGATGAATTGACTAAATTACTTGGAGTTGAGTAAGTCCAAGTAATCAAAATGAAAGTGAAATCCCGTCCTGGGGATTCACGCAACGGGATTTATAATTATTTGGTGTGGGAATACTTCATAAAGACTGGAGGAAATTTCCTCTTTCTCTACGCTTTGCATCTCATTTCGTGATTCACTTTTGTCGTAATACTTCCTTCAAAGAACACAAAATTTCATAGGAGAAGGTTCGCGTCTATTGCTTTCCACAGGAACCGTTCATGGCCACCAGCTACTACCCGTCCAGTCTTGGGCGTATCCAGTGAGGCATCTTTCAGATTGCTCGCAATCTCCGACACCGACGAGAGACCAGCGACCGAGCACTTTTGCAAGCGGAAAACTTGCTGATTCACGGCAATGTCAGCCACCTAATCACCACCAAAACTCACGACGGACACATTTGTTACTCACTGCGTGTGCTCTCTCTCTCTCTCTAAGACTACAATGCCCCAGGTCCCTGGTCTAAAGCCACGGGGACCAGACGGGGTGGGCTATCCACCAGCCTCTTTTGCGGCGACTAGCTCGAGCTTGAGAGACGGAGCTCTCAAGGTCGGCTCCGGACAAATAGGGGACACTGATCAGCAAATGCAAACACGGTCACCTAATCTTTCACTATTTAACTTTTATTAATTAAGACCTACTTACAAATTCTGGGGGTGTGTGTGTGTAAGGGCCGGCCGGCACGTGGATCTCTGCTGCGGGGAATCGGACGGGGCGGCTACGAGTGCGATCGGATGATCGCTGATATTGTTGCACGTCGGCGGCGTCGGCGTCACTTGCGCTGGACGCAGGGGACTGCTGGTTGAGTGCAATGAATGGCACGATTGCCACAGACAGTGGTATCAGTGCAGGATGGCACGAGGTTCTGTAGCTGCGAACTCCTCGCGGTACCAGGTTTCCTACCAAGGTTGAACGTCGGCTTGTTGGCACGTATAGCCGGTCGATCGAGCACTACCTGGCCTAATGCGTTCTCGGGCTGATTTAACAGACCGTGGCCTGACTCAGGCTTTACAGCCGGTTTTGAGATAAAACTCAATGGGTCCTGATTCTACGGTTTCAATAGATTAGGCAGCTTTGTTTTTTTCCACCCGTATTTGACTGTTCACTATTTATTACACTTTGTTCTTCAACTTGGTGAACTTGTTCTCTCAAAGGTTGGCGTGGAAAAGAACTAGTGCTATTCTTCGGATCGGTAGCAGACCATATATTTCCCTTTTCCCAAAATGTCCCTTTCCTTCTTGATCCATTAGTCCCATTCCAAATTTCCCTTCTCCTTCATGATCCGGGTGGTGGGTGTTGTTTTCTGTATGTTAAGTGTAGGTGTATAACAGTTGGTATGTTTCTGTATTTAATTCGACCGTTCATACTGGAGTTCATTTAATTCAGTTCCCTAATTCCTATCTGTTTTATGTATATGAATGAGCCATTAGTGCTCTACTATTCATTCACTGTTTAGTTTTAGCAACAATATGACTAATAATATCATTAATTCTAAGCAAACATTAGATCAATCATTACTGATTATAAACTATCATGGTTCTCAGACATTAGCGCACCGAACAGCAGTATACTAATGGATTGATGTCTCGTTCGGTTGAGTGCTCGCTCTTTATAGCACTGCTATCTCTCTGCTCGAGCTTTTTTCATAGGGCAAAGTACCCAAACGGTAACACATTATCAGCCTAATCAGGCTAATTCACCAACCGGACCGGGTTCAAACTCGTCCACGGCGACGAATTTTTCAATAGAACTACACGCCGAAAATGTGGCATCCAAACTCGGAGAACCGGGTTCCCGGGAGGCAATGAAAACCGACACCTAGACTGACACCGAACAATAACACTGAAGCTGTGGCGAATATTATGGAGGTTAGATTTAAGGTCAACACGATATATCACTAAATGATAAATTTATGAACACTTGAAATCAAATTTCAGCACCAAGGGGTATTCAACTCTGCACACCTCAATCTGTACAGAGAACTTTATCTGTGCCGAAAGCTGAGGCAAGCGTTGGGCCGAGTGTGCCAAAGTGTGGCAATCAAGCTGTCGATCTCAGAATTCCATGAGTTTGGCAACCCTGCAGTTATGACTTTTGAGATTGTTTGTTTACATTACCAAGTTCTCATGGATGGTTAAACGAGCTATATCTGTGTATATTGCATAGTATATACGAGAGTATTCACTGTGCCTGTCATGTTAAAAAGTAAAACGTGCATCAAATAACACGAATTTGAGGTTTTCTTGGTACAACATTCATTTCTCTTGCTTTAACGATGCCAAATGAGTGATAAGATTGGTAAGCGCCCTTGCTGGAACTGTTAGCCAGTTCACGTTGACCGTTGCTAACCATTAGGTTCAACTCCTCAACACGAAGGAGAAGGGTGAGTGATGGCAGAAGCTGTCCATCCAGGACAAGACGTTTCATTACAATGTCCCATTCTGGTAGACGTTCACCGAAGCCTGTACTTATGACCCACCCGGCAAGTGGTAAATGTACCTCTACATTATCATTATGGTACTCGGCCAATGCTAAAGCCCGATTCAAAGTAAATTTGGACGCATTCAAGTGATTATAACTCAAGAAATAAACAACATGCACGGTTGATCAAAACGTCGAACAAAAGGGTATTTATTCAGCTTTCAAACGATATATAACAAGTTATTACATTTCACCGTTTCCAACGAACTGTCCCACTTTACTTGTGATCGATGCCATCATGATCTGCACAGTCGCTGGTGAAACTGTATTGGCGAACTTATTCCACTTTAAATGCATTTGTTATGCATATGTCACTTCTTTACCGCATTCTCGAAGTTTTTGCTTGACAATTGCCCAATATTTTTCGATTGGTCTGAACTCAGGGCAATTCGGAGGATTTATCTCTTTGGCGACGAAATTAACATTGTTTGCAGCATACCATTCTAGTACCTCCTTAGAGTAGTAGCAGCTGGCTAGATCCGGCCAAAACATAACGTTGGTCTTGTGTTGCCGAATGAAGGGTAAAATCCGCTTTTTCAGACACTCTTTAATGTAAACCTTCGACGTCATTGTGTGAGATGTGATGAAAACCTTGGTTTTAAGGCCACAACTGCAGATTCCTTGCCAAATCATTAGTTTCCGAGCAAACTTATCAGCAAAAACTAACCTGGAAGGGACATCCCCACGACCAGTTGCCAGGTAAAATTTTCGTCCGTGGATTTGTTTATAATCCATTTTGACATATGTTTCGTCATCCATTAAAATACATTTCGTCAAAGCTCGTTCGTATAGTAATCGTGCTCGCTTTTTGGCCACTAATTTTGTTTCAGGGAGCGATTCGGATGTTTACTGGCACAAAAAGACTTATATCCTTCTCTTGAAAGGATGTTAAGCACGGTGGAAAAGTCGGAATCGTATTTCTATGCCAAATCACGTATGGAGACACCTGGGTTGCTTTTCACGTACCTCAACACCTTTCTCCTCAGCTCTTTGTCCCTAGTTCCACTGTTATGATAGATGCGCTGTGCTCTATCCACACTCAGAGTATCCTTGTAACGTTTGATTACAAGACTCACCGTTGATTTTGGGAATTTTAACACTTTTGCTATTTTTGAGGCAGACCACGAAGGGCTCTCTAGATGTTTGTGCACAATTAATTTTCTTTTCTCAAGTTCCATAATCCGTAATTTCGGGATGCGTCGATCAACCGAGAAAAACTTTTCACCAGTTTCTTCGTCAATGAAACATCAACAAATGGCTGTCAAACGTTTTTTGTTCCAACCACCAGGGGCGCGGTGGTGCATTATACCGTGCGTCCAGATTTACTTTGAATCGAGCTTTACAACCTAGAAATCAAGAAGGATTCGACCTAAAACTCCCACTGGCGATAGTAGAAGCAGCAATAGACCTTCAGTTGCTTCCTAGTGTTAGCCTTAACTTTTGGGTACTGAATTCGTCTAAGTTTGCTAAACATGTTTTGGTTCGATAGTCAATCGACTGCGTTCATGGTTTTGAACTTTTGAACACCCTAATAAATAAACAGGAGACCTAGGAAATCACTGAGATTGTTCATTAACAACACAAAAATAAATAGTGCTGCTCTTCTGCTTTCTCATGGCTCTCAACTTTTAACTTTTGATCCGTTTATCCTCATCGTCTATCAAATAATTTCCAGCAGCATGCAAATGCTGGTCCAGGATTTAGATACCGGTTGTCAACGTTTGATTACTACCTTCTCTTTGTATTTGCTTGTTGTTCCTTCATAACTTTCATCCTTACTTGGTTTTTTTTCCGGAATTGCATACTTATCCCCTGCTGGCGGTTCCGATAGCGTTTATAAATACCGCGATTCAGATTGGCTCCGTCGAGGGCTCCGTTACCTCCGGTGTGATTAGCTTCCCAATTCTGTAGGGAGCATCCTTCTTAATGTTGCTAATACAAGATCTATTGATGCCACCAGCCACAGTCAATCGAATCTCCGAGATCGTTCAGTTCATTGAATGGAGTGGTTATTCGGGAAAACGCCATTTTATATAATATTCTATCTCATACTTATCATTGAGTGCCCTAACGTGCCGATCAGTGGGCTACGATGTGTTTTGGCACAGTTGATTGCCCCTTGTTCAGCACACAAATTAACAATTTCAAAGCAAAAAATGGTGAAAAATACGTCAGCTTTCAAGCGCGGCCAACTGCGATCTCTTCCGCTCTCTATTATTAAATTTGTTCAAAATTATTTAACTGACAGAACTCTGCAGGTAAATTATCAAAATTCCAAATCTGAACGACTACTTGTTAGAGCAGGAGTTCCTAGGAGTAACATTCTTGGGCCTATATTGTATAACATTTTCACTTCGGACCTCACTGATTTACCTCAGGGTTGCAACAAATCTTTGTTCGCGGATTTTTTTTTCCTTTGGTTTGTTTTTTTCCGTCGATCTTGTTTTCCGTGCTGAGCACCAATGCTACCGACGTGCCAGGAAGGCAGCTCCCACACCTGGACCCTACCTATCGACCCATCAACTCATGAACCGGGGACCAACGGCTTTACTTCCCATCCGAAGGAAGGCGTGATCAGAGATGTTATGCCTCAGAACATCCCGGCGGCGCCGACCGGGATTGAACCCAGGCCTGCTGGGGTGAGAGGTAATCACGCTTACCACTACACCACCGGCGCCGTTTTTGTTCGCGGATGACACAGGCATTTCCGCTAAAGGAATAAGTCTTTGGGTTATTTGCTGCAGATATTTTCGCTTCGCTGTCCCAGTGTGCATTACCTGAAACACCTTCGAACTAGGTCATTTGCAAGCCGAAAACTCACACCTTCTCAACTGATTACATTCATGAGACGCAGATATCAGCACTAGTTCGGCAACAAAGTATATCAAACCAGCCTATAATTCATTCTGTTTGGCGTGAACCCATGCTTAAGACCCACATACTGCCTCTCGTGAAGCATCATTGCTATCGCTGCCATCTGGGGTGTGGTTCGAAAACCGCCCCGTCTCTTCCAGTAGAGTAGTTCTTTGAGTTTTCCGTCTTGGCGTTTGTAACCATCCTTGGGCGCACACAGAACACAACAAAGCTTTCAAATGCCGTCTAATAGTCATGTTGTACCTAGGTATACCAACGACAACGCCGCGGCAATCGCTAAAGATTCCATCAATGATGATGGGGGGAGGCTGCGTCGATGGATCGACATCGACGACGACGACGACGACGACAAAAATTCATTATGCAGCATGATTTACGGCTTTTTCTGCGCGCGTCGCGTCGTCTCAAAGCACCCTGTACAAAAAGGTGCAGTGCCCGCTCAATTCGCTTACGTGTGTATTTGTGTGCGCAGGAGAGAAAGAGAGTGAGTACTCAGGAAATTATTGTGCGAAATAAATTGCAATTTGCATATTAAGCGCATGTTGTTCGGCGGGCGTGCGAGGGGATGATGCTCCTAAATAATAATGCGATCTGGGGTGGAAAGGTTACAACGGGGATTTTTGTCTTTGTTACGGGTTCCATGAGCGGGGCCGGGTTATGTAATTGTGTGTTTCCAATTTACCAATTGGGATGGAATGCCTTTTTTTTTACTGATTTTGAATCACTCACGCTTTGATGTCTTCCATTCGAGATATTGATTTGACTTACCTGAAATGGAAAAGAAAGTAAGACTTTGATTATTACATCGTTTTAGCTACCTTAAAATAAAAAGTTAACGACTTTTTTGAGTTTCATCCCAAACATTTAATATCCGTAATGATAAAACTATTTGTACTTTTCCTTCTATTACCGTCCAAAGGCGTCATTAACTATCGCAGAAAGTCATGAGCCATCAAAACGATTTGGTTTTAGTAGAAATTAAGAGGGTAACAAAATAGCAACATGTTCATTTCGTCGTCGACGTCGTGAGCAGTAAGAGCATCATCATCATCATCCTCATCATCCGCCATCCAGTAGCTTGTCGCTTGTCTTACGCATCAATTTTACCCACGAGCAGTTGTAGTAACTCCAAAAGAAAAGACGGATCATAAAAAAATTGAAAACAAAATGTTCCAAAACAGAAGTCATCCGAGCGCACTGCCTCGGAAAAGAAACCACGTCCGCGCCCAAGACAACAGCAAGTCACGAGAAAATGAAAGATCTTATCGCTGTCGGTCGTCGGTCACCATTCGGAGTCTCGCGGGTCTCTTCCCATGTAGGACGCGCGTCTCACTGGTTCCACTCCCATCATCATCCACGATCGCATTCGCATGGATCGCGATGAGATTTTGTTTTATTTTGGAGGCACGTTATCAAGTGGTTCACGTCAGGGAAATTGGTTTAATGTTAAGGTTTGAGCAATTTATGGATTTCACCAGTTGAGGAGGCACTAGGCTCGCTCGATGTACAGAAGAGCAGCGAGCTTTTCCAGATCACAGTCAAATCGAGTTACAGCTTAAGAGAGGTGAAATTCCAGTTTCAGTGAAGCGGTCGGATTACACGGGAAATTAATGCCTCCTTGGAGCGATCGGTATGAAGAGAAAAACATCCAAAAGCGATGATGGGTCAGTCGGATTCAACAGAGTGCTGTGGAGCTGGATCGCTTGGGGGCTCTGCGTTCACACGGAGGAGCCTGGGTGCATTGTCAAAATAATATATCGTGGTAATTAGGCAATAATATTTTAATTAAAACATTAACTTATGGTCATTTTTACCCTCGTCGTATGCTGGCTTACCACCATGATGATGGTGGTGGTGGTGGCGAAGACGAAGGATGAAAGTTGGTTGTGGATTCCCATGATGCTCTGGATGCCCCCCTACTGAGGGACAAGCAATTGCATCACTTGACAGATGGACCAAAGGGGGGAAAATTGTAGGTTGTAATACAATTTGATGTAGAACAAGCAGATCGCATGGTGGTGGTCGTCGCCATCGTCGTCGTCGTTGGGGTAAATCATGAATAAATTGATTGGTTTTTATTTCGTGGGTTCAGCTTGTGACGGTGGAAGGATGCTGATGGAGAGCTGGTCGAAGAAATCTTAAGCTTAACAACAAGTGGTTTGGATACTTGATTTTATATATTAGATGTGATTTAATTGAAACCAATCAGCTCTGTACGACTATCTATTTGTGTGTTATACGTTGAATTTTAATATAATAGACCAGTGACTCTCAATTTTTCAAAGTAAACAGATGAAATCAAACGTAAATAGGGTATCGACAGTAGTTCTTGATGCTTTTTTGAAGCAACTAAGCAGTGTTCAACTTAACAGGAACGATTTTTGGCTTCTTCAATCTTTATGAAGCGGGTTTAGGCTCTCAAATCTTTGTAGAAACGAATTTAGGCTCTTGAACAAAGCCGTACTCAGTTTTGCGCTTCTCCGGGCTCTTTCACTTTTATGATGCTCTCATCACATTCCATATGGGTAGTCTTAAATAGAAAGAGATTCCACAACAAATACCCTCTATTATACCTGTTTACTCTGAAATAAAGCGGGAGTTATTCAGCCCTGAGATGCTAGGTGCATTTCAAAATATTTCGAAAAATATCGAGTGAGCAGTTCCACGCAAAATTATCAATCGGAGAAACCCAATCTTCTCCGATTTGCATAGGGGAATTTACGTATTCTCGGCAACCTAAGCAGCGACCTTCTTTCTATAGCCTTTTTCTCTAAGGAACGCACACATATGCAGTATTGGTATGTTTACAATCTTTTGCTGCCAGCTACTCTAACAATTTCAGTCGAAAGAATTGTCAAAAACTGTTTTGAAACGCTTTTACAAAGCTCCAATCTTCTCTAGTGAGAGCGAGTATTGTCGGCAACCAGTTTTTCTTCGGCAACCGTTCCATTTGAACTGCATGTAAATCTGCTGTTCTATTATCGGCAACTCGAAATCAGCTACAATTTGTAGTGCGTGTGTTTCATTTCAAGAAAACCTTGCTAGATTGCTTTTTCTCAGTGGTAAAAATATAGTCAAATTGAAGCTGAAAGCATAAAGAATCGTTTGCATGCATTCAGCGAAGTGTTTTCGTAAGAAAACCCAGTGAAAATAGTGTTTCAATTTGGGTTGCCGAAAATAGTCTGGCATGCCGAAGCCGTCATTTCCCCTATTTGTTTATTATGGTCAATAGTTCACATTTTTTAAAATTCTCGATTATAGATCTCGGTAGAGATGAACTAGCCTAAGGCTAAAAATCTCTTAAATAAAGAATTTAAAAAAAAAAAAAAAGATTATAGATCTTGTGATTTTTTTTTTTTCAAAATGGCAACTTTGACATTTTTCAATAAATTGTAGCAAGTTAACGTCACTTCTGATCAAAGTGACGTCCGAGCAGAGTTTTAATTTACACGTGCATCCATCCCGCGTGATAGAGACACGCTTTCTATCAGATCGTAGGTGCCTGGTACATTTCGAGACGAATTATTTCGCTTCTCTTTTTTGTTCCTACGTGCCTCATTCGTGTCACATGTGCTGTGTCTCATGAGCTAAGCTCGGCGAGCTCCAGGGAGATCGGCAGTGCACCTTGTACGTCCTGCGTGCATGCTAAAAGTGGCTGGTTGGTGATAAAGAAAACAACGGAGAACTGTTGATCGAGTAGTCCTGTCACATTCCCGTGTTGCTAGTACAGCTGATTGATTTGAATCTGTTGGTATTCAGTTTTTGAGGGTTGAGAGATTGTGGTTCTATAGAAGTATTTCAAGCGGAAGATGAGTTAAACGATTACGAACCAATTACCGGCGGGGTCATTTGTTACCGATGCGCATGGAATTTTCATGGTTTAAAATATAGATTTTGCTCCACCAAGTTCGAACGATTTCAAATCAGCTCCTGATCATTCTCAAAAAATTTGATCTCATTAGGATGCGAACTCATACTGCAGTTTATGTGGGATTAATTGATTAGGAAGATGATGTTCTTCTGACATGCTACATTTACTACTCAGCAGACAACATTGGAATAATAGGACAAACAGTTCAGGCTATTAAGCCATAAGGGAAAGATGCAGTGTTACCCTGAAAGCAGCTGATTAATCCTACCAGAAAGTTATCAAGTTGGAAATTAATTAATAACTAATTTTCATGACATTCATCTAAAAACTGGTTTTCAACAAAGTTGTAGCTGGAAAAATTTCACGTATGGGGGGGGGGGGGGGTCTCTGATGGACAATTTTTTCCGTAAATCATTATGGTGTAGGGCTAGAACGATGAGGATAAAATGTACACTTTTCTTAAAGGAATTTCCATATAAACTTCAAAGAGCCAGTGCAGAATGAGTTCGCCATCAAATTAGCTCTATTTTCGGGAGATTGATCAGCCTGATTTGGAACCGATTGAGCTTGGCAGATCAAATTGAAATTATCATAATATATAAGGTAAAGGGTGTCCACGATGAAATTGCCACACACAAAATTAATTCGCAAAATTCGAGTTTTCATCCGATTGCCATCAAATTTTCAGGGATTGAGAAATAACTATTAAACTTCATTTTACCATTTTACTCGTATTTTATTTACAGTCCATACGCAAATGCCCGCACCTTGGCCTTAACCCCGGCCATAAGATTCTGCACAACCTGTGAATCAACCGTTTTTTGCATGTAAACCCATACTTTGTTCAGTTCCTTCCTTAGGTCGTTTAAGAAGGTGCTGCTTCATAATCGCCCAGTACTTCTCGATGGGGCGGAGCTCCGGAGTGTTGGGAGGGTTGAACATTTTCGGCACGAAATTGACCTTATTGTCCCGCATACCACTTCAGCACGTCCTTGGAGTAGTGGCATGAGGCCAAATCCGGCCAGAAGATTGTTGGGACGTTGTGGGCCTTCAGGAGAGGAAGCAGCCGCTTCTGGAGGCACTCTTTTACCTGTCCGTTCATCGTGTCCTGGGTCACGAAAGGTGCACTCCGCTTCCCGCACGTGCAGATGGCTTGCCAAACCAGGAATTTCTTCGCAAATTTTGACATCTTCTGAGTGCGGACATGCTCCGGAACGCTGAACTTATCCTTGGCAGTGAAAAACAAGTTGCCGGGGATCTGTTTGAAGTCGGCCTTCACATATGTTTCGTCGTCCATGATGCAGCATTTAACTTTCGTCAGCATGTTGAGGTACAACTTCCTGGCACGGGTTTTGGCGGACTTGTTCTGCTTCTAGTCGCGATTAGGGGCCTTTTGTACCTTGAACGTTCGAAGCCCAGCCTTAGTTTTGGCCTTCTGGACAAAACTTCGGCTTAGGTGCAGCTTCTTAGCCACATCCCTAACGGAGGCGTTCGGATTTCGGTTGAAGGCCCCAACTACGCGGTTGTGATTTTTGGTGTTGTACGGAATACTTTTTCCTTCACTTCTGGGCTTCCGATCGGTGGTCAACCGTTCCTGGAACCGCTTAATCACTCGCGACACCGTGGAATTCGCGATTCCCAACGTTTTGGCGATGGAACGATGCGAGAAATCCTTGTTCTCGTGATGAATGCGCAAGATTTTATCACGCACGAGCTGTTCTTTCGACTCCATTTCCGCGAGTTTTGATCACAGGACTTTAAAACTTGCAGGATGTAAATAATGCACTATGAACTAAATCCACCCAAATTTTCATTAAATTCTACCCAACGGTTAAAAAGTTAGAGCAATTTCATCGTGGACACCCTTTACTTTAGCTGACAGAGAACAAATAGTTCGGAGGGCCCTTTAAAAAATATCTTCGCTGTTGAAATTGATTTGTGTTACTTCATCCAGCAGTATTTTCAGCCTTTCAAGCTGTAGCCGATAATATTACTAGTTAATTCAAAAATTTACTTAAATTTGAGAAATGTTCGAATATATTTATTAAAAAAGCATGGTGTGTTCATCCCAAGTAGTAGTCAACCTGAAAATATGATGAGAAATAAGAAAAATTGGATTGTAAATTTTGGTCGGTCAGTATCTGAATCGAAAACCATGTTTTGCAAAATGTTTATTTAGTAAGCTCAATATCATTGAAAGCTCTGCGGAGCCGAAGGACTAAAGAAATATAAGAATGGAGATCTGAATCGATTTCCTATTTTTTTTGCTTGCAACGCATCGAATCTCGACAGATCCGCAAACCGTTTCTGCCTGAGGATGCTGGGCTTCGTTTTGCATGCTTTATCTGCCTCCTGAGGGCACGTCCATTATCACCACCTCTTCAAGCAGCACCTCTACCACTTTCTCTGTTGATTTACTGGTGCTGTCTGACAATGCACCTACAGCCACTACACCACACAGCAAAAAATAAATTTTAATATTATATCCAAGAGGATGTACTTCAATCATGGCTACAAAAATGAACAATTGCAGTAAAAGCAGCGTAATGTCAGTTCATGCACTGTATTAATGATAATTTTGTCGTTTTTAGCAAGTAATATTACACCATATTTTTGACACGATTGAAGTGCATCCACTTTGATGTGATATCAAATTTTTTTTTTGCTGTGCAGGGTACGAACTGCTATCCTAGTTGCAAGAAAATTTCTAGTTCTTCAAGAAACTTCGCGAAACTTCAGGGAAATTTTCAAAAGTTCAGGAAATTTTCATGAAGTGCAGTTTTTTTTAAGATCACCTAACTTTGTAGAAGCTCACCGAACTTCAGTGAACTTCGTAGAGTTTCATCGAACTACTTCGGTAACTCTTTCTCTACGCACCTGAAAAAGTTATATGACAACTACATTTCATACATCTCGCAGCTCGTAATTGACAGTATGGGCTGAATGAGGCTATTCATGCTGTCGCTAATGTGATTAACAACGCTTATACTACGTTTGACACTAATGTTCCGTTAAATGTTTTCACTAGATCATTGTCCTGATTTTGAATGTTTTATTGGTATTATTATAATATTTTGTTTTATGCATTAAGACAAACGTATGTCCGATGAATCATGAGCTAAATTTAGTGAAATTATTTGAAGTTATGAGATCATGGAAAAGTTCAGAAAGCTTCGTAGAAGTGGGAACTTTATACAAGTTTGGGGATCTCCATAGAAGTTAATTGTTGAATGTCAGCGGACCTCTTTATTGTTCAGGAACCTTTTTAATAACTTCAGAGCACTTTGATGAAATCTCATGGACTTGAAATAGTTCAGAGAATTCTACACAAATTCAGGAAATTTCGTGCGTCTAACTTTGCAGAAAATCAACGAGAAACTTAGACGGGCAGCAAACTTTGATGAAGTTTTATGGACTGCGAAATAATTTGAGGAACTGCGTAAAAATTCTTAGAAGTACAGGGAATTTTGAAAAAGTTCAGGGAATTTCGTAGAGGTAGAAGGCTTCAGAGATCTTCCTTTCAGTTTAGGGAACTTCATAGCAGTTTGTCAGAGATCTTAAAAAGCTCAATGAACTTCCTGAAGATGAAAATTTTGGACCATCGTTTTATTTCAAGAAACTTTTAAATTTGAGTAAATTTTCTTAAACTTATGGAAATTTTGTAGATGTTCAGGAAACGATACATAAGTAACAAGATATTATTTCAGATATGCTCCCTAGATAGCCAGGAAGTATAAAAAGACCAGCATTGGATGATGTTCTTCTGATCTGAATTAGAGAGTTGCTAAAAAAAGTATGACTTAAAAATGTGCTTAAGTTTTTGAATATCAAATTTTTTTCAAATGGGTAGATCAACTTTCAACATGGTATTTTCCAAATTTAAACCATAAGAGCGGATGCGACGAGATTTTGAAACATATTCCAGTGCTGCGCCGATCCTGGTGGCAAATGGTGATTTGATTGGTTGATCTGTTGCAGGTTGTAGACTTCCGGTCGTTTGTTGTAGCGAGATGGTGGTGCTGTGAATCGGTCAATCGAAACTTTTTGGCCCTTTCCAAGGAATATCTACGGAAACACTTTAAGGCAGCGAATTCAATGGAAGAATTTGAAAAAGACTGGACAAAAGTGGCCAAAATTATCGCCAAGGAATCTGTGCTTAAGCTCATAGGCAGCGTCAGATCAAATGTTCGCTCCTTGGCATACGATTAAAAGAACTGCGGATTATTTTCATCCAATTGAAAGAGAATACTATAGAGAACATATAGGGGAAATGGATGTAATGTCGTCCTAAATGCTCCTAATTTGGGCCTATACATAAATTCAGCAATCGACTAAATTTTCAATAGCGACCAAAAATATAATTTAGTACCGTCCCAATGACGCGTTCATCTAGATAAAATTGATAAATAGATCCATAGGCCAACATTAGAGCCATTTTCCCTAGCCATTTAAGATCATTAACATAACGTTGTTTTTTTTTTCAATAATAAACTGTGCTTATACTTTCTGGGACACCCAGTCCCGCCTACTTGGAGAATTGTGCTCAAACACGTCTTGCCAAGCCCCGCCTCAATGATAGTTCGATGCTTTTCACGGGTGGGCGAAATTTGAATCCTGTGGTAGGTGAAAATATGATTTGCAGAGGTGAAATTAAGAACCAAAACACAAAATGGCTCTAAGGTTGGCCTATGGATCCAAGAATTGGGCCCATCGATAAAAACCTCCTGTTCGTCAACTTTTCTTAGAACAAGGCGTCATCTGCACAATACAAATTAATTGCAAGCGTAAATGACTAATGTTGAGTCAACCTATTTCTACTTGTTATGAAACGATACTAGAAGGCAAGACTTGGCACTTGACCGATTAGTTTTTGTTGTGTTGTTAGATGTGTTCTTAACATGATCATGAGGGCCGTGGTTGAAGACTGACGGTAGTCACGGCGGGTAGTGTTTGATTGTGGGGTTTGTTGTTTTTGACGACGAAATATGAAGGAGAAAACAGTCGTTTAAAACGCAATAGATAGATAAAAAGATTTGCAATATTTGTAATTTGTATGTATTATTTTATATATTTGTATTAGGTGTTATATCCTAGACAAATGGTAAGTTACAAATTAGCTGTGGTCGTCGACGTAGTCGCCGTAGGCAGTACCGTTAGTATATTTAAAATTGACCATCTGCCGCTGAAACTATATGAATTATCGCGTATCTCTGTTTTTCATTACATACCAAGTGAAAACTTAATCAAATTTTGTCGTGGAGTGTTGTGGTTGTGAGGGATCAATTTTGCATAATGAGCAGAATATCATGGGTTTAATCCCAAGCTCTCCCACAACAGAATAAACCACCATCGTTGGGTTCGGAGAGCATAATGCGCAGTTAATAACCAAAATTTGAATAGTTTAAACCATGAATTTCGGAAAGGTTGGAAGACATTGTTGGCTGCTTTCAGAGACGTCGCTTTATTTGAATTACTTTTTGTTGAGTCGGTCGTAGATAGTGGTAATGTAAGGGGCACGGTGGCTATAGAGCAACTGTTTTTGCTGAATGAGTAGAAGATCATGAGTTAAAACCCAAGCCTCATTACATAACTAAATTAACATATCCAGGCCTCTATTGTAGAAAATCGTTAATAGCAGAAATTGGAGGAACGATTCAGAAAAGTAATAAGTAGGGGAAATGCAGGTAATGTCGGCCTAAGTGTCCCTTATTTGGGCCCATACATAAATTCAGCAATCGACTAAATTTTCAATAGCAACCAAAAATATCCATTAGTAACGTTCCAATAACGCGGTCATCTAGATAAAATTGATTAATAGCAGATTTTTAGCGATGGGTCCAATCTTAGATCCATAGGCCAACATTAGAAAATTTCCCCTATATTTAGACAAATGGGATGTACGCCTGAATCGGTTCGGAAGACATTGTTAACTACTTTGGATGATTTCATTTTGTTGTAATAGCTTCTTGTAACCGATAATTAACGATCGTCGGGCATAGTTTGTTGTGATGTAAGGGGCACGGTGGCCTTAGAGCAACCGTTTTTGCTTTCTGAGCAGAAGATCGTGGGTTAAAACCCAAGCCTCTTTACCTTACTGAGTTGATAGAATCGCGTCATTTGCTTAACGAGTTTTAAAAGATCGCATCACTTTCCAATGTGAATCCAGATCTTTCCACTAACAAAAACGTCCTTCCCGTGACAACCGTGGAGATGCAGAGGTATACTTGGTCTCTAGTAGCAACGGTTGTTAAAATAACAATCCTTTCCCTCTCCGATGACCGTAAGCACGTGGCCGGCGCCGTTCTTGACCTAAAAAATATGGATTCTCCGGATGTTGTACACTGAGAATGGATTGCTAGTCCCAAGCCCCATTCATATGGTTCTTTGTGCAAATTTCGCTAAATCTGGTTAATCACTAGTAGCAACTACTGAAATGTATGGTCGTCAATGCTCATGTTATGAAACGATACTAGAAGGCAAGAAAATGTATTTATGTGGTGAGATATGTTGCGAAAATGGTAGACAACAAATTTGGCCCAAACTGTACCTCCACTTGTCTGAGGCCGAGCATCTAAGCCCGCTGTCAAACATGAGATCGGAGTGGTAAACAATAGTCATCAAACTCTCTCACTCCGATACTGGTAGGGACACAAGAGTACATGTGGTAGGTTAGTGTGTGGCGAGAAGGATGAATCACATCCCGCTTACTGTAAAAAAATCTTTGCATCGATATTTATATATGGGCCCAATATTAAGGACCGTTAGGCCAACATTAAGGGCATTAAGCCTTTTAATATACTTCCATGAAACAGGGGGAGAGGTAGCTCATCGATTCTTCCGGTTCGCCTCCTAGCATCGTGCTATAAGGTACCAGGCGATAACCAGGGTAGTTGATCGATAGCTCGATGACGTCATTTCGTTGAAGTCTGCAATGGGAAATTCTCATAGCAGGCGTTGACGATGGGACGTTGTCGAGTTGTTGAATAGCAACTATCGTGGTAACTCACCGATTACCTGTCGATCTGCCAAATTTGGAAAGACGTCTGCATTGAATTGTCTCATATAATAATATTCCGCCCACTATATCACAAGAAATTGCGAGTAGCTGAGTGGAATGGAGATAAGTTAAGCATTGGGTACAGGACCAAGTCTCCCCTGGGTGGTGCCAAAATATGAGCGCAATAGAATCATCAAGTTGCCATAAGGCACGGAATGAGCCTATTGCATGGCTGGGTAGTCAAAGTCTTCTATTCGTTAGTCATTTCAGGTGGATTAGAACAGGTTTAGGTGGGCGTTGGCCAGATTTGGATTTTTCAGATGTAATCCTGGATAGGATCCTGTCATTGAACGTCGCGTGAAAGTGGAAATTAATGAAGGCCTAAGTACTTTTTCGTAGTTTTTAGTTTTCGGATTTGAAAGATCGTCGGTTACAGTGGCCTGCTTACTGAGCAGAAAAACGCGGTCCCAGGTCCTTACATATCAAAGAGATTTATGGTAAAACCGCTTGTGTATCGTGCATTTTGCGAAACTCGTTGCTGTCGGTGGTTCCGGGTTTGAAAGGATACACAAATTTGAACAACGGTATTATGTGATATGAGGGGCTCGGTGGCCTTAGAGCAACCGTTTTTGCTTACTGAGCAGAACATCATGAGTCTAATCTCAGGCCCATCCACATTCAAGATTCGTCAATCGTTTTATTTGTTAACAGCAACTCGGTGATTAAAAAGGTGCTCGTCTGCCTAGTGGCAAACGTTTTTGCTTACTGAGCAGAAGACCGTGGGTTTAGTCCCAAGCTCCTTCGCGTTATATGATCGTTAGGACATCAATTCAGCTTATCGTTTACCAAAACGAACCCTGCTGCAAACCACACCCTCTTATCCAACATCCCAGTGATTCCTCGTGGAAGTGCAGAGGTGTTCTCGGCTTCCATCAAAGCGAGTGTCATGTCAACACAATCCTTCCCATTCCTTTCTTGACCTGTGTTCGGGCGCGGCCGGCGCTGGTATTGCCTAATTTAAGATCACCAGTTTTTACGCATTGAGGATGATTGCTAGTCCCAAGCATCGTCTATTGGTTCTCTGTGTAATTACAGCTGATCTGGCAGTAACAGAGTAGCAACCGTGGGCGGTCAATCAAGCTCAAGCTCAAGCTCAAGCTTAATATACTTCCATGAAACAAACTTTATGATTTTTGAAACTGTGATTTAATTTTTGTGATAAAGTTGGTGATGGGGTCGTTACCCTATCAAATCATTCTCGAACCATATTTTAAGCTTTTTACATTATCTATAAAACAAATCTCGCGTCACTTTTCAATAGGTCCTGTCCTGATATAATCAACAATAGTACGCCACAATACTCGGTTTGCGGCTGCCGCTCTCCATCCTCGGTCATGCCCAATGCTCGCTAGATATTCGGGTGCTCCCGAAAAAATTGAGAGATCGACAGTTCCACGTGCCGAGTTTCCAATCGCAAGTCCTATTTCGTCGCTGGGGTCGTTGCCGTTGGTCTCGGTTCGTATTCCTCTGTTGCTGATTTTTCGTTGCAATGCTTTTTTACGGCTGGCTCGCAGAGCCTGACACCAACCCCCTAACTTTCCGGAGGACCAGGGTGCACAATTGTGCTTAGAGTCCTTCACTGGTACCCGGACGTAGATCAGCCGCCCCTAACATGGGGACCAGACGCTGTTGTGAGCCGCTCGTCCTGGAGAACAGACGTTCAGGCTTGCCAAAGCAAACCCCCCCCCCCCTTCCCTGTCAGCCTATGACCAAAGTTCCCACCGGAGTTGGTTACCCGATCTTCCCTAAGGTTGCTCACAGTTCCCGGTCGGTACCACGAGGAGGTAGGGATAAGAGGTGCTGGGAAGAGGCTACCCAAAAGTTCCACATTCAACGATTAAAATCACTTCCAAGTTCCATAAAGTTCAAATAAAATTCCGATCGAACCTTCAAGTTCCATAAAGTTCGAATAAAGTTCCGACAGGACTTTCAAGTTTCATAAAGTTCGAATAAAGTTCTGACAAAACTTTCAAATTCCATAAAGTTCAAATAAAGTTCCGACAGAACTTTCAAGCCACATAAAGTAATCCGCATAAGTCTTTAGTCAGTGCATCAACATTCTATTCAAACATGAAAAAATAAATAAAAAAAGTAATTTCCGGGATTGGAACCCGTGTATTCGGCATGCGATCTACGATTGCTAGCCACTGCGCCACAAGTGTGTTGGAATACCAGGCGGGCAAACACCAATTTAAAATTGAAGGTGTTGTGTTTCGTATTCAAGTCAGTCAGCTGGCACTGAAAACTCCAACAGTAGACGGGACAACAGCTCACTATAATGTATAATGATGACGTAGCGGTTTGTATTGGGGCTCTCACGCAGAAGGACTGGGTTTTCTTCAACAATCAATACGAAACTAAAGATTTTAAATTGGCTCACTACTTGACTAGCCTATTGGTCCCAAGCAAACGATTAACGTACCCCATTCTAGTACTGCACAATGTTTGTTTTGATTCGCTATGAAAGCTTGACAGATAAAATGAGGGGTTAGTGGATTTTCCTATGTTTCGAGGGGTGAATCGATTAGCTTGGGACCGAAGAGAGTACAAGAGCTGAGCCAAAAAGTTGAGCACGTTTCTTCGGGACCTTCTAGTCTTAGAGTTACTTCTATGGTTTAATTCTTCAAACAGCTCCAATTCTGCTACTAATGCTGATAAAAATCAATACACATGAATATCTGACTTTAGAAATAACGTTCATAACAGTGCGAACTAAATATGGAATTGGTGTAGAGGACAAAAATTTTTTTAAATTTATTTTCTAAAAGTTCCGTTCAAGTTCTGCCAGAAGCTGCTTAGAATGCTCTTAAATTATGGTAACGGAACTTTCAAGTTCTTAAAACGACTTAAAAATAAGGCTGCTTAGAATTCTATAGACCACCTTCAACCAAGTTGCTTAAGCCACAAATAGCATTTTATCAGAACTTTTGGTTACTTGGGTAGTGATCTCAATGGGATCGATTATCTCTTTCGTTAATAATTTGGCTGCATTTAAATTTCGTGCAAATTTTTCCACATAGTCTGTTATTGGACGATAAGAACAGCTGAAAATGTTTTGCGAGTTATTAACGAAAGAGAGGGGCTGAGAAGATAATCGATCGAAGTAGATTGGTTTATTTGAAAAGTAACGCGAGAAATACGTTACTCCATTGAAGAAACGATTTGCCACCAGGACACCATGTTTGATTTTAAGTTATTTAAAATGACATTGGAAATTCAAAACTCAAATAAATTTACATATTAATAATCAATACATCCAATCAAATCTGATGGTTAATAGTTCTTTAGAATGGAGTGGGGCTATACAAGTTAGTATATTTGTTCTTGCTTTACATCGGTATTGGTTTAATATATCTCCCAATATATACATTAAGGTGAGTCATCAGATTCTTTTTTAGGTTTTAGGTTCCATTTGGGGTCCCCAATAACTGTTCAAAATTTGGGGACGATTGGTTGAAATCCGGCGTTCCGCATTGCGTTTGAAATTAGTATGGGAAAACCGATTAGAAGCATCTCCCCTCTAACAGCGCATATGAGATAGAGTAATCACCGAAATTATTTCAGTTTGAAATCCGGCTTCTATTGGTACACCGGCAGTGTTGGCAGAAAAAGTGATTTTTGGCATTTAATTCAAACTATAAATATTTGAACAGTTATAATTTTTATTAGAGACATTCTAGCATTCCTTCGACAAAATTGTAAGACACCCCTCTCTCATATAAGGAATAAAAATGCAAAAAAGTAGGTTTTCCCATACAAATTTCAAACGCAATGCGGAAAGCTGGGTTACAACCAATCGTCCCCAGATTTTGCTCAGTTGCTTGGGATCTCAAATGGATTAAAAAAAAACGATTGTTCTCGCTTGATGAAGTTAATTTTGCGTTTCTCCATATAACGGTGACCCACCCTTATTTCCATTTATACAGGCTTCGAAAGCTCTCAATTATTAACAGCTTAGAACGAATATTGGACTAGATGCACAGATTACAATTTCTGAGTTAGGAACCATTCCAAGTATCCTTTAATCCCACTAGCTGCCTGGTAATCAACCGTTTTGTCATGTAAGGCGCACATATGATTTCCGAACCTAACATTATTCGTATCAACTTTATCCCCTTTGCAAAAGGAACAATAAACGGACTTGTTGATTACTTGGAATGTTTTGATCAATCTCCATTAAACCAATTGATACACCCAAAGCTGTCCCATTAGTGCACGCTGCTATTCGTTCGCCTCTCATTAATGGTCCGGTTATCATTGAAACCAACCCCCTCATCAGTTGTAATTCAACGCTGCCCGTATTTTGCTCACATTCTCCACTTTGCTCCAGATTCCGCGATCGCCTCAACCAAAATTACCTTCAACACCACCCCAAAATACAGTGCAAACTGCACTCTGGAGTGTTCAATTAACCTTGAATCACTACCTCCTGCCACTTTGTCATCCCATGTCAGATCCAGTTTCTTGTTTTTGTTTTGCATCTTCTCATGGCTGCGACCGGCTGTGTCATTTCATTTTCTCATCATAAAAGGGAAAACTTACCATTCTGATATGCTAGGGTAGCTGACAGAATGTTGAACACCGAAATTTACAACCCGGTCTGTTATGAAAATCATTTAAGTGGGCAGAGTACCCTCAATTAATCATAGAACATTAATTTCCCTTTCGTCCGAGTCGCTCGTCTGATTATTCCAAAAGACTTGGGACCTTCAATGTCTACCTTCTTCTCACCGCGCACCGGCCCGCTTCGAATTCCATCCAAATTATTCAGAAACCGAGCCACAGCAGTGTCAGCGACTCAACCAGACAGTCGACAGCTAGCTTTGAAAACAAGAATCGGGCTTTTGTTTTGGTTCCCCATTCCTGCCCCGGCCAAGCCCGCGCTTCATCATCTGTAGGGAAGTCAGTCAGTAGCTAAAGATCAGTTTGCCGTTTTTGCTCCGAACATATTTGAGCCGAGCGGCACGCTATGGAGGGTAATTTTTCTTCTTCCTTAACCATTCATCACGATTCAATTTAATTTTGCTGCTGGAAATCGGTAATAAGCTAATAAACATGCAAACACTTTTTTTTTCTCTCCTTGTGTGTGTGTGTGCGAATGTGTGCGGGGGCCATTAATGGGCGCTTATTCCGGGCTGGCTCGAGTCGGGCTGCTTTTTCGGGCCTGTCGAGTTCATCCAGCGGAGAGCCCAGCAAACGGTAGCAAAAGTGTGGGTATTATTGCGAAATTTGCTGCTATTTCGAAATCGCAATGCTGGGGTTGTTTCGATCGGTGCTAAAGACGGTAGTTTACGGAGGGCGATTGCTCTATCGGCGGCGGTAGTGGTGTGTTCACTGCCCTCGGGGAGGAACTCTGTGGCGCAATGTTTTCCCAGCGGTTTCAGCGCCGATCAGCGGGTACTGGACGAGCATAAAAAGATCAAGTTTAATCATAAACCGATTCGGTTGGACCTACGAGCTGGTTGGATGTAAACGTTGCGCTATGATCGTTAGTTGAAAGTGCAAGGCCGACGGAAGAAGGTCGGTTTGGATTAATAGTCTGTGTAATGACAGCAGTCAGATTCATGATTGACGGAATCAGAACAACCAAATTCACTCTTTTTTGGATGCGAAATCATACACTCAAAATATAAGAATCAAAAATAGCTGGTTTTGCAAGCGAGAAAATTGATCAAACCTAAAACAGACAAACTGCATTTATAAAACGATTGTCTAAATAGTTTAAAGCTTAAAGAATCATTGATCGTCTGAATCTGTGATTATACAATTACTCAAGTTAATCTAGAATTGGAAAGCAAATCAAGGTTGACAAGGTAAGCTGGATATCCAAACAAAAGCAGTCGAGCAACTCAAACACCATTAGGCAGATCATTTTCCTCTACAACTCTTCGTTAACTTTGTGTACATAGTAGGGTAAATAGTAGTGTTGGATGCGTTTTGACATTGATTAAATCATATTTAATAGATAACAGGAATATTATCAACATGTTCAACATGGTGGATAGTCCTAGTGGTCCATAAAGTCTCCCAAACGTCACAACCTCAAACTGCCTCAGGCCGCTGGCAGAGTGAATGCGAGAAGCCGAGTTGACCAGCGAAAAAAAATATCTTTGTCCAATCGGCTTCTCGCACTCACACTGCCAGGGGCCTTAGACTGAAACAGGCCCGGGTAATCCAAAACCCGGTGGGAATCGTGACTGGGGAAAGATGAGCGATTTACTTTGATGGAAAATATAAAACACTGATGACTTCACTGTTTCGTGGAGGCTTCTTCAATATGTACTGCTAATTTTCAAATCAATTTCTCGCGAATTAAAGCACATTCTCAAAAACTAATGACACAAACAGGTAGAAGAATGATTCCTCTATCATATGGTATAGTTTGTTCACAAGATTGTTCTTTTATTCGCGAGAAATCGGCGATTGAAGTGTTTGCTTACAAAAGCAATTACGCCCAAATCTCAAAGTTCACCGGCAATGCCATTTAACCAATTCTTATTCCTTTATTTAACGTCGGTCTCTGTTCCGCAATCTAGTGCCAATCACCGACGGACATCGATTGCCATCCATTGACGGCAATCGAATGTGCAGGAAGACAGCTTCCACACCTGCGTTGGATATCGCACCCATTCAACACACATGGGCCGGGACCAACGGCTTTACTTTCTTCCGAAGGAAGACGTGACCAGAGATTTTTATGCCTCAGAAAAATCCCACCGACCTCGGCTGGGATTGAACCCAGACACATTGGGGTGATAAAGCAGTCACGATTTCCACTACACCACCGGCGCCGGCATTTAACCAATTCTGTTCCAGATATTTTTTTCAATCTCTTTATTTGATACATATCTGGCTTCTGACTGTAAGGTAAAATCAGAAAAGGGATACCGATAAGACATGTCAGCCAGATTTTAGATCAGTGCTTGGTCAATTTAAAGCCATTTTCGGATCAATGTCAGGTTCATAACGGACGAAGGTCGGGTTCATATTGATTTTTGATAGAAATCTAGTTGATGATGATTTTCGTTCTTCGACGGAATGGTGACTAGAGCTGCAAGCAGTATTTTAAGCGACCACCGATATAGACGCATTTTCAGTGAAAATCGTCTGCCTTTGCTTCCGACACCTATCCAAGTACACCCTAATAAACAAATACCATAAATGAACTGTATCCCGGATGAGTAAACTATCCCACAAATGGTTTGGATGATACCCCGAACACGTCGTTAAGCTCTCTTTTATGGTTATTTTTATTAGGGCAGTACCAAACTAAAATATCATATGACAGTCTCGACACTGTCGCAGAAGACCGTCACGTATTTCTGTTATAAGACACTTTTAGGCCCCGGAACCGCTAGGACCTGGAGAAGGACCTGCCAAAGCCCCAAGCTGCCGGTCTAAGCCTACGACAGCTCCCGGGGTGGGCACTCACGACCTCTGATAGTTCCGGGTCTCAAGGCGTACGGGCGTGGGAGAGTTTTCGGACAAGGGATCCTATCAAACGCTACGGTCAACGGTTAAATTATTTATTTATTGATGGCAAACAAACCTGACTGGGCTTTGGTGGTGACGGGTAGCGATCGGGTGATGGTCGGGTGGCAGTAGGATGGTGTCCGGGTAGTGTCCGGGTAGTGTCCGGGTAGTGTCCGGGTGGTGTCCGGGTAGTGTCCGGGTAGTGTCCGGGTAGTGTCCGGGTAGTGTCCGGGTAGTGTCCGGGTAGTGTCCGGGTAGGGACTGGATGGTCGCCGGTAGCAGCCGGATGACGCTCGTACGACGGCCGGGTATACTGCCGGATGAAGGCGAGTTCGGTCGGAGGAGGCGGCTGAGTGCGGCCGGATGAAGACCGAGTTGCGGCCGAGTTGGCGGCCGGATGAAGACTGAGTTACGGCCAGGTGGCCGGTTACTTAAAGCAGCTGGAAGACGTCCGGGCGGTGGCCGGGTGGCGGCTGAGTTGCAGCCCGTCGGTGGACGGATTATGACCGGGGTTCGATCGTACGATAGGTGTGGTGATCCCGCAAAGTACGGCTTATCACTATGCACGTGGTTACTGATAGCCGGGTGATCGTCACTTTTTCCCACGGTTCGAGATTTCTCTCAAGCACTAGCAGTCTGCTCGCTGGACGACACACGAGCGCCCGCCTTGCGACTTCGGTGGTTGGCTCTCAACTTCCTCAGCCTCCGTTATCTGCTCACTCTCCTCCATCGTGGGCTCTGTCACTCTCTCCAGGGAGAGTTTCCGCCCACACTCTCTTCGAGTTCAGTGGATGTCGCTACCACCCACCTGCACTCATCGTTTAGCTGTTCGATCGTCTGTCCACTTATGCCACCCACCAACGAATTCAAATTGACCGTTGCCTATTAAATAATATCCCTAATATAAATACAGCTATATCCCTTGTACTAAACATATGAAAACAATGTTACCCACCGGTAACACTGTATTTTAGTTTTTCTCATAACAAGAGTTGCTAATGTTGTGCAAGTGTGAATCCTGAAAACAGCAAGCAGTGATGTCCTAGTATTATAAATTCTGATCAGAAATGGTTTAATTTACACAAAGTTGAGGAATTAGATCGGAATAACACCTCTTCGTATGATAGTTACAGTCTCCCTTCATTCTTCTATGTATCGTACTCTCCATAAGTCGATGTTTCCGAAAGTCGATGCTTCCTTTAGTCGACGTTCTATGTAGTGTCATTTTGATTCTATAACTCTATATGTCAAAAGCAAAGCTTCTGAATTATGTTAAAGTCAAAGAGACTCTGAAAACATGATGAGAACCCATCGGCCATGTTTCTGGTGGTCTTCGGAAAAAGGGTCCGTATCTTTAATTCATACCAAAATCTATCACAAGGGAAATCAAACTTGAGTACCATAAAACGAGGTATCTTTGATAATGCGGATAACTTTGATAGTATAATGTAAAGATTAAATTTACTCGCTGCGCTTTTTACAAATTAGAAACATTGGTTCCAGATTGTAGCTTAGGGTATTTCCGTTGATATCGTATATAGTTTTTATATAGTTTGTGTTACATATTTTACAAATATATTAAAAAGCATTTTTTGTGATTTTCACCTGTTTGAAAAAGCACTCAAACAATCACTTATGAAATGTATTTCCGATACAGCCATCACAAATTCAATGTTGTATTCTTATTGCTTATGATGTTTTCTGATTATATACTCATTCAAAGTGTCATATTTAAAGAACTAAATTGTTTGAGTTTCATCCATTTTTTTCTACATTCATCGAGCATTATCAAAGTAACCTCAAATCAAAATACTGAAGTTCGGTTACAAAACTAAACAAATAGTGCAAATGCCTTAATTTTCGTTCATCGTATTACTAACGAATCAACTCTTGGATCCTCAGTACTTGTTTTAAAAATATAAAATTTAAAAAACATTCATTGTTGTAAAAAATATTTAGAATATACTTTAAAAAACTATCAATGCTACCCCGTTTTACGGTACTCAGATTAGGGGTTCCAGAGGAGGAAGGGCTTTCAAGATATAAACTTTTTTTTTTAAATTGATGTCATTATTCTTGATCATAAAATCCGAAAAGAGGGATATAGGGAGCATGCTAACCCGATACAACCAAGTAACAATTTTTCTTATATGAGGGTTCTTTAGGCCATTTCGGCTTTAAGAATGCTATTAAACCTCTATAAAGCTTGCAATTTTATTAGGGCAGGAACTCAAAAAAAAAAAAAATCAGATTTCTTGTATTTATTTTGAGATGTATTTACTAGAATTTACATTTGTTTTAATGAGCGCCATCTTCAAAACTTTTCAAAGTCTCTGATGTTTTAAATGTTATAGATTTTTTTCGAAGTCTGGTAACGTCTGACATAAACACGAATTTTGCAACCAGAAGGAATACGGTTTGGTGTTGTTTTAATTCTTTTCTTTCCTTTATTTAACGTCGGTCTCTGTTCCGCAATCTAGTGCCAATCACCGACGGACATCGATTGCCATCCATTGACGGCAATCGAATGTACAGGAAGACAGCTTCCACACCTGCGTTGGATATCGCACCCATTCAACACACATGGGCAGGGACCAACGGCTTTACTTCCCTTCCGAAGGAAGACGTGACCAGAGATTTTTATGCCTCAGAAAAATCCCACCGACCTCGGCTGGGATTGAACCCAGACACATTGGGGTGATAAAGCAGTCACGATTTCCACTACACCACCGGCGCCGGCATTTAACCAATTCTGTTCTAGATATTTTTTTCAATCTCTTTCATTTGATAGGGGAAATGGCTCTAATGTTGGCGTATGGATCTAAGATTGGGCCCATCGCTAAAAATCTGCTATTCTCAATTTTATTTAGATAAACGCGTCATTGGGACGGTACTAATGGATATTTTTGGTCGATATTGAAAATTTTGGCGATTGTTTAATTTATGTATGGGCCCATTTAGCCCGACATTACATCGATTTCCCCTATCTGGCTTCTGACTGTGGAGTAAAATCAGAAAAGAGATACCGATAAGACATGTCAGCCCGATGTTAGATCAGTGCTTGGTCAATTTTAAGCAATTAAGTTCATAACGGACGAAGGTCGGGTTAATATTGTTTTTTTTTTTATAGAAGTCTAGTTGATGCCGTTACTCGACGGATGACTCGAGCTTGTCATATGATAAAGCTCTGTCCAGTTAGAATCCGGATCACTTATTGTGTTGCAGCGGCGCGGAAAGTGACCGCTGCAAGAATTATTTTACAGCGGTTTGTTTACCTAGGCAGCCACTTTCTGTGGTGTAAATTTCACGGTGTTTCGTGCAGTGTGTGTGTGTGTGTGTTCAATCTAACCCCCACTGGCCGGCAGTAGTATTATGGAAGAAATTTGCTTACAACAATTCTTGATGTAATAATTTAAAGCAAGTTTAGTCCGGGACTTAGAAAGCGATAGCTCTACTGCAGATTCAGCAACCCATTTCAGAATGCCTGGTAATTCACGTCCATTCCGAGGTTACTTTCACATACAATAAGCCCCGCATGTAAACACTACCGTTATCATATGAATAATGGTACTGCAAACACACTTCCAGATTTCAAAATGTGATGTTTCGAAATCTGGCGCGTATTTAGTAATATATGGAAATATGCATTTATGATTGATTATAAATCAGAAGGATCTCACCAAATTCTGCCTCCGAAAAAGCACCTGTTTGTTCCCTCGCGGTAATCGAAAAAATCTTCCGCGTTGTTTTTACAACCGAACACGACATTTTGAATCACACGCGAAGCTTTTCAATTGCACCAAATTTTTACTTGACACCTCATTTGCGTGCATCCTCTGGAAGGCAGAACGCCAGCACCAAGAGAAGAAAAAAAAACCCAGTAAAACTCTTCTTGGGAGGAAGGCAAAGCACCAAAAAGCAAGCGAAAAGAAAAACCGACCAACGCGACACCACAGCAACACAGCTACTCGAAACAAATTCTTGTCCCAGATTTTTCACGTTAATTACAATATCACTAAACAAACTTCTTAAAACGTGATAGATCTTAATTTACACTAGTCCATACGCGCAAACTAATATTTTTTTGATTTGTTACAGTTAAAAAATATGCGGAAAACAGATGAAATCAGCGCCAGTGAAAACAAAAGCAACCGTTCGCGGGCAGAGCCTACTCGGATCTCCATATAAATTTCACGGTGTTTCGTGCAGTGAGTCAAAAATTATTCGAGATGGAAGTCGATTTTTATTTTTAATTGATGTCATTATTCATAATCATAAAGTCCGAAGAGAGGATATAGGGACCCAAGTAACCATAGGCACTCTATTTCGCCTTTTTGACTATTTACGGGCATCATCAGAACTTACAAACAGTAGTATAGCCGCTAGGGTGGGACAAAATTCAAATTCCAGTTCCAGTATGATTTCCGGGGGCCTTCTGGGTCCTGGAATAACTGTGTGAAATTTCAGGTCAGTCGGTGGAACTATATTTTAGCGCCAGCGGTTTTTATTTTACATGGGATTTTTTTTATGAGAAAACTTCCTTTTTCAAATAAAAATCTGGTGAGGTCACCCATTGTCCTCTAAAAGGCAGTCACGTTGTGTGGAGGAATGCCGATATCATGCGCAAAGAATCTTCGATTTTGATGAAACTTTACACAGGTTTCCGGTATTGTACAACAATTATGTTTCACGGGGGTCATTTGGAAATAAGCGTTATTTTTCACAAGGGTGTCAAAGGTTTGCTTTGACGCACAATTTATTCAAACAATCCAACTTGGAAAAACTTAGAATGTAGAGCAAAACCGTCTAGGAAAAAAATGTAGGCTGAACATTAGGCTTAACAAAAAAGATATGATCAGTAAACAATGCTCATTTCGTTTGACGAACAGTTATTTTTGGTCGGAGTTCCTGCAAAAGGATTAAGATTCCACAAGGCAGGTAGCCTCAGCCGTGCGAGGTGGATGGGTCGCGAAATATACATTTTGAAAACTTCGACGATCAGTCTCTTTGGAAGCATTACACAACTTTGGCTCTATTTCTATCGCAATGCTTCATTTGATATTGGTATCGTCTAAGTAGTTCTGTTTCGGCCCCTCGAGTGGATCTGGAATTTTGGCTATTAGTCGTTGTTCAGCTGTTTATAGCCAAAAAGGCGAAATAACGTGCCTATGGTTACTTGGGGAGAATGCTATCCCGTTACACTCAAGTAACAATTGTTCTTATATGAGGGTTCTTTAGACCATTCCGGCTTGTAGAATGCTATTAAACCTCTATAAAGTTTGCAATTTTATTAGGACAGTAACTTAAAACAAATTCACATTTATTTTAAATTTTGGAAGTCAAATTTCATAATTTTAGGTATTTACTAGAATTTACATTTATTTTATTGAGCGTCATCTTCAAAACTTTCCAAAGCCTCTGATATTTTAAATTTTACAGATTTTTTCGAAGTCTGGTAACGGTACTGACATAAACACGAATTTTTCAAACAGAAGGTATACGGTTTGGTGTTATTTTAGACATTTTGAAATCTAATTAATTGAGATCTGAGACGATTTTTAAATATTTGATTGATTGAAGAACCTTTAATACAGTGTGATTTAATACAAATTTCAAAATTATGAGCCACATTCCTCAGCTTATGAAAAAGAAATTTTATTGAATAAAACAGCAAAACAGGTTATCTTCCATTTAATTCCACTTAATTAATTTTGGTATCCATGACAGATACGTATTTCGACTACAATGTGCAGTCTTCATCAGTGTCATTCCCACTAAAGAACTTATCAAAATCTAACCCCCTTAAGTAACCTTTTTTGCTGTTTTATTTAGGGGGTTAGATTTTGATAAGTTCTTTAGTGGGAATGACACTGATGAAGACTGCACATTGTAGTCGAAATACGTATCTGTCATGGATACCAAAATTAATTAAGTGGAATTAAATGGAAGATAACCTTTTTTGCTGTTTTATTTAGCATTCCGCTAACAACCCAATTTCATTACTTCAAAATTTTATTGAGTTGAAAAAAAATTAATTGGGCTGTTGAAAATTTTCAATTCCTGGTCCTTATAAAAATAAGCTTGACGAAGGTTGCAACCAGTGTTGGGAAAATCAGAAATCAATTGATATTTTTCCGGTCTCATGCGCTAGCAAGATCACGCGTGATATTGAAACAAAATATCATGCTTGATATTGATTTAACAAGCTCCTTTGATATTGCGAGACTATTCACAACGTGCAAAAATCAAGCTAAGAGTTGACTCGACACAAAAATGATTCCATTTCACATCATTTTCTTAGAAAGAGAAAGCATCGTTTGCTATCTCTTTTCAATCTTCACCGATGGCAGACGCGAAGGAACTGCTGCAAGCCGTTATAGAGCTTTTTGACGTTTAATCGGCGCACACTACTGCACCATTTAAATCGAACGAGTGCGAGCAAGAGGGAAACAGATTAGTGGGAAAACAAACCATGCATTCATCCATATGTGCTAGATAGAAAAAGACGATTACACGTCAAAAAGGTCTCTAGAAGTTTCGGTTGCATTCAGGCGTAAAGCAAAAATCATTAAACTCAATCTCACCACAGTTTGTTGAGATTCGCAGTTGGTGAGTTTTGTTAGCTTGATATTCCGAGCTGCGATATCACAGCTTGCAAAATCAACCGCAGTTGTTTGCTTGTTGATATTTGTCTACGAAAATCAAGCGTGATCTTGGGCGTTGGTGAAATTTGGTTTTTTGATATTTTCCCAACACTGGTTCCAACGATCGAAGATTCAGATTTCGGATCTTGAAATACATATTAACAAATATCAAAATAATGTATTGTTGAAAATTTTCAACATTCATGGGCCTGAAGAAAATATTCATGATTGTGGAATTTCACGGCATTACCTTGAGCATTTCTGAAGTATTTGCGGCGAACTAAAAGGGATTTCTGAGGAGTAATCAAGGAGAGTTCCGGCTGGAATTGGATTCTAATTTTGATGAGAACTTCAAGCGAATTATCTGGAATGCTTCCAAGATAATTTGGAGGACCTTTGGAGTTCTGGTAAATGCTCAAGAGATTTCCAAGGAAGCTTTGTGAAGAATTCAAACGAAAAGAGCTTCCATTTAATTCGACTGAGAATTCCAAAGTGAGAAGAAAATTCTAAAGATTATTGAAGCATAATTACTAGGCAATTATGAGAATAACTCCAAGGGAATTCTGAGAGCATTCTTATTGAATTCTGAGGAAATATTCAACGGGAGATTGAAGCATGTTTCCACCAGAGAAGAGGAGAAGACTTAATGAATGTCTAGGAATATTGACTAGAAATTGTGAGGAGAGTTACAAGAGAATTTAAAAGGGAATCTTAAATTAATACTGAAGAGAATTCCATGGGATGTCTGAGCATAAATTATGATGAGATTTCGATGAAAGTTCTGAGGATAAATTAAATTAAATTAAAAGTGTTTTTTGTTTCTGATGAGATTTTTAATAAAATTCTTATAAGAGCCTGAATGGAAATCCACGGAGTATTCTAACGCAATTCCTATGAGAAATTAATGGAAACAAAAGTGGAATTGCATGAGAATTCTGTAGCATATTTTGAAAAATTTCTGAGCAGGGTTCAAAAGTAATTTAAGGAATAATGCCATCAAAGTTTTGTATGAAAACTATGAAAATGCGGTGGAAAGTTCAAAAAGAATCAGAAGAATACTGAAGATAATTTTATGGTAATTCTACAATTATTAGAAATTCTAAGTGCATTGCAGTATGAATTCCAAGAGTTTTCTTAGGAGAAAATTCTAGAGTGTATTGAATATAACTATGTGGGTATTGCCATAGAGATATCCCCCATCCACATTTCATTAGTATTGTCGCATTAATGGCTATTTGCTTAATTTCAACTTCTGTTCAATTTTCACACTGCTGTACTCTAGCGGAACTATCAGTCTATCCTCTTCAGAACTTTTTCTAGATGATAAATTATCACACCAAAGCTTCATGTTGATATAAGTATAGCATTTCATCCTTACTCTAAAAATCGTAAATTTAACGTATACGCAAACCAAAAATCTATTACAATGAATGTTAGTTCCGTTTCCTATCATCCTCTGTTCATGAACATCGCAGCGAATGTTAGAAGTTGACCTTACAGGCGATGTAATGGCTTTTTGTCTTTTTCATTTCGTGTTCTTTCTACGCTTTCGACTATACCAGTAAGCTTGTAGAACGACGCACACACTTGTCTCGAATCTCTCCAGCAGAAAAAGCATACGAAGTCGAGCATGTGAGAAAATGAGCGCTTCATGTTTGCTTTTAGGCTGACCACATTCAGAAGCATGGAAAGAAATTGGAACGCCTTTGGATACGGTTGTTTGTTCTCTGTTTTGTGGTGCGTTCACGTTCATAGTTTTCGGCTGCATTTGCCGGATTAGCGCTGGCGCTCTGCCTCCCGGACGTTTATACGTGTGTGATTGGTAGTTTTCTCGCTTTCCGGGAAGTTTTAGAATAGAGAAAGATAACGTGATTCAACATGTTTGCAAGCATCAGAAGAAATGTCGCAATCTGCGTTATTTGATTTTCTCCCGGATTATTTCAGTTTATTTACGCGCTGCAAGGTGCGTGAAAGAGTTCGGCACAATCGGTGTTGATGTTAGCTCGCTGCTTGAAACTTTTTTTTGTGTGTTCGAAAGAAATTGATCGAAAGTGTACCAAAAGTGCTTCTGAACGTGTTTCGCAGTTGGGAGTGGTGAAGTTCGTAAATTCGCGGTTTATGTTCAGTGAAAATTCCGTATCACAAAATTGCTCAACGAGTTCCCTTTTTTTTGCCGTTTGACGACGACGGGCATGTGAGAGAAAAATAAGCATCGGGAATGTACTCCCGGCTGTATTGATTTGGTGAGTTCGTTCCAGTTGAAGATTGTTCTTATACATATCTCGATTGCATTTTCGAGGGGACGTCCGGAGAGCTTTGAGATTTAGGCGTTGTTGCTTTTGCGGGCAGACGAGTTGGTCGCCGGTAAGGTCCAGTAAGTGCTGCCAGCAGATGAATCAAGAGGTATTCGAAACAAAATTGGTAAGAAATGTCCATTAAAATCGTTTTATTACAGTTAAACAGATTTCAAAACTATATACGTGCCAGATTTGGAAATAATATTTTTTGAATCTGGAAGTGTGTTTATGATACCATTATCCATTTGATAAAGGTAGAGTGAACATGCGGGGCTTATTGTAAGTAAAAGTGACCTCGGAGTGGTCGTGAATTACCAGGCATTCTGAAATGGGTCACTGGAGCTGCAATAGAGCTAACACCTTCTAACTCCCGGACTAAACCTGCTTTAATTGAAGGGTAATAAAAAGCAGTTTTCTTCCATAATAACACTGCCGGACAGTGGGGGTTAGATTGTACACACACACACACACACACCACATTCAGAAGCATGGAAAGAGCAGTGGAGAAAGCACAGGTCTGATAATTGCAACGTCCGTGGTTCGAGTCCAGTCGGCAACCTTTTTTCTATTTTTTCCACATAATTAATTTCACTCACTAATACAACTCCACATTTTTCGGTCTCCAATTTTCTTACATCGGACCGCAGCTAGGTATATCGCAGCCTCGGTTCATGCGGTCTCCACTTACATCCTCTGATGATGAATCCCACATAATTGCCCGCTCTAGTTCGTCATACATCAAAACCTACAACAAATTTTTGCTTCATTTTACAGTTATTTTTTCTAGTTCGAAGAAGTCGATCGGTGTCTGCAAACCATCGAAGAGGCGATATCCCGTGCCAGGGAGCAACACGTACCAGCATCCAGACAGGTGAGTCATACTCTGAACCTTGACAGCCCAACCAAAGATCTTATCAGACTCCGTAACACCATTCGTAGGCAGTTCCAGCGTTCTGGGCTGCCCCATTTGAAGACCAATGTCAATCGGCTAACCATTATCCAGGCCAGAATGGTGGAACTCAGAAATAACGATTTTGCCAACAAGATTCGCTCTCTCCCAGATTGTGCAAAACCATTTTGGAAGATGACCAAAATTTTGAAAAATCAGTCGAGACCGATCCCTCCACTTTCCTCTGTTGACCAGAACTTGGACCCATCCCTACTCATAACCCCAGTAGAAAAGGCCTGCCGTACTGGAGGCAATGTCTAGAGTCGCTGACACCCCCGTAGTAGTGCAAGATGATTGTAGAATATCGGCTGATGAGGTGATAGCAGCTATTAGAAGCACTAAAAACATGAAGGCCGCGGGTATGGATGATGTAGTAAACCTCGAGTTGAAAAACTTGAGTATTGACTTCTTCAACCATCTTACCGTTATCTTCAACAAATATTTGGAGCTTGGCTACTTCCCTGCATGCTGGAAGTTAGTCAAAGTGATTCCAATACACAAGCCTGGCAAAGATCCTATCAGTGCTAAAAGCTATCGCCCCATCAGCCTCTTGTCCTCCATCTCGAAGCTATTCGAAAAGTTGACACTCAGCCGTCTGCAGGTGTTTGCATACTTAGTTTTTCCAAAATTTATCTAGACTAACATTTGAGAAGGACCACTCTTTTTCTGCCGATTTTTTTTCAAAAAAAATATTATGGAAAAATGACAACTCCTACAAAAATGTGTTGTATGGATGACATTTAGGAAATTGTCCAAGTTATTGAAAGGTTTAAAACATTGAAAATATATAAATAAACGATATATGAAAAATCTTGTCTTTTTTCTCTCACATATTATCAAATTTTGCATCAGTAGTAGACAACAGAATAAGGGAATGATATTTTTTGACAAGGTCTACATGTCCAAATAGTTTTATTGAACTCTGAGAGGGTGCTGCCAATTCCAAATACGATTTGGCGAGAAATGCATCATGAGCCCTTTTCATATGAAATTCTCGATTAATCAAAGTGATCTTAAGTGCTGATTAGACAAAATTGAATCACAAATGGAGCTTCATTGGGTTCTGAGATGATTTTGAGCTTCACTGGTTTAGATTTGTGTAAAAATGGTACGTTAAAAAAATCAGTTCAGACATGAAAACAGTTTTTGTAAAAAAAAACTTTTTTCCTTAAAAGTGCCCATCTCGCGATGTATGGACGTATGGTAGTAAACATAATTACCTATCTTGAGGCAAAGTTTCATCCAAATCAAACATGGCCATTTTTTTAAATAGACGTTAAATTTTAAAAATCGATTTTTCTCAGTGTAGGTCTCAAATGAATTTTTTTTCAGTATTTTTTTCGATAATTTGGTCAATTTACTAAAAGTTATCCATACAACATATTTTTGTTGGAGTTGTCATTTTTCCATAATATTTTTTTGAAAAAAATCGGCAGGAAAAGTTTGGCTCTTCTCAAATGTTAGTCTTGATAAATTTTGGAAAAACTGAGTATGCAAAAAGGCTTATTTAGTCAAAGTCTACACATCCAGAAAATTTTATTGAAATCTGAGAGGGTGCTGCCAGCTTCGATTCGATTTGGCGCGAAATGCGTCAATAACATCTTTCTCAAAGAGCAATTCGGGCTTAGGAAAGACCCCTCTACCATCCACCAACTTTAACATCATCACTACTAACATAACTAACTACTATTAACCAGGGATGGACAATCATTTACATTCATTTTGTGCGTTCATTTACATTCATTAGCCTTTAACTTTTTCATGAACAGAATTCCGTAAAATAGTGTTTGAAGTTTTTGCAGGTTTTCATATTAGCTACATCTTTTGTAAACAACTCAAATCTGTGTCTCTTATGCATGATGAATCAGAACGATAAGAACCCACCATTGTTTTTCAGTGAATGTAAATTGCCGACTTCGGTAATTTTTACCGAAATCTGAGCAGCTGAATTGCTCGGTAAAACTTATGCAATTCAATTTAATTGCTTTTCAGCTACTTTTTTACTAAATCTCCACTAAAATGACAAGATTTGATCATTGAAACAAGGTTGAACATGTTTTGAAATTATTTTCAAATTCAATAATTTTTAAAATGAAGGTCGAAGTTTTACCGAACGTTCAGTTGTTCTGATTTCGGTAAAATTTACCGAACACGAAAACAAAATCTTAGTGTGTATGTCGTCCCCACTTACGGTAAATCCACACTTTTAATTAACCATTTCAACTTAAATATTACCACACCTGCCTATTTTGTATGGGTCAATTAAAGATTTTTCAGAGTGCATTTCATTGTGGTTCATTCAATTGGTGCAAAACATTGAAACTAGCAACCGCACAACAGCCCGAATCGAATCAATCCTTTAAAAGCGCGCCTTCATTTCAACAATCGACCCACACACATACCCCGATTCATCCCTAACAAGCTGCGCCCAAACCCTGCTCGTTTCGCTCATTTCCCCCAAAAAAAAGAGCGCATTCCCTCTGATAAGCCGAATCACGCCGCGCTAAGCCACCGCTGGCTATCAATTACCGCGGCTGCCAGATTTTGCACAACGTGCGCGCCTCCCTGGAGGCTAAGCGGTTCTCTGAGTTTCCGAGTTTGTGGCTCGATCTTTCTGTCTCTCTCTCTCTCTCCTTCGGATTCGCACACGATTTGATTACTCATATTTTTCAACACCTCGCTTAAAAGCTGACGTGCGCCCGAGCCTCCTCCTTGGAGGTTTGCTAACGAACCTCAGAACCGTCGGGCCGCCGACACTCTCTGGACTAGACGAGGTACCCACCAAGGTTCAGCTCAGGGGGGTTATTTTCCTCCTTTTATGTCATTTTAATGAGCTATCCGAGAGGGGAATTCCTTTTCACTTTTTATTTTTATTTTTATTTTTTTCATTTTCGTGTTGTCTTCTTCAATGAGGTTGGCAACGGACGGGGAATCCTAAATAGGAAGGAAGGTGGTGCCACAAACAGATCGGTTCGTGAGAGCATAATTAAATTTATTGACGAGTGCGGTCCGTTCACTTCCCTTGCTTTCGCGAGCATCAATCTGTTGAGTCATTATTTCGGGGCTGTTGTTATTTACTCTCTCAGCATCCTATCAAAACGAAGGTGTGTTCGTTGTTTGGATCTCTTGTGGCCTCACAGTAGCGCTCATGCTCTTTGCGCTGGTACATCGTTAGGAGCTCGGACGGTAAATCAAGGTTTGATTGGTGTGAAATAATGGCCAAATGCGGTTCATAAATATCCCACTATTTCCTTGGTGCGATCAGCGACGTGCCGAGCATAATGCTCTTTGAACAACCTACGATCAATGTCGGATGGCGGCGGGCGCGCGTGCAGACCCCTAACTCTGCTGTGGGAACCAAATATTTCAGTGCAGCCGACGAAGCGCCTCCAATAACTAAATCTTTCACGGCTCTTGCGTTATAAGTGTCTTGTACCATGGATGGGTGCGTTTGAACGGGGATGCTGGGGATCGCTCGAGACTTCGCTCGTGCTGATGGAACTCCCAATCAGCTCAACATACCCTCCGCTCCTCTATCCAATCCGAATCAAAACACGCCAGGTCGCGTATCATGCAATTTCTATCATCATTACAGACTGTCTTCTCCTCCGGGGTGATGATTCCGATTTCGTGAGATTATTTTTGATTGGTACTGATCGTCCCATTTATCCGGCTCGCACTATTCCGCCTGTTTGACCCACCTCGCAGTGACACAACTTCTCCCAAAATTCACCCGCAAGGATCACGATCGAGCAACCTTCTTCGAATCAACCATTTCATCAACCCCTGTTGTTGTCGTCGTCGGTCGCCTTGGGAGAGATTGGATTTCAACACAAACAAACGAGCAAACAGCTCCGAAATAGAGTAGATCGAAATCACCCGATAACGCCTCCCGTTGAAATCGATCTGACGTCGGAACGCACACGCCACCAAAACTCGATCGTGACCGTAGCACGCATCTTCCGCCGAGTACACAGACCACAGAGCCGGGACCCATAAACTTGGTGCAGTGGCGGGAGGGGATGCGAAAGCGACGACGTGAAATTAAATTCAAATTTGCTTGTCTCCAAGAGTAGACAGATGCAGTGGGCGGAGGAGGAGAAGCAGTCAGTGGGGTCGATGATGTCAGCTGCCGTAGTCAGCGGCGCGAGTCAAGAAATCGGAGCATGGGAAAAAACGGGCAAGTAAACACACGATCGCGATGAGCTTTCGTCTCGATCGATCGACGGCTGCTTTGCTTGAGATTGAACTTGGTAGATATTGACTTTTGGACTGAATGCGAGCGCATCGGGGGTATATTTGATGGATGTTATTCGAATTTGCTCAATTCCGATGCTGGGTGCAGTTCGAAGGTCGGAGATCTTCGGTGGATGGTTGTTATGCAAATTGGGTTTATAATGGAAAATGTGGTTTTGATGACGGACGTTTGGATTGTGTGTCCTACTAATCGATCTCAAATGTGTGTTGAAGCATCAGGGAAACACTTTCTCGGTACGTTGCTAATGATTACGAAAGTAAGTCACTCAAGTTTGTCTGTAACGAAAAGAGCCGCTCACAACTCTTCCGGATGTGATCCGTTGCGGCGAATCTGACAATAGATTTAGCAATCATTTCACTAAATTTTAATTTGTCTTGTCTTGTCATTGTGGTAAAGTTATCCTTGTTTTGAAGCCTAAACACTAATGAATAAAAATGCCTGATTTTTACCTGTTTGAACTTCGGTAAAAGTTATTGAAGTCGGTAATTACTTCTAACTGTGTAGTGTTTCGATTTTGGCAGCAACTGGTGCAATCATGGCAGCATAAAAATAAATAGGAAGATGGATCCGGTGGACATTCCTGAACAACCTTCTGGACTTTGAAGGCAGTACTAAAGGATTTTCGGAATGGGTCTAACGACCTTGTGAAGGATAAAATGCTAATGTGAACATCGCTCGTACTTAGATTCCGTGTACTTCAGGCAATGGACCCCGGAACTTCAAATGCAAATTCAGTGCATTTCAACTGATGGACTGAAGATTTTCTGTGGTACCGTAAAACGGGGTATCTTTGATAATGCGGGTAACTTTGATAGTATAATATAAAGATTAAATTTACTCGCTGCGCTTTTTTCTAAATTAGAAATATTGGTTCCATACTGTAGGTTAGGGTGTTTCCGTTGAAATCGTCTATAGTTTTTATATAGTATGTGTTACATATTTTACAAACATATTAAAAAACAATTTTCATATTTTTCGCCTGTTTGAAAAAGCACTCAAACCATCGGAGGGGGCTGTGCATTACGCATCTCATTTTACCTCAGCTAACTGGCACTTCCACTTCGCTGATCGTCTCTCCCATTTGTAAGCCATTTAGCTCCCAGCGTCGCGTTCTACGCGGTTAACCCCGGTGGTGGATTCAGCCTACTCTGACGGAGAGTTCTCCCGGCTACGGCTGTGTGTGTGTGTGTGTGTGTGTGTGTGTGTGTGTGTTTTTTTTTTTTTTTTTTTTTTTTTTTTGGCAAGGAGGAAACCTTCAAAAAGGCCATCGTGCCACCGCTGACGACTGGGCGCACAGTCGCGGTGACACGGTGTGTGGGATTCTTACCGCACTAAAACCTCCTTAGACGCCTTGCCATTTTCCCCCGGAACCACTTGTCGTATTACTTCGGAGGGGGCCGTGCATTACGCACCTCACTTTACCTCAGCTAATTGGCGCTTACAGTTCGCTGATCGTCTCTCCAATTTGTGAGCCATTTAGCTCCCAGCGTCACGTTCTACTCGGTTATCCCTGGTTGTGGATACAGCCTAAAGGGTGTCCACGATGAAATTGCCACACACAAAATTGATTCGCAAAATTCGAGTTTTCATCCGATTGCCATCAAATTTTCAGGGATTGAGAAATAACTATTAAACTTCATTTTACCATTTTACTCGTATTTTATTTACAGTCCATACGCAAATGCCCGCACCTTGGCCTTAACCCCGGCCATAAGATTCTGCACAACCTGTGAATCAACCGTTTTTTGCATGTAAACCCATACTTTCTTCAGTTCCTCGACTGTCTTCACTACCTTAGGTCGTTTAAGAAGGTGCTGCTTCATAATCGCCCAGTACTTCTCGATGGGGCGGGGCTCCGGAGTGTTGGGAGGGTTGAACATTTTCGGCACGAAATTGACCTTATTGTCCGCATACCACTTCAGCACGTCCTTGGAGTAGTGGCATGAGGCCAAATCTGGCCAGAAGATTGTTGGGACGTTGTGGGCCTTTAGGAGAGGAAGCAGCCGCTTCTGGATGCACTCTTTTATGTACACCTGTCCGTTCATCGTGTCCTGGGTCACGAAAGGTGCACTCCGCTTCCCGCACGTGCAGATGGCTTGCCAAACCAGGAATTTCTTCGCAAATTTGGACATCTTCTGAGTGCGGACATGCTCCGGAACGCTGAACTTATCCTTGGCCGTGAAAAACAGGTTGCCGGGGATCTGTTTGAAGTCGGCCTTCACATATGTTTCGTCGTCCATGATGCAGCATTCAACTTTCGTCAGCATGTTGAGGTACAACTTCCTGGCACGGGTTTTGGCGGACTTGTTCTGCTTCTCGTCGCGATTAGGGGCCTTTTGTACCTTGAACGTTCGAAGCCCAGCCTTAGTTTTGGCCTTCTGGACAAAACTTCGGCTTAGGTGCAGCTTCTTAGCCACATCCCTAACGGAGGCGTTCGGATTTCGGTTGAAGGCCCCAACTACGCGGTTGTGATTTTTGGTGTTGTACGGAATACTTTTTCCTTCACTTCTGGGCTTCCGATCGGTGGTCAACCGTTCCTCGAACCGCTTAATCACTCGCGACACCGTGGAATTCGCGATTCCCAACGTTTTAGCGATGGAACGATGCGAGAGATCCTTGTTCTCGTGATGAATGCGCAAGATTTTATCACGCACGAGCTGTTCTTTCGACTCCATTTCCGGGAGTTTTGATCACAGGACTTTAAAACTTGCAGGATGTTAATAATGAACTATGAACTAAATCCACCCAAATTTTCATTAAATTCTACCCAACGGTTAAAAAGTTAGAGCAATTTCATAGTGTGGCAATTTCATCGTGGACACCCTTTACTCTGACGGAGAGTTCTCCCGGCTTCGGCTTTCAGTTCGCACTTGTGTGAGCACAGTACTACTTTCTAGTTGGTCTTCCCGCCATTTTCGCTGCAGCGCTGACATGATCTGCGTTACTGCTCTGCTGACGGCGTTAAAGGTGCCCTCCTCTCGACACATTTCTTCGACGATATTCTCCGTGCTAAGGGCGAGCATATCCTCTCGCACATCATCAAATCTAGGACATTCGAAGACCACGTGCTCTGGTGATTCTTCCACATTCCCACACTCCGGACAGAAGGGTGACGTTGTGTGTCCGAACCGATGCAGGTACTTCCTGAAGCAGCCATGACCAGACAGGAACTGCGTCAAGTGGAAGTTGACTTCTCCATGCTTCCTGTTCACCCAGGTCGAAAGAGTCGGTATTAGCCTGTGTGTCCATCTACCGTTCTCTGCTGCATCCCACTCCTGCTGCCACTTAGCCATCGACTCCGTTCTCACCATTTTTCGTACTCCTCTGGTTTCTCTCGTCATATAGCACTCGTAGTCCTCCGCCAAGGTGATGCCGATTGGGATCATACCGGCGATAACGCATACTGCCTCCATCGAAATGGTTCTGTACGCACTCACGACTCGCATGGCCATGAGCCGGAACGTACTGCTCAATTTCCTTTGGTTCTGCTTCGTTTTCAGCGCTTCAATCCAGGCTGGACCTCCGTACTTTAGTATTGATGAGGAAACACTAGCCAGAAGACGTCTCTTGCTGCTGCTTGGACCAGAATTGTTCGGCATGATTCTGGCTATTGCGTTGATGACCTTCGTCGCCTTCTCGCAAGCATATTCGATGTGGCTATTAAAGTTTAGCCGGTCATCGATCATCACTCCCAGATACTTTAGCATGCGCTTCGAAGCAATGGTGTGCTCTCCAACGGTAATTTCTGCCCGCTGCACTGCTTTGCAGTTACTGACCAACATCACTTCTGTTTTGTGGTGGGCTATCTGCAGCTTCGCTCCTTGCATCCAGTTACCAATCGTATCTATCGCCTCGGCCGCCAACATTTCCACTTCTTCCAGCGTCTCACCGGTTACCGTCAAGACGACATCGTCCGCAAAGCCAACGATCTCAACTCCTTTGGGCAGCTTGAGCGTCAGCACGCCATTGTACATTCCGTTCCACAGCGTGGGACCTAGAATGGAGCCTTGGGGAACCCCCGCCGTGATTCTAAGCGATTTCTGCCCCGTGTCTGTCACGTAGACCAGGACCCGGCTCTGGAAGTAACTACTTAGAATTCTGCAGAGGTAGTCTGGAACCCTCATTCTATGGAGCGCCTTGGCGATGGCCTCCCAGCTGGCGCTATTGAATGCATTCTTCACATCAATCGTAATCACGGCGCAGTATCGATTTCCTCTCCGCTTCTGTTTGGAAGCTTTCTCGGCTCTGTCAATCACTGTCCGAATTGCATCCACCGTCGATCTTCCTTTCCGGAATCCAAACTGTCTCTCCGACAATCCGTGTTCACTCTCCGTGCATTTCGTCAGCCTGTTGAGGATGATCCTCTCCAATAGCTTTCCTACAGTATCCAGCAAGCATATTGGCCTATACGATGCAGGATCCCCCGGCGGTTTTCCGGGCTTCGGCAACAGCACAAGCTTTTGTACCTTCCACCTATCAGGGAACTGACCCTCGTCCAGACATTTCTGCAGCACCATCCTGAACATGTCCGGGAACGTCTGGATTGCCGCCTTCAACGCCACGTTGGGAATTCCATCCGGGCCGGGAGCTTTATTCGCTTTCAGCCCTTTCGCTGCTGCTATAAGTTCCTCGTTGGAGACTTGTTCAACGTTGTCTTCATCTACCTCGCCATATGGTGTAGGTGGCCAGTTCGTTGGGTCATGCTGTGGGAAAAGTCCCTCCACGATGACTTTCAGCTTGTTGTGACACATTTCAACCGGCATCGTTGGGCCTCTGATCTTCGCCATCGCAACTCGGTATGCGTTGCCCCAGGGGTTGGCATCGGCATCGCGGCACAACTCCTTGAAACTATTTGACTTGCTCAGCTTTATATTTCGTTTCAGTGCAGCCCTGGCCTCTCGGAACACCACCCTGCGCTCCTCTCTGTCTGCTTCTGTTCTTGCTCTCTGAGCACGCCTTCTGGCTAGAAGACAAGTAGCACGGAGGGTGCTAATTTCCTCGTTCCACCAGTAGGCTGGACGCCGCCTGTTCGTTGGCTACAGTTTTCTCGGCATAGTTGTGTCACATGCCCTTGCTAATGATTCGGTCAACTCGTTCGCGCTTAGGCCCGGGACGCTGTTGTCTACCCTTATAGCTTCGATGAAGAGATCCTTATAGAATGCCTTCGTCTTCCACTTCCGCTCGCTTACTTTCGTCCTCCGCATTTCCACCGGTGTCCGTTCGCCGATACTGTACCGGACCGCCTGATGGTCACTATGGGTGTACTCCTCGCACACTGTCCAGTTCATATTTGCCATTAGCGACGTACTGCAGAAAGTGACGTCGATAATGGATTCCCTACCATCTTTGCGGAAGGTGCTGATGGTTCCTTCGTTGGCCAGACTGAGTTCAACTTTGCCAGAGCTTCCAGCAGGCTATACCCTCTTGCGTTGGTACATCTGCTCCCCCAATCCACTGCCCAAGCATTGAAGTCTCCTGCGATGACGACTGGTCTCCGTCCAATGAGCTCTTCGGTGAGCCCATCTAGCATCTGATGGAACTGCTCAATTGTCCATCTCGGGGGTGCGTAGCAACTACATACATAGATTCCATTGATTTTGGCGATCACGAAACCTTCATATGAGCTTGCCACCACTTGTTGTATGGGATACCTGCCCATGACTTGTATGGCCGCCATTCCTGCTCTATCCGCCACCCAGTTACCATTATCGAAAGGGACTCGGTATGGCTCTGCAATGATTGCAACGTCGCACTTTGTTTCCGTTGTTGACTGCCACAACAGTTGCTGTGCTGTGTTACAATGATTGAGATTTATTTGGGTTACCTTCATTATTGCTGGCCCACCATCGCCTTCTTGAACTCAGGGCACCTGAAACTTCCCGTCACATGGCCATTTCCGTCCTCCTTTTTGCAGAGCATGCACCTCGGTTGCTTTGTACAGTCTTTTGCTCCGCATTTCCTGCACAGATCAGATCTGTCAGGGCCTTTGCAGTGTCTCGCCTGGTGACCGAAGCCCATGCATTTGTAGCATCTCTCCATTTTCTTAGATACCCGAGGAATAGCTTTCAACGGGCACACTGACCACCCAACCTTGATTCGGCCAGTCTTCAGCAGCTCGTTAGCTGCGTCCGAAGAAAGTCGTATCGACGCCGTCTGCGTGCCACCATACGCCTTTCTCAACCGAATTGCCATCGGTACGTCTCCCAGGTTGCATTGCACCTTTAGCGCACTTTTCAACTCGTCTTCTGTTGTGATCTCGTCCAGATCCCTGCACTCGACCACTGACTCCTGGGATAAGGCTCTTACGTTCGCCGTCTCGCCAAGAGATTTTTCGACGAGCTCCTTAAAAGCTGCGCTCTTAACCGTAGGGTCCCTTTTCAGCTCGAATAGCATCTCGCCTTTCTGGGTTCGCCTGGTTTTCACCACGTTCTCGCCTAGTTGTTTCAACTCCGGATCCTCTCTCACTTTCCGGAGGAGTGCTGCGTAGGACGTTTTGTCCTTCACCTCAACAACCAGAGCGTCACCCTTGCTTCTCTCCCTACGAGGCCTAGGCTTCTCCTTATTCTTCCTGTCTTCCTTCTTCTTCTCTTCCTTCTTCCTCGCTTCCTCTTCCTTCTTCCTCACTTCATCTTCCTTCTGTTTTTTCTTCCTCTCCTTCTGGTTCTCGACTTTACGCCACGCACCATTTTCTCCCATCTCCTTGATGCCTTCCTCGTCGTCCCTGCGTTTTTTGGGCTCCTCCTCATCTCCTGGCGTGTCCCTATCTCTCTTTTCAGGACGTGGATTTGTGGGTCCCTTCGGCGTCTCATGTGCTTGAGCCAGTCTTATGCTCACCTTGGCCTCCAGCAGAGCCTTTTCGGCATTTTCGGCTCTTTTTCTCCACTCTTGACATTCCCGATCTGCCACTGTTATGCCGGATTTGATACCGGTCACAAGTTGCTTGATCTCTTTGTGTACGTTGTTTTTATCCTTCACGAACACATAGAGATCATCGATCTTCCTCCTGACCTCCGTCATTTTGGTTCTCCCGAGCTGCAGTTCTTGGGATTTGCTACTGCTGGATATTGGTGTGAATATCTGGCTTAGCCCAACGCCTGGCTGCTCTTCTTGAAACTTACTGCTGCTGCTGGAATTTGCAGTGACCCCCAGGTTCGACACTGGTGATCTCTGCAATATCCCACTCCTTGCGAACACGTTTGCTCCTCCGTTTTCACTGTCTGGCGTCTTGCCGTCGTTCTTCATATTTTTTTTGGTATTTTCTTTTTCTTCATTTTTGTTTTTTTCTCCAATTTTGTGTGTGTGTGTGTGTGTGTGTGTGTGTGTGTGTGTGTGTGTGTGTGTGTGTGTGTGTTTTTTTTAGTAGGGTTTAGAAAAGCCTGGCCTGTAGAGAAGTTGGCACGGTGTGGTATCCACTAGTTGCCTAGTGCAGCTCCACTAAAAACCCATTCCTTACTCTCTCCTCTGCCTGGATCTCCCCGGGACCACTGTGAAGCGACAACTTCGGTGGGTGGCTGTGCTCATGCACTTGTCGTACTCTCAGCGCAGCCGGCGTTGCTAGATCGCTGCTCTTCTGTCCATTTACGCTGCAGCTCCGACATAATCTGCGTGACTGCCCTGCTGACGACATTCCAAGTGCCCTCCTTTCGACACATTTCAACGACGACATTCTCCACGTTAAGGACGGACGCACTGCCTCGAACCTTGGACATTCGAAGACCACATGCTCCGCCGTTTCATCGACGTTGCCACACTCCGGACAGAGAGGTGACGCTGCGTGTCCGAACCGATGCAGGTATTTCCTGAAGCAGCCGTGGCCAGCCAGGAACTGCTTTAGGTGTAAGTTGACTTCTCATTGTTTTCTGTTCACCCAGGTCGAAAGAATCGGTATTATTATATGTGTCCATCTACCGTTCTGTTGCCACTTAGCCAATGACTCCACTTTCACAACTTTCCGTACTTTTCCGGCTTCTCTCCGTCTGTAGTGCTCGCTGTCCTCCGCCAGGGTGATGCCGATAGGTATCATACCGGCGATAACGCAGACTGCTTCCGACGAGATGGTTCTGTACGCACGCACGACTCGCATGGCCATGAGCCGGAACGTACTGCTCAGTTTTCTTCGGTTCTGCTTCGTTTCAAGCGCTGGAACCTGCCTTAGCTCAGTCGGTAAAGGCACAGCTACAAAGCAAGACCATGCTGGAGGTGGCTGGGGTCGATTCCCGGTCCGGTCTAGGAATTTTTCGGGTTTGAATATTTCTCGACTTCCCTGGGCATAGAGTATGATTGTTCTTGCCACACAATTATACGAATGCAAAAATGGTACAGGCATCGAAAGCTCTCAATTAATAACTGTGAAAGTGCATCTAAAACACTAAGTTGAAAGCACGCAATAAGCTAATATGCCATACGCAATAAGCTTGAAATGCGAGGAAGAATAAGAAGAACCCACGCTGTACCTCCATACCTCAGTATCGATGATGACACACTGGCCAGAAGATGCCTCTTGCTTCTGCTGTGACCAGCGTTGTTCGGCATGATTCTAGCTATCGCGTTGATGGCCTTCGAAGCTTTCTCACAGGCATATTCGACGTGGCTGTTGAAGTTTAGCCGGTCATCGATCACCACTCCCAGGTATTTCAACACACGCTTAGAGGCTATGGCGTGCTCCCCAACGGTGATTTCTGCCCGCTGTACCACTTTACAGTTACTGACCAATAACACTTCCGTTTTGTGGTGGACTATCTGCAGCTTCGCTCCTTGCATCCAGTTACCAATCATATCGATCGCTTCGGTTGACAACACTTCCACTTCTTGCAGCGTCTCGCCTGTTACCATCAAGACGACGTCATCCGTAAAGCCAACATTCTCAACTCCGTTGTACATCCCGTTCTAGAGCGTTGGACCAAGGATGGAACCTTGTGGCACTCCCGCTGTGATCCTAATCGATCTCTGTCCGATGTCTGTCTCGTAGACCAGAACCAGGTTCTGGAAATAACTCCTCAGGATCCTGCACAGGTAGTCAGGGACCCTCATTCTATGTAGCGCTTCGGCGATGGCCCCCCCAGCTGGCGCTGTTGAACGCATTCTTGACGTCGATCGTTATCAAAGGCGCAATATCGATCTCCTCTCCGCTACTGTTTCGACGCCTTCACAGCTCTCGACCACTGCACAGTGGTCCAGAATGCAGATTTAGGTGGAATGATATGCTTTGAGCTTGAAATTGAAACTTTAGACTAAAAATCTCTTCTACAACGTTGTTCCTTATAGTTAGGCCCTCATTTTTATCACAATGAATTCTAGGGTGGTTCCTATTATCATTAAAATCAAAAATCTAACTTTTTTGTTTGAGTAAATTAAGGTATACATTTTTGGGCAAAGTTATAGCTGAGCTAATTTTAAGCAACTTTGTTCATAACAACTTTTTTGTGTCTCTTAAATTTGCCGATTTAGAGCTATTTTCTTGAATTAAGTTAGGGTGGCTCTTAAAAAACAGTTGTTTTGCTCTAGTTTTCTTATTTCGAATTTCTCAGTAAAGTGTCTGTAAATAACTTTTGTAATACCTTAATTTATTTAAGCAAAAAAATTAGATTTTTGATTTTAAAGATAAAAGGAACCACTCTAGAATTCATTGTCATAAAAATGAGGGCCTATCTATAAGGAATAATTTTGTAGAAGAGACTTTTAGTCTAAAGTTTCAATTTCAAGCTCAAAACATATCATTCCACCTAAATCTGCATCCTGGACCACTGTGCACTGTCCGAATTGCATCCACCGTCGATCTCCCTTTCCGGAATCCTAACTGCCTCTCCGACAATCCGTGCTCACTCTCCGTTGATTTCGTGATCCTCTCCAAGAGTTTTCCGAGTGTATTCAACTGGCATATAGGCCTGTACGATGCTGGATCTCCCGACGGTTTTCCTAGTTTCGGCAGCAACACTAGCTTCTGTAGCTTCCACCTGTCAGGGAAGTGACCCTCGTCCAGGCAAATCTGCAGCACCATCCTGACCATGTCCGGTGATGACTGGATCGCCGCTTTCAACGCCACGTTGGGGATTCCATCCGGACCGGAAGCTTTCTTCACCTTCAATCCTTTCGCCACTGCTACGAGTACCTCGTTGGTGACTTCGACGTTATCTCCCTCTCCTTTTCCGTACGGTGTAGGTGGTCAGGTCGTTGGGTCGTGCTCGGGAAAAGTTCTTCCACGATGACATTCAGCTTCTCTGAGCACATTTCAGCGGACATCGTTGGACCTCTGAGCTTCGCCTTCACGACTCGGTATGCGTCGCCCCTGTTCCATCGGCATCTCGTCCCATATCTTGGAAACGAGCTTCTTAAATTGGTCTATAGTGCTCACTTGATGTTCGCTCTGCTTGGACAGCATGTACGACCATACATAAAAGTCCAGGGGATCAAGGTCCGGGGAGCTGTGAGGCCACAAAGACAATCAGACAAATTCTCCCGACACCACACTTGGATGATATTCGCCGTGTGGGCCAGTGCGCCGTCCTGTTGAAAGACGTAATGATCCTTCCCGTGGATGTCCCGAAGTGCCAGAGCCACAACCTTCTCTAGAACCTCGGTACGCGGCGTAGATTTTCACGTTTTTCTCGATAAACACCATTGGGAGCTTCCCACACCTGGATACGCCCCCCCCCAAACCATCACCGACGCGGTGCTCTGCAATCGCGGAATGTTTATTTGCAACGGGGGGATGCTGGCCAACGTCGGCGCCCACAGCCGATCATTTTGGACATTGTGCGGCTGTTGCAAGACAAATAGTTTCTCATCAGAAAACACGAACTCCTGACCTGCGGGCCGCGAAAGTATCAGTTTGGCAGTCGCGGCAAATAAACAACAAATGACAGCAAGTCGACACCGTGCGCGTCGGTTAAGTTAGCCTATATATGAGGCTAAAGCTGACATCAATACTAATACACAGACTGCACATGGTGCGCACCTACACAACGACGAAAAGTTGTATTCGAACTTATTGAACACCCTGTATGATATATCCATCATTTTACAGCATGGTTTCAAGAACTGACTGCATTGGTGTCAGATTAGATTAGAAAATCCAACCGATCTCTAAGCTAAGAATTGAAACCAGGTCCACTGAGGTGTACAATCAGACACCCTTAGCACTCATCTGCCATCGCCTTCATCAAGAATTTTGATTCAAGATCCTATTTGAAAAATATGACCTAGCTTATTTTCTAATTAAAGTAAATTTAACACTCTTGGGTCATTCAAGACGAGCCGGGGATGAGATGTGAGCTTGACGCGAGAGGTATGGATGTTAACCACTACGCCGGGGGCTGTCTCCCGATATGGATATGACCTAGCATTGGAAACGTTTCTGCAAGCATTCCATTTATCATTGGGCAAAACAAACATGATGAAATTGTCGCTAATAATTGCAACATTCATTAAGTTTCTCCTTATAAGTAACTACTCTCCCCGAAACTCGAAACCATTCCCATACCCAAAAGCTACCGTTCGAAAAACAGTTGCCAAGGATAATGCTCCCAAAGAATGAGGGTTAATTGACTCAACATAGTGGACCACGCATGAAACCCTATCCGAACGATCGAGAGTGATTTCAATTTCTTGTAGGATTGAACAAACAAAAACAACAAGCGACGAACCCGTGGAGCAATTATTTCGAGATCACTTCACGCAGTCCGCAAAACTCGGGGATGGGGAAAATCCTTGGCACCTTGGGTGACAAGTAACCGAAGATCAAGCAAAAATTACTCCGGTCGCTTTGCCGTTACTTTCGATTCCTTTTGGTGAATCTTGTGGCGGTCGGATCCATCCGAAATCGTGTTATGTTTCGCAGATTAATTGATTTGTTACATGTCCCGGTCGGTGCTTGGTCCGACTTGTCATTCATGTCGCGGGGAAACCATAACAGCAGCGAGTGAGTGGGCATATAAAAAGCGTGGGTTGTGCATTTTACACAGCTTCTCGGAAGGATGCGTGTGGAGCGATATTTTGTGGTTTCGTCAGACGTAAACAGTGAAGCCGTGATAATTGGACCAGATCCGAAGAGTTGTAATCAATTTCTGCTGTTGAGCTGAAAATCGATCTTTTTGATTAAGACCTGTTGTGACACCCGGCCCCGGAGGGTCTCAACCAGTGGGTTACAAAGGAGGTGACAGACAGTTGCTTAAAGGATTAAACATATTCATTTCTCCGCGCATCGCGAGTCGTGAGGATGAGGATTGGTGCTATTGCAGCGAGTCAGTTCCCGGTGTCATATGTTTTGATTGATATGCTTTTGCGGTGAATTGGGCCTTCGTTTTTTTTGGTTTGGTGCGGATCGTCTTCAACCGTGGAGATGGAAATCGATTACTTTTTTCGGGGGGTTTTGACCGCAACCTGACAGCATGAAAGCCCAGCGGGAGTGTTGTGACAGCGAGAAATTTTGCGCTTATAAGGAGTGAATGGGTTCTCGCCTCGGTCGTCTGGCTCTGTTGTCCCGCGTGGCGGACGATTTCAGGCTTGTTGTGTTGCACCGCGAAATGTTAAGGATAATACATGATGGAACCATTGATTCAAGTAAATCAAACTGTCACGTCCATCATGCTGAGTTACGAGATCCGGTCAAATTTTGAGTCACGATTTCCACTTCGGTGGGAAGTGGCAGTTTGCATTGGATGGCAGTAGCAAACCTGTCCAGTCCCAGTGCAGGGGGCTGCTGGGTAAGTGATCGATCGTGACGGATATTTCAGAGTACCAAACAATGATGGCATAATCATTAGCTAATTTATATTTTCCGCAATCATAAGCTCTCAATATCACGCCTGATATTGGAGCAAAATATCATGCTTGATATTGGTTGTACAAGCTCGTTTGATCCTGCGAGACTATTCACAACGTGTAAAGTTGAAGCTGAGAGTTGAATCGACGCTAAAATGAATCCGTTGCACCTCGTTTTCTTAGAAAAGGAAGGTATAATAATGCTATCTCTTTTTTCTCCTCACCGATGGCAGACACGAAGCGACTACTGCCAGCCGTTATGTATGTTTCGGTTACGTTCGGATGTACAGCAAATATCATGAAACTCAATCTCACCACAGTTTGGTGGAATTTGCAGCTGGTGAGTTTTGGTAGCTTGATATTCCGAGCTGCGATATCAACCGCAGTCGTTTGATTGTTGTTTTTTGTCTGTTATCAAGCGTGATCTTGGGCATTAATGAGATTTGATTTTTTTTTTTTGTTATTTTCCCAACACTGGTACCAAACATGGATAATGGTTTGAAGATATCATGCGCCATCCTCATGAAAGATGAAGTGAATATCGTTTGAGACGGTGCTTAAATGTCTCATAGGGCTTCATATATTGCTGCGGCACCAATTTTTCACACTTCACTTCGGTATGCCCCCATTTCATTTACTTTACAGAAGGTCAGCGTTTCCAGATTGTTATGAAGCATATCGGTATCGAAGGTTTATAAAAATTTCAATTTATCGGAGTCTTACCATTCTAACATTTTTATCAATTTTTATAAGCTTTTCATTGGAATTTGTGAAAAAACAACTTTATATATTTTCAGAAACCTACTAAGAAATTTCTAATTTTTCTAATCAGCTCAGGAAGATTTATTCTGCAAATTTTGGTGTAAACAATCTATGACTTGTAAAGTTGAATTTCTGATAACGGTTGGCGACTTTAATTATAGTTCGAGTTCTTGGTAGATTTTCAGTCACTTTTCGTAGTGAAACATAGTGGTGCCACTCTCACGCGATTAAGCGCAATATTTTGCCCACTTTTCAGGATTACAGAATTCTTTATACAACAAAATACAACACCGAAACGTCAGAGAGTAGAAACATTCTGTTTCACTACCAGAAGTAAATGAAAGCCATACCAAAAAATCGAACTGTAATACATTTTACACTAATTTTCGAATCATCGGATGATCGCTGAAAAGAAATAAATTTTTATATTTTTAGGCTTAGAAAATAAAATAAAAGACTAACCTCTTTGAAAGAATCAAGTTTTGAAATGGAATATAAAGAGGCTAGTTGGATCAAAATCAATAGTAATACTGAGCTAATCCTGAATTAAGACAGTTCCAGTTAGTTCTATCCAGCTGATTAATAGCGAAAAAAGTCGGTAGCCAGTAGTTTTTTTTTTGGACTTTGACTCCGACTCCATATGCTCTCCATGTTAGGCGCTCAAAACGGAGTCTGTTCTCCATGTTAGGGGTGACTGGTCATCGTCCTCATACCAGTATGGGACTCTAATCCGGGATGTGCATGATGGTCCTTCGGCGAGACAGGCCCAACAAGCCGCTCTTTAAAAAAAATCGTCTATGCCACGAGTTCTGATTGACAGTGGTAGACGAGTTCATATATCTGGGCTCACTGGTGACTGCCGATAATGACACCAGTAGAGAAATCCAAAGACGCATTATGGCATGGAATCGTTCACCCAACCAGGGTATGTTTGAATTTCTCACAACAATGAGGAATTCATCATCGCAGGATACAGGAGACCGCAGAGGGTGAGATATACCGAGATGTGGTCCAATGCAAAAAAAATGTGGAGTGTATTAGTGAGTGAAATGAATTATTTCGACAATAAAATAGAAAAAAAGGTTGCCGGCTGCACTCAAACAACGAACGTTGCACTGATCAGACCTTTGCTTTCTCCACTGCTTTCACGATGCTTCGAAATATGGATAGGCTAAAAACGAAAAAGAAGCGCTGAACGGGAAATGGAAAAAATCGTGGCAAGGGTGTGCGTCGTTCTTCAATGCTATAAATAAAATGCTTGCTTGTATACTCGAAAGCGTAGAGAGAACATGAAATAGAAAAAAAAAATAAAAAATCACTGCATTGTCTGCGAGGTCATTTGCTCCGGTGTTCGCTGCGGAGGATAATAGGAAATGCAACTAACATTCAATGTAAGACTTTTTTGGTTTGCGTGTACTGGAAACAGGGCTGCCATCTGAGTGTTTTGTGCTGGTTGGAGGAAAATGTTCTGCGGAAGCCGGTTTGTTCGTTGGTGGAACGTTCCCGAAGATCCGATAGAGTGTGGGGAAGATCCGGTGAAGACCAGAGTATTAAATGCGAGGAGGAGTCCATTGTCAGCGGTGAAAATTATTCAGTAAGAATAATAAGAAGCAGGCAGAAGCTGCAAGTGTGTGCCTGTGATTGGCAAGATAGGTGCAGAAGGGTAATCGGCAGCATCAGACGGCCCAACAACGGGCATACAGTTGAGCAGGTGGATAAATACGATAGTGTTGGAGGAGTGTTAGGAAATTAATTGAGATCCAAACGGCGTCATTGGCTGTGCAATAAATATTAGAAGAAGAAGAAGAAGAAGAAAAAAAAAGAAAGAAAAAAAGAAACATTGTTATGCGTGGCGAGAAAAAGCAAAAAAAAAAATGCGGCAACCGAAAGCGCATGTGCGAGTGACGTAGGGGCAGGTTCATCCTCTCTTACATCGCAGTGGGTTTGGAACGAAAAAAAGCAGAGAAGAAGAGTTTTAATATTTGTTCCGATCGGTGGCGGCTCTCGTGGTTCGAGTCATTTGGGAAGCGAAGAAGAAAGAAAGGTGCATGAGAGAGAAAGAGACTGAGAGAGAGAGCGAGGGAAGTTAGTTGAGGTGAAGGAAAATGCGATAGCCGATAGGGGAGAGTGAGTGCCACAACGGAAAAGGCCTAGGCGAGTAAGAGTTAGTTTGTTTTCTTAAATGAACCATGCCCATTTTGCTATGGCAAGTTTACTATAAGAAATGCTCCTCGTGTTTATTAGCGAAATTCACATCAAAGATTGATTAATTGAGTAGGAAATGAGTTTGGCACGGCATTTGTGACCAGCATACACATTCCGGTCGTACTAAACAGGTCAAAAACAGTCCAAATCCGCAGATAAAATTTTTTGTTTTGAATTTCTGTATGGCAAAATAGTGAACTTTTCGTGAACATTAACGGCAAAGAACTCACCAACACTGGGAGACCGTGAGTTCCTGCCCACCTGTCATTTTCCATCTTGGGAAAAGGCTATAGGCATTAGACAGTGATTCATCCTATAATCTACGGGAGCTCTTCGAAATCACCGTGAAGTCATGGATTCCTTTGCAACATATCGGGTGAGATCTTTCCTTTATTGTTCTCTTAACATTCATTCCATTATTATATGACACATTATATGCTGGGTATGGCGCAGTCCAACCAGGGCACCCGATTGAAGCGATTTGGATGGGGAGAGTAGAATTGCCAACTTCCTGTCGTTAACAGATTGTGAATTGAAGGCGGGCTCTTCTTCCCCACTCATTGGGATATTCCCTCGTGCGATGGCTTGTACATTACCGGGTCGTAGGATTTTATTGTTGGAAGGAGATTCTCTTTGATCCCGCGGACTAAGCATAAGTGTCTCTGCTTACAGGTTCACCCTCCGTTTTTCGCCCTTCATACAATGGTAAATTGAATACAATCAGGTGTTGAACTTGATCAAGTCGTACGAGGTGGACAGTCCAGTCTGATGGTTGTGCCTGCAATAATGAGTGGTTTCCTTTACATACATACATACTGGAAGCAGGGCTGCCATCTGATTACTCAATGTGCAATCCATAAAGTGAGTATCAAACAAACACAATGTTTGCTAGCCTTTCACCCTGCGTAAGTGTAAAGCAGCGGAGAAGAAGAAAGACACACACACCTAGAAATAATCAAAACGCAATGTGTAGCTATCGCTCCAACGGCTCCGACGTAAAGAGTGCCTCAAAGTGCGTGGCTGTGCACTTCTTCATCTGCTATGCGTGCTATGTATTTTATTTGCTCCCTGCGTAGCATCGAGTGCACCACTCATTGTGTGGATCGCTTTCCAAAAGATTAGTTGAAAAATAGTTGTGTGAAAAATCTTAATCATATATTGACAGCTCCATTTGGTATCTTTGTAGCCTTGTAACACCTAATGGATTTTTTTCTATTTTTGCCAAACATTCCCACGAGCGGTTTGTGGTCAGTGTATATAAAAAAATGTTGTATGGAACTTTTTTACTACATTGACTACGGCAAGAGCCTCCAAATGCAAAATAGGATATTTTTGAAGATGCTAATTTCAAATAACAGACTGTAGTGGTAATTTTTATACGATAGATGGAGTAGATGAAAGCATAGAGTTGATAGTTCCGTTAGAGTACGGCAGTGTGAAGATTGTATATAGATATTAGAATAGCGAACTAGGACAACTTTTAAGGAAGGTACAAATCGGTTTTTTCATCTCTCTTTACCAAACTCCCCCTTTGGAGAGGGATGGTGAGGGTTGTCCCCCCCCCCCCGCCACCACTGGCAAAAAGAGATGAAAACCGACCCGCTCAAGTACCAACTGTGTGTTTTGAAACAGTTCTACCGATTTTTACCACACTTCAGTTGTTATTTGAAGGAAGGCATCCAGTCGTAGGTTTGGAAATTGCAACTATTGTTTACCCCTACCACGATATGTGCTCCTGTCATCGTCGACTTGACGATCTCGAGGGGACACGGGTGGGGTAGGTGCTGCTACTGTACCTTTCGACCATTGACAGTAATTGATGGTATGCTCCCGTTAGAGTACGGCAGTGTACTTAAGTATAGGCTCCCGCTAAATTTGTATTCGTTTGTATTTATTGGTGTTATTATTCCGTCCCTTTCTAGGATATCCAAATGATCACATACCTTTTCTCGCAGCTGAAGTGGTACAGAATAAGCTTTTTTTTATATTCGTGGACCATCTTTCAATATAATATCAGCTTCGTATCCCAAAATTGGTTTGGAGAAATCATTATGGAATAAAAAAGCAAATTTTGATTGAATATCATTAATAATTCTACCCTTGCTAATGTCATTGTTAAAAGATACTGCATTAATCTTTAAGTTGCAGGAGAAAAAAATCCTCCATCCATCAAAAAATATATTGATCCACTCTCGACCCATCAATGGAATAAAATCATGCTGAGTATCCAACAAGTATAAATCACATTCTGCTTTCTTACCATTTAGCTCAACTATACATTTAGCCTTGCCTAGTAATTGTAACTTTTTACCATTAATAACAGCCAAACGACGATCACATCACTTAAAAACAGTTCCTTGAAAAGCTTACAAAAATCGCTTTTACCAATAACTGATACCGCAGAACCAGTGTCCACTTCCAGGATCAATCCTTCTTCATTCACCAAACAATCAACTAAACATGTATTATTTACCTTGGAATTGGATGAAACAGATATACAATAATAGTCGGTGTCATCTCCGTCAGATTCTGACGCAGTGTGTAGCTTTCTTCCCATGCTTTTAAAATACTCCTTGTCCGTTGGTTCCTCCATTGAATCATCCAAAAACTTAACCGAATTACGGCTGTTTTTCAATTTGTTACATAAACGACGAACAAGGCCTTGTTTCTTACAATAACTACATAAAATATGTTGTTTACTATTCTTTCCACGACACTGAGAATGTCTTGGTGAGACATTGTAACGCGAATCACGATCAGCACTCATTCTCCGCTCACATTTATCATCATCTCGGTCTCCATTCTCACGATATCGTGGGCGCGCACCTAATCGCTGAATAGCACTCACTCTCTCTGCTGGCTGTTCACTTAGTGCTAGCGAGCCTCGTTCGAGTTATGTAAATTTTTTCGTCAATTCATAATTTTTAACTATTTGCTCTGCTTTTTCCAGTGTTAAGTCATCTTGGTCGAGGAGTTTTTGATGAATTAATTCATCAAAAACATGATCTCCCACCACAGTGATGAAACAGGACATTCTCTTTTTTTTACTAATATTGTTGCAATCAAACGCGAATTTCAGCCTCTCAGCATAATTAGGAAAAGAGCTAACAGGCACGTAAGCCTCAATGTTACCAATAAATGTGCTCATTTTTCACCAATTCTCAGCCAACAATAACTTCAGCATCGCATCAAGCGGCAACACCAACACCAACAACAACAACAGCAACCACAACTACAACACTGCCTTACAAGCTTTTGAGCTCACAGAGATTATCTCCGATTTACAGCTGTATTGATGAACACTAAAATGGCTCTCGTTTCAAGAATCTTCCAAATTAAACAATAGCACTGCACAAATACGATGGGATATAGAACAGTTTCCAGTTTACTTTTATTTTATTTTATTTTTCAGGATCACTACATTATATATTAAAATATAGAAGCTTCTTATATGATTTTCACTATTTTTTTACAGAAACACACGCACTAACAGTACGGTTTACTGTTTCACACAAAGTTTTTTTTAACAGTTCCAAAATTATTTTTTTTTGCAATACCAATGCAATGATCACTGTAAGAATCGTGAACTCTCAAATCCAGTGCTTATTTTCAAACTTATCCACTTATTGCATGCTAATTTCCATCACTCGTCGTCAGTTAATATGTCATCATCTTAGGGAAACCACAGTGGTTAACTTTGAGTATGAACAAAGACTTAACCAAACGTTTAGTCGTGAGCCATGGAACAATAAACCATTATTCTTTCGATGAGGTATTTCCTCCTAGGTCGAACGGCCTTGACACCATGACACAACAATTATTACATGTCAAATCATCTTATCAACAGCATTGTTATCAATAGCAAATATGTGTTACCATAAACTGGAATTGATGGAAAATCACATAGCTGTTTCCAAAATGTAGCCTTCTGGCACAGCATAGAAATGGAACTTCAGATCCAAAAGTGGTTCCATATTATTTTTGTGAACACTAGCGCAGAAGGCAAGCTTTGATGGTGTAAGTGCCCATAGAAAACCCGTGCATCCTCAAGCATCGCTTGGTGAACAACAATGTTCTCCCACTGTTTGACACACTGATTCGTTCACACTTCCACTTCTGTTCTGTGCTTCTGGAACAACCGGTCGGCTTCGCATTGTTCGAAAGGGAAAAATCGTACAAATCATTAAACTTAACAGCCCCCACTCGACAAATCACCTCCAAAAGTGACAGCGAAAGTGCAACTCCTGTGGCTCCCATCCACTCAATGCCAATCGGCACACACAGGTGACCGACGATCTTCTTCAGCTAAAACCGGTTCCTGCAGGTTTCGCCGCAAGTGTCAGCCGTAAAAAATGTTAATCAAATAATTACCTTTGTACCACCGGCTGGTCCCGTGCAGGGTGAGTGAATCACTCACCCACTCGTAAACTCATCTGGTATTAGCATAAATTTATTATCAACATGAAGCATTTAACCGGTCAGGACCTTTTTTTTTCGGCGCAATCACCCGCACATTCTCCAGCACTCGTGTTCGGTTGAAGATACCGTAATGGCCTATTTGGATTACGCGGACACATGGGTGTATTTCTTCTTGAAATTTTACGACCGAATTATCACAGTCGCCTTCGGGGGCTCATTATCAGTTCGAAGAATTATGATACCTCGCACCCTCTCGGCTGGACTGCTCTACCCAGCTTTATGCCTACGATGTGCCGCTGCGAAACATACATTCCAATCTGTAATTGCGTTTCTCTGAGTTGTCATTGCTGAATTCTTCGCATTTATGCCTATGCAAAGTCGTATTGTAATTAACATTGCGAGGAGACGATTCGTTCGACGATGCAATTGGACACATTGATTGGGGTAGTAAAGCAAAAAGTAGTCTGACTCAACAATGGAGTGATGATGGACGGGCCACAGAGGGCTGGCAACAACAACTGGACACACCAGGTCCAGTTATTGCACGACGACGAAGCCGGTATGCTACGCCGAGTGCAGATGGACAGAGCTCGCTGGGTCTCCACATCATTAATAACTGACTCTCATCGCTAGCACCCGATTACCGAATCGATCATCATCATCGATGCAGTCAAACCGCTGGAACTAGGGTGATGCGTGCCGTACAATGTTGTAGCCGATCAAAATTTCACAACTGCGATTGCAAGGATCTCCATTTTTTTTCAATTTCCAACAACTTTGCCTAACTTCTGTAGGAAAATTCGGTCGATCATTCACCAATGGAAACACCCTACTTATTTGATCGCACCGGTTTTGTCCCCTACGAATGAACCTCTCTGCGTTCATCCTTCGCGTGTGCTGCCTGTCCGGCAGCATCGATCGTTACATGTGCGTTCGTCGTCGTCGTCGTCGGTAGGTATTGCAATAAACAGCTTGAACCGGCTCACAAAACAGAGGGATAGGGTATACGTCCCTAACCTCGGTCTAATATGCAGCCATAGATTACGTTTTTAATCATAACTCATCAATTAATTTACCTGCAAACGATATTCTACTGCTAAATGGTATGCTTAGATATGCTTATCATGTCGTTTGCTATCAGGAACCGCAAAAAGTTGAAAAACTTACTTTTTTTAAGACAAAAACTCACCAGGGAAATGTATGTAATATCGGTCTATTGTCCCCAAATTGGGTCTATTTATGGATGCAACTTCGTCCTATCCTGTTTGATTCTCAAAAAAAACGCTCTTGGTAACGTTTTCTTATGTATTTTTTTTATCACTATCACTGTTAACTTAATACTCTTCATTCCTCAAAACATTTCTTAGAGAAAATTTTACGAAAACTACATTAAATCACTCAAGTTAAAAATTAAAAATTAAAAATTTCGCTTATCGTCTTTCGACCGCAGAATATCTAAATCAAAACATTGTGATGTTCATTATACAGATTTGGCAGAAAAAATCTCCCTTCCTGTTCGTTCCTTATCATCCAAATGCAAACCACATTGTTGACGTTACTCTTATTGCTATATGCTGTCAAATGAATTTCATGGGCCAAAGTTAGGAACATAGAAAAGAAATGTGTCCCTAAAGTTGGGTCCATGATTTACTTGTGAAAACGTTGTTAAACAATTAAAATAAACATAAAATATTCAAACAGTAACTGTGAGTTTTACGTCTAGTGTGTATTATCAGGTAATTCCATTCAATAAATGCCATAATCAGGCCATTTGATGATCGTCAGTGCAACCTTCCCATCTTAACCTTAGAAGTCATGGCGGCTAAAAACTCCGAACAGAGTGATATTCTCAACCAGTTTTATTACTTACGAGAGCTGAAAATGTATTGAAATGTTGTGATATAAATTGATTTGTGTGTGGTACACATTTATCAATCATCAGTGATCAATATTTTCCTTATTTTTTGTGTAATATTCCTTAATTAATTATTTATTTGCGTGATAGGCCGAATGAAAGGACTAGACCCACATTACATACCGTAACCCTATAAATAATAATCACACACGCAGAAAGCATCCCCCCGAAAGTGCGAGCGGGACTTGCTGCTTGCTGTCGATTCCATTCGATTCGATTCGATTCGATTCATGGTTGCTGGGCCAACCTGGTCATTAGCCATCCGGAGGTTGGTCTGGACCATTACTCGTTCGATTTGCCAATTACACGCTCCGTAATGTGTGTGTTTGTGGTAGGTACCGATGTGCTGATGGCATTGTTGGAAGAAGATGAATGCAAAGATTACTGGCTCGGGTCGGGATTGTACAGACCGAGAGAGAAACAGATCGATTCCGTTCAAATCTTCGGGATATTTTTGCGCCATTTAGCCCCGTAAATTGTGAAGGTCTTTTTTTTACGAATCCTTGGATCGCACGCATGACAATGGTCACTTAAGTGAAGAAGAACCGCGAGGCGACGGCTGCGGGAATTACATAAACACGTTCGCTGAACTAATTTAGAAACGATTCGTGCAGAAGGGTTTTTATTGTTGCTGCAAAGTTTGATTGTCGTTTCCTTTCACCAGCAGCTCCAAGCTCGTTAAAATTGTATTTGTTCCGTTTTTGTCGTAGCGCTGCTCGCGCCCAAAGATACTAATCAGTGCCTTTTCCGATTATGTTTTACTTTGGTGATAGTTTTGAATTGCAAAAAATCTTAAGATAATCAGAGTTGGTTGGAAAGGCTATCTAACATGAAGCTTTAGAGTGATAATTTATTAGCTAGAGAAAGGTCTGAAGAGGGTAGGTAGATCGTTTCGCTTAAAATTCACTCCTGATGTAAACAAGGAACCGTAACCTATCGAAAAGTGTAGGTAAAGGCTGACTAAAAGTAAATTGGAACGCACAAAAAGACTTGTAATTCGTGATTCAATAAGTTTAAAAAGTCCATCAATGGTTGCTTTGTGAACGAAATCTCGAACCTTCCTCTTGATGGAGCCCATCAGCGCCCGCACAGCGGATACGGACACGGAATCAGCGCATTTCTTTGATTTTGCCCGCATTTGCTGGATGCCCTTGACTGCCCACCCGCTTCGTCGAAGTGGCTGCTTTGAAATGGCCCAGTATTTTTCGATTGGTCGAAATTCCGGGTCACTCGGAGGATTCATTAGCTTGGGGACAAAATCGATCTTGAGGGCAGCATACAACTACAGAACCATCTTGGAGTAGTGGTAGCTGGCCAAATCGCGCCAAAAGATGACTTTGCCCCTTGAACGACAAAACACGCTTTTTCAGGCATTATTCGATGTAAACTTGGGATGTCATCGTCGAGAATGTGACGAGTGGTTCCGTTTTCAGGTCACAACTGCAAATCGTTTGTCAAATCATGGCCTTCTTCGTGAACTTGTCGGCAAACATGAACTTGAATCATCTCGGCACATCCCCACGTCCAGTCGCGATGTAAAACTGTCGTACAAGAGCCTTGCACGCTTTTCGGTCACGGTTCATGTGCCGGTTTGGATGTTTACTGGCTTTGTACGACTTGTATCCTTCCCTGGCAAGGATGTTCCGCACCGTTTGAAAGTTGGCGTTGTACCTTTTAGCCACATCTCGGATCGAAAGACCGGGGTTGGCTTTAACGCAGCTGACGATCCCTGGTTCCAGTTTTTTCGTAGGTCCGCTGATTTCTTTCCACTCTCAGGGTTTCCATGTCGGTTTTGAGCACTAGACAAACTGTTGTTTTCGGCATCTTCAGCACTTTAGCGAGCTTGGAACCGTACCACTCCGGATTTTCCAAGTGTTTGTGCACAATACTGTTTCTTCTTTCGAGATCCATTTGACGTTAGTTCTGAACGCGATCGACTACTTTGATCGTGGTAAGCGTGATTACCTCGCACCCCAGCAGGCCTGGGTTCATCTGGGCGCCGCCGGGATGCTCTGAGGCATAACATCTCTGAAGGGAAGTAAAGCCGTTGGTCCCCGGTTCATGAGTTGATGGGTCGATAGGTAGGTTCCAGGTGTGGGAGCTGCCTTCCTGGCACGTCGGTAGCATTGGTGCTCAGCACGGAAAACAAGATCGACGGAAAACAAATCAAGGACTACATTGATCAAACTTGCACCAGTTGTTCTCTATAGGAAAGGTAACAAACCACTGTCAAAGATTTTCGATTCCCAACACTAGAGGCATGCTAGCGACACGCGAGAGGCGTACTATTTTACATTTAGTCAACCTTTAGAAGCGATTATTATATGATTCTATGACTTAGTAAAATTTATGTCACAAAGAATATTTTCGGCCTTCCGAGTGTAGAGGCTGGAAATCGATGTTCGATACCATTTTTAATTCCTGTCAGATATTCAAAAATATGGCTTTTCCGGAACAAGGTCGGCGTGTAGAGGTAAGACACCGATATTTGACACTGTGTTGAAATTCAAGATGGCAACTTTTAGTTTATAAATAACTTTCAAACAACGACGCTTAGAGGTTGGAAATCGATTTTTGACGCCTTTTTATAATCTCAGAAAAACTGTCAGATAACTAACCATTGAATCATTGGTTTTCGGTTTCCGCACGTCAGCTCCTTTCCGAAAATACCCATATTGTTGAGAATTTATCAAATTTTCTAAAACCAGAAGTCGCCATCTTTGATTTCAAAATGGTATCAAACATCGATTTACATCCCCTAAACGTCGTACCCGCTCCAAAAATACCCATATTGTTGGTTATCCGATAGTTTTTCATAAACTGGAAGTCGTTATCTTTCCTTATGTTTTCCTTAAACCGGAAGTCTCCATATTTGATTTCTAAATGGTGTAAATCACCGATTTCCGGCCCCAACACGTGGTCTCTGTTCCAAAAATACGTAAAAATTGATGGGCATCTGACAGTTTTTCTTAAACAGGAAGCCGCCATCTTGGATTTCAAAATGGCTTCAAACATTAATTTCCAGCCTCTCCTCCAGCGTCTCCTTTCCGAAAATACCCATATTGTTGGGTGTTTCAATGATTTTCTTAAACCGGTTGCCATCCTGAATCTCAATCACCATTTTTAAATCCTGTCACCATTTTGGATTTCAAATGGCTTTTCGAACAGTACTGATCGGTTCCGATTCGAAAATACCCATTTAGCAAGGTAAACGAGGCATTCCATATTACAGATAGCCCCCCCCCCCCCCTTTGTCTAAGAGGCCATTCCATTCCCTTCTCCACAACCACCATGTCCTAATTGTAAGGAAAGCGTACACCAAGTTTAGTGGAAAATGGCCCAGGCGTTCCAGCGTTATGCTGGAACTAGGAGCCGGTGGTAGTCTGCCGTTTCGAACAGTTTAGATAACCCCGAGAGAAGGCTGATGGGTCGGTAACTTGATGGAGAGGTCGGATCTTTCGAGCTGACTTCCAGCACAAGGGAATCAGTGCCAGATGGTTGAAGAATCTGGAACTCAGGTGTTTGAGATCCAGCTTTAGAATTTAGTCGAAAGCTGGGGCCTTTATATTTTTAATTGATTTGGAATAGGCCAACAGTTCGTCAGTCGTAATCTCGGATTCCACAGGAAAATTGTTGAGAATTTGATGGAGATTGGCTTCATTTTCAACAATGCAGCTGCCTAAACGCTCTCACATATTTTGGCTTACGTCATTGAGCGACACGTTCCGAAAAAAGTTCCTAAACAAGGTAATCATCATCCTTGGCAAACAAGTGAACCCCGTATGTTAAAGTCTTTCAAAAGAGCCGCGCTAAGAAAATACACCAAGTACCACAGCCTACAACTCAAGGACCATTATGCGAGGATCAATCATGCGCATCAACGAGCCAGTCGCCAATGTTATCGGCGTTATCAACGAGATCTTCAACGAAAGCTTCGATCTCACCCGAAATTTTTTTGGAATTATGTGAATGAGCAACGAGAGGAGTCTGGCCTTCTATCGACTATGGTACTGAACGGCGAAGAAGCTTCATCCCCTCAGGACATTTACCGTCTGTTCTCAACCAAGTTTGCGAGTGTATTCTCGGATGAGAACCTACCTGACGAGCACGTTTCTCTAGCAGCCAGTAATGTTCCAATGTCTGGTCAATCTTTGGCAGCCATCAACATCGATCTCGCTATGATAACTAGGGTGGCTTCGCAACTGAAGTCTTCATCTAAGCCTGAACCTGACGAAGTTCCTTCCGTCTTTCTCAAGCAACACATCGATAGCCTGGTGGCTCCGCTCTGCATTCTGTTCGAAATGTCCCTCTCCAGTGGGGTGTTTCCTTCCTGTTGGAAATCAGCTGAGATGTTTCCAGTGCATGAGAAGAGATGCAAAAGAAACATCGACAACTATCGCGGCATCACATCGTTGTGTGCCATATCTAAACTGTTCGAGTTGGTCGTTATGGAACCATTAGTCTCTCACTTCAAGCAGCACTTGAGCGAAGACCAGCATGGTTACATGGCAGGGCGGTCGACTATTTCCAACCTTCTGTGTCTCACCTCGTACATTACGGAGAGTATGACAGACCATGTGCAAACAGATGTCATCTACACTAACCTACCAGCCGCCTTCGACAAGTTGAACCATCCTATAGCGATCGCCAAACTGGATAGGCTCGGTATAAACGGCAGTCTCCTACGATGGTTCGCATCTTATCTATCTGATCGTCAGTTGGAAGTTGCAATCGACGACTGCCGATGTCCTTCGTTCCCTGCCACTTCGGGTATTCCGCAAGGTAGCCACCTTGGCCCGTTGATATTTCTTGTGTATTTCAACGACGTCAATTTCGTCCTCGACGGTCCACGACTGTTGTTCACAGACGACATGAAAATCTATCTCCGAATCCGAGCCATCGCTGACTGCCACCTTCTCCAACTCCAACTCAACGCTTTTGCTAATTGGTGCCAACTGAACCGCATGGTTGTAAATCCAACAAAATGTTCAGTAATCACGTTCTCACGGATGAAACATGTAATTGGACGTAATTCAGTTATATCTTAGAAGGCGTTGACGTACATCGTGTGAATCACATTAAGGATCTGGGAGGCATCTTAGATTGTCAACTCACATACAGCGGGCATATCTCGTACGTGACACTCGGTTTCATTTTCAGGATAACTTAAAGTTTCACGAACATCTACTGTTTGAAGTCGCTTTACTGCTCCCTCGTCCGGTCGGTGTTAGAATACTGCTGGCCTGTATGGAATCCCAATTACCAAAACAGTGTACAAAGAGTAGAGTCTATTCAACGACGATTCATCTGGTTTGCCCTTCGACGATTGCCTTGGAGGAATCCTCATCGCCTTCCAAGCTACGAAAGTCGGTGCCAGTTAATTCACCTGGATCCTTTGTGGAGTCGAAGAGATACGACAAGGGCCCTCTTTGTGGCAGACATTCTACAGGGCAGAATCGATTGTCCTTCTATTCTACAACAAATCGACGTTAACGTTCCACCACGACCAGTTCGTAACAACGCAATGCTGAGGATACCTTTTCGTCGTACAAACTATAGTTCGTATGGTGCTATCAATGGGCTACGAAGGGTTTTCAATCGTGTTGCTTCCTTATTTGATTTTCACTTGGCACGCGAGACGCTGCGCCTCAGATTCCGTGATATATTTTTAAGAATTAGGAATTAAGTTGGACTTCACGGCCTTTGCAGCTTGTTACTTCTTGACTATATTGTATTTCCTAGTATTGCTTAATCCATCATTAGGACTAAACCCAGTCTGTTGATGTAGAACCAAATTAACAAATAAACAAACAAATAAACAAATAAACCGCAGTATCGTATGGGCTTGCCATGTTCAGTCCGAGATTATGAGAGCTGACGAAGTGTTGACCTAAGGCATCAGCCTTCCTCTTCAGAGGTTATCACATGGGTGACTGAATCATTGGGTTGATCTTAATGGCAAAATCGTTATTTCTGAGATCCGCCATCCTGGCCTGAATGATTTTCGTTCATCGATTACAATTGGTCTTCAAGTTAGGCAAACCAGAACGCTGGTACTGCCTACGAATGGTGTTACGGAGTCTAATGAGATCTTTGGTAGGGTTTTCAAGGTGTTATTCACTTGCCTGGATACTGGCACGTGTTGTTCCCTAGCCCGGGATATTGCCTCCTCTATAGATCAACGTCTTCGGATGTCTCCGGTTAGACATCGTAGTCGATGGTTGGTTGTGTCGACGCAGTGTTGATATTGATCCCAGTTGAAACGATGGTAGCTGCACCGGGATGCTTCGAATCGGTTCACCGAAGGTAGGTGATAGGTTAAGCGACCTTGTTGCCCATATTACTGATGAATATATCGATGGTAACGTGAACACCGGACCGACTCAACCGGGTAGTAGTGTCCGGACTCAAGATGTTGTACTGCGCTTCCTGCAAGTCGTTGTTCAGGATGGTTCCGTTTTGATTGCGCCGAATGTTGCCCCAAGTTTGATATTTGCGTTCAGGTCGCCAGCGATGATGAAGTTTTCCCGCCGTCGTGTTAGCTTGACAATATCTGTAAGCAGGTCTGCTGAAGACCCATCTCTGATGTTGACTTGTTTGGGGCAGTAAGCCGAAATGATGGTGATGGAGCCGACAGGAGTAGAAACTTCCACCCCTACGGCTTCGATCATATTCAGCTGGAAGCTCGGCAGCAGCCGACAATCGATGTTCCTCCTTTGAGCGATGGACACTCCTTCTCCTCAGGAGTTCGATCCAGCCTCACAAGCCGGAAATCGGGAAGGAAGATGTTAATCTCGGGCTTCAGGTGCGTTTCGGTGATGATGGCGAAATCGACCTTTCGTTCGTTCAACGAACTCGATGCTCTTGCTCTTGAGTGAGAAAGCGTTCCAATTGGCAATTTTGATGGTTTCACGGTTCAAACTTATTGATGAGGGATATGGCAGCAGGAAGCTGTTCTGGATCATGAAGACTTCTGTCACGATTGTAACAAGTTCCACCGTTGAAACCAGAGTGTCTGCATTCTCGATCGCAGGTGAAGGCGGAGCTCCCAAATGCTGCCACGATAGTCCCGGAGGTGGAGAGGTGCTTCGGGATGCAGCGGTTGCCGCATATGACTAACGAGTTGAGTGCACCCTAGCTGTTGGCGGGACCAAAGCCGCAGCAGCAGCCAAACGGTTGTTGAGTGGAAGCGGCGGAAGAACCGGAAACGGACGCCGTTGGGTAATGGCTGGGACATTCTGCTAGTTGCATGCCGGAATCTGGCTGGTTCTGCGTGGAGGCCCTTTTGCGGATATCCATGAATTCCGCACGTTTTGGACAAGACTTGCTGGTAGTCCGATGAGCTACATCACAATTGGCGCATTGTGGATCAGCGTCCTTCATCCTCTCGCATGCTTCGGGTGCATGTTGAATGCCACAATCGTTGCAGTGATGAGCTATGTGGCTTTTTTTGGCCTGTGAGGCAGTTTGAACATTGGGTAACGTTACGGTGGCGAGGTTGATAACGTTCCCAATTAACCACCTTCAGACACGTTGAGTGTCGCGCCGATTAAGGACCACCTTGACCGGCTTATCCGCCTTGATATCGTGGGAGAAATACTCCACTTTTTTCTGCTTCACCAGCTGTTCAACGGTCTTGTAGTGGTTCTTTGCTGTAACCATCAGCTTGATGTCTTCAGTGCACATGCGCATGGTGCACTTCAATCACTTCCCGATGTAGAACTCAATGCTCTCCGGAAGTCCGGGCGGGAATCCCTTTACGAATAATGGAGGTACTTTCTCCTTCTTTTCAATGTCCTCTTCGTCATTTCCTAGAATTGCGTACCGGTTGTTCGAAAGCAGATACTCAATGAGTGTTACATTGGACGTTTTGTTCTACATGATACATGATTCCTTTTCACAGATTTCAGAATAGAGTACCTAACATCGGAAAAATGACTGGTATTCTTACTTATAACCTTCGATTGATTTGGCAAGTACCCATAAGTTCAAACTGTACATTGGACAATGTTTGACCTACGGTTATCTTCATTAAATTAAGATAAGTTTTGGATGGGTGTTTTTGCATAACATACAATGATAGAAGAGCAATAGTTTGTATCGATTAACTCGATTTGTTTCTAATACCAGTAAGATACCTGTAGTTCCAGACCTTGTCTGATTGACATCGAACCACTACATCATTATGCACTTTTTTGCTTTCATATGCACGACAATCGACCTTTGCAGTAGAAAAAAAAAATTACACGGAAATGCCAACCACCTCGTGCTGACTTTCGCACTTCAAACGACTTTGATTCGGTTTAAATCTAGTTGCTAATTAACATTTAGGAAGGGAAAAAAACCCATGGTAAAGGCAACTCCTCCTTTTCGCGTAATCAATTTATTAATCTCCCGTAGAGTGCAGAATTGACAGACCAAAGTCCTTCGTTCGCCATCAAACGAGTCCGTGCAATCCGGTAGCTGCATGACATAGTTCACCCTGGCTGAGGTCCGATTTTTTCCCCTCCGTTTTCTATGCAGTTTTACGGTACTAGTGGACCTTGAACCGTCGGGATCGTGGTGATAAAAAATATCTTCAGAAGCCCTGCCATGCTGAATCAGCCGAATCAAGCAACTTATCTTGAACTCCACCCGGTACCGATCAAAACACACTCCGAGAAACGAGTCATTATTCAATTTGGTGTTAATTGACTTAATCGATTAATCGAAGGGTAATTAAGTCTGTGAGAAGCGGATTCACACCTGCGTGGTTGTTTGCCGGCGCACTCCACCCACTTATTCCCCTTCCTCCAATTAGCAGCTAACCATGAAACGCGCGATGGAGGGTAAAATCTGTAAATTGATTCCCATTGTAGCCATCTGCTGCGCTCTTCCTCAATAATCTACGGTGAGTTATTGGCCGTTAATAGGGCTTCGTTTGCTTCTTTCTCTCGCGCCGGCCACCTCTCTCAGCTCGGCTTCCCCGGGATGGTTTATACTGCTGAACAGAGTGATAATCGGCTGAGAAGCGATTAAACAAAGTCGTATTTGTTTGTTTGTTTGTTGTCATCGATGTCACCGTGGCGTAATAGGAAGTCAATCGGACCTGCTTGAATAAATGCGTCTGTGATGATGATGGTGATGATGATGATTCACACCAGCACCGATTTGTCGATGAGCGTTAAGTAGCGAACCGCGGTGGGTGGGGAATTCCGTTTGGAAGCTGCGAAACTACGCGCACGGTTGCGTATGATTGATGAGTCCATTAAGATTACGGAATCCGTTTCGGTCTTGTCTCAGGGGCGGAACAGGACGGATGGGTGTGGGGATTAATTTAGGAATTATTTTATAGACGCTTTGACTTAGAGGTGTCACATTAGATTCCACGCATTCGTTGAATTTGACAGCTGTAAGTAAGCCCACCAGCACGAGCTTCAGGTTGGTGGGCGAAAACTTGCGTGTACTAGTTTTATTCTCTGTTCAAGAACATGATTTATTTGAAAATAGCTTTGCTGTACACGGCCGATTAAACCAATCTGAAATAGAGTGAGTCAAATTTTCTACGATTTTCCAAGAAAAACTTTTCGAATACTTGGAAAATTGAGAGAGGTCTATTAGTATACTCCAACACGCAAAACTAATTTCTCTTACATCCAATGTAAGGTAGAATGTATTACATCCTCTGCATATGTTTCATACACAAATGCAATGGACAGCAGCATATACATGCAAATTTGCCTAGAATGCATATTTTTGTATAAAACATTCACGAGATGAATTTCTAGCTAACATAAATATTGCAAAATAATTTTTAAAACCTGTCATGCAAATCTGTGATAGAATTTTTAATTTTCCGGTTGGATATAGACTGAGTAAAATTTTCGGTGATTTTCGAGCAGAATTTTATGGAAAAGCGTGGAAAATTTTACTCAGTTTATGAGTTACCAAAGTTTTGAGTGAAATTCAATTTTGAGTTGATCTCATCGGCTCATTTTTCGAGTCCTCATATACCATACATTGCCCAAATCCATCAACCGAATCCGTCAGTTACGAAGTGTGTACTCTTCCTAAGCTCTTGCATAACTGACGGTCAACATCGAATTCAGTAGCACTCTCCGCTCACACGCCGCTTAACCATCAAACATGACGGACGTAATCGAAAGCAATCAAAAATAAAGCTTATGACAAATTGAGTCGTGAAGAGCCGATTGCCAAAACCAAAACAAACTTTACTGGAGTAAATCACCAGCTGTGTGCGTGTGCGTGGGTGTGTGTACTCAAAAATATGACCCGGCTCAGCGATCACTTGAACCCAACAGCCAGCAACAGCACGCATATGACAGCTTCCAAAAAATAACAACAACGACGACGAAAGCGAAAACTTATGCTAATTCAATTAGCTCTTCAGCATCATTATGGCACACCGATGTTGAGGTGAGTTGAGCTTTGCCCTCACTATTCCGTGTCTGCCAGAAGCCAGCAGGGCGGGAGGGGGGTTTCGACTCCAAATTCGTTGGGATGCTGCTGCTGCTACTACTGCTTTCGGATTATTCGGACGCATTCACCGTATTCCTTATGCTAATGTGGCACAGCGAATCGTGAGAATTTGTCACCCGGGTCTTGGAATCCGCGTGGAATGCAGTTCCAAAAAGGGGAACTGTCAGAACATTGAAACCTTGAATGTGCCTGAACCAGAATGAGGTTATTCTTTTGGATGGCGAAGAACGTCTGTTCATCACGAACTAGCCAACGGCTAAAAATCACTACAGTAATGTTTCGGTCACAATCACGGTGAAAAGTTATTTTTTTCACGTGACTTATTTAAAACGTGATATGTTTGAAACCCGTCGAATTCAACATAGCAATAGCTGTCTTGCTATGCCCAAACCACAAATTTTTCATAAATCGAAGACATTTTATCAAAATAACCGGCAGCTCACCAGCAGTTGAGAGACAAGTAAAATAGCGCTACGCTTGATCCAAGGTTAAATCAGTGAGTTAAAACTCGGAAACCTAGTAATCCTATATACAGGGATAAGGGGCTGTCCATAAACTACGTAGACAGTTTAGGAGGGGGAGGGGGGAAATTATCCACAGTTCATACAAATTTTAAAAATTTTGTATGGGCGATTGTCTACGCAGGGGGAGGGGGGGGTCAAGAATCCCAAAAAAACTGTCTACGTAGTTTATGAACAGGCCCTAAGCGGAAACATTATCAGACGATTTGGCAACGTGATTTGTTTTGTTTTCAAAAGCTGCAAACACTTACCGCGGAGCAAACTGTGTCAGCTTTCTGTGTGACTTTATCATTGTCTACGCTACGAGTTTGTTTACGTTGTTTGAATTCTCAAATCGGTCAAATATATTTCCTTAAATTTCAAATAACGCTTATGGAATATAAAGTGCATTGCCACGTTTTGCCCTAATCGCGGTCGTGGAAGTGCAACGAAGTTTAACAAAGTGAAAATTTTCCAGTTTCCGAAAAACGCTGAACTTGGGAAAATGGCTTGAGTTTTGCGGACTACCGTCGGATTTTTCCCCAATTGATTCTATGCGTTTGTGCAGTGTATGTTACAATGATAATGATAAAGAAGGTGGGAGGCTTCTGAAGCTGCCTGGAGCGATCCCGGTTCATCAGCACCAAATGCATGTTGTTCGAAAACCATTCCGTAGTTTGACATCGCAATGCTTTTGACCAACAATATCAAAAACTATTTACTTCTATGTATTTTTTATTTTCTGTTTGAATAACCCCCCCCCCCCCCCCCCCCGATTACAATACTTTTCAAGTGAAGCATTGTGGCAAACAATAAACATGCCCGTTTGGCTCACATTTTGACAGTTCTCGCTAGGGACGTTGCGATACTTAAAAGTATCGATACTTGATTCGATACTATCGAATAACTGATAGTATCGAATAACTGATATTTATATTTGCGATACTATCGAAACAAAGTATCGATACTTTTAAGTATCGAATCATTTGATAAAAAAGCGATGTGATTGAATTTAAATTGAAAGTCCATGTTTAAGATCAATCACGAACAGTTTATATCATTTTATTAAAAACAAAAGCAACTAATTGAACCATTCAGCATAATCGACGCTTGCTAGAAATATTAGTTTCTGTAAATATTTTGCTCAGCGGTGATAGTGAATTTGATAAGTTTTAAGTTGATTTATGCACGCTTATCACAACTTACGCATATACCGAAATCAAGTTACTTGTTTTTCCATCCGATTCGATACCGATAATGCGATACCACGATAAAAATATCGATATTGGAGAAGTATCGATATTGGAGAAGCATCGATTGTAAAGTATCGATACTTAATTACTAGGTATCGAAATAAAAGTATCGATACTATACTGATATCAGTAGTATCGCAACGTCCCTAGTTCTCGCTACTCGATTGGCTCACAATGGCCGCTTCCGCGAATCTCTTTATATAGGATTACCAACAATCAATACGAAACTAACGATTTTAAATTGGTTCACCACTTTAGTAGCCTATTGGTCCCAAGCAAACGATTAACGTACCCTATTCTAGTTGAAATTCTATTACTACACTATGTTTGTTTTGATTCGCTATGAAAGTTTGACAGATAACATCAGGGGTGTGTGGATTCATGCAGAACATGCAGGGGTGAGTGAAATAGCTTGGGACTGCTTGGGACCGTTGTTCTGGTACTGAGTGAGCCAAAAATAATAATGATTTTCTTCGGGACCCAGTGGTCTTAGAGTTACCTCTATGGGATTACTACGGAAACCTCTCTTTTGATGTTGGAAAGACGACCAGTAGACTGATGCAAAATTTGAATTTTTCGCTCCACAGTGCTTAAATGGTTTCAAATCGGGTCCTGATTAGCCTCCCAAAGTTACAACTCATTTGGTTAGAAACAGACTTCGCACAAGCCATTTGAAGTTTACATGTAAATTACTATGGGAAATCTCAACTTTTTGTTCATTGCCTTGTAGTCTTTTTCCATATTGAGCTACAAAACAGTTCGATAGCCATTCTTATAGAAAATTTTCTCAGCTACAACTTTGCTCAAGATCGTTTCTATATAAAACGAGACAGGAAAAAGTTATTCATAATTTAAGAGATTGATAAACTTATGACATGATCAAGCGGCTGCTCTGTAAGCAACACTGTATTCTGCAGTGTGACATAGTAGCCATGTAGCGTGTCCTATTCAACGCCCCAGAGACACCAATGTTGCCTTCTCAGCAGTTGATTGAGCAAAGTCATAAGACATCAGCGCATTGAACCATTGATAACTTTCGATCCTTGCATTTAGTCAAAAAGTGGTCTTCAGCAAAGTTGTAGCTAGTAAAAATTCCTACAAGTACAGTTGAAAGCTTTTGAAGCAGACCGATATGGTGAATTATTAGATAGACATGAACAAAAATCTTGGTTTTACCATAGTAATTCCCATACAAACTTCAAATGATTTGTGCCATCTCAGTTTCTCACCAAATGGGTTCAAATTTTGAGAGGTTAGTCAGGATCCGATTTCGAATCGTTTAAGTATTGTGGAGCGAAAATTTCAAATTTTGCATCACTCTAACGACCAGCCCGAGGCTGAAAATCTCTTTAATAATGTAGTCTAATCAAATCTTTTGAGGTAGGCATCTTTGCGCGCTGCCGTGATGATTTTTGATACGCCGTCCATGTAATATTTTTATACTCTTAAATTTCGAAAGACGCGTTTATTGCCAACCGTTGGCAGCTCCCACACCTGGATCCATCAACTCATGAACCGGGGACCAACGGCTTAACTTCCCTTCCGAAGGAAGACGTGATCAGAGATGTTATGCCTCAAAATATCCCGGTGGCGCCGACTGGGATTGAACTCTGGCCTGCTGGGGTGAGAGACAATCACGCTTACCACTACATCACCGGCGCCGCTTAGTGAGGTGATAGTAGAATTTAGTAAAAACTACAAGGGACAGCTAAGCTTTAGGGGTTGTACGCAATGGTGACTGCAGCAGGAGCTTGTGTTTTGTGTAGGAATTGGAATTTGACCGGATGAAATTCAACTTTGAAATCTGTGTTAGGGAAATTGCTTTTCGCAGGCAATCGGTGATAATTTTCATTCGTGCAATTTTCAATAGTGACATTTTGAAAAATGATAAAATTTTAATGATGCGTCGAAACATTTCTGATCGATTGGTGATAAAATTATTGAAATTGGTCCAGGGGCAGCTGAGTTATTAACGTTCAAAATCTTTCATAAATTTGTTACATGTTCCATTTTCGGTTTTCACAAAATGTAAATATAGAAATCACAGACGTAGTCCTACGTCAAAAAAAAAGAAAAAAAAAAATCTTCCGATGTAAGAAAAAAGAAAACCTTTAATTCAACGCTAAGAACTTGCTTCGAGGCAAAACCATTAATAGAAGAGTTGGAGTATGTGGAATTAGTTATTCCGGTCAGGTTGAGGAGAAAGCATAATCATCCCACCAGATTAGCATTTAATATGAATTTCAAAAGGAAAAAAAAAAGAAGGACGCCACGCTATGTCTGAAGCCACTTTTGGGCATCTTTCATGTACCTCCGTTTTTTCTTCACAGGAAGTTAGTATTGATCCTAACAATCAAGTCTGTGAAGGTTTTAAAATATTTCATCTTGGGTTTTTTAAGAAAAAGTGTTATGAAGTATACTTAGCCGTTTACAAAGACGTATACGGACTATTGATGATACAAAACTATTACGGATCGAAACAAATTCAGCTGAAAATTATTCAAAAGGGGACTCAAGTTGACTCCTTTTTTATACCGGTAAATGACAATGTAGCATGAACCGTACTCACCATAATTTTTTAGTTGCGAACTCTCGATTTTACGCCTTCCAGCCTGCCCTCGATTACATTTCATAAGGGAACCGTAAAAGAGAAAGTAATATCGCAAGAAATTCTATCTATTACACCTGTTTTTAAAGACATGGAGTGGGAGTTGTTCAACCAACCCGATGAGACAGCTTATAGAAGTTACATTCAAATTCATATCCCTATTCATAAGTTTTTCCTAGATTTCGTTTAACTTCGATGAAATTCTTCATACTTTCCCGATGTTGTTTGAACGTCTCTTAGTTTGGCATATGTTTTTCCTGAAATTCTTAGATATTTCTTAAAGTACCTTTCTATTATTATTAAATTTTTCCAGTGGTTCACAGACCATCCTAAAGTTTGCAAACATTTCCTCACGTTTAAAGATCTTTTTGCAGAGCATCATTGAATTCATATAATGTTGCTATAGTTCATAGAACACTCTTGAAGTTTGTTGAAATTATCAGGACGACATTGAACTCCCCTGAAACTCACAAAACTGTGAAGAGCTGGTCCGAAAGTGAGTGGAGAGCTGCCCGTATGTGTTTATAAAGCGTTGCCATGGAGTCCTCCGTTTACCGGTTTGCGCTTACAGCACATGGCTTGCTGACTTGTTAAGTGCCAAGTTAAGATCTGCTTACACTAGCGCTAATATATGTCACACAAAAACGTCCCTGAAGCTTATAGAACTTCTCTGAAGATCGAAGCACATCTTTAAAGTTTGAAGAATTTTCCTGAAGTTTGTAGAACTTCTCTGAAGTTCAATGAACTTTTCTGTGAGTTGTTGAATTTCTGTGCTTCTTTTGAGGAACTTATTTAAAGTTTGAAGAACTTTCCAAGAATTCAATACAGTCCCCTCTAGTTCGCAGAATTTCCTAGTTAAAGTTTGAAGAACTTTACTAAAATTCACTATAGTTCCCTATAGTTCGCTGAACCTTCCTGAAAGTTTCCTTAGACAAAATATGGGAACTGCAATGAAGTTCTAGCAATTCTGTAGTAATTCAAGGTGAGGGCTACCTTAACTCACTGGGCAAGAGTAGCTAACCTCGGATACCTCCCATCTCCTCCGGGTAAAATCTTTCAACGATCGTCGCTACTAAAATGGCTTGATTTTTTTTCACATTCGCTTTTTTTTAAGCACAAAAAGCGAGCTCTCTATTGTCTACATTAGTATTTTTTTTCAGATTTTCTACACGATACATCTATCAAAAAACTCAAAACAGGACGAAAATCAATGCTTACTATGATAACGCGGCTGTTCTGCTCGTTTCTTTCTTGTTTACTCTTATGAGAGAAGATACATTAAACAAGATGTTGTACTACCAACAATATAAATTTATTTTGCGCAAAGTCGACATAATCAATATGGATCTTAATTGAGAGCCAAAGAGAACTTCTTTAATGCCATTTGGATTGATGCAATCAACTTTTGAACCTTGTTTAACTGCATTTGTTAAATTGTTAATAGTTTTGTATGTTCAATAGTCCATATATCCCTTCATAATCGGTTTTGTAAACTTCAAAACACTTTTTCTCAAAAAAATACCCAAGATGAAATTTTTTAAAATCATCACATATTTGATTGTAAGGATTCTGTGAAGAAAAATTTGAAGTACAGACATAGCGTGACACCCTAGCTTAAATTGGATAAATTCACTAAATTAGGACTTAAGTAGGTATCAAATCATAAATCACAACAAATGAGTGCTTTTGGCAGAAAAGAAAAAAAAAATCAAGTTGAAGAGATGTATAAAGAAGAAAATAGAAAAATTTCAGATGAAGAGTCTTCAAATGATGAAAGCAAAACTGAAAGGATCTATAAACACTGGAGAAGAAAAAACTAATTATTGAAGGATGTTAACACCTATTTGTTTTCTTGATACATTTTGAGCTAAATATTGGTTTCGGTTAATTAAAAACAAAAGAGATGATAGTCAAATGACTGGCAAGAAGAATATCAACGCACTTAATGGGAAGTCAAATGGTGAAATACACGCTCAAAATACTTTAGCAGAGAGCTTTTTCATTGCGTAAGTACTTATGTTAAAGAAAACAAGCGCTGCGTGCATTCCACAAAGTAAGTATATATATATAAAAAAAAGTTCGGGTAGGTAAGTTGCTTCATCATAAAGGTAAGGTATTTTTAAATTTTATAATTGACATTATATTATTCTTTGAATCAGTAAATGCTGGGTAAGCGAAATGGATGGGGAGAGTGTAAATGCCAACTTCCTGTGTTTAACGTTTCGTGAATAGAGAGCGGGCTCTTCTCCCCACTCATTAGGGCATCCTCCTGTTGGGTGGCCTGTATTTTGACCGGTTGTATGATCCTGTTATTGGAAGGAGATTCTCATTTATCCTGTGGATGCACGTGGGTGATGCTGCAAAGTAGAGGTGGGCAAAATAGCTCATCTGGCTGAGTGGATCAGATCCGTCCAGTTGATTAAAGGGAGTCGATTCTTTTGAACAGCTCTTCAGCTCACCTTTAAATTATAGAAATTTTTACACAAATTTCACACGCGATGATATGATCGACATCGTGTTACACATCGTGTTACACATGTAATCCAGTCTACATACAGATTTTATTTCTGATGCTAATTCTTCAGCAGATTTGCTTCCACTATCCTCGGCTTCAGCTCCAGATCATCAGCTCCGATCTGGAGATGGGCTCCCAAGCTGTTCTTTAGAACCGATTCATTAAAGTCAGCTGATGACCCGTGGTTCGTTTTTTGGAACCACAGCTCATCAGCTCACTGATATCATAAAGCTGGTTTTAGACTAGGCAAGTCAAATGATCAACTCAGTTGAATTCAATTGGCTTGAAAAATTGAATCTGGTCAGTTGAATGACATAGTTTACACGTTCAATTCGCGTTCAAGTCAGTTGAAAACTGACTTGATCAATTGACTTGCCCTGTCTAAACCCAGCTTAAGTCTAATGGTGTATTCAGATCAGAGCGTGCATTAGCGAAGCAGAGCAGAATTTGTGTTGGAATGAGAGAGACAACTAGTACTTCTCTCCCTCTCGTACATTCGTAAAATCTCGTCCCACGCGTGAAATATCGCTCAGGACGGAATCTACCTTGATTCTGCAGCACAATTGCTCCCACTATTCTCGGCTTCAGCTCAGATCTAGACATGGACTCCCGAGGTGTTCTATAGACCCAACTCACTATAGTCAGCTGATGACCCGCGGTTCATTTTTAGGAACCACAGCTCATCAGCTCACTGATATCATAAGTCTAATGGTGTATTCAGATCAGAGCGTGCATTTGCGAAGCGGAGATCTCTATATTTTCGACTTCAGCTCTAGATCATCAGCTCAGATCCGGATCTGGAGCTGAATCGTGAAGAATCGAGAGAGAAAAAGATCCGAAGAGCTGAACGGGTCCGACAGCTGTCATCTCACTGAATCATTCGAGCCGATAATTCGGATCCGGAGATGAGCTGCTAAACTGGAGAGCTGCATTTAGCTTTTCGGTTATTTGTTTTTTTGCGGATCTTCCGCTTCCCCAGAGAATGATGGAAGGAAAGGTGAGAGCACATATTCTGGAAGAATAACATCAGCAATAAGAGCTGGGTACGTAAATACGTTGGATAATACCAGTAGAAATTTAACATTTTGTAACACATGTACACACGTCCCTCTCTCTCCCATACAGCCGCTTGGAAGTTTGCTTTTACGGTTGATGCTATCGATCAGTAAGCACATGTTGAATTACGCGCGCATCTTGGTTTACGCCGTGACTGTTCAATGCGTGCTTTTTTGAAAAATTCCGCTATAAGTCACGGATGGAATGGTTTAGATTTGTGATAACAATGTGCTGATGAGCTGCGGTTCCTAAAAAAAAATTAACCGCGGGTCATCAGCTCACTTTAGTGCATCGGATCTTTAGAACAGCTCGGGAGCGGATCGCCCATCTCTACTGCAAAGGGATTCACCCAAACCACTTTTGGCCCTTCATACAATTGCAGGTTGAGGACAAATAAACTTAATCAAGTTGAACGGCGAGGATAGTCCACAGTCTACCGACAGTTGTCTTGCAACAATGAGCGGTAATTTCAATATCATATCATATCATCATATCATTGGTTTAATATTATAAATTAATCCTTGCACCATTTTTCGCATTCAGATGAGTGAAAAAGGTCAAATATTCCAGTAGATGGAGTACTGCGGTATTATTCTTAATATTATAGACGATCAAACAAATTATTTCATTTATTCTATAAGTCAATAATTCTATAACTCGATGGTTCCTTCAATATCGAGCTATGGCGAGTCGACTGTATGTTTTTGAATTTTTGTTTCTGTAACAAGTTCATAGAAAATGCAAACTTTTTGAATATTTTTAGCGTAATCAGCTTTTTCCGGCAGAAACCTCTCAATTCTCACGCAAATTAAGAACAAGATCCACAGCACACGTCCTAAACCCAAATCGCACACCATTCTGTGCTGAGTACCTACATATATATGAGTAATTTTCTTCAAACGAACATCCGCATTGCATCCTACCCCAGTCGACGACAGTCTTGAACAGTCTCGGGATCATTATCATTCAAATGGGTCCAGCAGTCAGCGGTCGATCGGCTTTGCATAAAAAGTCGATTATTAATAATTACACGTCAGAGCTCCAGCACCGCGCGATATTCCTTGGAAAAGTACACCGCTTCCAATGATGTCGCATTGGACGAGCGCGTTAGATCATCGTCGCATCCAAGATGATCCATAACTGACACCTGAGCCTAATGCCAGGGCAGGAATATGATTCTTACCATGGGATCAGATATCCCGTGAATCTACTTGTGTAGCGATACCCGGCAGTGGCGCGGGCTGCAAAATCAATAAGCTCCATATTTATTCCCACAAGATTATTGCACATTAAAGCGAATTTTACGGCCCGCGCAGTCTGGTCCAAATGAGCACTGACCAGCCGACGACCACGGAATAGCATAATTTTCGTGATTATTTTAACACCCCTGCTCGAATTGGCTCTAATACGAATCTCCGAACGACCGGTTGAACGCCTTGCTGGCTGCATCGGCTGGGTCAATTTGTTTCTGTGTCAGTACGGTCTCATCTTCTGGAGCCAGCTGCACATGGTCGGTGGGGCCAGAACCCGTTTCCAATTGCCACACCGAAGCAGGACCATGAGAAGCTGGTTTTCTACATTCGGTTTGTTTAGTGCAAAAACCTTTTACACAGACACACACAAAGGCAGTTAATGCATTACCTAATGAGGTGTCTGCTTGTTTTGATTGGTCCATTGAGATAATCCTGAAAAATCGATCAAGTGGCAATCGGAAGATCTCCGGAATGATAAGGCTTATGATTAGAAATTAGATCGAGCTGGTTGTTAAATTTGGCACCTCAGGTAGCCTAGTCAGTTCACGCCGGAGGCGGCGGGTTCGATTACCAGTCTGGTCAAGGAAATCTTTCGGGTCGTATCATACTGCTCGCCATATTGTGTGGCATTGGTTGGCAAAGCAAGCTGTGGAAGTGCATCAGGGACACTACGCTGAGAGCTGGCAAATGCTCGCAATAGAAGCGTAAAAAGCCCAGAAGAAGACGATGGTTGTTAAACTATTGAAGCACGATCAATTGATCACATTTCATAATTTCAATTGGGATCACAAAGTGCCCCACCCCTTCATCCAAAATTTACATAATTTAATGAATGCATTAAGTTGCTCGCCACAATCGCCAACAAAACAACCCCACCACACACGCTCCGGGAGAGGAGATTTGCGTATTCCGATAATAAGCTTTCGGGCCAAATGGTCATCGCATAAATTCGTAGATTTAATGGATCAACCGACCGACTCCAATAAGCCTCGATTCGACCCGATCGTCCAGCTCGAAAAATATTGATACTAATTGATTTAAAGTGTATGCTGAGTGCCCATAGCCGCCGTCACTAAATCGTCGAAATAATGTTGTTCGAGTTCGGATTGGCGAGCTCAGCTTGGCCTGGACCACCCAAGGAAGGCCAAGATTTCGCATAAATCTAACTGTAACTCAAATATTCGCGACAAATGGCTTTCCAAGGATCTAGAACATCGTGGGAACCAAATCGTTTGGTTAGGCAGTGAAGCATCAACCTAAGCCCATCGGCTGCTGCAGCCCGCAAGTGGCACAAACTCGACGACAAGTGATGATTACTTCATGGTGATAAATTCCCTCACATCAACCGGACTCTCTTGGATGGTGACATCCAACCCCGGCCATTTGTTTCCCACTTATTGCCAACTAATGCAATAGGTAACTGTAATAGAGTAGCTGTTTTTGCCCGGTGGCTTACATTGTTGCAGCAGTCGCCATCTTCTCGGAGTTTTCCTCACACTAATCAATTACAAAAGATACTCGATTAAATACGATTACTTCTCGTACCTAATGGCAGACCATATTTCTCCGCTTTGTTTTTATGCATGACCGCTCCTCCCCTGAAGGTGTACGTTTTACATTTTTGCAAAGAACCAACCAACCTACCAGCCGAGCTAGTCAACACTCGATGTCCGTGTCTCGATTTGTGGCAATCAAACTTAAAAGACTTTAATCAAAGTGAAGACCTCTCCCCGCTTGGCGAGCGAATGTTGTCCTATTAATTATTTCGAAAAATGAAATAAATTCTTCTTTATTAGTATTATTTTAATGCAGGTCTTCGTTATGGGGTGCTTGGGTAATTCTATTGGTGGGAGCGCGCGTGCATTGCAAAGCTTCCACCGTCTCTGCTGTTTCCCTTAAGGGGATCTAATTGAAACACACACAAATTCACACGTGTTTGCATTATTGACCGAGGACGGACTAACGGTTGGAGCATTGGGCGATTTTGTCAAAGCAATCGATCTCACTGGTTCGACCTATTTTTTTTAAATGATAGATTTACCGACTCCTTTGGATCGATCCATTGCCCATCTCCGGGTATTTTCTTAACGAGCATCACTCCATTGTCGTATCGTATGTGCTCCATTTTGCTGCTCTCCTTTCACTTTTACTTTGTTTATTCCATCGGAAAATATATAGATGTATTAGCAGTGCTGTGATATAATCACATCTATATAGCTGTTCAAAGTGGTTCAACGGATGTGTATTGAGGAAACATTTAAATATAACACGATTTGAAGTACTGTAATGCAACATTCAATTTTCTGATTAACAATTAACACATTGTTCAATATGTTATCTTAACTAATTTCTGAAAGCCTTTACTTGTGTTTTATACAAATAGTATCAATGTTCCGTCATATCGCATCTTCAAGAGATCATCGCCAGCGCCACATTTCATTCAGGATCTTTGGAACTGCATGAGGTGAAACGCACCATTTAAAGTGTATTGCACATAATAATGACCAATGTCATCACTTACTTCGACCAACCTGGCCAAACGCGCCCTAATCCAGTTGAAAAAATTTATTTACTCAAAGTAAAAGTGAGAAAAGAGCAGCAAAATGGAGCACATGCGATACGACAATGGAGTGATGCTCGTTAAGAAAATACCCGGAGATGGGCAATGTCTATTTTCCGCACTGGTGTTATGGTTTTAGAAGACGCAGCTCGGAACTCAAGGTCATTTGACAAACATAATCAGATTAGATATGCTAAAAACAAAATTTGGAGTGAAAAGGAGTTTAAACGTATCAAGCCAAAAATCAATTAACTCACGATAATATCGTATATTTATAAAGCTATGATAAAAGATAAAAGTGCTGTTGGAAGACATGCCATGCCGTATGGATAAAAAATTCCAAAAAAAAGTGCTCCCAAAAAGTGGCTTTTTTACAATATTTCATTTATATGGCATATTAGCCATTTCGAATTTTCAATCCGCAGCTCTCAAAATTCAGTATTTCAACAATCTTTTTCCACAGGGTTATGGATACAGATCATACCAACCACGTGCTGGTGTGTTTGGCGATTGGATTTGGGTGGCATAGTAGCCGTTTTTTCGTTTATGAGCAGTACTGTATGTCTGTTTGAAAATGATAATGATATGTTGAGGTCGGATTATGTACGCCATTTTAGAGTACAACCTAAAGACATCCGGTTTTCTAAAGCCCATTTGGATGATTAGAGGTTTTCAAAAAACTGACAAATACTCATCATGGGTATTTTCAGAACAGAAACTAAGAGTATAAACCGAACAATTATGACTAGTGATTTTCTTAGGCCAAAAATCGATTATTGAAGCCAAATAAGAAACCAAAATAATGGCTTTTTTATTTCTTAACTCTCAGATGGAGACTGCCGGTTTTTGAAAAAAACTGACACAACAATATCGATATTTTCAGGACGTGTTGCGACTGGAAATCGATGATTAACTCCATTTAGGCCAAGATTTCCAAGAGCTCAATAATCGATGTTCTATGCTATTTTGAAATACAATTATTCTCATGTTACTTTTCATATTTGATTGGTCTATTGACCAATCTAAATTGCTCGCACACTTAGAAATTATCACCGACTTCGGTAATTTTTACCGAAATCTGAACAGCTGAACTGTTCGGTAAAATTTATGCAATTCAATTCAATTGCTTTTCAGCTACTTTGAAACTAAATCTCCACTAAAATGACAAGATTTGATCATTTAAACAAGGTTGAACATGTTTTGAAACTATTTTCAAATTCAATAGCCTTTAAAATGAAGGTCAAAATTTTACCGAACGTTCCGAGGGGGACGACTCTATCTACGATGCAGGAAATATTGTGTTTTGCTGTGGCTAGCTGCGCGTACGCTGAGTAGATAGAAAGAAGATTTATCACGATTTTGAAGATTTCCTGCAAAAGATGATTCGCGATGCAAGTAGATGCGAGAAATGAAAGAAGATTTTTCGAAGATTTATTCGCTAGTGTGAGATTTTTTGAGCATCTAGAATTGAAATTTAGATGTGTCGCCCCCCTCGGAACGTTCAGCTGTTCTGATTTCGGTAAAATTTACCGAACACGGAACCAAAATCTTAGTGTGCGGTTCTCTTCGTCGACTCTCTCTTTCGTTACTAACTCGACTTCAAAAACATGTTCAACTGTTCTTATCGTCCAATATGCTTAATAATACTGCTTTCTTTTCACATACTACGTAGAAAAATTAGCCTGAAATATGAATGCATGCAACTTATTAACGAAAAAGAGAATCGATCAATTGGTCTATCTATCTGAAAAGTGATGCGAGATAGGCTTGCTGAAACTCCGCAAACTCACTGGAGGTTTTAAAACACTCTTGTCCTTCGAGTTTAGCCAGCCCTCACCTCGAGAGATTTGCGGTAGGAATATGGAAGGAGTAAACAAAAACTCCTCGAGAGAGAGGGAGAGTGAACTTCAGCGAGAGGATGATTCGACGTGAGGTGCGCTTTTCGAGACTCCGGATGACTTTTTTGTTCGACGCAAGAAGCTCAGAGTTCACCCAGAGTGAGAGTAAGAGCGTTTGATAGAAAACATGAACATGAGTGGCAGCAATCCTCACTCGCATTTTATCCCCCTCCGCTCACAAGCTCTAAAACTCAGCGGAATGCATTGTACTCCTCAGAAAAATGCTACGCTCGACTCATTTCAAACTCGCGAGCGAGGCTCCATCAAGCCTGCGCGAGAATTGTTTGTACACTGAAAAAATTCCACCCGTCTTATCGAAGTGGTTTAAGCACTCGATTTTTCAAATTCACTATCACAGTTATTTAAAGTGTGTTTCACCTTGATTCAATGTGTTATACACGTTGATTTGTAGTGTTTCAAACTTGGATATGTTAAAAATCTTTCACTATCAGGTCAAGTGTATTGCGAATTGAATCAGACTATACTGTTCAAAACAGATGGATTTAAAGTGTTTTGCATTTCAATGCGATGTGAATTGCTTGTTCTGCAAGGTAAACAACGAAAACAAGAGTTGTGGCTTTATCCTCATTAACCAGCCTCCTATTTGAAAACAACAGTACACTGTACCAAACCACCGTACTCTGTTTGAATGAAACCTCAGACCATTTAATTCGAAACATCGAAATCGCCTTTTCGAATGATAGTTGCAACCGGATGCCGGTTGTTTTGAAATCAGATGATTTTCCTCTCAAATACAGGATGAATATTGTTATGGAAACCATCGCTATCAGAGGTGGTACGAACATTGGTAAATTGTGGAAACCGTAGATTGTCTATTTCGTGGTGGAGGAAGATTCCTCCTCGGATTCCTCTACCAACACCAACAAGTAATTTTTGTATCCATGATAAATGGTTGTTCCTGGCTATTCAATATGGAAATGTAAACAATCTTATTAATAATCTAAGCATTTGCAAGTCATCCTATCATTAAGTTGTTGTATTATGAGTCCTGTTTACAACCAATTTTCAGTTAAATAACATCCTTTATTTGGAGGACAGTCTCATCAGTTGATGATGAATTCAACCATAAGGAAATCATCTGAAATTCGACAGCATATTGTCAAAGGGCTCGAGCAATACAATAATCAATCGAAGTATTGCGGATGTTTTTGTTCAGTGTAGTCCAGTGAGATCGAACGAAGACAACGGTAGCAACACACACCAACAGTTCTCATGATCGAATCCCAAATCTGATGCATTGCACTGAACAAAAACATCCGTAATACTTCGAATGATTATTGTATTGCTCGAGTCCTTTAACAATATGCTGTCGAATTTCGGATGATTTCCTTCTGGTGAATTCGTCATCAACTGATGTGCATCCATATGACTGTCCTTCAAATAAAGGATGATATTTATTTGAAAATTGGCTGTAAAACATACTGGGCCCACAGGACAATAATTTAAGGATAGGATGACTTGCAAAAGCTTTATATTAGATTATTAAATTCGATTGTTTAGATTTCCATATTGAACAGCCATGAACAGCCATTCATCATGGATACAAAAATGTAATGTTGGTTGATGAAACTTCCTCCACCACGAAATAGAAAATTTACGGTTTCCACGCTTTACCAATGTTCGTACCACCTCTGATAGCGATGGTTATCCTTCCACCTCGTTTGTCTACTCAGAGCAGCAAATGACGTTCAATAGAATTATTTACATCATCGTTTTGAATGATTTGCGTTAAGGGGCTGAACTAATAACAAATGCATTTCAATTTAAGATTACTATCATTCTGCAGATAGTATTACGCATTCCAACTGAAGGCCCTATCCCTTTTCATAACAATGTTCATCCTGCATTCGGGAGGAAAATTATCCGGTTGCAGCTATCATTCGAAGAGGCGAGTTCGATGTTTCGATTTGAATGGTCTGAGGTGTCATTTCAACAGAGGCCCAACCGGCTTATTGGTATTAGTGAAATGTGGGAATGTTTAGTGGTGTTCGTATTTCATCGCAATGTTTATCTTTTTACATGAAACAGCTGTTTTCTGTGACGACACGTCTGCCATTCGCAGTATGGAATGTTGTGCTGCCGTGACATCGTCATTCGCTTGTTCAGCAATGTTTACAACATTTTTGCTTCTAACACCAGCAAGCTGCCTGTTTTTCCAGACCTTGTATGATTGACATAGGTTTGGTACAGTGTAAAAGAGGCACGTGTATATGCTCTGCCCTCTGGCAGCTTTGATTATATATTTTTCTAATCATATTTAGAGTCGGTAAAGCAGAAGTCGATAAAATGGAATATTGTGGAACATTGGACTGTAATGTGCAAAGCTAATGATATATGTGAGACACATAGATACCAAATGCGGCTCAATTCTAATCAAAACAAGCTGAACATTCCATTAGGTCCTAAGTAACATTGACAGATTCTCTTCGTCAACTTTCTCTTTGTATTCCCACGGCCATGTAAATATATTCTCAGGTATTTTCGGCACACAGATTGATAGAAGAAGTTTTTATCTAGCATCTATTGTGACAAACACGACAAGAAACAGTTATGTGCTCTAGTTATTAACGAAAGAGAAGGTTGACGAAGATAATCGATCAATGTTTCTTAGGACCTAATGCAATGTTCAGCTTGAATAGTATTCCGGCATGATTCATTGCATATTTTTCACACATGAAATTGATGTGTTTCACAATAAGTGCCAATTTAATTTAATTTAATTCAATTAAGTGAGAGACACATGATGGTGACGTGTGTAATTTGTTGACCGTATACTGAGATACATCAAAGGCGGAGATCGATCCAGTAGATTTTTGGTATGACAGAGATCGATTAATCAACTCAAAATCGCCCAATGCTAAACGGTTGCTCTATAAGAATGGAATCGCTTTGGACTCGCGCATCATAAGCCCATATGCGGTGGAATGGCTGCAATAATGTTGATGGTTCCATGTTCAGGGGACCTTGAGAGAGCAACCATTCGTTCGTCTGTTGGTAGCAGGGTACCTATGGACGAAGATGGTAACACGGGATGTCTGTGTCTCTAGATCGTAATTTTATGTTTAATTGAATTACGTGGTGCCATGTGTATGCGAGTTGTGGCTTTTGATTAAAAATTTCAACTGGTACGCTGCAAATCGGACCAAAAATGTCCCTCTTTGAGAAAGTAACTTGCGAATATTTAGGTTGTTTACGCAAAAGAATATTAAGGTTGCCTTGAAATTGGAAGAAAGTTGTAAAATACCTGAGTCCTAATGAAGGATTGTAGAAAATGGTCCAACTGCACCGTGAAAATACGTACCTGAAAGGAAAAAAATGGGATTATAAAAATGATACATTGGTGCATGTAATATTCATATTAAGATGAGAATTGCTTGTCTAATTTGCTACACAAGGATTACTGAATCTGAATTTGGTGTAGGTCAACTTTCAGCACTTGTGTGTAGAAGCAAAATTTTGGAAAGTAAAGGTTGAACACTTGTTGGGCTGCCAAATTCCATTTCCACATGAAATTCTTCACGTCTTTTGCAGTTACCAATGCTGATAAAAATCATTCCTTCTACACTCAACTTCAGGTGCGTTTAGACTATCTGATTTGTTGGTCTGATTCGAGCGGACTGCTCGATAATTTTTGTGAGATATGCAATGTTCGAATGCGTTCACACTTCTTCGACATGATGATTAGATTTGACGTTTGATTTGTCGAACGAAATAGGTTTGTGTTTAATTTTCATTCGACTTGTTCAGCAAAATAGCCACAAGTGAGGTTAAAATATTGTTTTTTATTTTCAAAAATTTCACGGATTTAAACTGCTTAAAATGCATTATTTGTGTTTTGATGGCATCCAGCAGCAAGGTAAAACGATTTCTCTATTAAATATTGTCCTGTAATGATTTGACTGATTTTTATTTTCCAGTGTGATTGGCCGAAAGATACCGTAATGGCTTTGATCATGGTCTGGTCAACAGAACAGTGTTTATATAATACGAAGCATGTATCATATAAGAATAAGCATGCCAGACAGCAGGTCTGAGAGCCTACTAAGATTTTTTTAGAGCTTCAGAAAGGTTCTTCAGATAAATGTTAAAAAAAAAAACTTCAAGCAAGCTCAAATATTTCCAGATCAATTTGTTAAACTATAAGCGACATTTTGCAAATCCTCAGAGAAATTTGCAGAACTTCAGTCCAAGAAACTACAGTGAAATATAATTTTTTTTACAGAAGTTTGGAGATCTACTGGAAAATTATTGAACATCAGTTAAATTCGTAGATCTTCAGAACAAAGCTACATAACATTGAAAAAAAAATACAGAACTTTTGAAAAAAATCACAAGAATGGTCATAGATCTTCAGATAAATTTGAAGAACTTCAAGATGCTGTAGATTTTCTAAAAAAAATAGAATATCAGAAAATTTAATGAATCTTCAGAGACATTTGCAGAACTTCAAGGAATTTCGGCGATTTTTTTAAAAATATTTAGACGATTTCAGAGAAATTTGTATATTTTGAGAGAGACATTTAAAACATCAAGAAAGCTCAAATATTTTCAGATACATTTGGTGACCTTTATGTTACTTAGAAGGTGATAGAACTTTAGGTAATTTAGAAGATCTTCAGGGAAATTTTCAGATCTGAAGAGTAGCCCGAGAGCCTACAGAGGAATTTACAAAACTACAGAGAAGTTTGCAGGTCTACGGAGAAATTTATTGAGCCTCAAGGTTTTTTTTTCGTAGATCTTGAGAATAGAACTACGGAGCTTCAGACAACTTTACAGAACTTTAAAGATATTTGCAGAACTTTAAAGATATTTGCAGAACTTTAAAGATATGCAGAAATTTGAGGAACTTCAGAAGAGTTCAGAGTAGATCGTAAATCTACTGAAAAATCGGTAGATGTTTAAATACATTTTCTGAATTTTATTTAGATTCTTGGATTTTAAGAGAAGTCTACAGAAATTCAGGAAAGTTCGCTGATCTTCAGAGATACTTGCACAATTTCAGAACAAATAGTAGATGTACAGGGAACTTCCTAAAACTTCCGGAAACCTCCAAAATTTCCAGATAAACTTTTAACACTTCAGGGAATTGTATAGATGTTCAGAGATATTTTCAGATATTTGTTGAATCATGAAAATCTACAGAGAAAATTACAAAACTTTCGAGAAGTTTGTAGATCATTAGAAACTTAGTGGAAATCAGACATAATAGTTGATCTTTAAGAATCTTAAATCTGCAGGGATTCAGGAACTTTGTAGATTTTTAGAGACATTTGCAGAACTTCTGAAGAACACAGAACTTCAAAAAAAAAAAATCTGCAGAACTACCGAGAAATATGCGTATCTTCAGGAAAGTTTGTTGGTCTTTAAATATATATTACCAGAAAACATAAACAAAACTTCAGAGAAATATGCAGAATTGAGTTCTTAACAGAAATTTTCAGAACTCAAGAAATCATGTAGATCTATAGAGAAATTTTCCCACTAGTTTGACGAAAGGTGGCATCGACATCCTGGCGTAGTTTTGAAATCCTTTTTCGTCTTCATATCACAGTTCTTGAAGGACAAGATGAGCCAGATCCCTGCTCCTGAGCAACCATATCCTACTCCACAAAGTTCACCTCCTCCTTCTCATTTTATTAAAAAAAATAAATAAAAGCTAATCCTCCTACCAAAACTAGAGCAATTTTCCAGTAATTCGTGATGGAAGTATATACTTTTGATTCCTGATACAGTTTTGTTTTGAAATCTAAATTGACAGTTCTTTCGACATGTGCACGCACTGTGAACACTAGCAAACAGGGAGGTTCGACAAAGTGTGTCGAAAGTAAATTCGAGTAGATTTTCCATTATGGCGCCGGTCTAAATCACACCAAGAAATCAGATAGTCTAAACGGACTTTTAGCTGAAAATGAAGACAACCTTAACAGATAGACCAACTACCTGCATGAATTTGAATTTTGACATAAACACATTCTCTTGATCAAGGCAACCTTTGAGTATCGAAGTCAACATTTGTTTTCGTTCATTCGTGGCTGGATGTGTATTATCGCCTGTGTTGTTTTCAATATCAATATTCATCTTCATATTGGTGGCGATGATTTTGAGGATCAATTGGCTTGGCTTGGATATTAAACACAGAATGATGAAACATTATTGCCTCATGCTGGATTGATTAAAGTATCGAGGTTTTAGGCTGTGGAGTCGACAATATTTAAAATAATCATTGGCCTAGAGGAGGATCCAAGGTTCTAGGACATTTTTTTATAGTGTGGCCACTGTATCGGTCGTTCCGGATCCTCCTTTAGGCCAGTAGACTTTCCCTGAGAGCTTATATGGTGTCTTTACACCATATATACTTAGTACTATCAATTTCCAGTAATATACGTTAGGTAAAGTGTAAAATTATGTCGATAGATAGCCGCATTTCCTACTTTACCAGGAACTCGGGTTGATCCCGGCCCTCTATCTCGGTACGCAAAAGTCTCCGGTCAATGAGACCACCACCAATCGATTCAGCAGAGTTTTTTCTTTGAGAATATGTATAACATGTTGACTGAAACCGTTCGGTGGCCGAGATATTCAATTTAGTCGCAGTTTTGTCAATTTCTGCCCACTGTGCACTGTATGGTGGAATTTTAGTAGTGGCAGCTTGGCAAGTCCGGCCAGAATAGAGAATCCACCTCATGCATAATCCGGAATCAACCTCCCACATCACCCGAGTCGACTATCGAGCGAGAGAAGTCATGTGGCAGAGAGGTGATAATAGTCACATCACCTCTGGCGCCACGCAGAATAAGCCTCAATATCTGATGAAAGCAGATTTAAAGTAGTTCACAAACAAATTGAAGGACTTGAAATAGCTGCATCAAATCGTGTAGCATTGAATTATCTCATATAAAAGCGCTCGTTTACTCCAATCAACATGAACGATTCGAAACAAAACAAAACCCTCCTGTATTTATCCTCTGACACGCTCAATCAGATTAGCTAGTTGGTTTTAATTGCTTTCTAATTTAGCCATTGCCACCGATCTGTTTCAGTCATCAATCATCGTCACCCTCATCAGCATCATCGTCATCACCATCATCAATGCGTAAAACTTTGGCTCAGTCGCTTAATCTTACGTTTGCCAAATATTCCGATCCGTGTCTCTACGCAACCCAGCAGAAAGAAGCGATTTATAGCTTCCCCAGTTTTTAACTTTTCAACGTTCCGACATCTACCGGTTTTTGGACTCCGAGATGACAACCGGTAAACGATTCGCACGACATTGAAAGCGCCTTGCCGCTGCTGCTCGCGGCTCTTTCGGTCAGTTTTATTGCGGTTCAATCATTTGGTCGTAAAATTGCTCTGCTGACTGGCTGTTGCTTATCGAGTGCTTCTCTGGTTTGTTGGCTACCCTTCTCGCTGGGACTCAATAAAGAGTTTCCTGTGTCTGCGCAAACTTCCACGCCCGTTGTTTGGGTGTGTCCTTGAGTGCCCCAGAAATCGGCTAATCACGCTGCCGCCGATCAAGAACTGTCTGTAAACGTACTCCACCCGATCGACCAAAATGTCAAGCTCCGATATCGGAGTAAGAGCAGGAACGAATGGCCCCAGCATGTTGCGATGATCCACTTCTTGTGTGCAAACACACAAAGTGGGAAACCGGTTCTCACGCGAGAATTGGATCAAGAACCAGTTGGTAGGTATGAAACCCAATCTAGCAGGACGGTCCTCCGTGTTGTTTGTTGGATGAACAACAACGAAATCGAAAGTGCTACATCATGGAGCGGGGAAGAGACGCTCCCGGGCAGTTGTAATTAGCTACGGGAGGAGCCACACGCCTTTGAAATGTGAGTCGTTCCGGTTTGTAGCTCAGTCAGCCTCCTCGCTCCAGCAGCTGGAGATATGCTTAGAAGTGTATTTTTTTTCATCTCTGCCATCCCCAGACCGAGACATTCTTGTCAAGGTAGCTCACGCAGTCACAAGAAGACGGAGGCTCAGTTCGTTCGGTTCTCTTTGGTGCGCCATTTCGCAACTTGGATATCACATTTGATCGGTCATGAGAGCGGAACTGAATGCTTGATAATGCCCTCGGGGAAGGCGACACGGCAACGTACGAGCGATTGGGCACGCGTTTCGAGGTTTGAATGGAATCGTATATTGAGCTGGACATAATTTGACAGTCCTGTGGTCCAACCTTTGACCGCAAAGTCGGTAAGAAACTGTTCGGTTGATTTGTCAAACTATGAGTCAACACTCACACTTTATAAATTTTCCGTCCGTCTGAAATAGGACAGAACCAGTTATTTCAATCCATTTGTGATGAGCCCAACATAGAGCAATATCCGTTTGAAAATAACGTTCCCAGTTGACGTCAGTACTCTTATGTAAAATTTAAGTAAACCCACTGCAGACGCTTTATTCCTTCATTTCTACAAGAGAGTGCCTACTCAAATAATTATCTCGATTAGATAACGATCCTTTCTGCAGTGCCAATTCTGTGTCATCGGTACCCACACATCCTTCACTAACAAACACGCATCAACAGTGAAGATGATCCACTTCCAATTCGCATGCATGAATTACATCACAACAATGCTCCTGCCTTCACCTTTCCCTTGTCGACGGAAAACCGAGCGGAAGGAAACGCAGATCCGCAAAATCAATCAAACTTTTTATGACGAAAATAGTCCAAGCTTCCTCCCACCAAATCCCCTTCCCGCACGTCCCCCTGGGAAATCGAAACCAAAACCGATTCGCTCTGTCCAACTGGAGTCGCTATCATGTAATCACCTTCTGTTCAATTGTTTTTTTTTTTATGTTGTGCCATCATCATCATCGCATCGACGTCACTGGCAGTGAATGAAAGGCTCCACCGGTAGAATGCATGAAAAGGGCACCCACTCGGACTGGCGGTCCTTCATCACCCAGCAAACTGGTCTTCGTTCTGAATTAAATTTTAAACAACAGCCAGCTACGTCAGCAAGGACGACGGCCGGCCGCGATAATCGGTGGTAGTGGGTGTGATTAGGTAAACTATCTTTGATTTTCAAACTGGTGTGGGGGGGAGGCAGAGGGTTGAGGGATTGTGTTTCGACGTTGATGAACGATTTTCGTGAGTTGCGGTTGGGTTGTGCCGGTGCGAATAGAATATTTATTGCTTTTAATGAAACTGGAAGTCGGGGGAGTTTTAGTTGGCAAATATCTGACGACTGCGGATGCAAGTGGGGGAAGTTGAAGGAGCGGGTGGAGGTTGAGCTTCACTGACGAGGTAAATCGAGTTCGAATTCTGATTATACTGTTCTGTTCTGGTCCCGAGATATGTTACACGGTGAGGTAATTGCAGCTAATTTTATTTTCCACGCTCGGCACGCGTTGTAATGTAACAGAGGCTACACAGACGTCATCAAGGTGGTTTTCCAGCGACGGCACCACAGGTGTTCCGATTATAGGCAGTAGTAAATGTTCCGGGGTGATGGAAATATGTTTTGATTTTATAATAACCGCCGGAAGGGAGGAGTGCGTGACGTACGAAGCTTGTTGTTATTTTCGAACCCGCAGATAGTAATTATCAAATTTGAAATTAAATGTGTTGGGGCGTATCCAATCGCGCGTTTGGCTTCGAGGAGGGAATAAATAAAATTGAGATGACGTTCATTGAGAACTCAGCTCATTTATGCCCTTCAACCCCGAAATGATCTAAATGTGGTATTCCAGCGTTTCTTAATATATGGGTCGTGGTGGGTAGGGCTGTTTACCTTCGGGATGGGGCTTCGCAATCTCTTCCTTTTACCGAGATTTTATTGCACCTTCAACTGTCTCAACCAGTGTTGGCAAAGTCAGAAATTAATTGATATTTTCCCGCTCTCATGCGCTCGCAATATCACACGTGATATTAGAACAAAATATCACGCTTGATATCGATTTTACAAGCTCCTTTGATATTGCGAGACTATTCACAACGTGTAAAAATCAAGCTAAGAGTTGACTCGACACAAAAATGATTCCGTTGCACATCGTTTTCTTAGAAAGAGATAGTATAGTTTGCTATCTCTGTTTACTCTTCACCGATGGCAGAAACGAAGTGACTGCTGCCAGCCGTTATGGAAGTTTCGCTTACATTCGGGTGTAAAGCAAAAATCATTAAACTCAATCTCACCACAGTTTGTTGAGATATGCAGCTGGTGAGTTTTGTTTGCTTGATATTCCGAGCTGCGATATCACAGCTTGAAAAATCAACCGCAGTTGTTTGCTTGTTGATTTTTGTCTACGAAAATCAAGCGTGATCTTGGGCGTTGGTGAGATTTGATTTTTTGATATTTTCCCAACCCTGGTCTCAACTGTAATTTTTACTGTGTGGAACTGGAAAGCACTTTAACGGCTATAGAAAAAAAAAACTACAAACGAAAATTTACAGCGATAAGACAACTGAATTGCTATTAGTGAAGAGATCGCAGTAGGCTCAGTCCACGGACGGTTGGGTTTTCATGAGCAGTCTTGTAAGCGATCACCGTAGTCGACACATTTTCTGTGATAATCGGCTGCCTTTGCTTGCGACAGTTGCAAAACAAGCTATCAAATTACAGTACCAAACTGAAATGTCATATGACAGGCTCTGTCATACGACAATGTTGCCGAAGACCGTCACGAATGTATGTATTTTAGTTTTTCTCATAACATGAGCTGCTGATGTTGTGCTTGTGTGAATTCTTAAAATAGCAAGCAACGATGTCCTAGTAATAACATTTCTGATCAGAAATGTTTTAATTTACATCAAATTGAGGAATTAGGACGAAATCACACATGTCATATGATAGTTATTTGAACATTTTCTTTTTGCTCGAATGTTGTTCTGCCGTTTGTGTTGCGTAAGTGAGACGACGGTAGAGCATGAGAGTACGAATACAAACAGACTGTCGCGAATGACAACGAAGCGAGTGTAGTAAAAAACGTTAACGGTTTACATCCCTGTTCATGAGCTGTCGTGAATTTATCTGTTTTCCGCGGAGTGATTTTTTAAGTTCAAATGTGTGAAAAGTATTTGGACGATTTATTGGTATTGTAGTGAATCTTATGCGCGTCACACGTGTGTCTTAATAAAGAAAATATCGTAAATAGGTATTATATCGATTTGAGAAAATGGGGCGACCCCGGCGTAGTGGTTAACATCCATACCTCTCACGCCAAAGTCACGAGTTCAAATCTCACCCCCGGACAAGTCACGAATGACCCAAGAGTGTTAAAGTGACTATAATAATAAAAAAAAAGATTTGGGAAAGGGCCGCATGAGAATGTCTGCCGGGTGGCGAAGCGCTACCAATATAACTGTGAAAGATCGGGCTTGAAAAGGAAATGTGGTCGTTGCAAAGTTGAAGGGTGACTTGAATAGAAGCAGGAAGATCAGGTGATTTTCCACGAAGTTCCCCGTATGAAATTTCTTGAACTTGCACGTAATTCAGGAGGACAGATTCGGAAGTTGCTGGCAAAAGTTATTCCATTTGCACTGCATCTCCGGAGCTACGAAATTTGGCGCACGAGGAGGAATCAAGTGCCACTGTATTCCGTCTTGAGCCAGTAGCTTCTTGATGTGGTCATTTTCGACACCAGGTTGGAGCATAGTGTAGAGTTGATTGAGAATATTTTTCGCACCGTCAAAGATGGTCCCAAGTTCTGACAGAACTTTCAAGTTGCATATAGTTCAAATAAAGTTCCGACGGAACCTTCAAGTTCCATACAGTTCAAATAAAGTTCCGACAGAACTTTCAAGCCACATGAAGCAATCCGCACAAGTCTTTATCAGTAACAAAATTTAATGTACGTAAATATTAAATTATCAGTGGCCCGAATAAATCATAATTCTTATATTTATGCAGTGCATCCAAATTCTATCCAAACATAAAAATAATAATTAAAAAGTAATTTCCTGGATTCGAACCCGTGTGTTCGGCTGCGATCTACGAACGCTAACCACTGCGCCACAAATGTGTTGAAATACCATGTGGGCATACACCAATATAAAATTCATCAAGGGACTGTGTTTCGTATTCAAGTCAGTCAGCTGGCACTGAAAACTCCAACAGTAGGCGGGACGACAGCTCACTTTATTATATCTTAGATGACGCAGCGGCTCGTGCTGGGGCTCTCACGCAGAAGGACTGGGTTTAATTATTCAAACAGCTCCAATTCTACTACTAATGCTGATAAATAATCAATACACATTAATACCTGCCTTAAGCAATAACTTTCATAAAAGTGCGAACTTAAATATACACACTCAATCTAGCTCGGTTAAAATCTCAAACAACCGATTGCCTTGGCTTCTTTTGCTGATATCTCTGCAAAATATCTGTTTGTTAGCTGATATATCAGCAAAATGTCATTTGTTAGCTGAGTCTCGGCAGTTGTTTTGCTGAATCTCAGCAAAATAAATTTCAGAATTACTCGCTGTTGGAATCTCGGCAAAAAAATTTAAGTGTGTAGAATTGGTGTAGAGGACAAAAACCTTTAAGTAATTTATTTTATAAAAGTTCCGTTCAAGTTCCGCCAGAAGCTGCTTAGAATGCTCTTCAATTATGATACCGGAACTTTCAAGTTCTTATAACGACTTAAAAATGAGGCTGCTTAGAATTCTATAGACCACCACCAAACAAGCTGCTTAAGCCACAAATAGTCTTTTATCAGAACTTTTGGTTACTTGGGAGTTTTTCACAGATGGGTCAACTATAAGCGCTTCCACTGGATTTGGAGTCTTCAACGAATTTCATAGCGCCTCATATCAACTGCAAAACCCTGTTCCGCATATGTTGCGGAATTAGCAGCCATATTCTACGCAGTAGAGCTAATTGCCTCACTACCCTCTGACCATTATTTAATTTTTACGGATAGTCTTAGCTCATTGGAGGCTATTCGTTCAATGAGGCCGATGAAGGACTCCTCGTATTTCCTGCCTGAAATACGATCTAAACTGAGTGCTTTATCTAACTGCTCCTATACTATCACCTTAGCTTGGGTCCCATCTCATTGCTCAATTCCGGGTAATGAAAAAGCGAACTCGCTGGCTAAGGTGGGCGCTATGGAAGGCGATATTTTCGATCGACAAATCGCCATTGCGGATTTTTTCTCAATTACCCGTCAACAAGTCCTCGCCAACTGGCAACAAAAATGGATTGAGAGTAATCTGGGAAGATAGTTACATTATATTCTCCCACAGGTATCGAACAAGCCGTGGTTCAAAGGATTGGACATTAGCCGTGACTTTATACGTGTCATGTCAAGACTCATGTCCAATCACTACTCGTTAGACTCGCATTTCTTCCGAATCGGGCTTGCAGGCAGCAATTTGTGCGCTTTTGGTAGTGATTATCACGAGATCGACCACGTGCTTTGGTTATGCACCCTCCATTGTGTTGCTACATCCGAGTTATCCGCATCCCTCAGGGCCAACCTATGCGGCCCGTTAGAGACATCTTGGCGAGCCGAGATCTCGATTATTTCAATTTAATTTATGTGTTTTTAAAACGGATCGATCTGAGGATTTAGTAGTTAGTGTCATCTTGTGTTCTCTCAAGTTGCTAGGTCTCCATCGGTGTACTCCCATGTTTGTCTTTTTCATCAGTATGTAGCTTAGTTCGAGATCAAAAGCACATTGCTCTCCAAACCCCGTGTTCTTAATCCCTTCCCTGCCATCCAATTGTTACAAGTGTTACCCCTAACCTCGAGATAGCCACGAGTAGTCGGCCCCCGCTTTACTAACGTTAGTTTTAAGTAAGTTTGTAATCCAAACACTGAATATCAGCTCCGCAAAGCTACAGCAAATGAGCCTGGAAAAATAAACGTATTATATAAAAAAAGATAGTCCCATTATCGGAGTAGATGTGCATCGGCTTATTCCTCCTCCAGATGAAAATATTCCAAGCCATCAAGAATGCAGTGGTAAACAGCTCACTCTCCAGCTCCAGAAGAACTGCCTTCGTGCTTAGTCAGATGAAGTCACAGATATAGATTTTTTCCGGACGGTTCTTTGTGTTGTACTGGCTTCAAGAAGATTGGTCCATAGTAAACCACCCCAGTGTAGGCGAAGGCTTCACCTGCGGTAACACGAGCAGTGAGTAGTTGTCCAATTGGTTGCTGTACGTTACGTGGATTTTTGAAAACATATCTTTGAAGAACATCCCTTTTAAGTCTCTGTTGATCCTTTAAAGATGAAAGTCTAAACTTCATTATAATTTGGATGTAAATTATAGCTGAATTCTTACAAACAGCGTTAAAAGTTCCTTAAAATATGTCTTTGGAAATAATTGGAACTGAAACGGTTGAACTGGAAAGTTGGCATCACTGCTTGTAACTGCTATGTAAAGGTTTTTGGACACCTAAATTCACAGTTTAGAATGGCCAAAACGACAGTTATGCAATGGAAATGGCCGTCGAACAAGGGTTTATCAACTCTGCACACTGTGCCAAACACAGCATGGCACACTGTTTGGCACGATAGGGCGCACTTTGACAGGTTGACTACTCGGTTGAATATTTTGTTTACTCAAAAGTGAAGCTACTGAGAGAATTTGTTATCATACATAAAACTGGTTAACAACTATTCAATCAACAGTTTAAGAACGACAAACCGGTTTCGAGGATTGCTTGAAAACAGTCGGTAAGTAGACTCGTCAGCTAGCTAAACTCAGTCAGTCTCATCCGATTAACAGCAAAATTCCCAACGGCTCGTGATTTCATCAAGAACAGTTTCTATTCGGGCTTGACTTCAATAAAGTTCATCCAACCCTGTCCGGTCAAGACGGCCTTGTCGATACGGCAATCAAGACGACTGAAACGGGCTACCTCCAGCGACGGTTGGTCAAAATCCTGGAAGATCTGATCGTCCAATATGACGGTACGGTTCAGCATGATATCTACGAAGCCGTTGAGTCTACCTATGGTGCAGACTGGTTGGATCCCGTGATCATGAAAATCAAAAACAAATCTGGATTACGTCAGTTTATGCACTTTCACAGTACGTATCCTTGTTTTGACACAAATCAAAATTAAGCCGCATGCGGAGGAAATTTTGAAGAAGTCTGGAATTGAGAAGGAAATTGTGTATACATCCGACAAACTTTGACTACGCTGAGGCTGGGTAATGCTATGAAAATAAGAAGCTGGTCAAACTGTGGGGTACGGACCGACACGCCTGCTAGAACCATGTTGGTGAGCCGAGATCTCGACTATTTAAATTTAATTTATGAGTTATTAAAACGGATCGATCTAAGGGTTTAGTAGTTAGTGCCATTTTGCGTTCTCTCAAGTAGTTAGCTTCCCATCGGTGTACTCCCATGTTTGTCTTTTTCATCAGTATGTAGCTTAGTTCGAGATCAAAAGCACATTGCTCTCCAAACCCTGTGTTCTTAATCCCTTCCCTGCCATCCAATTGTTACAAGTGTTACCCCTAACCTCGAGATAGCCACGAGTAGTCGGCCCCCGCTTTACTAACGTTAGTTTTAAGTAAGTTTGTAATCCAAACACTGAATATCGGCTCCGCGAAGCTACAGCAAATGAGCCTGGAAAAATAAACGTATTATATAAAAAAGATAGTACCATTATCGGAGTAGATGTGCTTCGGCTTATTCCTCCTCCAGATGAAAATATTGCAAGCCATCAAGAATGCAGTGGTAAACAGCTCACTCTCCAGCTCCAGAAGAACTGCCTTCGAGCTTAGTCAGATGAAGTCACAGATATAGATTTTTTCCGGACGGTTCTTTGTGTTGTACTGGCTTCAAGTAGATTGGTCCACAGTAATCCACCCCAGTGTAGGCGAAGGCTTCACCTGCGGTAACACGAGCAGTGAGTAGTTGTCCAATTGGTTGCTGTACGTTACGTGAATTTTTGAAAACATATCTTTGAAGAACATCCCTTTTAAGTCTCTGTTGATCCTTTAAAGATGAAAGTCTAAACTTCATAATAATTTGGATGTAAATTATAGCTGAATTCTTACAAACAGCGTTAAACTTTCCTTAAAATATGCCTTTGAAAATAATTGGAACTGAAACGGTTAAACTGGAATGTTGGCATCACTGCTTGTAACGGCTATGTAAAGGTTTTTGGACACCTAAATTCACAGTTTAGAATGGCCAAAACGACAGTTATGCAATGGAAATGGCCGTCGAACAAAGGTTTATCAACGCTGTACACTGTGCCAAACACAGCATGGCACACTGTTTGGCACGATAGGGCGCACTTTGCCGGGTTGACTACTCGGTTGAATACTTTGTTTACTCAAAAGTGAAGCTACTGAGAGAATTTGTTGTCATACATAAAACTGGTTAAACAACTATTCAATCAACAGTTTAAGAACGACAAACCGGTTTCGAGGACTGCTCGAAAACAGTCTGTAAGTAGACTCTTCAGCTAGCTAAACTCAGTCAGTCTCATCCGATTCACAGCAAAATTCAAACAGTTTCTATTCGGGCTTGACTCCAATAAAGTTCGTCCAACCCTGTCCGGTCGAGAGGGCCTTGTCGATACGGCAATCAAGACGGCTGAAACGGGTTACCTCCAGTGACAGTTGGTCTAAAGCCTGGAAGACCTGATCTTCCAATATGACGGTACGGTTCAGCATGCTATCTACGAAGCCATTGTGTCTACCTATGGTGCAGACTGGTTGGATCCCGTGATCATGAAAATCAAAAACAAATCTGGATTACGTCAGTTTATGCACGTTCGCAGTACGTACCTTGTTTTGACGCAAATCAAAATTAAGCCGCATGCGGAGGAAATTTTGAAGAAGTCTGGAATTGAAAAGGAAATTGTGTATACATCCGACAAACTTTGACTACGCTGTGGCTGGGTAATGCTATGAAAATAAGAAGCTGGTCAAACTGGGATGTACGGACCGACACGTTTTCGATTGAGGATGGAATCATCGCTGGTTTCATTCCATAATAAATATGGAAGCCCACGCAAATAATCTCATCAATACCGATCGTGCCGAGGATCGTCCGGGATGGAAATTTTCACATTTTCCCCTGCGTTTTCCGTCGGATATTCTTGTCATTGGTCTCAATTGATATGGACTTCGATGGAATATCCACTGGAATTTTTAAGGATGTGTGTATAATTTTGAAAGAAGTCCCAGTACTGCTGGGGATTGTTGTTTATTAATTTATTTGATAAGACTCAATCGGATTAACTTTACAGAGCCGAGGATTCTTGGTCACTAGACAATATATCTTAAAACTATAGTCAAAAGGTACAACACAATAAACACTTTATCTTCCGCTGTCCAAAAAGCCTCCTCCATCGGAACGAGAGCCACTTCCAGTGGTTTCATTGTATGGCAGTATTGCCAACGGGAGTCAGAACGCTTCCATTACAGCAAAACGTGGTCAGCACTCACACACTCATCACTAAACAGTTGCTTTCCAAAGTCGACGACGCATCGACCGAAAGAACTGCTGATGAAGAACAATGAGGAGGACCACACAATGGTTGCTGTCGAGAAAACAGACGATCGCGTAGCACACATCGAGAGTGACCTGCTTTTGTCGACAGCCACTCACTACTGCTGGGGATGACAATACCTAAATATTACCCCAGATATTCCTTCAGACCTGGATCGGTGTACGATTGCCTTATTGCAATAGTATAGGGTGTATAGGATACATTCTAACTCACGAGTCCGACATCAAGCTCATCCCCGTCAGATGCATCTCTGTAATCATCCTTCTATTGAATTAGCTCGTATCAAGGGACCTCAGTGCGTACCGATCGGTCAACTGTAAGGCCGATGCCATAGTGAGAGCGAAGAGAAACGAAGAGGCGAGCAAAGCGTTGAAACGAATTTAGGGAATAATATCAATAATGGGAATTTCCATTATTGATATATTATTCCTTACATAATTTTCGACTCACTATGAAACCGGCCGTATGATTTGCTAATAACTGAACACTTGATTTTAGGCTTTATTAAAAACTGGCTCGATGATGTTTCTGCTAGGGAGGGATTGAACTCTCGCCTGTGCGAGTTCTGGAGAAATTTGACAGGCAGCAGGTAGCAATTTAATCCATCACCGATCGGTTACGCCTTCGCTTCTGTACATCTGCAAGGAATCAGCAGTTTAAAGGGACTGGAATCTGTTGGACGGGTTGAACACCGTACAGGTTAGATGGCTTTCACTTCCTCTTCCATATCACGATCCGCTAACGCTATAATGAGAATGAATGGAAGCTGAATGCTTGCCTTGATCCATCAGAGAAATTGAGAATGTAATCACAATCAAAAAATCACAACTCTCGGGGTTGCCAAACTCATGGAATATTTGACAACTTGATAGGCACACTTTGATCGAAACGTTGATAGGCACGTTCAGCACTGCTTTCGGCACAGCTCAATACTCGGCATGGATTGAGGTGTGCAGAGTTGAATACCCCTTGCCGTCGAAGCTACCTTGACAGACCCGTTACGCTTTCAATATTCACGACCTTGTACCAACTAGACTGCATATGACCACGTAAGCCAAAACCAAACTTTGAAGGATCGAAAAAAAAAACAAAGCTCATCAATCAATAAATCAATTACAGCGTCGACTTTCGAAGCTCATCACTCAGCACCTCGAAAATTATGCAACACTTCGAATGATTTATCAAAATACTGAAATATTGCCTGTGACTGTTGTAAGTGTGCTGATGATGACTTCGAAGACATGGAGAAATGATCGTCCGAGCTTCGACGAGGATACATTAAAGCGTAATGAAGATTACCACCTCAGCACCCCGTCGTCACACGCAACACTGACCGTTGATTACTGAATGTCCCCAAAACGATCTGAAGAGAATGTCAATCTGCTTGCAACGATGCAAGTATCTACTAATTAATCGCGGTGACGATTATGCGAATTTGCGACCCGAAAACCAACCGGTTCTTAATATCGATTTCTATTTCTACCATTAGCCGGGAGTCAATCGACGACGGTCGTGTCGGTCGGTAGCTTAATCAATCACACACAGTGGCTGGTAGTATGGTTACCAAAGGTGTGCGTTATTAACCGTCAGAACCAGTTTCGGAATCGGCAAGCTTCGTCAGCATGCATGTGATGGTTCGTAAAGAAGCATCGTTTGAGATCATCTTTTTCGACTACGCGCTGACGGTGGAGACCAATTAGCCTCAGTGGGGAATACGGCAATCCACTGTCAAGGAATTGCCTACCGGCGAATGTGTCGACAATTAGGATCCCACTGTATCAAGGTTGTTGTGGCTGACAGCCTCGGGCATTTCTTCATTTTGGGGATTAGACTCGTACCTGGAAAGGTAAGGTTCTCGTCGGACAAAGTGAATGCCCGAGTGATTAAGATATGTTGGTTTTGGTACTGCGATGGAGTTCAGATACTGAAACGATGATGACAGCAAGGGTCACTAGAGGTGTCCCATGATGAAAATTCATGCATCAGTATCTAATCAGATTTTCACTTATTCTTGCCGCGAAATGCTCGTTCGATTTCCGTATCGTCATCAAAATGCAAATGCTCATTTTCAACTTCTATAGAAAATGTCACACTGCTGCAATTTCAGCTATGCAAATACGACGGTACATGAAAACTGAGAGAGCAAATTGTATTGGCATATGTGCATTTAAAAATTGAAAAAGATACTTTTGTCAACATTTGATTTAAGACAAATTTTCAATTTGTAAATTCATATATGCCAATGAAAGTTACTCCCGCAGTTGCTAGTAACCGTCCAATTTGCATTGCACATCAGTGAACTACCTTTAAGCCACTTATCACGAAAGCCGGTGACAGAAAAGATGAAAATTAAGCTCGCAAACATTTGAAAACCCACTCTTCCACAGTTGCATAGCAAATAGCACCGAAAAATGCCAGCTCATCTTCCCATAACCTGCCGAAATCTGCCAACTTGTGACGAGACGAAACCAGAAGCAGGCAGGTGAATTTCGCTTCTTACCCCCTTTAAAACCCCCTCCCCCCCTCTTCCGCCTCACATGGGACGACACGAAACAGGTTTTCTCCGAAGATCGCGCGCGCATCAGCTTAGCAAAAGAAAAAAAAAAAAAGAGTGGCACTTTCGGTTTTTCTTGTTGATGGAACATCTTCGTCGCGACGAAGACAATTTTCGGACGAAAGAAGCGGAAAGCTAAAGCCCTGTGGTTCGGTGGAGATTATGGCCAGCACAAATTTAGTGGTCGAACACAAAAAAATATCGCTCACCCACTTTCGGAGGCTGCGCGGAACACTTGTTCATTTCCCTTTTGAGCTCGTACGAGAGCATCGCATCGGGCGGGCATCCTACCTGTGCCAACCCGCCTACCGATGATATGGGATGAGAGATGATTTTGCCAAAACTTTTGTTTTTTTTTTGTTTTGGGCCATCTTTTTTTTTCCTGCAACAGGAAAGCTTTGCGGATAAAACTTTCTAGCGATTTACAATTTTAATGTGATTTATTGTTCGGATTTTGGGGCCGTTCGGAACTGGGGAGGAAGAGAGGAAGGAATATCTTAGCGAAATAGTTTTGGATTAGCGATTCGGTGCGGAGGGCGGCTTTGCAACTTTCGAATATTTTGCATTCGTCGAATTCGAATAAGTTTGTGAGTTTGTGTGCAGCAGCTAGGGAGGGACGATGTTTCTGGTAAATTGGATTAATTAGCTAACGAGAAAATGCGTTGCGCTTTGATTAGTAAGGATTGAAGAATTTGATCTCTGCCGAAAAAGGCAGGCAAGTGAAAGGATGTTCGATTTATCCCCTACACACTAAGGAATAACTATTTTTACATGTGACGTTGTTAATCTATCATGAAAATCATGTGTTATGCAACCGAAAAATACGCATTTTGTCTAAAAGAGCGTGTGATTGAATTATTGTCATAAGGGCCACTTGCATGTGTTGGTCTCAGGGAACCGAAATTTAGATGACTTTTCCGTAGTGCGAACATGTAATAATCGATTCGTTCTGGACAATCGGATCATGCTAAATGTTAAAAATGCCCCGCCAGCTAGTAACACATTAAAGATTAAAAGACATTAGCTAAGTTTTATTACGTGTTACTTTTTGTCTGACTACATCTAAAAAGCACCAATGAGTTTAATTCAGCATTCAGGATTTTCGAAAAAAAAACAACCACAAGGGACAGCCCTATGGGGTTGTACGAAATGGTGACGTAGGACTACGTGGTCTTATATAATAAATGTTATTTGTTTACTGCAGCAGGAGCTTTTGTTTTGTGTAGGAATAGGAATTTGAGCGGAATTCTCTCTGTTTATACTCTTTAGTATGACTATGATTGCCCTGAAAAGAAACTTTTGATATGAATTTTAGTTGGGACTCTTTTGGAAAATCTTGGTGGCCCTGAAAAGGGTCGATGGTAGTACAGACTAAAAGCATTTGGAAGATGATGATGACGTGTAGGTAACTGGATCAGCAAATCGGACCGGACAAATCCCATATTCTTTGGTTCAAGAGTCTCGGCCCGTCTGCGGCTGAAAAGGGGTTGAACTGGTGTCTGCGACAGGTTGGAAGGCCGCAAAATATCAGTGTTCAACCAGCTAAAGCTCCTCCCTTTTTTAGTTTTTCTCGTTAAACTCCTTCTCTCAACAAGTTGATAAATCTTAGCCTTCAGGGTTGATGCATATATTATGTCACGCTGTATGGGGGGGTCTAATATTTTGTGACAAGCAATGCATTAGGTATAGGAAAAACGTCACGATAAGGGGAAGGGGGAGGTGGTAATTTTTTGCTCGATTTAGCGTGACATAATTGATGCATGGGCATAGCAGAAAGACGCTTAACACTTTTTTCGACGCATTTAACGTCATGATTCTTCTCTATGCCTGTTCAATTAAATGAGTCCTTTTTTATTTTCTCTACTGCGGTAAATCAAACGAGTGGGCAAAATTCAAAATTTGTTTTACTGAATTAGTCCTAGGCTTAGTACACGGTCGACCACCTTGGTGGGATTGGTTCGTTTTGTTTTTAGAATTTGAAGAGAAACTACTTAATACTACTATTTACAGCTTAAAACTAACCTACTCTACTATATACACTTAACCTACTATGTACAAATTCCTTATTAAAGCATGTTCAGAAAGATTGCATTTTTGGATAAATTTGGTTGTCATATCCTCAATTTTGGAATCTACTTTGGGAATTTCTGCCTCTTGATGGAGGTCTGCTATTCTTGTGTCGAATGGACGATCTAGGATCATCCTCAACACTCTATTCTGTGCAACCTGGATTTTGTTCCTGTGGGTCTGAGCGCACGATTCCCACACCGGGGCGGCATAGAAGATCGCGGGGGCTATGATCTGTTTGTAGACAGCCAGTTTGTTTTGCCTTGAGAGGCGGGATCTGCGGCAAATGAGCGGATACAAACACCTAAACAAGGCGGAGCACTTAACTAGGGTTTTCTCTATGTGCGAGCGGAACAGTAGCTTCTCATCGAACAACATCCCGAGATAATTAACATCAGCGGACCACTTGACCCTTGTACCATCGATTATTACGGTACAGGAGGGAGACGGTTTAAGTTTTGGCGATTGTCTGTGAAGGAACATGATCGCTTGGGTTTTCGAGGCGTTGATTTTGATTTTCCACGTGGTGGCATAATCAGTAAAGGTGTCAAGGCATCGTTGGAGCTTGTTCGTAATTTCACGAGGCATCCTACCTTTGACGGCTATCGCGGAGTCATCTGCGAACAGGAAGAACACGCAACCGTCTCCTAGAAGAGGGATGTCCGACGTGTAGATACTGTAAAGCAGTGGTCCCAGCAGACTCCCTTGCGGAACACCTGCTGGGATCGGAAATTGTCCCGAAAGGGAACTATTCAACGACACCCTGAACGACCTTTGCTGGAGGTAGTTACGGGTGATTTTCACAAGGTATGGTGGAAAGTTGGAGTTACAAAGCTTGTATATAAGTCCGTCGTGCCAGACATTGTCAAACGCCTTTTCGACGTCTAACAACGCCATGGCTGTGGACTTGGATACAGCCTTTGTTACTTCGGATGTTATTCATCACCCGCACTAGCTGATGATTGGTGGAATGCCCCTTGCGGAACCCGAACTGTTCCGGACGAAGAATGTCATGTTCCTCCACAAACTTGTTCAGTCGGCTGAGGATCAATTTTTCGAACAGCTTGCTCAGCGCTGAGAGCAGGCTAATCGGTCTGTAGCTTGACGGTAGTGAAGGGTCTTTCCCAGGTTTGCGGATCGGGATGATTTTTGCCACCTTCCAGATGCAGCTCCAAGCATCTGTTGAGGATGGCAGCCAGCAGCGAGTGCACCCTCGCGCTGAGATTTTTCAACTCTAGGTTGAATATTCCGTCAAACCCGGGAGCCTTCATGTTCTTACTGTGTTTCAGCGCTGAGCAAATTTGTTCCTCTGTAATCCGTTCTTCTGGAGGGACGGCACAAGGGACGCACTGCGCAACCTGGTTCTCGAGTGGACTTGGGATTTTGGAGCCAAGCAAATGCGACTGGGCAATGTGCTCCCCAATCGCATTGGCCTTCTCTTCGTTGGTGATAAGCCGTTCGTCATTGACTCTAAGTGGTGGAATGGGCTTGGGGTGAGACTTCAGCACCTTGGCAACCTTCCAGAATGGTCTGGAACGGTCGTCCAGGTTCTGAACGAGCCGCCCGAAACTCTCGTTCTGGATTGAGACCATTCTGGAAGCGATCTGCCGATTCAGATCGACCATTTCGTATTTACGCTGCAGATCCCCAGTCCGCTGAAACTGGCGTCTACGAACATTTCTGAGCCGAATCAAGAGTTTGGTGTGGGAATCAATTGCTTGAAACTTACCCCTCACAGGAACTCGTCGAACGCACTCTTCGTCAGCCACGGATATGGCTTGATGGAGACCCTCCAGGGCCCGGTCGATGTCCTCCTCTGTGTCGAGCGGTGGGTTGTCGACGATGTGGCGGTCGACCACGCGCCGAAACTGGACTCAGTTGACTCGATGGTAGTCCTTCCGCATGCACGGTGCAGGGGCCACGCTGCAGGGGCCACGCTGCAGCCCAGCTCGGTCAGCATCGGTTGGTGGTCCGAACTCAGGTCGTTGACGGCAACCGGCTTGGCTAATCCGGTGTTTGCCAAGAACAGGTCCAGCGTCGATGGGTTGCCCGCCGGTGATGTGAAGGTTGGTTCGTCCGGAAACCAGACGGAATAGAGACCATGTTGGGAATGGTCGAATAGTAGGCGGCCGTTCTGGTTCTGCTGGTAGTTCCGCCAGGCCTCGTGCCGGGCGTTCAGGTCCCCTCCGATTACGAAGCGGGCATTGGTGCGGGTTATGATGGCAAGGCCGTTCTTGAACTGATGTGCTGTACCATTGCTAATGGTACATTGCCGGGGGCAGTAGGCGGCGATGAACCGGATGTTTCCGGTCGATGTTTCCACCTCTAAGCCGACGGCCTCGATGATGGAAGTGCGGTAGTGGGGTAGGGTGCAGTACTTGATGCCTTTCTTGATGATGACCGCGACACCGCACCAACCCCCTGGAGCTGGTGCGATCAAGCCGGACAATGATGTGGTCGGGCAGCCAGAGGCTGTCACCGGTCTTGAGGTGGGTCTCGGTGAGAAGGCCCACGTCGATGTCGTGCTTGCGGAGGAAGTCTGCAAGCTCAATGTTTTTCGCCCCTACGGAGCGAGCGTTCCAGTTGGCGATCTTTATGACTTCACGGTCCATAATTAGCGACGAAGGAGATGATAGCTTGGAGCTGTTGTGTTCTTGTAGCGCAGGTGCGCTTGATGATGATGGCCTGGGCCAGCAGTGTGACGATCTCATCCGTTGACAGTGGAGAATCGTCTGAAGCTTCACCGGTTGAACCGGCCAATCCCGGAGCAGGGGGATCCGTCGATGGCCCGGAGGCTTGACCAGGTACTGCAGCGGCAGCCGACTGGGCAGCAGCCAACTGTAGGTTGAGTGGGAGCGGCGCCAACACTGGAATTGGCCGTGGTTGGACCGGTGATAACGGAGGAAAGTTCTGCGCGTTGTTTTCCGGAACCTTCTTGCGACCGGGCTGGTTGTTGAACGAGGCCTTCTTCCGGATCTCCGCGTATTCGGCCCGCTTCGGACAGGCCTTACTCGTGGTCTTGTGGGCGGCACCGCAGTTGGCGCATGTGGGAGCGGCTTCCTCGATGCTGTCGCAGTCGTCGATCTTGTGGTTTTTGCCGAACAATAGGCAGTTCGAGCACTGAGTGACGCCACGGTGGGTCGGCTTATACCGCTCCCACTTCACTACGATGTGGAACAGTGTGCGTGTCGTCTGGAGATCCTTCACGGTTGTGAAGTTCTTCTCCAGATGGACCAGGTAGAGCTGGTCACGATACTTGATGGCCTTGCTGCGGGTCATCTTGTGGATTTCGACCGGCTTGAGGCCGTTCGCCTTAATCTCGTCCATTAAGGTGGTGGTGTCCATGTCGTGGAGCCCGCGCAGCACCACTTTCAGCGACTTGGTGGCCTCGACGTCGTGGGAGAGGTACTCCAGCTTCATCCTGTCCAAGAGGGCCTGGACTGCGTTGTAGTGATTTTCGGCCGAGACCATCAGTTTGTAGCCTTCCGTGCACCGTTGAATGGTGCAACGTAGGCCCTCCTTAATGTAGTAATCCAGCTGTTCCCATAGCCCGGGAGGGAAGCCCTTCACATAGAAGGGTGGCAATTTCACTTTTTTTGGCACCGTCTCAGGGTCCGACTGCGGCTGGGCTCCGTTCTGCTGGGCGGAGAACGGATTGTTGCTCAGCAGCTTTTTTGCTGCCGATGCGGTGGCGCTGCTGTCTTCAGATCTGGGTCGTTTAGTTCCGGGAGGCCCCGGCTGCTTTCTACGTTTCCTTTACTTAAGGATTTATATTAGCATTCTATGCCCCTTTTTTCTGTATTTTGCTAATAGTATGATGCTGATATTTATTCCATATCAACGATTGGGACCTCGATTGGGAGAGCTTTAAACACTTACTGATTTTGAACAAGTAATGATAGTTTGTTCGTGGTTTTTGTAATGAAATCACAGTCCGGATCTTGTAAATGTAAGGATCTCAAACATCCATGAATTTTTAACTAGCTTTTGTTTAGATTTTGCATATTTCACCATCAGTCAAATCTCTGACATAAGAACCAAAATGAAATTCTAAGAGTAACGTTTGTCGACGACGATTCGATATTATAGGATGAACCACATTGTACAGAGCGTTGTGCACTAAGGTTTCAAAGACCTTGCTAATGCAACAGAGAAACGATATTCCACGATAATTTTCAGCTCGGTTTCGATTACCCGCTTTATGGATTGGCACAATTGAAGCTGTCTTCCAAACATTGGGAAATGATCTTTCGCTCAACGAACGGTTGAATATCCAGAAGATCGGAGAAGCGAGTGAGCGTGCGTAATATTTGAGAAGAGATGGGGGAATACCATCTACGACAGGGCCTTTAGAAACGTCGAGGTCGTTCAAGGCTTTCATGACGTCGTCCAGTGAGAAGCACAGCGTTCGGTAGTTCAGATTGTACTCGTGGATGCGATCGAAGCTTGAAGGATTTAGAGGTGGTGAATTTGTGTTGTAAACTGGTTGGAAGAAGCTCGCAAACAAGTTAGCAACATCGACAGGGGAGCTAGCAGTGATCCCGTTAAACTCAACTTTGCCTGGAATCCAATTACCAGACCATTGTGATTTCACGAACTTCCAAAAAGCCGATGGGTGCTGCTTCAGATTCACTTGCGTTTGCTGGACGTACTCCTTGTAGGTCGACTTCAACAGTCCGTTGTATCTCGTTTCGATTAATCGGAGGCTATTTTTGCTCTCGTTGGTTGTGGTACTGAAATAGAATTTGCGCGACTTACGCCGCACGTTCCGCAAATTACGTAACTCAGGGCTCCACCAGAGTTGCATTGAAGTTGACCTTGTAGCACGCCTCCGGAGAGAAACTCGCGCAAAGAGAGTTTCATACAGATTGTCGTAGAATTGGTCAACAATTGCGTCGACAGAAACACCATCCAGGATCTGTTGCCAATTGAAAGTAGACAGTTCATTATTCAACGAGTTGCAATCGCAGAGCCTGAAATCCAATTCAGGTGGATACGACATCATGGGAGGATTGCAGTCGGCTTCAAGTCTTAAGATGATTGGCCTGTGATGAAGTTCGATATCCAGTAGAGGGACCGCAAGCTCAACAAGGTTGACATTATCCGCATCACTGATGAAGGCTAAGTCAAGCATTTTTCCATTCAAATTAGATAATAAATTGACTTGGATTAGCCTGCTAGCGAGCATCGGTTCCGTGAGAGCCAGTTCCTGTTCAGCGGACGCGTTTGATGGTAAATAACCGTTCAAGTCCTCGTTGAATGTCCAACTCAGAAACGGGAGGTTATAGTCACCCATTGCCAAGATGATATTGGCGTTCGAAGATCTCTCAAAGATATTCTGTTGCGCATTAGTGTGAGACGTATATAAACCCGGGCTTGAGAGAGGACGGAGATAGATTCCGGTGATGAATAGCGAGCGGTGCTGCAGAATGATGCGCACAGCTACTTGCTCCAAACGGTCGCAATTCTCGAGCGAAACCAATGTGCATGAATGCTTGGATTTGAACGCAATAAGTACACCGCCACCTCTGGAAAGATGACGGGTAGCTCGATTACGGTCGCAGTGGAAGAAATGAGCTCATAGTCCTGAATATCTGCTCGAAGCCAGGACAGATGAGGGTTACACGCGGTTTTTAGCCATACATACGAAGTACATTGTGATCATAACCATATACTTATAAATACCTAATATTACACGTGACGGAATCCATCTTTGACATAAAGGATGAGACGTAAACAAACATGTCATGTAAAATTAAGTGCTCTGAGACTGAAAAGTTCGGTACTCGACAAAAAGTACGTTTGATTGAGCTGAGTTTTGCATCTATTACGACTCAATTTTATGTCAAAAATGACGCTCGTATGTGTCAGTCTCAGAGCACCTAAATTTACATACTAAAAAATAACTAATTTTACACGTGACGGAATCCGTCTTTGACATAAAAGATGAGACTTAAACAAACATGTCATGTGAAATTAAGTGCTGCGAGACTGATAAGTTCGTTGTTCGACGAAAATAACATTTGATTGAGTTGTATTTCGCGTCTGTTATTACTCAAATTTATGTCAAAATTGACGTTCGTATGTGTCACTCTCAGAGCACCTAAATTTACATGATTTTTTTTCTAAGTGTGTACGTTACGTTTAGATATTTTAAAATATTTTAACCAAATTTATGTTTTGGCCAAATGTCACCCCATTTCTATGACGGTGGTCATTGATGAATATATTCACATGCTTAAAATTGTATTTCTTGCTAAAATGTGAATGTTGAAAAGTAGGGAACAAATTTTTTGATTTTTTGACCCATTGTCACCCCCACTAACGGTATATTTTAAATTGACTATCTCTATATGAAACATTTTACTGAAAACAAAAAATGGAAGACGCTAAGAAATGTAATAATTTTCATGTAACTTCCACAGTATTCCAAAATTGTATTACTTCTATGAGATTAAATGTGCAAAATATAGCCAAGTGGGCCAAAATACATCCATTAGCCATTAGATGTTCTTGTAACATAATTACTAGGTTGCCAAGTGAGTATAATATTTAATTAAAACTTAAAGGTCTGGATTAAAAGGCTGTCTGGTATTCGGTGCATTACAGTACAGTGCAATAAAATGGAACTAATTTGAGTAGACCGAAGCACGAAAAATAAAAAATAAACCCAAACAAGTCCGAGTACAATCCCCGTAAAAAAAAAGCATAATATTTTCTGTCAATTTACGGTTCATTATAGTTTTATTGCTCTTCGTCTGACCGCCGCAGAACGTTCCCGAGGTTGGCCGGTGGCAGTCCAAATGTAACAAATAAGGAATATACACAGCAGCTCACGCGCCAAGGCCTCCACCGACAGAAATCTTCGCGCGACGTCGCGACGTGCCAATTAAAACTGGTTCAGTCCAAAAGCACGACGCGATTGCGGCATCACGGCCGCGGATTCCTTCCCGTTGCCCACCATGGAATCTGCTGCTGGGGGTATTTTCAACAACAAAAAAAAAACGCATTCAATAATAAAAAATAAAAATAAAATCAACCATCGGACCTGTGCGAGTTGTGGCCAAAATCTGGTCTGACTCGCAGCATGCATTATGCAAATATTTGCAGCACCGAACAATGTCCGATTTAATGAATTCGCGCTGACCACGCCAATGCACTCGGCAAAGGTCGGCTGGTTTTTTTTTTTGTTTAATTCTGCTCGTTGTCTTCGGGAGATGAGGACAAGTAGCTTAGTTGATATCTGCTGAAAAATTACTCATACACACACATGGGCCAGGACAATCCGGGTTGATGTGGTTCTGATCGTAGGGCAAGGTTGTTGATTATTCAAATTAGAGCTACCTCCTGGTGGGAGATCTGGTTTAACTTTTTTTTCCGGGGTTCCTAGTTCGGATTTGTTTTGGGTCGAAAGGCGTATGCTGCTATCTGGAAAAGGATCGGGGCGTGAACCAGAGTTGCCATGTGAATGAAATTTAAGTCCCGATCCACGGTAATTAATCAAGCTTACACATGTATGCAGACAAAGATCCGACGACTGGACGGGGACTGGAAGTTTACCGAGCTTTTATGATTGCATGTAGATGGTCGTTGGCAGGCGTATGAATGTTTCGTTGTTCTGTGATGGATTTGTCTAGACGAGTGGCTACAGACATCGAACAAGTGGATGATTTGTCATTCATCCTTGCTATTGACAACTGCTTTTCAGTGGCGTGGATAAGGCCATTATCGGACTCGAACCGAGCAGCATTCTAAGACTGGAATTCACGGTGACAAAATTAGGCAGAAATTAGCTCTCACTGGATATTGATGCCGTCGTCGACGTCTTGCCACGGCGATGGAAAGTGATGGGTATAATGGGAAGTTTTGTCTTTCGAGGTGCGAGAAGTGGTTTTCGTGGAATTCACATACTCCAACTTCATACATATTCATTTTCGAAGGCGTTCGATGCGTTCGTTTACTTTGCGTAGGGTTAAGTGTGTAGGCTTCCGTTAATAGAGTTCCATTTGTTGTTGTCCATAATGTTGAACATTGCTACTGCTTCGTATAATTAGAAGCAAAACAAATATGTAATCGATAGGTTCAACTTTTCTCGCTGCTTAATCAAATGTTCAATTTATTAACGCTTGAAGTCACGAGATCAAGTCCAGCAACCGTTTACAGTTCGGCCCAATTATCCGAACCACTTGTGCACTCCATTTTCGCGCACTCGAATCGGTTTTATTTCGGTCATCAAAATGTCGCCATTTAACATGATCACCAATTTCGCAGGTATTTTTACGCAGTCGGTTAATTGAATCTTTAACATGTTAGCAATTTTTCGTCGTTGCTTTTTCCATGCTCTCCTTGTTTCATTTTTAATAATCTCATTTTTTCTCGATTAAACACCGAAAAACTGCGTTGACGATCATTTCGACGTGGGTTCCAATTTTAAAGATGGATGACCAAGGTATTCAATTGCTGGGTAACTCTTTTTTTTATTTTGGTCCAAAAATGATGAGTGAACCGCGGAAAAGATAAAACACAGTGCGCTGAGCAAAGAAACATGACATGATTACAGGGTTGCGGGTAAACAATTATTATGCAAATGACTGGGATGTTACCTTACGCTGTGGCTGAAGCTCGCTTCGCTCGGTGACGGTTCAACGGGGTCCACTAGGTGAATCGATCGGCGAAAACAATTTCCACCGGCCGGGTTGTCATTATTTTAAAATCGTTCGGCTAATTTAAAAAAAAAATGTTAACTCTGCTCTTTTCTTTTCATTCCGATCGCCCGGGACCGTCAGGGTCAGCTAGTTCTTTGATTTTCGTTGCAATACACATCTCGCTCATCTCGTTTTTCAAAACGGTGGCAATCATTGGGCAATAATTGGTGGTACGAGATGCCTGATTATATGAATGGGCTCGAATACCGATCTCATTAAAGTTCCTTTCGGGTGTTCGGTGGAGATGAAAACCGAATGGGACTTTAATTAAAAAATTGTATCACCTAAAGGATTGTTGTTACACTTTGTTGCGCCGTTGCGCTCGATACAGGAGGGAGGTTAATATTCTTAAATTCATACTTTCACAACATATTTACGTGATGTCTCTGAAATGAGTTTAAATCATTTGGAATTAAGGGTGCCGCATTGTTTAAAGAGTTTTGCATGCAAGTTTGGAGCGGAAATTTTTCATTCATGAATCTAAATTCCTTCGGTTTGGCTGTATCCCATAGGAACGTATTTTTCACTTTTAGGACCACAATTAAATTATGGACAGAAGTAAATAAATGAGCTCCCTAGTAGCGCGCTTGTCACAAATCAATCGTAGAAACTCATATACGACTTATTTCAGTCATAAATAAGTTGCTGTAAATTATTGTGATGTAAGTGTGCTACTCGGGCTAGTTATGATTTCATATAATGAGAATCTTGCCCAGAACGTCATATATGGACTCCGTGGAATACAAAGGCAGGCTTAGGCAGTAGAGAGTTACTAAACTCATTAGGCGACAAGCTAATCGAGCAAACCCGAGTTTGTGTAGTAGATTCAAAAGAGATGATCAAAACTCATCAAACGTTTCCCACGACCTCGCGATAACGATCTATGACCATCCCGTGCACCAGGACTACCACACAAAAACAGTGTCTTCTTAATTGGTGAATTTTGCATTTTCGTTAATTTCGCTAATAGTGCGCTCGAACAATAATTTACGACAAGTCTATGGTCGTTAATTGAGCACCGTGATCATCTTCGTCTCGTGTCGAATCATTAGCTGTGCCCGATGTTTCCATAAAAAAATAACATTATTAGAACTGTTCCTTCACTTAACCTCCTGTGAATGGTGCCATCATTCATAAATCCGATCATTTTCATGGCATCAATGAGGTGGAGGTGCCATGCGTCGTACGTATGTTGTTTTCGTAATTTTATTATTCCAATCCGTGAGCTTGTTTTCCTTAAATACGATCGCGTTTCGGCTGTAAAACTCCATTAAAAGCGTGGGCAACCCCCCGGGGGAGATGGGTCATAAAAGAGCTCAACTTAAATTCGTTCGGCTGAGGGGAGGGATGCCATGAGCCGCAACGTGTTTGTGTGTGTGTGTGTCTCTATCACTTAATTAGTCAGTACAAGACACAAACTGATTACAATGTCCAGCTTTTGGTGGGCTTGGGCAGATGTTGGATTTATTGCCGTCGATGATTGATGATCGACACCAATTAGTGCGTCGCGTCGTAATCAGAGAGTCAGCCATTTGTGGCTGGCCGATGTCTAGTCGAATTAAGTTGCGTCGTCGATTGGATCGCTTGGTGACACCTCCGGAAAATTCAATTTCAATCCCAATCGATCGATTGAGGTTGGCGTGGAGCCTAATCTGAGATCCAATCTGTTCACCTAAAAATAGCGAGACAATACAGCCGAAAATGTGCGAATTGAAGTTTCTTGTTTCGACCCAAATGATCAGTGCGAAAAAAAAATGCGGTCGGTCACAACAAAGAGGGTTCGAGATCAGAGTCGATTTCCTGCCGCGTTATTGTTATCGAGACCTGGCCTTCACGATCCGCCTCTCAGTAATTGGCGGCGAAATCGAGTCAGTTGGTTGCTCTTCCGGACCTCACGAACTGGGTCCGGATGTCGATCGGTAGCTATGTATAATTTGGCAATCCTCTTCCAGCATATCTTAATTTGATGACAATGTTGGAATTGGGGCCTGTTCATGAGCTACGCAGCTTTTCCTCTCCTTCGCCGCCCATGATCATACTACCAACATTATGAGTTTGATTGCAATCAACATGCGAATTATAGACATCGTCAAATACCATTGCATTCTGACCACCAAGCCCAAATACCGACTGCAAATGCATTGTAAATACAAAACTGGAAATCCAATTAACGATTTCCCAATTCGTAGCCTAGCCCACCAGGCCGAACCGATTTTTGCACTCACCCTCTCCGGCAGTGTCGCACACATTTTTCCTCCGCGACGACGACGACGACGGTGACGATGGGCGCAGATTCATTTCATTTTCAAACAATCGAATTCACCGAGTCATTCTTTGCCAAGCCTCTCTGCCGCGCAGATGCCACACGGGCCCTTGATCGACCGAAATGATGCTGCCGATGTTTGTTGGTGAAACCTATGAATGGGAGTGTTGCTGACGCATTGGTCGATTTCGTTTTCTTCTGGGGATGAGATCTCGGCATTGTGCAACGCGTGTACTGCTCCAATGACTACGACGCCGACGACGTGCTGGTTGCTGTTTGTAGTGTGTACGTACATATTTGATTGAAATTCTCGAACGACCTTCAACAGCGAAGCTGTCGCAGAAAAAAAAAAGAACTCGCACGGCCTCTCTCCTATTGAGACATTTGGGAAACGAAACCATCGCGCGATCGTCACCAAGTCACGCTAGAGAGCAAGCATGGTGAGATGCGTCGCATGTCTTGGCCACGTTGACATGCATCTCTGCAGTTTCTGCTACTCCGGTTGCTGGTAGTTTCCCAGCAATGGTCCCAACGGCGGACGCCGCAGTGATTTATAAAGTAATAACGATTCCATAAATCCGTCAGAGTGCATCGAATGCGATCATCATGTCAAAGCGATCCTTCCCAGCGCGACGGCGACGTGGGAGAAGTAAAGGGACGTGATCTTGAAGATTGGTTCTGCACAATGACGAAATGCCCCCGGAGAAGGCACGTTTCGCAGCGGTGGTGGACTAATCCGTTGGACATGAGTCGATTGTCGCAATCGAATGGCACTTCGCAGTTGGCTGGTTGTGGTGGTTGGTTGGTAACTGAGCCAATAGGCCGTAGATGGGCTTGCACTTTAATGACGCTGTTGGAGCTGGGGCAAACATGAGTGCCATCATGAGCAGCGAAAGGATAAATACGGGAGCACCTAGAGGTGTCACTTGGCTACCAATCAGTGTCATCGTTGGAGGTTGAATGTCCGGTTAGGTGAGGGATGTGATGGGTAACAAGAATGGAACATGATAGATTTACAAGGTTTCGGCATGGTTCAAATTGGCGGTTCTTAGCCTACTAGGCACGTAAAATATGTGCTCTATTTCACATCAATGAGCAAGTTGTTAAGAACATGGCGTAAGGAAGAAGAAAACGGAAGAAGGGTTCATATGGTCACAATTTGTGATGGTTTGTTTTTTCTGAAAAATGAAGGTTCTCCATGTTACTTATAGGAGAAAGTGTCAGTTTCTTCAAAGAAATCCAATATGGCGACTAAATTTAATACCCAAGTAACTATTCTGGTTTTATGAAGAACCTGTAGACCATTATTTAGACTTGTAGAATGCTCTAAAACCTCGATTAAATTTGCAAATTTGAAGTATGAAGTAATGAGATTGGGTTGTTGGTGGAATGCTTTATATAGAAAAAAACAGCAAAAACAGGTTTTCTTCCATTTAATTCCACTTAATTCATTTTTATCTCCATGACAGACAATGTGCATTCTTCACCAGTGTCAATCCCACTAAAGACTCGAAATCTAACCCCCTTACGTACTCAACAAACAAACCTGTCAAGATCACAGGTATAAAAATGAAACTACGACGTACATATTCGGATCCTACCTAACGAATAACCCAAGAATTAAGTGAAGAAAATAAATAAGTTAAGAAGGAAAATCTAAACAACAAGGGGGTAAGATATCAATAAGTCTTTCCACTAAAGAATGATACTGATGAATACTGCACATTGTAGTCGAATTACGTTGGATACAAATTACTAAGCGGAATTAAATGGAAAATAATATCTTTTGAGCTCTTGTGAATATTCCAGTAACATCCCAATTCACAACTGTCATTCAAAAGGTATTCAAGGGAAAAGTTGCAAGGAAATGTCCAAGAGTATTTGATTCCGAGAATAAAGGGTGTACCGTTTAAAATCCGGACACACTCAAATTGCTCTAACTTTTGATCCGTTGGGTAAAGTGAATTGGAATTTTGAGCTAGACTACGTACGTTTTAGGTTCAGAAGTCCCCAAACCTTGCAGAAAAAACAGAATACGGTCGCAAAAAGCCATGCCCGGAAGTTGTACGACCAGAAGTTAACGAAACCACACTGCTGCGTAATGGATGACGAGACATATGTGGACTTCAACCAGATTCCAGGAAACCTGTATGTGAACCTCCGGCCACAGAAGATGTCGAAGTTCACTAAGAAGTTCTTAATTTGTCGAGCGATTTGTACTTGCGGAAAGCGGAGTACACCTTTCGTTACCGCAAGCACCATGAATGGACAGGTTTATTTGGAAGAGTGTCTCCAAAAGCGGCTTCTCCCTTTCCTGAAGGCTCACGACGGTCCGACGATCTTCTGGCCGAATTTGGCATCATGCCACTACACGAAGGTCGTGATTGAGTGGTATAAGGCGAATGATGTCGATTTCGTACCGAAAGATCTGAACCTCCCAGACACTCCGGAACTGCGCCCAATATAAAAATACTGGACCATTATGAAGGAGCACCTTCTAAAACGACCTAAAGTGGTGAAGAATGTAGAAGAAATGAAGAAAGCATGGGTTAATATGCAAAAAACTGTCGATTCTTAGGTCGTGCAGAACCTTATGGGTGGGGTTAAGGCCAAGGTTCGCGCATTCGGATATAAAGGCGAAATAAATTAAATGAATGATGCCAAAACTAACTTTAATTGATTATTTTCACTTAAAATGACTTGAAATAGCCGGAAATTCCGTAGAAATTCTGGAAATTTTATAGATCTTCAGGGAATTTAGAAAGCGAAGACTACAAATCAAGAAGACTGGCAACTCTGCCAAAAAGCAGGAGGCAGTAAGGCTGGCGCACAATGCATAAGTTTCCGGGTTTTTTTGACAGATAATGCATCGGCTAACTGTCAAAAAACCTGAAAACTTATCGATTGTGCGCCGGCCTTAACGGCAACGCCTCTGCTGAGCAAAAGTGGAACCTGTTTATGATGGTGTGTTCACGAATGCATTTACACACATAGGTAGAAATAAATAGCTGGCATTTATTGGTTTTGTTATGATTGTCGTAAAAAGTGAAACGTTTCTTTCTTTGCTTTTTGCTGACAACGAGTAAAATTCCAGCTTTAGTGATGTATTTATGGGCATTCGTATGGTGCATTAGTAAAATGCATGCCCGTTCCGCACGGCCTTGGCAATGGATCGTTCTTCTTTTTGAATCCTTGAATTTTCAGCAGCTTCCGAATGACAGTAGTTAACTCAATGGTGATGGAAGCTGCGAATTCCTTATAACAGGCAAAACAAAAAAAAATATATTTCGGTTCCTCGTTCACAAGTAAAATTTACTTTCACTAGGTATCGATCCTAGTTTCAATCCTCTACTTGATCCACCATAGACGAGTGCACGGGTGAACTTTTGTTCATCTACTGAACAAAAAGTGACACAACAGTGGGGCACGTAACTTTTGAAAAGGGCCTATCATATTTTGTAAACAACTTCCTAGGTCCGTTTCACGAGAACCGAAGTACGCCCACGAAAACCAAGACCACTATTGGGAAGGGGATGGTGTTGTTAATTTGCGTGGGCGTATTAGGATCGCACGAAAAGGCTTTAACGAGTTTTGTGTACACAAGTTGATAGGCCCGTTTCAAATGTTACGCGAGTATTATTCATGTGTTCATTTTTAATAAACAGGACCCCGCTGTTGTGTCGCTTTTTGTCGAGTGAGTGAACTCAAATCCATCCGTGTACTCGTCTATGACAAATTTTTCGGTTTGCAGTTCGAAAACCCCCTGGGATTAGGATACAAATTGCCGTGAAATTTTGTAGTGTAAAACAAAAACAACAACGAGTACCGGGTAATGATCACACACACAGTCACTGCTTATGACCAGTCTCACTAAAACTTGTGCTTCAAAGTTCATCTCTTTGATTGACAGAGGCGCTGTTTTCAGTGACGTTTGACATTTGTAAGGGAGAAGGGAACAGTTGCCAGTCTTTTTCATTTGTAGTCTTCGCTAAAAGTGACTCACTCTCTGAGTTAGACTTTCGATTCAGATGCTCCTTCATCCCCAGATTCATGTGTGTCATGGCAAGCAAGTCCTCATTTTTTTTTTCACTGATACAAGCTTCAATCTCCGATCGCAAGAGCATGGCAATGTTAACTGTTGCATTCTTTTCAGCAGACAACAGGGTTACTATAATCTGTAAACCAAAACGGAATTTTACTACAATCTTTTCACCACCATTATGTCACCATGTTTTAGAAACAGACTAGAGTTAAATCACATTGGAACTAAAATGAAACTTTTCACACTAGACGTTCGCTACGTGATCGACTTTTAACTGGCACGTTTTTAACTTGTCCGCTAATTGAGACAATTTTTCAGTTGAAGTACATTTTCTGCCAAAATGATGCAATTTCAAAATGTCAAGATTAACTGGATGAACACTGATGCTTTTTAAATGCATTTCAATTAGTGGATTCCGTTCGTTAGGTGAAAATCAAACATTATTTTCTCAGCTATCGAATGTCTAGTGTATCAGTAAACAAACATCTGATCTTCAATGCACTGATTGGATAGTAATTTTCAAACCCTTCATGGTCACCAATCGGTCAGATGGAACTTATTAGTAGGCTTAGTTGCTAGAGATATAGCAACAGCAGTTTACAATTATAGTTTCAGAACCACGACTTAAAAAAAAAACTCACCTCAAACAGCTCAAGAAAGTTTCGGAAGTATTCAACTAGCGCCCACTCCTGTGCTGTGAATATGAGATCGTGAGACGGTTCAATAAAGCATTCACGCCAGCTCTATGTAGTTCGAGACTTTTCATCATATTACGTAAGTAATGCTAACGTGTTACGCTGATTGTTTTAAGTGTTGGGGCTTATTTAGGTCCTTGACGGAACATTGACATTCGTTTCACACAAACTCGGAAGTTGAGCATTTAGCTCCTCCTCCATACTAGATAACGGGTTTTGCTCATCCATATCAAGTCAATCTCCAGATTCTTCGATATCGGTTAAGATGTGTCTGTTTACTTTATCCATTTCGACTTACAATTCCAGACCTCGGTATCACCCGGCCTCTTCTTAGCCTCTGACATGCATAACAAGCAAATCACTTTCTCCTTCAATATATGTATTTTTACGTCACTCTTTCCAAGTTTCACTTTAAAGGTTTTTTCCTCTCGAAGTATCAATCGACAGAAAATTCAAGGGAATTTTATTTAAATTCAAATTCGACATCGCTGAAGTCGTCGTGAATGGAAACAAACCCTCCAAAAATCAAATGCGTAGAGACGAGACCGATGCGCAGGATCTATAGGTGAGGCAGAAGGAAACGTAAGTCGACTGTTTCATTCATCCGGTGTTCTCGTCGGATCGAGAGAAAGAAAGAGTCGGCTAGTTTCCTTCTGTCTCACCTGTAGATCTGGCCGTTCTTGCTCATCGAGACGAAACCAGTGAACTGAGATTTTTGACGTTTGATCAGCGCACCAAAACGCAATCTCGAACAAGTACGAGCAGGAGGACAAATAGTGATTCATCCCTGTGTGCTAGATAGAGCAAGTGCGAACAAACGTCAAAAAACTAATAGTGAATTCGTTTATTATGCAGTTCCAATCTGGATCGGGTGTCAAAATTGGGTCTGCTTGTTTTCTGACAAACGTCAGTTTGCTCATTTGTTTTTAAAACCCAGCTCCGGTTGAGGTTTGCACTGCCAAAAAGTTCGGTTTCGCACTGATAATAAACGAATTCGCTATAAATGACGCTAAATAGTTGCCTCATACAAGCTTGTTTGAGGTTACTCAAACATGAGTCAGACATTTTCATTTTCATAACTTCTTTCGAAACGTCAAAGCATGAGTAGTTGAGATTTCTGAATATGAGCAACATTGACTCAACAATACATAAATAAAGGCGGATCTCAATTTTGAGATTTCAGCACATTTGTTGACTCAAAAAGAAACAAACTGGAATTGTGAGCAGGCTTGAAAAATCTCATTACAGCTAAAACGCCACTCTTCAAAATTAAGAAACTATGAGATATAATAATAATAATATTTTTTTATGTAATATACAAGAAGAAGAGGTAAAGTTTGTATTGGACACATAAAACCTGTCAATTTTGCATTCACAGGGTCACAATTAGCTATTTTAGCTGTAATGAGATATTTCAATGAGTGAATACCCTTCGTTATAACTAATAGGTAATTGCGATCCTCTGGAAGTGACATTGACAGGTTTTATGTGTCCTACATAAGCTTTACCTCCTCTTCTTGTATCTTACATATAGAAATTATTATTTCAATATCCCATAGTTTCATAATTTCTAAAAGTAGCTTTTTAACTGTAATGAAATTTTTCAGCCCTGATTGTGAGAATGTAAAAAATACGAAGTTTTCCTTTCCGTCGTAGAAGAAAATTTGAAAATTTCGAAAGAATTCATTCGAAAATGATGCAAATTGCAGCCGCCGTGGATGCAGAAACGTACCGCAAAATAATTGGTAATTGTTTTGCATTTTGTTTTATTTGATGCTTGATTTAACTGTTTTTCAGTTTTTGGTTTATTAATCCTAAAGAAAAAACGAAAAGACACGAAATATTTGCCCATTTGTGTATTTTTGACTCATTTCCCTATATTTTGGATGCTTTGGAAATGAGTAGAAATAGGGGAATTTACGTATTCTTGTCAATCTAAGCAGCGTCCGCACTTCTATTAGCATATTCTCAGTGTCGCGCACATATATGACGTGTCTGTTTGTTTATATTCATCTGCTGCTTGCTTCTCTATCCATTCCAATCGACAGAATTTTTCAAAACGGTTTGAAAGCGTTTTTATAACGCTCCAAACTTCTCAGGTGAGTGTTACTATTGTCGGCAGCCTCTTTTTCTTCGGCAACCTTCCCATTAGAACTGCGTGTTAAATAGCTGTTCTATTATCGGCAACTCGAAATCAACCCCATTTTTTAGTGCGTATGCTTCATTTGAAGAAAAATCTGGCATTACAGAATTGCTCGGTCGTACAAATATAATCAGATTGAAGCTGAAAGACTAAATAATCGTTTGGAAACATTCAGGGAAGTGTGTAGATGGGAAACCATAGTGAAATTAACGTTTAAATTTTGGTTGCCGAAAACAGTCAATAGGTGCCGAAGCCAACATTTACCCTAACTCATCAACAAGTACCTCGCTATTTTACTCAATATTTAGTTCTGGCTATGTTACTAAATTTAGAGTAGATCGGGTTGTAATGAAATTGAGTGAGTTTTCACTAAATTTTGAGTAGCCATGAACGAGCGTGCACACACGTTCTAATTGCAACGCGTTCAAGATGCATTTTACCGAAGAGGTGTTGCGGATTTATCATCGGCGTGACATAAATTTATTCGGCGGCGTGAACAATTTTACTGCGGCGGCGCGCCGGTTCAATTTCATCGGCGGCGGTGGCGTATGAAAATCGTCGGCGGCGGCGGCGTGGTGTGGCGGCGCACAGGTCTACTTAGAACTTCAGGGTAGTTTTGGGGACTTCATTCGCCCAGATGTTCTAGGTCTTTTCTGAAACTTGGAGTAGCTCATTAATGTTCTGAGATATTGGTCGAATTGAGAGAAGAACAAAATAAATATAAAACTGGGAAAAAGTTTATGGAACTTCAATAAGTAAAGATCGGGGAACTTAGTAGATGATCATGGAACGGTTGAGCTTTTTTTTTGCCTGTCAGGAATTCTTAGTACTGTGCTGGGAGTGAGTACAGTGCTGGAAGTGATTAGACATTGTTGGATATTTTCCAATAAAATATTCTAAAGGGGAAGTGCGGGTTAGCCCGGCATCCCATCACTTTTCCTAGATATCAGTTTTAGTGCACCTAAATAATTCACAGGTCATTTCTCTATTCATTATTTTGAACATTCCGAGACACATTGGATCCACAATGTACTGTCAAGGGGCTGTTCAGTAACTACGTAGACAGCTGAGGGGGGGGGGGGGGGTTTGGCAATTATTCACGGCCCATACAAATTTTAAAAATTGTGTATGGGCACGATTACGCAGGGGGAAGCAAAATTATCAAAACATACCGAAGTATCTTCCGTGTGCTGCTGCATGTTATTTTTTGCCAGACGATTCCAAGGTTTCGACAGCACTAAAATATCGGAATCCTGTTGTTTTGCCGCCTTAACCTTTTAGCATCATCCTTGTGCGATTATAGATTATGTTGATCAATAATATATTGTTAATAATGATTTTGAAAAATATGCTTTGTTGGGGTAAGACCATCACCCTATTTGGAGTGCTGGGTATAAGGGTGGTTCACAAATATTAACTCTTTATGGCTCTTTCGAATTGTTTTGAAGCCCCCAACAGCACTGCAAAATTTGAAGAAATTTGGTTGAGATCACCAAATTGCACCAGGATTTTAAGGAGAGTCTTTGAACATAAAGGGAAACGGAATGAAAGTATGCATTTGCTTGTCACAAATTCACACTTTTCTCAACATTGGACACGTTTGATATTTAGATTGAGCAACTGATGCAGAGTAACTGTTTTGAACTTTGCAAATCTATTCGACTACTGTGCAAAACTTTAACTAATCAGTTAACTTGCATAAATGTAAATCAAGTTCAGAATTCTCAATAGTTACCAGTTTAAAGTGTAATGTGCCAATGAATGCTTTTTTTAATGATCATGAATACCATCATTATTCACTAAGCCTCACAAACATAATTTAAGCAAATTTTAGAATGCAAAAAGCTCGTTTGGTAAAAAATGACGGTCTTACGTAAATTTTTGTCACTTTTTGTAATAGACAGTAATTAACAAAATAAGCTATTTAAACCTTGCTACTACACAATTCCTATTCAAAACTGTCTAGACATGGACACTGTAAAGGAAAGATAGCCAAATTTGCTCTTTATTATTATAAAATAGCCTTAATGCTTAAGGGACCGGCCTTACCCCCAGTTCCCTTACATCTCTACTGAACCTGAACATATGAGGATCTAATATCTCACCAGCCAGTGCACAGTGGGCGAAAACTGACCCAGAACCGCACTTATTTCATGCCGCTGGTTCCAAGAGGTTTGAGATTCTTATGTTAAAAATTCCGGTGAATCGAATCTTGCGCAGGCAACGGGAAGTGCCTCATTTTGCCCGTTTCTTCCAATTCTATGGTGAAATTAGTAGTTATTTGGCTTTATATGCGACTGCTTGTTATCGACAGCCAGCGCCTCACAATATCAACTTCGATCGACAAAATCGATGCGGCGAAGAGACTGCTAGCTGAAGTCGAGCAGCTTCGTAGCATTCTAGAGCCTCAGTGGGCGTCTTCAACCACATTTTCAATCGCTTGTCTCTCTTTCTCCCGTCGTTTCGTTGGTCTTTCTTTTAAGCACCGGTGAAGCGGACGAGTGAAAGAGCGCTCAACTGTGATAGTTTCGTCTTTCATGAAACCAGGCATACCAAAAGTACCGCCTCATGACAGTATTCCAACGGCTGTCGCTTTCTTTTCCCTACGCCAGCCTTGAGATTGAGCTATAAGCGACAGCCCACAGTGAGGCTGTTATACGACATGCAACGTTGCCGTCTTGTGCAGTACACGACAGCTCGTTCTCAGTCATGTCAAGAGCAAATTTTCATTATGTCGTAAGTAACATTCGCACCGATCCGAGAAAAATAAAGTTTTGTTTTGATGACCGAAAAGTTATTCCTATTTCCAATTAAACACATATAATCTCATAGTGATAGCAATGTTTAACATATTAAGCCGGGTTTTAATCATACAAAGGCAAATCGCTAGCTTTCATGCTAAGAAATACTGGTTTTTGAGTCAAAAGTTATTATACGTCGTTTGGTGGCCCCTATTGTTACTTAAGTCAAAGTGTATTTACCAGGATATTCGGGAGAATTATCAATTATGTCTCCTTACGTGCAGCCCATTCATCATTTTAGGACCACCGAAATCATCTTAGCAACAAACAGTTCGATTTATTCACTTTAATAATGAGAAAGCGAAACGACGAAAGTACACTTTTCACGGGTTTCTCAGTGCTGTTACTTAAGGCAAACGGCATGTCCATAGAAATCGGGTGACGTAAGTAACATCGAAAACTATTTTGATCGGAAGGTGATTACGTCAAAAAGCAATTTGACTGGTAAATAAATTTAAAAATGGGATGTGATCCTATATTCGGACAGTATATAGTGAAATCGCAGGAGCATCGATTGACACTGATAGCTCGACTTTGTTTACCTTTGTTACATTCGACGTAATGAAAATTTGCTCTTGATGTATTTTGTTCGTTCGGCTATGACAGCCTCGGATGGTCATTCGTAACGTTCCTCGTACATACAACAAGCAGTCCGTCGAACTGCCGATTCGTTGCTGCTGTCTTTGAAATTTTGTTTGTGTGTCGTAAGACTACACTACCAGTGTGGCGCCGGAGCTCGTTCGGTGTTGCTATCACGTTCGTGCTGCCCATTGCAAAATTTTCATCCGATATTTTTTTAAAAACGCGCGGTCTCCGGCGAAAAATATAAGCCTACCCGACACCAACCTGACTTCTACCAAACTCCAACCCGATGTTGGCCCGACATTGACCCGACATAAACGCAAAATTGACCCGACATCACCCGACATTTAACCGACGTCGACCATAAATTGACCTTACATTGATCCGACATCGGGCCGACATATCTGTTCGGGATCATTCTTCTGGGTTTCTTCCATACTCCACTGCCGTATATCAATTGTATATAATGTCTCGTGACAGCCTTTTCGTGACAGCCACTTGGGTAAGCTGAGGGATGTCGTCGATTTGTGAAGGCTGTTATGACGACAGAAACATTGAGAACCTGGTCATAAAGAATTGTATAAATACAGCCCATTCGGTTCACTACGTTCCAAGCACGATGATTTTAGCAAAGCGGGTATATATGCGACTGTTCTAATACAGCTTTCATTCGTTCGTGCGTGCGCTGTTGCCAATACACTTCGAATTCAGATCTGAACGTACGGTAGCAAGCGGCAGTAAAGCACACAAAGCAACAGTCAATTCAGGTATAAACCAACTGTCGCGAGGAGGCTGTACTATTTGGAAGCCTGCGATGAAACACATCAACAGACGCATATGACGGAAAATGACGGTTTAGTGCTAAAATATAATAAAAAAATATGTCAAAGACGCCATTTTGAAAAAAAAAGATCCAAAATGGCCGAATTTTTGCAAAAATGTGAATGATTGTCCATAGCACATAATTATGCAAAATTTCATGCAAATCGAAGATGGTCGAGTCTTAATGTTTTTTATCCTATTTGGCCTGGAACTAGTCTATTGAATAAGTACGAACGAATGGTTTTTAAGAACCTCCATCAAAAAGAGGTTGTTTTCAGTGAGAATTATTGCCCCTGATCTTTGTACTCACCTCTCAACCTGGATCAATCAAAGTGTGGACTGTAAGTTTCATTAATTTCAAAGGAATTTACAGCTCATGAATCAAGTTAATTTCGAGTTACCAAACCCACCTCCCATTTTATGACCTTTTAAAAAGCCCCTCAACCAAAACCGTTAACGGGAGCAAATAAAATGTGTCGACGGTAAAGACCGCTCATTAAATTCAGTCCGATTCTGTGTACCACCCATCGGCTTCCAGTGGTACCGGACCGACGCTGGGACCAAAACAACGACGACGCCACCGGAGGAGATCGGACACGATCGGAAAATCAATTTGACCCCGCCATTATCGATAATGATAATTGCGGCAAGGGCACCACAGTTGAAGCCAGTGACTCTGTCCACTGACCGAACCGAACCCAGTACCAAATTATACGTGCAACAAGATCCAGACCGAGTCTTCGAGGAAAATGCAATTAAATCATATCACAATTTACCGCTCTGATCACGTATCCTTGCTCTGGAATTGATTTGAATGCCTCCCGCTGCGAGGTCATAAGTAACCGAAGACGATACGCAGTCGGTCCACGAATTTCTTGTACCTACCGAGGAGGATTTCGAAATTGGCGGAATCCACGTACAGTTCGAGGAGAAGAAACAAAAAATTGGCAATAACATGTTGGAGATGTTTTTTCCTCTCCGACTGCCATGGTAAATCAGATAAAAGAAATCTCAAGTTGAAGTGGATGCCTACCCGTGTGCGATCACCGTGGACAGCTAGCTGCTGTGTGGAAGGCGATTAACAACCGCCAGGCAGTTACGCACATTGTGGCTCTTCTGACAGGCTCCCGAAGTATGTAGTGCCAACCGATCTGGAGTTAATCCACCTAGTTGTGTGAACCGAGCAACTCCGAAACATCCTTACAAACCTTATCGATATTTTCATTTAGACAAATGAGTCTGCTGCTGGGTCGATCCTCCGAACTGACTTAATTAATTTACCGGTTCCTTGCTTGGAAACATAGTAGCCCATAGCAAGGATAAAGTGCGGCTTATCTCATCCGAAACGAAGGCATCAGGCGGGACGAGCCGAATTCGATGTTCAACTCACCAGCTCGTAGCTCATAGCGGACGAAAAATTTCACTCATTTAATTGAATTTATTTCGTTTCGTTTTGTACTGACCATTTATGGTGTTTGGGCGACTCCGACGACATGTCCAGGACCGCCTCGTGCCTCCTCAAAATAAAAATCCCCTCACCCGGCAGAAGCATCGCCTTCGTTGCTCCAGGGCTTACTTTCTGCAGCAGCCGATCACAGGGGACGGACCACAATTTGTAAATTAATTCGTTTTTAATTTAAAGCCGGTTTGAAGCCAACTGCTGCGGCTGCTGTAGCTGTGACGGCTAAACCAGCGTTTCATCTTGAGCCCTCAAGCACGTGAAGAAATTCGTCGTCGATCGAAGTGTTCAATGGGGCGCAGAGATGGGCTTGCACACATGGTGACGGGGACGAGCAATTTTCGTACGGATCAGTATTGTTCCACAAATTTGCTGGCAAAAAAAAATCATTCAGCGCGGTTTGGCGGTTTCCACATCAAACGGAATGGTTTTTGACAAATTATCGTCAATAAACATTGCTGGGATTGTTGTTGCGTTCAGCGAGTGTGAGCTGTGCCATTTATGGGGAGGAGATGATTTTTGGTTTGGGTGCGCGGCGCGAATCTTATCGCACCGAACCGCAAAATATTTGTCAACGGTTCCTTCAATCACAGGCATACAGTCGAGAAGAAGAAAAAAAAAACGATGATTGCGGACCACATATGGATTGACATAGGATCAGGTGCCGCCTGCAGGAGGTCATTATCGCGGGGTTTTTGAAATTACACCGAAACCATAATCAACATGATTTGTCACAAGAGAGACCACGCAGGATTAGAGCGGCTATCACATTATTTCAAGAGGGATTCCATCTTCCATGACCTTTGGATTGATTTAAGAGATTTTGTTAATCGATTTGCTTTGTCGAGTTACCTTGAGGGATAACTGTAGAAGTCTAATTGGGTTAACTCCAGTTAATCATACGAGTCAGCACTTCAGAGGTGTCGAGTAGCACAGAGAGTAGCAACGGTGTAAAAAAGTTCCCTTTATTTCACTTCAAACTAATTCAAAACCTTCAATTTTATTTCACTAGCCTACACTTGCGTACAATACTTGAACTGTCAATACAATATCCACTATTCTATACAATTTCCACTTTCCACGTATTCTTCTGCTTGATGGGCTTTCTCAGGGTGGCCAGACCTACCGACCTACCGATTTTCGGGATGCCTACCGATTCACAGACGAAAGGTTAAAAACTACCGATTTTTCACTTTTCCTACCGAGAAGCACAGATTTTGAGTAAAATTTAAAAAATTGTCGGGGAAATGTCGGCTCTGGCAATACCTTAACCTATCATCGTCAGGAAGAAATAAAGTCCTAGAGCACTCAAAGCCGTCATTTGCCCTACCTATGTTTTGTTTTACGTGTAGTCAGATTTGTATTGTTTTGGAGCAGAGTCCCCCCCCCCCCTACGCACTTGATCATATCTAGACCCAAATTGGAACAACGATGCATAATAGTAGATGCTAAATTTTCCGACGATGCCACACAACTCCCGAAAAGTCCTCCCGAATAACAGGTGATGACTTAGCCGCATCCACGAATCTCACACAAAGTGATAGCTGTTCTACTCCAGAAACATCCATGGTTTCATCTGTCAAGCATTCAGTAGAATTAACCTTTTTCACGATTTCGGTCAAAACAATATCAGAACAAGCACTAATGATTTCATTTTGTATCTCAGGACTTAGGTAGGTGGCATTTTTGGCACTATTGAGAACATGTTTCTTCCTAATGTTATCACCACAGTTTGTTCTGTACCGGAACAATGCACGAAATTTGCCATCCTCCTACTCAGGACGCTCTAGAGATACGGGACCACTGTGACCAGCGTTGCCAGGTCATTTTCAGAAAAATCAAGACCAGTTAAAATATAAACTCTGGAAAAATCTGGAATGCTCTAAAAAGTCCTGTTTCTAACATAATGCTATTGAATTACATGTCTAAATATATTACATAAAGCAAATAACTTGTTAGCATCAAAAAGTTAGGAAAAGTATTGGCACTATGTTCAAAAAAGTTTAAATATCCTTTACACATAATTTCAAATTTGCAGAAAATTTGTTCAAACTGTAACTTTTTTTTTTAAGTATGAGAAGCAAAGAATCAAGCAACTTTTATGAAATGGATTTTTTTTTAATAATAGTCGATGCAGTCCTTACTATTTGATGCAGTACCAGAATATGTCTGAAAGATTTTATTAGTTCTAAATAATTCTAATATTACCCTGAGGCTAGTCAGACTTACAATTTAGTTCTTGACAACATACAACACATAACACCTAGTAGACCAGCAGGCAATTTTAATTTTATGACAAAGTCACCTGGCTGAAGTGAGAACCAAAGCCTCACATGGTGGTACTCACGCACATTTTACCTGAACTACGGGTAATTCCACGCATGACCATTACGAATAATTTTATGCAAAAAAGTTCCCTTTGAATCATCCTAGGATTCCATCATAGTTCTTTTCTGGAGTCCCCTAAAATAATCTTGATTATCTCCAAAAATTTTCAACAACATTCAAGGAGTTCTCAGAAAAACTCTCTTGGTACGCATTATCTCTTGTTATCTTTTAGATATCATTCTAATATTCCATAATTTCCTCAAACTGGTTATAATTCCCAAAAATTCGCAATAATTGCCTCCATTTTCTCCCTTAGAATATTGCTAAAAATTTCACTCTTCAGAATGACCGCCACACTCTTTCTTAAAATTTAATTAAAATGAATCTCCCTAGAAACCTTGGAAAGAATTCCATTAGAATTATTCTCACGATTCGCATCAGCATACTCATTGTATTCCTCCCAGATTTCCTTACATATGCTCCCAGCAATTCTTTGAATTTGCCATCAACGTTCCTTAAGTATCATCGTAAGAATTTTCTATGATTTCTCTTCCGAGTTATATTTAATTTCTTCACAAAATCGCCAAGAAATTGTCATCAGAGCTATGGAACTCTAATCAGAATAAACTTGAAATCCTCCTAGGATTTCACAAGGAATTCACTTCACACTATACTTAAAGTTATGAAATTCTAGGGCAATTCAGAATTCGAAAATAATTCAGACTGTTAACTCAATATTCACAAATACTTCAAAAATGCCTTTAATTTTAAATTTAATTCTAAAATTAATTCCTCCAAAATCTCAAAAACATACTTCAAAGTCCTGGTAGTTGTCTAGATGCAAAAGCCTTGCTAATTTTCCAAAGCTCAATTTATTGTAATCCTGGACAGTTTTCGATTTCTCTAAATTATTGAAAATAATGAAAATAAATTATAACCAAAATCAAAACCAAAATTCCAAATAAGAAAGGCCGATATTTAAAAAAAAAATAAGTGTTTTTTTCAGCCAATAATCTTTAGGAAATGTCTCAATTTTCATGATTCTGCAATCCATTAACATGCAAACATGTTGTAACAATTCCATGTACGATGTTGCAATAATTTTTAACGTTGATGACCTTTAATAATTAAAGTAGCAATTTTGACTTATTATTTTTTTTATTAGAGAGTAAATCAATTGCAGTGATATTTTTAAAGCAATTTGTTTAAAAAATCTGGGAAAACCTGGAAAATATTTTAAAAAAATCGTGGTCTGTCTGTGTATCTGGCAAGACGACTGAAAATCTGGAAAATCCAGATAAATCTGGAATACTGGCAACGCTGACTGTGACTGTCATTATTTCCTCGAAATATATTGTCTCAATTATTGGCCTCAGAGCTTTCTAATGCGTAAAAGAGGCTGACACATGTCAATGAAGTTCCTTATATATCAAGGAGGGCCGGAAGAAGGTACATCGCCATAGTAGTTCTCCTTTTTCTCCTTTTGGGTCCAAAGGTTTTGCATGAACACTTTAGCGGTTGTAACAACTGGACCCACTAAGCCGAGCGGGTCAAAGAGGCGTGCAATAAGCGAGAGGGCGAGCCGTTTGCTGAGTCCGACGGCAATTCAATTTTGTAGCGCAGGCAGTCAGTTGATATCTCCCAGTAGAGGCCGAGTGTTTTCATTACCTGGTCACGGTGAAGGTCTACTGATGTCTGCACGGCACGGTTTTCAGGTGGAATTCCGTCAAGAACAACCAACCGTCAAGAACAGCCTCCGGAAAAGAGATCGTCCACGTAGAAGTCTTTCTTCAGAATTGCAGCTGCTAAAGGAAAATTAGAGCCTTCGTCATTAGCCAACTGAATTAATACCCGCGTTGCGAAAAATGGTGCACTAGCAGTGCCATACGTGACGGTCTTTAACCTGTAATTTTCCATCGGTTGGTCTGGAGATGGCTTCCATACGATGAGCTGGACTGACGTGTCTCGAGGATCGACAAGAGCCTGGCGATACATCATTTTAACACCTGCGACTATCATGACCTGGTGCTTCCGGGAACGCATTGTGATTGACCGTATGTGTTCTTGAACGGTTGGCCCAACCATTAGTGCATCGTTCAATGATGGCCCTGTAGGAGTCTTGCACAAGGCGTCGAAGACGACCCGTAGTTTTGTGCTTGTGCTGTCTTCGCGAAGCACTGCATGATGTGGCAGATAAAAGCATTTGACGTTTGGCTCTTCGTAGTTGTGTATCCGCTCCATATGATCAAGGTCGAGGTACTCGTCTATACACGCCTTGTACTGCTGGCGTAGATCAGGATTCCGGATTAGACGACTTTGTAGCAGATGAAACCTATGCTCAAGGACGGTTTTCTTGAAAGGTAAGCGAACTACGTATCGGCCTTCCGTGGTAGGCGACACGGTTTGACAAAAATGCTGCTCGCAGGCTTGCTCTTCAACGGAGTAGGTAGAAGGTGAACTGTCCTCCTCGATTTTCCAAAACTTTTCCATTAGGTGATGAACGTCTGTGATGGTAGCGATGTTTGCGACAGCTGGAGGATTGAATGTGCTAAAGGTGGATTTTCCTGAAACTACCCAGCCAAATACTGAATTTGCCAGAACCGGAAGATGGTCACCGAGAGGAATTCGTCCCGGGACTCGGAACAACTCGAAAAATATCTCGGCTCCGATTATGATGCCGATTGGGTTGGTGCTATCGAACGATGGATCGGCAAGTTGGATGCCAGGTGGAAAGTCCCACGTTGAAGTGTCAACGGACGTAGATGGTAGGTCTATGGTGACGCTGGCAAGAACAAGATGGCGCTGGTGTTATACTCACCAACTCGTGAACGAACGATGGAAGTGAACTTCTGTTTGGCTTGTGTAGATGGTTGGCCGATACCACTGATTGGAAGGTAGATCATTCTTCGCTGTGCTTTCATGCGTTGTGAGAAACGTTCCGTTATAAAACAGCACTCGCTTCCCGAGTCTAGCATGTGTTCGACGCCGTTGTCGTCAACAAGAATTATGACCGCTGTAGCCAGAAGAACTGTTCGCTGTTTGTGGCCAGCAGAGGAGTAGCTGACCGACTCGACTATTTTTGCGGACGCAGAAGTAGTGGGAGAATCAGTTACCTGAGACGCTTCTATCAGTTTTGATTGTTGATGGCTGACATACTTCGAAGTTGATGGAGAGGATGATTCGTGACAACCACGACACTTGCGGCAGTTGGAAGACGATGAGCAGTCCTTAGAATGGTGACCTTTTCTCAGGCAATTTCGACAAAGCTGATGACGACGTACTTCCTTGTCCTTGTCTTCGGTCGACATCTTCGCAAAACACCCGCACGAGTATAGGGGATGATGATCTGAACAAACGAGGCACTTTCTAGGACTGATCTGATTGGCACCGTGGCTTGACACGGAACGCTGTGATGGCTTCTTCATCTGATTACACGGCAGATTGTCGATGATCTTTGTATGTAAAGATTGCAGAACTGATACACGTCGCTGGATAAATTCGGTCAAGTCCTTAAATTTGACGGCTTCCTTAGAAGAAGAGTGCTCCTCCCAGTCTCTCCTTGTTGTTGAATCTAAGCATTTGGATGAGCAGTATGTCCCAGTGTTGTGTCTGTTCCCCCAATGTCTGAGGAACCTTTACATTGGCCTCGAATTTCTCAACTAAGTTGTGTAGTTCCGCAGCTGACTCACGTATTAGCACAGAGAAGTCAAATAGTGCGTCCACGTATGACTGCTTCAGTCGTGCCGTGTTCTGGAAATGCTTCAGGAGTAAATTCCATGCCACCGGGTAGTTATTGGCACTTATCGGAATTGACTGAATAAGCTGAAGGGCCGTATTTGATAGGAATGATCGCAAATAATAAAATTTCTGAATATTAGACAGAGCAGCCGAAGAGTGGTAGCGATACGTACAAATCATGGAAGACGAGCCAATTATCGAGTCTTCCATCAAAAACGGGAAGCTTTACGTTCGGCAATCGCACCTTGACTGCTATTCGGGATGGTTTGGTTTAACGGGGATTTATTGTGGGCTAACGAAAAACCTTTGACTTGATAGTAGGACGATTCGAGGCTCATACGGTCTTTCAGGTATGCGTCGAGGGTGCTCTCTTCGAGTGTCTCCAGCTCGCTCTGCACGGTATTATAGTCCGACCAAAGTTTGGTTAGACTCTCTGGTCGAACGGGAATCTCGTCAGCTTGCGTACCCTTACCGAAGTCATCGACGAAGGTTTTGATGAGGTTTCACAGTGTTTCGAATGCACAGGTAGTACACAACAGAGTGATGCCATCAAGCTCTTCAGCCGCATCTTGAGCGTTTTTACACGGCGATCGCTGGACATATTGCGATGATAGAAGTGGATCTGCTCGAGGCAATGCAAATGCCTTGAATAGTTGAATAATTTTCACTTTCATCTTAGTGGAAATCGCACATATTCACCATTTTCCGAAAAATGCAGCTGCGCAGGAGGTTACCTCTACCTGTGGGTGCAAACTTGTTATGCATAATTTTCCATGAAAACATCTCCGATCCATACCGAAATAATAACAGTTAGTTTGCAAACACGTTTTCTTACACGCTAACTTGAAAGTACCCATTAATGGTTGAAAAAGACCCATTTTGAAGAAAAGTGGCTTAACTCATTAAATGAGTAAAAATTTTACCCATTAATGAGTATCTGTTACCCATTAATGAGTAATTGTTAATCATTAATGGGTAACAGATACTCATTAATGGGTAAAATTGTTTAATCATTAATGAGTTAAGCCACTTTTCTTCAAAATGGGTCTTTTTTTACTCATTAATGAGTACTTTCAAGTTAGCGTGTACACGATTCAAGCAAAAGTTTTCACCGGAAATTATTGGTTTTTCTTTATGTACCGATTTGCCCCAAAAATCGTCTGTTTTACTTGGAGAATTTGGAAACTATCCTCCTTCTAGTAGTTCTCACTTCGAATGCTGGCGAAAGCTTGGAAAAGTTTCACTGCAAGACGCCCATAGTAGTTCTCCTTTTTCTCCTTTTGGGTCTCGATTGGTGTCGATAAACGAGAGGATATGATGATTGGTATGTGCGCTCGCTCACTGATAGATGGCGTATTATTTTCTTTATTCTCTCCCTTTCGTGGTTCACGAAAAAGAGGCATTAACTCGTTTGCCTTAAGAGCCAACTCCACTATACCACAGAGAACAGACGTTCAAGTTCGGTCAGAAACTTGTGTAAAGTTAAGTGGAAACGTCACCGAGCGCTAGTATCTTCTGATTTCCTCTATAAATTTATCACTTTCGACCCATTTGGCGCTAGTATCGATAAATTATCTGTTGAAAATTGCCACTTGGCGCTACCCTGCCTAGTGTAAGTTTTGCAACGCCAGCGCCATCATGTTGTCAAAGAGGGTTTTTAAGTGGGGAAGTCGCCGTTAGTGGTGCTTAAGTCAAATAGGAATCTTTACACAAGTTTTTAGAGAAATTTAGTTCGAGCCTCAACGTCTGTTCTCTGTGACTACACTACTTTGTTCGACTGCTGGTACTTTATCATGTCCATGCTTAGAAACCGAAATAGAACTGCACAGAGCTACAGGGGAGGCGGCTTCTCTGAATTGATACCACACCCCATCAACACATGAGCCGGGACCAGAGATTTTTTCACATTATAAAAATCCCAATGACCTCGGCTGAAATTGAACCCAGACACACTGGGGTGAGAAAGCAATCATGCTTACCACTCCACCACCGGCGCCATCAAGTCCAAACTTCACCATGTCACTGTCCTTCAGCAACCTTCCTACCTTATCAAACCTACCGGAACGAGCAGGAATTTATCGTTTCAAAACAAACCCATTTACTCGAGAAATCCCAGTTTCCACCTCAAGGTTGCAATCGTCTTCTTGCAGTTTTGCGTTGCTCCAAAACATTGTAAAATCGCACCAAGGACTTGACGATAAATACCACACCGGGGCGTCCGAACTGCCTCAACCTGCTTAAGATTGCGAGAGATCGACAAAAGATAATTCCAGTCTAGTTCTATCTGACAGTTCAAAAAAAAAGCGAGCACATCTACAGGATAAGAACCTACTGAACCTGTTTCGATTCGCTCCGTAAAAAAGAAGTTTGACGCAACCGGCTTTTTCGCTACACTTCTGTAAACAAAGTGATTCCAAAAATCCCCACAATCCGTGCCGTTTTTCGGCAGACAAAAAGAAAAGTGAACTCGTTCTACCGGATGACGAGATTATTTTTACGCCGGGTGGCACCGTCGTCGTAGGTGCCAAAGATTGCAGCCGGTCGTACTTGGGCAACTGCTCCCAACTGCATTTACTACTTACTACGGCGGGACGTAGCGTTGTTTTGTTTGGGTTTTGCGACGGGAATTCAAGAACCTCCCAGGTGAAAGGAATTCTCTGACCTCCAGACGGTTTCTCCGATGAGCGTCGTCGTGGTGCTGCAGTGGGTAATCGAGCCAGAACGGTGCGAAACACTGACTGACGACAGCGACGACGATGACGATGATGAAGATGGGAGATGGATGAGAAGTGTGGAGACATCAGACATGCTTGCGTGCCCAAATGTGGCAAGAGCAAGCCTCCGGGGAAACGACAACTGAGTTTCTCGTCGTGGGTTCGTCGCTCGTCTAGAACGACCAAAGATCGATTTCAGTGCACAGCCGACGCAGAATTGGTCTACTTTCAGTTTTGACCTACTTGAAAAGGACGGATGAAGCGACAGAGAGGCAATCGGAATTCGATTAAAGCCCGCCGCTACCGCGACCCTCATTAATTAAGAGGTGCAAAGTTGGAATTTTGCTATGTATTTAAATTCTTTGAAAATGGGAATAGAAATCCCAAAGTTTGCAACGCAGACGCAGACGCATCCATCCAAACACACCTGCCATCCTTTTCTTATCCCATAAATCGAAGTCTATAAAAATCAAAATTAGCAATTCAAGCCATCCGATAGATATGCGGCGAGCGGGTTGTTGATAAATAAAGTTCGTCACCGAAGGCCCAGTCCAGGTCTAAAGTATACCACACACGACAGAAATATTGTCAATATTTTCATCAGTATTTGTTTTGTCAATATTATCAACAGTGCTTTCGGTGGGGTCATCATTACAGGGTCGCTGCTCACTAATTTGTTTGATTCCGGTAGAGTCAAATCACAACCTTTTTGGCAAAAGTTTCGGAGGAACTGTTGATATAGTCAAACAGAAGGGGAAAATGAGGGGAAATATTGAAATCAATATTCTCTTCTGAGTATTGACAATATGCTTGCCCGTGTGGTGCCTGCTGAAGGCAGTTGGTGTGTGCTGTGCATCCATAGATTATAAACTCCGGTTCGGTGGATCGTAATCAGTTGGTTGGGTAACATCGCACCGCGAATGGTGCTAACAATAAACTCGCTTTCGGTTCATCTTTATTTTCGCTAGGCAAAATAAAGTCGTCCGAACCGGTGGGACGACTTTATTTTTCTTAGCGATAAAAAGATGAACCTCTGTGCCACTATTTATTTAGGGTAATACGATGATCTCACAGGCTTCGGAGAGAACCCTTTGATTGGGTTTGTGATGCATTTTTTTTATATACTTCGCCAGGTGGAATAAACGTTTTGTAAACTTTGATAAACATTTATTTGAGCCTCATTAGTTGACAAACTAGCTTAAATTTGTGTGAAATAAAAGGAAATTAGAGAACAAGCTGAGCATGAAAGTTTGTTTAACGGGATAATGGACAGATCTGGAGTTCTGTAGCACTTCAAGAGCAGGTACAGTGAGCTTCGAGAATAGATCGTGGGAAATTTTATTTCTGGGTTTTCTGGTGAATGTATGATATTATTCCTGAGAAGGGATAGTATTTTTTCATAGGTATATTCATTAGGGTGCCAATCAGAGCAGGATTTGCGAAGGGGGCAAAGGGGACTGACCAAATATTTGTTGTATTGTTAAATTTATTATATTTTTACTGCTAAAGCAAAAAACGACAAGGGACAGCCCTATGGGGTTGTACGCAACGGTGACGTAGGACTACGTGGTATTATATAATAAATCTCATTTGTTAACTACAGCAGGAGCTGGTGTTTTGTGTAGGAATTCGAGTGGATTTCTCTCTATTTATACTCTATAGTATGACGCGCATGATATGGCCCACAGCTACTCACGAATAGCTACTGATTCCGATTAATAGCGGTGCGGCTTCTTCTTCCTCTATGGATGCTCAAGTGGGCTGCATCTCACTGCTTGCAGGGAGCCTATCGTTGTGTACTGGAGAACACCACCACTCACCACGAGGTGATTGAATAAACACCGTTTCGTGACACCGGATAGAATTCAACTTTTAAATCCGTGTTAGGGACAGGCATGGAAAATCATTAACATTCATTTCATTCATTTATTTACATTCATTTGCCTCTAACTTTTTTCATAAACAGCATTTCACAAAATGACGTATAGAGCTTTTGTAGGTTTTGTTATTAACTACAACTTTTGCCCATAACTCAAATCTGTATCTCTTATGCATCACGAACTAGAGCGGTCAGAACTTATTACTGTTTTTCAGTGAATGTAAAATACATTCACTGAAAAACAGTAGAGGCTTCTGTTCGCTCTGGTTCGTCATGCATAAGAGATACGGATTTCAATTGTTAACAAAAGTTGTAGTTAATAACAAAGCCTACAGAAACTTCATACAGTATTTTGAGGAATTCTGTTGTTGAAAAAAGTTAGGGACAAATGAACGTAAATGAATGCACGAAATGAATGCAAATGATTTTCCATGCCTCGTTAGGGAAATCGCTTTTCGCAGACAATCTGTGATAATTTTAATTATCATAGCAACAGTTGCACATCCGTGACATTTTGAAAAATGATAAAGTTTTAATTTTAACAGATTCGTAGAAAATAATCCTATCGATTGGCGTATTAAGAATTAAAATCCATCATCTCTGGATCAAAATCAGACCACTGTCATGCCACGACCGACTTTGGTTTTTGTAATTGCACCCCCAATGTTGCCTTAAAAGTACATGGTAAGTTAGATTTAAAAATAAATATGTAGAGGGGGGCGACCCGGGCTTAGTGGAACATCCATACCTCTCACGCCAAAGTCACGAGTTCAAATCTCACCCCCGGACAAGTCACGAATGACCCAAGAGTGTTAAAGTGACTATAATAAAAAAAAAAAAAAAAAAAAAAAAAATAAAAAAAATATGTAGAGCTGGAATTAGGCGTAACAGCTTTTGTAAACAATGACTTCACTCGATGATTTTTAGGAATGCAAGGCATGCCCACGCAAGCCAACATTACCGTCGGGTAGGGGAAGTCTTCACCTGGTGGTGATGTAAAATTTGTGTTTGCGAGCCTTGACTTTCAAGACATCATCGAAAGAAGTCATTGTTTACAAAAGCTGTTACGCCCCAATTCCAGCTCTCTCTCTTGATATGAGAACTGACATCCGATTGATGACATTGACAAAAGTTTAAAAAATACTCTTTTATAAATTTATGGTGGTCCTGAAAAGGACCGTTTTGTCGTGATGATTGAGTAACGCTGAGCTGTTAGGGTGTTAAACTCAGATCGGAAATCGCTTTTCGCAGGCAATCGGTGATAATTTTAATTATAATACTAACAGCTGCACATTTGTGCAATTTTCAATAGTGACAATTTGAAAAATGATAAAATTCTAAATTTAACATATGCGTAGGAATATTTCTAATCGATTGGTGATAAAATTATTGAAATTGGTCCAAGGACAGCTAAGCTATTAACGTTCAAAATCTTTCATTATTTTGTTTCATGTTCCATTTTCGATTTTTACAAAGTGTACCCCCATATAGAAATCACAGACGTAGTCCTACGTCAAAATCATTTCACGTGCAATCATAAAATTCAGTTCGGAACTTCTGATTTAATTTTAAACGTTGATCTGCCAATATATCTGAGCTTCTAGGTCACACCTTGTTCAGTTGAGGTTAGATTACTTGCAGCAAATTAGCATTGGTTAATTGCAAACTAAGGGGATTGAGGACATCGATAACATATGAATGGCTGAGTTCTTTTTGTTTGCTGAACATCGAAAGTAATGTCCTTTTTTTATTAATTAATTTATTTGTACAGGCTCAATCGAGTAAACTTTACAGAGCCAAGTTATCATTTGCGTTATACATAATTGATGTCTTAACTCTAGAGTTAAGGGAACTGAACCGATTACTCGCGGTCGTCTCGAGGTTAGTAGAGAGATTTACAGTTTTATGGATGGGGAGAGGGAGGAGGAGGTTTGAGTTATGATTTACGATACAAATATTTCATTATTCCTAAAACATGAACTTATTCCCATTCCATTTGGTATTGTAACCTTCGACGAATGTTTCAACCTTATATACTATATTTTGGTGTCAGATTTGCCTTATGAAATACCAAACCATTGTATTTAAATATAGAGTTCATGCAAGAATTTATTGAATTATATAAATTAAAACCTAATAAATTTATTTCTATTTGATGAACTCCAATGCCGTAAAGTAGAAAACATTTTTTAATAAAATAGACCGAGGAAGTTGTGAACCGTTGTCATGCTTAATTTTGGAAAAAAAAAATCATTCCAAAAGACGAGCAGCACGATAAAAATACTGAATGTATCGTCAAATGAGACGACTCACAACCCTACGAGTCAGATAGGAGTTGTGCAGATAGGGTTTTAGAAATTCTAGCTAGTGCAGGGAATCAGGTGGCTCCACTGCTCGAACATTGCTACTGCTCGACTCGCACGAAGTGAGAAAAACCCGAAGGCGCGTAAATCACGTGATACGATCGTCATCGATGGGCTGATGATCGTATGATGATAATTGGCTACCTAAATTCAAACCCGGCACTTCTATATAAGGGTCCCCGATCCTTAATAGAGAGTCTCTTGTATCCTGGGAAGCGAAGAAGATTGGTGCATTTTAGAAAAGTTCAGCAAGTGAGATTCAAACCCGTTATTCTACCGGTGTTAGAGAAGCTAAAGGACAGTCAGTAATAAGTACTCTTGCTGGTTGAGTCTCAATAAAAAAACGTTAAAGGAGCTTAGCTCCAAGTGAAACCTAACTCGCGAAGAACAATACACGGTAGTGCGCGCTTTAGTGGCCACGTGGTGGTAAACTAGACCTCCTTATCACTGACGTTGAGGCCAGTTAATATTCCGAGAGGTCGTCTTCCGGTTTGTGTAATTTAAGTCGACACCCTGAAGAACTGTCCGTGAAGTTTAAAACCGGTGAGACAAGGGGTCGCGGTGTGAGTTAGGTTGAATTCCTCTCGAAGTGTGTGAAGATTGTGCACAGTGAACCGCTTCCCAGATGCGCTGAACCGGTCGTACGTCAACACACGACCTAGCACCACGTTTTGTATCGGAACGGTATCAGCATCGACCCTGGTAAGGGTGAAGCGATCCAGCGACGAGGAAACACGTGGCATCCAACGGCAGCGGCGGCGGCGGTATCAGCGAGACAAGCATCGGCAGACATCAGACAGTGAGTCAAACCCTTAGAACATTTTCCTTTTCCAAAAATAAAAAAAAAGTGCTCCAAAGTTTGATTGAATGTCCTATGAATATATTTTTTGGCTTGGTGTGCGTTACGTGTTCTAAATTCTGCATGCACCGAAAGAAAAGTTTCAGGTTGGGATTTTGTCGTTGGTTGGATTCAGGTGAGTTTCTTCTAGTGCGGTTTGCCGACCCTGAAAATTAGAGTTAAGCTAGCTCGGCTGGCTAGTGAAGACGTCCGCGCCAAATACGGTGGGAAGTCTTAATTAGTTACAGTATCCACAATGTAATTATACAATTATTACAGAAACAAACATTTAAAAAACCCAGACGAACAAAACAAAAGCTAAACACAAGGTTAGTCAAACTTACAATCTAAGGTTAATATTCTTAAAGAAAACATATATAAGTTTCATAAACTCCAGATCGCGTCTACCCAAAATATCCCGAACTGGAACATTAGGTTGTCTACCTCGAGCCCGAAGGGAATCATACAGTTCAGATCTGACTCCGCGATGCTCAGCAAAATACCAAATAATGTGATCTGCGGAAAGTAATTTTCTTAAGAATATTGATTTTGAAGCATTGACGCACATAACATAAAGCTTGAGTCATTTAATATCTGGACACACTGTTTATTTTACTGCAGTGCTCCTAGTGGTTGAATCTGGAATGTTTTGACAGCAATTTGTTTTGAAATGATGCCTCTTTCAGTGCTGAAAAGTTCACCACGATTCGTTTTGTTTAAAAATAAAGTTGTACTTGATGGAATCCGTGAACCGACTATTAATTTTGGACACTCAGATGGAAAAATCCGACGTGGTCAGGTTCAAAAATCGTGGAGTCATTGAAATTGGCTGAATCGACCGTGTGCAGTGTTCTCGACGTTTCCTTGGTAGGATCATAACAAGCGTCGTAGTGCAACTAAGGATCGGAAGCTGCATTTGAAGGTGTTGAGAACGGTCAGGGCAAACCCAGGGCTGTCGAATGATGATATAGCCATGAAATTCAATGCCAGCCAAAGCACCGTCAGAAGGATTCGTCAGCAGAAAGATTACGATCTTCTCGGGCCTGTAAGCAACCAAACAGAACACTTAAGCAGAATCTAATGGCCAAAAGACGTGCCCGAAAGTTGTACAACGAGGTTCTTACAAAGTACGAAGGTTGCATCCTCATAGACGACGAAACGTACGTGAAGATGGATTATGGGCAGCTTCCCGGACAAAAGTTCTATACAGCCACTGGTCGAGGTAATGTCCCTAGCAAGTTCAAATTCGATTTTGCCGATAAATTTCCAAGAAAACAAGATATTTGCAGCTACGGACAAAAAACCCAGGTTTTCGTGACAAACAAGATTATGGAACAAGCAGGAGTGCCCGAAAAAACGTATTTTTCCGTACATTAAGGCTCACAATGGACCTGTAAAGTTTTGGCCTGATCTGACAAGCTGTCACTACAGTGGAGAAGTTGTACAATGGTATCGAGACAACGGGGTGGATTTCTTCGAAAGGAACATCCACTCAACTGCCCTCAATTCCGCCCAATTGAGAAATATTGGGCAAATGTCAAACAGAACTTGAAGAAGAGTCATCCAAACGCTGGAAGCTGAAGCCGCGAGCTATCCCTGGATACAAGTTATAACACGGTACACCTTCAACCGTCTTTACGAGGATTCCCGGACACTGTGGTGTTCCCGGAAACGAGGCTGGGGACAGAATGGCGGGATCTGGTGTATCCCGTCCCCACTACACCAGGAACGTACCCCTCCTAGACGTCAGGCGTTGGATTGCGAATACGATTATGGAAGCCTGGCAGCAGGAATTGTTCCAGTCGCGGACCACTTTCCTGAGGAATATCTGGCCGGACAGCCAAAATTACAAGGACCAGCGGATCATCTCAAGATTCTGGACCGGCCATGCGAGGATTTCCTGTAATTTCGGTGGGACATCTTTCCGCAAGGTTTGTTCAATTTGCAGCATCCTCGCCTCGGTGGAATACGTGCTATGTTCCAGAAGATACGCGAACAACACGGACTCCCGAAGAACGTCAGGAATCTGCATGGTTACGACCCCTCGACGTTGGCTGTCCTGATCGCCTTTCTGAAGGATGCCCACATGTACAAACAAATCTAGCCCCCCGTCGGTGGCTGCACTGATCGTGTTTTCCTCACCTTTCTATTTTTCTGCCGTCGGGGTTTCTCCACCGGACGGGGCACTGTCTTCTACGGTGGAGTTCTACTTGTTCGCGCACCCAGTCCTCACCACAGCCCTGACCATCTGCTATATAACGATTTGAACTAGCGTACGGCTAAAAATCACGTGATAAAGAAAAAAAAAGTTGAACAAGAGTGGAAAGGTAACTCGGCATGCGACAGAGATGAAGAGATGGTGGAACAAAACGGCTGCTCAGGTTAGCCACCAACAGAGTGTCCAAAATATGATGAGTGGTATTCGAAGAAAAAAATCGAGATTTCATCAAAACCAAATCGGAATAATTTTTTAACGTAGGACTACATCTTTAATTTCTATACTGGGAGTCACATTAACAATATCAAAATTCAGACATGTAACGAAAAATCCCAAACACGGACGTAACGATAGAGAGCTAATCGAACACACGACACATTGCGCATGCTCACATGAGCGAGCTCACCGCTCGGTTGAACGCTCACCATTTCACCAATGAAGCGCATCGATAATAAAAACGCTTGTTAAATCGTTTTCTTCGTCTCAAAACCAATTCCACTGAGGTGGTTAGTCCCTATATAGGCCTGATAGGTATAGGAAATTTAATTGATAATTTTATATTAATCAAACAACTAAAGATAAAAAGATGCCTCTGTATCACTTGTAACAACAAACATGTAATCCCACTACAAACAAAAGAAATAAAGAGCAATTAAGGTTCAATTTACTTTGATGCTTTTTGGAAAATTTCAAAAGCAGTTTTTTCCGATGCATTATTGCAGATTGCAAAAAGCTTGCACTATTCGATTCCTTTTGATATTTTACACAAAATGACGCGAACTTTTTGCAATCTAAAATAATGCGCCGAAAAAAGCTGCTTTTGAATTTAAAAAAAATGCATTACAGTAAATTGAACCTTAAGTAAGCTTTCTTCGTCATTTACTTTCAAGCAACGGACGGATAAGCGTCGGACACGACGTATGAGTGGAACAGCACGCATCGCACCAATACGAAGACGACGTCAAATACACCTACATCGACCGGAGGAAAGGCTTCCTGCAATAGGCAGCCATGCGATCGGCATTGACTTGCACTGGTGTGAATGAGTTAAGTAGCGCAAGATGTTCTTTCACAACAATCCAATTCAATGCTGGTCGGAGCACGTCTTGGTCTGATGTTAATGCTGCTATATACTTGCAACTAGGAACGCTCTGACGAAAAATACTCCAAAAGGGAGGGGCCTAATTAGCTATTCTGCAAGTAAAAAACAGACTGTAATTCAGTGAATGTGATCATTCGCTGCCAGACTGTCGAGCAGCACAGTCGACGTTTTTCTCTAGCTCGCTTCGTTCGTTCTATTGCGTTATTTCGTGTAGTCTCGCGTTGAGTAGTGACGCTCTTGCTGACCCAGCTATGGGTAAAATATCGCACGGTGGCGCCAGTGCCGGCAATCCCGGACATGCTTGGCATACACAGTTTTTGTCACGAACTGCTCATTTACTAATAACTTAGCACACAGTTGACGGAACATAGTTCTTTTTAAAGCAGTAGATAGAATAGAGTGTCAGCTTGTTATAGATATGTAAAAAAAGTAGATTTTAATGCTAGTAGTAAAATGTATTTGTTTTTGCATTGTAAAAATGAGGTGAGAAATGCTCACTACACATTTCGGAATTTAAGTGTTAAATTGATTAGTGTTGATTCAAATGTTAAGCTTTACCTAATCTTCGCGTATCTATAGTCAACTATGAGCCTAATCTATCAATTACTTTAAAGAAAAATAAATTTCAACATCTGAGTGAAAAGTTATTACCAAATGAGCAGTTGGTGTGTACAACTGTGCATGCCAAGCATGATCCCGGAAAACGGTCTAGGCCTGAAGACAATAGCGGCAGTGCGACAGCAGCGAAGAACAACAATCGACTCTCCGCTCTGAAGGACGGTGCAGAGCCGGTGACGGTAACAACAGGACGGCCGAAAAAGGACAGAATGCCACCCTTCTACGTGAAAAGCTTCCCTCGCGGACTGCGGGAAAAAATAAACTATGCACGGAAGGATACAAATTGATGGTTCTTCCGTTGAACCATTACAACGCGGTTCACGCCATGCTGGACCAAGCACAGGTGGAGTACTTCTCCCACGAAATCGAGGCTGTTAAGCCGCTCAAAGTGGTCCTGCGAGGCCTATACGACATGGACACAAGCGGCCTCTTGGAAGATTGAAGCCAGTCCAAATGCACAAGATGGCCCGCCACAATAAGGCCGTCAAGTACCGTCAAGTACCGTGGTCCACCTTGTGAAGAGCTCAACAAGTCTGAAGGACCTACAGGGCATCCGGGTCCTGTTCAGCATCATGGTGAAGTGGTACAAGCCAGTTGGCCGCGGAGTCAACCAATTCTCGAAGTTCCTGCTGTTCAGGCATGGAACGTAGAATTGCCATCAAAGCAACATCAAACCGACGCCTGCGATAGACTCGATGAAGCCGATCCCATTTGCGCCAACTGCGGTGCTGTTCACAAAGCTACAAGCAAGGCCTGCCCGAAGCGCACCGAGTACATCGAGATTCGGAAAAATGCATCGACAAGAAACCAGCCCGGCCGCAATTTACGATTACAGTGCTGCCACCGCTGACACTCAATCAACGATTGGCTGCTGCTCGTGCCGCTGTTACTGCCACCGCTCAAGTTCAAACTGTCGGAGTCCCAGCAAACTCAGGTCAAGAGACGACTGCTGCTCCTCAGACGCAAGATCTCCCCACAGCCACTGGGCTAAACTGGCATCAGGATGGACCTTCCCTATCGCAGTCAGAAATCAACGATGGTTCGTGGTTAACCGCAGCGGAACTGATCATCATCTTCCTCAAGATGCATGACATTGCCAAAACCATCAAGAACAAATACGACCAGCTCCAAGCTGTGGCTACCTTCATGCTCAGTTATGGACCGTGAGCTCATCAAAATCGCAAACTGGAAAGCTTGCTCGCTCAAGAGCAAAATTATCGAGTTCGTTGACTTCCTCATCGACATCGCCATCATCACTGAAACTCACCTGACACCGGAGACCTGAGGAGGGATATTATCAAGATAACACGCCGCCGTGGAAATTTCATCATCGCTGGTGACCTGAACGCCAAACATCAAGCAAAGGCGGAATCAGAACGGCACCATCGAACCCTCGAACGTTCTTCCAACATTGCCAACGTCGTCAGTGAAGCAAATTAGCTGGCAGGGCTGGTAGTGGATATGTAATATAATAGTAGTGACTTTTGTGACTAAAGTAATGAAAATAGTGACCAAATAGTGACTTGAAAGCAATAAAAAAGTGACTAATAGTGACATTTATTGATCGAAATGGTTACAATATTTCGTTGACTACGACCCACTTCGAGAAATTTCATAAACTCACAACCCTCACAATCACAACCCATCAATCATTTTAATGAACTAAATTTTATGAGATTTTGAAAAGATTTTAGGGTGAATTCTGCAGATAACAACAATGTTTTTCAGAGAAAAATACCAATAGATTTTTTTAACGACTCTACGAGAGATTTCACTAGAACTTCAAGTCATTTGTTTTGGGACTTCAGACGTTCAGAGTACAATATTTAGGTAGTTCTTTTGGAAAATTCATGACGATTGTGAAGCGGATTCCAGGTCCATTTCAAATAAATATTCAAAATAAGTTCTTAGAAGAATTGTGATTGTGGCAATTCAAAGGAAATTATTAGAAAATTTAAAGATAATATCAAACGAATGCTGAAGAGAGTTTCATGGATCTCAAAATAAAAACCAAGGGAGTCGAATTTTGAGGGAACAATTCCAAAGGAATTATGATATGAGTTTTATGAGAATTCCTAGTTTAATTCCAAGAGCATCTCGAGAAGAATTTCAAGGGTATTTTGAGGAGAATTCCAAGCGAATTTTCAGAAGAATTTAGTGGAGAGCTCCAAGATAGTTATGAACAAAATTGTGTGATAATTCTGAGGATAATTGCATGTAAATTAAAAGGAATATTCAGACTATTTCTAAATAGAATGTAAATAGTAGGTTAAAGTAAGTTTTTCCGAAGTGAATCTTAGGATGAATTTTTCGATTTTTTTTTTCTGAAAAGCTGTATAGACATTTTCAACGGTCTCTCGGAGAGAATCTCAAATTAGTTTTAGAGAAACTCTGAAAATAACTCTGTGATAGGAAATGATTCTAAAGGAAATTTGGAACATTTCATAAAAATCCTGTAAAGAGTTTTGAGCGAACGTTTTTCAATATAGTAAAAACATCGAAATATCTTAATGACTTCTTGATAAGAAGCCAACGATTTTTTCAAAAAAAATTAGTATTTCATTGTTGTGAGATATACATTTAAATTAAGCATATATGTGATTGAGCCGAAGAGATCACTAAGCTAAATGGGTAAAGTAAAGTAAATTGGCATGTATCAGACGAAATTTCTTTATCTGATCATAAACAAATTATGTTTGAATTTAAGGCTAATGATATACTGAAGGAGGTTTATAAAGATCCTCATAAAACAAATTGGGAACTATATAGCACAATTATGATGAGTCAACATGAAACCATTTTCAATAATATTGATACCATTACAAAGCTAGAAAAAGTTGCTAATGACTTAATAACTAACATGAATCAGGCTTACAATGCCAGTTGTCCTACAAAGGAGCGCTTGACTAATAGAGATGTTTCCTGGTGGAATGATAGATTAGAAAAATTAAGGAAAAAAGCAGAGAAATAAGAAGATCCAAGCGGAAAGATTGGAGACACATGTGTGAAAACATAGAAAACACTCCTGAAACTGCACGACTTCAAAAAGTTCTCTCAAAAGATCATTCTAACGGTCTTGGAACTCTCAAAAAGACTGACGGACATTTTACTGAAAACTCAAAAGAAACTCAGGAACTGATGATGCAAACCCATTATCCAGGGTCCCTTCCTACTGATGATCAACTACAAAATCATGATTGCATGCAAAATGCCACATCTTCAGACCATGGTGAACGTGATAGATCTACCGAAACAAATGTCTCACTATGTGGGCTAGAAATGTCAAATGAAGAGGCTGAAAACTTTGCCATCAGAATATTTAGAAACTCAAGAATTGAATGGGCGATAGATTCTTTTAGTTCTTTCAAATCCCCTGGCCCAGATGGAATTTTTCCAGCACATATTCAAAATTGTAAATCTATAATAATTCCTGTTTTAGTTAAATTGTTCAAGTCTAGTTTCTTATTGAGATACATCCCAAAAAATGGAGACAAGTTCGAGTGGTATTCATACCAAAGGCGAACAAAAGAGATAAATCTTCACCAAAATAATTTAGACCAATAAGCCTGTCATCAATATTTTTGAAATTAATGGAAAAACTCATAGATGAATATGTCAAATCAGAAATACTTCTTAATAAACCATTATGTAAGACACAATTTGCTTACCAGTCAGGCAAGTCAACAATAACAGCTCTTCATACTCTTATTAATAAAATAGAAAAATCCTTTGCGGCTAAGGACATTCTACTAGCAACGTTTCTTGATATTGAAGGTGCATTTGATAATGCATCTTTCACGTCGATGATAAGCGCCATGAGAAATCGTAGTTTTAATAAAAACATAATCAACTGGGTTGTAGAAATGCTATCCAAAAGAGAAATATCAGCTAATCTAGGAGATTCAGTAGTGAAAGTAACAGCTGTAAAAGGCTGTCCTCAAGGAGGTGTTCTTTCTCCCCTTCTGTGGTCCCTAGTTGTTGATGACCTTCTTATAAAACTAAAGCACCAAGGATTCGAAATAATTGGGTTTGCGGATGACATTGTCATTATAGTCCGTGGAAAATTCGATAAAGTTGTTTCCGAAAGAATGCAAAAAGCATTAAAATTCATACTATCGTGGTGCAAAGATGAGGGATGGAATGTCAATCCTACAAAAACAACTATTGTACCTTTTACTAAAAGACGTACAATTTCTATCACTGATCTTAAACTAGGAGACGTAAAGCTGTCACTAGCCCCGTAACGTGGGTAGATCACCTTTTCGTGGTACGTTACGGGATGTAAGATCTACCACCGATTCCTAGTCTTGACTACTTCTAACTAGGGGAACAGGATTTTACAGTAATCAAAGGAACACATCTTAGTCCTTGTTACTTTTTATGCCTTGTTGATAGTGATAAGTCCTCGGGTTGCGTGGACCGAGGATGATCTTGAAACAAGGAAAAAATTAGTTAGTTAGTCTTCACCTATGTGATTCCTAATCTTCTATTCGTTGTTTCCTAGTTTGAAGTGGTTAAGACTAGGGTTCTGATGCATGGTCATTATCGGTGTCATGTCTTGTTTTTTTTTTTGCTAAGGAATCCAATTTTGACTGACAAAGGGGCGCGTCTTTGGAGGGTGTTTCAACACTCCGAAGGATATAAATAGCGGGACCTTTCAATTAGAATCGATTCCTTGCGATAAAGGCAAGAATGACAACTGTATCAAAACCGAATACTTCATCATTTCTCAATAGTGATGGAGTAATACGACATGCACTAAACTAAGGACACGGGATATACTACAATAGATCAAATTACTGGTCGCAGTGGTTTTATGTCCCGAACAGAGGAAAAAAAAAAAAAAGCTGTCACTATCTTTAGAAGTAAAGTTTTTAGGAGTAACTTTAGATAGTAAACTCTGCTGGAACAAACATATTGATCCACAAATAGGAAAAGCAACGAATGCTTTTTGGACCTGCAAAAGAACGTTTGGAAAAAAATGGGGTCTGAAGCCAAATATGATACACTGGATATACTCAGCTATAGTTAAACCCAGGATAACCTACGCCTCACTTATATGGTGGCCGAAAACTAAGCAACAAACGGCACAAGTCAAACTAAACAAGCTACAAAGGCTTGCTACTATTTCCATAACTGGAGCAATGCGTAGTACTCCCTCTACAGCCTTGGATGCTTTACTCAATATCCTTCCTCTTCATCAATTTATTCAACTGGATGCAGAGAAAAGTGCTCTAAGGCTCAAACGGTCCATGAATTTCTTCGATGGAGATCTTATTGGACATTTGAGAATTCTAAAAGAGTTTAAGATAAGTCCATTAATATTGATGAACGAAGATTGCATGCTTAAGCGACATTATTTCAACCATAATTTCCAAGTTCCTGGTGTGACTCGCGTTGACTGGGATGCAGGAAGACTGAATATTAGTCCTGGATCATTAATCTTTTATACAGATGGCTCGAAACAAGATAATATGGTCGGGGCTGGTATTACCGGCCCTGGGGTTAACTTTTCGGTGTCCATGGGAAATTGGCCGACAGTATTTCAAGCTGAAATATATGCCATCTTAGAATGTGCAGCGATTTGCATAAAAAGAAACTATAAAAATGCGAATATATGGATTTGTTCAGATAGTCAAGCGGCGCTGAATGCTTTGAAATCAAAAACTTACACGTCAAAACTGGTGTGGGAATGTACTAAATTATTACAGCAACTGTCCTGTCGAAATACGGTTAACCTTTATTGGGTTCCTGGTCATTGTGGAATCGAAGGAAACGAAAAAGCTGATCAATTGGCAAAAATAGGGTCATCCACAAAATTCATCGGTCCTGAACCATTCTTTGGACTTTCTTTTTGTGCTTTAAAAAACTGGGAAAAAACAAAGGTACAGTACAACTGGACCAGTACCTTAAATTCTCGGCAATCTAAACGTTTTATAAAGCCGAACGCTTTTCATACACAAAAGTTACTTGATCTTTCAAAAAAAGATTTGAGTACATACACTGGTTTGATAACAGGACACTGTCCTTGTAAATATCACCTGAAAATCATTGGTAAACTTCATGAAGATAAATGTCGCTTTTGTAACTTAAAGAGTGAAAGCTCTGAACTTTTGCTGTGTGACTGTGTTGCACTATTTCATAAACGATGCAGATATCTTGATAAGGGTCTGATGAGACCTTGGGAAATCTGGGCTGCTGCTCCCAATCAGGTAATAAATTTCATAAGGAATGTATTACCTGTTTGGGATGATTGCTTACAACAGTAGTGGTAGTTACTCAAACAATAGTGGCTTACCGCTACGTTATGGCATAAATAAAAAGAGGATACACCACAATAGATCAAAGTAATGGTCGCGGTGGTATTATGTCCCCAACATAGGAAAAAAAAAGCTAAATGGGTTATAATTTAGTTATCAGAAATTTCCCTGGCTCAAATCAATCGGTAAAATTACCAAAATTTTGGGAAAGCCCCGGGAAATTACAAATTGGGATTTGCTGGTCACCATGATTATGACTAATGCTAATTTGATTTTTGTTTTATGTCACCCAAAATTTGAAAATATAGCTCTTTTTAAAATTATTTTCCAGTCTACGCTTTATCCTTAAAGTACAATTTTTTTTATTATTGATTTATGAATTTATCATTAAATGACCCAAGTAACAATTTTGGTTTAATGAGGGTTCTGTAGACCATGAATTAGACTTGAAGAATGCTATAAAACCTCTATAAAGCTTGCAATGTTACTTGAGGAGATACTTACTCGTCCTATTTGAGTAATGTCGGACATAAAATGAAAATATTATTTACATCATCCTTATGCCTTATTAGGTAAACAAATAATAATAGCAAGGCAAATGTTGACAATTTTTAGACAATAAATTTTTAAGACCTCGGATATAGAAACTTTTGAAACACCTCAGATTTGTATAGCTCTAGGAGCTACACAACTTTTCTAGATAGCGGTCCAAGAAAAAATCTCATTATTATTCATTCCAAGATACATGAATAATACGTGAATACACACGGCAAATTAATCTGACTCATATTTGAGTCAAGTTCACTTAAATTCGCAAAAACGTAAGTCACAGAAATGAGTAATTTTTAACTCAAAGATGCGTAATTTTCACTCATATATGAATAAATGGCATTCAAATATCAGTGATATTTGCTCATATTTGAATAAAAATTTACTCTAATGCGAATTTTAGTGAACGGGACTTTTATATGAGTCAGATTTATTTGCGGTGTAAAATAGTTTGCATGCGTCTCGAACTTAACATCTGGAAATCGAAAAAAAAAAATGAAAGATTCCGGGATATCGAAATCTCTAAGACAAACAAGTTTAGAAACTTGTGCGGCCCGGAATAATTTTCATATTTTGAATATAGGGAATGTAAGTTCTTCTTCTTCTTCTTCTTCTTCTTCTTCTTCGCATTTCAAGCTTATTGCATATCGCCTATTAGCTTATTGCGTGCTTTCAACTTAGTGTTCTAGATGCACTTCCACAGTTATTAATTGAGAGCTTTCGATGCCTGTACCATTTTTGCATTGGTATAATTGTGTGGCAAGTCCAATCATACTTCTATGCCCAGGGAAGTCGAGAAATTTTCCAATCCGAAAAATTCCTAGACCGAACCGGGAATTGAACCCAGCCACCTCCAGCATGGTCTTGCTTTGTAGCTGCGCCTTTACCGACTGAGCTAAGGGAGGACCCATGTAATTCCTTGAAAAAAATTGAATTAGTAAATTTTCCTAGACCATTTTTTGAAATATCTAAGACTTGGAATCACGAAGCAAAGAAGTCAGGATGTTGGAATCAGATTTTTTTATTGAAACCTCAGAAAATTTGTGATTAAATTTTCTTTTACTATTTTGAGATCACAAGGTAAAAGAAAAAATTATAATTTGGTCTGGAAAAAAAATTGAAGAGAACGGACCTGAATGTCTAAATCACGGAGATGAAAAAAAAAAATAAAAAAATATTAGTGATTCCATCAGCACCAATTGGACAGTTCTAGGCTGTTCGCAACTCTTCCTTGTCGGACTTTACACGCTGATTTTGAAAGAAAATCGAGCTGTTACTTGATGTGATTTTTTAAAGGAAAATTATTTACTCTTGAAATTATTAGTCGTAAAAAAGTGACTTTAGTGATTAAATTTTAAGAAATAGGACTATAGTGACTTTTAGGTGAAAAAAGAGACTTTTTAGTGACTGACTTGAAAATAGTGACCAAGTCACTAAAAAGTGACCTGCTACCAGCTCTGAACTGGCTGGATTTGTTGAAGATCGTGGCCAGCATGTTAATTCCCGCACGTTCCATAGCACCTTCTAGTGCAGTGTTGAACAGAAGGCAGGAAAGACCATCATCTTCATGTCCTTTCAAAAGAGCCAAATAATGCAGCCGATCTCTTCAATCTGATTAGTTCTCGGAGAAAACCATTCTCGTCCATAATTTCCCATAAATCGATGAATAGGATTTGAAATTCAAAAACACGGCATTCATACCATTCGAATTTGAGTGAAGGGTTGTGAAACACTCAAAATTAAATCAGCATTCAACTCTAAGTGGTCCATTCAAATTCAATAGCATCATATCGATCACTCTACGGTTTAAGAAATCATTTCCATAAGTGATGCGATAAATCTAGACATTCACCGTAAAACAAACAAATCAGAGGCAACATTTTAATCTTCTTTCTATTTCCCTCCACCTCACTACTTTTCAGTCATAGTACATTATAGAAATCCACCACAACTCACCATCACATTACTGCCGTTTTTTTTTGGTTGATCACAATCAGCATTCGACCGATCGCCAACCGACGATGAGGCCATCCATTTTTGGCATAACTTAAAGGCAAAAATTTCTCACGCCTATTTCGCGTCACCGATCGACCTCGATCTTCTCGCCGCTCAAAAGGAAGTCATTATCTCAGGAGGCCGATTGGTCGATCGATATTCGGGAGCATCTCAAAGGTTGCAATTTGTTCTGAAAAGCCCGGAGGCTACGCATTTGCATACACTTACCCTAAAGGTTAGTTTCCTCTCAGACTCTGATAACCCTTTTCGCATGGTATATCAGTTTAGTTGGTTGGATGACTTACCTATAAGAGAAAAAATAAGATAGAGAAATGAGTAAAGGTTAGCGGAAAAGCTTGTATTTGATCTTTTACAGCAATTTAGAAGACTCAAACTCAGCCACACTCGACAACAATGTTGCTGCACACTGACTCTCTTCGGGGCACGTTTTCGATCAACTCTTAGAACATTTTTCCACCGCCGTGACGACCCTGAAATAGTTTCCACCAGCAGCTTAGCAGGAGAATTATCTCCGTCACGAAATCCTTTCCGAACCGAGCCTTACCTGCTGCCAAGCCAAGCAACACGTGAAACTACCTTGAGAGGTGTACCTACTCGCTTCTATCTCATCACCGTCATCATGTCAACTTTCCCAGAACACCGTTTTACAACAACTTAATAAAGTGGCTTGCTTAGGTACCGGAGTGGTGGTGGTGGTGGCGCATCCCAGCGGGTGGCTTTCGAGAGAATTTTACACCCTTCCCGCTGCCGTATGTCGAGAGAGCGCATTTAGAATATGCTTAAGTCGATTGTTGCGGTTGAAGCAACCGCCATGTGCACCAGTCTCGTAAAACTTTATTAGGAAATAACTCATCAAGCGTGAAGACGAGGAGACAACTTCTGGGTTCGAGGTGATGACGATGAGCTACGACAACGATGGCGACGACGACGACGACGACGGACGGTAGCAACTTTGTGGTCAATCGCTGGGTGTCCTAACGTCCTAAGTAGAGTTGTTTGAAGTCGGTGCAGTGTGGTTAGTGATCACTGATTGGATTTTGGTCGTTTCAGGAACGGAGACTGGCGGAAGGGGGGAGGGGGGGGGTAGAGGGAGGATGCTACAAATTGCTTACAGCTCGATTTGGAGTCGGTTGGCCGATGCAAAAGATTCACACGCATGTAAGAGAACAGGTTGGTTGTTTGAATGACTTGTGAGATGGCTAATTGAATGCGACTTTTGTAAAAGGTACGTTTGGAAATTCGAATAAGCTTGTGCTACATCTTGTGTTCATGTGGTTAACGACCGGTAAGATAAAGCATCTCATCAGTGATTTTACAGAAAATATCAATGATTAGGAATCAGGGTCTTTTTGCTTTTAGATCCAACTCGGCTTTGATTGAAGCTCTGATGATTTTTAAAAGTTTTTTTTTTTTTTTTATTTATTTTAGTCACTTTAACACTCTTGGGTCATTCGTGACTTGTCCGGGGGTGAGATTTGAACTCGTGACTTTGGCGTGAGAGGTATGGATGTTAACCACTACGCCGGGGTCGCCCCCATTTTTAAAAGTTTACTATGGCATATATAATGGAAATCATTATAATTTTCAGTTTCATTAAAACCCCGGGAAAATCTTTTATAAATGAAGAGTTGTACAACGAAATTGCTCGTTTGTTCAACGAATCCGTTCGTTATTTTCTGCAACGAATTAGATTAGTACATTTTTATAAAGTATTGGGAACTAATGACGCTTATTGTTATCTGATTGTATAACCAGTGTTGGGAAAATATCAAAAAACCAAATCTCACCAACGCCCAAGATCACGCTTGATTTTCGTAGACAACAATCAACAAGCAAGCAACTTCGGTTGATTTTGCAAGCTGTGATATTGCAGCTCCGAATATCAAGCAAACAAAACTTACCAACTGCAAATCTCACCAAACTGTGGTGAGATTGAGTTTAATGATTTTTGCTTTACACCCGAATGCAACCGAAACTTCCATAATGGAATGCAACAGTCCCTTTGCGTCTGCCATCGGTGAAGACTAAAAAGAAATAGGAAACTATGCTTTCTCTTTCTAAGAAAACGATGTGCAATGGAATCATTTTTGTGTCGATTCAACTCTCAGCTTGATGTTTGAACGTTGTGAATAGTCTCGCAATATCAAAGGAGCTTGTAAAATCAATATCAAGCATGATATTTTGTTCCAATATCACGCGTGATATTGCGAGTCCATGAGAGCGGAAAAATATTAATTGATTTCGGATTTTGCCAACACTGTGTATAACAAAAGGTCGAAAGGAAAAAATGGTCGAAGGTACAAAAGGTTGACTGGACCAGGTTTCTGCATTTTCGAAACAAAGAAAACAAAATGGACTCTTCGCAGAATCGCTTAATTTCGAGCAATATCATGTTCGTGTAAGTCATCGTGTTTCTTGTTATCGAGTCATGATGAACATTCCTCTTTTCAAACATGACTGGTTTCACTTGTTTCGTTCGTCGAGTGCTTCAGTTCATTTCATTTGAAGCAAAGACTTGTTTCAATTGACGCAATGAATGACTCGAAAGCTGCTTCCTTCGTTTTTTCCACTTTCACTTCAATTCGGGGCTCATTCGACTTGTCACGACCTGACGACGCAGGCATCAAAATAAAGTATCCGGATAGTATCCGCACAATATCGGTTGCCGATAGGGATGGCATCCGGATTATATGTAGTAATAATATATTATTTTATATTGTACGAAAACTAAAGTAGCGAGGCTATTTTTAAGTCTAAGATGGCGGCCATCGGGGTCAGGGAAAGTCTCAAATACCCTACAATATGGGTATTTTCGGAACGGGGACGACGCGAAGGTGCCGAAAAACGATATTCGACGTTATTTTGGAATCAAAAATGGCGGCCATCGGGTTTTAGAAAAAGTGTCATATACCCTACAATAGGGTATTTTTGGAATGGGATGCCGCGTAGATGCTGAAAATCGATACCCGACGCCATTTTGGAATTCAAGATAGTGACCATTGGTTTCATGAAGTGTCAAATACCCTAAGATATGGGTATTTTCGGAACGGGAACAACGCGTAGATGCCAAAAATCGATATCCGACGCAATGTTTAAATCCAATATGGCGGCCATCAGGATTAAGAGAGTGTCAACTATCCTACAATATGGGTATTTTCGGAACGGGGACAACACGTAGATGCCGAAAATCAATATTCGATGCCATTTTGGAATCCAAGATGGTGACCATCAAGTTTCCTGAAACGTGTCAAATATCCTAATATATGGGTATTTTTCGGAACGGAGACAACGCGTGGCTGCCGAAAATGGATATCCGATGCTATGTTGGAGTCCAATATGGCGGTCATAGGGTTTCAGAAAGAGTGTCAAATACCCTACAATATGGTTATTTTCGGAACAGGGACAACGCGTAGATGCCGAACATCGATTTCAGATACCACTTTGGAATCCAATATGGCGGCCATCAGGGTTCAGAAAGTGTCAAATACCCTACAATATGGGTATTTTCGGAATGGGGACAACGTGTTGATGCCGAAAATCGATATCCGATACCATTTTGGAATCCAATATGGCGGCCATCGGGTTTCACAAAGAGTATCAAATACCCTAAGATCTGGGTATTTTCGGAACGAGGACGACGCGTAGATACTAAAAATCGACATTCGATGCCATTTGTAGGCTATTTGTCACTCCTTCTGAAATCGGAAGCCACCATCTTTAATTTCAAGATTTCTGGCTTATAGATGTCAGCCCGATTCCAAAAAATCCACATTGATCGGTATTTGACAGTATTTCAAAGTTTTCTTGAACCAAAGCCGCCATCTTGGATTTAAGACGGTGTGACATCAATTTTCGGTATCTACGTCTCATCCTCATTCTGAAAATAACCATATTTTAGGATATTTGACACTTTCCGCAAATCGGAAGCCACCATCTTGGATTACAAAATGGCGTCGGATATCGATTTCCGACTTCTAGACGGTACCCTGATTTTTTATTTTATTAATAATTCAGTCGAGTATTAGTAAAAGACATTGAAGAAGTCTGCACATTGTAGACGAAATACGCGTATCTGTCAAGGATAAGCAAATAAAGTAGTGAAATTAAATGGAAAATACTAATCTTTCTCTCTCTCTCATTATACAGGTATTCCACTAAGACGCCCACATTCATCAGGATTCTAAAAAAACGTTTGTTTGGGTATTTGATAGCATTTACAACTTTTTCTCAAACCGGAGGCCGCCATCATGGATTTCAAAATGGTATCGGATATTGATTTCCAATCACCAGACGTCACTCCGATTCCAAAAATACCCATATTAATGGAACGGCATCAGTATTTCCCATTTTTCTGAAATAGGAAGCCGCCATATTGGATTTCAAAATGGCGTCGGATATCAATTTCCGGCCTCTAGACGCCATTCTGATTCCAATGGGGTATTGGGGTATTTGACAGTATTTCATACTTAATCTGAAATCGGAAGCCACTATCATGGATTTTGAAATGGCGTCGCATATCAATTTTCGATATGTAGACTTCATACCGATTAGAAAAATACCTTTATTGATAAGTATTTGACAACATTTCCCACTTTTTCTTAAACTGGAAGCCGCCATCTTGGATTTCACAATGACGTCGCATATTAATTTTTGATCTCTAGACGTCACCCCGATTCAAATCATACCCATATTGATAGGTAAACAAACCCAACGCATACGCTTAAATGAACCGAGTGAACAATCAACAAAAGTCATGAAAACTGCTCGAATTCAGATCGAACAGCTTCGCTTCAATGCAAAAGTAAATTCATCTGACAATGAAAGAAGAAGTGAACACGAGTCAAGCCAAAACAAACAGCATAAAAACTGACTGAAAGTGGTTCTGTTGATGTTGACGTGGATCTGCTCGAAGAGAAGACAGAATGACTTTCAATTGAAAGTGATGGTTAACAGCTTCATCGTCGCTTGACGATTTTCGATTGAAAGTGACTTTTCGGGGCCCTGGATTGGATAAATGATCGAATTTAACTTAATTGGGCAAAAGGTAGATTGGAAATAAGGTCGAATAGACAGAAGGTCGAAGGGACCTCCCTTAGCTCAGTTGGTAAAGGCACAGCTACAAAGCAAGACCATGCTGGAGGTGGCTGGGTTCAAGTCCCGGTGCAGTCTAGGAACTTTTCGGGTTGGAAAATTTCTCGACTTCCCTGGGCATAGAAGTATGATTGGACTTGCCACACAATTATACCAATGCAAAAATGGTACAGGCATCGAAAGCTCTCAATTAATAACTGTGGAAGTGCATCTTAGAACACTAAGTTGAGAGCATGCAATAAGCTAATACATATGCGATATGCAATAAGCTTGAAATGCGAATAAGAAGAAGAAGACAGAAGGTCGAAGCGGAAAAAAGGCTGGAATGGACAAAAGGTCGAAATTGACAAATCGTAGAAATGGACAAATGGTCGAAACAGACAAATGGTCGAAATGGAAAGAAGGTCGAAATGGATAAACTTGTCAAATTATTGGAGGATAAAAGGGGTGGGTATTTTTCCTTCTTTAAATCATGAGCAGTTCTTTGGAAAACCAGCGCCGCCGTGTAGTAGTAGTCGGGATTTTCTGAGGCATACAATCTAATAAGCCATTGATCCCCAGTCCATGAGTTGATGGGTCGATAGGTAGTGTCCAAGTGTGTGAGCTGCCTCCCTGGCGTCAGTAGAATTGATTATCAGTGCGGAAAACAAGATCGACGGAAAACGAATCAAGGAAAAAATGTTCTTTAGAAAATTTAGATGACAAATTATTACTGTGTGTATCACGGCAATTTAATAGATAAATAACTGCCTTTATCTTGAAAATATTTCTCATGAGCAGTAGGGTAGAGCACTACTTCGTTGTTATCGCCTATTTCCGTTCTATCGATCAGAAAAGATCAATAATATCAATGATTTCACCGTGCACAAATCAATAACAGGTTTGTTCCGATGCGTTAGTTCATTAGCTACTACATAAATCCTATTAGAGCGCATTGTATGAATATTTACGCTCATTGTTCTCAAAAAAAAAGAAGCGCTCCTAGCGAATCCCCTTTTTCTACGTTTATCCGTAGGACGAAGAAAATTTAATGGCGTTTCAATGCGTTTGGTCGGAATTGAAACTCGTAGGACGAATTTAGAATCTTATTTGAAATTAGCATCTTCAACTATGTAAATCGTTGACTTCACGCAGAAGTTATGCTAAACATATAGTAAAAGTTTTGTTAAACATATAATTTTTCCCTAACGATTGACTTAGTACTTTCCATATTCGTTTAAAAGTTATATGTTTTTTAATTGTGTTGACTAAAATAGCTAACGATGGATATTTTGAAATATTTTTAAACATATTTCATTTAAATAAAACACGCAGCGATTCAAAGTAAAAAATAACTAAATTGTCAGTTAAAATTACTCAACCGTCATCTTTGCACCGTTTGGTACTTTTAACTTATTTTTGGGTGAAAATCATAGCAACCAGCGCTGCCGTCAATGCTGTCATTTGGTTGAACTCCATCGCCTCCATTCGTGCTTCATTAGTCTTTGTTAATCCCCAAGCGCAATGACAGCAGAAGCGGAAAGCTTGATCTGAGTAAGCCTACTTCTCGGATTGAAAACTAGTTTGAACCAAGGGGTAAGTCACTCAGCACATAGTGCCGACATTAGATTTGGCTCAGCTTGGGAACATCCATCGGCATACGTTTGGCACACCTTCGTACTCATTGGATTGTTGTAAATAAAATTGGAGCACTGCTGTACAACTGTCATTGATGTTGTTCACATTTCATGCTGTTTGACTGTATATTCAGGAACATAGTCGGTCTATAGTCGGTCTGCAATAATGTTCCTCACCGGTTCCAACTCTTTCCGGCCGTTGCTTTCGCATCACGAAAGGCTAGGTTTCTGGTCTGCCTTTGAGGGTATTATAAAACCCTTAAACACAGGACTTTATTTATTTTGAGAACACAAAATACCATAATTTCGCACACTCACCACTTCCCACGTCACCCTCAATCCGATTAATCAATGCGATTTCAAACCAAAACATTCAAGGTGTCAGAAATACCGGGTTGCCGGGATGGTTATTTTACAAACAATGGCAGCTTGCTCTATGACCGGCACAATCGATATAACTGCGGCAAACTGATAAAAATGATGACGATTGGTGTGCGGAGTGACCTACCCCTTGGTTTGAACCAAATCGACTTCGGTTAGGCGACTTAATGTTATTAGTAACAAGTGTCAAACTTTCCGTTTCCGTTCTGCATTCACCCAAAATTACGTTTGGGCATTTAGTGCTTGGCATATAATGATAAGAAAAATTTCAACGAAAGCCGGTTGGACGCTGGTAGCTTTGGCTGCCATTACTTACTTTCTTATCCTGGTCCGACATCCCTCAGGATTGCACTTGCATCACAATGTTAAGCCAATTCACTCGATCCGTGACTGCTTGTATCCAATTTCTTGCCGTCCCACACTTCCAAGATCCTGCTCCACTTGGTCCAACCACCTTGCTCGCTGTGTTCCTCTTCGTCTTGTACCGGCCGGATTCGAGGCAAACACCATTTTTGCGAGATTGTTGTCCGGCATTCTTAAAACGTGTCCCGCCCAGCTTTCGCAACTTTCTGGATACATGGTTCGCCATAGAATTGCGCCAGCTCGTGTTTCATCCTTCGCCTCCATACACCGTTCTCACATACCCCGCCCATAGCTGCCTATGCGAGCCCTATCCCGCTCGGTTCCTCCAGCTCGGTTCCTCCAGCTAACAGATACTTTGTCTTCGACGTATTCACATTTAATCCAACCTTCTCTGCTTCACGTTTCAGCCTTTTGTACTGCTCTGCCACGGCCTGAAACGTTCTTCCGACAATATCCACGTCGTCAGCGAAGCAGATGAACTGGCTGAACTTATTCAAGATCGTGCCCGCATGTTAAAGCCCGCACGTTTCATAACACTTTCTAGCTCAATGTTGAACAGGAGGCAGGAAGGACCATCGCCTTGTCGAAGTCCTTTGCGAGTTTCAAATGACTCTGATAACGTACCCGATATCTTCACGCAGCACTGTACACCATCCATCGTAACCCTGATCAGTCTGGTCAGCTTCCCGGGAAAACCGTTCTCGTCCATAATCTTCCATAGCTCTTCACGGTCAATAGTATCATAAGTGGCCTTGAAATCGATGAATAAGTGATGCGTAGGGGCTTGATATTCACGACACTTTTGGAGGATCTGCCGCAACGTAAAGATTTGGTCCGTTGTCGATCGCCCGTCCACAAAACTGGCTTGATAACTTCCCACAAATCTGCTTGCTTGCAGCGATAAACGGCGAAAGATGATCTGGGAAAGCACTTTGTAGGCCGCGTTAAGAATAGTGATCGCTCGATAGTTCTCACATTCTAGTTCGTTGCCTTTTTTATAGACTGGGCATATTACTCCCTCTTTCCAATCCTCCGGTAGCTGTTCTGTATCCCAGATCCTGACTATCAGTCGGTGCAGACAAGTGGCCAACTTATCTGGGCCCATTTTGATAAGTTCCGCTCCGATACCATCTTTCCCAACTGCTTTGTTGCTCTTAAGCTGTCGGATAGCATCCTTAACTTCACCTATCGTGGGAGCTGGCATGTCCCCCTCATCCGCTGTACCGACGAAGCCATTCCTCCTGCCGCCTTGGTCCTCCGCCTCTGCGCCGTTCAGATGTTCATCGTAGTGCTGCTTCCACCTTTCAATCACCTCACGTTCGTCCGTTAAGATACCCCTTCCTTACCCTGATACATTTCGGCTCGCGGCACAAAGCCTTGGCGGGATGCGTTGAGTTTCTTGTAGAACTTGCGTGTTTCTTGAGAATGATATCGCTCCACATTATGACGGGTTCCTTGCTGTAGCATCGCCGTCCGCGCTGCGTTCTTCTCGTCCAAAACCGTCTGACACTCTTCGTCGAGCCAATCGTTCCGTCGATTCCGCTCCACGAACCTAATGGCGCCATCAGCAGCACAGTTAATGGCTGCTTTCACGTTGCTCCAGCAGTCCTCAAGAGGGGCTTCGGTGAGCTCTCCCTCATCCGGCAACGCTGCGTCGAGGCATTGCACGTACTCAGTTGCGACTTCGGGCAGCTTCAGTTGCTCCAGATTGTACCGTGGCGGGCGTCGGTATCGAATGTTGGTGGCAACGGAAAGTTTTTGGCGCACCTTGACCATTAGAAGGTAGTGGTCCGAATCGATATTTGCGCCGCGATAGCTCCTGACGTCGATAATGTCCGAGAAGTGCCTTCCGTCAATCAAAACGTGGTCGATTTGCGATTCTGTCTGCTGCGGTGATCTCCAGGTGTACCGTTATGGGAGGCTATGCTGGAAGTAGGTACTACGTATGGCCATGTTCTTAGAGGCGGCGAATATATTCGTTGATTTACATTCTAAAGAAAGGGAAATTATACAAATTTTCTTCCTTCACTAATTCCATTCGATTGATCGTTAGGTAATTTTCACTGAATGGATTCTTGATCAGAATTACTCAAAATTGAGTTTTGTTTTCTTTAACTTAATATTTGATAGCCCTACGGCAACCACGTGTTGAATGAAAGGTAATCAATTTTGGGTACTTTTTTTCATACCGTGTAGATTATTTTATCTAACAAACATTTGCTTGACAATGAGGACAAACTATGAAAATAATTATGTGCGTGCTTTCTGTATCTCCTTTCTTGGCCGTTCAGGGCAATTGCTCCACACACTGAATAAAGTTTTCACATAGTTTCCATTGAGAACGCACATGATATTTTTCCAATACCAAAATTAATTATTTTAAACTGAATTTCACATAACATTCATATTGTCACATGAGTTATATTCACATATCAAGAACAACATGTGAAAAGGGCATACAGACTTTTTGTAAACAAATCTTTGTAGGCCCTTTTCTCGCCAACCGAGGGCCGCTCACGCAAACCAACAACATCATCGGGAAAGGGAAAGTTTCCCCTACCCGGAAATGTTCATGATTTGCGTTGGTGTTATATGGCTGGCGAGAAAAGGGCATATGAAGGTTTGCTTACAAAAAGCGTGTATGCCGTTTTCACATGTTGTTCTTGATATGTGATTAATCACTTACATTTCATTGGACACGTAAAGTTCATGTGATTATGCGGAGCAATTCACAATTATGATATCACATGAAAGTTATGTGAAATTCTAATGGATATTTGTCATTAGAAAGCACGTTATTGGAGAAAGTTAGGAAGGCGAAGCAACTGCATATCTTGCACTATTAATTCATGGAAAAGCAATTAAAGTTGGACACCTACTAACTGCTCTCAATGACGCGAGAAAAAAATCTCTCCGGGGAATTTTAAATTTTGTTTGGAAAATTGCGTATAACATGTAGGATAGATAACTGTTTCTTTGTAAAATTAGTCAATAAAGTCGATCCAGAGTTACACTGCCATTTACTGAAAATGAAAACATCAACTTCGCCTATAATTTAGAGAAGAAACATTACATAACCACTCGCAAACTGCAAATATCACCACATAAAAGAGTCCGACCTATGTAGTCCCGAATCCCCCCCCCCCTCAATTCGTCAGTGAATTTCGCAGACCTGCACCACCGTTGACAGGCGCCGTAAACCGTCTTCATTTTCGTTAAACCACAAGGCGAAAAATCGGCGAAAATTGACTTCTTCCTCCTGTGCATCTGCTCGCAATCGCCGAGGGGCTCACCGATCTTCCTAATATGGAGTTTTCACACGTCAGCCGCACGTTTCTGCTGAGGCTGCTGTTGCTGTTGAGCCATGCACCAATATGAGGCGCATTCGGTCGTCTTCAGCTTTGATTTATGGAGTAGTAAAAGCAGCAACAGTAAATGCGGTTAAGCTCACTGCCGCCAAACCACGCTGGGCCGGGGGGAATTTTTGGGAGTGATTTGCAAAAAAAGAAACCGGCTCATCCACTGACGAACTGACTGACTGGAGATGCATCAGCCAACACCGAGGATTTATGTGTGGCCGGAGCAAGTTTGACTTCTAATTATTTATGTGCCAATACCGAGCACACGGACCGGACGGTGGATGGAGATGTTAGCGTCACACCTTTTTTTCCCCGATGGGCACTCTCCCATCAAGTTAATGGCGACAAAATAAAATTTACGTGGATTCAGATTCCAATGGGTGAAACATTCATATCATATGAAATTCACATGGCATTTGAAGCTGTCCCACTCGCACGTGAATGCCGTCATTGATTCCGTCATAAAATCAGCCCTACTAATCTTGGGTGCACGCGAGAGAACATTCGGGTCCAGAATGCGCATGATCGTGGGTGACCCCCCCGGGTTATGACATCATATCGGTAAACAACTGTCGATTGCCGGGGTTATGCTTCCTCATACGCAGCTGGTTCCAAGGCTCTGGGGGTGAACAGGTGGTTTGGGTGCGTCGAGACGCGTGGAAAATCGATGTTTGTCGAGCTGTGGTTGGTCACGAAGCAAAGAACAACAGACAGTTAACGGTTGATTGTCACGTGCGGCGTGCATCCTTTGACCAAGGCTGCTCCAGCTTAAGGTTGATCTCAAAAAAAAAACTCACAAACGGCCACTTTTGTCCCTTTAAATTGTACTTTGTGTCTCGTTTACAATTTGAATTCCAATATAACAACAAAACACTGGTCGAGTTTTGCCCCTTTGAATTGACTTCCACGAGCTGTGCAATACGTATAACCTGTACGTTCGATGGATCTTGGCTTTGACGTCACTGATTTTATGAGTCTGATTTTGTGAGTTATGCCAACGCATTGGGTATTAAGGTGGTGTCAGCGTTGATTAATCGAATGGCATTAAGAATGAGGCGGGGTGGGGGTGGGGATTTAGAATTTTACAGATGAACGTATCAAAAAAATGGGTCACATCATTCGAGTATCAGCGGCACCGGTGGTGTAGTGATAAGCGTGATCACCTCTCACCCCAGAAGGCCTGGGTTCAATCCCAGTCGGCACTGCCGGGATGTTCTGTTCATCTCTGATCACGCCCACGAGTCACGAGTGCAATGCGTAAATTATTATGTCTTCTTGCAGCAGTAAAACATTGGTTCTATTTTGACAGCTCGACTTGGTTCGAAAATCATTAAAGGCTGACTAAAAGTAGCGTGTCGCTAGCAGGCCTCTAGTGTTGGGAATCGAAAATCTTTTACAGTGGTTTGTTTACACTTCTATAGAGTGCAAGTTTGATCAAAGTAGTCAATCGCGTTCAGAAATAACGTCAAATGGAACTCGAAAGAAGAAAAAATATTGAGCACAAACACCTGGAAAATCCGGAGCGGTCCGGTTCTAAGCTGGGTAAAGTGCTGAAGATGCCGAAAACAACCGTTTGTCGAGTGCTTAAAACCTACAAGGAAAACCTGAGTGTGCAAACAGAATCAGCGGACCCACGAAAAAACTGGAACCAGGGATCGTCAGCTGCGCAGCAAGGTGTTGAGCTGCGTTAAAGCCAACCCCGGTCTTTCGATCCGAGATGTGGCTAGAAGGTACAACGCCAACTTTCAAACGCCAGGGAAGGATACAAGTCGTACAAAGCCAGTAAACATCCAAAGGCCAAAAAGCGTGCAAGGCTCTTGTACGTCCGTGTTTTGATGAAACACAAGGGCTGCACTTTGATCGATGATAAAACATACGTCAATCTCGATTTTAAGCAGCTTCCCGGTCAAACTTTTTACATCGCGACTGGACGTGGGGATGTGCCGAGAAGATTCAAGTTCGTGTTTGCCGACAAGTTCGCGAAGAAGGTCATGATTTGGCAATCGATTTGCAGTTTGTCTTTGCGAAAACGAAACCATTCGTCACATCCTCAACGATGACATCCCAAGTGTCTGAAAAAGCGTGTATTGCCGTTTATCCGCAAGCATAGGGACAACCTTATCTTTTGGCCCGATTTAGCCAGCTGCCACTACTCCAAGGTGGTTCTGGAGTGGTATGCTGCCTACAAGATCGATTTTGTCTCAAGCTAATGAATCCTCCGAATTACCCGGAATTTCGACCAGTCGAAAACACTGGGCAATTTCAAAGCAGCTACTTCAACGAAGCGGCGGGGCAGTCAAGGACATCCAGCAAATGCGGGCAAAATGGAAGAAATTCGCTGATTCCGTGTCCATTTCCACTGTGCGAGCGCTGATGGGCTCCATCAAGAGGAAGGTTCGAGATTTCGTTCGAACTGGAGAAATGTAACCATCTAATGCTGTAACTTTGAATTTTTAACAAAAGTACTGTCAAACAACGATTAACCCAACAAACAATTTGAGCTAATTAAAAGCTGAATAAGCCATTTTTAGTTGAAGAAGCAAATTTTTGCCTGAATAAACTCTTATTCAGCTTTCAATGTTTGTTGGGAATGGACTTTTTAAATTTTTTAAATCACAAATTACAGGTCTTTTTGGGCGTACCAATTTACATTAAGTCAGCCTTTACGTCTCCGCCAGACCCAGGGTATAATCAACCGGTGGCAACTAACGATTTAAAATTGGCTCACTACTAATATGGCTATTGACTACCCGACCAAAGCTGAAGATCAAATTGAAATCAAAATTTGCTGTTATGATGTAACTTATTTTAAATACTCCAGATGATCTCATTTTGGTTGACTTAACGGATAACACAGCAAAAATGAGAGGAAAATTTTACACTGTTGAAGCAAACGGAAAACTAATCCTGCTTTCAATGAAATCAATTTGTTTACTGATTTTGCATTCATAATGTTCAACTGAATACGGGCCTGGAGTAAATGGTTACCATTCATGTTTCTCAAGCTGAAAGATTTGGGCTCCAATCTCACCCCGGGCAAGTCACGAATGACCTAAAATGTGTTAAACAAATCAAATAAACAATAATCATTAGTTCAACGACAGATGAATTTCAATTAAATTTTAAACAAGACGTAAACAGCAGAACTTCAAGTTAAGTTCCTTTCATTTAAAAAGTTTTGACTGCATAATGAAAGCACAATATGATAACAGACTTATGTCGCAACATTTGAAATCAAAATGAGTTTTCATTATGATAGCAACTGCACACTTGAATATCGATTTGCTCTCATTTTGTTAACCGACTTTGCTCGGGTAGCCTATTGGTCCCAAGCAAATCGATTAACGAACCCCATTCTAGTCGAAATTCTAGTACTACACTATGTTTGTTTTGATTCGCTATGAAAGTTTGACAGATAAAATGAGGGGTTCGTAGATTTTCCTATGTTTCGAGGGGTGAATCGATTAGCTTGGGACCGAAGAAAGTACCAGAGCTGAGCCAAAAAGTTGAGAAGGGACCTTCTAGTCTTAGAGTTACCTCTATGGTATAATCATAGAGGTAACTCTAAGACCACTGGGTCCCGAAGAAAATCATTATTATTTTTGGCTCACTCAGTACCAGAACAACAGTCCCAAGCAGTCCCAAGCAGTCCCAAGCTATTTCACTCACCCCTGCATGTTCTGCATGAATCCACACACCCCTGATGTTATCTGTCAAACTTTCATAGCGAATCAAAACAAACATAGTGTAGTAATAGAATTTCAACTAGAATAGGGTACGTTAATCGTTTGCTTGGGACCAATAGGCTACTAAAGTGGTGAGCCAATTTAAAATCGTTAGTTTCGTATTGATTGTTGGTATAATCCCTTGAGTATTTGCAAAAATTCGGACGAATAATTTTCTTTTCATTTTACTTCATAATGTTTTTTCTACGATGCTTGTTCATAAGTAATGAATTTTCAAAGTGCGTGTTGTACGAGAAATTCTGAAAGCTGCAACATACCTTTTCCGGGAAAATTAACAACTCCGAATTTTAAAAAAATCGTTCATATGCATTACCAAAAACTCTACCTGTGGGCAACATTTAATTAAATCCAGAGTCCCTTGGGCCTATTTTGACCGATAATAAAGAAAAAATCCTTATGTTCTACTTAGTTCAATTGAAGCACTACTTTTTAATGTTTACCAGTTGCTTGTGTTAGATGTTACTTACTGATTTTCTGCTGATATAACTTCAGTACGTTATTTCTTGTGTTGTTCACGAATTACGTAAAGGTCAACCTTTAAGTAGTATTGTGGATCCCCAGTAATCAGGACGTTTTTAATCAGAACACTTTTTGACGTAGGACTACGTCTTTCGGGAAGGGTACCAATCCAGAGAAATGCAACGGAAATTGGTCAGACTTTAAATGCTAATAACTTGGCTAATAATCAATTGATTTTGATGATTGGTATGTCGATCAATTCGGCAGTCTTATAAGATTTGTGTGAAATGTCACACATTATAAATGTTGAATATTAAAATAGCTAAAAGTTAAGAAATATTTTCTTCGACCGCAAGATGCTCACACCTAACACAGCCATCAGAAAGTTGGTCCCTAACAACACAAGCCGAAGCCGCATAATCATTCAATGTTGCACGTTGGTCGAGTCAACCTCGAACTTGTTCGCTGCAGCGTAGACATTGTAGCATTGTGTCTATTCATTCTTCTACATCAGTTAAATACATAAAAAAGGAGGGGCAACGAATGATAATCCAAATATTCAAGTAAGCGAAACGTAGAAAGTTTGACTGCAGTCATCGTTTGGCCGCCGAATTATAAACAGGGGTGTTCGTTGCGTTGCACACTGAAAACGAAACTAACTCAGAGAGTGATCAAACTTTGCTCAGTTGTGAGTCACTTTTACTCATTCGTATGAAAAAATTTCTTAATGGGGTGTTTACATCTGTGCGGATTTACTTGCGCTAGTGTACTCGCGAATTTCAGTTGCTCCTGAAATTTCATGCTGGTAGACGCTGATGCCCTGTTTACATTACGCCAGTGACCTTTTTTGCTAGCAGTTAGCTCATTAGTGCAAGTGAAATAGCATAAGTCTAAACACCACATAAAGCGTAGGTTATTCAATGCATGAGTAACCTACGATTTAAAAAAAAAATCTCCATACAAATCAGTAAAAGAGTTATATTTATTTTCAATTTATTTAGCTTGCCATCTCGGCTAGAAATTGAATACTGGATAGTCAAGCTCAGTATGCCATTTACATCAAATCCCATGTTTTAACTTGACAGCACGGCCAAAAATCATGTTCCTGTATTCAGTGTAGTTATTCGGAAGGACAATACCTATCGCATGATTGGCCTCTTAGTTCAGAATTCACTCACCGTGCAGCGCTAGTAACATTTGATTCAAAAGGCTTGCTTATGCAGTCTACATTCACTGAAAACGAATCTTATTCAGATATCTTTTACGTAGGTTACTCATGCGCTGAGTGACCAACGCTTTTAGAAATGTGTCCTTACGAATAAGCAAAAGTTACTCACTCTCTGAGTTGGTTTCGTTTTCTGTGTTTCGACTAGATTGGAGATTGCTATCTCTAGTAATGTTATTCAGATGGATAAGACCTATTGTATAGTGGACATAGGGTGACCAGTGAACCGGAATGATGAAGTGGAAAACAATTAAAGGGTTGTGTCCTAGATACGACCGCAGCATGACGTAGAACTACGCAAAATTGATGTATGTCATGCATTTTTGACTACTGAACTTTGTCTTAATCTTTTCAAGTATTTCATAGTTTCGGTTATGGTTTAATGTTGGTTCAAGTATTTTTCCTGAAATGTAATAAACTATGAAAATTCTAATGTGGAATCCTAAACAAGCCGTTATATATTTTGGAGTAGCATCCCAGTATAGTCCACAAAGCCGCCATGCATGTTGTGGAATAAAACAATTTCCAAAAAATACATTATTTTTTTCAGTAGCTCCATCATTAGTTTTTAATTAGGTCTCTAAAGTAGAGAAGAAAGTGAAGGATGCATTTTATGATAACGCAAAAGGCAGTTGTTTTCCTTATCAGAAGACGGTACTTTCAATATTTAATAAAATGTTGGTTCATACATATGTCAGCAAAGTAGGGGAGGAAGGTTGGTTGTCTTTATTAAGGAGATTTTCAGCCAGACGCTGGTTCATCTCCGGCTAGGGGAGGAAGGGGTATAACGATCCTACGGTGTTTAAGCACCTCTTTGTTCTCCAATTTGGAGGACAACCCTTGCATCACCATTATGTAGTTTACAACGTGTTCGTAGATTGATGCAGAATAGAATACTGTGTATTTCCTTAAATCAAACGTTTGGTTTCCAATAAGTAGGCGCTAAGTACAACATTAATTGAAAATTAGGGGGATTCAATTATTGAAGGCATGAGCCAAATTGCGACCTCAAACGAATAAAACTTATCATGTGACACCTCAAAGTTCAATTGTAGTTATTTGAGGGGCCCTGTTCCACATTGGCCACACCTGGCCATGTTTCGATCCCCTTGGAAAAGTGGCCAGTTTCTAAATATTAGATCTAAAACCATTGAATCACATTAAAATTCAAGAACCAGTTCAATGGCAGTTATTAGGAATAGCCAGGATCCAGTAAATTTCCAGAAACCCCTAGGAAAGTCTTGGATCTTAATTCATTATGCGATGCTTCAAATCACATGAGAATTCAACTTCTTCCTCTATGCTCTGTTTAAGAAAGTTTAAGAAAGTTATAGGGATATCCATATGCTATATTTTTTCTGTTTCATTGGTATGGAAGCCCCCTCTTACAGAGGGGGAGGGGTCTCGAACCATCATGAGAACCTTTTCCGGCTCCAAAAACTCCTATGTACAAATTTTCACGCCGATCGGTTCAATAGTTTCCGAGTCTTTAAGGGTCAGACAGACAGACAGAAACTAATTTTTATATAGGGGAAATGGATGTAATGTTGCCCTAAATACCCCTAATTTGGGCCCATACATAAATTCAGCAATCGACTAAATTTTCACTAACGACCAAAAATATCCATTAGTATCGTCCTTATCACGCGTTCATCTAGATAAAATTGATAAACAGCAGATTTTTAGCGATGGGTCCAATCTTAGATCCATTGGTCAACATAAGAGCCATTTCCTCATATATAGAAGATTGAATGGAACAGCAAAATAATCTCGTAGTTCTACGTCAACAATGCGGTCGTATTTTGGACACAACCCTCAACTTTTTTGTTTGAACCCCGCTAATCTGCACGCTGTGCAAATTAAAATTTGCCTTAACGTCATATAGCAGATGGAATGTAGAAAAGCAAAACGGAACGATGCAAAACGGAACAAAGAATCACAACCAAACAGAAAATAAGGCTGCCAAACACTCGCTTTTCTGATCGTAGCACAAAGTGTCGTTCAGATTAACGGGGGTCCACGGTACTAGGTTACATCGAAGTCAACCCGAGAACAGGTGCACCATTACAAATGAAGGAAATCGAAAAAGTCACTCCACGTCCGGAAAACAACAACTGTACACATCTTAACGACGTTCGCATTTAATCCAATGCTCGGAGATGAATTCTATAAACTATAACTTGTGAACGTGTCAAATTCCAAGCCATTTATCAATAAATAAACATCCTGCGCACGTACGGAAACTAAAAATAACCTAAATGCACTCCCCGTCCCGCTTTGTGCACAACAATTATCCTCCCATTTTCTTTACAGCGTACGTGTGTGGGCGTCTAAAATTGAAATCCAGTCCTTCATCCCGTTCATGCAGCATCCAGCGTGTATTTCTACCATCTGCTTCCTCCCACCTCACCATGACATTCATTGATAAAATCTGAAACCCCGTTCCACCCGGCCCAACTCCTTTCGGGTGTACTCTGCTTCAAAATACTGAGCTCCAGAGAGCATTCATTCATCGAACCATCCTACACTACACACCACCCGGCCAGGTGTGTGGGTGGGGATGGAAAATCGATAATCGTTTCCTCCTTCCAGTAGCTGTGAAAATCCGTGATGTCATGGCTCCGGCGTTGTTATTGGTTGTCCTTCGCCGATGTCAAGGCCGTTGGCCGTTTTCATTCATCGTCCACCAAAGCCTTCAGGTGCCGTCCGTTTGTCACTCATCAAATTCACCATGCACCATGCAACTCCATCGAATTAGCATTGTTTGGCACAGAGCTATGTCCTGCACCATTATTCAATCAAACTCACCTCCACTTTTCACTTCAGACGGATTCAGCGTAGGCTGAGGTTTATAATCACTTTTTCGTTTTATTCCGATAGAGAATCTCCTTTTCATGGACATCAATCACAAAACACTGCACCAGTAATCGCTTCACTGGAAGTCGTACGTCACCGATTTCCGCGGAAAGCTATTTTCTCCGCAATCGCTTGTTACGCAAATTTGTTACTTCGGTCTTCCCGGCATTCGCCAAACTTTTAATGAGTATCTAAATTCAAATGATCCGCGACGCTGATCGGAAAGCACCGTGAAACACCTCTTGCATCATAGTTGGTCGATTGTCCGCGCGAGACTGAGCCCAGCTGGGTGGTTGGGTGGCCACTATATGATGATGCCATCGATCCAATGGGGCTCCGGCACAGCCGTTTGGTGCTGTCATGATGGAATAATGACCTTGAGAGCGCCTTTGGGTGACGGTGCGTGTGTATTGGTGTATGCTCCTCTCTTCAATGATGTGGCATCATTGCGGGACAAGGATAGGCGAGAGCAATCGTTCGAGCGCGAAAAGGATCACCAGTGTGTGATTGTGGCTATAGTGTAGTCTCACGCACACTAGCTACGAGCGGTCCGGTTTGGGTGTGGGTTGAAGAGCACAACTGTTTGGACAAGTGACGTCACACGGATAAACAAATCGATGGGTGCCGTGGGCGCCGGGTTGTTCGGTGGGCTGAGTTTGGAGGAAATTATTTTTCTATTCGACCTGTGGTTCAACTCTAACACATGTCTAGTATATGGATTTACCCTCCAAAAAGTAACTAATTCCTGAGTATGTATAAATGGTTTGTCTGGTAAAGGCAAACGAAATGCATTTCTAGGTGTCACACGCGTTTGAAATAGTTTCATGTAAGCTTAGGCGTAGTTTCCCGTTACCAAGGATTGAGTAAATACAAACTTCACACACCTCCAGACGGTCCAGCTAGCTGAAATTCATGGTGGCAGTCGTTTCTTAAAGGTGGTAAAGGCAAGCAGAGCTGCGATCATGAGAACTGCCTATATTTTAAATGCAAGATTGTTAGACACAGCTATATTTTTTTCTATTATTCTTCTTCTTATTATATTTTGGTCTGCTCTCAACATAGCGTTCTATGAAGCACACAGTTATTATTTGAGTGCTTTCTATGCCAACCAATGCACCCAATTTTTATATTGGGTGTCAAGTAAAATTATACTCTATGACCACAGAAATCAATATATTCGAATTTGGACCGGGAATGGCACCCACTGCACATACCGAGCCTTAACTAGACTTTAGGAAGCCCCTGACGGTTCCATCGGAGGCTCCGGACAGTGACTTACAGACATGCACACCAGTGCACAAACATTCCCTTCTCGCTTCATTTCCCCAATCGGAAGTGAAATATAGTGTATGATGGAATTAAAAACTAATGTTTCTTATGCAAGATGGTGAGGCTCTGGATGAGAGTCAAAGGAGAACAAACAATCGACTTATGTTCAAGTACCAGGATTAAAAGTACAATTAGGTGCTGTTTGTTCATGAACTACGTAGACAGTTTTTGAGGCAGTCCTATTTGTTTAGTTGCAGTAATGACCCGATTCAGTTAACGCCGCCACGCTTAAAACTTTTATCTTTGAATCATTTCACACAACCGTAAATCAATATTTTTCTCATTCTTCTTCAAGATGAATGTTTAAGGTATACTTTGGTGCAATAAAACCACTTGAAAAGCGCATGGGTTTCGTATTATATTAGAAAAGATTTTCAAATAGGGAGCTGACAAAGTTGTGCCATTACAAATGTATGTGATCCAAAGACATTGGAAAACGCCCCTCTCATACCCTATGATGTCTTTTTAGTTTATGAACCACTTATTTTTTGCCTCGTCTGTTCGGTCAGTCCGTGCGACCAGTTATTTGATCTATTGTGGTATACCCCGTGTCCTTAGGTTAGTGCATGTCATATTAATCTATCACTATTGAAAAATGAAGAAGTAATCGGTTTTGATACAGTTGTCATTCATCATTGTCACTTGACACCGCAAGGATCCGGCTCTAATTGTAAGGTCTCCCTATTTATTCCCTTCGGGGTGTTGGAACACCCTCCAAAGGCGCGCCCCTTGTCAGACATAATTGGATTCCTTAGCAACAAAATTAAGGAATGACACCGATAATGACCATGCATCTGAACCCTATTCTTAACCACTTCAATCTAGGGGACAACGAAGATTAGGAATCACCTAGATGAAAACTAACTAATTCATTTTATCTTGTTTCATCCTCGGTGGACAAAACCGAGTTTTGCTACTATCAACAAGTCATAAAAAGTAAAAAGGACTAAGATGTGTTCCTTTGATTACAAAACAATATTGTTTCTCTAGTTTGAAGTAGTTCGGACTAGGTTTCGGTGGTAGATATTAAAGCCAGTAACGCTCCACGAAAAGTATCAACCAGGCGCTACTGGGCCTACTACTACTCCTTAAAAAATATTCGGATAAACGGTTGATTTGCGGGGAAAAAAGATAAGGAAAGAAACAGGCTTGTTATTTACTCACAAATTGAAAGAGCAAAGAGCAAACTTTACAGCTTATCAAATTTAGGAGAACGATTGCACAGCTTTATGAAAACACATTCACATTGAGGCAAACACAAAACGAAACGGAGAAAGAGTTGTGCGCTTTGATAAAAGTTACTTTCCTCAATGTGCTCTTTAAATGAGAAGCTTTTGAATTTGCTCCCGGTGGCGAATGACGTAGAAGAGTAGATGAAAACTATTTAAAAAAGTTAAAACTGGGATTCGAACTGGGATGCAAAGACATGTACCCAACCAGTTAGTTTTTTTTTTCGAGATTCAAAATGACCGAATTTTAGCTCTAATGTTGATGAGCTTCATGCAAAACGAAGACGGACGAGTCTGAAATTACATTTTGTCTAAATCAAACGTTGAAAGCGAAAAAATAGTGATCTTCTTTGCAGAGCTGTGGAGTCGGAGTAGGACGTATTTTTGGGCATAAGGAGTCGGAGATGGAGTCGTAGAAATAGTACCGACTCCGACTGTAAGCTATACTGATGATAATGATCTTACTAATTCTACCATTTCCCATACTACACTTCAATACATATAACTTTCAACGTCATTATTTGTTTTTTTTTTTATGTAGGAATACGGTTTTTTAGTAACATATTGGAGGTGCTATTTAAAAAAACCAAAATCGACCTCGTTACGATAAGTGGTTAGGTTTTGATTACTCATAACTCTGTCAATATCGGATGAATTTTAATTCTCAACAAGCCAATTGATTGGACATTTTTCTACAAATCTGCTAAAATGAACACTTTATCATGTTTCAATAGGTCACCATTTTTAATGATAGGGAACCTCAGAAAGCCTCAGTAAATGCACAGTGTTACCAAACCGAAGACAGTGGCTTAGGTTCCTGGTCCGGTCGAGGAAATCTTTCGGTTTGAAAATTTTATCGGCTTCCCGGGGCATAGAGTATCATTGTGCTTGACACACAATATAACATAATACAAAAAGTGTTACAGGCTAAAAAAAACTAAGAACAGAGGTAGTGCTCAAATTACAATGGGGACGTAATAAAGCCAAAGAAGAAGAAGATTCTGCAAGGTCTCGAATATTCGATAGGTTTATGGTTTTTCAGAAGCTTCTTTTGATCAAGAGCAGATCCGTACTCAGGATTATTGTGTAGGTGGCAAACTCATATGTTTGATGCCAAACTATTGATTTTTTTTCCCATTCGAGCTTCTGTTCATTCGTCCTTTTGTCCCTTCTACCATTTGTTCTTTGAATTTTTGTCCATTTGACCTTTTGTTCGTTTGACCTTTTGTCCCTTCGACCGTCCCTTCGATCTTTTGTCCCTTCAATCTTTTGTCCCTGCGACCTTTTGTCTCTCTGAGTTCAATTCTTCTTCTTTCCTTTATTTAACGTCGGTCTCTGTTCCGCAATCTAGTGCCAATCACCGACGGACATCAATTGCCATCCATTGACGGCAATCAAATGTGCTGGAAGGCAGCTTCCACACCTGCGTAGGATATCGCACCCATTCATCAAACACATGGGCCGGGACCAACGGCTTTACTTCCCTTCCGAAGGAAGACGTGACCAGAGTTTTTTATGCCTCAGAAAAATCCCACCGACCTCGACTGGCATTGAACCCAGACCCATTGGGGTGAGAAAGCAGTCACGCTTACCACTACACCACCGGCGCCGGCCTGAGTTCAATTCGACACTGTTATTTTCGTTATAAAAAGTAGGCCATCATATTGTTCAAAACAGTGTCGAAAACTGACACTTTTCAGTACTGAGTGCTAAAAAAGTCGTTTCGTATTGGTTACTCTGGCTTGTTCGACAGTTGACACTCACTAGCTCCCACCAACTAAGCTGTCTGCTTTGTTTATTAACAGTCCCTACCCAAGTAACAATTTCCAGTTGAAGAAACGCTTTCGTTTTGATTTTGTTCAGCTGCATGTTGAATAATAATTGCACAATGTGTTCACCACAACTTTTATAAAACCCTTGTTTACACTGGTTTGGAGAACCTATACAACTGCAACACAAAGGTGTTGTCTAACGTATTCAGTAAAACGTTTACCCAAAATCAATTTCTTGTTGAAGAAACGCTTCCATTGTGAATTTCATTCAACTGCATGCTGAATAATAACTGTACAATTTGTTTATTACAACTTCTGTAAAACTCTTGTTTACACTGGTTTGGAGAACCTGTTCAACTACAGCATTATATGTATACGCGGTATAGGAGTAGAAGCAACTTTTATGCAACGTTTATAGATGCATATTTAAACTCAAGCTTTATTATTTTGGTGAAAGCTCTTATACAACGTTTGTAGACACTTCTTGACAGCTGCTTTGAAATTTAGTAGAGAGTAAACCTGAGAGGCGTTTGTTGCACTCTTTTATGACTCCTAAATATTAATTGAACGGTAAGCGGTAAAAAGCGTTTATAACACTTTTCAATGACTCCTTAATAACCGGATAGAAGCAACTTTTATACAACGTTTATAGATACATATTTAAACTCAAGCTTTATTGTTTTGGTGAAAGCTCTAATACAACGTTTGTAGACACCTCCTAACAGCTGCTTCGAAATGTATTAGAGATTGAACCTGAGAGGCGTTTGTTACAATCTTTTATGACTCCTAAATAATCACTTTACAGCAAGCGGTGAAAAGCGTTTATAGCACTTTTTAATGACTCCTTAATAACCGTTGTGTAAGTACTCACAATATTCACAGATTAAAATTAGTTTAACAATTGTCGTGGTGCGCCAAAATAATTGCTTGTACAGTTTTTATTAATTTAATTTATTTGTGCACATTGAAAAAATATGTAATTATGCCATAATTCACATTCTGTGCTCATGGAGGAAGTAGTAATAAGCATCTGTTTAATCTTTGATTGATATTCTTTCAATTAATCTCTCTAATCATTATTTGAGAGCATTTATTTAGAAATGTTATCGTTGATTATATGATATATTTGGAGGCGAACCAGCCCAAGGCTGAAAGCCTCCCTAATAAAGATAAATTAATTAATTATATGATATATGTCTTCAATTAATGTTTGCCTTTAATAATAACACCTACTCCACCGAGGGTTTCTCGAAGCAAGATTCGAACTCATGATCCCGGATTGCCAGCCGCTTCTGTTTCCATCTGCTCTATTCTTGAATACATATTTTTATCATATGAGAGAAGTATATGAAGCTCATCTTGAGTGACTTCTCTTGCAGTCGAATAATCATTGCCTTATTGTCATATAAACGTGCCTATCACTTGTGCTATTTTTAGCAACAAAATTGTGGTTGGTCAACGTAAACAATCATTTAAGAGTGCTCCAAGCAGCTTTTGAAGCTTTTAACCAAATGGCAATACAACTACATTCTTGTTCAACTCTGGAAGCTATTATTCAACGTTTGATCAACTCAGGTGTTGTATAAGAGCTCCCAATGGTTTGTTTTGATGCGTTTATTCCACATCCTATATGGCTCCTGTCAAACAGTTTAACTAAGGTGCTATAAAAGTTATCGTAGGTCTAATAAAGCATATAGTTAAACCAAACGTAAACAATCATTTAAGAGTGCTCCAACAGCTTTTAAAACTTTTAATCAAATGGCAATACAACTACATTCTTGTTCAACTCTGGAAGCTATTATTCAACGTTTGATCAACTCAGGTGTTTTATAAGAGCTCTCAATTGTTTGTTGGGTAGCTTCAGTGGCTCATTGGTCTTGACGTCTCATTGTTGACCATCTTCCCCCACCTGTGTAGTTATTTGATTTGTATCCAATTTAGTAATTGCGCTTGTTTTGGGTCGCATTTGAGCTTACATTAATAAAATCTTATTATTTTGCACTACGGGGTAGTAGAGGATCATTGAAATTTATTTACAATAAGTCTTGCTTTCAACCATACACATTGATGAAAAATCATGAAATGATTCAATCCACATTGCAGAATTCCTCACTATAATTAAAACAGTTTTCATCGTCCAACGCCGTCGTCGCTACCGTCCTGTCCTCCCTCGTGGCTGCCGGCATTCAAGCGTGCATAATTATTTTCACTTATAATTTCTCTTACGTCCGCTAAGGTCCCAGAATAAGAACAATTGGCTCCTAATCCGAGAGTGTGTGTGTGTGTGAGAGAGAGAAAGAGTGTGCCCGATCCCCGTCATTGGGACAACAACGCAACGGACCCAGGGTGGCATGGCAATAAAAGCCACTCGGCAATTATAAATAGAAAATCATAAAACGTGAAAATTGTCACACTTGCCTCCTTTCACTCTGCAGTTGCAGTCTCTCTTGAGAGTGCATTTTCCGGGCTGTCTAGCGCCCGCAGTTTTATTTCTGCAATCCCTGAACCTCACTGCCTGTTCTATGGAGGAAAGAAAGCCGGAACATTGACAAAATGTTTGGCGTGTGACGCCCGCGATTGGCAATTCGTATGTGTGGCAGCGCTTTTGCACCGCACAGCAACATGTGTGTATGTGTCTTGCCCTTGCTTGGCTTGATCCAGTGAGGGTACCGGGAAGTGACGTCACTTGTTCGGTTTCTCTTCAAAACTGAGAATCAGCTGAACGCGATGCACGATTTTTCCACTGCTTTCTTGGTGGTATCGATTTTCCTTCACCTCGCACTTGAATTTGCTTGGCCCCTAGGTCTAGTGCATCACATACATTCTCGAAAAACCCATCGTCGTCCTGGTAGCCTCGACGAGCGGAAGCATATGATGTAATGAAATACGAGCGGAAATTGTTGTTTCTTTTAATTTTCTCCATCTAGGAAGCGGATCGCTTGAGAGGTAGAGTGCGGTAAGTTGCTTCCTCCTCCAAGCGAACGAACGGTTGTGGATGCTTTTCAGCCAGCTCGGGCAGCATTGGAAGAGCATTCTTCACGTTGTTGGTCGGAATTTCATCGCTGGCTGAAAGGCGCCCCCCTCCCCCTGGATAGCTGGTGAAATTTTGTAACGGTCTTGAACGGTACCGCACAGTGTGCCATTGCTGTGCTAAGAGCGTTATTTTTCAGGAGTCTTCAGCTAACTTGCACCAGTAAATCTTCACACCGCCTGGCGCTCATTTTGCTCGAAACTTTGGAAGTGCCAATACCGTTCTGATTCATATTTCCTTGTTCCTTTAGTCAGCCCGCGGATCTACAACCATTTTTATATAGGTAAACACCCCTTTACTGGCAAAAATATTAACTGGCAAAAATATTAATATCCAAAAATTGGTTTAATTATTTTTTTGACCTAATATATTGAATTAACAATAGAAAAAAACACAATAAGAAAATGAGTACTAAAAATTACGCTGTCCAAAAATATCAGGTAATTAATCAAAGAACTGGAAAGCACATATTTGCACTTAAAGCAGAAGCTAACTTAGATGATAACAGAACTGACAATAATTAATGAAATTATTGAGCAGCTTACAGAGAAATTTTCGAAAGACGATACAACGAAAACTGAGAAATTTTAGCTCTTGACGGTATTACCTAGATCATGGACACATTAAATACAACCAGATATATGGCAACCCAATCAAAACAACTGTGAAACGATAAAGGTGTACACTCCACTTTTACTTCGAGATGATCGCAGTAGGCCGCGCTTGAAAGCTGACGTGTTTTTCTTTTGCTCCGTATTTTTCATCAGCGAATTAAGCATTTTTTGCTATAAATTTGTTAATTTGTGTGCTTAAATTTAGTTTCAAATGTCCATAAAGTTATCTTTTACTGATATATCGTGTTTTGCGTGTGTTTGTCTTGAGTGACTCAGTTGACCTTGAATCTAGCCTCCAATATCTACGACGCAGATTAATTTCGATTGCTCGGTGTCAGTTTTAATTACCTCCTGGGGAAAGCACTAGACGTGAACCTCCTCCCAGATGACCATGGCATGGACAATTTGTACTCGTTGAAGAAGGCATTACGACAAAGGTGAATCACGAAATGAGATGCAAAGCGTAGAGAAAAACAAAACTACGGAACCCATGCATTGGAGCATCAAATTAACATGGTGAGACGAGTCCAAATAGAGGAAATGGATCTAATGTTGGCCTATGGATCTAAGATTGGGCCCATCGCTAAAAATCTGCTTTTATCTATTTTATCTAGACTAATGGATGGAATTAAATAATGAATATTTATTTCAAATTTGATTTAGGCCCTAGAGCCAAACACTGGACCCCTAGTGTCAAAACTGGTGAAGTTACCTCACGTAAAATAGATCCAAACGATTACTTTCGTTTGTAAATAGTTCTTAATGTTGCTAGAAAAAATTGCCGTTCCTGGTCATTTTGAGCCCGGCCTGGGACTTTAGCCATATTGGTGGAAAAAAGTAGAAGGGTCTGTGCCTAGGGACACGAACGGAAGCTTGACGTAGGACCGCTAGTGGACGGAACAAATGTGAAGAGCATTTAGTTCTTTTGATTGATCAATCATCAATTATCTTAACTCTTTCCGTTTTTTATTTGTAAGCGTATCAAATTTGTAGTATTTATTTCAAAGAGAAAGTTGAAGAAGAGAATCCAAGGGACTGTCAACTTGAGTTTTTTCGATTCATCTACCCGATTAAAAGGTGTATTTTTAATTTTTTGTTATTTATGAATTTTTAAGTTTTGTGCATTTTGGTATTAAAGTGTATACAATTCACCCCTCACAGGATTTCCTTCCGAATTATATGAATGGGGCGGGGCGGAAAGTATCGTTTGTGCAGAATATGTAAAAAAGGAGGGACTTTGAGAAATTTTCCCACAAATTTGCGAATTATTCCCACTTCTCTCAAATTCTATATGGATTTTTAACACTTCCTACCAGCGTGTTCTGGAAAATGGTCGGACGATGATTAATCTCACCAATAAATTCGGGCCTGTGTTCATTTTAGCAGATTGGTAGATAAATTTCCAATCGTTTGGCTTGTTTAGAATTAAAATCTATCTGCTATTGGTCGAAACCTGACCTCTTTTCGTAATGCTGTGCATTTTGTTTTTTTTTTTAAATTGTGTGGATTCTATAGATCCTGTGGAGATCTATCTAGCCCTGATGTATGTGTTGGTAGAGGGAAAAAATTAAACTTTGCGGGAGACGATGTCTTAACACTCGACAGCAATTTTGTGAAATATGAAGTAAAACAAATCCTAGCTAGTTCTGCATGATGATTTTGTTTGATTTTATTTATTTGTACAGTCGCCGGGAAATACCAACCGGCAATTTTTTTTTTATGATGACTCCTTACTTGAAAACAGGCAAAAACTCACTAACAGGCTGCTTTTTCATGGTATACAGTGTGATAATTCAATAATCAATAAATTATCTCAACATTTAGTGGCAAACCATTCATAAATTTTGGTAACATACAAAAAATTCTATAATCCACATTAAATTTCATATGTAAGCGACGATTGAAACAATCTTTTCGACGTCACTACAAGGGTGATTGATTAAACGAAAGAAACGAATCGTGCGGAATGAAAGCCGAGGAAAAACTAATTGCACCAATATATTCAGGCCTACAATTCCACACCTTCTATAGACAGGTTGAGCCTTGATAGCTAGCTGCTTGCGAGAATTGATGACCTTGACCAATGTCCAAATAATACTCTTTAACAAATTTTTGGTGGCCCTGAAAAGGACCATTTTGTAGTGATGGTTGAGTAATTCTGAGCTGGGTGTTCAACACGGATGAGGCTGTCGAGCTGTATGTCGTTTGGAGCGAGGGTGACACGCATGGCATAGATGACCGACCCGCAGCGACTCACGAAGAGCTACTGATTCCGATCCATAGCATAGCGGTGCAGATTCTTCCTCCTTTGATGGTTGCTTATGTGGGCTCTGCAGTTCGCTGCTTGCAGGCAGCTTTCGTTGTTACTGGATAACAGTTTTCAACGCCACACGCCGAAAGCACTGCTACTGCTGCTACTAATTTCGACTACAGAACACCACCACACAGTAGTGTGGTCGTTGGGAGCGTGTGGTTCTGAGTATGGCGATGAGTGTGCAAAATATTACGCAATTCTATCCTCCCTATTCGCACGCGCCCGAGGATCGGAAGCGAATGCCACTTCGACTTGTTTCGTCTGACGACTGTGCTGGGGAAGCAGCATATGCATGTAGGTAATTGGTGGATTTGTTAGTTAATTCGACGCTTTTGGACAATGCTGGACATTTACCAGTTTTTCAATAGTTTCTTGTTAAAAAATCAACATTCGGAAGCATTGTTATCGATGCGTAGCCATATTTCTGATCGATTGGTGATAACATTATTGAAATTGGACCAGGGGCAGCTGAGTTATTAACGTTCAAAATCTTTCTTAATTTGTTACATGTTCCATTTTCGGTTTTCACAAAGTGTACCCCCATATAGAAATCAAAGACGTAGTCCTACGTCAAAAAGGAAAGATCTTACCGAAGGAATCAAGTGGACCAGCAACAAGCTGGCTCGTAGTGTTTTCATATATTCTTCTTGACGTACTAGTGCCAGCCGTAGACGGTCCACGGGGATCAACATGAACTGGTCTAGACTCGTTAAGAATTTATTTGAACTACCCCTACTTCATTTCTGATAGAGTTTCAACGTTCGTTGATTGGACATTCTTGAAATTTGATTTAAGTGGCAATTCAGAAGCGAGAAATTGGTTCTTGAGCTGACATGAGCATAAAAAACACAACGGAGAAATCGAACGTCACGTCCGTTCAAATGCACAGCCTACTTCACCGAAGCTGGGCACATACAGATTATAGTTTTTCTGCAAAACAATGGATTGAATCATAAGTGTTGTGCACTATTTCGCTTGATAGCGAACACATTATTTATAAATAAAAAGATAAAAAAGTCAACGATTAAAGTTGTAGGAGTTACTTTCTCATTGATAACCCCTGTAACGATATCATGATATAATGATGTATTGATCAAATGTCATATTTTCTCGCGTCACATAAGAAAGAATTTTATCATAGTAAATTCCACTAAGCTTTGGTATTTATTCATTCAATGCCACAAACGTACGTCAACCGCGTAATTTTCATTCAACAGCTTTAACAATACCTTCAATCCCTTCTTTCTCGCTTCAATTTATCAAAACATCTAAAAATACGATAATGAGTACTTTATTTTAAAACTGTTGTCGTTGAACGTCATTGCACATCCTCCAACTAATTTAACCAACCCATGCCCCAACCCCAAACCAGAGAACCAAACATCAACCACGTCTTACCGTACGCGCAATCATTATGAAACTGACGCAAGCACTGGCACAATTGAAAGCATGATCCAACCAAACAAACGACGACGAAGGGGGTAAAAGAAGTTAAAACACACACACACATCATGCGAGGGAAAATCCCTCCCTTCCTTCCGCCTGTTTTCACTGCCATCCTTCGACAATGGATTGAAAATAAAAACAGCCTGCACAAATAAGCCTGCGTCGCCTTTTTTCCACGTTCCGTTCATTCGGTTACGTAGATGATAGGCACCGACCAACTCTGAACGTTCTAAATGCGGCAGCAAGAGTTTCCGCAATCACGAGACAAACTTTGTCGTTTGCATCGTTCTAGCAGAGGAGGGCGAGAGGGAGAAAGAGCGAGAGTCCTCACACTTTCTCCCATGCACCGATTCACGCGGTTGGTAGGTCTATGCACATGTCGGCTGGTAGGTAAGTATTATGCGATTCTCACAGGCCCTCCACAGGCTAACAACACAGGCTGGCAGTATTCCAATCGTACGGTTTCTGAGTTGTTTTTCTTGAAGGAGCAAAAAATCCGGCAATTTCCCACAGATGCATACCGGTTCTACGACATCCGACTTGAACGGATCTTCACGTCGTCGTCGTCGTCGTCTTCGTCACAATCCCTCCGTTTGCGGTACTTGCACCAAGTGCACAAGTGGCTGTGATTTCCAAATATATCCACCAAGTCGATAATTCTAAAATAAGATCAACACGGTCGGGACGAAAAACGCGGCGCATCACGGGGAGAAAAAGCCAAGTGCCCATATTTGCAAGTCATTGTGTCGACAAGCCCCACTACTTCGATCGCCAAGAGCCCGCTGCATGTGGAAGACGTCATAAATTTTACACCCCTTTTGCAGACACGGAACTTTTCCGCTCCGAGATGGGAGGCGTTCGGTTTGGCGGAGGACGACTTGAGTTGAAAAACAATGTGATCATGGAGACGAACGGTAGGAGAAGGGGGTGACCTTCAAAGTGAGCAGGAGAGGCGAATCGTTGGAGCCGGAACATAAATAGACATCCTATCCTCGTTCACTACTTGAACTAGAGACTCAAGTTCAGGGCACGATTTAGGATCTAACGCATGTGGGAGCAAAGGGACGGGTCGAATGTAATATACAGCTTACCCCGATTTTCTGTGAGTGACTAGTTCTCCATTGGCACTACTCACATGCAAAAAATCAGACTGATTGGTTGAAACCCCGCCGAGAAAAAGCGGTGGGTGCAACTTAGTGGGTAACGCGTTCTTCGGGGGATAGCTGTAATAGTTATAATATTAAAAAATAATAATTTGAGCAAGTAGCACAAATTCGTGGGTGGTTCAAGTCCTAAACCTACAACGATGCTGGCAGATTTATACTAGCAATGCGGATAGTTAAATATTGCAAGGAAAGGACGGGCGTGAGATTGAGCTCCCGACCTTCTGTTCAGGAAGCAGGAACGGTAACCATTAAGCAGGAACATGAATAATATGTAGAGAAACAAAAAATACTTCGGCCAAATCGCCCATTTAGGGTCTATCGAGCAGAAAACATCACATCTCGATGAACATTTCAAATGGTCCTATCTGCTTTAATCGATTCTCTTCATCGACTTTCTCTTCTGATAACCACTGCTATAAAAACACATTGTTTGATAGAGGAGGTTCTTATCTAGTGTCCAAAACGTGTTGTATCAACAGGGAGAGGGTTTGAAGCTGAGTTATTAATTAAAGAGAAAGTCGATGAAGAGAATCAATCAATGCAGATAGGACCTTTTTAAATTTTCATCTAGAAATGTATCTAGGGTTGCAGCGATAACGAGTCAATAACACTTAACCAGCGCACGCTGTATCTGTAATGGTGGATTAATTGATTCGTTTTCCGTACTGAGTACCAATTAGTATTGGGCAATCTTGAGGCAAGAACCGATCTTAGTGAACCGATTTTTGAAAATAATCGATTCGCCGATTTAATCAATCATTTTGAATCGATCTTTTGAATCGATTCATTTTTCGAAATGGTACAAAAATGTTTCAAATATAACGGATCATAGGAAAATTGGTGCAGATTAACACCAGGTTCAGTCTAAAGTTGATATTACGCTATCTTGTTATGACATATCATTTATAATAGTCATTTAGTGCGATGATTGATATCATTTAGAAATAAATTGTGTAGTACGTACGCAGTAAAAGTTGTGAGTGTAACATTATGAGAATATAGTAAATTATTATTTTGATTTCATTTGACATGAGGAAGTTTTTGCTCAGGACACTTGATTATATGAGTAATTTATCTGGTTCAGTGATGGAAATCAAGCGAGCATGATCCGATTTCCAGTTTGTCGTAAACTGTACAGATCGTGATCTGTACAAACTACGACCAATGATTAGTCCTCTTCCACCTTGAAAATACGTTATTGCGTAGGCAACTCACAGATAACAAATACATTGTTAGACTGAGTCAAGCTCAGAGAAGTGAGTTACCCTTTTCGCTCATTATATCCACAAATCGCAACATGTGCTTATTTCACGAGACGAGAGTGAGTGTCTCTCTGTGAGTAGCATTCTTTGGCAGTTTGGGGCTACAGAGCAATATAGCGAATTTGTTTATTCCCACACACTTAGAAATACCTAATCTTACAGGTGACGAAATCCATCTTTGACATAAAGGATGAGACGTAAACAAACATGTCATGTAAAATTTAGTGCTCCGAGACTGAGAAGTTCATTATAACACAGAAAAAAATTCTGAATTTTAACTATCGCGTAAAATCTCCCTTCGTTAAGATTTGAGCTATACTTGGCATAAACAGCGAAATCGTTTACAAGCTTGCACACAATATTGCTAATTTATGCGATATTGCACTTAAATTTACATGAAATATCGCGTAAATGTATGCCAAATCTAGCGTTAATTTTATGCGCGATATATCTCGCAGAAATTTACATGAATTTTTCGAACGGTGTAGACGAAAGGTACGTTTGATTTAGCTGAATTTCGCGTCTGTTATGACTCAATCACAGACAAACAGACATAACTCTTAGGGATGATCCATTAATTATGTCACTCAAATTTGGCCCATTTTCAACCCCCCCTCCCCCCTAAATGTGTGACATAATTAATGGACGACCCCTTAGAGGAAAATTCTTCAAAAATATCGTCAAGCGTATTTTGCATGCGCACAAGCACCATCTATCATCCACATTCCCAAGCATTGATGTGCAACTAGAGCATCCCTCGTTCATGCCATTTTTTCACCAGTTGCTTTTCCTTTGTTCTGTCAATGCGTCAGCTGTGTTGAATATAAACAAAACAGATGGAAGTCAGTGATGTCGGTTCTACTGAATTTTCCGTAGATCTATAGAATTGATTGAATTCTGCAGAAATAAGGAACCGTAGGAAAAATTCACAGAAGCTAAGACTTTTTTTTAGGGATTTGTTTTGTTTGTTAAGTGTGCTTTTTCTTTTGCTGGAAACAAGTTTTTAAACGAGGTAATGCATCACTAATTAGTGCCCTTTCTACCACTGCTCATCACTTAAATGTGTGTACAGTAAAAAAAATATAATATGTATCAATCAATGAAATTCATGGTGAAGTATTGAACATCAATAACCGGTAAAAGTGCTAAAAGTTGATAGAATATTACAGACATCAACATATTCAACATATTCTGTGTTAATCGTACAGCGTAATATTAGGAACGGAATGACTAATGTGCAGCACTTTTGATGTAATATTCAACAACTTTTTTTCTGTATTCGTCAGATGTGGTATGTGTCTGCAAGTTGGGATGCCTTGACCACTAATCATTTTCAAGAGCTGACATCTACTAACTAGACGTGAAAAAGAACTAGCATCACTGCTAAGTTCGAAATTTGGTGGCTTGCTCAATGCTTCAGTGGTGCCACCATGACAAATGCAAGCACATTCCCAACTAAAACATTATTTTGACAAACATGTTTGTCTGTGACTCAATGTTATGTCAAAATTAACGCTCGTATATGTCAGTCCCAGAGCACTTAAATTTACACGATTTTTTCTTAGTATGCAGGGTGGTACCAGTTCCAACTCAGTGCAAACCCGAACTTTGTGTCCGTGCGACAGTCGACCCGTGCCAGGTTATAAAAACAAACGATCAAACTGACGTTTGCTAGAAAACAAGCCGACCTTAACTTGATACCCAATCCAGGTTGGAACGGTATAATAAACAAATTCGCTGTAAGCAGGCATCAGCAGATAGGTGCTGACCATCGGTAGGGGAGAACAGTCCATAATACACCCCCGGGGTAAAATGGCGCCGTGCGGGTTTTCGTTGCTTTCCCATTACTAATTCTGGAAATATCATGTGCTAGAATGTTAGTTCAAGCACTGAACCAGTAATACTGATTGTTAAATTCACGAATTGACAATCGGAAAGCTACGAATGGGGTGCGTTTTGAACCATCCTACCCTAACTTTAAACACGAAGGCTGAAACGGGGCGATGTGCGTGGAGGTGAGGAGGATGCAAACAAATCGACTCTTTCGTGAAAGAGTCGACTAGTTTTCTTTAAATAGCCTGAATTTATAAAGAGACAACATGTCAAGATTGGAACAATCGATTGTCTGTCAAAGTCATAGGAAAAGTTATTCCAATCGAGCAGCAGACCTGTCAAATGGATATTCATTCATATAAATTCAGGCTCTTTAGTTTCCTTGCACCTCACCTGTAAATAGCGCACATTTGGCTAGGTAGTTCACCTAATAGATCTGTCAGCACGGTGAACTGTTCCTTTCTGTTTAACTCCGTAAGGACCAATGCTAATCCTCAGACTGAAAAAGCAAAAACAAAAAATCACGATCATTATGGCAATGATCATGATCTGATCACGATTGTTCATCAGTTGTACATAATCCGAACAACTTCTTGTACTCAGCTGTACGCATTGAGATCTTTAGTTTGTAGCGTGCACTCACAACAAGCCTTGATCGCTAGAAGCGATTTTTTGACATCACTGATCTGGTTATAATTTTTTTTTTGATCGATCGAAACAAAAATCGAATTAAAAGGATCGATCCAGTCGGGTCTTGTCGTGTTTGAGATCGATTAAAAAAAAATTGAATAATCGAACCAAAAGAATCGATCGCCCATTGCTAGTAACGGCTTTAATTCCCTTCCGAAGGAAGACGTGATCAGAGAATTTGTGCATCAGAAAATCCCGGTGGCGCCGACTGGGATTGAACCCAGGCCTTTTGGGGTGAGAGGCAATCACGCTTACCACTGCACTTCTCAGTGTTCTCTAAACTGTCAAGACGAGCAGACCTTCTTTTCGATGTATATAATCCGACTCGACGTGAAGCGGTTCTCAAACTTTTGTCCATTGCGACTCAGTTTGAGAGATTCCATAAGTTCGTGACCCACCAATATTGAATACTAATATTGTAACGCTAAAGTTTCCCTAAAACTCCCAAATGGCTTTTAAACTGCATGATTACCTGAAACCCAAAAACGTAATGGCATTGAAACGATTTAAGAACTCCAAACAAGTTAACTAAAAACTAAAAACGATAAAATTACGCTAAAACGCCAAAACAGTCAAAAAACGGCCTTAAATGAGTAAACATGATCTGCAAACACTGAAGAGCGTATGAGTATTATCAAAACGACATGTCATGCAGTACTATTAAAACTAATCTGAAAAGCATCTCAACACGCTTTGACAGACAAAGTAGTCCGGCAAATTGTTTGTCAGAGGTTGAGATTGCCGCAGAGTGCTATTTTTCTTCATTGAGCAACATGTTTTTACCTCATCATTGTGGTTGTCGTTTTGTTGTGCTTGGTGCAGGGCTGGTAGTGTTGATGCGATATAATAGTAGTGACTTTAGTGACTAAAATTACGGAAATAGTGACCGAATAATGTCTTGTTAATACTAAATAAGTAACCTTCTATATGGTAACTTAGGCATTCAAAACGGTTTGATATTGAAATAAACTTGTTAATCCATGGAACTTAAAATAAAATTACATAAATTCCTCTAATTTAGAATCACAACGGAATCTGCTGTGATGAGCATTTGAAGTGGTTTGAATAATTTACTTTGCTTACACATGATGACTAGCAAATACTAATTACCATTTTTTTATGATCTTGTATTTTGATATATCTAGGCAGATAATTTTGATAATTCACTAAGAACTTTTCACAGAATTTCTTCAGAATGATCTCAATAATTTTTTTAGAATAATTCCCCATCTGTTAAACATGAAGCTATAACAAAAATAATACAGCATTCTTGAAATTCCTTGCAGAACAATCAACAAAATTCTTGGAAAAAGATTATTTTCGTAGTTGGAAATGATTAACATCAAATATCAGAATAAAAGCGGACATTTTATACGATAGACGAGGAGATGAAAGTAAAGAGTTGATAGTACCATTACAGTACGGCAGTGTGAAATTTGTATATAGAAAGTAGAAAGCAAACAAACGACTATTTTGAGGAAGGTACGAATCGGGTAGAGCATCTCCTTTACCAAGCTCATCCGTTAATGAGGGATGGTGAGGGGTGTTTCCCCCTGCCACCACTGGCAAAAGGGATGATGCAGCTACAAAGCAAGACCATGCAGGAGGTAACTGGGATCGATTATCGGTCCGTTCTAAGGATTTATCGGGTCGGATAATTTCTCGACGTCCCTGGGCATAGAGTATGATTATACTTGCCACACAATTATACTAATCCAAAAATGGTACAGGCATCGAAGCTGTCAATTAATAACCGTGAAAGTTAAGGCGTAAGTCACACTGGAAAAATAAACGCATTATCAAAAAAAAAAAAAAGGCGTAAGTCACTTAGCACAGTGTGACAAAAGTAGATTCGGCACATTTTCGGCACACTTTCGGCACATTTTCGGCACACTTTCGGCACACCTTCGGCACAATCTCGTAGGCATTTCTTTGCTGAACCGCTGTCATTGAAGTTATTCACAACATTATATACTGTTTGACTGTTTATTTCTCTAATTGAATATACCAGCAAATCACTTCTAGGTTCACATTTTATGCCAAAATGTAGGCTCATACGAGGCCTATAGAGTAAGCAGCAGATAATCAGATCCCAATCGTACCCGTAATTCTAATAATGATCATCCTATATTTCCAGTCTCCAACAATATATCCAGTTCCAACACTGTCCAGCCGCTGATAGACCGTTACGTTTCACATCTCGAAAGACTGGGTATCTGGTTTGCCTTTGAGGGCATTACAAAACCCTAATACACATGACTTTTATCACCTTACAAGACAAATTTCGCACTTCCCGCGTCATCCTCAAGGGGCTGCGGAACGAATATTACGAATTGATGCATCATCTACAACCGATCAGATAGAATCAAAATCAGATCCGATTAGTTCCCATGAGTTAGTAATCACATATATGAGAGCATTTTTTCTTCTCATACATCCGACGGAGGTTGCTCTTTCCTAGTATTTTTCGATGTAGGGTTAACTACCCCATTTTCGGCCTATTAAGCATAACCCGCACTTAGTCTTTCTTAATCTAGTCCAGTTTAGCACCAAACGGAATATTATTAGTAATAATTAGTAATGATGGCTTCCAAATTGATTTACCTTTTCGTGCGTACCGTAAGATTTGAAAACGAGAAACCAATCGTTGAGATATTGTCAAAAGTCCAACACTGCTTCTTGACGCCAAACTTGGCCTACGGATTTTAAACTCGGCCTAACGCATTGAAACGCAATTGAAACGCCAATGAATTCACTTCGGCCTATCGGATGAAGTTAAAAATGGATTCGGTCGGAGCGCTTCATTCCTTCTTTTTTCTTTGTTGCGTCCTGTTGGACGGCTAGGAGTGCTCACGGTCCATGTTGCCCACATTCTTACTTGTTTGTTGCTAGCCCGATGTTATCCTTGCGTTTGCATTCCAAAACATTCAAGCTGTCAAAAATACCGGCTTTGCCAAACATACCATAATATTAGCAACAAGTGGCGACTAACGATTTTAAATTGGCTCACTACTTGACTAGCCTATTGGTCCCAAGCAAATCGATTAACGAACCCCATTCCAGTCGAAATTCTAGTTCTACACAATGTTTGTTTTGATTTGCTATGAAAGTTTGACAGATAAAATGAGGGGTTCGTGGATTTTCCTATGTTTTGAGGGGTGCATCGATTAGCTTGGGACCGAAGAGAGTACCAGAGCTGAGCCAAAAAGTTGAGCACGTTTCTTCGGGACCTTCTGGTCTTAGAGTTACCTCTATGATATTGGTATTTTACAAAAAATCGCCGCTTGCTCTATGACCGGCACTGCCGGTACTATCACCATACCTTCGGCACATTTGCGGCACACTGCGAAAAAGATGACCCGAGATTGGTGTACGGAGTGACCTACCCCTTGGTGGAAGTGCATCTAGAACACTAAATAAGTAGAGAGCACACAATAAGCTCATATGGGATAAGCAATAAGCTTGAAATGCAAAGAAGAAAACGAAGACGAAGAAATCACGCAACACAACTCTCCATTGAACTGCTTTGAATGCAAAGGAAAAAAAAGGCTGGTTGGATGAATCTTTATAATTGCATCCGTTTTATCTAAATTATTGTAATTATGTTTCGGCAACACTATCAGCAACCAAACCGTACGGTAATTTGTAGGTCCTTCTTTTAAAAGTATTTCGCAAACATAAATTAATCATGCTTTGTTTTGTTATCCGTATCTAATGATATAATGTTTTTAAAACTTTTAAACTAATATATTAAGAAGTCGTCAAGGGGAAATCAACTCTACACAATGTGCCGATACGCAGCATGGCACACTGTTCGGCACGTTAAGGTATACTTTGACAAGAAGGACACAAATAATATAAAATAAAACGACATTACTGTTTAGTGTTGACGTTTTGCCAATCGTTCCTAAGGTTTACTACTCGTTTGAATACTTTGTTTATTCAAAAACTAAGCTAGTTAGAGAATTTGTTATCATACTGGTTAAACAACGATTCAATTAAGAATTTAAAAACGACCAACGGATACCCTCCGGTTTTGAGGATCTTTCGAAAAATTATGTAAGTAGTCACTTCTGAATCACAGCAAAAATCCCATAGGCTCGTTCATCTACCTACCTGGGGTGCTTGAGAGCGTCTTGTCGATACGGTAGTCAAGACGGCTGAAACGGGTTACCTATAGTGACGATGACCAAGGTTCTGGAGGCTTATTCCAAAATACGCTTCTTATTTTTTAACTAAACATTTGGTACTGTCGTGGGTATCCAATTTCGAAGCGTACAATGAAGGATCTTTCGCGAGAGCTGAGCTACATTAACAATTATGTTACGGAGAATGAACAATAAAGAAGAACAAAAGCTTAACATAGGAGAGGTGGCCAAATTCGAATCCCGGGTTTGCTGAGGATCTTCTGGGATGCCCTTGCATTTTTCCTCGGATATTATTCTCAGTCATTACCCAAGTAACAATTCAAGCTGAACAGTAAGAACAAAAGCTGATTATTGGTTGATTCAAGGTGTACAAAGCTGATTAACAGCAGGTTGAATATATAGTTGATTAGTAGTGCATGAAGCTAATTGTATCCCCATATTTCAACCTCAATAAGTCAGCTGATCTAAAGATTGAACCAGCCTTATTTTTATTTATTCATCGTTAATCAAATGTAGACCAGTTTAAATTACAAAAAACACTTAACATCTATTTTAATTTTCAATCTCTGACTAACCTCGAAAAGCAAAGTTAAAAAAGCATTTTTGTTCATTGTCAAATCAATTGTTTCATAATGTTCATTATAACAAGACATCATTCTATTTAAAGGCGCGTTTCTGGCATAGTTTATTTTTTGGTTGTTAATATAAAACATATTTCTGTTTCTTAAGGAACGAGTGGGAGCATAAAAATTTAGAATCTTAGCTTAACACTACTCCACAAATCAGAACTGCACTTCACATATTTTGATAGCCTAATAGGTTAAATGTAGTCAATGTCACTCGTTGCATTTCCGGCATTTTTGTTCTTCTAAATTCACTGCCTACCTTTCTAATCCCAAGCAGCGGTAGAAGTAGAGACAAGGTAGAGGAGCTTTTTAGGAATAGCGGGCTGCGACGACGTAGGAAGTATTAACATTTGTATTTCTGTGTTTTAAAAGCTATATTGCACTGAATTTTCAAACAGCATTACAAATATATAACTCAATTATGACACTTAAATAGTTTCCACATGAACATTGAAATAAATCGGGCACATTGTGTTAACTACACTTGAAAATGAGAGGAATGTTTTACTGTCACCAATTGTTGTTTACAATTCTGCATTCCAATTCTGCAGTCCCATAAAAATATATACGATATGAAGCGGTCTTTCATTATTATTTTTTTTTTCTAAATAAAACTAGAAGGCTGATCAAGAGTTGGAAACGACTGTAACTGTTAAGCCGAAAGCTGATTAAAATCACCAGATTTAGATGTTTAAAAGCTGAACAAAGGTTGACGTGGTCTATGTACAACAATTATTCAAACTAAGGCTGAACTAAAATCGATTGAACAACACTTGTTAAGCATCAAATTGCTACCTGGGTAGTTTCATTTAGTATGGACTTCAATCAGCTGGGGGATGTCAATTCGTATTAATTCCAAACATATAAGCTCTTGAATCACGAATCGCCCACATTTTTCATCTGTGTAGAGCTGAATGGATTGAGCGGAAACTTCTCTAGTTCTATACAGACCTACAGGCGCTTCCACTGAAGTCTGTGGTGGCCGAAGATAATCACCGATACCATAGGTTTGGGTGACATCTTCGAGGACACGCACTTCTGAGTCGATCAGATGATTTAAGACTGATTCGACGATGTTGTTCCTAGTGGGATTGAAATCGACCGTTCTTTCGGATCGGATTTCTCCTTTTTTTCTGTACACCTGCAAAAAAATAACAGTTCAAAAAGACATCGAGCCAGAATCTTGTAGATGGGTTAAATGTGCTTGAACGTATAGCGAATAAAGCCATCAGTTCCAGTTCCACCTGCACCACCTAACGCTCTAATGAGAATGAAGGTGACTGTTTGTCATGATCAGAGAAATTGAGAATGTAAACACAATCACAAAAGTCATAGCTTTCAGGGTTGCCAAACTCATTGAATATTGAAACTTTGATAGGCACACTTTGATTGACCTTGATTGACACGTTCGACACAGCGCTTGGCACAGCGCTGGTGTGCAGAGTTGAGCACTCCTTGGACGTAGTAATTTTACCAAACAGTACCACAAATAAAAACAAAGTAATCCACCTATGATGGGTACAAACCCATCATACGATTTTATGTTTTGACGGGGATGTTGCTGAATGAGTCTTCAGAAAAAGAAGAACGGCAGATTCTGTAAGAGTCTTGTATAGTGTGTGTCAAACAGAATAATACTGTATTCGCAGGGAAAATGAGAAAACGTCCCAAAAGATTGTATTATACTGAATCGGGAATTCGATTTGGCAATGCCGAACCTTAACTGACAAGGTTAGTTGAGACCCTGACAAGGCTAGCGACCTTGCGCAGGGCAAATTTACCGTCAATTCACCACGCCAAAGCTCCCATGACAACCGCTTTAGAGGTGCTAATTTTCCTATAAGTCCGTTGCTAATTATCACCTCTGCCGGAATAGAAGACCACCAACGGTCGTTCATCCAGTCTAATGGGAATCCAATTTGACAACTTCCCGGCTTCAGACAATTCATTATCGACTGATCAAAGAGCAATCGCGAGTCGCGTGCCCCTCATTCCTAGACCTGTCACGTGTCATATCACACGCACGCGTCCCCCCCCCCGTCTTTCTCCCACCCTTCCTCCCTTTTCTTCAGTTGACAACCCTCGATCGAACGGTCGATCACACGCGATGTTGCAATGGTCGTACAAAGCCAGTAAACAAACCTGCACCAAGCACAGTAACGTCTAGTGAGAGCTCTTTCGATTGAGTCGTCGTTAGACACTGCAGACAACGAGATTCACAGAATACCTACGTGCTAATGTTTAACTGGACTTGACAGTCTGTCCACCTGTCCGGGCAAGCGAACACAACGACGGCGGTGAAGACGACGCGACGTCCTATTTTTGGACCGATCCGATCGATCAGTCTTCTTTCTATTATACTCTGCTGGGCGTGTGAAATCACCTGTGCGCTGCGGTGTGGCATCTGTCTGGCACGGGATGTCAGTCATCGTGGTGTAATGTTTGTCCCCTCTTCGATGATATTCGAGCAGTTTTATTGCCCCGCTGGGAGCGAGCGTAAATCATCCGCAAGATCGCGATCACTCAACGATTTTCCTGACGACCGATCGAGGCGCGGTAATGGCTCATCAAATTGACGATTTTCCCTCGAACCTCGTCTGTTTTGGACATATGACAGGGGAATGGATATTTTTGGAAGCGATCTTGCTGCTAATATTATTGGCGAAAATAGATTGATTTTTTCTTGTTTGTGTCTATTTATAGACGTATTGGCCGCCGTGGTGGTTTTCGATTGAGCGGAATTTTTGGAATTTATGGCAACGAGTTTGGAGCTAATTGGCGGTTACGCGGTTGCCAATAAATGAGGACGCCAGGTTTTGAGTCACCTGTTTGCGGTGTCGGCTATCGTCTTCATCACGTGCAGGGCGGATATTGATCTTTCAAATCAGTAGAAGATCAGTTTTGCGATCAGTTCAACAAAGTATACTTACATGACCAAGCGATGAGTTTTGAAGTCTATGGCCGTGCCAAAAAGTGTTCGAACAAATAATCTACTACACTACACTTCGGACAAGGTCCCCGGTTAAACATCCAGCTGTTGTCTTAATTTGTAAGTGTTCGTGTACAACCGACACATGTCAAATTCCTGCAATCCGAAAATTCCTGTCCCCACTGCTGCAGTCCCAGCCGAGAAGATTCAGTTGTCCCGCATTAAATACATTCTATTCACGTTTAATCACGATTAGCTACATTTAGTCGAGTGCTTCCTCGTAAAACTGAACCGGCGATGCCAAATCTGTAGCACGGCACCCATGGCAAGAGACACGTCCAAACGGCCCCCATCAACGCCAAATCGCATCGTTCGTGGAAGAAGCGGTTATGAAAATGTGTATAATTATGATTAACGATGGTGGTTCTGCAGCTCGAATCATACCTACGAGTCTTGGTTGCGTTCTTTGTTTTCATTGACAAACTTAGATTGGGATTCCGCTGCCCGACTCCTCGAGCCCCAGTTTTGTATCGGTGGATCACAATCGAATGCATTCACACAAGAGCGCTTCAAGATGGCGGAACAAGACAAAACATATGAGCCAAATCTTGGCTCATTATGCGTAATCAAATTCGCATCTACTTTCACGAAGTGCGAAAGGATGCGTTGGCAGTGCGTTGAAAGAATAGAGACTGCAATAATAATAATAAAAAAATAATAGAGATCGTGTGCGGTTTGTTTACGAGATGGAAGACTCTCGTCAACGCAAAGAAACGACGCGGCCTGCACTTATGACAAAAGCATTTCAACGGATGAGTTGCCGAGGCGTTGAAATGTAGTGTCAAAAGGATCAAAGAGGCCTCTTGGCGAGATAAGTGTGAATGATTCGGAGTTCATTCTAGAGATTAGACACCGTCGTTCAAAAATTGCACGCCTTGATTAACGTTAGGTTGAAATTTCATCCAAACTCCTTCGTCTCGTCAACCCAAACAGGAAAACTGTTCCTACATCATGCAAGGAAACAGTACATCCATTATTTTTGCCCAGCCAATCGGTATGATTTATTGAACTACAAGCAGCTCAAATTCCATCCCATCGCGTTTATTTGCGCGACACACTTCATCATCTTCAAGCGACGGACGAACGGGGCAGAGCAGCAGCGCTTGGCTCGAGATCCCGAAAATGTTCCAGTCTAGTCTAGACTAGACAGCGAGCGTCTCCTTGTGTGTTGCTTCCTTAGCTCCCGCTCCCGCTCAGCACGCTCGATTTAGATCAATTTGTAAATGATTGCCAACATAGGTATATGTAGATGGCCTCGGGATGGGTCGGGTTGACGAGACATCGAACTAGACTGCCGGTTGAACTCGTAGGTTCATGCGGGACGACGTCCAGACAGATTTCGCACAGTGGCTGGTCAGCGGCGTTCGTAGAATGGGGCGTTGGAGATGAGGAACAGTACAGCAATGAATCGAAATAAATGGTTTCTGCACTTTTTCACCATCAGATGTTGTTAGTGGCGACATCTGTCGGAAATTATGCATAAAATGCTTTCCGTTAATTGTTCAAAGAGGACAGAGCAGTGCAAAACATGTCTGGTACCTCTATATAGGCCTTTTTAATAGAAACGTCAAGGAGATCGTCATAATTTTTTGCCTTGAGACATAGGAAGCGGAACACTTTTTTACTTTTCCTGATCAATTGATTCATCTGAGATGCTGCAAAACTTAATCTACAGTTGAAAAATTTAATTCTGTAACGTTTTTGAAAAGATCCTGCTGGTGTTCAGGAATTTTGTTGTTGAGAAAAATGGATAGTTAGAAAAGTGCCTTAGTGGTTATGATCTTCCGGATTTCTTGTGTGTGAATAGTTAAGGTGCAAATCATTTCAGATTTGTGGAAAATCGTACAATAAGATAATTACCGATGGAAATTGGCAAGATTTTGAATGAAAAATGCTGTTATTTGCGTTGGGGAAAATACTTATTCTGATGTAAACAAACGGTTTGGTTGACGTTTCTTCTCGAACTCGCGTGGCGCACTCTACGTTGGTGGTGCATTAAAAAGGCGTATACAACCATTCCACAGCAAAACGATATAGTGGTCTCAGAATTTCGTAAAAATATGTAGTTTTGTTCCTTATTGTACAATACTAGACCCATATTTTGTTATTTTGTCATTAGGGTGACCATTTCCATGTTAGGGTGGTCCAAAAAATAGAATTTTTTTCAAAAGTGATTTTTAAAAAAGGAAAAGGATGTATCCACGACACGACCGTAGATTTGACGTTGGATTACGAACAAATCTTTTGATGTCACAGCGAAAGTATAGTAAATATTAAATTGATTTCTTAGTTGAAGATGCTAATTTCAAATAACTGACTGTAGTGGTAATTTTTATACGATAGATGGAGTAGATGAAATCATAGAGTTGATAGTTCCGTTAGAGTACGGCAGTGTGAAGATTGCATATAGATATTAGAATAGCGAGCTAGGACAACTTTTGAGGAAGGTACAAATCGGTTTTTTTCATCTCTCTTTACTTCTTAGCTCTATATCAGTGAAAAAGTTTGATAGGTTGAAATTCGGAAGCAATTTGAGAGTTCTGTTTTTGAGTTGCTCTGTCGGTGTCCTGGACGGTATGTCTTGGATACAAGCTATTACTTGAACTCTTTAGTTAACTCTTTTATCAGTCATTTGTGGTTCTGAAAGGACCGATGGGTTGGAAGCTTGTAAACCAGTTCAGAACAATGCTGTGAAAATTTTTCCTCGATGCTCTTGGAGATGATAGCGATGCGTAAATGAAATATGTATTGGGGAAAACACATCAATTACAGAAACTAAGCATACCGGACGGTACCTACGTTTATGCTTTTTGATGTAAATGTTTAGCCCCTTCTTTGAAGAGAATTCGGCAAGATAATTTTTTTGGCTTAATTTTTTAATAGGAGGGGCTGAAATTTTGAATCAAAATTCTTAAAGATAGGTACTGTCTAGATTTTGAAATCTGTGTTAGAGAAAGCGCTTTTCGAAAGCAATCGGTGATAATTTTAACTATCAAAACAACAGCTGCACATTTGTGCAATTTTCAATAGACATTTTGAAAAGTGATAAAGTCTTAATATTAACAGATATTAATAGATTCGATTGGCGTATTCAGAATTAAAATCCATCATCTCTGTATCAAAATCAGACCACTTTCATGCCGCGACCGACTTAGATTTTTGAACTTCCACCCCCAATGTTGCCTTAAAAATACTTAGTATATTAAATTCAAACTTATGGGAACTGACATCCGATTGATGGCCTTGGCAAGTCTCGCGACACTTTTCAAAAAGACCAGTCTACATTGATCGATTCTCTTCATGGACTCCCTTTTTCGTTGATGTAAAATTATTGACTGCTTAGGCTGAGTGTGAAAGCACTGCACTATTCAATCCATTGCTCTGTACAGACCGTTTGTACCAAACGGTGAAGGACGAGGCAATGAAAGACGCTACAAAAATATTCAGTCACTCACGAACAGGCGATTCACACCGCTTGCCTTCGCTCACACAGCATTTAATTGAGGCATTTTTCCATAGACAATGTACGCTAAATCATTCAAAACAAGTATTGAGTACCATCACGGCAGAATAAACGTGCTGACTGAGCTACTGACTGAGTGCTCGGCTGTCAGTGACTCGTTTACCTCTCAATCATTCAGACTCTCACGAGGCAGTGAATGATGAGGCAGATGGCAGTTCATATTCATTGAACCTGACTGTTTTGCGCACTGGTTTTGTCGTGATGGTTGAGTAATACTGAGCTAAGGCTGGCGAGCTGTATGTTGTTTGGAACGGTGACGCGCTTGGATGGCCCACAGCTGCCACCGACGAGCAACTGAAATCCGATCAGCAGCGGTGCAACTTCTTCCTCCTTCTTCGGAGAATGGACCGCTCAGTGGGCTGCAGCTCGCGCTAGCGAGCAGCCTTTCTTTGTGTACTGTAGAACAATCTACAACGCCACGTGCCAAAAGCACTGCTGCGCTGCTGATGATGACCATTGGACACCACCACTCACCACACGCGGTGATTGAATAAACATCCTTCGATGAGACCGGAGTGAATTCGATTTTAAAATCTGTGTTAGGGAAAGCGCTTTTCTGAGTCAATTGGTGAGAATTTTCAATATTATAGCAACAGTTGCACATTCATGCATTTTTCTATAGTAAACTTTTGAAAATTGATAAATTGTTAATTCTAGCAGATTCGTAGATGACATTCCAATCGATTGGCTTGTTTAGAATTAATATCCATCTGCTATTGACAGAGTTATAAGTGATCAAATCCTGACCACTTTTCGTAACGTGGTCGATTTTGGTTTTTTAAAATTGTATCCCCGATATGTTGCCGAAAAACGTAATCCTACATCTAAAAAATTATAAGTTCTGAACCAGTGGGCCGATTTCGAAGACCAAAATATCAAATGAAAGGTAATTGAAAGTGCATTTTAGGAAAAATAATTCTAACCTGTTGGGATCTTGTACTGAGAAACATTGATTGTATTGTTTATGGTTTTCATGGTTTGTAGACAGAGAGCGCAGAATGTTTTTCTATTTTTCCTTGAAAATTTAGACTTGTTTACACAACACATCATTTTTTTTTTCATTTATGAGTTTTATTTTTTGAAGCTATCAAGTTTTTGGTTTTCACTCAATAATCCTATGCGACTAGACTACCTTCAAATGTTATGTCAACATACATGTTGTAAGTTGCTAGGTAACAGTCTATAGGGGTTGTGTTGGAACTAGATATTGGTGCAAGAAGAGAATCGTCCAAAATCTCCCAAGCAGGACTTACCCGTTCGATGGTCGACTAGTGAAAGAGGAAATGCTTGACTTCACTGCACAATCGAGACCCGAATCGATCGGGAAACCGATTGCGGTCCGAGCAGACGTGATGCCAGACAGTTGGCGTTATTTTCTGTTAGCCCGAGCCTCATACCGAGGGGTTATTCAATAGCAAGGTTTCACATTCCCCATAGGTTGTAGTGGTGAGACATGGTAGCCTAAAAGCTTTCGTGTGAATGAAGTGCAAGGTAGTGACGGGCGTTGCCCATAGCGTGGATATTTGCGTTTTTGACGTAGGACTACGTCTATGATTTCTATATGGGGGTACACTTTGTGAAAACCGAAAATGGAACATGTAACAAAATTATGAAAGATTTTGAACTTTAATAACTCAGCTGCCCCTGAACCTATTTCAATAATTTTATCACCAATCGATCGGAAATATTTCTACGCATCAATATGCAATGCTTCCGATTGATTATTTACAACAAGAAACTATTGGAAAAGTGGTAATGTCAAGCATTGTCTAATGTAACTTTGTCACTGTTTTCATGAAACCCAGTCGTCATAATCGACTACCACTTGGTTGCACATCATTCTGCTTTAACCTGAAAAGAAATAAAAGAGCACTGTTGTCTAGCTTCAACTCACTCACAAGTGACGAACTAGTGATCCTCGTGACTGAGGTGATCATAATCTTGCGCACCACCAAGACACTACCTGAACAGCTTCGTGCAGTTATGTTCCTCGTGCAAAAGTATGGACCGTGGAGCCATCAAAATAGTCAACAGGAACGCTTGCTCGTTCAAGAGCAAAATCATTGAGTTCGTTGATTTCTTCAATGGACATAGCATTGACATCGCCGTCATCACCGAAACACACCTGAAGCCGGAAAGAAATGTTCACCTCCCCGATTTTCGACTCGTAAGGCTAGACTGGACCAGCTCCTGCGGAGGAGGAGTGGCTATCGCATTTAGAAGAAATATTGGCTGCCGACTGCTACCGAGTTTCCAGCTGAAGATGATCGAAGCGGTGGGTGTGGAAGTCTCCACTCCTGGCGGCCCTATTACCATCATTACGGCGTACTGTCCCAAACAAGTCACCATCAGAGACGGTTCGGCAGCAGACCTACGGAAAGACATCATCAGATTAACTGGACGCCGTGAGAAGAACATCATCGCTGGCGACCCGTACGCCCAACACCAGGCTTGGGGCAACAGTCGACGCAACCAAAACGGCACAATTCTGAACGACAAGAGACTCACTACACCATAATAGCGGCGGATTCTCCCACCCGCTTGAGCCGGTCTGGTGTACACTCCACCATCAACATCTTCGTCGGTAACATGGCAGACAACATCTCGCAACCTGAGAACCACCAGGAGCTGAGCTCGTTGGGCTTATCCGTCAACTGTTTCCAAGCTTCCCGACGCAACTACCATCGCGTCAGCTGGAATCAGCTCCAACACTGTGTCGACTCCACCGTCGACTTCGATGTCCTTCCAGAGACGCCCGAAACGGTTGACCGGTGTCTGCGTTCCATCGAGGAGGCGATATCCCGGGCCAGTGAACAACACGTGCTAGTATCCAGACAGGTGAGCAATACTCTGAACTTTGATAGGATTACCAAAAATCTCATTTGACTCCGTAACTCCATTCGAAGGCAATACCAGCGTTCTGGATTGCCTGTCTTGAGGATGTGTAAAGAGGATTACAAGTTAATTTCTAATGAATATTCTAAATAAATTCCGAGAAGAATGTAAAGAGAGTTCTTATGAGAACTTCAAAAAAAATCAGAGAATATTGAATTCAGAGGGAATTAGAAGGATAATTTCAAGTGAATTTTTATGAAAGTTCCAAGGGACATCCGTGAAAAATATCAAGGGTTTCGAAATTTCAATTAAGTTTCTAAACTATATTATTAAATGGAACAGCAAAATAATCTCGTAGTTCTACCTCCACAATTTGCTTTGGATATAGCCCTCAACTTTTTTTTAATGGACAATGAACAATAAAGAAGAACAATCTTTAAAAACTGTCGCATTAATGGCCCTTCGCTCATTTTCAACTTCTATTCAATTTTCATACTGCCGTACTCTAACGGAACTATCCACCTACCCTCTTCTAAAGATCATTCTCTAGCTAATAAATCATCACACTAAAGCTTCATGTTAGCATTTCCAACCAACTCTGAAGAACAAAAGCTTATCATAGGGGAGGCGGCCAGATTCGAATTCCGGGTTTGCCGAGGATCTTCTGGGATGGCCCTTCGTTTTTCCTCGGAAATTATTCCCAGTCATTAGTTTCATTTAGTATGGACATCAATGAGCTGGGGGATGTCAATACGTTTTAATCCCAAATATATAAGCTATTGAATTACGAATCGCCCACATTTATCATCTGTGTGGAGCTGAATGGATTGAGCGGAAGCTTCCCAACAAACATTGAAAGCTGAATAAGAGCTTATTCATGCAAAATTTAGCTTCTTCAGCAATTTTATAGCTTATTCAGATTTTAATCAGTTCAAATTGTTTGTTGGGTTCTCTGGTTCTATACAGACCTACAGGCGCTTCCACTGAAGTCTGCGGTGATATCTTCGAGGACACTCACTTCTGAGTCGATCAGATGATTTATAACTGATTCGACGATGTTGTTCCTAGTGGGATTGAACTCTCGCCCGTTCAGGTTCTGGGGGAGAATTTAATAGGCAGAAATTCATCGATCGGAGTTCTCCATTTTTTCTGTACACCTCCAAGAAATCAACAGTTCAAAGAGACATCGAGCCAGAATCTTGTGGAAGGGTTAAATGTGTTTGAACGTATAGCCAATATAGCCATCAATTCCAGTTCCGCTTCCACGTCCAGACCTGCTAACGCTCTAATGAGAATGAAAGTGAATGTTTGCCATGATTAGAGAAATTGAGAATGTTATCACATCCACAAAAGTCATAGCTTTCAGGGTTGCCAAACTCATTGAATATTGCCACTTTGAAAGGCACACCTTGGTTGACCTTGATAGGCACAACTCTCGGCACGCTCAATCACTCGGCACGAATTAAGGTGTGCAGAGATGAGCACCCCTTGTGCAACGTTTTGCAATGCAATCTTCACACAAAATTTAAGTCCGAGTTTTTAAATGTTTGTGGATCTCATTTTCAAGCTCAATCTTCAAATTCATGCTGAAGTGAGATGAGATGAGATGAGTTGAGATGAGGAGAGAGGAGATTAAAGTGAGATGAAGTTACTAAGGTTTTAAGATGATGTGACGTTAGAATATGATGTCAGGTGAACTGTGGTGAGGTGAACTGTGGTGAGATGTGGAGATCTAAGAGGTGATATGATATGATATGAGGTTATATGAAGTGAAATAAGGTAAGATGCGGTGAGATGAGATAACATTATGTGAGGTGAGATGAGGTGACGTAAAGTGAGGTGAGGTCAATTGAGGTGAGGTGAATTCGGCTGAGGATTGGAGAAGTGAATTGTGGAGAAGTGAGTAGGGGCGATGTGAGTCGTGGAGAAGTGAGACGAGGTAAGATGAGGTGAGGTGAGATGAGATAAGATGATGTGAGACGAGGTAAGATGAGGTGAGGTGAGGTGAGATGAGGTAAGATGATGTTAGTTGGCGTGAGGTGGCATGAGGTGTGGTGAGGTGAGGTGAGGTGAAGTGAGGTGAGGTGAGGTGAGGTGAGGTAAGGTGAGGTGAGGTGATGTGAGGTGAGATGAGGTGAGGTGAGGTGAGTTTAGGTGAGGTGAGGTGAGGTGAGGTGAGGTGAGGTGAGGTGAGGTGAGGTGAGGTGAGGTGAGGTGAGGTGAGGTGAGGTGAGGTGAATTTGGGTGAGTTTAAGTGAGATGAGGTGAGGTGGGATGTATTGAGTAGAGGTGATATGTGGTGAGGTGAGTTGAGGTGAGGTGAAGTAAGCAGTGTTAAGAAGAGTTAAGGTCAGGTGAGATGTGATGAGATGAATTTTGTATGAAAATCGGCCTGCGCTGCTAGTTATTATAGAGCAATTCCACGCAAAATGACGAACCGATCTCATGCGACCTTCTCCGGTTTGCATGAAACTTTGCATAATTTATTGTTATGGTCAATCGTTCACATTTGAGCTAAAATTAATTCATTTTGAATCTTGCAAACATACATCAAAACGGCATAATCGATATTTTTCAACAAATCATAGCACGAAAACGTCACTTCGAATCCCACATGACGTCTGAGACAATTTTGTAGAAAACAATAATTGCATTTCAGGAAAAATATACACGGTAACAAATTACAAATAATTTTCAGTTGAACGTCTAAAATAGTGTTTAAATCTTAAAACCTCTTACTTTCTTTAATTTGTTTTGAATATTTTTCATTAAAAATCGTTAGCAATTGTTAGCAAAAATTTCAAGATGGACACTTAAATGTATGAAAAATCATAGATCAAAACACATAAATCAAATTTTTAAACATGATGTTTAACCATTTTTTTTTTTGTAAAATTTTGGTCCAAAAATGTTTTTTAAGACTAGGGTTGGTGATCCTATTCTTAGCCTATGTACACTAAAATTCTGTTTTAAACTAACTTCTGCCTGATTTATCTGCTGGAATGGAGTATAAAAAATCACATAATATCATTAGTAAATGAAAATTAGTTGCTGAAAATGTTGCTTCAAACCTGAGTTTCAGCTTCAGGCCAAAAATAGGAGCATAGGCTGAGAATAGGTTCCATTCCCCTATTAATAGTTTTTTCAAAGCAAAAAAATATGAACGAACGAAAAGTATAATATTTTCTAAATTGATTGTTGAGCGGCTTAGTAGAATAATTATAAACGTTGTTTTTCCTATTAATTCTCCTACAACTATTGTTCCTTTTAATTCTACTACTAACGGGTGTTTAATAAAAAATGAGAATGATTTCAATACCTTTCTGTAATTAAAGTAAATAGCGTAATTTTTTTTCTCTCCAAGAGAATTGCTCTCTGGACTCCCTAAAAATGGGTGGCATGCTTCTTTTCGCTCAGGTGCTGTCAGTTCAATCGAAGATGGCGTCGAAACATCAAGCACTCCGCGAGCGTGTTGTACGGTTTTACGAAACGCATGGTCATCGTGGAAAAAAATTTACGGTAGACCACTTTCGAGACGAAAACGTACCCGTGAGTATAGTTTACCGGATCCTGGCATCCCTGAGCACGGAGCGGAAGGCCGGTAGCGGCCGTCCGGCGAAGATAATGACGAAGAGGAAGAAGAAGGAAGCGTTGAAAAAGCTGTTCGACAACAAGGACGGAACGAGTTTGCGTGATGCCGGCCGAAAATATCACTGCTCCCATACCTTGATTCACCGAACCCTCAAGATGGAGGGCATCATCTGTCGGAAGAAGACTCGGTCCCCCGAGTACACGGACAAGGCGATAGTGGCCGTGAAATCGCAGTGCCTGTGAAAACGCTGGAGTATCTTGAGCAGAAAAAGATACCGTACGTGCCGAAAGAAAGGAACCCGACCAACTTGCCCCAGTGCCGTCCCATTGAGGATTTTTTCGGCTCCCTCAGTGCCCTAGTGTACAAAAACAATTGGCGGGCCAAGTATACGAAGCAGTTGACCACGAGGATCCGGAATTGTATCCGAAAGATGGACGTCAGTGCCGTCCAGCGCTCTTGTGAGATCCTCGCGTCTAAGTGGCGTCGCACGGATGACCAGGGCTTCTTCTCCAATATTCATTGACGTTTTTTTGAAGAATAAACATTATGTTTTTAATAAAAAACACTGAATTCATTGAAAAAATTTTTTTTTGCTAGCTATATGACTGAATTTTTTTTATTTTTTATAGAACAACCGTTAGTCTATGACTAGACACTAAAGAAGTATGCTTGTAGTAAATGAAATACGTGTCTGTTAACGGTTTTTTAAAGTGATAGAGAAAGTCAATAGTGAAATTGAATATTGAAAGTGAAATTGTAAGATTAAGTGGAAAATTTATTTGATTTTCTAAATATGTTGATAGAGAGCAGCACTACTTCGGCATATGGGACCCATTTCCGTCATACGCGCCAAAAACAATGATGACACACTGCTACAACACGTAACAAATTATTTGCTCACGAGTGAAATTACGAATGCTGTGAAAACATTAGGTACTGTCGGAAGACTAATTTGAGGAAGGTGTGCCGAAATGAAGTGAGGTATGCTGAAATGGTGCCACACCCTATAACCAAAATTGAGGTAAAATCTGAAGCTGAATGTTTTCTATGTGTAAAAAATAGCTAAGATTACGAAGTGTTCAAAAGTGGCTGAACATTTCAAAACATTTTAACGGAACCCTTTACGAAGAGCTTTTAGAACCATTTAGAAACATTATGTGGCAGTGCAGTTGCACCGGTTTTAAAGCTTTTATGGTTTTTCCCATGGTTGACATTTTTGTGATTTTTCGTAGAAAGTATTTTTGACGATTTAAGGGCATTTGTGGGTTTTAGGAATATTATCAAAATAAAGATTTACACTGAATCGGTCGATTTCTTCACCATTCGGCATTTTCATTGTCCTTCGACGCTTTGGTCTAAATTTTTAGGTTTTTTTTTTCAATAAGCCATACGAGGGTCAAATGATATTGCTTAGCCCACATCAAACCCTACTGACCCCTCTGTGGACCGATCTTCGTCATCCACCAGATATTTAGTCTGCTTATTTTGCAGTCTACGAGCCGCATCAGCACAGACAGTTCGTCTCTCTGTCTCTCTGCTCGATAGCTGTTGTTGAGTCGCGCAGTCGATTCTGAATCAAAACCGCAGCGATTCTCACAAATCAGACTGCAAGTACTCCAAGAAGTCTACCACGAACGGCCAGACTGCACCACATGCATGCCACCAGAGCGCTTACGCATAAATTCGCTTCTTTTTCTGCCCCTCCGAAGGTGTGGATAGAAAAGTGGTGTCAAACTAGCGTACGTGAATGATGATGCATTTAATAAAATTAAATTTAATTTATTTATGACAATTTATTACTGCTTACGTCTCGGGTGTAGGGTGCGTAAATGTGTGGTTGCCACGGTGCATCTCGTCGTCGTCAAGATTGGATCACTTCGAACGTCACGCCATCATCTGCCAGCCAGCGAGAGCACGGCTGCATGCGGAAATTTTTCCCCGGATTTTCTCGTTGCAGCGAGCCATTCAGCCGCAAGAAACCAGAATCAGAGGAGGATCTTTTGGAGAGAATGCACCTTACGCAATCACAAAATGGTATGTGTATAAGGAGACCACCACATGTCACACAACGGCACTGATTGTTACGGTTCGGTGGCATTCAAATTAGTTGGAAATTTCAAATAGAAGCTTCTCATTAAAAGTCAAAACTATAGTGCGAGGTGTTTTGATCTCATTAGGCGTGAATTGCAGGTGAGATACGTACGTAGGCAGTCCTCAGAAGGAGCACGTCAACTGACCAACAGAGGAGCTGTCTGTCGTGAAGATTGTTGCGTTTTTTGCAGGGGATTTTCCCCGTCCCCATCCCCTCCCACCCCATGAGCGCGCGGATTCGGTTCACCAAACATGAAAGACTAATGCTCATAGTTGACGTTCGCACCCGTAGGTGAATCAGCTATTAACCTGCTGTGCGGTTCTATTTGCGATATGGTAAATGTTGCCTCCCGGCGTCGTAGCCGTGTAAGAGAATGCGAATCCAGATGTTACGCCAACTCTTGACTTGACCAAATGTCACCCGCCTCGGATAATGGCAAATGCCTATCATTATGCTCGAAGAAGAACCTGCTAGGTCTAATTTTGTCCTGGCACGGCACATTAGGCGAGGATCCATTTTGATCCATGAGATTACGAAAGTAGAAATGTTTATGTCCAATGATACAATTTAAGTTCCCGTTCTCATTTCATAGTTTGAGCAGTGTAGAATTAATCAACTCTACCGTACAGTGTGATAAATGCAGGAACTGCAGCTATTCCGCAAGCGGCAAGTCTAGCAAATCAAGCTTTACGACTTGGCCAAGGATCATTACCTGCGGGATGTATTGAGTACCAGGGCCACATCAGATCCCCTCAAATATGTCCAGTGCTATGGAACCAAAACTTCTCCAGCCAATTTTAAAAAGTGAGCATTCCAATGCTCGATCATTTGTGGCTATATTTGCGTGCATGTTTGGTGAAAATATTTTGGGCGTTCGTAGTGCTATGTTTAAAAGAATTCTGTAGAGGTTTTTTCACGTCATGACAGCTATAAATAGATGTTATGTTAAGCGAAATTTGCAACCTGTGCCCTGTGGTTGTGCTCCAAAACTGTTGGTAGAAAATGGGGTTGGAAACCAACAATGACAATGCGGATTTACACATCAGTAATCCGTCCAAAAGTAGCGTATGCTTCGTTAGTGTGGTGGCCAAAATCAAAAGAGGCTACCGCATAGAGGAAGCTGGCAAAACTACAACATCAAGACCAACAATTGAAATGGCCTTAACTCCATTTTGTAAACAAACCTTGTAAGACCATTTTCTCGCGAACCGAAACCTTCATTCGCAAACCTAAACCACAATCGGGTAGAGGATAATTTCCCCTACCTGGTCATTATGTTGGTTTGCCTTTGCGGACTTCGGTTCGCGAGAAAATGGCCTTACAAGGTTTGTTTACAAAATAGAGTTAAGGCCTTTTCAATTGTTGGTCTTGACATCTAGCATGCATGGTGGACTAAAAGGTCCGCGTCAAATTTGAATCTGATCAAAATTAACGGACTGACGCAGTCATCAGGCAAAGATGTCGGTGGAAAAGCAACTTGACGTGCGTTACACCTGTCATTTCACGGATGAACCCCTTCGTCAACGCTGACGGTGACGCAGCTTTGTGGGTCTCGCTTTAGTATTAGCAACAATCAATACGAAACTAACGATTTTAAATTGGCTCATTACTTGACTAGCCTGTTGGTCCCAAGAAAATTGATTAACGTGCCCCATTTAAGTCAAAATTCTAGTACTACACAATGTTTGTTTTGATTCGCTATGAAAGTTTGACAGATAAAATGAGGGGTTCATGGATTTTACTAAGTTTCGAGGGGTGCATCGATTAGCTTGGGACCGAAGACAGTACCAGAGCTGATCCAAAAAGTTGAGCACGTTTCTTCGGGACCTTCTGGTCTTAGAGTTATCTCTATGGTATTAGCATAGAGGTAACTCTAAGACCACTGGGTCCCGAAGAAAATCATTATTATTTTTGGCTCACTCAGTACCAGAACAACGGTCCCAAGCAGTCCCAAGCTATTTCACTCACCCCTGCATGTTCTGCATGAATCCACACACCCCTTATGTTATCTGTCAAACTTTCATAGCGAATCAAAACAAACATAGTGTAGTAATAGAATTTCAACTAGAATAGGGTACGTTAATCGTTTGCTTGGGACCAATAGGCTACTAAAGTGGTGAGCCAATTTAAAATCGTTAGTTTCATATTGATTGTTGGTATTAGTCCCCTGATTTTTGCCAGCGATCTACACGGCGAATGAGAACGACCCAAATTTGAGTTTAGTCAACTCATAAATAACATAAAGTGCAGGAACTCAGCGATGAGTAAATTTGCCTCATATTTTCCCAGGATTTTCCAGGATTTTCCAGGATTTTCCAGGGAAAAATTCCCGAATTTGAAAAAAAAGTAAAGCTTGGATTCACTCAGTCTATTGGTACTACTCCGAGACTGAATAAAACTTTCGTCAATTTCCTTATTTTCCAGCAGATTTTTTAGGTTTTCCTCAGGAAACCACGAGACAAATTTACTCATTGCTGAGTTCCTGCATTTTTGGCGATTATGAGTGAACTAAACTCAAATTTGGGTCGTTCTCATTCGCCGTGTATAGAAGTCTTTTTTGTTTGACCCAGGGGTGTTCTACGCTTGTCAAATCCCTTAAAATTTAGGTTGAATTAAACATGACACCGTCTTCCATGTTGACGTTTTGGTTCAGAATCCTATTTTGAATCAATGGAAAATCAGCAGAATACTTAAATATTTCATTTTCATGTTGCGTTGCGTTGCGTTGCGTTTGTAACGGAGTATTTCGTAGATTGCATACATGTATCTACTTTAACATTTTTTTTTCTGATTGCTTAAGGAAAACTATTTGGAAGTGAATAGGTCTCCAATCAAAGTTCATAATAGGAAAAGCATGACAATTACCATTGCCGGCCACGCCTATCTTCTCCGTTACAGGGAAAGGAAGGATATTGTTGATGTTACATCTACTAAATGGGAGGCTAGCGACTCACCGACGCCCAGTCTTTTTCATTATTTATTCACTTCGGATTACGTGTAGGACAAGCGAGCAGGTCGGACGCCCTTTTCGATTGCTTTTGGAAACTTTTTCGTGAAGAAAAGTTGGTCTTTAGATTTTTCGGTACATCTTGTAACCGTTTTCTTTTGACGGTAGTTCTATAGTCTAGGGAACAGAAAAAAAACGAATACAGGACATAATAAAGTACAAGAAATAGTTTAACTGATGACTCTGGGTGGGACCCAGTTAACCACACTTTCGACAGTGGAACCGTTCCTACATGGATGAACAACGGACATTTTGGTCAGTTAAATGTTCTCCTACTCGAAGCAAATGACGGAAAGAAACTCAGCCCGTTCCGGGTTGGAAAATGTCCGCAAGCACACGTTGGCGAAATCGAAGGAGCTACTACTGAGGATGACTGCAATAAGTTCGTGCTACGCGTACAAAATTCGGATCAAGTGAGAAAACTTCTTGCAATGGCGTGGCAGTGTCAGTGATTCTTCATCCTACTCTCAACAAACGTCGTCGTGTATTTTCTTGTCGTGAAGTACAGGAGCTTAGTGAAATGGAACTGGTCAATGAATTGAGGCATTAAGGAGTCGTAGGTGCTAAACGTTTTACTCGGATGCAGGATGGAAAGAACATTAAAACTCCTACAGTGGTGTTGACCATTGAGGGAACAACAATTCCGGAATACATCAAGGTTGGTCCACTGAGGATCAAAACTCGTGTCTATGTTCCTGAGCCAACGATTTGTTTTACGTACTACCAGTACGGTCACACTAAGCTTCGGTGCAAGGCTGTCGCCCGGAACTGTTCCAAAGTGCACGATCTTGGTGTACAGAGAAACCACACTGCCTTAACTGAAAAGATGAACACGGTCCGTCCAACAGGAAATTTCCATTGTACATGGTCGAGAAGGAGATCTCTAAGCTACAAGTTACAAGAGGAATTAACTATAATGAAGCTTGCAAACAATTCTACTCTGGATCTGGGTCGTATGCCGAAGTAAGTAAAATTCAACATAGATTAGTAGATAGTCGAACAGAGTTGAAGAGCTGGAGGAAAAGAAAAAGGAAAGGAAACGTACGAAACAACTTAACCGAGAACAGACGAAGCCTACGGAAGACACGGATATACTGACTCCAGTCTACATGCTGAAGAAACAAACAAGGTAAGTGACACTTCTTCCAAGCCAAACATTCAAACTCTGCAAAGCTCTATGATTGTCCACAAACGCCACTACACCACTGAAATAACCCCTCCCTCCATTAAGAAACCCCCAGAAAATAACGTTGATAATGTTGGCAACTTGCCAATTCCAATTAACTCTACCCTCCCTTCAGACAACCCAATAATGGCTCACACATCCAACCTAAATGCTAATCAATCTCCGCCCTGTCCATCTGCCACTTTATCAACACTTGCTATACAATGGAACTTACTGGGTTTAAAAGGAAGACTTCCGGAGTTACAATTGCTTATTTCGCAATTCAATCCCATTGCAATAGCACTGCAAGAAACCCTAGTCTCTGAATCTGATTTCCCCCTAAACTATATCAAAGGTTATAATCTATATATCCATGAAAATTCAAATAGTTCTAAAAACCATAATACAGAGATCCCTCATCGTCGAATCCTGATAACATCTCAACTCCAAGTTACAGCAATAGAGATTGATCTTCCTGTTAAAACTACAATATTATCCATATATATATATATTTCTCCTTCTAAGGGTAGTTCTTATCAACTTAAAAAAACTACTTTACCAATTAATGGACCAACTTCCATCACCCGTAATCTTGTTAGGTGATTTTAATGGCCACTCTACTTCCTGTGGCGGACAGCGTAATGATTCCAGAGGTAACATTGAGGAACATAACCTTACGCTTTTAAACGGCGGCAGCCACACACCACTAAATCCCGCAAATGGTAATACAACAGCATTAGATCTCTCTATTACCTCATGGAACATTTCTCACCGGTTATCATGGAAGGTTCATGATGACTGCTACAGTAGTAATCATTTTCCAATTTTCCTGTTTCTTAATAGACCTTGTATTATTAATACTGTTCGACCCAGATGGAAATATGAATTGGCTGACTGCGGTTCAATTACCAGCAAGACACAATCTCTCGTTTTTCAGCAAATCCTCCCACTTCTACAGAATCTTTGTAACGAGCATTTACATCGTTATCTATTTTGTTTGTCGTATAAATCCATCAATATTCAATCATATTTGTCATATAAGCAGCGACCTTCTTTCAATAGCCTTTTTTTCTATGGAACGAACACATATGCAGTATTGGTTTGTTTACAATCTTTTGCTGCCAGCTGCTCTAACAATTTCAGTCAAAAGAATTGTCAAAAACTGTTTTGAAACGCTTTTACAAAGCTCCAATCTTCTCTAGTGAGAGCGAGTATTCTCGGCAACCAGTTTTTCTTCGGCAACCGTTCCATTTGAACTGCATGTAAATCTGCTGTTCTATTATCGGCAACTCGAAATCAGCTACAATTTGTAGTGCGTGTGTTTCATTTCAAGAAAACCTTGCTAGATTGCTTTTTCTCAGTGGTAAAAATATAGTCAAATTGAAGCTGAAAGCATAAAGAATCGTTTGCATGCATTCAGCGAAGTGTTTTCGTAAGAAAATCCAGTGCAAATAGTGTTTCAATTTGGGTTGCCGAAAACAGTCTGTCATGCCGAAGCCGTCATTTCCCCTACTTAAATAATTAATTACCGCTACATATACATTTATGAACTTGCCAAATGTATATTCAACCGATAAGAGTTCTTCGTATTCATTTTGTTCACCAGTTACACAGATGCGCAAAGTAAAATTAAATGAGTTCCCCACACATTTGTGATCGCTTTGATCATCTCACGATGTGTTGACCTTTCCCTAATTGTCTCTCCCATCCTGGTTTTGGGCCGAAGTTGGTTGGGGAATAGAAATCGTTCTTTGGAAAGAGATGCAAAAATTGCACGCAATGAAGCTAATGGGAGCGTGAGAGCAATTTTCGGTATCACGAATTTTAACTTCGTGATTTCCGGTAGCGACGATTTCAATATCGCGGTTAATCTGAGGATCTTCAAACTTAGTCTCGTTCACTTTGAACTGATCCGTGGAAGAGGCAGGAGTGACCCAAAGTAGTTCTCACGCCGTGGTGTTGTCCAAAAGTTTTTCGTAGCGTAGAAGTGAGAAGTGTGTGCTATTCTCTCAGGTCGTGTGATATCGGGTTGTGCTTTGGTGAATAAGCAGATTTGTGGCAGTGCCGATATACGTCCAACACACCACACCGAACCATCCGTAGCCATTTCTGACCCCACCGTCAGCTTTAAAGTTCCTGGAGTACGCCGGAAGAGGGACGCGAACATCAACGATAAAAGTGCTGATGACTATTTGACTGAATTGGAAGACCTTATTAAAAGTCACATTGAACGTGGTATGCATGGTGATTGCGTATCTTTGGATATGTCTAAAGCCTTGGCGTTAGACCTGTGCGCCGCCGCGCCACGCCGCCGCCGCCGACGGTTTTCATACGCCGCCGCCGCCGATGAAAATAAGCTGGCGCGCCGCCGAAGTAAAATCTTCCACGCCGCCGAATAAATTCATGTCACGCCGATGAAAAATTCGTTGCACCTTTTAGGTAAAATGCATCTTGAACGCGTTGAAATTAGCGTGTAGTGCAGCGATTATCATTTAGTTTTGTGACGTTTGTTCGCACTTTCTCGATCTAGCACACAATAATGAATCATTTAGGTCGGATTTACATAAAGAATAAGTGAATATAGGCTGTCCCAGAATGTCTAAGCACGACTTTCGAACACCCCTGTTTGTTTCAGATGCCGTTTAAACAGCTGATTATCACGCTGAATCATTGTTTACATTTCGACCAACAGTTTCGTGTATCGTAAGTTGCAGTTCTTTACATTTCCGTGACAATGCGAAGCATTTCTCTGGGAAAGCGCAAACAGATCGTGCACAAATGGTGAACTATACCCATTTTCTTTTAAATATCATTATTAAGGAGACTTTCAGCCCAATTTCCAACATTGCTCTGAGTAAATTAGTGAAATTGGAAGGTGTAAGCATCGGAGCCGTTCGAAACGCGATTCGGAAGTATGGTGATGAAGCAACTTTCCAGAACAAGCAAAAACCTGGAGGTAAACCGAACCCTGCTGACCAAAATCTGAACCGGAAAATCGTGCAAGCTTTCACTCGCAAGAAAAGGGCTTCGTTTCGAGACGTGGCTAGAAAAGTGGGATCCTTGAAAAGTAACGTCCAGCGGGCCAAGGCAAGAATGGGTCTAAAGACGTTTAAGAAGCAGAAGAAGCCAAAGCGAAGGTAAAAACAAGCCGCATCCGTCAAACCGAGGGCTCGGAAGCAGGGTGGCCAGATTGTTTTTTTTTCATTATCGGTAGCTTCTCAAAACTTTTATCGGTAGTTATCGGTAGGCCGTCTGAAGAAGGCTTTCCCGATACTTGAAACTTTTGTTAGCCGAGGGGGGGTTCCCCCCGGGTGTAACCGTCTTTCAGCTCTTCTGCTTTAAACGTGTCGAAATCAATATGAATATTTTTCAAGATTACTAAAAATCTGTGATTCTCGGTAGGAAAAGTGAAAAATTGGTAGTTTTTAACCTTTTGTCTGTGAATCGGTAGTCATATCGAAAATCGATAGGTCCGGCCACCCTGCTCGGAAGTTATAGAGCTTTTTGACGTTTAATCGGCGCACACTACTACACCATTTAAATCGAACGAGTACGAGCAAGAGGGAAACAGATTAGTGGTAAAACAAACCGTTCATTCATCTATGTATGCTAGATAGAGAAAGACTATTAAACGTCAAAAAGGTTTATACGATCAGTTGCTGTGCGGAAAATCGGTGTTCGAGATTATGAACGTTGAATCATACGTTAAATTTGATTACAAAACTCTTCCTAGTGATCAGTACTACACCGTTCGTGATGGCCGAAGTGTTGACAACGCGGATAAGTCGATTTTTTCCGAAAAAAAACGGAAAAAAATGCTATGGGCAAGCCATTTGTGAGCGTGGTATGCTTTTCAAACCGTTTGTGATAACGGAGACAATGACAACCGATGTTTAAGTGCGTGAGTGTTCAAACAAGCGTGTGTTACCCATGATCCGCAAACACGACACCTCAGTACTGTTTTGGCAGGATTTGGCGTCGGTGCATTACTCTAAGGACACGATAGCCTGGTAAAAAGCCAACAAAGTCCAATTCGTACCCAAGGAGATGAATCCACCAAACTGTCCCCAGGCCAGGCCAATCGAAACTTTTTGGGTCCTGACCAAAACATATTTGCTGACACATGTAAAGGCAGCGGATTCCGTTACAAAGTTTGTGAAAAACTGGGAAAAAGTATCCAAAATTGTTGGACTGAAGCTTGAGCTTGATTGACCGCCCACGGTTGCTACTCTGTTATTGCCAGATCAGCTGTAATTACACAGAGAACCAATAGACGATGCGGGACTTATCCAAAATTGTTGGACTGAAGCTACGTTTAACTGTAAGAGAATACTATAGAGAACATGAAAACGAAATAAAACTCGTATTTGCTGTAAACAAAGTTAAGTTATCGTTTTTTTTTTTTCAAATTGTGCTTAGACATTCTGCAACACCCTAGATTACTAACAACACGTTGATATTTGTGCTTTTTTTTTAATCTCTTACAGGTCCAAGTTGTGCTTCAAATACATAAACCAAAAGTTGTATGACTACAATGTGTGTACATTCAAATATGTATCAGAGTAGTACAAGCATATCATTTATCGCTATTAACATATTAAAAACGTGTAATGCTCAATAAATGAAAGAATTCCTAGGGCCCATTAAAATGTAACGTAATGCAACAGATTGCTTTTAAATACTATCCGTAGGGGTACGTACTTTTCTTATACTTAATAGAAGGGTTGTAACACTTTGCAATACGACTTCACCAACCAGCACTTGACATACTTTCCTAAACAAATTCCGCATGTACGGCCAATGATAACGACTCAAAATTGAGTAAGAGTTACTCATATTTGAGTTCAGTTATTTATTTATTTTTGTTGGGGAGTGAAGTAAAACCACTCCATGCATTGTTTGAACTTTTGTGGTACCCCTATTTGCTGTTTGTATCATGCAAACCAACCACTATTTAACGAGTAGACAGCTAATGGCCTGGACACATCTTATCCCAGTCCGGTATAATATTTTTTTTTTCTTTATTAGAGAGATTTTTAGCCATAGGCTAGTTCATCTCTTAACCGGTATAATATGGTTTATAAAACCAACTACCTTTCCAAGATTTGCAGACTAAATATCACTAGGTTGTAAGCTAATACTTCCAAGAAATTTGGATCTACGCTTGTGTAATGCACCACAACTGCAGAACAGATGTTCCGAGGTTTCACGTTCCAAATTACAGAAACGACAGATATTACTCTAAACCCGACCAATGTTCTTAATGTGATATCTACTAGGACAGTGCCCAGTTACTAAGCTAGTGTATATACTAAGAGCTCTTTTATTGAGCTCTAAGAGCTTTTTGGTGTATGTTATATTAGGAGTTATAAATCTTTTCGACTGGTTGCAGTTTGTGCATGTGCAATTGGCCATCACCCTTTGCTCTCCCCAGCATTTGAGTTCCATTTTAACCGTACAGTATAATATTCCACAGTATGGTTCGCTTGAAACACCTTTGGAAAATGTCCCATCGCAACTGAAATATTTGTCCCGGGGTCAAAGATTCCTGCATCTGTTCGTATTCCATCTGTGAAAAATATGATTGAGCCTTGACGAACGTTAGGACCACCAGTTTTCCAATCCGAACGTGCCGTTTCACATACGTTGAATGGAATTTCACAGTTGTCCTCTGGTTTCATCCAGTCTCCATTCATACTCATCACTGGTCCTCTTTGGAAGTATTGTAAGATGCTTAGATGACCAACAAGATCAACTGGCATTACCTTTTTAGATCTTTCGAGCCTTAGAGCCCTTCTTCCCACTTCTAGTTGCACATGTTCATGTGCAAGGGCAGCAGATTGAGGATTTCTTCTAATGCTTTTGATGGGGTGCTACGCACCGCACCCGTTATTGCAATGCATGCTAGACGTTGAAGTTTTGCTAGTTTCCTCTGTGCAATAGCCTATTTTGATTTTGGCCACCACACTAACGAAGCATGAGAGTTCAGGTTACTCAAATTCGCGAAATCGTAGGTCACTCATAGATTGAGTAAATTTTCTGACGCTTTTCCGAGGAAAACTTAATATGAAACTACATATGAGGAAAACTGATTGTGGTTTTAATCTGTCTGTCGCCGCCACGCCGCCGCCGCCGGCAGAAAATAACATATAACGCCGCCGCCGAAAATATTTTGATCGGCGCACAGGTCTACTTGGCGTTGTGTTTCCCTATCCTACAACCACTTGAGGAATGGGGGATTAAAGGTTGCATGGGTTATTACATTCAAAATTTCCTTGACGATAGAAAATTTAGGGTTACCCTTGGCAACACTCAGTCTGAAGTCAGAACACAAGAAAACAGAATACCTCAAGGTTCGATAATAGCCCCTACCCTTTTCCTTATTTGCATGCAGTCACTCTTTGAAACAATCCCTCCCAATATCCATATCCTAGTGTATGCTGATGATATCTTATTAATTTCCTTCCATAACTATAAATATTTGGCCCGAAAAAGGATCCAGTCAGCTATTAATACGGTTGCCCACTGGGCAGATGAAAGAGGTTTCGTCATTGCCCCGGAAAAATCACAACTTCTTCACATTAGTTCCAATAGAAAAGGTATCAGTAAACTTCCAGAACTTAAAATCAAACGAATCATCATCCCTGTAAAACAAAATCAAAAACTTCTTGGAATCTACCTTGACCATCCTCTTAATTTCAATGATCATGCTGACTTTGTTCGCAAGGCTACGGTAAACAAAATGCGCGTTATCAAGTCTATTGGAGCTGGAATGCCTTGTACAATCTTCTAGCAGACAAATACAAAATACTGCTATCTCTATCTATTCCAGTATCAGTTCGTCACTTCCGTCTGTTTGTTCTATCTTTATGGGGGAGGTAGCTCATCGATTCTTCCGGTTCGCCTCCTAGCATCGTGCTATAAGGTACCAGGCGATAACCAGGGTAGTTGATCGATAGCTCGATGACGTCATTTCGTTGGCGTCTGCAATGGGAAATTCTCATAGCAGGCGTTGACGATGGGACGTTGTCGAGTTGTTGAATAGCAACTATCGTGGTAACTCACCGATTACCTGTCGATCTGCCAAATTTGGAAAGACGTCTGCATTGAATTGTCTCATATAATAATATTCCGCCCACTATATCACAAGAAATTGCGAGTAGCTGAGTGGAAAGGAGATAAGTTAAGCATTGGGTACAGGACCAAGTCTCCCCTGGGTGGTGCAAGAAGATGAGCGCAATAGAATCATCAAGTTGCCATAAGGCACGGAATGAGACTATTGCATGGCTGGGTAGTCAAAGTCTTCCATACGTTAGTCATTTCAGGTGGATTAGAACAGGTTTAGGTTTAGGGTGGGCGTTGGCCAGATTTGGATTTTTCAGATATAATCCTAAATAGGACCTAGATTATTTAATACACTAGTAACCTCAACTTCTGTCACAATGTTTCATTGTGTCTAATCAACAATCAATGGGTAAAATATCAAATTTGCGGTAAATTGGAAAGAAACGGAACTTGGAGTGTAGAGCGCACTGCCCACTGGACGATTCTGAAGCCTGACCTATATATATAGATACATTCATACCATTGGCATTTTGTCAAGCTACAGACCGATTAGCCTGCTCTCAGCGCTGAGCAAGCTGTTCGAAAAATTGATCCTCAGCCGACTAAACAAGTTTGTGGAGGAACATGACATTCTTCTTCCGGAACAGTTCGGGTTCCGTAAGGGGCATTCCACCAATCATCAGCTAGTGCGGGTGATGAATAACATCCGGAGTAACAAAGCTGTATCCAAGTCCACAGCCATGGCCTTGTTAGACGTCGAAAAGGCGTTTGACAATGTCTGGCACGACGGACTTATATACAAGCTTTGTAACTCCAACTTTCCACCATACCTTGTGAAAATCACCCGTAACTATCTCCAGCAAAGGTCGTTCAGGGTGTCGTTGAATAGTTCCCTTTCGGGACAATTTCCGATCCCAGCAGGTGTTCCGCAAGGGAGTCTGCTGGGACCACTGCTTTACAGCATCTACACGTCGGACATCCCTCCTCTAGGAGACGGTTGCGTGTTCTTTCTGTTTGCAGATGACACCGCGATAGCCGTCAAGGGTAGGATGCCTCGTGAAATTACGAACAAGCTCCAACGATGCCTTGACACCTTTACTGATTATGCCACCACGTGGAAAATCAAAATCAACGCCTCGAAAACCCAAGCGATCATGTTCCTTCACAGACAATCATTAAAACTTAAACCGTCTCCCTCCTGTACCGTAATAATGGATGGTACAAGGGTCGAGTGGTCCACTGATGTTACTTATCTCGGGATGTTGTTCGATGAGAAGCTCCTGTTCCGCTCGCACATAGAGAAAACCCTAGTTAAGTGCTCCGCCTTGGTTAGGTGTTTGTATCCGCTCATTTGCCGCAGATCCCGCCTCTCAAGGCAAAACAAACTGGCTGTTTACAAACAGATCATAGCCCCCGCGATCTTCTATGCCGCCCCGGTGTGGGAATCGTGCGCTCAGACTCACAGGAACAAAATCCAGGTTGCACAGAATAGAGTGTTGAGGATGATCCTAGATCGTCCATTCGACACAAGAATAGCAGACCTCCATCAAGAGGCAGAAATTCCCAAAGTAGATTCCAAAATTGATGATATGACAACTAAATTTATTCAAAAATGCAATCTTTCTGAACATGCTTTAATAAGCAGTAGGTTAGTTTTAAGCTGTAAATAGTAGTATTAAGTAGTTTCTCTTCAAATTCTAAAAACAAAACAAACCAATCCCACCAAGGTGGTCGACCTAGGACTAATTCTGTAAAACAAATTTTGAATTTTGCCCATACCTAAAGATGAAGAAAGCAATTAAATCACTTAGTAAAAATTTATATGGTAATCGTCCAAGTTAAACTAAAATAAAGATCATTTAAACTAAACTAACTAAACCATTGGCATTTTGTATTTGAGATAAGACAGAGACAGGATGCGGAGGGCCCGCTTATGGCTTCCATTTATTAAATAGTTCAGATAGGCTGGAAATGATAGGTTCATGGTGAGAAAATGTACCATATGGTGCCCGTTCACTGATCAAAATTAAATTAGATTCAAATCGTCAGGCCCTGCCCTGTAATAAGGGGATTGACGATGATTTGTCAAGTTTCATTTTGCATTTGCATATAATTGTAAGTTTAGGTTTGCTTTTGTAATTGTGAGATAGATAGTTTGCCTCAATTGAAACATTGAGTTGTATAAACTTGACGAATCATACCTCTAAAATAGTAGTAGTTACAGTGCCGCATTATCTAACAACCACTGCCTGCAACTAATGTTGGAGGGGTCAGCAGGGCTGATTACGGATCAAAACTAACATAACTCTAACACTGAAATGATCCCGAAACTAACGCTCATTCATTGCACTTTGAGTCATAAAGTAGTTTTATTTATTTTCCTACTAATCTATCTACACACTTAGTTTTTTTCTACCGAGCTCGGCTGTGCGGGTCTCGGCGGGAAGGAGGTTTCGCTGAGATCTCGGCGGGAGTGACATTTGATTGCCGAGGATAATGCCTTTTCTAATAATCTGCCTACGTTTCTTTTATTTGTTATCTACTTCATCCCTTTTTTATTTGTCTGCTCTTCTTTCCTCTTCTCTTCTTTTGTTTTGTTTGTTTACATATAACTAATACTAATACCTCCTTGTTTTCTCTCTAATTTGTCTACTATGTCCCACCATCACGATGAGAGATGAGCTACCGTACATGGTACACGCTCATATACACTCCCAAAATAGTATGCCGCAAGTAAGTATATCACAGAGGCAACTAAAGATCCAGAAACGAAAACCGATAACGCTGAAGATAATGAGCTTTGGTGATTTATATGACTAAATAGTATTATTTATTTATACTAACCTAAACACAACGTGGGGTGACCCAAATCCAAACGATCACTAACCAAAATAATAGACTTATCTTTTTTCAGCAGCACTACACCAGCCAGCAAAGTTCAACAATCCATCGTTGCTTATGCCTTTGTTGTCGTTTGGAACCAGTTTTGCAAGGTAGGCGACGATTGTGCGTATTTCTCGCGTAACTTTTGAAAAGAGCCTATTTATAGCCTGAACAATACATAAAGAGCAAATTGAAACATTGAACGTCGCGTGAAAGTGGAACTTAATGAAGGCCTAAGTACTTTTTCGTAGTTTTTAGTTTTCGGATTTGAAAGATCGTCCGTTACAGTGGCCTGCTTACTGAGCAGAAAAACGCGGTCCCAGGTCCTTACATATCAAAGAGATTTATGGTAAAATCGCTTGTGTATCGTGTATTTTGTGAAACTCGTTGTTGTCGTTGGTTCCGGGTTTGAATGGATACAAAAATTTGAGCAACGGTATTATGTGATATGAGGGGCTCGGTGGCCTTAGAGCAACCGTTTTTGCTTACTGAGCAGAACATCATGAGTCTAATCTCAGGCCCATCCACATTCAAGATTCGTCAATCGTTAATATGGCTACATGGTAATAACAGCAACTCGGTGATTAAAAAGGTGCTCGTCTGCCTAGTGGCAAACGTTTTTGCTTACTGAGCAGAAGACCGTGGGTTTAGTCCCAAGCTCCTTCGCGTTATATGATCGTTAGGGCATCAATTCAGCTTATCGTTTACCAAAACGAACCCTGCTGCAAACCCAACCCTCTTATCCAACATCCCAGTGATTCCTCGTGGAAGTGCAGAGGTGTTCTCGGCTTCCATCAAAGCGAGTGTCATGTCAACACAATCCTTCCCATTCCTTTCTTGACCTGTGTTCGGGCGCGGCCGGCGCTGGTATTGCCTAATTTAAGATCACCAGTTTTTACACATTGAGGATGATTGCTAGTCCCAAGCATCGTCTATTGGTTCTCTGTGTAATTACAGCTGATCTGGCAATAACAGAGTAGCAACCGTGGGCGGTCAATCAAGCTCAAGCTCAAGCTCAAGCTCTCCGTCTGTTTGTTCTATCTTTAGTGCTGAAGCCTTTGCCATGATGAAAGCCTCAATTATGAGTACTGATCCCAACGAACAAATAGTTATCTTCAGTGATTCCGTCAGTTGCCTACGTGGTATGAATACCGATTCAACACGTCACCCTTGGTTAATTGAGGCAGAGCTTACGGGTATTGCAAATAGAGTTTCCTTCTGTTGGATTCCCGGGCATTTCGGAATTCGTGGCAAAGAAGAGGCTGACAATTTGGCAGGAAATGGCAGAGAACTTCATGCTGTTAAATTGTCTGTTCCTTCGTCTGACGTCGTCAGATCCGAGCAAGATGAGATTTTGAATGGTTTAAAAATAGGTCTTGCGCACTAGGGAACATTAAAACTTCCACTCTCTCTTGGACCGACAACAGGAATCCTAAATATCGCTGCATTATATCAAGACTTAGAATTGATCACACCCGTATCACCCATAGCTACAGGATAAATAAGAAACAGCCCCCAAATTGCATCACTTGTGGTGTTACTCAGTCCGTCACCCATTTTTTGATTGATTGTAGAGCATATTACACTGAACGTTTAAGAGATAGTTTCGATAGTACATTGGAAGAAGTTTTGTCACAACCTAATGAAGAAAAATCATTGAAATATTTAGGAGACACTGGTCTCAACAATGAAATATAAATGTAACAATTAATATTTTAAACACTTAAGGTACGACAGACCATTGAGGTTAAAATCCCTCTAAAATAAACACACACGTACACTCACCGACGCCCACATAGATGCTACGGATTTGGATAGTTGAATAGGAGATGGGTCAGGATTCGCTTAAGCAGGCGATGCGACCATAGTAATTGTTTTGTTTTGGACAAACTTGGGATCTTCTACTCAGTAAGTAAAAGTGGCAGCCACCGAGCTAACCGAGCTCCTCAATTTAAATTTGTTGAAGTTTTTTAAAAATACTGATTGATACAATAATGTAAATAGACAAAAAAGAAAGGTCTCACCCGAATGATCTGTAATTAGCCAGCCTTCTCGTGTTTCCTAAGCTGGATCTAAATGCATCTCCCAAATGCAGTACCATTTTTTTTTTTTATTCAAATAGCCATGCTGACGTGTAATAAGTGATCCCAATTGTTTGACGGGCTGAATATGAAGTGATCCAGCCTGTGGTAGAGCTTGTTTGAATTGCTTCCTCCTAAGTGCTTGATCTACTGTTGTGGCTCCAGCATTTGTTGGAAATTCGGTTCTGACGAGTTTTTCACTAAAGTCGTTTTTACCAAATCAGCAGCCAATTTCGAGAAAAACATTACAGCGGATAAAACGAACGTGACTGTTGTTCATGGGCACAGCCTACTTTCGCGTCTTAAATTTTAATTGCCTGTACGTTTCAAACGCATGCTCAGTAATAGGCCCCTTGTTTGAACGCTACGGTTGAGCCTCTTTATGTAATTTTCAATAGTGACCCATTGAAAATTGATAAAGTTTTCATTTTAGCAGCTTTGTAGAAAAATTACCAATAGATTGGCTTGTTTAGAATTAAAATCCATCCGCTATTGACGGAGTTATAAGTGGTCAAAACCTGACCATTTTTCGTAACGCGGTCGATTTTGGTTTTTAGAAATTGCACCCCCAATATGTTGCCGAAAGACGTGATCCTACATCAAAAATAATTTAAGAAAAATCTCTGAAGGATCCAGATAGACTGCGTAAAACAATAACAATCAATATCAATATCAGCTCCCACCAGCACCGCTCAAATCCAGCAACCAGCCAGACAACTTCATTCAGTTCTAGCAGAGTTATTTAAATAACTCTCCTCTCTCAGACACACTGCATTCATGGCATGTCGAGAAATTCGTATCCAGGAGTGCGTGTCCGACAGATCTTCCGTAGAACGGACGAGTCAACTTTATGAGTGATAAACAAAACCTCCTAAGCTGGCGGTTGCTTCTCTATTCTGACGAACGATCATCTTCCTAGTGCCGAACCGGGTTTGTTATGCCTCGCTCTCTTGCTCGCTCTCTCTCTCTCTTTCTGTCAGTACAATTAACTGTTACGACTATCCTGCTGATCCGGGAAACCACGCGTGCGAACCGCTGAAACGGGTGTGGGGTAGGGAGTTCAAGTGAGGGCCACGGGCGAAAATAAAGCAAGTAAGTGTTAAGATTTATGATACTTTGATATAAATAAGCCAAGGCATTCTTGTCAGCAGCAGCAGCAGCAACAGCATCTTCTGCAACTGTTCAAGTGCGACAGTAGCGAGCGGTGAGAATCGTCTGCCTGCCCGAATGTGGGTAGGTGCATACGGGAGTACTCTAAGGTGCATTCTAACCGGCAGGTCGTCCGGGAGCGCGATATCGCATGGTTCGCGCGATTAATATTATATCTGCGTAAAGCTGGCTTGGTCGACGGTGGCAGGATGGGCAGGACGGCAGGGGATTGATACCTAGCGTTAAATTTTATGATACGCGTCTACGGCTCTTGTATGGGATCACGCAAACTAACGGCTTCAAGGGAAAGATGCAAGGAAGGTACCTAGTCGGTATCGTTCGGGTTTGAAGAATGGGCCGTCATTGAAGTGATCGTTTTATGTGACTCGTGGCAACCAGTCAGTCAGTCAGTCAGTCAAAGTGCGCAAATCACCGACGCGACGGCAGCAACAATAACGGAAGGCACGGTGAGTTTGGATTTTATTATTAGAAATTAATTGAAAATTAAATTTTCATTACGCGGCAGCCGGTATGCTACTGGGCGGTCCCACACCCTGTGGAAGGAAAAAAAAACTCAATGCAAGGGCTTTTCTTCTGCTGCTCGATTTAATTCGATTTGCGGTTAGTTGTTTTTCCACCCTTCGATTAGGAAACATGTTGATTGCCGTCGTAATAGCGTACGGTACGTACGGATTAACAAACGCGACCCTACCCATGTAATGTTCTGAGATATTTACATGGTGTACGAGATTGTACATATCTCCGCAAGAAAAGCATGTTTCAATTTGTAGTTTTAGAACAACCGCCGACCGGTGAAACCAACTGGCAACGCAAAGCCAAACAAAAACATGCGCTAAGTGACATCCGTCGGCATCGGGAGCAAAACAAAAGGAAAACAATTGCCGGCTGCCATGGCCGCACGCGAATTCAAAGAGTAGTCTAGCTGTGGCGGGGCGTCAGACAAAGGTACCCTACAAATGGCACGGTCGTCATAGAGACGGGTGTTTCTAGCTGCTGCTACTTGCTAACTTGAGCTTCTTCAACACTCACTAAATAATAACAATAATGAGTGTCATTTGACACATAGCTGGCCGTCACTTTTAACATGTCTTAGCGCGTGCGAGTCACACACACACGGGGCTCATAGCTGGTTTGCATTGTTGTTTTGGCTGTAATAGTTTGTTTTGCATGTTGGTTTGTAGTATGATTTTGGGCAGTTGATTCTTTTGACGTAGGATTAAGTCGTTCGGCAACGTATTGGGGCTGCAATTTAAAAAACAAAAAAACAAAATTGACTGCATTACGAAAAGTGGTCAGGTTTTGACCTCATATAACTCTGTCAATAGCGAATGGATTTTAATTGTAAACAAACCATACGATTAGAAATTTTGCTACAAATCTGCTAAATTGAACACTTTATTAATTTTCAATAGGGTACCACTGAAAATTACACAAATGTCCAACTGTTGCAAAAGTGATCAAAATTATCACCGATTACCTGCAAACAGCGCATTCCCTAACACAGATTTCAAAATCGATTTCGATCCTGTCTCCCTGAACTTCCTTATTCTTATTCAATCACCGTGTGTGGTGGTGCCCGGTCGGTCGTCAGCAGCAGCAGCAGCAGTGTTTTCGGCGCGTGGCGTTGAACATTGTACACAACGAAAAGCTGCCCGCAAGCAGCGAGCTGCAGCCCACATGAGCGTCCATTCACCGAAGAAGAAGGAAGAAGCCTCATCGCTACTGATCGCGATCCATCTTCGTGAGTCGCTGTGGGCAAGCGTGCCACCCTTTCTTCCAAACAACCATCACGACAAAACGGTCCTTTTCAGGGCCACCATAAATTTGATAGAGTATTTTTTGGACATTTGGCAAGGTTAAAAATCGGATGCCAGTTCCCATATGTTTAAATCTAACATAGGGGAAATGGATGTAATGTCGGCCTAAATGCCCCTAATTTGAGCCCATTCATAGTTTCAGCAATCGACTAAATTTTCAATGGCGACCAAAAATATCCATTAGTACCATCCCGTTCATCTAGATAAAATTTATAATTAGCATATTTTTAGCGACGGGCCTAATGTTAGATCCATAGGCCAACATAAGAGCCATTTCCTCTACCATATATGTTTAAGGCAGCATTGCAATTTCAGAATCCAAAGTCGGTCGCGGCATGAAAGTGATCTGATTTTGATCCAGAACCGCTGATCGAATTCAGTTGTTCGTCGTGAGCCGCTGTGGGCCATCTATGCCGAGTGCGTCACCCTCGTTCCAAACAACATACAGCTCGTCAGCCTCATCCGTGTTGAACACCCTAATAGCTCAGCATTATTCAACCAACACGACAAAACGGTTCTTTTCAGGACCACCATAAATTATTGTTGCTTAAGAGTTAATTTTCATTGAACGTTCGCTCACCTTGCTGCCAGTTACATCACCACCAAAGCTCTTTAATAATGTACCCAGCAACCAAACGTTTGTGGTCAAATGCGTCAAGTATTAAAGTGATAAATAAACAAAAATCTCGAATTTATATGATTGATTACGAATATCTCGCGATTGGAAAATTTCAGCATGATTATTATCTATTGAATAATCCCAAAAAGTTCTGTGCGTTTTGTGCACGAAAATGCGTAATGTTGACATCAGAAAACGAGGCGTTGGGAAAAGTGGTTTCCCTAACACAGTCGCCGAATATTGATTCCAAGCACTGAGCATGCCGGACCGTACCTATTTTTATGCCTTTTGTTGCAAATTTTAAGCCCCTCCTGCCAAAAAAAATCTTATCGAAATCTCTTAATAGAAGAGACTTAAAATTTCCATCAAAAAGCATAAACGTAGGTACTGTCCGGTAATAAGAAGAGGAAGAAAAACCAAGGCCAGTCCCATGGTTCGAGTGGACGTGATGACGTCACAGCAACGAACGCCAGCGACATCGGTGATTTCGGTGACGCCATCGACAACGAAAATTCTGCCGGCCCGAGTGCGTCAAAAGTGGTATTGGTAGTGAAAAATGCTCATCTTAAGGAGCTCATCGCGGATCTAGCGACGCTCGGCGTTAAAGCCGAATACAAGTTGGGCAGAGTTGGCACCAAGGTGGTGCTCCGTACCAAAGCGGAGTATGACTTGGTTGTCGCCCACCTGAGAACTTCCAAGGTGGAATTCTTCACCCATGACATTCCCGGTGAGAAACCATTCAAGGTCGTCATCAGAGGCCTACCAAACTTCAACCCGAAGTTTATCGAAGCTGAAATCAGGGATCGGTACAAGCTGGCCCCAAGTGCCGTCTATCGGATGATAAAGAAGGACGAAAATGTGAAGGCGTATCCGGATTGCCTTTTCCTGGCACACTTCTAGAAGGGAACGGTGACGCTCAACGCGCTGAAGGCCATCCGCTCCATCAATTCCATCATCGTCCGCTGGGAGCCATACCAACGGTGTCTGAACTTCGGACACGGCACCATTACACCATGTTGCTGCAATTGCGCTCAAGACTACGCCACTTCCGACTGCCCTGCGGATGGAGCCGTGGCATTAAAATGCGCCAACTGTGGTGGTGCTCTCCAAGGATCCAACAAGCAGTGCCCTAAACGCGAGGATTTCAAGCGCATCCGAAAACAGGCGTCCACCAACAATCAACCAGCACGAAGGAAGGATAAGGCCCCGCCTCTTCATGAACAAGCGAATCCAAGGGTGCGATCCCCCCTCCCCTCAAGAAACGTCTGGATCTTCTGCTGCACAAAGCTCTCCATCCCCCTGGATTCTGGAGACCAGCTCAACAAAATAATCCCGATCTGTTCTCAGCGGATGAATTGATGGAGATTTTCATCAACATGACCGGTGCTCTACGTAAGTGCCGCAATAAGCCCGAACAAATCCAAGTGCTGGGTAAGTTCATCATCCAGTATGGTGTCTGAACCACTAACCATCGCTACCTGGAACGCTTGCTCTAGCTAAACAGATTAAGCTTGCCGACTTCCTCCGCAAGCATAGCATCGACGTGGGTCTTCTAACTGAAACCCACCTAAAGTCCGGTGACAGCTTCTGGTTGCCTGACCACAACATTATCCGGCTTGATCACACCAGCTCCAGGGGGAGGGGGGGTGTAGCGGTCATCAAGTTTTGCACTCTGCCCCACATCCGCACTTCTATCATCGAGGCCATTAGTGTGGAGGTGGAATCACCAACTGGAAACGTCCGGTTTATCGCTGTTTACTGCCCACGCCAGTTTACCGCAAGCAACGGACTAGGAATCCAATTCAAGAAGGACCTGACCGCCATCATTCGTACTAGGTCCCGATTCATCGTTGCGGGCGACCTGAACGCCCGCCATGAAGCTTGGCGGAACTACCAGAGGAACCGGAACGGATTGTGTTCCGGACGAACCAACTTTCATCTTTCCGACGAGAAATCCCTCCACCCTGGACTTTTTCCTGTCAAACATCGGACTATCCAAGCCGGAGGCGCACAACGATCTCAGCTCCGACCACCAACCGGTGGTGACTGAAGTCGGTGTCAACGTGGTTCCTGCTAGAAGCTGCCTGCGTAAAGACATGGTGGTAGTCAACTGGGTGCAGTACGGACGAATGGTGGACAGCAACATCGATGGAAGGACTCCAACAGGCCATATCCATGGCTGACGAGGCATACATTCGACAAGTTCCTGTGAGGGGTAAGTTTGTTGCTATTGATTCCCACACCCAATTACTGATTCGATTGAGAAATGTTCGTAGACGCCAGTTTCAGAAACTGGTGATCTGGGCAAAAAACGTGAAATGGCCAATCTGAACAGGCAGATCGCTTCCAGAATGGACTCACTCCGAAATGAAAGTTTCGGGCGTGTTGTCCAGAATCTGGACGACCGCTCCAGACCATTCTGGAAGGTAGCCAAGGTGCTGAAAACTCATCCTAAACCCGTTCCACCTCTCAGAGTCGAAAATGATGACGATCGGCTTTTAATCACCCCACAGCAGAAAGCAAATGCGATCGGTAAGCATGTCGCTTCATCGCATTTGCTTGGCTCGACTATCCAAATTCCGCTCGATGATCAGGTTGCGCAATGCGTTCAAAACCTAGATGCCTCCCCTTGTGTCTTGCCTCCAGCGGATATGATTACAGTACAACAGATTTGCTCAGCGCTGAATGCACCAAGAACATGAAGGCTCCCGGGTTTGACGGTATATTCAACTTGATCTTGAAGAGACTCAGCATGAAAGTGCAGTCTCTTCTAACCACTATCTTCAACAGATGTTTGGAACTGCACTACTTTCCAAGCATCTGGAAGGCAGCAAAAATCATACCAATCCGCAAACCCGGAAAAGATCCAACATTGCCTTCAAGCTACAGACCAATCAGCGCTGTTCGAGAAACTCATTCTCAATCGTTTGATCAAGTTTGTCGAGGAAAATAACATTCTTCTTCCGGAACAGTTTGGGTTCAGAAAGGGGCACTCCACCAATCACCAGCTAGTGCGGGTGATGAATAACATCCGAAGTAACAAAGCTGTATCCAAGTCCACAGCCATGGCCTTGTTAGACGTTGAGAAAGCGTTTGATAATGTCTGGCACAATGGGCTTGTATACAAGCTTTGTAACTTCAACTTTCCATTACATCTGGTTAAAATCACCCGTAGCTACCTCCAGCAAAGGTCGTTTAAGGTATCGTTGAATGGTTGTCTTTCCGACACGTTTTCCATCCCAGCAGGAGTCCCGCAAGGCAGTCTGCTGGGCCCCTTGCTTTACAGCATTTACACTTCCGACATTCCTCCCCTCGGTGACGGTTGCGTGTTTTTCCTGTTCGCAGATGATACCGCAATAGCCGTCAAAGGAAGGATGCCTCGCGAAATAACGAACAAACTTCAACGATGCCTTAACGCCTTTGCTGATTATGCCACCACGTGGAAAATCAAAATCAATGCCTCCAAAACACAAGCGATCATGTTCCTCCATCGGCAATCGCCCAAACTGAAACCGGCTCCATCTTGTACTGTAATCATGGATGGCACAAGGGTTGAGTGGTCCGCCGAAGTAACCTATCTCGGGATGTTGTTCGATGAAAAGCTACTCTTCCGTTCGCATGCAGAGAAAACTGTAGTCAAGTGTTCTGCCTTGGTTAGGTGTCTGTATCCGCTGATTTGCCGCAGATCCCGCATCTAAAGGGTGAACAAACTGGCCGTCTACAAACAAATCATAGCACCTGCGATCCTCTACGCAGCTCCGGTGTGGGAATCATGTGCACAGACTCTCAGGAACAAAATCCAGGTCGCTCAGAATAGAGTGCTGAGGATGGTTCTTGATCGTCCTTCCAACACTAGAATAACAAATTTACACGATTCATAGATTCTAGAATTCACGAAATTAAGAATAAATTTGCACAAAAATGTAATTTATCAGAACATGCTTTGATAAGCAATTTGTATATAGTAGGTTTGTTGGATCCGTTTCTTTGCAGGGGTGTATTTTTTATAACCACCGATGTGTAAGTGTGCTTGTGATTTTCATTGCATACCGGGAGGCCGGTTCAAGGTGTTCGGATGTTACGCTTTCGGCGTGTAGTTCTATCAAGAGTCTCGTCACCGTGTGCGAGTTTGAACACGGTCCGGTTGGTAAATTAGCTGGGGAAAGTGCTGATAATGTGTCCGCCACGAGTTTTGGTGGTGATTCGGTGGCCGAAGTTGCCGCGAATCAGCGAGTTTACGGCTTGAAAAAGTGCTCGACTGCTGGTCTCTCGCCAGTGTCGGAGATTGTGAGCAAGCTGAAAGATGTCTCGCTGGATACGCCCAAGACTGGACGGCCGTGAACGGTTCCTGGGGAAAGCACTAGAGCCGAACCTCCTCCCAGATGACCATAGCAATGCAGGAAGTATTACAACAAAATAATAGCTATTCTATATTTTTGCAAACAGTGACACATAGCAGACATGAAGCTCAAGTTAAGGTGCCGGGTAAAGGGGGTATATTCTAGACAAATGGTAAGTTACAAATTCGCTGTTGTCGTTGTCGTAGGGGCCGTAGGCAGTACCGTTAGTATATTTAAAATTAACCATCAACCGCCCGAAACTATATGAATTATCGCGTATTTCTGCTGTTCATTTCATACCAAGTGAAATTCGAGAACTTAATTTCATTTGAATAGCTTGTTTAACCAGGGCTTAAACAGTCGTCACGTCGGTTATAGTTTGTTATGATTGCCTGAACCATGCGTAAAGAGCAAATCGAAACATTGAACGTCGCGTGAAAGTGGAACTTAATGAAGGCCTAAGTACTCTTTCGTAGCTTTAAGTTTTAGAATTTGAAAGATCGTCGGTTGCAGTGACTTGCTTATTGAACGGAAAACGGCGGTCCCAGATCTTTTCATATTAAAAATGTATGGTAAGATCGGTTGTTTATAGCGTATTTGTTGGAATAGTTATGACAACTTGAGTAACGGTATAATGTGATATGAGGGGCTCGGTGGCCTTAGAGCAACCATTTTTGCTTACTGAGCAGAACATCATGAGTCTAATCTCAAGCCCATCCACATTCAAGATTCGTCAATCGTTTTAATTGTTAACATGACTTGATGGTAATAACAGCAACTCGATGATTAAAAAGGAGCTCGTCTGCCTAGTGGAAAACGTTTTTGCTTACTGAGCAGAAGACCGTGGGTTCAATTCCAAGCTCATTTGCGTTATATGATCATCAATTCAGCTTATCGTTTACCAAAACGAACCCTGCTGCAAACGCAACCCTATTACCCAATATCCCATTGATTCCTCGTGGAAGTGCATAGGTGTTCTCGGCTTCCATCAAAGCGAGTATCACGTCAACACATTCCTACCCCTTCCTTTCTTGACCTGTGTTCAGGTGCGGCGACACTGGTATTGCCTAGTTTGAGATCACCAGTTTTTAATCATTGAGGATGATTGATAGTCCCAAGCATCGTCTATTGGTTCTGTGTGTAATTGCATCTGACCTGGAATAACAGAATAGCAACCGTGGGCGGTCAATCATGCTCATGCTCATGCTCATTTAAAGGACTTCTGGGCAACTTAAATAAAAAAATTTAAAATTCATAATACCAATACTTGGTTGTCCCATCCATAAGAGTCCATGGATAAATATATTTACAACCGGGTTTTTCTCGGCTTGCTGTTTTTTCCCAGATGGGACATGCTTTTATGGGCAGTATAGTCGAAAGCGTAGACAGAACACGAAATAAATAAGACAAAACATCATTGCACCCTGCATGGCCAACTTATATCATTCTCTACGGTATTCGATGCGGAGGATAATAGGAAATGCAACTAGCATTGGGATGATGTAAAATGTATCATATTCTTTTCATCACCGCTGGCCATTGGCAAATGCGGCGCTCATCAAGTGGGAACCTATCAATGAGAGGATAATCGTTGCCAGATTCAGAACGCGGGTTCGTAACCTAACCATAATCCAATGTTATGCGCCAACCGATGCTGCCGAGTTACAGGACAAAGAGAACTTTTACAGTCAACTGAATGCAGTCGTGGATAAAATTCCGAGAGGTGACATCAAGATCTACATCGGCGACTTCAATGCGAAGATCGGCTCCGACAACACGGATTATGAGCGTGTCATGGGGCGCCATGGTCTTGGCGAAATGAGCGAAAACGGTGAGCTGTTGGCAGAGTTTTGTGGCAATAACGACATGGTGATCGGGGGTTCGCTCTTCCCCCATCGACCAGTGCACAAAGTCACGTGGGTTTCCCGTGATGGACATACCGAAAATCAAATCGACCACATCTGCATCAGCCGAAAATGGAGAAGGAGCCTTCTTGACGTTCGGAACAAACGCAGTGCCGACATCGCGTCTGACCACCATCTCCTCGTTGGAGAGATCCGCCTTCGTATCGCGCGGGTCCAGCGGCGGGAGGAGCGGCTCGGACGGCGATTCAACACACGCCGATTGGAAGATCCAGCAGTAAAAAGGTCATTCGTCGAGGAACTGGAGACCAGAGCTGCGGATATTCCTGATGGTGGCAGCGTAGAAGAGCAATGGACGGCGATCAAGGATGCCTTTACTGAAACGAGTGAAAACAACCTGGGCGAGCTGCGCGCTCAGAGAAAGGAGTGGATCACGGATGACACCTGGAGGAAGATAGAGGAGCGGAGAAATGCAAAAGCCGCGATAGAGCGGGCGAGAACCAGAGGAGCGAAGAACCAGGCCCGCCAACTGTATTCGGCTCTCGAGAAGGAAGTGAAGCGCTCGTGTAGGCGGGATAAGCGAGCGTGGGTGGACTCCCTAGCCGATGAAGGTGAGAAAGCCGCAGCAACAGGCGATATCCGTCTCCTCTACGATATCTCACGACGCCTGAGTGGAGCAAGGATGAATCCTAGGATGCCAGTGAAGGACGCGACTGGTCAGTTGCTCACCGACCCCACTGATCAGCTGAAACGCTGGTTTGAACACTTCGAACAGCTTCTACAAGTTTCGTCGGTCAACCAGCCATCAACATCTCGGCATGAACCGCCAAGAGTGCGACGCATCACTCGCGTCAATTCTGAGGCGCCATCCCTACCGGAGATCGAAGCTGCTATCCGAACCATGAAATCCAACAAGGCTCCCGGGGTCGATCGCATATCAGCAGAGATGCTCAAAGCTGACCCCATGCTATCTGCACAAATGTTGCATCAACTATTCTGCAATATCTGGGACACCGCGACTTTTCCGGCTGACTGGATGCAGGGCGTCTTAGTGAAGGTCCCAAAGAAGGGGGACCCAACTGTATGCGATAACTGGCGTGGCATTATGTTACTGTGTTGTGTTCTCAAAGTTCTATGCAAAGTTATCCTCAACCGGATACAGGAGAAGATCGACGCGACTCTCCGACGGCAGCAGGCGGGATTCCGTGCTGGAAGATCCTGTGTGGACCATATTGTCTCGCTCCGCATAATCTTGGAGCAGGTCAACGAATTCCAAGAGTCCCTTTACTTGGTTTTCATTGACTACGAAAAAGCTTTCGACCGACTCAACCACGAAAACCTGTGGGGCGCCCTAAGGCGCAAGGGAGTTCCGGATAAAATCGTCAACCTCATCGAAGCTCAGTATGAGGCTTTCACGTGCAGGGTGCTGCACAACGGAGCCCTATCTGACCCTATTCGGGTAGTCGCTGGAGTGAGGCAAGGATGTATTCTATCACCGCTACTGTTCCTCATCGTAATCGACGAGATAATGGTTGGTGCGATCGACCGTGTGCCGAACCGTGGGTTGCTCTGGCAGCCTATTACAATGGAGCATCTAAACGACCTAGATTTGGCGGATGACGTTGCTTTAGTATCACAACGGCGTTCTGACATGCAGAGTAAGCTCGACGATCTCGCCGAACGCTCCTCAGCGGCAGGTCTCAACATCAACGTCAGCAAGACTAAATCGTTGGATATCAACACGGGAAATCCATCCAATTTTACGGTAGCTGGTCAGGAAGTGGAGAAGGTTGAAAGTTTCCAATATCTTGGCAGCCAGATAGCGTCGGACGGCGGAACCAAGAGTGACATAGGTGCACGGATCAAGAAGGCAAGGGCTGCTTTTGCGAGTTTACGAAACATCTGGAAGTCAAATCAGATTAGTCTCCGCACGAAGATCCGAATTTTCAACTCTAACGTGAAATCTGTACTGCTGTACGCTAGCGAAACATGGTGCGTATCAGCGGAGATCACACAGAAGCTGCAGGTGTTCATCAACCGATGCCTGCGGTATATAATTCGTGCTTGGTGGCCTCACAACTGGATTTCGAATGCCGAGCTCCATCGACGGTGTCACCAGAAGCCGATATCGACAGAAATTCGGGAACGTAAGTGGAGGTGGGTTGGCCACACTCTACGGAAGAGCGGAAATGAAATCTGCAAACAAGCGCTGGATTGGAATCCAGCCGGACATCGCAGCAGAGGCAGACCCAGGGGCTCATGGCGGCGAAGCCTAAACAAGGAGATTAAGCAAGTCGACCGGAATTTGACCTGGGCCCAGGTCAAGGCGAAAGCAAACAATCGCCCAGGATGGAGATCTTTCACGTTGGCCCTTTGCGCCAGGGATGGCGCTCAGGACACTTAAGAAGAAGAACTAGCATTGAATGTATTAAATTTTTGGTTTGCGTGTAGGGTGGAGAACTACTTCGGCCTAAGCGCCCCTTTTGGGCCTATCAAGCAGAAATCACCAAATAAATCCATGATTTCGGAGTTAACAGATAAATTATGCTATTGGTACGATACTTTAGTTCAAATGCTACCGAACGAAGTCAATGAGAACGCGTGATATGAATGTTTGCACCCATTACTCCCAAAAACAAAAGAAGCGCTCCGACCGAATCAATTTTTATCTTTATCCGATAGGCCGAAGTGAATTCATTGGCGTTTCATTGGCGTTTCAATGCGGTAGGCCGAGTTTATAATCTGTAGGCCGAGTTTGGCGTCAAGAAGCAGTGTTAGACTGTTGCCAATATCTCAACAATTGGTTTCTCTTTATCAAATTTTACGGTACGTACGGAGAGGTAAATAATTTTGGAAGCCATCAGTAATATTAACATTCCGTTTGGTGCTAAACTGCGCTAGATTAAGAAAGACCAAGTGCGGGTTATGCTTAATAGGCCGAAAATGGGGTAGTACTTTGGTTTTGTTACCATCAATCAAATCAAATCAGCAAATTTACTACTGAAAATGTCGATAGACTGTGTTTATCGGTATAGTATATTCAGTTTAATTATCATGATCGCTAGTATTTGACACTTTTCTTCTGAAAAATGATAAACAAGTCTCAGCCGTTTTCGGTGATTGACTAATAGAGTGTAAAACTCGCTTAAGTGTCACTCATGCTCCGCGGTTGGTTCACCTCAACTAACTGTGCTAAATAAGAAGAGATGATTATAGCTCTTTACGTCAATTTAAATTAGCCAGCAAAAGAGACAATTTCATAAACAGGTAGTCTCGTTCCTGGAAGCAGCAGTTGTTGTACCGGGAAACGATTTGTTAAGCAGTCACAGCTTTACGCTGATGATGCGCGTCAGAGGAGTTTGCTAGTTATTGAAAGGTGGGTGTCAGGTCTTAATTTACATTATCCGCGGCGTTGTTGTTCGAATATGGTTGATCATTTGAATGTAAACACTCACAATTGGCGATGTGCTTGTTTGATTGTATGGAGGAAAATGCGCGAATTTCCCATTTCGAAATTTAGACTCGTTTCCCTGAAAAGAGTGAAACGGAATATACCAAAACTGACCGTCTCCAATTTTCGGTGAAAGTTCTGAATGACTTCTCTAATCATAACTAACCATCGCTTCAACTGTGCATCATCTCTCACTTCGATCAAATCTCCCCCCATTCCGGAAGACCACAGAGCGCACTGCACGAAGTCAGCAAAAACATGAATTTGTGTACTTGTTTTCCCAACCTCCTAACTATATTTTAATTACGTTTCATGTTCAACAGAACTCCTACACTGATCTCATGTAATCCCTTCCCTCCGCTCCCTCCCAACGAAGTCCATCCCGCAGATGAATGCGGATGTGGTAATTAGTTGTCATCGTCAAAACAGGCTAATCAAAAATTCAGATCCATCTCACCGTCCGATCTTCTGGATCAAGATTTTTGGAGCGCACTTGTCAACGCAAACACTCATAACTAAGCAGCAGCGAGAGAAGGAGGGTGCGTAGATTGATCAACGGATGCCAACTGCTCTGCTGCGCTGTCCAAGTGCCTGGCGTTACCTCGGATCAGTCACTTATTCCGCTCCTCCGAAACCGAAGTGGATGGCTGTCAATCTTTGCCCTGACTGACTGACTGACTGACACCGGGCATGAGTCCCGACCGAGCGCCATCGGCCAAAAATATCCCCAGCGCTACCGGGATGCCAACGCGGTCACTTCCCGAATAAGTGTAATCAAACCTTTTTGCCCCCTCTGCTACCAGCGGGCATAATTCATCTCTAATTAAGCGACAAAAAACCTCATAAATCTGACGATAGAGAGACAGAGATCTAACCGCATTTGTGATAAACAGTGCGCTGACTGGTGGTGGCCGCGGCCAAACAGAACAGGGATCGAAATTCTGAATCCCACATTTTCTCAAATATCACCACTGACGAAACACGGCGCTTATTAATTAAATTTCTATTGCCATAATTCAAGCAATTGTCAGGCGCCCGCCCGGGAATCCGCCAAACGCCAAAACCTTTGAGACAATAAATAATGCCCCCAGAAATCAAATACCAAGCCTGGCCTGGTCTGGGTCGTCATCAAAGAGCAAAAGTGATCCTCTCCAAGCGCCATCGGCCATGGGGGAATGAATCTATGAATCGAAATTCTCCGATCGTCCGTAGACCGTAGAAGACGCACGCGTTACGCGTGCATGGTTTCAAATGTGATCCAGACACTGTCACCAGCGACATTATTAAGTTATTTGCTCTTTCGATAAGGTTCTTAATCTTCAGGTCGCGAAAGACGTCGTCAGTCGTGGTCGTCGTTTGCCAAAACTCCCAGAACACGCACCATCCAAGCTCGGTCGCTTTTAACAATGACGTTGGCGCCTGGCGTCTACACTGGCGCTCCTTTGGCATATGGAGAGAAGGTTTTAGCCGGGAACGCGCAAATAGAGCAGCAAATTTAATTGATGCACCGACCACGGCAGCGGTTGGCAGGCAATTTTCGCCAAGCACACGTCGTTTTTCGCCAATCGCGTAATTATTATTATTATCATTAATGTCATCGAAACAATCAACAGTAGCAGCGGCGGCGGTGGTGACGGTGGCAGATGGGTGGTAGCAACAGCAGCAGCATCATCATGTTGAACATGAGGTGCGTTAATCAGGGTTTTGCCTTGGATTAGTGGCTTTTGGAACGTCTATCGTCGCCTTCTGGCTGAAGGCAGCGAACGTGGTGGCGCCAAGATCATCAAATTTTCGACTGACTTGGAGGGCAGGCGAGCGTTGAATTATTGCGAACAAGAAACGATTACGTCTTCGGTTACGCCGGTGCAGGATGGGTGGACATTAATCCCGGGCTTGGGGATCTGTCCCAACGATGCGTGAATTTCTGGATGCAGGGGAGACTAGCATTACTCTAGTGATCTGCCGAGAGATCCGCAGATCCAATTAAAAATTAGAAGTGATTAGTTATGCATGGATGAATGCTTTCCCGGTGTGTTAGTCCTGTGTTAGTATTTGGCAGTATTTGAAACTTTTTGATTTGATAAATTTAAGAATAAGATATATATTTATGGACTTTCGATAAGAAGCTCGTTTGTCTGTGACTGTGTAATGATTCATATGAAAACTTTGCTTGAATTGTTGTCTAAGGTCTGGTCCACTTAGAATCCGGACACTTTATTTATTCTATAGCAACGCCTCTAGTGGTCGGATATGGAAAGTTTTGACAGCGATTCTTTTTTTAAAGTGCACGTGTTATGTCTCGATACGTGCAGTATTTTAAAAAAAATGTACAAGATGCAAGACGAGAGAAGAAAATTGATCCTGCACACCCACGTCGAAAACCCGATGCGGTCAATTAGAAATGTCGCGAAAAAGTTTAAAATTGCCGATTTCAGGCAGGTTTCCGGACAAAAGTTTCATCTGGCCACAGGCAAAGTAGGCATTGAGATAATGGCAGTGATTTTGTTAGTTCGTTGATTGTGTCGGGTGTCGGGCATGCAAGGATTTTGAGATCGGACATCGGACATGTAACTTCGCAGCAGGATATATCTCGCCCAGGCTTTACACTATAACTGCTACACTCGGAAAACTGTTGCACACTATTTCAAACACTGTTCTTCCAATGACACCCAAAGACATTCTTAAAAATTACTCTGTAAGCTATCGCGGTAGGAACAACGGCAAAATTGCAGCTTGCCCCGTGCTCGAACAGATGGCAAGTAAAAGAAACGAATAGATTTTTTTGATTTTGAGGATTTTTGATACTTTACTTCCATCCTAGTGGAACATATTTTTAAACATTGTGAATAGATATTTTTTTTAATCTTGGCTGGAGGTTAAACATATGTTTGTTGATTTATCGCTTTAGTTTTGGACTTTATTGTAATAACCTATATGAAGTTAGATTTATTTAAGTAAAACGCACGATTTTCAACTATTTACCTAGGCCACGAATTTTAGTAAAATAAATGGAATATGAATGATCTTTATTTTGACGAAAAATGAGCTACAGCAAATTCAATGGCGTCGCGTCCACATGTGCAACCTGTGCACGACACAGGTGTAAATAATTTAAAGAATGCGATTAGATTTTTATAGATATTATGTTCATATTATAACTGTACTCCAGAGCACAAGTGACCATAAATACACAACTTTATAATGTGGCTCAATTAAATCTTCGACCTTGGTTTGCTTCAAAAAGGATTAAGTTTTCTGCATGTCGATATCACTACAATGACAAAACTCGTTAAATAGTGCACCTAAAAGCGAGCTTTTTTGGGTGGCGGTTGGCAAGTTTGTGAACGGTCAAATGCCTGATGTAAGCCAAGCAGACCTTCTATCACCTCTTGAAACATAACACAAATTTTCCACAATACATGGCGGTTGGCACCACTAGTTGTAATTGAAGTTTTCAGCAGTCACGCGTCAAACGGGAGCAACACGGAAATAGCAATCTGGTACGCTTTGGGCGTGTATCACATTTGCAGACCTGTTTGAGTGTGTGAGTTTAAATTAGAAGGACATTTGTGATGTATGGATGCCTAAAGCGTGCATTTCTCACTGTGCACTTTGATATTCGATTGCAGGCAAAGAGAGTAATGGAGAAAGAGAGCGCAAAGGTAAAAAAATGTAATGATGATGTAAAAGTATCATATTCTTTTCATCACCGCTGGCCATTGGCCAGCGGGGCAAACGACTGGGTAATGCGTACCACCAGTACCGCGAGTACTTGAAGGATAAAATAGACCCCATTAGTGGTCCATTAGCCTCTTACCCAGTAACTCCTATCCCTACCTCCTCGTGGTGTCTCCTGGGATATGAGCAACCTTAGCGAAGATCGGGTAACCAACCCCGGTGGGAGCTTTGGTCATATGCTGACAGGGAAGGGGGCCCCTAGCGGGTTCGGCCTACACGGCCTGAGCGTCTGTTCACCATGGAGGTGCGGCTCAAACAGCGTCTGACTGGCATCCAGCGGCTGAATAAGAAATGCTGTATTGTGTCAGCTAAATCTAAGATGGCAGCCCCATCTACACAATAACTGAGCGTCTGTCCACCATGGAGGTGCGGCTCAAACAGCGTCTGCCTGGCATCCAGCGGCTGAAACAAGAAATGCTTATCCCCGAAAGCTATACCCAAGATGGCAGCCCCATCACGGCGGATAGGAGACCTTAGGCTAACTACCTACTGTCCCCGAAACTTTACAACTGTTACAGAAACCAATAGAGAAAGATCACGGACTGATATTACGGCAACGACTTTTAGCGCAAAACAACGGACAAGAATTGGAACATGGAATGTACTAACGCTAGCCCAACAGGGGAAGCTGGCACAACTCGCCAGCGAGGCTCGACGCATGAAGCTCGAAATCCTGGGACTAAGCGAAGTCCGTTGGCCAAACTTTGGAGAACACAAGCTGCCGTCGGGACAGGTACTACTCTATTCTGGTATTCGAGGTGAAAACGCTCCCCGCCACCGTGGAGTTGGTTTCCTGCTTAGCGCCCAAGCAAATGCGGCGCTCATCAAGTGGGAACCTATCAATGAGAGGATAATCGTTGCCAGATTCAGAACGCGGGTTCGTAACCTAACCATAATCCAATGTTATGCGCCAACCGATGCTGCCGAGTTACAGGACAAAGAGAACTTTTACAGTCAACTGAATGCAGTCGTGGATAAAATTCCGAGAGGTGACATCAAGATCTACATCGGCGTGTCATGGGGCGCCATGGTCTTGGCGAAATGAGCGAAAACGGTGAGCTGTTGGCAGAGTTTTGTGGCAATAACGACATGGTGATCGGGGGTTCGCTCTTCCCCCATCGACCAGTGCACAAAGTCACGTGGGTTTCCCGTGATGGACATACCGAAAATCAAATCGACCACATCTGCATCAGCCGAAAATGGAGAAGGAGCCTTCTTGACGTTCGGAACAAACGCAGTGCCGACATCGCGTCTGACCACCATCTCCTCGTTGGAGAGATCCGCCTTCGTATCGCGCGGGTCCAGCGGCGGGAGGAGCGGCTCGGACGGCGATTCAACACACGCCGATTGGAAGATCCAGCAGTAAAAAGGTCATTCGTCGAGGAACTGGAGACCAGAGCTGCGGATATTCCTGATGGTGGCAGCGTAGAAGAGCAATGGACGGCGATCAAGGATGCCTTTACTGAAACGAGTGAAAACAACCTGGGCGAGCTGCGCGCTCAGAGAAAGGAGTGGATCACGGATGACACCTGGAGGAAGATAGAGGAGCGGAGAAATGCAAAAGCCGCGATAGAGCGGGCGAGAACCAGAGGAGCGAAGAACCAGGCCCGCCAACTGTATTCGGCTCTCGAGAAGGAAGTGAAGCGCTCGTGTAGGCGGGATAAGCGAGCGTGGGTGGACTCCCTAGCCGATGAAGGTGAGAAAGCCGCAGCAACAGGCGATATCCGTCTCCTCTACGATATCTCACGACGCCTGAGTGGAGCAAGGATGAATCTTAGGATGCCAGTGAAGGACGCGACTGGTCAGTTGCTCACCGACCCCACTGATCAGCTGAAACGCTGGTTTGAGCACTTCGAACAGCTTCTACAAGTTTCGTCGGTCAACCAGCCATCAACATCTCGGCATGAACCGCCAAGAGTGCGACGCATCACTCGCGTCAATTCTGAGGCGCCATCCCTACCGGAGATCGAAGCTGCTATCCGAACCATGAAATCCAACAAGGCTCCCGGGGTCGATCGCATATCAGCAGAGATGCTCAAAGCTGACCCCATGCTATCTGCACAAATGTTGCATCAACTATTCTGCAATATCTGGGACACCGCGACTTTTCCGGCTGACTGGATGCAGGGCGTCTTAGTGAAGGTCCCAAAGAAGGGGGACCCAACTGTATGCGATAACTGGCGTGGCATTATGTTACTGTGTTGTGTTCTCAAAGTTCTATGCAAAGTTATCCTCAACCGGATACAGGAGAAGATCGACGCGACTCTCCGACGGCAGCAGGCGGGATTCCGTGCTGGAAGATCCTGTGTGGACCATATTGTCTCGCTCCGCATAATCTTGGAGCAGGTCAACGAATTCCAAGAGTCCCTTTACTTGGTTTTCATTGACTACGAAAAAGCTTTCGACCGACTCAACCACGAAAACCTGTGGGGCGCCCTAAGGCGCAAGGGAGTTCCGGATAAAATCGTCAACCTCATCGAAGCTCAGTATGAGGCTTTCACGTGCAGGGTGCTGCACAACGGAGCCCTATCTGACCCTATTCGGGTAGTCGCTGGAGTGAGGCAAGGATGTATTCTATCACCGCTACTGTTCCTCATCGTAATCGACGAGATAATGGTTGGTGCGATCGACCGTGTGCCGAACCGTGGGTTGCTCTGGCAGCCTATTACAATGGAGCATCTAAACGACCTAGATTTGGCGGATGACGTTGCTTTAGTATCACAACGGCGTTCTGACATGCAGAGTAAGCTCGACGATCTCGCCGAACGCTCCTCAGCGGCAGGTCTCAACATCAACGTCAGCAAGACTAAATCGTTGGATATCAACACGGGAAATCCATCCAATTTTACGGTAGCTGGTCAGGAAGTGGAGAAGGTTGAAAGTTTCCAATATCTTGGCAGCCAGATAGCGTCGGACGGCGGAACCAAGAGTGACATAGGTGCACGGATCAAGAAGGCAAGGGCTGCTTTTGCGAGTTTACGAAACATCTGGAAGTCAAATCAGATTAGTCTCCGCACGAAGATCCGAATTTTCAACTCTAACGTGAAATCTGTACTGCTGTACGCTAGCGAAACATGGTGCGTATCAGCGGAGATCACACAGAAGCTGCAGGTGTTCATCAACCGATGCCTGCGGTATATAATTCGTGCTTGGTGGCCTCACAACTGGATTTCGAATGCCGAGCTCCATCGACGGTGTCACCAGAAGCCGATATCGACAGAAATTCGGGAACGTAAGTGGAGGTGGGTTGGCCACACTCTACGGAAGAGCGGAAATGAAATCTGCAAACAAGCGCTGGATTGGAATCCAGCCGGACATCGCAGCAGAGGCAGACCCAGGGGCTCATGGCGGCGAAGCCTAAACAAGGAGATTAAGCAAGTCGACCGGAATTTGACCTGGGCCCAGGTCAAGGCGAAAGCAAACAATCGCCCAGGATGGAGATCTTTCACGTTGGCCCTTTGCGCCAGGGATGGCGCTCAGGACACTTAAAAAAAAAAAAAGAGCGCAAAGGTTCGTTCTCATTCTCTTGTTAGTTGTAAATATCTCAATTATCGATGATTGCGCCGGTGCGCCTTTCAAGACTTATGAGCTTCCCCTGGTTCATTCTGATAGTGTTGTTCTGATGAATAAAGAGTTGATTAATTCAAGTTTGCTACCCAGGGGACTTCATGAATTTTCTTTAGATTTTGACACTGTTTTGTATCAAAAAATGTTTTCGGAAGTGTTTGACAGATATTTTTCATTACACTTCAGTCGAAAGAGTTAGCCTTTGTGATAAAAAAGTTTTGCAATTCTCCCTACTTCGGTTAGTGCGAAAAGGGCCATACAAGTTTTGTTTACACAAGATGATAGGCCCTTCAAATGTTACGTTAGGTAGCGATTAATATAGGAACTAAGAATATGCTCAACGAATTCATTAAGCATTGAAAAAAAAAGAAACTAATATGTGGTGGTAAACTATAACGAAGAAAGTCTGGTGCACAAGTTAACAAATGAGGCACGCGACGCCCCTGAACAAATTTACGCAGCACTTTTCAGTGCTCAATATATCTGTGAATTTTCTACCTTTTTTGACTCTTATTCTTCTTCGATCCTTGTTTGGACCCTACCCGACGCAATCCTTCTTGGATATCGATTTGGAAAATTCCTCTTCGATCCTTTAGATTCTTTTAGTAATCTTCTTGGAAGTCGATTTGGATAAAATATTTATTGCCTCCATGGCACCTTAGCGCAAAAGAAAAGGGCAATCTATTGATCCCCCTTCTGATGAAATTAATTTGAGCAATAAATTTGATTTGCTCACGAATGATCCATCATCCAGGAAAAATTCTAGTAAATTTTCCCGGCTTAATTCCAAGAAGGAAAATATTCCCCTATTGTGATAACCACTTCCGATTTCCGTGCTCTTCGCATGGAACTTTTGAACTTTGTGAAATTTAAGTTTTCACTGCAAATTGGCCGCACGCTATGTCTGAAGGAACTTTTTTTGCAACATTCATGTACCTCAGATTTTTCTTCAAAGGATGTTAGTGTTGATCATAACAATCAAATCTGTGACGTTTTTAAAATATTTCATCTTGGGTTTTTTGAGAAAACGTGTTTTGAAGTTAACATGGCCGATTGTGAAGACGTATATGAACTATGGACCACACAAAACTATTATGAATTGAAAAAAAAATGCATTTAAATAAGGTTTAAAAGTTGATTGCATTAATCCAAACGGCATTATAAAGGTTCTCTTTGATCCACATTGATTTTGTCGACTTTGCGCAAAATCATTTTATATTTGTTGGTAGCACCACATCTTATTTAATTTCTATTCCCTCATAAGAGTAAAAGAGAAAGAAACGAACAGGACAGTCCGTGATACACACGTTTTCATAGTAGGCATTGATTTTCGTCCTGTTTCGAGTGTTTTTTATTTCATAAATGCATCGTGTAGAATTTAAAAATCTCATGAAGAAAATAGAAAGTTCGCTTAATGTGCTTCAAAAAAGCTACTCTGTAAAAAAAGTTCAATAAAGGATATGACAGGTATCCGGAAGTTTTGTGTCTCGTACTCAGTAGGTCGCGAAGATGGCATTTGTCACCAAAACATCCTAAGGGGTGGAAAATTTGCTACGATTTTTAAAAATAAATAGAGATGTTTGACTCAACGATCAAGATCGAAAATAAATTCTGACAACCATGGCGAAAATCAGGAATACAGGAATGAAGCTCACATGAGATTAGCTACTCTTGCCCAGTGATTTGAGGTAGCCCCCATATTGAATTACTAAAGAATTGCTAGAACTTATTGCAATTCCCATATTTTGTCTAAGGAAACTTTCAGGAAGGTTCAGTGATTTTCTAGGAAATTTTGCAAACTATAGGGAACTGTATTGAATTTTAGGAAAGTTCTGAAAACTTTAAAGAAGTTCCTCCAAAGAAGCAGAGAAATTCAACAACTTTCAGAGAAGTTTATTGAACATCAGGGAAGCTCTACAAACTTCAGGAAAATTATCCAAACCAAGGTTGCAAATACTCATTTCAGCTAAAATAATGTTTTTCAGAATAATAAAACCAAAAGATGGTATGATGGCATGTTTTACTTGTAACTTACAAGAAGAGGTTACAAAGCAGGTGTTTGAAACATCAAACCTGTAAATGTTGCTTTCTATGAGTCACAATCAGCGATTTTCTGATCGCTGAGTGAGTGAGTGAGTGAGTGAGTGAGTGAGTGAGTGAGTGAGTGAGTGAGTGAGTGAGTGAGTGAGTGAGTGTGTGAAAAATCGCTGATTGTGACTGTCCTGAAGTGAAATAAACAGGTTCTTTGCAACCTCTTCTTGTATGCTACCAATTCAAAATATGATCATGGCATCTAATTATTCCATAATTAAAAAAAAATTGCTTTAGCTGAAACGAGTATTTGCAACCTTGATGCAAACTAGAAAGATGTGCTTCGATCTTTAGAGAAGAAGTTCCATAAACTTGAGGAAAATTCTGCGAACTTCAGGGACGTTTTGTAACCTTCAGGGGAGTTCAATGTCCTCCTGGTAAGTTCAACGAATACCAGCGATGAACCAGCCGAAGGCTGAAAGTCTCTTTAATAAAGTAAATAAAAAAAATTAAATAAAAGTTCAACGAAGTTCCATAAACTTGAGGAAAATTCTGCGAACTTCAGGGACGTTTTGTAACCTTCAGGGGAGTTCAATGTCCTCCTGGTAAGTTCAACGAATACCAGCGATGAACCAGCCGAAGGCTGAAAGTCTCTTTAATAAAGTAAATAAAAAAAATTAAATAAAAGTTCAACGAAGTTCAAGAGAGTTCTGTGAACCATAGTAACATTATATGAATTTCAATGATGATCTGTAAAAAGTTTTTTTTAACGTGAGGAAAATTTTGCAAACTTTAGGATGTTCTGTGAACCACAGGGAACATTGTAATAGAGATAAATTCTTGCGATACCTCTTTCTCTTCTACGCTTCCCTTGTGAAATGTGATCGAGGGCATGAGTAGAACAATAAATCTTTCTCAATACAAATATTTTTTTAAATATTATTATATTTTTACTAACAATTATTTTTTAATTCCTTTCAATTTTTATTTTGATCTTTGATATCGGTCTAGTGGTTCAAAAGTAATAAATTTTTGAAAAAAGTCATTTTTGAAAAAAAAAAGATTTTTTGGACGATGAAATGGTTGCCCTTATGACAAAAAAAATGCGATAAGGAAAAAACTACAATTTTTTACCATATTCTGAAATCCACTATATCCTTTTGCTATGGAATGGCAGAATAATAGTAAATTTAGGGACTAAACCATTGTTTAATTAATTTATTATTAAATTTAAACATTATGAGATCATGACAAAGCTACGACATTTTACGGTACCGAAGAGGGAATCTTACTGTATAATTGAATCTTAGTATTTTGACTACTTCAATCCCTTTTTGAATCATTTTCAGCTGAATTTGTTCCGATCCGTAAAAGTTTTTTATCATCAATAGTCCGCATCCACCTTTGTAAACGGCTAATTATACTTCACCACACTTTTTCTCAAAAAACCCAAGATGAACTATTTTAAAACCTTCACCAAATTGATTGTTAGGATCAATACTAACTTCCAGTGAAGAAAAAACTGAGGTACATGAAGGTTGCAAAAAAAGTGCCTTCAGACATAGCGACGGACGGACGGACGGATTCAAATGTCTTCTCAAGTATCTAACTGAGAAGTAGCATAAATTGTTTACTCACGACACCAAAACTGAACGTGTGTTCCAAGTTGTCATGAAAGGACTGCCCAGTGGTGAATCCCTGGATCAGATCAAAGATGAACTGGCAAAATTACTATGAGTTGTGCCACTCCAAGTAATCAGAATGAAAATGAAATCCAGTCCTGGCGATTCGCACACTGGGATTTCTAATGATTTAGTACACTTCAAATCTATTGAACTAAACAACCTTAAGGCCTTACAAAAAGCTAGCCTTATGCTCCATGTCCGAGTGAAGTGGGAACACTTCAGGAAGACTGGAGTAAATTTTCAAAACCTCACCCAGTGCCGTAAGTGCCAGAGATGGGGTCACGGAACTGGAAATTGCTACATGCCAGCTGAATGCATGAACTGTGGTGATCCCTCTCACGCAAAGGACGACTGTCCTGTGAAGGAAGATCCTAAGAAATTTAATTGTTCAAATTGTGTTGAAAACCACAAATCAAATTTTTAGGAATGTATGACTCGCAAAGTGATCCTTCAATCTCGTTCTAAGCGACAGGTAGGAAACGCTCCACGTTTCCGACCAAGTACAAATTACTCTGCTGTTAACAACGGTCAGCGAGGAACAAATTCTACATTTGTGCCCGTAAGTACAAATATCACCCTTGCTTCAAATTCTTCATCTATACCTACTTCCTTCGTTGCTAACAATGTTCAGCGAGTTAATGAAGCTACCTATGCTGCTATTACAACGGGTAGAAATCAAAAAAATAACCAACAATGCTATTCAAACTGGAGTAAAATTTGCGAACAATATCGTCATGTCTTTGAACTTCAGTAATAAATCATCAAATATTTTAAATTGGAATGCTCGGTCTCTTAAATATAATGAAAACGAGCTATTTAACTTTTTGAGAGCTCATGACGTGTATATTGCCGTTATAACAGCGCTGGTAGCGATTACTGCTGTCAAAAATAGTGATTTTAGTGACCATGTTGAAGAAATAAGTGACCAAATATTGACTTATAGTTGTAAAAATAGTGACTAAAAAGTGACCTAAGAGAAAATAAATGTTTAATGATTTAGACTTATTCAACAAGTATCTCATAAACACTTATGTACGATATCAACGAAAGATTCAATAGAAAGTTTATGGCCAAACCCACGGTATAAGTCAGGGTGTCTATTAACTGCAAAAACCTGGAGAACCTGGAATCCTCAGGAAATTGTATTTTTCCTTAAAATACTTGGAAGACTCAAAGAATTTAATAATTTTGTTACTAACGATATTTCAAAGAAAATAATGAATTTTAAAATACAAGCATTATTTTCATTCACTCTTTGAACTTTATAGATCCACAGTGGACTAATATTCAGTAACAAATTAATTAATAAAAGAGAGGCTTGAAATGTTTTTTTTTTGAACATGCATATTAACTAGAAATTTTAAAGTTGAACTAGTTCTGAACATAAAAGCTATAATACTTCAAGAAATTTTCTGAAGTAAAAATCTGGATCTGGAGTAAAAATCCATGCACAGTTTTAAAAGCTCGTGGAATTTTATTATAATTTAAAGGACCTCATTTCAAAGAAGTTCTGGGGAAAAAATCTTTCAGAAAAACATCAACTGCAATCAGCTTTTAAGGTAGTTCTGAAGAATTTTAGATTTCTTGTGAAGCCTAGAAGTTTTGAGTAAAATTTCAAGAAACCTCGAATTGAATTAAAAGCTAATTTTAATGAAAACTCTGAAAATTTCTGAGGAGCACAACTATTTTATAGCAAAATTCCAAGGGCCTTCTGAGGATAATTTTATAAAGTTGTGGGAGAAAACGAATCCGGAGCATAAGTGCTTGGAATCTTTTTGAAAATACTAAAAGAAGGAATACAATTAAATCTGAGAATAACTCCAGAACATCTTCCAAGGAATTCGGAAAATACATTCAGGAGGGTTTGCCAACCAAATTATGAGAAGAAATCAAAGGAATTTGTGAGGAGAAATGCCACTGCATTCTTAGGAGGCTTTCAATGTGAGCAGAATTCCAAGGAAAGGAGTGAGATTCAAAAAGGAAATCTAAAATGAATTCAATGAATATTCGGAGAATTTTTCCAAAGGTTTTCTTATTGTGGAGAATTTCAAGGTAATTCCGAGGAAAACTAAAAGAAAAGTTAATTAGGAGGATAGCTTTATTGAAATGTTGAGGAATATTTCAATGGAAATCAGAACTACTTGAAAGTTCCCAAATTTTTCCTGTAGTTAATGAAACTGTCTTGAAGTTTTTTTGTAGTTTGAGAAACTAGCCGGATGCTCACAATACTTCTCATCAAATTCTTAAACTTCCCTGAACTTTATAGGACTTACTAAAGTTTCCTCAATGTTTCTAACGTTGCCTTGAAGTTTCGACAATTTTCCTTAAGTATTATAACCATTATAAACGCTCACTAATTTTCTCTGAACTTATCTGTGGTTACCTGAAGTTTTCTAAATTTGATTAGCAAATTTTCTGATATATATATTCATAATTCCCTGACGCTTCTGACGTTTTCGGATCAATCATAGAATTCATGGAATACCCCATAATTCCACGGAACTGCTTGTAATTCTCTGCAAATTTGCTTAAGTTAATGGGATTATTCTGAAGCTATCTGATCGTCTTTGAAGTACTCTGAACATTGCTGAATATCATAAAATTATCTAAAAGTATCTAAATTTATAATTAGTTCTCTGGAATTTCTTGAAGATATCACTGATTGCTAAAAGTTCTCGCATTTTTTTAAAATGAATGGATCTTTGTTGATTTTCTCTATTCAATGTAGCTAAATATTCGTATTTTTTAATTTCTTGAAATCTCCATAGTATAACACGATTAAAATACTATCACGTTTTCCGGATGTTTATATAATTTTTATCTCGTTCAAGAAATTCTCTCGGAGCTTTGATGAAGTTTCCGGAAATTCCCTGAGTTTCTCGCACCATCTTCAAGGTTTCTACAATTTCCTTGAAATATTTGAACTGCCCTTTGATTCTTCAATCTGTCTTGATGTTCTCGAAGCTTCCCTAAAGCTCTCAATTCTATTGAAGATCTCGGTTCTGCTGCTCGAAAATAAATGGAATTCCCATAAACACCTTTAAATGTCCCTAAAAAAATCTTAAGGGTTCTCGATTTTTTTTCAGCCCATCATGGAATTATCGTGAATTTTTCTAAATTTACGATTATAGATCTTTAAACTGCTCCAAAAGTCTGGACTAAAAGCTACGGAAACTGCTCCTAAGATCTGAAATTCCTCAAAAATCTCTAGATCTAGCTTTTCTAAGGTACTTAGAGCTCCTTAAAAATTTGCACAATACCCTCATGTTTTCTATATTTCTCAACTTTGCTTGACACCTGTGAAGTTCTCTGAAATTCTAGGAACTTCATACAAGTTCCCGAAAATTTTTGGATGCTAAAAGATCCGCTTTGAGGTTTTTAAAGCTTCCAGTAAGTTCCCCATATTTTCAGCGCATTAACTTCCCTTATGTTCCGGAGTTTGTTTATGGAGCTTCACTGAATTTCTCCGCATTTCTTTTCATTACTCAGAACCTCTCCAAAGTTCTTACAGTTACGAACAAAAAATAAATCATTTATTTTTTCTTTGATTCTGGCACTTTGAAAATTTCCAATATCTTGGCTTCGGTTCTGATCACCTTCCAGTAGCTTTTGAAATATCCCAAGAAATAATTTGTAATCCCAACAGCTCTACTTTCAATTACCATAGGGTTGATTGGGTGCAATATCGAACATTTATGGAATATAACTTCGATCCAAACATTCTTTTTCAAACCAAAGATGAAATTAATTAGTCTCTTGAATCTCTGACTACTTCTATAGTTGAAGCGAGAGCTGTCTCAGTACCAAAATGCGAGGTTAACTTCGATTCAATTATAATAGACGGCAATCTTCTGCTCTTGATCCGTCTTAAAAATGTCCGTAGGAGACCAGATCAAAGAATAAGCGATCCTGCCATGAAAGTTATCTGGCGGGATTTGCGAAAACAAATTTTAAAAGCGATTCTCTGTCCTGAGGAACAAAACTTTTAAACATAATGTTTCTAAACTAGACCCGAGTTCCAAACCCTTTTGGAACATCGCAAATATTTTGAAAAAATCTCAAAAACCTTTTCCAGCGCTTATAGATGATGGAAAATTTTGATCACAAATTCGGAAAAAGCTCAGTCCTATTGAGAATCAGGTTGCTCGGGATTATCTGAATATTTTCTCTCGGGAAAATATTTTTGATGATTCCTGGGGGACTGATTTGGACGAAGTAAGATCTATAACTAAAAAGTTTCATAATATGAAAGCTCCAGGTGATGATGGAATTTTCTATATCCTCATCAAAAAACTCCCAGAGAGTACCTTTTCTTTCTTGGTAAAATTATTTAACAGATGTTTCCATTTGGCATACTTTCCTGATAAATGGAAAAATGCAAAAGTTGTTCCAATTTTGAAGCAGAATAAAAATCCAGCTGAAGCTTCTAGCTACCGTCCAATAAGTTTGCTTTCTTCAATAAGTTAACTTTTTGAAAAGATAATTTTAAATAGAATGATGCTTCACATCAATACGAACTCAATTTTTGCAGATGAGCAGTTTGGATTTCGCCATGGGCATTCAACCACTCATCAACTCTTAAGAGTTACCAATTTAATTCGTTCAAACAAATCTGAAGGCTGCTCAACTGGAGTTGCTCTTCTAGACATAGAAAAAGCGTTCGATAGTGTTTGGCATGAAGGTTTGACTGCTCTATTGAAAAAGTTTAATTTTCCACTCTATATTATGAAATTAGTTCAAAATTATTTGACTGACAGAACTCTACAGGTAAATTATCAAAATTCCAAATCTGATTGACTACCTGTTAGAGCTGGAGTTCCTCAGGGTAGCATTCTTGGGCCTATATTGTAAAACATTTTCACTTCGGACCTCCCTGATTTGCCTCAGGGTTGCCACAAATCTGTGTTTGCTGATGGCACAGGCATTTCCGCTGAAGGAAGAAGTCTTCGTGTTATTTGCAGCAGACTGCAGAAAAGTTTAAATATTTTCTCATCTTATTTACAAAAATAGAAGATTTCTCCCAACGCTTCCAAAACTCCACTTATAATATTTCCACATAAGCCTAGAGCTTCCTTTTTGAAACCTAGTAGTAGTCACATAGTCACTATGAACGGAGCTCCAATTTCCTGGTTAAACCAAGTGAAATATCTTGGATTAATACTTGACCAAAAATTAACTTTTAAAGATCATATTGAGGGCATTCAAGCCAAATCTAACAAATATATAAAATGTTTGTATCCTCTTATCAACAGGAAATCCAAACTTTGCCTGACGAATAAACTTCTAATATTTAAACAAGTTTTTAGACCTGTCATGCTGTACGCTGTGCCAATATGGTCTAGTTGTTGCACTACCAGGAAAAAAGCACTTCAAAGGATTCAGAACAAAGTTCTGAAGATGATTTTGAAGCTGCCTCCCTGGTACAGTACTACCGAAGTACATAGAATTTCGAATGTTGAGACTTTTGAACAAATGCCCAACAAAATAATTAATCATTTCAGGCAAAAACCTTTGCAATCCTCGATTGCAACGATTAATTCCCTTTATACTTAGATAAGATTTAGTGTTAGTTTTTAGTTTTAAGATGTAAATTGTTATATTCACATGCAGGCTTTAAAAAAATGTTCAAAATACTGAATTGCCAAGGCAAGAACAATGGAAAAACACTTAGAATTATACCATAACAATTAGGGCTGGTAAGTTACTGTAGTAACTGAAGCACCTAGGTTAAAATGAAATGTAATTTATTTTGAATTTGGAACAAATTTAGAGTTAAAAAAACAAAAAAGGTTAAATTTATGTGATTTATCAGCAGCCAGAAATTCAGAAACGTGCTTTTAAAGCAAATTGTGTATATGATACAAAATTTATGGATTCCAAGTAATATTGCATTTTTTATAAAGGTTTCAACTATTCTTCAAGACCAAATTATGGCCAACAGAACTATGAAAAAACCAAAATTGTTACTTGGGATGTGTATGTGCGATTTGGGCTTTCCCACATTTTTCCCGGCTAATGCGCATTTCCGTTTCCCCCCCGGATTTCTCGGTTTTTACGGTTGGATGGACACCCAGGGATACAGTAATGACTTGATTTTGTCAGCTTCGGTTTTGAAAAAAAATCTTATGTTCTACGAATCCCACATGGTTTTCAGTGGTATTATAGCAACAAAGTAGGGTAGAGAACTACTTCGGCCTAAGCGCCCATTTTGGGCCTATCAAGTAGAAAAATTTAATAAATCCATGATTTCGGCGTTATCAGGTAAATTATACGTTTGATACGATACTTTAATTCAAATGCTACCGAACGAAGTAAATAAGCACGTGTCATATGAATGTTTGCACCCAATATTCTCAAATACAAATGAAGCCCTCCAACCGCATCAATCTTTATCTTCATCCGATAGGCCGAAGTAAATTTATTGGCGTTTCAATGGCGTTTCAATGGCGATTCAATGCGTTAGGCCGACTTTAGAATCCGTAGGCCAAGTTTGGCGTCAAGCAGCAGTGTTAGACTTATAACAATATCTCAACAATTTGTTTCTCTTTATCAAAGCTTACGGTACGTAAGGAAAGGTAAATAAATTAGGAAGCCATAAGTAATAATAACATACGGTTTGGTGCTAAACTACGCTAGATAAAGATAAAGAAAGAATAAGTGCGGGTTGTGCTTAATGGGCTAGAAATGGGGTAGTTATCATAAACATACGTCTTGAAGATGAATGAGAAAGATTTGGAATTACGGTTATGTGAAATTCTTTAAAGATAAAATTTTGGTACTCGAAGGGGCTGACATTGGGTCATTACTATATATAATTAACAAGAATGTAAACAAATTTGTTGGCATATTCTATTTTATCATTGCAAGATTAAAAAAAAACTTAATTTATCGACAAAATTTAAGTTTCAACAATTCAACAGATTGATCCATTTCGTTGCATGTTTCAGTGTTTTGATTTTTAAACTTTTAAATGTTTCTTTACGTAGATTAATCAGTCAAAATGGCAAAATAAATTGTCAATGATTACTTGGGAACTGCGTCATGATAACCTGAAATTAATCAATTAAGTTAAATATTATTATCGCACCTTCCTCATGTATCCTGCAAGTGTTATCGAATGCAGCGAAAGTTTTCAATCTCATTCGCAAAAAAAAGTTTAAAGAAGAAAACTATTCCACGAAAAATAATTGAATCCATTACTCTAACTAGTTTTGATAGTCATAGCATTGAATTAAGTTCCAGATGTTTATTTTTAGCTTTGAAATTTTACCCAAATTCATAAAGAAACAATCCAAACAAATGTTGGGCCCTTGCGATCCTTCTGACAGCACCGGTATTTCGCAACCCATAGATAGAGAAACAAATGCTCTTCTTAAATTTTGAAAGATCGACTTTGTTCCCATTCAATTCCACTTGAGCATACACACTTAGAAATGATTACCGACTTGGGTAATTTTTATCGAGCCCTCAATTTTGACCCTTATTTGAGAAGCTGTTTCACTAAATTTTAGTTTCAAAACACTGTCAACCTTGTACAAATAATCGAGTCTTGAATTGAACTGACCAATAAATCGAAATGCTTGACTTTTACCGAACAGTAAAGCTGCTGAAAAGTTTGGTAAAAATTACCGAAGTCGGTAATCATTTTGAAGATTGTAATGATGCGCATATACCACCAGTTTGATAATTTGCCTGATTTACGTTGCATGATATAAACTATTCATTAGGGTTAATTTTTCACTAAACATTTATTTCATACCCTGGCCGACCACGTAACGCCCGTTTTGTACGAAGCGTTCGCAAATCATTTACCAAAATGAAGTTTCTTTACATAGCAACTAGCAAAATCGGCGAGACATTAATCCAATCACATGCTTCACTTAAAACCAAAATAATAAAATAAAATCAATCGAAATGATACATACACTTTTTCTCGTCAAACAACTGAAAATCCTGCCCGATGTGCTGGTTGTTGTTCAGATCTCCCTGACCGTAGCTGGCCGTCGGCACGCGTCCAAAGAAAGCACCAAATTCATCACTGCGCACCCGGCGATCATCCCCGCCGTAATGAAGTCCAACGTGATTGAAACCGTTGCTGTTGTTATTGTTATTGCTCAGTTGTTCATGCACTACAGTTCTTGCCAATTCTGGTGCTGCAGCAGCTGCCGCTAGAACACTACCATCACCCCCGTAGTAATCGTCTCCCGCGTCCGACAGTGGTTCCTGCTTCACAACGATCAACGAAGCCAGGCGGGTTCGCATGTCCTTAAAAGTTGATCAATTGGGATTCGATACAATGCACACACATACACACACAGACGCACTTACGCTCACCCCCTCGGCACTGCCCTTTATAGAAGAAGGGGTTGTTTCTTCACCTTTTGCGACCGAGCAGTTTGTGGACGGATCTTCCGGTAACAACAGCACAGCAACTTCATGTTTTCGAATTTCCGTTTTCAGTTGTTTAATCCTTTTTCTCTGAGTATTGTGTGTGTGTGTGTTTATTTCAAACAAAATCAAAAAGCAGGGATGAACTGAAGAAAGCTACTTGGAAACTTGAAAGGCTGAACTGAAAATACGGGAACAGTTTCACACTTAAGCACTACTACTTCTACGAACGAACTAAAGAGAGCAATCAAGCGACACAACATCGAAAACAGCGAAAAATCGGAAATGGTGTTCAGACCTGTTGAAGGTGCTAGGACCTTCTGGTGCTGATCTTGTTCCTCCTCCAGCACGAAAGACACTTCACCGTAGTCACAATGCTAATCCACTTCTGCGCGCACTTCTGCTTTGTTCCCTATCCGAACTAATTTCAGACCAATCCACCAACTCCTTCCCGCTCACTGTTGTTCTTCATGCAGAAAACCAGAATTCCTAACCCGAATCACTAAACAAGTTCTTCACTGAAACCCCCAGTCACAGTCCTCTATGGTCCCAAAACACAAATGTTTCACTTTCAGGCAGCACGCAGCGACGCGGGCACGGGCAGATTCACTTTCGATTTCATTGGGCTTGAGATCGTCTTCTTCTGCTTTGTTCGGTCTGCGACAATACACCGAGATTTGTTCAACAAGCGCGGACAGCAAGGAACCGTAGCGGCGGCGAATGGAGAAGCTTCGCGGTTCGCATCCGGAAAGCTTTTGATAGCACTGCAGATCTTCGCGATCCTCTCGGGTGCCCAAAACGTGACTGTTGACCACCGCGCGTGCGATCGCAGCACGAACCGAACCGAACGAACGGAAAACGGAGAGCGTGGTGTTCGTACGAGAGATATAGAAGAGAGAGATCACTCCAGAGTTGTCGTCGTCTTTGATCGTGGTTTGTTGATCGCTACACCACCATCACCACCACCACCCCCAAGCGGCTGGGTGGGAGTACGGGGCGGTTCTTCGGAGCTTTGGAGTTTTCAAAGGTGGCCGGTGGGCCACCGACGCGACGATGATTCGTTTGCAACCAATACGACCTTCTCAAGAGCGCGCATGGAGGTGGAAGCCTTCAGGATTGGTTCGCTCACACCACTTGCACTTGCACTTTCGCTTTCGTTTGCTCCAGATCCCCAATTTTGCGCTTTTCACTCGTCGTCGTCGTCGTCGGTGTCGTCTTCTTCGTGTCCCACCACGGAGATTCTGCAGCTGTTGACTGACACCGTCAGTGGTAGGGATACACTACTAACTCCCACCACCCACAGTCCCGTTAGGTACACTCTCACTTTCTACCGTTACCGGTTGACCTCCGTCGGGAGATCTTCGCGCGAAAGGAGTCCTCCCCAAGGACAAACCCCCGTTCAATCCACTGTGCACGACACGGCTCGTTCTCGTTCCCGGTAACCAGTTAATGAGAATCCCGATTTATTTATTTTTTTTATTTTTGGATTAATAGACCTGCCGCAAACTGAGGCGAGATAGAGAAAAACCGAAAAATCCACACCTGTTTGCACCTGAACGATACGGCGTCTCGGACGCAACTGAACTTATCGTAGCCCCAGCATAGGACTATATTCTTCAGAAAGAGTACATACACATCATTTCTTCTCTCCTTTCGCGATACTCTTCGTTGCTGCTGCTGCTGTCGTCATAACCGGGCCGGGGTGCCCCAAAACCACCCACTCACCTTCCACATGGGAGTCTCTCCCCAGTTTACGAAGTGTCCAACCGACAACGACGGTTGAAAGCAAAACCAGTAGAAGCGCAGTTTCTCCGTGACCAACGAACGACGCCGACGACCACCGACGCCGACGTTTACCCTAACCTTACACAAGAGCAAATCTCCTGAACCACGATGACGTCGGCGACGCGACGGAGTAGCAAGGAAGATACCGCCGCCGCCGCCGCTGCATATGTGTGTCAGTGTGTGAGGCGGTCGCGGACAATATGCTCTCTGTCGGCTATGCTGCTCGTTGGCACGGCTGATGCTGCTAGCGAGTTAAATGGTGGCCACCACACCACAGTAGATTTGCCTGAGTGACGGTTTCTGATTAGTTTTCATTCGGTTGGATTTAGGGTTTTCTTTTGAATCCCAAGCACTTAATGTTTACTAGCGCGTTCCAATCCTTTGCGTTAGACTGAACTCGCCCTGGGGGTTTGAGTTTGCCGAGCATCCGAAACGCCAAGTGGTCCTCTTTGGAGGTGGCGCTTAAGCCATTTGTTTAAAAACCAATCTACGGAACACCCTACACACCAAAAAATTATGAACTTTAATGGCGATGTAAATATCCATGCATGCTAAAATTGAAGCATGTAAACTTCCTTTTCACGTAAATAAGCTACTTGCAAGAAATATTGCTTACAAAGATGGATGGTTGCATACAATATTCAGAATATTTCATTAAATGACTCATAAATTTACTGTAATGTAAATTTGTACGATATGTGACGCTCCATTTATGTGCATCAAAGTGACAGTACTTACTTACACTACTTTTTCGAACTGTGTAGTAGACCGATTGCGGCTAGCCGACTTTATGCCGGCTACAAATTCTGCAACTCTGACGAATCGATCAAACTTTACCCTTTCCGAATTCCATGAAACTTTGCAGATTTGTTCGCCTGGCAGCGTTGTCAGGTCATTTTCAGAAAAATCTGGACCAGTCAAAATATAAAATCTGGAAAAATCTGGAATGCTCCCAAAAATCCTGTTTTTAACATAATGCTTTTTTTTAACTAGTTCGTTTATTTACTAGGCTCAGTCGTGTGTGACACTTTGCGGAGCCAAAATCAGTAATGTTTGATTCACATTTTAAATAGCAGTATTTCTAGGTTAGTGTTGGGTACCAATTACTCGTGGCGGGCTCGAGGTTAATAGGTAACAATTTCAATTGGAAGGATCTAGGTAGGAAACTGGTTTCTGAAGCCTCCTTCAGATACTACTCTCGGACGGTTGACCAAATCCTGGCTGGGCAGGGGCAAGTAGCACAGGAACAGGAGTATAATAAGACTGGGACACAATGGCGGGAAATTGTTTGGAAAGGAGGGGATAGTCACATCAAACTCTAACATCAGACAAACAAAGGAATTCGTAGATCGCTTGCATGTAGGGAAGATCACGTGTTCCCAATACATCTCTTACTTCACGGAAGGGTTGTCTACCTCGGGCCACTAGGGTATCCAATAGTCGTGCTCTGTAGGCGTCATTACCCGGGCAATACCAAAATGCGTGATCGATGTCATCATAACCGGTTCTGCACCTACATATATTGCTGTCAACGAGGTTTATTCTATAGAGATGTGCGTCTAGCGAGTAGTGGTTGGACATAAGTCTTGACATCACTCGAATGAATCCCCGACTTACATCCAGACCTTTGAACCACGCTCTCGAAGAAACATTTGGAATAATGGAATGTAACCACCGCCCAAGAGAATTATTTGTCCAATCGTTTTGCCAACTTAAAAGAGAACTCTGACGTACTAATGGGAAAAATTCATCATGTGAAATTCTTCTATCATAAATCTCGCCTTGTTGTGCGCCCACCTTTGCGAGAGAGTCTGCCTTCTCATTGCCTGGGATTGAGCAATGTGAGGGGACCCATACAAAGGTAATCATATATGATCTTTCGACCAGCAAACTCATCTGTTCCCTTACCTTTGAAAGGAAATAAGATGAGTGCCTACCTTGTTTCATCGACCGAATAGCCTCAATCGAACTGAGACTATCCGAGAAGATGAAGTAATGGTCTATGGGCATATCGGAAATCATCCCCAATGCGAAGTTGATTGCTGCTAGCTCAGCAACATAAACGGAACAAGGTTCCTGAAGTTTCCGAAAGGCGGTTGAGTATTCATTGAAGACGCCGAAGCCAGTAGATCCATCAATGCGTGATCCATCAGTGAAAAATCTTCTATTGCAATTGACTTGTTGGTACTTTTCAGCAAAAATGCGGGGTACATAATGCTATTGAAAACAACTAATGTGCCAATCTCCCGTAAAAATCGGTCAGGATGATCGTCTGGAATTTATTCAAAGTATACTAGAATATTTATGAATTCCATGTTTTAAAAATATATATAAAAAGCAAACTTGTTAGCATTGCTAAAATCATCCCAAAGTTAAGAAAAGTATTGACACAGTGTTCCCAAAAAGTTTAAATATCCATTACGCAGCATTTCAAAATTGATTTAAATTTTTGGTAAATTACTGCAGAAAATATGTTTAGGATTCCGAAGCAGCAAAGATTCAAGCAACTTTGATTGGATGATTTTTTTACTGATAGTCGATTTAGTCCTTACTATTATTTGATGCAGTACCAGAATATGTTTTAAAGATTTTATTAGTTCTACATAATTCTTGACATCATTCAACTCACAACACACGGTAGACCAGTAGGGTTTATTACGGGTTACTCCACATGACAATTACAAATAATTTTATGCCAAAAAATAATATTATTATACAACTAAAATGAAAGTCTGAAAGCGTAATCTTTGAAGTCTCAGGATCTTGAAATGATTCTAAATTCTGGAATGTATATTTTTCCTGGGTCCCAGATCATGGAATTTTTTGTTAGTCTGAATGTACTTCATTTGCAGAGTTCAATTTTAATCATCCAAGAATTTCATCATACTTCTATTCTGGATTCCCCTAAACTAATCTTGATTATATCCAAACTTTTTCAGTAACATTCTAAAGGTGCTTAGCATTATCACTCTCTGATTCCACAATTCCCTCAAACTGGTAATAATTTCCAAGAATTGGCATAATTTTGTCTCAATTTTTCTCTATGAAATTCCCTTAGAATATTCTTAATAATTTCTCTTCGGAATGACCGTCACATTCTTCTCAGACTTATCCTCTTCAGTATACTCTAAGTACTCAAGTTCTATGCCAAAATAGCCTTGAAAGTCTCCCAGAAATTGCCAGATTTCTTAAAACTTGATTAAACCTAATCTCCATAGAAACATTGGACAGAATTCCATTTAAATTATTCTCAGCATTCTCCTTAAGTTTCATCTTATTAATTTTCTATGATTTCTCTTCCGAATTCTAACTCTTTCATTTCTTCACCAAATCTCCATGCAATTGTCATCAGAGTTTGCAAAAGACAATTTATACCGTCTTCACTTCAATCAAAGGTTGCACAGACTGCATACTTACACTTCTCTGTTAACTATTTTCAGAATTACCTTCAAATTTTGAAATCTATGGCAATTCAGAATTCTAAGGTATTTCAGACTGCTAAAGTAACTCAATATTCACAAGTACTTTAAAATTCTATTTAAAAATCTAATTAATTATCCTCAAAAATATTACGAACATACTTCAAAGTCCTGGTGGTTGTCTAGATTTGCTAATTTTCCAAAGCTCAATTTATTGTTTTCAATCCTGATTTCTCTAAATTCCAGTATTAGGAAAATTCCTCCATATTGAAATATTGATTTTTATAAATCCAGGATTAAAACAAAATATATAGCCAAAATCTAAACAAAAACACACAAAACAAAAATCCTGGCTCGATATTTTTAAAAATTTGAGGATTTTTTGGCGTAATGGGTTTCATTGCCAAAATCGGGCCGTTCCAACATCGAACAGGTACTGTAAGTTCATAATACACAAATGGTCATTGTCAAAGCTGTTTTGCTTTGTATAATCAGTGGCCATCAGCATCTATAAATTTTGTCCTTAAAATTCACTTGAACTGATCAGAACAAAAATCGTCAAATCAGTGCCAACATTTCAAAGGGGCGTAATTGCATTTGTAAACAATGGCTTTAGCCGTCAATTTCTTGCAAATAAAAGCTCACTCATGAAAAGCTAATGGGGTGCAAAGGGGCCAGGCCCCCTCCCGAATTATCTAGCCTCCCTCCATTTTATTTTTTAACTCGCCGATATTTTGTCAAGTTGTAAAGTTCGATGTTACTATTTAAAAGCGATTAATAAAATAGGATCACAAAAAACCATTAAAGTCCTTTATGTTGACTGTTTTTCTTATGTTCTGGACTACTGTGTTACCAGACTTATAACGAATATACCAACAATCAATACGAAACTAACGATTTGAAATTGGCTCACTACTTGACTAGCCCATTGGTCCCAAGCAAACGATTAACGTACCCCATTCTAGTCGAAATTCTAGTACTACGCAATGTTTGTTTTGATTCGCTATGAAAGTTTGACAGATAAAATGAGGGGTTATTGGTTTTTCCTATGTTTCGAGGGGTGAATCGATTAGCTTGGGACCGAAGAGAGCTCCAGAGCTGAGCCAAAAAGTTGAGCATGTTATTTCGGGACCTTCTAGTCTTAGAGTTACCTCTATGAATATACGTTGTATATGAGTACTCCCAATACAACGTCTAGTTCGTCGTTTTTTACATTGCAAATGCTATGCAAAATTAGACGAGTTGAACGTTGTATTCGGGGTACTCGTATACAACGTATATTCGTAACACAGTAGAAGGAGCAATTTTGATAAATTATATTACATCGATATTTAATCGATAGCATAATAAGCCGTCTGCAGGCTCTACAGTTTTTTTCTTTAACTGCTAGAAACTTCACAAATCTTCTAAGAAGTTCAGGGAACATCGTAAAAATAGAGGAAACTTAGTAGAAATTGTGGGAATTCCATAGAGCTTCAGGAAAATCCGTAAAAACAAGGACCGAAAACTGCTTAGAAGTGAAAATTTATTTAAATTTGACGAGCTTCGTAGAAGTTAAAGAAACATTATTTTATTTCATGGAAGGTCATTATTGATCGGGAACATCGATATAATTCCAGGACACTTTTTGAAGCCTCGTGGACTTGGAATAGTTGTAGAAAATACGTACAAACTCAAGAAATTTCGTTGGTGGAACTTCGTGGAAAATCAACGGGAAACGTAAAAGTGCAGCAAACTTTGTAGAAGTTTTGCAAATTTCGCAGCATTTTGAGGAGCTGCGTTAAACTTCATTTGAGGGTAAGGAATTTTGAAAAAGTGTAGGGAGTTTTGTAGAAGATCTAATAATAAACTTTTAAGAACTTCAGGGATCCTTGCTTCAGTTTAGAAAACTTCGTTGCACTTTGTCGAGAGCTTACTAAAAAACAGAGTGCCTTCCATTCATTTTAATAAAAAAAAATACATTATGGAATAATATGATATTATGATAATATTTCTGTTGTTTAAGCAACAAGAAAAGATTGTGAAGTTTGTGTTTGACACATAATACCTGCCAGTTTTGGTAGGTACATGAGAGTATCAATAAGCCATTTTTTCATTTATCGCACCCACTCTTCGCTTTTCATTCTTCGCGAAGAGGCGAGTCATTACTCATTATGACTCTTTCAAACCTAAATTTGCAGGTTTTATGTGTCAAACAAAAAATTTACAATCTTTTCTTTTTACTTACATATACAAAATATCATCATAATATCTTATGATCCCATAATTCCATACAACATTATTTTAATCAAAATGAATGGAAGGCACCCTGCTTTAAAAAAAAAGCTCAATGAACTTCTTGGAGGGTTTGGGAACTTGGTTAAATTTCAGTAATTTTCCAGATGTTCTTGAATATAGGTGAAAAGGTAAATGAATCATTAAACAATGACGATGTTCCTTAACATGTACAAAAAATATCCTTAAAATAGATCGGGTTGCTCCTTAAATGATTGATCAAAATACGTTAAAAATCTTAAAATGATATTAAAATAGAGAAAACTGTACATTAAGCATTTAAAAATGCTCCTTAGTATGCACCGCTTTGCACCGTTTTGAAGTGTAATTGTACCATATATCATCGGAAAAGCTGCTGTAGAAAGGTTGATGAAATCAGCTGAAATGTTCATTAAAAATGCACAAATGCACACAATGATTTACAAAGCGGTGCATACTAAGGAGCATTTTCAAATGCTTAATGTACAGTTTTCTCTATTTTAGGGAGCGTTCTTTAAATATTTACTGAACATTTTAAGATTTTTAACGTATTTTGATCAATCATTTAAGGAGCAACCCGATCTATTTTAAGGAGATTTTTTTTACTTACTAAGGATAATTTCATATGTTTTATTCAGCAAAAGTAGGGCTGCCTTGATTATATGTAGATTATACGTCTTTCCAGAAGTGCAAATATATTCATAAATCTTTGTTGAATTAAGATCAATCTCTCTTACAAATATGGCATTTGTAATAAATTCAGGGAACTTCGTAGAAGTTGTGGAAATTTTGAAAAACTTAAGAGAGTTTTGTAGATGTTCAGGAAACTGTGCATTAGTTTCACGATATTCTTTAAAACATCCTTCCTAGACAACAGAAAAAATTCAAAAGACCTCCATATAGACTAAGATAACCTAACAGTTGCAAAAATATGCATGAATATTTTTAAATCCGTGCCATGTGATTGGGCATTCAGGTTCTTTTTATAGCAGTAGCGGTGAAACTGCCATACCAGTTCACCACCAAACTGCTATTTCGATTTAATCGACGGTATACTATAGGCAGCCTTGCTGATAAGACAGAAACTGTATCATCAACTATCTCCGATATCGGTTCCGAAACCTCATCACAAGTACTCGCTGGGTTGCGCCGATGTTTATTCAAACTGATGACAGTTGACCTGCTTTCACTTGTTGACATAGGACTACTTTGATCACTTTTGAGTTATTATATAGTAGCACAAACCTACTCGATTTAAAAACATTAGCTCGGAGTACAGCTGGTTTGCCCCTAGAAGAACACTGAAGAAGCTCGTATAAATAATAAATTGGTACCGAATGGATTTAACCAAAACTAACTTCAATCAAATATTATCTAGTAACAAACAGGGACGCAATCATTCAAGCTTCGAGTTCATTCCTTTTGATTAGAATTAAAGTTAAATCTTGATTTTATAAATAACTCCGAATGCTAGTTAGTCCGATGCGTTGAATTAAATGTTATTCTGGATAAGTGCTTTATTACTTTCCGTTCTCTTCAAATATCAGAAACATCACAAATTATAATATGATTTTTCATAATTTTTGCCAGATGTCAAATTTTTTTGAAAATTAAAATCGTAATTTTTTCTTACTTTCTTATCACGAAGAATTTTCCTCTCGAAAAATGCTGTATGTCTCACAATCCAGGTAAGTTTATCAAGACCTTGAATTTTGAAGTCCAGAAGATTCAAAATGTGTCCAAGCATATGCTATAGAAACCCTTTTTTTAATCTCTTAAATTATTTTGAACAAAATTTCGTCGAATTTTTTTTCAGTCATATTTATTTTGTGGAGTTTGTATGAAACTTTTGATTTCGTCAAACATATTACAATTATTAAAAATCTTAATTAATTTGCAATTTTTATCTTAGTCTTAGAATTATGACAATTGATCCAATTTCGTTGACTTTTACTTATATTTGTATTCGAAGAATAAATACTTAGAAACTGTATCAGAGATATCTATTTTTTTTAAGCTTAGCTTAGCTGGGAGTGACCGTCTTTTCTCATTGTACAAGTTTCAGTGACTCCATATTTTGAAGATCAATAACGGCGCCGGCCACATCCTTGCAATCAGGTGGGAGTATGGAAGGAATATTAGAGTGATCTTTGATGTTTGTGGGCCGTGTTTACCTCTGCACCCCAACAAAAGACACAGGAAAGGAGATTTTGTTAGTAAGTTGGGTTCGTTGGATCAGGCTTCACCTTGATAAGTGATGCGACCATGGTTTTAAATGAATCAGTGTTATCATGCATTATACTTGAATTTGCCTGCAGCCTAAACAAAATGGTGGATCATTATAATATAAATCTGAAGACGTTCCATCATCAAAAAGCTGAAAATAAACTTAGAGCATGAGCATGAGCAAAATTGACCGTCTGCGACTGCCAACACCAAAGAGCTGAGAACCAATTCAAACAAATCAAATCAACAGACAAAACTAGGGTGAAAGCTGTAAGAGTGAATCATTACAGTATAAATCTAATGATGTTCCGTTATCGAAGAGCTGGAAGAAAACTTAAATAATTTAAATCAATAGATCCAGTCTGAATGAAGGCTGAAAAAAGAGAATAGTTATACAGCAATGACCCTATTTTGTCAGCTAGCAAAGTATGTGTATCTTAAACATCCATCTTGTAGGAGGAAGATATGAAACACAATTATGTGGAGCTACTGAAAAATAACAATCTGATGCGCAGAGAGGCTGGCAGGATCGGGTCATAACTGTAATGTGAATATTAGGAAGATTTATCATCATCAAACTATTCCTGAATTAGCCTGGAAAAATGCTTGTGAATAATTGTTATACAGATAAATTAAATTGATAAACTAAATGTTTCAAACAACAACTCCAGCCTTTAGAAAAGCTGAAAATAGGGAATCTTTACAATGTGGATCCTACGCTATTCCACTATCGATGGGCTGAAAGTATTCAGTCTAGATCAATAGATTTAGCTATTTGAACCAAAGCCGGAAAAGAAAGAAAGAAAAAAAAATTACGAATCACTTCCATCATAGTAAAGATGTACCACGTACCAAGCCATATGTTCGTCATATAAACGTTAAACATACACTAGAGAAAATCAAATAATGTTACGTTGCTTCTTCCAGTTGTGTTTTGATCCTGATTTAAACATTTATCATTGAATATATAATAATAATATAACAGGACCTGTGATTTACTCAAACTCAAACTCCACGGTGGTGCCCTTTACACAAGGATAAGCCTCTACTACCGATGATCTTTTAAACCTAGAGACATAAAAAGCTACAAAAAAGCGCTTATGCTTTCATTAAATTCTACTTTTACGCGACGTTCGTTGTTTCGATTTGGTCTTTACGCAAGACAGGAACAGAAACCAGATTTTTGGGCTATCGTGCCCCTTTCTTCACGCTTGCTGATTTTACCAGCGTACACATATTGCACATCTTTTTAGCTATCTCGACCGAACTCTATTGCGTTTTAAAACGACTGTTTTCTCTTTCATATTTCGTCATCAAAACCACCAAACTCACCACGACCCGCCGTGGCTACCGTCCATCTTAAACCATGGTCCTCATGATCATGTTAAGAACGCACCTAACAACACAACCTGTATCAGAGATATCTATTTTTTTTTAGTTACAAAATCTCTAAAATATATGGGTTTGGGATCTCAAAAATATTATTGTTTAACACTCAGAATGTTAGGAATTGTGCATATATCTTGAACATTTTTCTAATTCCTAAATGCATGAAATATATTTTGTGTACACTGTACCATGATTCAAGTTTAAACTCCTGGAATTTAATTTTGGTTCCAATGTGTGAGATTTAACTGATAATGAAATATTTAAAATCCAAAAAAGAAGCTAGTTTCATAATTAATTCTAATTCTGAGAATTTTCTTGAGTTTAAGATGCTTAAATTTATTACATCCGGACGCTATTTGCTTGCATTACAAAAAGCATGAACAAACGATCATTGCTTGTTCAAAACCAGTAAGGTTTTAAGGCTCCCTCAATCGAGGTCCCAATCGTTGTTATGAAATAAATGTAATCAAATTTATTGTTTCACCATAAAAATAAAAGTGAACGTCAATGTCATATCATTGGTCACAGAAAAAATGTACCCAAAACAAGTTGCCTTGATGCAATTTGATTGAATTGCATCTTCTCGAGTTTTTGTTTAACCGTAGTTTAGCAAAATATAAGAAAATATTTAAAAACAAAACCAAATAAATTTTCTAGCTACGTCAAAGATGCAACCACAAAATCATTGCCAGAATTGATCGGATTTTAAAAATATTTTAGGGTAGAGCACTACTTCGTCGTAATCGTCCATTTTCGTTCTATCGATCAGAAAAAATCAATAATACACATGATTTCTCGATGCACAAATCAATAATAAGTTTGCTCAGATGCGTTAGTTCATAAGCTACAACAGAAATCCTATTATAGCGCATTATATGAATATTTACGGTCATGGTTCTCAAAACAAAAGAAGCACTCCAACACGAAACGAAAATCAATTATTTTATTCATGTTTCACTTATACATTTTTGCCAAAACATCAGCTTTATACATTCCATAAGACGAACCGCATAGGTCCTATAAGAATGCATAAAAGGTATGTGTGACCGCTTATACATTTCATTTGACACATTATCTTCATTAACTTTTTGCAAGGCGTCTGCTTTTTAGTTGACTTATACATTTTATGAATAATCAGCAATAGAAATTTTCCAAAAGGTATAAGGAGATTTCTATTAGTGTAGCGAATCCCCTTTTTCTACGTTTATCCGTAGAACGAAGAAAATCTAATGGCGTTTCAATGCGTTAGGCCAGAATTGAAACTCGTAGAACGAATTAAGTATCAAGAAGCAGTATTAGATTTTAAACAATATCTCAACAATTTGTGACTCTTTATCAAATCCAAATCAAAGGTGAATAAATTTTGAATGCATCTTTGAGAGAAATTTAACAATTTTTTGTTCAAACCCGTTCAAAAAAGGAGGTAAACCGCGGGTTGTGCTCAGTAGGACAGAAATTAGATCAAAAGCCTATACAAGGAGACTTCAAATATTTAAAATATTAGTTATTAATAAAGTCTATGTAATAAATATATCTCACGGTTGTCCAAAATCAACGAAATCATAAATAAAACTTCAAAATAAAACCGTTCGCTTTTGGAAACCCTTAATGTTTGGCTTGATACCTAAATCGAACGGGTACCGTACACAGATAAAAATTCTGAATTTTAATAGTGATGTAAACTAGAGTCGGTGTATAATGAGTCACGCCAAGAGTGAAGCCAAGTCTACCTATTGAACTGTCAAACCGGCTACCTATTGTGCAAAGTAAACAAACATTACGATGCTATGAATGGTCCACGAAAGGTATTGCAATAAAATATAAAATAAAATTGAAGAAATGATCATAAACACGCAGTGAGCATTAAATTGTCATGGGATACGTTTGCTAATGATCAGTAATGAGAACTTCTACTATTGTTTGATAAGATAATTTGACAAAATCACTGATATAATGAATCACTACAGCCGCAATTTTTTTTTCTAGCTAGAAGTAATTGATGTAGAAGTCCTCTGTTGCCAAGTGAAAAGAAAGGGAATCCTTCGAAAACCGTGATGCGAGTTCAACTGTTTTTCTCTTGGCGTGACTCATTATACACCGACTCTAATGTAAACATTCATTCACGTAAACTTGTATTTCATTTCACGCAGCCGAGCAACTTGAAAACAATGTTGTTAACAACAATGGGCTTTTGTATACAATATTTGCTACCTTGCATGAAATGTCTCAGAACTTTACATGATATATAATGTAAACTTATATGATATGTGACGCTCCATTTATGTGCATCATACTGAACAGAAATTTACACTACTTTTTCGAACTGTGTATTTTATTTGGCGGGTTTATTTGATTCGTACCGAGCAGATCTAATGTAATATTTTTAGCGCTTCTCTTCTGATTCACAATTCTCCCTATGCCATGCCACCGATGCCAAAGACGTCGTTTTCTCTGTTACCATCCAAGTAGGTATGCATTCTCTCGCGATGGCACAGCGCTGAGAGGTATTTCTCTCATGCTTTTCCGCTTCTTTCGCCATGCTTCCAACAAAGCTCCACCGTCAGTAGAACAAACAACCTCTGTACTATCCATCCATCAGTCCAGCTTCGTAGGTAATGACGTCACTCGTGTGCAAGTGAAACCGAATAGCACTTACCGATGAGTACAAGCGGGCCCACTCTATTTACCACCCCCTTTGAATTTCGCATCGCAGAGGATTCCTATCGTGAGCGTGCAAGACGAGCTCGGTAGCGTCATGGATGCGCTACACACGGACTCGCGGCCTTAGCGGTACCGTGTGTGTTTCATCCGGGTGATGGGTACCTTGCGGGACCCTTCGCCATCTGCTACCTCCCACTGTCCACTACCGGGAAGTCAATGGTTGTAAGCTCGCGTACAAGCAATTTCATTCATCCTCATGGTGCCATCGTAAGCATGCGCATTTGGAGCACATTTGTGCGTTTCCTCTCCACGTGTGCTCCTTCTCCATGGTTTCCTTTTGGGCTGGAGGAAAGTATCGATCAGTTTCCCCGACTTTTCCTCCACCGGGCTGGACCGGCGGACGTTGCTGCATTGAACTTGAAGCGAGTTTAAACTCGCTTGCACTGGATTGCGGGTTGGTTTGGTCTATCCTATACGTAGGATAAGAATCAAATCGGACGAGCGAAATTCTCACATCATGGTGTGACGTAAAAAGTGCGTGTTCGATTGGAGGTTGTTTTTGTGCCGCATTCCGGGAACATGGGAGGCTGAGGACACTGATTTTAGATGAATATCGTATTTCGCATCATTAATAATGCTTGCAAGAAAAGAAGCACAGGAACAGGTGTAATGAGATTTACTGAGCGTTCCTGTTGCTGGGCTACTAATATGGATTGAGGAGTGCGAATTTGCTCTGAACGGTAATATGACGTCCGTGATTTGATACTGATGCAGTCACTCCGCGGTGCGCATTTGTCCAAAATTTAATTTGAATTTTCAGTATGAGGCCGAGGGGCTAAATGGTTTATTCAACGGTACTCTTGGCTTTAGGATATTACCGCGAATGCCGCTACCCCGAATTTCGAACACATTTTCCTAGATTACACATTACTTAAAACCTAATTTAATCTATAATTAATCTTTTTAAATCTAGCACTAAACATATTTTAGGTCAAAATAAAGTCAAATTCGTTACAAAAATCATTAAAGGAACCCAAACAAAAATTAAAACAATTATTGAATCCAAAGTAACGGGGAATTGCGGAATCGTTGAGGAGGAGTATACCACGGAATCAGTTCCAGAAGATCGGGACAGGCCACGTTGCCTTTTGTGAGGTCGAAAATAAAAAGTCGTTGCAATAATAAGGACCTCGGACGGACGGAATACCACCTCTGTTGCTGAAAAACTGTTCAAAAGAACTAGCTAACCCAATTTCTCGCTTATTCAACCGATCACTTCACGAAAGAACCTTTCCGACAGCTTGGAAAGCTGCTTGCATCGTTCCTATTCACAAATCTGGCAACTGTAATCAGGTGACAAATTATCGCGGCGTATCTATACTTTACAGTCTCAGCAAAATGTTTGAAAGACTGGTGCACAACGTGCTATACAACGTAGCGTCTCCCATCAGTCCCATCATCTTTGATGGTCAGCATGGCTTTATGAAGCATCGTTCTACAACAACGAACCTCATGTGTTACGTCACCGCACTGTCCCGCGAAGTAGAAGAGAGGCGGCAAGTTGACGCGGTGTATGTTGACTTTGCGAAAGCCTTCGACACTGTACCGCACATCCTAGCCATGGAAAAACTGAAGCACATAGCTTTTCCAGATTGGCTTACAGAGTGGATATATTCGTACTTATGCGATCGTACTGCATATGTTGCGGTCAACTCGACTCGATCCCGCACTTTCAAAATCACGTCTGGTGTACCCCAAGGATGCGTTCTGGGACTATTAATATTCAACATTTTTATAAATGACCTAGCGGTGCCGGTGGTGTAGTGGTAAGCGTGATTACCTCTCACCTCATCAGGCCTAGGTTCAATCCCGGTTGTTACAAAGCTAGAAAGATCTTTTGAAGCAAAAGAAATTTCACTTGCTGCATTCCTTGACATTGAAGGTGCATTCGATAATTCATCTCACGATTCAATGACTACAGCTATGATGAAACGTGGTTTCGATCAAAGCATTGTAAATTGGATCAATGAAATGTTATCAAAAAGAGAAATATCAGCAAACCTTGGAAGCTCACTCATCAGTGTAAGAGCAACCAAAGGATGCCCGCAAGTAGGCGTGTTATCACCTCTATTGTGGTCTTTAATAGTTGATGATCTTCTGAAAAATTTAATAGCCCATGGCTTCGAAATAATTGGCTTCGCAGATGATATAGTCATAATTGTACGTGGCAAATATCATTGTATTATCGCTAACAGAATGCAAATTGCTTTAAATTTTGTCTCATCGTGGTGTGATAGGGAAGGATTAAACATAAATCCTTCTAAAGCTACTATCGTGCCATTTACCCGAAGGAAGAAATTTTCATTAGACAACATAAAGTTCCTGATGAATGTGGGCGTCTTAGTGGAATACCTGTATAATGAGAGAGAGAAGGATTAGTATTTTCCATTTAATTCCACTACTTTATTTGCTTATCCTTGACAGATACGCGTATTTCGTCTACAATGTGCAGACTTCTTCAGTGTCTTGTACTAATACAGTCGAGTATTAGTACAAGACACTGAAGAAGTCTGCACATTGTAGACGAAATACGCGTATCTGTCAAGGATAAGCAAATAAAGTAGTGGAATTAAATGGAAAATACTAATCCTTCTCTCTCTTATTAAACATAAGGTTGAAAGGCACACTTTTGGAACTTTCTAATGCTGTCAAATATCTTGGAGTAATCCTCGATAGTAAACTTAATTGGAATATGCACCTAGAGCAGGCAATAAACAAAGCTACTAATGCTCTATGGATATGCAAAAGAACATTCGGTAAACAGTGGGGACTGAAACCGAAAATGATCCATTGGATTTACTCGGCAATTGTGAAACCCAGGATTACTTATGGTGCATTGGTCTGGTGGCCAAAAACAAAAGAGAGTGTTGTTCAGAGAAAGTTAGAAAAACTCCAAAGGTTAGCAACTCTCTCAATAACAGGTGCAATGAGAAGTACACCATCGAAGGCATTGGATGCTTTGCTTTATCTGCTACCATTGCATCAATTTGTACAATTAGAAGCCGAAAAGTGTGCTCTAAGGATTACAAGGTCAGTTAAACTCTTTGAAGGAGACCTTAGAGGACATCTTACGATTCTAAAAACTGTTAGTATCAAATCTCTAGTAAGGAACAACGAAGACTGGATGGAGAAAAGATACAACTTCAATCGACTTTTTCAAGTAGTTGACCCTGGGCGTAATTCATGGCAATTTGGTGGCCCGGTTCTTCGTCCAGGATCGATTGTTTTTTATACAGATGGTTCAAGATTATCGGTTCCGGTGGGAATCTTCAAAAGTGGAGGAAAACTGGAAGAACACTTCCATTGCTAGGCAGTCGAAGCGATTCATTAATCCAAACATTTCTGTGACCCACAAAGTCCTGGAACTTTCTAAAAAAGATCTTAGTATATATGCAGGTCTTATAACAGGTCATTGTCCGAGCCGTTATCACTTGAAGCTGATTGGAAAACTTCAAGATGATGTATGTCGCTCCTGTGGCATAGAAAAGGAAGACTCGGAACATTTGCTATGCCACTGTCCGGCAATTTTCAATAAAAGGCGTAAGTTCTTCGACAAGGGGCTGATAGAACCCTTTGACATTTGGAGAACAACTCCCAGTACGGCAGTGCACTTTATTCGAAGTATAATGCCGTGCTGGGATAATGCTATTAGTCAAACGATGGCGATCACTTCTAATAATTGTGATACGGCATCTTGATACAGCTAAAGAAAAAAATGGGGAATATATCACAATAGATCAGAAAAATGGTCGCAGTGATAAAAATACCCGACAAGGAAAAAAAAATCCCAGTCGGCACCGCCGGGATGTTCTGAGGCATAACATCTCTGATCACGCCTTCCTTCGGAAGGGAAGTAAAGGCGTTGGTCCCCGGTTCATGAGTTGATCGGTCGATATGTGTAGGGTCCAGGTATGAGAGCTGCCTTCCTGGCGTCGGTAGCATTGGTGCTCAGCACGGAAAACAAGAGCGACGGAAAACAAATCAAGGAAAAAAAATAAATGACCTTTGTCTGCTGCTTTCCTCGTTTAAGGTGATACTCTAGGGAAGCCTTAGCGTGAAACTTCAAAGGCATAAATGTCAGCATCCACAAAACATACAAATTTGAAATTGCTACTCTCTTTTTGTAGTAGCACAGTAAACAAGGAAAAGCAATTTCAATTTTGTATGTTTTGTGGAAGCTGACATTTGTGTCTTTAAAGTTTTACGCTAAGGCTTCCTTAGAGTACGTACGCATATCTTCGTAATGGGACAAGGATCTTCAATGTCTGCTAGGATATTTTGGGATACGAGATGGCACGCCAGAACCACTGGTTCAAATCTTTTTCACGGAATAAATCACGAGATGAGGAATCATTTATCAGCTCCAAATATTTATCCTGTGTCATACTTCAGAGTCCATGGAACATGGCAACATTTCCAATACTAACCTTTCGGGGCCAGTTTTGCTTGAATGCTTGAATATCGTCTTGGAAGTGAATTAGATGGGTTTTCTAACCCTCTGGGATGATCTAGCCCTCGGCTGAAAATCTCATTAATTAAGTATATAAAAATAATAATAACAATAATGAACTGTCCGCATCGTGCTATCTTGCCGTGTGGATCTATTTGTTTTTTGCTGAAGGAAGTGTTACTACTACCTAAAGCTACAACAAATTTAAACAACACTTTTCAGTGCTCAATATATCTGTAAATTTTCTACCTTGTTTGATTCTTATTTCTCTTCGATCCTTGTTTGGACCCTACCCGAGGTAAACCTTCTTGGATATGGATTTGGAAAATTCCTCTTCGATCCTTCAGATTCTTATAATAATCTGCTTGGAAGTCGATTTGGCTAAAAAATTTACTGCCGCCATGGCGCCTAAACGCAAAAGAAAGGGGCAATCTCTTGATCCCCCTTCTGATGAAATTAATTTGAGCAATCAATTTGATTTGCTCACGCAGGATGAGAATGATCCATCATACAGACAACACTCCACTAAACTTTCCCGACTTAATACCACGAACGAAAAGGTCCCCCCTATTGTGATCACCACTTCCGATTTCCTTGCTCTTCACACGGAACTTTTGAACTTAAGTTTTCACTGCAAATTTGCCATCAGGGTGAATTCCGTGTATTGGCTGAATCATTGGATGGATTTAAATGTCTTCTCAAGTAACTTACTGAGAAGCAGCACAAACTTTTTACTTACGACACCAAAACTGAACGTGTGTTCAAGGTTGTCATGCAAGGACTGCCCAGTAGTGGATCCCTGGATCAGATCAAAGATGAACTGGCAAAATTACTTGGAGTTGTGCCACTCTAAGTAATCAAAATGAAAATGAAATCCCGTCCTGGCGATTCGCGCAACGTGATTTCTAATGATTTTTATTTAGTTCACTTCAAGTCTAGTGAACTTAACAACCGAGTGAAGTGGGAACACTGATTCCTCTCACGCAAAGGACGACTGTCCTGTGAAGGAAGATCCTAAGAAATTTAAATGTTCAAATTGTGGTGAAATCCAATTTTTGGGAAGTTAAGACTCGCAAAGCGATCTTACAATCTCGTTCTAACCGTCAGGTAGGAAACGCTCCACGTTTCCGGCCAGGTACAAATTCCTCTGCTGTTAACAACGATCAGCGAGGAACAAATTCTACATTCGTACCCGTAGGTACAAATATCACCCCTGCTTCAAATGTTTCATCTGTACCTACTCCCCTCGCTGCTAACAATGTTCAGCGCGTTAATGGAGTTACCTATGCTGCTATTGCAGCGGGTAGAAATCAAAATACTAACCAAAGTAATTCTAACGGAAATTTAGACAATTTTGACTTAGGAAGCATTACTGCCCCTAAAATGGAATTTTTACAGAGATCATTAATTGACATGATTTCTGAAATGCTTAAATCTAACTCCATGTTTGATGCTATTCAAACTGGAGTAAAATTTGCTAATAATATTGTCATGACTTTTTCAGTAATGGATTTTAAAGCTTCAAATATTTTAAATTGGAATGCTCGATCTCTTAAAGATAATGAAGACGAGCTTTTAAACTTTTTGAGAGTTCATAACGTGCATATTGCCGTTATAACTGAAACGTTCCTTAAACCTGACCTAAGGTTAAGAAAGACGCAAATTATTTCATTTATAGAAATGATCGTCTTGATGGACCCTGAGGTGGCGTTGCCATCATTGTTCAAAGACGAATTAAACATAAAATTCTTTCTTCATTTGAAACCAAAGTTTTTGAAATTTTGGGAGTATGTGTTGAAACAAAATTTGAACAACTTACGTTTATAGCTGCCTATTTGCCATTCCAATGCGTAGGCCAGCAAAAGAATTTTCTCAAGGATGACCTTCAGAAACTTACCCGTCATAGATCTAAATTATTCATTATTGGTAATTTTAATGCAAAACACCGCTCATGGAATAATGCTCAAAGCAATTAGAATGGTAATATTCTGTTTGATGATTGTTCTGCAGGTTATTACACTATTCAATATCCAAACAGCGCAACATGCTTTTCTTCTGCAAGAAATCCCTCAACTATTGATTTGGTCTTAACTGATTCATGTCGACTTTGTAGCCAATTGGTTACCCATGCTGCCTTCGGCTCCGATCACCTTCCAGTAACTTTTGAAATATCCCAAGAAATAATTTGTAATCCCAACAGCTCTACTTTCAATTACCATAGAGCTGATTGTGAGCAATATCGAACATTTATGGAATATAACTTCGATCCAAACATTCCTTTGCAAACCAAAGATGAAATTAATTATGCTCTTGAATCTCTGACTACTTCTATAGTTGAAGCAAGAGCTGCCTCAGTACCAAAATGCGAGGTTAAATTCGATTCAATTATAATAGACGACGATCTTCAGCTCTTGATCCGTCTTAAAAATGTCCGTAGGAGAAAATATCAAAGAACACGCGATCCTACCATGAAAGTTATCTGGCGGGATTTGCAAAAACAAATTAAAAAGCAATTCTCTGCCCTGAGGAACAAAACCTTTGAAAATAATGTTTCTTAATTAGACCCGAGTTCCAAACTCTTTTGGAAACTAACAAACAAATTTAAAAAACCTCAAAAGCCTATTCCAGCGCTTAAAGAAGGTGGTAATATTGTGATCACAAATTTGTAAAAAGCTCAGAAACTTGCTAAGCAATTCGAGAGTTCCCATAATTTCAGTTTGGGTCTTACTAGTCCTATTGAGAATCAGGTTGCTCGAGATTATCTGAATATTTCCTCTTGGGAAAATATTTTTTAAGATTCCTGCGGGACTGATTTGGACGTAGTAAGATCTATAACTAAAAAGTTTCATAATATGAATGCTCCGGGCGATGATGGAATTTTCTATATTCTCATAAAAAAAAACTCCAATATGTTTCCATTTGGCATACTTTCCTGATAAATGGAAAATGCAAAAGTTGTTCCAATTTTGAAGCCGGATAAAAATCCAGCTGAAGCTTCTAGCTACCGTCCCATAAGTTTGCTTTCTTCAATAAGTAAACTTTTTGAAAAGATTATTTTAAATAGAATGATGCTTCACATCAATAGGAACTCAATCTTTGTATATGAGTAGTTTGGATTTCGCCATGGGCATTCAACTGCTCATCAACTCTTAAAAGTTACCAATTTAATTCGTTCAAACAAATCTGAAGGCTGCTCAACTGAAGTTGCTCTTCTAGACATAAAAAAAAGCATTCGACAGTGTTTGGCATGAAGGTTTGATTGATAAATTGCAAAAAAAAAATAAGTTTCCACTCCATATTATGAAATCAGTTCAAAATTATTTAGCTGACAGAACTCTGCAGGTAAATTATCATCAAATCTAATCGAATACCTGTTAGAGCAGGAGTCCCTCAGGGTAGCATTTTTGGGCCTATATTGTATAACATTTTCACTTCGGACCTCCCTGATTTGCCTCAGGGTTGCCACAAATCTTTATCCGCTGATCACACAGGCATTTCCGCTAAAGGAAAAAGTCTTCGTGTTATTTGCAGCAGACTGCAGAAAAGTTTAGATATTTTCTCTTCTTATTTTCAAAAATGGAAGATTTCTCCCAAGGTTTCCAAAACTCAACTTATAATATTTCCAAATAAGCCTAGAGCTTCCTTTTTGAAACCTAGTAGTAGTCACCTAGTCACTATGAACGGAGTTCCAATTTCCTGGTCAAACCAAGTGAAATATCTTGGATTAATACTTGACCAAAAATTAACTTTTAAAGATCACATTGAGGGCATTCAAGCCAAATGTAACAAATATATAAAATGTTTGTATCCTCTTATAAACAGAAAATCCAAACTTTGCCTGACGAATAAACTTCTAATATTTAAACAAGTTTTCAGACCGGCCATTCTTTACGCTGTGCCAATATGGTCTTGTTGTTGCACTACCAGGAAAAAAGCACTTCAAAGGATTCAGAACAAAGTTCTGAAAATGATTTTGAAGTTGCTTCCCTGGTACAGTACTATCGAGGTACATAGAATTTCGAATGTTGAGACTTTAGATGAAATGTCCAACAAAATAATTAATAATTTCAGGTAAAAATCGTTGCAATCCTGAACGGTTAATTCCCTTTATACTTAGATAAGATTAAGTTTTAGTTTTTAGTTTTAGGATTTCAATTGTTATACTGACATGCAGGTTTAAAATACTGAATTGCCAAGGCAGGAACAATGTAAAAACACTTAGATATATATCATAACAATTAAGGCTGGTAAGTAACTGTAGTAACTGGAGCACCTAGGTTAAAATGAAATGTAATTTATTTTGAATTTGGAACAAATAAAGATTTAAAAAAAATGGACAAAAACGATATTTGCTACTATCAAACATCCGAAATATATTTCATGCTTGATATTCGGGACCAACAGAGTTCTTTGACATCTTTGAGAACCTCACATGAAAGGTCAGAAATGAGGTTTAAGAATCAGATATAATTGATCAGGTTGTGATTACATATTTGTGTCCAATATGCCCGAACTTGTACTAGAACGTGTCTCAGAAGAATTTATTTAGACTAGATTTGAATTTTATCAAAGTTTGGAGTCTACACTAAAAAAAATCCACACATTTTTATTAACGAATTTCCATGTGAAATTCCACATGATTTTCATGTGACCACACATAAACAGAATCCACCCAGAAGCACACATGAAATTTCTGAGTCAAATGAGTAGTCTGTGTGGTTACACATGGCTTTTATGTGTACACATATTAAGTATGTGCCCGACACATAGATCATTTGTTGATCACATTGCACATTGCACATCACAATGTATGACAACTGCCGTTGTGTCTACTTCTTGTTTCTGAAAAATCAGTGAATGCTAAGATTTCTGTGAATTGGCAATACCAAATTGACCTGTGATTTGATGTGAGCTTTTAAAGGCAAATTCGTTACTCTCAACATTGGTCGTAAAAAAGTGACTAAATTTTAAGAAATAGTGACCTTAGTGACTGACTAGAAAATAGTGAACAGGTTACTCAAAAGTGACCTGATGTCGGTTTTGCGGTTGGATTAGCAGCTTCTACAGACCGGTAATTTTATTTTACAACGGTTTTTTTTTTATTTCGAGGCTGAACTAGCCACCCTCTGACTGTACCTATGAGTCTTACCCTTACGAACATTGTTGGCTGGATCACCTTCCTGTAGATACTTACTTTTTTTTTCCAAAACCATCACCTTGGTGTAAGATTAAAACCGACCGACATCATACCGATCCACACTGCGAAGAAACGCAAATGGAAGCGAAACCATAACTTAGGATTGTTTGAATAAATTGTGTGCCAAAACAAATACGCCATTGTGAAAAATTACATTTGTTTCCAAATGCACATGATATCGACTTTCCATGCCAGAAAAAAAATAATAATTAGCAGTTCGTTTGGATAGCAATCAGTAATGGCTTAACAACTTTTTCCACAAGCGTCAGATCGGTTTTGCGGTCCTGGAAGAAATGTTTCCTTGTAAAATTGCTGATAGTTATCTAATTGACTTATTTTAACAGTAAGTTTTCTCATAGGAAACAATATGTGAAACATTTTAAATAACATTTTATGCAAGAAGTACAAAAAAAAGCAATTTTACCAAAAGTTGTTGTTCTACATTTTTTTTCTACGTGAGCAGTTCATAATATTTTGTTTAAAAAAGGATAGTAAGCATTAAGTTTAAAAATCTTAAAAATGCTCTTGAAGTACTGAAGCTAAATTTCATTATTGAAATACATAAAAACAATTGAATTGAACAGTACCGGTCGAGAAAAAATGATAAAAGTATTATTTTAAACGAATTTTCAAAATTTAATGTTTAAAATATGAATCTCAGTAAAAATTTTATAAAACTTCGTATATCTCAGTTGTTTGAAAATGTTTAGCTTTAATATTTTCAGCATTTTATCAATAAAAAAAATACCTTCTAAAACTTTGCCCAAGACAACAAACCTCTATCTTGCAAAATCAAAAAGTTTGAATCGCTGCGCCATCTCTACGGTCAAATCTTAAACTATATGTATCCACCAAATGATCCAAGAAACTTCACTGAAGACGTCAACTCAATTGAATGCAATCACAGAGCGTTATTTTTTTTTCCAGCTAGATATAATTCCTGCAAAGATTTTCGAAAAACCAAATTTTTCAATATACTGTTGAAATGTCAAACCGAACAAACTTCTTCTTAAGAATTGGTTGGCATAGAAAGTTCTCAATATACAACTCTGGAAATGCTATAACGAACATTAAGTTGGGGATAGGCACAATCTCTTGTTAGAGCGACCAAGCTAGTGTTAACCCAATCGTTCTTATTACACATCGTAAGTGTGTGCACCCTCTGTGTACGGAATTCATAGTCTGCCTACACAGCCGATTTCTTCAGCCAGCTGAGCGTCAGCTCGTGGTGTAAAATCAATATTAATTACAAAACAGCCGTTTTTCAATTCACCTTCTTCCTGTGCTTCCGCGCTAGGTCACGGAATCTCCGGAACACAAGGCATAAGATAAAGTTTTCCCACTCGACCGCAACCGCGGAACGGCACTGTCCGTGGCGTGGCGGCAACCATCAGCGTCATGCTGCGGTATGCCTTAAATTGCTTCACTTTTTCGCTCCCTCCACCGACCGTTCCCCGCCCTCCTGCTGACCGTTCTAGTGTGCTATAATTCGCAGCAAAGACCTTGCCCCTGGTCATGACGAAAATAGGACCTGCCTTTACCTTCAGCTGGTTACATTCACCTACCTTTCTACGAACAACAGGATGCATGAAGATATACCTACATATAGTACGGCATGGATTGCAACTCTGGCTGTGAAGAGAGGTGGGAAATCGAGTAAGTTATGACTTAGACCCTTTAATCATGCAACCGATGACCTTCGAAGTTTGTCTGCTTCAGGATTTTGTGGGAATTGCATCATGAATCGTATGCCATAAAGGTTCAAAATACGAAACATGTAAACGATTTGTGTTCGGATCAGATCAGCAGATAGTTTTCCGTACTTTGAATTATGATGCCATACGAAATGCCATCTACCAAACTATTTTTGAATTATGAAGCTTGACTATTACGTGGGCGACCAAACACTGAAAACCCATTCATTCATTGATTCATTCATCCGGTTCCTGTTGTTCTAATGCGCATGCACTTACCGACTGATATTTTTGGTATGCACTTCACCTTGGCCGAATCCATGGCCGAATCAATGTATCCAAATTTATCCACCGAGAAGTGTCCAGCTCGGCAACCAACAACGTTCGGTTACAGCCAACTTCTGGATCAACGTCGATGACGTTGAAAGATCAAGGACTTTCCAATTTTAGTTTCAGGATCATGTCAAGTGAACGGCAATACCGAGTTGTCGAATTTTATCATCAGGATACGGTTAAGTGGTAAGTGGCAATTGAGAAGTGATACCTCAATTTCAATTGGTAAAATATGCATAGCTAGTGGGCGATGAACAGAGACTGTTAGCGGTGCGAAATTAACTTGTGACGTACTTACTAAACTGAATTGCTTGAAAACAACAACATGAGAAATATGTCAGTTTAAATCCTGATGAATGTGGGCGTCTTAGTGGAATACCTGTATAAAGAGAGAGAGAGAAAGATTAGTAATTTCCATTGTATTCCACTACCTTATTTACTTATCCTTAACAGATACACGTATTTCGTCTACAATGTGCAGACTTCTCCAGCGTCTTGTACTAATACTCGACTTGACTTGAGACTATATTTTTGATTGTTCCTGCCTTGGGAATTCAGTTTTTTTAAACAGGTCAGTATAACAATTGAAATCTTAAAACTAAAAACTAACACTAAATCTTATCAAAGTATATTGCAATTGAGGATTGCAACGATTTTGTCTGAAATTATTAATTATTTTGTTGGACATTTGCTCTAAAGTCTCAACATTCGAAATTCTATGTACTTCGATAGTACTGTACCAGGGAGGCAACTTCAAAATCATCTTCAGAACTTTGTTCTGAATCCTTTGAAGTGCTTTTTTCCTGGTAGTGCAACAGCTAGACCATATTGGCACGGCTTTGCTTTACAGGTCTAAAAACTTGTTTAAATATTAGAAGTTTATTCGTCAGGCAAAGTTTGGATTTCCTGTTTATAAAAGGATACAAACATTTAATATATTTGTTACATTTAGCTTAAATGCCCTCTATGTGATCTTTAAAAGTTAATTTTTGGTCAAGTATTAATCCAAGATATTTCACTTGGTTTGACCAGAAAATTGGAACTCCGTTCATAGTGACTATGTGACTACTACTAGGTTTCATAAACGAAGCTCTAGGCTTATGTGGAAATATTATAAGTTGAGTTTTGGAAGCGTTGGGAGAAATCTTCCATTTTTGAAAATAAGAGGATAAAATATCTAAACTTTTCTGCAGTCTGCCAGCAAATAACACGAATACTTCTTCCTTTAGCGGAAATGCCTGTGTCATCAGCGAACAAAGATTTGTGGCAACCCTGAGGCAAATCAGGGAGGTCCGAAGTTAAATATAGGCCCAACCCAAGTAACAATCCAGTAACCATTTAGCATTCACTCTGATTTATGATGGTTTTATAACGACAATGAACAATCCAATTAGTTTAAATATAGCATTTCAAAGTGTAAAACATTCCTGCTTAGTAATTCAGCTTTTTGTTGTTGTAAAAACCTTTTATAGTCTTGCAAGAAAGTCAAAAACTGTCTTGTTTTAAAAATAAATTTAAAACAGTTATCAATCCCTCCTTAAAGCTGTTCTGTAATTCAAGCATAAACGTCATTAGCAATTGTTTATTAATGTCTTGATAAAATACTTTATAAACGTGTTCTATCTTTATAAAAGCAACCATAAAATCATTTGGTTTTGCATTAGAGCAAAAAGCATTTATTGTTGCTTTTTAGGCTTTTTAAAGTGCATCATTAACTCCCCAATTACTCTGTTTACAAATTGAGCTTAAAAAATGGTTCCTCATAATTAATAAATTCCAATTTTATGACAAGGAAATCTTATAGAATAGACGAAGTAGGATGAAAAATTAAAGTCGATTTCAGAAAAATTTACTTCCTTAGAAGAATCAGCACACCATCAACGACTGACCATCTGGCGGAGAAGAGTAAACTGAGCGGTGCCATAAAACATTGTCGAAAGTTAAAACACATACCAGCCTTCTCCAGATCTTGCGAAGTATCAACCTACAGCAAACCACTGAAACTGTTCGTAAGCGGAGATTAGCTGGTTTCCGATCCATAGCCGCGATTTTAGACTCAAATCTTCGAAAATGTCATTCAAGCGTACATCCCTGCATCGTTGGATGGTGCACTTCTGTTACCATCCGGAAGAAGGGGATCTTTTTCGGGAACGATTGCACTTCCAGCTGTTCGACATGCGAAATGTTGTAAAACAGTATCGCAAACTATCTGAGTAACTGCTTCCAATCCATCGGGAGAAAACCGCCTGGAAGAATCCTGGATCTCACAGCGCAACTATCGAAAGATAAACAAACTTTGACGTTTAACTTTTTGCAGTCAACTTTGCCTCCATAAATGCCGACATAAATCGGAACGGGTTAGGATCAAGCAAAATGGCTTTAGATTAATACAATTCAGCCTGCAAGTTTTCTTCATAAAAGCCATTTTAAACCCTTATTAATTTGTCAAGGAATTCTTGAAAGCAAAACAACTTTTTCACAAATGACCCATGAAAATCAACTTTTATGCCACCGCCATGTTACAATTAGTTTGCTTGTTTTTTACAATCTTCGATTTTCAATCTATATTTCCTTAGATATAACTATATTTTGGTAAATTTTGCAATGAGCAAACATTTAAATGCGAAAATAATAAAAACAATCTCGCCCAAGCTCGATCTGAAGAACATATTTTTTTTTTCAATGTTTAATAATTAGTCTAATTGACGTTTTACGAGGGTGAACTTAATTTTTTCGATGTTTTCACGTACATTTCACATAAAATTTAATATGGCACTTAAAACTAGGGCACTTAATGAGAACTATTGTAATAAATTTGGATATTCAACAAGATTTTTATACCATCAGTTTCTATTTTCATTATTTTGATAAGATCGGATTCATAAATCCTTTTCTATCTTGATTGATGCTTTCCTAGTGGATTCAGCATGCGTCTAGGGGAAATGGCTCGGAAAGGGTTTTTATTGTTGCTAAATAGCTTTTATTGTAGCTTTCAAATGGTTATCAATGCGTTCGTCACACAACCTTTTGCAGTAGATCAATCTTGAAGAGCTTCGAGAATACACCCTTCAGAACCTTCTCCAGGGTGGGCCAACTAGACATATTCTAGTCTTAATGAGGTTTTGGTGGATGCATTAATGACAAAATAGCCTTGACCAGGGTTTTATGAATGTTGTTTTACAAGTATTTCATAAAACTTAAAATGTTACTTGGGAAGAATGCTACCCTGAGGAACTCCTGCTCTAGCAGGTAGTCGATTAGATTTGGAATTTTGATAATTTACCTGCAGAGTTCTGTCAGCTAAATAATTTTGAACATATTTCATAATGTAAAGTGGAAAATTAAACTTTTTCAATTTTGCAATCAAACCTTCATGCCAAACATTGTCGAATGCTTTTTCTATGTCTAGAAGAGCAACTCCAGTTGAGTGGCCTTCAGATTTGGTTGAACGAATTGAATTGGTAAGAATTGATGAGTAGTTGAATGCCCATGGCGAAATTCAAACTGCTCATCTGCAAAAATTGAGTTCGTATTGATGTGAAGCATCATTCTATTTAAAATTATCTCTTCAAAAAGTTTACTTATTGAAGAAAGCAAACTTATGGGACGGTAGCTAAATAGAAGCTTCAGTTGGATTTTTATCTGGCTTCAAAATTGGAACAACTTTTACATTTTTCCATTTATCGGGAAAGTATGCCAAATGGAAACATCTGTTAAATAATTTTACCAAGAAAGACAAGGGAGTTTTTTGATGGGGATATAGAAACTTTTTAGTTAAAGACCTTACTTCGTCCAAATCAGTCCCCCAGGAATCATCAAAAACATTTTCCCGAGAGAAAATATTCAGATAATCCCGAGCAACCTGATTCTCAATAGAACTAGTAAGACTCAAACTGAAATTATGGGAACTCTCGAATTGCTTATCAAGTTTCTGAGCTTTCTGAAATTTGTGATCAATATTTTACCACCTTCTTTAAGCGCTGGAAAAGGCTTTTGAGGTTTTTTTTCGAAAAATTTGTGAGTTTCCAAGAGGGTTTGGAACTCGGGTCTAATTTAGAAACATTATTTTCAAAAGTTTTGTTCCTCAGGGCAGATAATCGTTTTTTAATTTGTTTTTGTAAATCCCGCCAGATAACTTTCATGGCAGGATCGCGTGATCTTGGAAATTGTCTCCTACGGACATTTTTCAGATGGATCAAGAGCAGAAGCATAGAGGTAACTCAAAGACCAGAAGGTCCCGTTGAAACGAGCTCAACTTTTTGGCTCAGCTCTGGTACTATCTTCGGTCCCAAGCTAATCGATGCACCCCTCGAAACATAGGAAAATCCATGAACCCCTCATTTTATCTGTCAAACTTTCATAGCAAATTAAAACAAACATAGTGTAGTACTGGAATTTATACTAGAATGGGGTTCGTTAATCGATTTGCTTGGGACCAATAGGCTAGTCAAGCAGTGAGCCAATTTAAAAACGTTATTTTCGTATTGATTGTTGGCAGAAGATCGTCGTCTATTATAATTGAATCGAATTTAACCTCGCATTTTGGTACTGAGGCAGCTCTTGCTTCAACTATAGAAGTAGTCAAAGATTCAAGAGCATAATTAATTTCATCTTTGGTTTGCAAAGGAATGTTTGGATCGAAGTTATATTCCATAAATGTTCGATATTGCTCCCAATCAGTTCTATGGTAATTGAAAATAGAGCTGTTGGGATTACAAATTATTTCTTGGGATATTTCAAAAGTTACTGGAAGGTGATCGGAGCCGAAGTCAGCATGAGTAACCAATTGGCTACAAAGTCGACATGAATCAGTTAAGACCAAATGAATAGTTGAGGGATTTCTTGCAGAAGAAAAGCATGTTGGGCTGTTTGGATATTGTATAGTGTAATAACCTGCAGAACAATCATCAAACAGAATATTACCATTGGAATTGCTTTGAGCATTATTCCATGAGCGGTGTTTTGCATTAAATTCACCAATAATAAAAATTTTAGACCTCTGACGGGTAAGTTTCTGAAAGTCACCCTTGAGAAAATTCTTTTGCTGGCCTACGCATTGGAATGGCAAATAGGCAGCTATAAACGTAAGTTGTCCAAATTTTGTTTCAACAGAAACTCTCAAAGTTTCAAAAACTTTGGTTTCAAATGAAGAAAGAATTTCACGTTTGATTCGTCTATGAACAATGATGGCAACGCCACCACAGGGTCCATCAAGCCGATCATTTCTATAAATGAAATAATTTGCGTCCTTCTTATTCTTATGGTCAGGTTTAAGGAACGTTTCAGATATAACAGCAATATGCACGTTATGAACTCTCAAAAAGTTAAATAGCTCGTCTTCATTATTTTTAAGAGATCGAGCATTCCAATTTAAAACATTTAATGCTTTAAAATCCATTACTGAATTTTGAAGTCATGACAATATTATTAGCAAATTTGACTCAAGTTTGAATAGCATCAAACATGGAGTTAGATTTAAGCATATCAGAAATCATGTCAATGAATGATTTCTGTAAAAATTCCATTTTAGGGGCAGTAATGTCAAAATTGTCAAAATTTCCGTTAGAACGTTGGTTAGTATTTTGATTTCTACCCGCTGCAATAGCAGCATAGGTAGCTACATTAACTCGCTGAACATTGTTAGCAGCGATGGGAGTAGGTACAGATGAAAAATTTGAAGCAGGGGTGATATTTGTACCTACGGGTACGAATGTAGAATTTGTTCCTCGCTGACCGGAATTTGTACCTGGTCGGAAACGTGGAGCGTTTCCTACCTGTCGCTTAGAACGAGATTGAAGGATCGCTTTGCAAGTTTTACATTCCCAATAATTGGATTTGTGGTTTTCACCTCAATTTGAACATTTAAATTTCTTAGGATCTTCCTTCACAGGACAGTCGTCCTTTGCGTGAAAGGAATCACCACAATTCATGCATTTAGCTGGCGTGTAGCGATTTTTAGTTCCGTGACCCCATCCCTGGCACTTACGGCACTGGGTGAGGTTTTGGAAATTTTCTCCAGTCTTCCTGAAGTGTTCCCACTTCACTCGGATATGGAGCATAAGGCTAGCTTTTTCTAAGGCCTTAAGGTTGTTTAGTTCACTAGATTTGAAGTGAACTAAATAAAAATCATTAGAAATCCCGTTGTGCGAATCGCCAGGACGGGATTTCATTTTCATTTTGATTACTTGGAGTGGCACAACTTCAAGTAATTTTGCCAGTTCATCTTTGATCTGATTCAGGGATCCACCATTGGGCAGTCCTTGCATGACAACCTTGAACACACGTTCAGTTTTGGTGTCGTAAGTAAAAAGTTTGTGCTGCTTCTCAGTAAGTTACTTGAGAAGACATTTAAATCCGTCCAAGGTTTCAGCCAATACACGACATTCACCCCGACGTCCAATTTGTAGTGAAAACTTAACTTTCACGAAGTTCAAAAGTTCCATGCGAAGAGCATGGAAATCGGAAGTGGTGATCACAATAGGGGGAATCTTTTCCTTCTTGGCATTAAGCCGGGAAAGTTTACTAGAATTTTTCTTGGATGATGGATCATTCTCATCATCCGTGAGCAAATCAAATTGATTACTCATTAATTTCATCGGAAGGGGGTCAAGAGTTTGCCCCTTTTTTTTGCGTTTAGGCGCCATGGCGGCAGTAAATTTTTATCCAAATCGACTTCCAAGCAGATTACTATAATAATCTGAAGGATCGAAGAGGAATTTTCCAAATCGATATTCAAGAAGGATTACCTCGGGTTGGGTCCAAACAAGGATCGAAGAGGAATAAGAGTTGAACAATGTAGAAATTTTTTACAGGTTGAGCACCGAAAAGTGCTGTTTAAATTTGTTGTAACTTTAGGTAGTAGTAACACTTCCTTCAGCAAAAAGCAAATAGTTCCGCACGGCAAGAGAGCACGATGTGGACTGAGTTGTTTTCATGTGATTTCCGTGATGGGAAGAACATGGCTGGCAAGGGGTAGCGGTTTTTCTTAGTCAGTATCATAGAGACGTTTCGGAATATTAACTGCATTCGAGAGCTTCAAGGACTATTTGGGGTACAATATTCAAGAAGACATACGAAAAACATTGAAAAGTGATAGAGAAAGAGAGAGAAGAGTATTCCACTACAGATGCCGATTATTCAACAGGACTCAACGAGAATCGAGATGACAAAGATTCAGCAGCAAGGACACAGTACATAAGCGGTGAAATCAAACTGATTACAACTAGATATAAAAATATGAAATGCATCCTATTAAATACGTGCCATCTACAAAGCAGGAATTGCTTTGATGATGGAAGTGTACAACGCAGTACCAATATACATACTCAACAGAGCTATCACCTTTCAACTTCCAGGCTAAAATTGTTTGCAATGGGATCAGTATAAGATAATAATAGATTATATTGCAAACATTTTTCTTTGTAGAACATTTACTTTTATCTATCTACAGACTCGCATAGGTCACGCCCAAGCGTTGTTGATTTTGAATTGGTTTATGATTTTAAAAATGCAATTGTTCCTGAATTTCACAGCAGACTGAATAACATAAGTTGGCAAAACCTTTTAAAAGATGAAAACAACATGGACAAGGCTGTTGACATATTTTATACTAGCTTATACAATATAATTGAAGTATTCGTTCCTAAAATACTAAAGAGAATAGTGAACAGCACCAAATATCCTGTGTGGTATACACAAGAAACAGATATATTAAAAACAGGAAGCGAAAAGCACACAAGTCGTATAAAAAGTTTAAAAATGCACAAAATTTCGAAAAATACGTTGTTATTTGCAGAAAAATTGAGGCAGAAATTTCGTCTGCATATGAGAATTTCAGTTCAAGAGTAGAGAACAATATAAAATCTGATCCCAAAACGTTCTTTAACTTCGCGAACGAAAAAATGAAGTCATGTACATTCTCATCACGCATGCAGTTTGAAGAGTTCTTTTTGTTTATTAATTTATTTGATAAGGCTCAACCGAATTAACTTAACAGAGCCGAGGATTCTTGGTCACTATACAATACATCTTAAAACTATAGTCAAAAGGTACAACACAATAAACACTTTATCTTCCGCTTTCCAAAAAGCCTCCTCCATCAGAACTGGAGCCGCTTCTAGTAGTTTCATTGTATGGCAAATTGTTGTACGCCAACGAGGGTCAGAGCGCGTCCATTTCAGCAATGGACGCAAAACGTGGTCAGCACTCACACACTCATCACGAAACGGTTGATTTGTAAAGTCGACGACGCATCGACCGAAAGAACTGCTGATGAAGAACAATTAGGAGGACCACACAATGGTTGCTGCCGAGAGAACAGACGATCGAGTGGCACACATCGAGAGTGGTCTGCTTTTGTCGACAGCCGAGTTTGAAGAGTTTGATAGCACTGATAGTGAGGATATTTGTAACCAATTTGCTCGCTTTTTCCAAAACATAGGGTATACGTCCCTAACCTCGGTCTAATATGCAGCCATCGATTACGTTTTTAATCATAACTCATCAATGAATTTACCTGCAAACGATATTCTACTGCTAAATGGTATGCTTAGATATGCTTATCATGTCGTTTGCTATCAGAAACCACGAAAAGTTGAAAAACTTACTTTTTTTAAGACAATAACTCACGAGGGAAATGTATGTAATATGGGTCTATTGTCCCCAAATTGGGTCTATTTATGGATGCAACTTCGTCCTATCTTGTTTGATCCTCAAAAAAACGCTCTTGGTAACGTTTTCTGATGTATTTTTTTTTATCACTATCACTGTTAACTTAATGCTCTTCATTCCTCAAAACATTTCTTAGAGAAAATTTTACGAAAACTACATTAAATCACTCAATTTAAAAATTAAAAATTAAAAATTTCGCTTATCGTCTTTTGACCGCAGAATATCTAAATCAGAACATTGTGATGTTCATTATACAGGTTTGGCAGAAAAAATCTCCCTTCCTGTTCGTTCCTTATCATCCAAATGCAAAACAACATTGTTGACGTTACTCTTATTGCTATATGCTGTCAAATGAATTTCATGGGCCATAGTTAGGAACATAGAAAAGAAATGTGTCCCTAAAGTTGGGTCCATGTTTTACTTGTGAAAACGTTGTTAAACAATTAAAATAAACATAAAATATTCAAACAGCAACTGTAAGTTTTACGTCTAGTGTGTATTATCAGGTAATTCCAATCAATAAATGCCATAATCAGGCCATTTGATGATCGTCAGTCAACCTTCCCATCTTAACCTTATAAGTCATGGCGGCTAAAAACTCCGAACATTGTGATATTCTCAACCAGTTTTATTACTTACGAGAGCTGAAAATGTATTGAAATGTTGTGATATAAATTGATTTGTGTGTGGTACACATTTATCAACCATCAGTGATCAATATTTTCCTTATTTTTTGTGTAATATTCCTTAATTAATTATTTATTTGCGTGATAGGCCGAATGAAAGGACTAGACCCACATTACATACCGTAACCCTATATAAGAAATCCAGTAATGCTCTCGATTTGAACTATTTTTCTTGCCTACAGGAAGGGGAAAATGACGTATCAGTTAATAATATCTCTGTTCAAGAAATTTTTATGACTCTTGAAAGTCTCGATGCCGGCAAAGGGCGTGGTCCTGATGAAATACCTCCATTTTTATTGAAAAAAATAGCAATAAGTTTTGTTAAACCATTGTTTTGGCTTTACAATTTATTTCTCAAAACAAGTGATTTTCCAAAAATTTGGAGGACATCATTTTTAGTCCCAATATATAAATCTGGCAAACGGTCTGACATTAAAAACTATAGAGGTATTGCAATTATGCCATGCATTCCTAAAATGTTTGAAGCAATTGTTAACCAAAAAATATTTAACCAGGTTAAGCATCGCATTTCAAATAATCAACATGGTTTTTTTGTAGGTCGGTCAACGTCTACTAATCTTTTGGAATTTGTAAACTTTTCTATTGAAGCAATGGATAGAGGCAGTCTTCACGTAAACATGCACGGCGCTGAGCGCACTATGGGGCATTTTCATACAACCAGGCGGTCAAAAATATTTCAATCATTTTTTCACAATTTCTGCTATTATTCTTGCTTTGTTTCATCAATTTAAGGTGTGCGTTATCACTTTTCAACATTTTCACGACCAACTTTTGAAAAGGGCCTAACTTTTGATTAATTAAAATTTAATTTTTACGATTTTATAACGTTTACAGTTTCAAGCTTGTTTTCAGAGAATAAAATCTATTGAACAAAGACAACCTACCATGGTTTTATTGGGGGGAACACCGTAAAAAAAAAAAACCTTTTTTTTTTAAATATGTTTATTTTTTTCAACAAATCTTCTGTAAAAAAAAATACAAAAAGCCATGATACAATAATCAAAATCAAATATGTTTCAACGAATTTCTTTTTATTCCTCTGTTAGAATATCATCATGAACAAATTCTTCTTCAATTTCATCGACTGCTTTCATAAGTTCCTCCAAGGCATTGAAGTTATTAGTATCGACTACTGAATCACTTACAGAATTTTCAAATATCATGAAACTTTTCACGATGTCGGGATAATCCAGGGATACTGGCAGTTAATAGCAATTAATATATTCCGGAATCTGAAAATTAACTCTTCATCAATGTTCAGCACGGAGCTTAAAAGCTTGGGATTTCCAAATGCTCTTCGACAAACGTTTCCTGTAGTACTGGTACCTGCTCCACCCGATCGTGGTTGATCTACTCTTACTCCAAATTTTTCGTAAAGCTGTGTCGTCACATGTTTTTTTCTTTGTTCATATAGGTAGTTCTTTGAGCGGTTTCGTTACCTTCCATTTTTTGATATCCATTCTGTATGCAATATGCAAAAGGCATTCGAAAAATCTTATCCAAGCATGAAGTGGAGATATGCCGTAATGCAAGGCTTCTTCGTTTGATATAAATCCTTCCTCGAATTTCTCTGCATCATTCATTACATTTGGTGTTGCCCCACATATTGGACAATTCTGCATCGACGAATTTCCAGTGATATAAGTTAAGACTTTTCCGTCTATCATACTGAGGACAAAATCAAAATCAACAAGTATAAACTTGTCGTTTGAGAGTTCAATTTTCACTGGCGTTAGTTCACTCATTTCTTTTTCTACATCCTGTTTTGTAGGCAGAATAACTTCTTTACTCTCTTTAATGAATTCAAAGATGAATGGCCTACAAAATCGAATACTTTGAGGCATGGGATTAAACCACATAATTTCCTTTCGATCATTGTACATGAACAATTGAATTGGTGTTAAAGTGGACGAAAATACATCTGAATCGTCCTGACATCCTTCTGGTAGCACTTGATGATATTGCGAATATCCAGTTGATCCGTCCATACCCCAGCTACATAGAAGAACCAGTTCCGTAGAAACTAGATCGTTGCTATCCATATACTCGTTGAGTTCTGCATCAATTATTTGGACGATTCGTTTCACTGTATTTTCCATCAGCGCCTGGAGTTTCACTCTTATTTTCAATGCACTTTCTTCGATGAATTCACTAGGAGGGGCGCATATTTTTTTCACTGCTCCGATCACATAGTAAGGTGAAAATCTTGAAGGTGATTCACTATGTATTACTTCGTATTGAAATCTACTCAATCCAGCCTCGATAAGTACACTAAAAGCCTCTTCTGGTGACATCATTCCTCGTTGATCAGTTAGTTGAGCCAGCATGGTTTTAGAGCTTTTTTGGTTTTTTAAAATATGCCCAATAACTTTAACTAAATTAAAATCCTTTCGATTAAAAGCGGTCCGTCTTGCAAATAACAAAGCTTTCTCGATGGTATCGAATTTTGGATCAACTGCTTCTTTATCGATGACGCGACGTTTTCCTCTTTCACTCAAATCCAAGAAAGGTTTTGAAGGTCGTCCACGTTTTGTTCCCCAGGCCGAGGTTGAGGCAACACATTGCTCCTGTTCGATGAATTCCTCGATGCCAAATTCTCCATCAAGCCAATTCCGAAAATACGACTCAAATCGCTCTTTCGTGCGATTAGCTTCATGCCATTTGTTGATGTATTTAGTAACGATTTTATGGATCTATTCATCGAGACGTTTACGTTTTTCCACCGAGATGTTATAATTTTCACAAATGAATTCAATGGCTCTGTGAAAATTGTCACTATGGCCTAATTTTGCGTCTAATAGATTAATAATGGTTCTATTATGCATGCACACTTGGTCTCAACCGTAAATTTGACAATTATCCACGGCCCATAAAAATTAAAAAAAAAAATTGTATGGACAATTGTCTACGCAGAGGGAGTGGGTCAAGAATAATAAAAAAAAACTGTCTACGTAGTTTATGAACGGCCCTATACAGATGAACTTCGATATAACATACCCTCGATATAACGTACCCTCGATATAGCGTCACTCGATATAAGATACATTTTACCTCGATATAAGATACACCTTTTAAAATTTTTTTTTTGTTTCTCATTATCAGCAGAATTAGTGTTTCAAGATTCAAGAACAATAGATTATAAGTCTAAATTGACCGTCCAGAGACCTCGCATTGGGGGGGGGGGGGCAGCATCCCAGGTGCAGGTATTGAAAGTCTGCAGGGGCTGTGCACTAATTATGTAAGACATTTTAGTGATTTTCCAGCTCCAACTAATTTAAAATTAATGCACACCCATAATCAAAACTATGAGCAGAGCCGCTGTGATATTCATGTCAGCGATATTTAGTTTGACACTGGCAAACTGATTTTCACTTCAAGAGACTCATAAAATTCAGCATTTTGATGGAATTGAATTGATATTATCGTCTTCAAACACTGGTTTATAGGGGATGGAATGAGGTATTTAGCTTTCCACACTCAGTTCTTTATTGGTTTTTGACAGCTACTGGATGTAACACGCTGGTGAAATGTGGTCCTTTTCCATATGCTCTACTGAGAGGCGAAGAGGGGAGAAAAGCTTTTTAACCAGCAGCTGTCAAACATTGTAAAGAACGCTTTTCATATACACGAAGACCGCCATTACCGAGCATACGGTACATCCATCCTATGAATGTCATTCTCATGTTGACTACATTTCTCATCGTGACATAGGAAAGGTGGGAGCATATAGGAAAGCAAGAGTGTTCGTATTTTGATGTCCCTCAATTGAGTTTTTAAATCAAACACATTATCTGTTCATTTAAATATCATGTGTATGAGCTTTTACTCACGAGAAATTAGCAGTTGAAGTTGACACTGATTTTAAAACATAGTCAGATCAGCGTACAATATTCCCACCTCTACTAAGTTTTATATACACCTTGTATGAAAGTTTCTGTCAAACACTGTTATTGATCTGCACTGAACGAAAATATCCGCAATACTTCGGATGATTATTGCATTGGTCGAGCCCTTTAGCAATATGCTTTCGAATTTTGGATGATTGCCTTATGGTTGAATTCGTCATCAGCTGACGAGCATCCATATGACTGTCCTCTAAATAAAGGATGATAATTATTTGAAAATTGGCTGTACAACATACAGTGCTAATAGGATGGCTTGCAAATGCTTAAAATTGGATTGATAGTTCGATTGTTTATATTTTTATTTTGAATAGCCAGGAACAGCCATTCCATCATGGATACAAAAATCTTTTGTTGGTAGACGAAACTTCTTCCACCACGTAATAGACAATCTTCGGTTCCTACGCTTTATCAATGCTCGGACCACCTCTGATAGCGATGAATATGTTTTCAGCTCGTTTCTCAGCTCAGATCGGCAAAAGACGTTCGATAGAATGATTTACATCATCGTTTTGGAGGATTTTCGTTATGGGGCTGAATCAGTACAATATGCATTTCAATTTGGGATGACAATCATTCTACAGAGAGCATTACGTATTTCAACTGAGGTCCGTTCGCTTCTCGTATCAATGTTCATCCTGTATTCGAGAGGAGCATCATCTGAGTACAAAACAATCGTCGTCCGGTTGCAGCTATCATTTGAAAAAGCAATTTCGATGTTTCGATTCGAATGGTCTGAGGTTTCATTCGAACAGAGCATGATGTTTTGGTACAGTGTAAGAGAAGAGGAGACAATAAGGGGGCGAAAACGAACCACTTTTCTGTCAAACGCGAACCAGCTCGTGATTGGTCGATTTGAAGTGCGTAAGATAGAGATAGAGATAGAGATAGAAATAAAAGAGTAAGAAGGCAATTGTCTCCTCTTCCTCTTAGTTATTGATATAGGACCAGTGGCTTAGACACATTCATTCAAAGTTTAAATCAAATCGAAACAAATACACAAAAATGGCTCCGAAAATTCCTAAAGAATTAACTTGTAACAAAACAAGGAAACGTTCCGTTGTTGTTTTAACCGACAAAGTAAAAATAATTCAGGATGCAGAACAAGGGATGTCCATAAAATCAATAATGCATAAATACAACATAAAATCGCGAGCGACAGTTAGTGGCATCATTCGTGCGAAGCAGAAAATAATGTCGAATATTGCGGAAGTTCAAGGAAATATTGGTAAGTGCATTCATGACAAACTCTAAACAATTTCTCATGTGTCAATCGGTTCACAGCTAACCGAAAGCGCTTCAAGAAGCCTCGATATCCAGCGGTAGACTAGGCGTTATACGTTTGGTTCCTGCAAAAACGGCAGCTAAACGTTCCTGTAAGCCACGAAATGCTTCAAGTACAGGCTCAGAAGTTCTATTCACAGATGATTGGGGAAGGTGAATATGGTAGCCGTGGGTATGTTGACAAATTTATCAAAAGGCATGATATTTGCATTCTTAAGATAACTGGGGAAAAACTGTCCAGCAACCTTGCGGTTATCGACCAATATGTTATAGATTTCTCGCAAGAAATGCGTTGTCGTAACTTGCAACCATATCAAATTTTCAACGCTGATGAAAGTGGCTTATATTTCAAAGCAATCTCATCAACAACATTCGTCGACCGGAATTCTGCCAGTGCTCCTGGTAGAAAAGTCAATAAGGAGCGCATAACTTTTATGCCCTGTTCAAATATGGACGGTTCTTTGAAGCTTCCACTCATGTTAATTGGAAAATACAAAAATCCTCGACCACTGAAGAACCTAAAGGATCTTCCTGTCTACTACAGAGCATCCAAAAATGCGTGGATGACGAGGGAGTTGTTCAAAAATTGGTTTTTTGAGCAATTCGTCCCGCTAGTTACTGATTTTTTAAAAGGACTAAGCCATCCTGTGAAAGCTGTTCTCGTATTGGATAACTGTTCGGCTCATTATAGTACAGAGCAATTGCGAACAGATGACGGAGCCATATTTTGCAAATTTTTGCCACCCAATACCACCGCTGTAATCCAACCGATGGATCAGCATGTTATTCAGCTGGTGAAGGCTCGTTACAAGAAGATCATGACAAACGAGATTCTTGGAAGAGGTGATGATTTTCACGATAACGTCAAACGCATCAACATCAAAGATGCCATGTTTTGGATTGCCCAAGCATGGGAAGCTGTTCCGGAATCTGCCATTCAGAAGTCCTGGAAAATATTGTATACGGAGACACCGGGTGATGATGAGGACGACTTGCCATTGTCCGTATTGCAAGAAAGGCTGAGGAACATAATGAATAATATTAACCAGCTGGAAACAATTGACGAGGAAAACGCAGAGTTCGAGATCCTGAAGGACGATGAAATCGTTGAGAAAATACTCAACCCATCAGTTGATGACTTCTTTTACACAACGAACCAAGATCACGAGGATAGCCAACATCTTTCTACATCGGTTGATCCTGAAGATGAAAATGTTAACGTTTCTGATGAAGCTGCTTTGAATGGAGCTGACGTTCTGCTTAGGTATGCGGAAGAGCAAGGTTGGTCGCTTAACACCCAGTTTTCTTTGCGTAAAATGAGACAAGACATCTTGAACAACATAGTAACTAGAAAGACTTGATAAATCTCAAGAGTGAATATCTTATTTGATGCATTGGTTGTTATGTAAACATGAATGGTTATTTAATTTCCTGAACTGATTTTTTTAACTCGAAAAACTACACGATATGATAAATTCCATTGAATTCTTAACAAGTTGAATGTTACTAAATATATATTTTCGAAGGAAAATAGAATGCTAATCATAGATTATTATCAATAACCTTAATCAATAAATTTGAATAGGACCATGCATTTGTTATTTAAAACGCTTATTCCACTGGTAAATTTCATCTAAGAATATATTTACATCTAAGAAAAATGTGTGCATCTTGTATGATTTACAGTTATGTTTAAATTTTTTTCTCCTTACTCCTCCAACAATTGCTAAAGAAGCGTCTTTTGATTTTTATTGTTTTTTTCACTTTACCCCTAGTCACCGCTTACATAATATTTCATTCATATCTCAATTTCGCGTTGCTATAAACGGTAATTACCGATGCATTAATTAAATCACGCATTATTAGTAATAATCGTATTGTGAACTGAAAAAATGAAGCTGTTGTTCCTACAGGAGACTGTACTGCAGCTTATCTCTGAAGGGGGGTTTCCTTTTGTTCAAGAAAAATATGATTTTTTTTTAAGAAAGGCTGTTTTGCACTTCTAGATGAACAATATTACCAAAATATGCTATATTTTCTTATAATTTATCAAAATAATGCAAAATGAAATGTGTTTCTTAATTTAAAAATCATGCTTCTATATAAGATACAATTCGATATAACATACAGTCGTGAAATCAAAATGTATGTTATATCGAAGTTTATGTATTATAATTGCAGTTTAATGTAAAGAGAGATTTTGTCCGGTTTTGCGACAATCGTCAACATCAATATCTTTCTGACTGTGCGTAGTTGCCTTTAATTAAATTAATTAAAAATTGCTTTTAAAAGACTTAAAGTCAGTCAAGCATTGCGCAATGTTTATAGTGCAGTTCAATTTTAATTTAGTAATAAAGAAGGATTGATAGAGGAAGTGGATGCAGTATTCTGGAATAAAATAATGTCGGACAAAAGCTGCACAAAAAATTGGAAAATTGTTGGTTGGTTTTATTCTTTTATTATTGCTCAGTAATATACTTATTTTTTAGTTTCCATTTATTTAACCACATAAACAATAAAACAACAAATCGAATCAATCAGTTGAAAATCAAAATAACAAATAACGAAAAGATAAAATATTTATACAGTTTGTTGGAATTTGTTAATGGCAGTAGGCAACAAATCACGACTGAACCGAATAGTCATCAAATCATTGAGCATTTGTGGGGACATTCGCAGCCGATGTTGCTCCAGCAATAGCTTGATTGCTGAGAAGCACCGCTCAACTTAGACCTGTGTAGCTGATGCGGATAATGTAATCGTTGAAAGTGCATACAATTGTGGATCTTCATAGCGTCGAGATTCCCAATATTTCACAATATCTGTGTTGACTGGAAGTCGACTTTTTGTGTTTGCCAAATCCAAAAGCCTCAGCTTAAGATCAACTTGAGAAGGACACAACCTATAAGAAGATGCTTGCTGGCACTCTTCCTCGAGTAAAGCCTCCAAATCGTCTTCTGTTGGGTTTTTGGAATCTTGATTCGATGTTCCCGGTTGCTGTTCATCGGATGGACTGGTATTAAATGTTGTTAAAATATTGCTTACTGTAAGAATGTGCTCCTGTGTGGATTAAATAATACGAAATGGGAAAAGGTACTGTTAAACAACGGGCTTATATAAATCACGTATAATTTCAAGAAAGGTGTGTTGAATTTTATATATGCTCGATTGATATCAGTTCTCAATAAATTGTTTATATTTTCATCGTTACTTTTTTCATTGAAAAGTAGACTTGAATAGAAAATAGATTGATATTTAAGCTACATATTATTTTTAAGAAAACTTCCGATGTAACTTATTTTTCAGTCCTAATTTATACTCAAACAACTTTGACCCTATCTGAGCAGTGTTTCAGTCAAGGGCTTCAATTTTCTTCTTTTTTTCCTTTCTTGAAAGTCCAAAGCGCATATGGATGAAACCATAAACATATATAATCACAGTCATTTGAAAGTGATTAAGATCAGAAAAATCCTTACAAACCAAATTCCCATGGACAGAGTTCGCGTTCGAAACTTGCCATTGACTAGAGTTCTCGTATTGATCCCAAAAATTTTCCGGTTGTGTCGTTGAGCACCATCGAATTCCAAAGAAAATAATCCGTTGAGTTCCTTAGCAATCATGCTTCGTATGATGTTTGCAATTTTTGGGATCATCGAAGCCATTGCTTCACCGTATGACGGAATATTTAGAGCTTTGGCGAGAATTCCATTTGTCGATGGAAATGCTTTCGAGTTAAGAAAGTTTAAAGGAACCGAGTTTATGGCAAGCATTTCAACTAATCCGCATTGAAAATCGACAGGATCTACTTGCACAGTTACTGTCTTTAGTTTCTTAGATGGAGAGGCTTCTTGAGGTACAATTAGTTGATCTGACTTTCGCTTGTATCCTGTGATTCCGATTTGCGATGCAATGTTCGGATGTAATTGAGCAATATGTTATACGGTTGAAACCTTATACACTGATGTTAGTAAGGCCTTTGACAGAGTAGACATTCCCTTACTTCTTTTTAAATTAAAAAGTTTAGGTATGACAAGAACACTTTTAATATGGATTGGATCATACTTGACAGAAAAAACACAGATGGTCCGCTTTAAAGGAAAAATATCTTCGCCAGTTAATGTTACCTCGGGAGTTCCACAGGGATCTCATTTAGGTCCTTTATTATTTATTTTATTTGTGGATGACGTGAAGTTTGTGTTAAATCGTTAAAATGTGCTCATATATGCTGACGATATGAAACTGTACATGGAAATCTTTAATAATTCTGATTTGCTACATTTTCAAAATGAAATTGATGTTTTCTACAATTGAGGCGTTAAAAGTCTGCTGGACATTAATGTTAAAAAATGCAATATTATATCTTATTCCAGAAAACACACTACTCTAGATTTTACATGTACTCTTGGAAACCAGCTGGTTGTAAGGTGCGATAAAATTAGGGACTTAGGAATAATTCTTGACTCGAAGTTGACATTTGTAGATCATGTGAATACCACAATTCACAAAGCAAGTAATATGTTGGGATGCATAAAAAGATTTAGTTATCATTTTAAAGACCCATATACCATCAAATCACTTTATATAGCTTACGTGAGATCAATTCTCGAATATTGCAGTGTGGTTTGGGCTCCATATCATGAAACTTATATAAATCGAATAGAATCAGTTCAAAAACAGTTTTTGTTATTTGCTCTTAGGAAACTAAGCTGGACTTTTTTCCCCCTTCCTTCTTATGAGTCCCGTTGCATGTTGATAAACATTGAAACACTTAAGAAACGAAGAGAAACTTCCATGACATCCTTTGTTAATGATATTATCTCACAACGCGTAAATTCCGAAAAATATTAGCAAGCTTAAATTTTTACGTACCATCACGCATGTTAAGAACTCGAAATGAGTTTTAACTGTCACCTCACAGAGCGAATTATCGTAAAAATGGACCAATCAATAGAATGATGAGAGTGTATAATAATTATTGTGAGCGTTTAGATCTAACGATGTCTAAAGATACAGTAAGGAGAACACTAACTGCTAGGATTTCATCTCGTTAAGTTTGAAACAATTTTTATTTTTTAGATTTTTGGATATGCAGTCTACATTTACTGACAATTTCAAATTAAACGTTTGAATTTAAATAGCATGTAAGGCAACAGAACTATTGTAAGATTGACGACAAATAAACAAATGTGCAAAATTTCAGTAAAATCGGAGCCAGCAAATTAAAATGAAAAAAAAAATGAATGGAATTGTTCACTAACTAAAGAAATTTTTCATCGGGGGATTAAAACATACAAAGAAGTTCTTTAATGACATTTTTCATGCATAAGAATTTAGCAAAAAATGTCCTATAGCAAAAATCGATCAAATTGACTTAAATTTTGTACACATAAAAAGTGTGAAACTTGAATAATAAAATTTAACATCTGCCTAAGGCCTCTCTCCCCAACGGTCACTAGAAAATGTTTCATCCAGTTAGAAATGGCAGCTAAGATAAGGTGTACTTTTTATTTCTAGAACAGTCTATATTTATCACCTATCCTGCAATTTGCGTCGGATCCGGTGATGAAAGGCTCCCTCTGTGTAGCTGAAGTCGAAAAATGCGTAGAATTCGTTGACTAGGTACTGTCGCAACATTCTTTGCAAAACCTGTGTGTTTGACAAAAGGGGCTCGGCCCTAATTGACTAATATACGAGCCCCTTTTTTTCTGGGGCTTCATTAGCTGTGTTGGTAAAGATGTAGCTATTATGCACAATCATGCTGGAGGCGTCGGGTTCGATTCCCAGCCTGTTCAAGGATTGTTTCGAGCTGGAACATTCAACATGCAAGTGCTCAAAGAACGCTCAGCTGAAGGGCAGGTTCACAGTTTCAGTTGGGACGTGATAGCCAAGAAGAAGAACGAGCCTCTTTTTTGGGAGAACTGTCCAACGTTATGCAATCTCATTACTGTGTCGTAACCAACGCAGCGTAATGAATACATGGGCAAAGTTTTGCTAAAAAGAAGTCGCATTGTTCAACCCCACAGTCTCCAGTTTTTTTTTTTTCATTTTTCACCCTTTTACAGATGTCCACCAACAAATTTGCCAGGCAAGTGTGTCTTTATTTTGATGAATGTTTTCAGACTGCGTTATAATATAATCAAACAGTGTTTTTCATCCCGAGAACGACAAACTTGGTAGTGAATATCCATTCCCGTGAATCCTGTGAAATGCAAGCCAAACTTATGCCGCTTCCTTGGCTCATTTCAGTTCAGAAACACACCCTCCCGCAACCCTTGACATTTTTTTTTCCGTTCACCGCAAGTATTACGTAGGAATTTCATTCTGTTCCAGCTCAATTTTTCTCTTCTAAAGTGGTCGGGATCGAGAGTACACACCTACCGGAAGAGTGGAATGAGCTACGGAATTTTTCTAGAAGTTTTCCAACCATTTTAGTTTCACAAGAATGCGACAATCTTGGGAAACGTGAGCCCAAACGTTTTCTAAAAGTGCGTCTCGTGTGGATTGTGGTCGGTTTCTTGGAAATTACACCTTCGTTTTTCTATTGTCAAACAACGTTTAGATTTGTTGTTTATATATACCTGGCGGGTATTTCAAGGAGTTTCCACAATTACTCGTAGCAAACTAAAATGGCAACAGGCGTGTCGCAAAACAGTTGTTGCGACACCTATGTGACTTATTTTAGTCACCAGCCGCAACCTTTCGTGACTGAAGGGTGCCACTAGGGGCATATTCTCGAAACAATGACTTAACTGGAACTGACACCAAAACAAATGCTCAAATGCTATCATCCACGTAAAGCATCGATTGTTTGGCTTCATCTGCGGTCAAATGGTTCTCTTTGTTGGGAAAATCAAATGAATAAAAGCAAGAGTTTCAATTACGGCATCTCGTTCCATAACAGCAACGCACAACTTAAGAACTTTCACTTCCCAATTGAAGGCACTTCAAGAAAAAGTTTACTCAAATGACGTACACTGAATTGGGTTACAGCTTTGCTTAAAATACTTGCATAAGCCTCGATTGCCATGGTGGGACTCAAATTTGCTTCGCAGTTAATTTATTCCATCCCGACACATTTTACAAGCAGCGCATTAATCGTTAAAATTTCAAATATCACGTTACGAACTATTGTCCACTACTTTTCCAACAAAGTTGTGCGATTTACCAGAATCGTTACATAATTAGAGTTCGGCAGATGTCAGCCTTTCATTCAATTTATACTTTCTCGGGCAGTTGGACAGAAACGACTAGTTGCTTCAGGACTTCCCAGTTTTTTTTTCTTTCGGTATGTTCTATTCAATTAACTATCCCTATTTAGTGAAACTTTTTACAACCGACATTCGCCATAATCACCAATGGAGGTGCTGACGACAGAAGAAACGGAATAGGGAAAGCAGACCGCACTATTTTCAGTCGGGTTTTCCGTCTCTTCAGGGGGATTTACCGTGTCTATTCCGAGTGCCAACTGCTGGCAAGTGGCAAGAATCAGGCGAAGGGTGGCGTGATGTTTTCGTTTACTCATGCAGCCTGTGTGGTCACTTTACGTTGAGTTAAGACTTCCATTCATAGATTCACATACATAGAAACACACCACACACGCACACACGTACTCCAAGACGGACGGAAGGTAATCCTGAGCAGTTACACAATAATCGGACGAGAATAGCCGGAGGTGTGACGGGGCTCGTGCATGTGAAGCGCGTTGACTTTCGTACGAACCTGGGATGAAGGACTGGACCTATTTTGGAGGCACCTGTTTGGAAAGGACTTTTAATGCTTCAGTGGATGTAATGTCACCGTATGCGTTCCGTTTACATTGTGGGTAGTGGATCAAACCTTTTAATGGTGGGAGTCAAACTTCACAAATCACAATCCAACAAGTTTCCCGAGTAAAGCTTTATACCAAATTGATAACAAGTTCTGATTCCCGGTTATCAAGGTTAAATAACTGATAAATGTTATCATTGTGGTTGAGTAAACAGCGAACATAACACATATTATAACAAAAAATGCTCGTTGCAAAATATTTTCGGCGGCGGCGTGATATGTTATTTTCTGTCTGCGGCGTGGCGGCGTCACGCCGTTTGCTTTCGGCGGCAGCGGCGTGGCAGCGTTGGTCGGCGTGAGTTTATTTTTAATGATTTAGAAAAAAAATACATTCCAAACCATTCGCACATGGACAAAAAATGCTACCCAGAGTTGAGTTCATTTTACTAAAAATCGCTAAAACGTAGGTCACTCATAGTTTGAGCAAATTTTCTGACACTTTCCCGGGGAAAACTTCTGATGATGATAATGGTCCCACCGCTTACCCCTACAAAGGTTTGAGCTGGACGATTTATCTTTAAGATAATTAAATATGGCATTTTAAGCAGGTTAGCAAACAAAATTGAACTGGTTACAGTTACTGATATAAATTCCCTCTAGAGTTTACAGTTGTTTTACAGCGATATAAATGTTGAAAAGCTCAGGCGTACACCTCTTAGTTCACCTTTTTGTCGTCCTAAAATATTCATAAGTATTACAAGCAATCATGAGTTAATGAACAATGCCCCGTAACGTGGGTAGATCACCTTTTCGTGGTACGTTACGGGATGTAAGATCTACCACGGATTCCTAGTCCTGACTACTTCAAACTAGGGATACAGGATTTTTCAGTAATCCAAGGAACACATCTTAGTCCTTGTTACTTTTTATGCCTTGTTGATAGTGACAAGACTCGGCTTTGTCTACCGAGGATGATCTTGAAATAAGGAAAAAATGAGTTAGTTAGTCTTCATCTATGTGATTCCTAATCTTCTATTCGTTGTTCCCTAGTTTGAAGTGGTTGAGACTAGGGTTCTGATGCATGGTCATTATCGGTGTCATACCTTAATTTTGTTGCTAAGGCATCCAATTTTGACTGACAAAGGGGCGCGCCTTTGGAGGGTGTTTCAACTCTCCGAAGGGTATAAATAGCGGGACCTTTCAATTAGAGTCGGATCCTTGCAATAAATGCAAGAGTGGCAACTGTAAAAAAATCGAATACTTCATCATTTCTCAATATTGATGGAGTAATACGACATGCACTAAACTAAGGACATGGGATATACTACAATTGATCAATTTACTGGTCGCAGTAGTGTTAGGTTCCGAACAGAGGAAAAAAATAATAATGAGCAATCAACAAAGCCTCCTATTACACTAGCAACCCCGCAATCTGATGCTATCATAATTTTCAGCAATGTCAGGAATGCTCATGAACCCCCAACATTTGCCAGAAAACTTACTACTAACTCAAGGTATCTTCCAACTAAGCTTCAAAATTGCATTGAAGGCTGAGGCTCAAACCTTTGTAGACTACTTTTTTTTTAAACTATTAATATTAAATCAAATATTAATAATCCCTCATCACCATCAAGGCAAACAAAAAAAATTTTTGCAGTGCTACAATAATTATTAAAAGTCATTATGAAAGCTATCCATACAAAATAATCCGTTAGAGATAAGTTCGTTAAGATACATAATATGTCAATTTATAAAAAATCACTGGATAACTGTTCAAACGACAGATTTAACGTATGAAATACAGTGTGTTTTAAATTCTGTAAGTGTTGCTGAACGTCTAGGCATCGAATTGAAAACATTTATTCCTTTAAAAACAATGAATTTTGTGAAGCACAAGTTAAGAAATGAGGTGTTCTTATTTCAACCACGTTTCTAGTATTACATCTATGAAAGTCACTTCGTCTTTCAAATCGATCACACAAATATCGAGACAGCAAACCGTTAACTACTTTAAAAATGAACACCATAGTCAAATTTACATCAAAGTTGAGGAAGTGAATCTATTACATCTCAATATCCAGCGCATTATATTATTCTGCAAGCGCTGTAATATCGATATTTGTGTTTAATTGGCCAGAAATAAAATGGAAGGGCAAAAGTCTAGATGAGGAGATGATTGATTTGTATAGTTGTATCAACAATCAATACGAAACTAACGATTGTAAATTGGCTCACCACTTGACTAGCCTATTGGTCCCAAGCAAATCGACTAACGTAGCCCATTCCAGTGTAAATTCCAGTACTACACTATGTTTGTTTTGATTCGCTATGAAAGTTTGACAGATTAAATGAGGGGTTCGTGGATTTTCCAATGTTTTGAGGGGTGCATCGATTAGCTTGAGACCGAAGATAGTACCAGAGCTGAGCCAAAAAGTTGAGCTCGTTTCTTCAGGACCTTGTCGTCTTAGAGTTACCTCTATGGTTGTATTTTACTGGCAATAGTTAAATCGTTTTTCAGTCGACATAGAATTTCATACTTCTTGGCAATTTTCTTGATGACATTGTCAATGTGAGAGTTGAACTTAAGTGTGTCATCAATAATGACGCCAAGATATTTAATCTCCCGAACGGGATCAACATTCTCATCATCAATTACAACAGAGACGTTCTCATTTACTCGATTCCGCGAAATTACCATAAATTTAGAGAACGCAAACCTTCACTCGAGTGTTAAACGGCATCATCGTAATCCTCATCTGCAACTAGAGCTGCAAAGGATAACACAGTATCATCCTCGGTATCGTCTGCAAAAAGATTAATGTCACAAAATCGTAAAACACGTCGCAAGTCATTAATATACATAATAAATAATAGGAGCCTTAATACACTTCCCTGGGGCACTCCAAGGTTATTCCCCTACGCGATTGGAAACAGAATAATTAAAAACAGTCCGTTGAGTTCTGTCAGACAAATAGCTTTCAAAACATTTATATGCAGTGCTCGTAATTCCAAAGCGCTTGAATGATCTTAACAGTAAGGGCCTAGAAATTGTTTCAAAAGCACGTTTTAGATAAAAAAAAATAAACAACAAAAATTGTATCTTTACACTCCAAGCTATTTTTTCACTTCATTAATACCTTATTCAAAGTGGTTTCACAAAAATGACCTTCCCGATATCCCGATTGTTCTGGTATCAAAAAACTATTACTATTTAAATACTCCAACAGCTGGTAAGAGATGAACTAGCCTATGGTTAAAATCTCTCTAATAAAGAAAAAAAAAATCCAACAGCTGGCCTTCAACAACAAGTTCTAAAATTTTCTCTTCTGTGTGCAACGTGTTGATTGGACGAAACTCTTCGGCTTTAATCGTTCCAGCAACTTTTTGAATAGGAACCACTAAGGATTCCTTCCAAATTTGTGGCACATGTCCAGTTTGCAATGATTCATTAATAAGGTCCAGCAAGATGTGGCCAATGATATGAAAGCAATCTAGCATTTACATTGTCTACTCCGGCCGATTTTCCTAATGAAAAACAAATAACTCTAAGTTCATCAAATGTAATTGGGTGAAAACCTTCAAATCTACAACTACTAGTAACTTGAAATTTTATTTCGTCAGTCTCAACGACCAATTCAATGGATTGATTAATCAATGAAGCACGGTCGACAAAATAATCATTAAATTTAGATGCAATTACTTGTTCTGACTGTTCTAATATGCCATTAAAAGTTATGCACCTCGGTTTGCAATTACTAGGTTTTAATAAAGATTTCAAAATTTTCCATAACTCTTTGCTGTTGTTTTGATGTTGATCAATCTTCCTTTGAACATATTCACAACGAGTTTTCTTTATCGATTGTGAATACTTATTACGCGCGATTGTGTACCTAGTCCAATGATTGTCATTATTAGATCTACAAAACTTTTTGTGCAATTTGTCCCTTTTCCGTTTAAGACGTAAAAGATCCAAATTGTACCAGCTCTTCGAGTTTTTCAAAGAAACAAACTTTTGCTCAACTAGTTGATTGGTACACGTTTTCAAAGCGTTATTAAGAACAGCTGTAGATTCATCTAAGTTACCGTCCGCGAATGGAAAATCCAGGCTTCTCTCAACAAGGTTTGAAACAGCTTGCTTCGAATATTTCCTCCAGCACTTTAATTTAACAAAATTATCGTTATCGTTAACATGGTCTAAGACATTAATCACTAAAGTCTCATGATCGGTTATTTTCAAATCAGTATCCGTAACTGAACAAATGGAATCAAAATTGGAATAAACGTGGTCAATTAAAGTTCTACTGTGCCTGGAAATACGCGTATACTCATTTACCGTTTGCTTTAAATTAAAAAACTCAGCTAAACGCTTCAAATGATTCGAATTATGGTTATCACGCCAATTAATATTAAAATCACCAGCCAATATATTTAATTTACTAGAATCAAGGAATGTCTCAAACCAGTTCTCTAAAACTTCAACAAAACGCTGTTCACTAGAACTGGGAGAATGATACAAAACACCATAATTACCCATCTTCATGCCACGTACAACTGTAATGCCCAAGAACCAGTTGCCATCAATAACTTCGTTGGTACGAAGGTTGAATTGAACTGATTCTTTGACATAAATAGCAACACCGCCAGTGTGTCTAGAATGTAATAAACAAGCAGCAACAATATATCCCGGAATACTATACTGATCAAAAGTTTCAGTTTCTACAATATGAGTTTCAGGTAATAAAACTAAAGCAGTTTGTTGACAACCCCGCAACATTAAAATAAAATAAAAAAATCGAATACGGGGAAAAATTAAGAAAATTTTACACATGTTAGAAGGTACTAGTAGACAGACTAAAACCACTATCAGTTTTTCTCATATTCGAAAAGTTTTCCTCGGAAAAGCGTCGGAAAGTTTACTCATGCTATGTGTAACCTATGTTTTCGCGAATTTGAGTAACTCTTACTCAATTTTGAGCCGTTCTCATTGGCGGTGCAAGCGGAATTTGATTAGAAAAATATGTCAAGTGCTTGTTGTTGAAGTCGTTTGGCAAAGTGTTACAACCCTTTTATTAAGCATAAGAAAGGTACGTTATCCACCCCCACATTAAAAATCAATCTGTTGCATACGTAACATTTGAATGGGCCCTAGGAATTCCTTCACGTCCTTCATTTATTGAGCATTACTCGTTATTAATATGTTGATAGCGATAAATGATATGCTTGTATTACTCTGATACATATTGGAATGTACACGCATTGTAGTTATATAACTTTTTGTTTATGTATTTGAAGATGATGTATTTCGGATATACGTTGAATCCCGCACAACTTGAACCTGAAAGAGATTAAAAAAAAGCTCAAATATCAACGTGTTGTTAATAAAAGTCTCTTATTCACATTTATGTAAATCCAATCCGAATGATTCATTCCTGTGTGCTAGATCGAGAAAGTTCGAACAAACGTCAAAAAACTAAATGACAATCGCTGCACCACACACAAGTTCTAATTTCAACGCGTTCAAGATGCATTTTGCCGAAAAGGTGCTACGGATTTTTCATCGGCGTGACATAAATTTATTCGGCGGCGTGAAAGATTTTACTGCGGCGGCGCGCCGGCTCAATTTCATCGGCGGCGGCGGCGAAATGCACATCGAAATGTAAAAAAAATAAACACAACAACTGATCTATAGAACCAAATTATTTGAACTGAAATTTGAACAAAAAACCTTGAAGAACGTCAAGAAATTATCCTTTTTTTCCATGATTTTTTTCCGTCGATCTTGTTTTCCGTGCTGAGCACCAATGCTACCGACGCCAGGGAGGCAGTTTCCACACCTGGACCCTACACAGTTGAAAAATATAGTGTAAATTTGCGTTACTATGATGCACAAAAAAGGAGCGTCATACATCACACAAGTTTACATTACAGATTGTGTAAATTTATGACACATGTCATGAAATATTCCATAAATTGTATGCAACTGTCCTTCTTTGTAAGCAACATTTCTTGCAAGCTGCTAGTTTACGTGAAAAGGAAGTTTACATGCATACATTTTTGCATGCATGGATGTTTACATCACCAGTTGCTAAACTTTTACAAAACTGTTTGATCTTTCTTTTTCAAACATCCCCGCACTTCTATAAAATGTTATGCAGCTCCTTGAATTGCTACGCAGTTCGCTTAACTTATACACTTACGCATTTCTGCGTTTCTCGCTGATTTTCCGTGAAGTTCCACAACGTTTTATGAGCTTGTACGTAATTCCCTGAACTATTCCAAGTCGTTTATACTTCAGCGAAGTAACCTGATATTAAAAGAAGGTTTCCAAACATTTATGAAGCTCTCTTGAATTAAACAAGATTGAGTTAACTTCTACGAAGTTTCCCAAACATGTATAAAGTTCCCACTTTGACGAAGTATCCTGATTTTTTACAAAATTTACAAAGTTTCTCTGACGCCCTAAAAAGTTCCCCGATTTTTTACGACGCTTCCTGAACTTCTAAAGTTCAATAAAGTTCTACAAAGATCACCAAACTTCTACATATTTCGCTGAGCATTCACTCAATTCGTTGAAATTTTACAAAATTCTCTGCTCTTTTTTAAAGTTCACTTAAGAGCTTCAAAGTTCGTTGAGTTTCTACAAAATTAGCTGAACTTCTGCAAAATTTGCTTCACATTTAAAATGTTTCCTAACTTCTACGGTAACTGAACTTCTACGAAGTTACCTGGACATCTACGCAGTTACCTGTACTTCTACTAAGTTCCATGATGTTCTACGAAGTTTCAGAAGATCTACTAATTCCTTGAAGTTCTACAACGTTCCTTGAACTTTAACGAAATTCTTCGAACTACTACGAAGTTCGTTGAATTCTTCCTTGAACTTCTATAGGTTTTCAATAGACATTTTGCCTATCTCGATGAAGATTTTTTTTTCTAAATAAAGGGTGTCCACGATGAAATTGCCACACACAAAATTGATTCGCAAAATTCGAGTTTTCATCCGATTGCCATCAAATTTTCAGGGATTGAGAAATAACTATTAAACTTCATTTTACCATTTTACTCGTATTTTATTTACAGTCCATACGCAAATGCCCGCACCTTGGCCTTAACCCCGGCCATAAGATTCTGCACAACCTGCGAATCAACCGTTTTTTGCATGTAAACCCATACTTTCTTCAGTTCCTCGACTGTCTTCACTACCTTAGGTCGTTTAAGAAGGTTCTGCTTCATAATCGCCCAGTACTTCTCGATGGGGCGGAGCTCCGGAGTGTTGGGAGGGTTGAACATTTTCGGCACGAAATTGACCTTATTGTCCGCATACCACTTCAGCACGTCCTTGGAGTAGTGGCATGAGGCCAAATCCGGCCAGAAGATTGTTGGAACGTTGTGGGCCTTCAGGAGAGGAAGCAGCCGCTTCTGGAGGCACTCTTTTATGTACACCTGTCCGTTCATCGTGTCCGGGGTCACGAAAGGTGCACTCCGCTTCCCGCACGTGCAGATGGCTTGCCAAACCAGGAATTTCTTCGCAAATTTGGACATCTTCTGAGTGCGGACATGCTCCGGAACGCTAACCTTATCCTTGGCCGTGAAAAACAGGTTGCCGGTGATCTGTTTGAAGTCGGCCTTCACATATGTTTCGTCGTCCATGATGCAGCATTCAACTTTCGTCAGCATGTTGAGGTACAACTTCCTGGCACGGGTTTTGGCGGACTTGTTCTGCTTCTCGTCGCGATTAGGGGCCTTTTGTACCTTGAACGTTCGAAGCCCAGCCTTAGTTTTGGCCTTCTGGACAAAACTTCGGCTTAAGTGCAGCTTCTTAGGCACATCCCTAACGGAGGCGTTCGGATTTCGGTTGAAGGCCCCAACTACGCGGTTGTGATTTTTGGTGTTGTACGGAATACTTTTTCCTTCACTTCTGGGCTTCCGATCGGTGGTCAACCGTTCCTCGAACCACTTAATCACTCGCGACACCGTGGAATTCGCGATTCCCAACGTTTTAGCGATGGAACGATGGGAAAGATCCTTGTTCTCGTGATGAATGCGCAAGATTTTATCACGCACGAGCTGTTCTTTCGACTCCATTTCCGCTAGTTTTGATCACAGGACTTTAAAACTTGCAGGATGTAAATAATGCGCTATGAACTAAATCCACCCAAATTTTCATTAAATTCTACCCAACGGTTAAAAAGTATGAGCAATTTCATAGTGTGGCAATTTCATCGTGGACACCCTTTACACCTGGCATCCCTGCGCTCAATCGCCATTGGGTCACTGTCTGGGAACTTAAATTCTCGCCAACTCGTTCAGTAGTTTATTCCAGTATCAGACTATATTTTTTTCATTAATATGCATGCATAGTCGGTTCGACATAGTGCTGGGAGATTCAAGTGTTTCAATTTTCATTGGAATAAAATTCAATATCTTCATTATTATTTAGGATTTGCTAGCGAGTTTGAAATCAAAAAAGTGTTTATGTTCTACATTTTGCAGCACTTAGGGGCTGTTCATAAACAACGTAGACAGTTTATGGGGGGGGGGGGTTCAAATGCCAACGGTCCATACAAATTTAAAAAAAAATGTATGGGTAATCTCTACACAGGGGGAGTTGGGATCAAGAATCCCTAAAAACTGTCTACGTAGTTAATGAACAGCCTCCTGCAGTTTCTTATTCCTTTCAACCTAGCCAAACCAATCCTATTTTTTTTACGAATGGCGTTCAAGTGATCCGTATAGACTATTCTGTCATTACCTCTTCCTAATCGTCGGCTTTGGAAACGCTGCAAAATGAAAATGCAATTGACCAATAAGGTCTCTATTGTTGGACTGAAAGGTGTCTGAAGTAGACTGTACAGGATCCCCTATGGCATACATATATTTTATATACAGCCGCTCATCGCAAGTCATGCGTTTTTGTCAAAATTAAGTTTTTCAATTAAAAAATAAAGCTAACCACCCATATTTTCATAATACTGGATAAAATCATCAACTAGGGGAAATGGCTCTAATCTTGGCCTATGGATATAAGATTGGGCCCATCGCTAAAAATCTACTATTTATTAATTTTATCTAGATGAACGCGTCATTGGGACGGACCTAATAGATATTTTGGGTGCTATTGAAAATTTGATCGATTACTGAATGTATGTATGGGCCCAAATTAGGGGCATTTAGGCCGACATTACATCCATTTCCCCTATGTTCTAGAACAGTATGGAAAAACAGCTATTTGGCTATCGTCCCATCACATAAGCAGTAATGCTACGAAGCTAACTTAAAATGGATTTTCCTCTGTTTGCTGTTTTGTGCTGTGGGACGGACTCGCCATGAGCGGTAGTATATCAGGCGTAACATTTGATAACGGCACAAAAGCATTTGTAAGCAAACTTTCTAAGGCCCTTTATACGCTAACGAAAGTACGCCCACGCAAACCAATACCACTTTCGGAAAGGTGAGAGTTGCCCCTATCGGATAATGTTGGTTTACGTGAGCGTACTTTGGTTAGCGTATAAAGGGCCTTAGAAAGTTTGCTTACAAATGCTTTTGTGCCGTTATCAAATGTTACGCCTGATATGATACCTTAAAGTACTCTCTCGGCTATATTTGTTGACTGCTATTTGTTGTATTTTTTTTTCAATTTATCGTAGTTTTTCTTCTAAAGCAAATAATTTTCATTTTACGTTCAATCATAAAGTTTAGTTCTGAACTTCTGATTTAAGTTTATACGATGATCTGCCAATATATCTGAGCTTGTTGGTGACCAATTGTTGAGTGGAGCTAAAAGATCTTTCAGCACAATACCTTTGATTAATTGCAAACTTAGGTTATTGACCACATCGATAACTGATGAATGGCTGAGTTTGCCGAAAACCGAAAGTAATGCTCTTAAGAAGATTGATTTTGACGCATTGACGTCTACTTCTTAATGTATGCATCAATGCTTCATGGATGTTTCCAATTATTCTTGCTGATTTGTATTGTTTTTTATGAAGCATTCAAACAAAGAGAATAAACGCAACTCTAAATTGAATACCGAAATTCGGGGGCAAATTCATCACATAAAACGTTAATATGGAAATTAAATCTGACCTGAAGGAAAAAAGGTTATGAACATCCCTCCCAAGGGCTAGTTTTTGCACCTTGACGTTGGTGGGAGGGCTTAATCTCATGTCATAATGGAGCGAGATTCTATATATATCGCATACCTATCGGTTAATCTTAAATTTTGAGGTGGCTACTTTAGAGTTTTTTTTTTAAATTTATTTTATCAAGTGCCTTTTGAACTTTTCGCGGCTGTCGGGACTCAACGCGACCTACGAAGCTTTCATAATGTCCAATTCGCTTGTCAAACGCGTTCTAGGCTTATGTAGTTTTTGCTATTTAGTCGGTACGGATGTGGAATCTTCGAATCTCTATAGTATAATTAGTAGAATATTTAGGGAGGAAACCAATATTAATCAACTTGCCAACTATTAATGGAGGACGAATTGCAGTTTCGAACGCCTTTGGGTACGGTTGTTTGTTCTCTGCTTTGTGCGTGCGTTCGCGTTCATAGTTTTCGGCTGCATTTGCCGGATTAGCGCTGGCGCTCTGCTTCCCGGACGTTTATACGTGTGTGATTGGTAGTTTTCTCGCTTTCCGGGAAGTTTTAGAATAGAGAAAGAAAACGTGATTCAACATGTTTGCAAGCATCAGAAGAGATGTCGCAATCTGCGTTATTTGATTTTCTCCCAGACCAGAAATTAGTGGCATCGCGAGTGATAATTTGTAATTTCAGTTTATTTACGCGCTGCAAGGTGCGTGAATGAGTTCGGCCAATCGGTGTTGATGTTGGCTCGCTGCTTGCAACTTTTTTTTGTGTTTTCGAAAGAAATTGATCGAAAGTTTACCAAAAGTGCTTTTAAACGTGTTTCGCAGTTGGGAGTGGTAAAATTCGTAAATTCGCGGTTTATGTTCTGTGAAAATTCCGTATCACAAAATTGCTCACCGAGTTCCTTTTTTTTTGTGCTCCCGGATGTATTGATTTGGTGAGTACGTTCCAGTTGAAGATTGTTCTTATACATATCTCGATTGCATTTTCGAGAGGACGTCCGGAGAGCTTTGAGATTTAGGCGTTGTTGCTTTTGCGGGCAGACGAGTTGGTCGCCGGTAAGGGCCAGTAAGTGCTGCCAACAGATGAATCAAGAGGTATTCGACACAAAATTGGTAAGAAATGTCCATTCAAATCGATTTAATACAGTTGAACAAATTTCAAAACTATATACGTGCCAGATTTGGAAATAATATTTTTTGAATCTGGAAGTGTGTTTATGATACCATTATCCATTTGATAAAGGTAGAGTGAACATGCGGGGCTTATTGTAAGCAAAAGTGACCTCGGAGTGGTCGTGAATTACCAGGCATTCTGAAATGGGTCACTGGAGCTGCAATAGAGCTAACACCTTCTAACTCCCGGACTAAACCTGCTTTAATTGAAGGTTAATAAAAAGCAGTTTTCTTCCATAATAACACTGCCGGACAGTGGGGGTTAGATTGTACACACACACACACACACACACATGGATGTTTACATCACCAGTAAAATTCCGAATTTTTAACTGTGCATACCTATCGATACATCAGCTCATGAACCGGGGACCAACGGCTTTACTTCCGAAGGAAGGCGTGATCAGAGATGTTATGCCTCAGAACATCCCGGCAGCGCCGACTGGGATTGAACCCAGGCCTGCTGGAGTGAGATGTAATCACGCTTACCACTACACCACCGGCGCTGCTTTTCTCGAGATGATATCATTAAATATTTTCCATGTAACGAAAATTCAAACCTTGGGAAATTTTCGAGAGTGAAAAAGGTCAAACTTCGGCCTCCATTGCGATTGAGCTCAAATTTTGCATAGGGTCGTTTTTCAAGGCAATAAACATTTTTTAGAGGGTATCTTTTGGAAATTTGAAATGGTCATTTTCATTGGCACCCTAATATTCATGTATGTATAACATTTCAAATCCCTCTTTTTACGAATTAAATCTCAAATAACGAGTTTTCTTTTTACGAAGTAAATTCCAAATAACGAGTTTTTTTGTGTGATTTTAGGAAACTGGGATATACTGTGAAATACCTCACAATATGGGTTTTGTTGGAATCTGAGTGACGTGTAGGGACCAGAAATCGATGTCTGACGCCATTTTGAAATCCAATATGGCGGCTTCCGGTTACAGGAAATTATGGAAATTCTGTCATATACCCCACAATAAGGGTACTTTTGGAATCGGAGTGACGTGTAGGGACCGAAAATCAATGTCTGACGCCCTTTTGAAATCCAAGATGGCGACTTCCGGTTACATAAAAACTAGGAAATTCTGCCAAATACCCCACAATATGAGTATTTTTGGAATTGGAGTGACGTGTAGGGACCGGAAATTGATGTCTGACGCCATTTTGAAATCCAAGATGGCGACTTCATGTAGTAGAAAAGCTTGGAAATTCTGTCATATACCCCGCAATATGGGTATTTTTGGAATTGAATGACGTGTAAGAACTGGAAATTTATGTCTGACGTCATTTCGAAATCAAAGATGGCAGCTTCCGGTTACAGAAAAATGGCAAATACCACCACATCACCCCGGTTGTTAAGATATCCATATTGTAGGTTATTTAACATTATTTTTATGTTTTTATGTAACCGGAAGTCCCCATATTGAATTTTAAAATGGCGTCAGACAAGGGTTTTCAATCCTAATATGTCACCCCGATTCCAAAAAACCCATATTGTGGGGTATTTGACAGTATTTTTCAGTGTTTCTGTAGCCAGATGTCCCTATCTTGGATTTCGAAATGGCGTAATAAATGGATTCCCGGTTCCTACACGTCACACCGATTCTTAAGATACCCATATTGTGGGTTATTTAACATTTCTGTTTTTATGTAACTGGAATTTAAAAATGGCGTCAGACATCAATTTTCGGTCCATACACGTCACTCCGCTTTCAAAAATACCCATATTGTGGGGTATTTGGCAGAATTTCCATGTTTTCCTGTAACCGGAAGCCGCCATCTTGGATTTCAAAATGTTGTCAAACATCGATTTCCGGTCCCTACACGTCACCCTGATTCCAAAAATACGCATATTGTTTAGTATTTGACAATATTTCCAAAAACCTCATCCCAAATAACGAGTTTTCTTTTTACGACGTAAATCCCAAATAGCGAGGTTTTTTTTTACGCACTAATTCGATTTACGAACCCCCGTTTTGGTTCGTAAATGGAGGTTCCCGTGTAGTACTTTCTTTCATGATAACAACTTATAAAAAATTTGTCAACTAACTTAGTAAAGCGATAACAACTGAAAAAAAAATTGGTGGGGATATTGATTTAAAAATACAGTAGAAGTAATCTGTGATTTCGGTCCTATGTACAAATTTGGATTTCCTACTTAGTAAAACTTGGTTAATTTCTTGTGCTCTGCTTCTGTACGGACGCGAAAATTTCCGAGTGTCAACCCAACTAACAATTTTCACAATGTAAACGCTTTACTCATTTCATTTATACAGTCTCAAGCTGTATTCAAACGTTATACGATATAAGGAAACCTCTACTCAACCTCTATACAAGCAAATCTGGCGAACTTAGTCAGCTACTTATGGCTGTTGTAACGGTCGGAAGAAGCTCTTATTGCATATCCATTAACGCTTCTATACAGCCTGTTATCCTGCTCTTTAGTTGTGTGTGAACTTGAAAGGCGCTTATTCAACCTTTTCCCGGTTATCAAATAATCACTACACAGCTTTCTCTTGAAGCAGGGTTAAATACTGTTTACGCTGTGAAATCAAATTAATCGAAATTATCATCACCAAATTGTTTACCCTGCACCGGAACCTGGAATCGAACTCGAGACGACCTCATTGGCAAACCTTGACACTACCAACTGTGCTATGCCAACACTTTGAACTTATTTAAACAAATCAACATTCCCTTCTACAACAAAATCGCTGAGTAGAGGCTTTATAATAGTGCACATGAATCACTTTTCTCGACTAGTTATAAAAGAGCAGAGTAGAAGCTGTGAAACTGCACATGTCTAAAAATAAACCTAGTTGACTGTGAAAATGCTTCCGAAGTTGCTCTAACACAGTTTATAAGCTGAGTAAAGGTTGTTTAGTTGTTAAAAAAGCACTTTTGATGTTTATTTTATTTAGCAAGAGTGGTTGGTTGTTTAGAAGCCATCAAATGAGTAATATATTCACTTTGTTGGCTTTGTTTTGCAGCTACAAGTTGAAAGTTGATTAGTGTGTGTATAGAAGTGACATTAGCGTTTATTGGATGATGTTATTCAGTGCGACTGACAAATTGAATAATGGTTGTGAGAAAGTTGAGTAAACGCTCTCCAAAACTATTTTGCTAGCTTTTGCTTGTAGCTGTATCTGCAGCTTCTTTTCAGCTACTTTACAGCACAACGCTGAAAAGTTGGCTTACAAAGCTGAAAATGTTAGTTGGGAAATTAACGGTTTTATTTTTTCTTGGCGTTTTCTAATTTTAGTGCAAGAAAGTGAAAGTGATCGGTTGGAAATGCATTCCAAAGTGTTTTCGTTTATCATAATCGAGGATTCTGATTGGAAGCAGGTGCAAGAGCTTCTTTGAAGATCCGAAGGAATGTTATGAAATGTTTAGCTAGAATTAAGAGATGCAACAGTCTTTCAAGTATTGGCTTCACGTGCAAACCATCGTTCATTTGGTGAGTTCGTTCCAGTTTATTTGTTTACTTGTTTCGATACCATCTATCAGTTTTCTACAATTTTGTCTTGGACATCTTTTCGAAGAGCCACGTTCATGCTGTAATTTGTCGAGCGCACAATTTTCACACGTTGATATCGAGTAGGAACGGCAAGAGAGTCATCCAAGTGCTTTTGTTTCTGGTTTTAGACGTTTGATGTCTTCAGTGATGTTTTTGTACTTTAATGTTCCCTTTTCTGTGATCATGGTGGGTCTGAAGAGTTTTTGTTGAGCACACTGAGGCTGAAATTGCATGCCCCCTCCCCATGGACATGAAGGTTGACGGTACTGAAGCAAAGGGTTATGTTTAATTTCTTTATGTTTGCAACGATGATGATTTCCTATAGTTACACACATCACCTTGTTAATGCTTCAGTATGCCTCAAACGATTAATTCTTGGTTGTTAATAGAACTTCCTTGATGAAATCGGCTGCTTCATGCAGATTGAGCAATTCTGATTGTAGTATCAGATTTGTTCTGTATACATAAGAACTGGGAGAGCTTATTAGAAACTTCTCACCAATATAGTAAAGATCTTCTGGTAACGTTTGCATATAATTTTATGTATATTTAATTTTATTTAAGCATATTTTTTTTTATATTCAAAATGCTTTTATGTTACTTCATACGCGAAGTTAGCGATTTTCAGAGTTGGTTGGAAATGCTAACATGAAGCTTTAGTGTGATAATTTATTAGCTAGAGAATGATCTTTAGAAGAGAGTAGGTGGATAGTTCCGTTAGAGTACGGCAGTATGAAAATTGAATAGAAGTTGAAAATGAGCGAAGGGCCATTAATGCGACAGTTTTTAAAGATAGACGCACATCTTTTACCTAACCCGTACGATGTACGCGGAGACTTGAAGTATGTCTCCAAGTCTACAGGCAAAAGATGTGCGTCCTCCTTCTGCTCATAACTGACTGCGGCTGTGGAATAGTTCTAGCGACGTTTCATCACTACCTAAAGCCCCACGTTTTGCGAGAGCATTTCCAGTCGATGGTGTGTTATAATGCAATTCTTCTTTACCCAACTATTGTGTTGTCCCTCTCGTCATGACCAACGTGATCATCTCAGAGAGAAAGCGCTCATTTTCAACTTCTATTCAATTTTCATACTGCCGTACTCTAACTGAACTATCCACCTACTCTCTTCTAAAGATCATTCTCTAGCTTTATTAGCTTCATGTTAGCATTTCCAACCAACTCTGATATTATTTTTGTTACAGTCAATTAGCATTAGCATACGATACAAGAGATTTAATATTACTTGCTCGTTTTTGCGTAAAATAATTAATATTTGTTTTACTTGTAATTACCAGATGAAAGTTTTTTTTTCAAGTTATTTTTTATGATCTGGAAATTTTCCCAGTTTGGTTAAAAGTTTCGAAGCTAACGCATGTCCACAGGCCCAATAGAAAGATAGGCAGAAAAAGTGTATCATGAAGAATGGTTGCATGCAGGGTTGCTTCCACTCACTTGCATAGATGAGTGATTTTCGGAGTTTTGAATTCGTTAGAGCCTGTCAATTTCGATTTCAGAGTGCCGCAGTCGACGGTTTTATGATTCGTGAGCGCTCGCGATTCGTAGAATCGTTGATTGTGACTGCAAGTGGATTTGGCGGGTTTTGTGTGTTGGACGCTTGCTTTTTGGCATCTTCTTGTGTCTAACATGTGCAGAGTATCATTATAGCGTCTAATGGTTTTGAGATTGCTCGTTTTTTTTTCCTTTGGTTTGTTTTTTCCGTCGATCTTGTTTTCCGTGCTGAGCACCAATGCTACCGACGTGCCAGGAAGGCAGCTCCCACACCTGGACTCTACCTATCGACCCATCAACTCATGAACCGGGGACCAACGGCTTTACTTCCCATCCGAAGGAAGGCGTGATCAGAGATGTTATGCCTCAGAACATCCCGGCGGCGCCGACTGGGATTGAACCCAGGCCTTTTGGGGTGAGAGGTAAGATTGCTGGTTGTGTGAAATATATTTGTAAAAATATCTTTTTGAGATTTCAGTAGTCACGTTTTCTTTGAAGTTTATATTTTATTTCTTTCATGTAATCATCGTACATAATGGTTATTCAATAATAGATAGTTCATCCATATATTCGTTCTTTGACGCGAAGCGCTGTGGATTATGAGATGCTCAATGACCCTGGAGGGATCGATTTTGCTTACTGAGCAGAAAATCATGGATTTAACCCCAAGCTCTTCCACAGCACAATAAATCGCCACCATCATCTTGTATTTGATATTGAACCTCGGAAACTATTTGCATATAAAGCGAAAACGTAGTCCTGTATTGTCGCGAAGCGTTATGGTTCTGAGATGCTCGATGACCCTGGAGGGATCGTTTTTGCTTACTGAGCAGAAAATCATGGGTTTAATCCCAAGCTCTCCGTCATTACTCTTAAACTTCATGATCACTAAACAAAATGAATATGTTCTTTCGATAGCCGGCTAATCGAGAGATTAAATAAACAACAAATAAACAATACATAATTTTGGTTGCATCGCTAACTTGAGTTGAATCCTAACCGAATACCCTACCCAACCCTCCAACTCCGTAGCACTTATGAGGGTGTCAGGTGGCCTCTCGTTAAGTAAGTACAATATCAACATTTCCTTCCCTTTCCCTAGTTATGGTAAAGATGGGCGTGGCCAGGAATAGCGACAGTCATGCTTCTGTTACTCTTGTTTAGATTGGAACCAATGTTTAATCCCCAGCATTATTCCTGAAAGTAGTCTAACTGAGAATTTCATAAGAGACGTGAGTGTCGTTAGTATCCAATCTACGAAGTATATCAAACAACGCTAACGCTAACGCTAACGCATAAAAATGCGAATACATATTCTATTAAAGTTGTTTCCTAAATAACAATCAGATATGAGTAAGGCTTTCTTCAGGTGATTCATTGAAGCGTCCAACAATGACCGTCATGATGGCTGATATTCCCTAGCTCCATTTCTGGGACATAAATCTTGGATCACTCATGAAATTGAAACTCCTTGTGTACTGGACTGCAACAAACGTGAAGTTCCAGTTTCTTTGTTATAAGTTTTGTGAGAGCTGATATCTGTACTCTTGAAATTTTTATGTGGTAATGAGAATAATCAGAAATAAGGTTTCCTCAGCGATTCAACTTCAAACGCTAAACGGAGTGCACAATTTAGCACCAATGTTATGCAACATTTCATAGTTGATCGAATTAGCCATGAATCCTTCCAATAAATTCTCGGTGCATCTTTTATCTACCGATTGAACAAATAAAAAAAAATACTAAGGCTGTGTTCCATTTGGAAAATTTTCACTTAGATTTGACACTTCGAAAATAAATTAAGATGTTCGAAAATCCCTCTGCTGTAGATCGGCCGATTTTCGAGAAAGCGTGTGTCAAATTGATTCCTTGTCGGTCAGAAATAAGTCTGCTGGAATAGCAGATTTATTTGAAAATTTTCCATCTGTAAAATTTAAGTAAAAATTCACCAAATGGAACACAGCCTTAATAACTTGAGCACAGGATCGTTTCTTGTTGTGTTTGTCGTATTAGATGCTAGATAAAAACTTCTTTTATCGATATGTGTGCTGAAAATACCTGGGCCGAGAAGATTCAAGGAGAAAGTCGACGAAGAGAATCTTGTCAGTGTTACTTAGGACCTAATGCAATGTTCAGCTTGAATTGTTTCGCTTAGCTGTAAACAGAAAATCGATGAAGAGAATCGAACATTACAAGTAGGCCCTTTTGAACGCTCACTGTCGAATTTCAGAACCTAGCACTACCACCTCGACAGTACCTCTTTTTATGCTAAGAGATAAGCATTCCAAGTCCCTCCTACTTGAAGAATTATGCAAAAAAAAAAACTGGGGTTGTATAAACCGTTCTATACCATAATTTTAAAAGTAGGAGGGACTTTCATAGCTAATCTAAAAGCATAAATAGAGGTACCGTCTAATAATTTATCACATTTATTTTTTTTTTTAAATAATAAATGTGCGTCCACAAAACGCACAAAATCTTAAAAAAAAAACTATTTAAATGTTTTTTTTTTTCATTCAATCAATAGATTAAAGATGTACCGAAATTAAATGGAGGGATTTCAAGTTAAAGCGTTCTGTTAGCGAAATATTGACTATGAATACCGACATTTTGCCTAAATGTCCAACCCATTTTGTGTGGTGTGTGCTGCTGTCTTTTAGTGTTGCCCAATGATTAGGGAACTTTCATAAATAACTCTAGATAGAGCTGGAATTAGGGCCTAACAGCTTTTGTAAACAATAACTTCTCTTGATGATTTCTAGAAATTCAAGGCTCGCTCACGCAAACCAACATCTACCTCGGGTAGGGCAAGACTTCCCCTATCCGATGGTTAGGTTGGTCTGCGTGGGCGTGCCTTGAATTCCTAGAAATCATCGGTAGAAGTCATTGTTTACAAAAGCTGTTACGCCCTAATTCCAGCTCTATCTAGAACTTAGTAGTTGAGGGAGGAGAGGGGTTCCAGAAGTTTGGACTGGCCATGTATTAGGTGTATTGCAAAACACGCTCCGAAGGGGAAGGGGGGTTAATTGGTCAAAAATATACGTAATTTATGGATGACCCTAATTTTACTTCCAAGGCTGTGTCGCAATGGGTGAGTTTAATTTAACTCGTGGATGTGACAGATGAGTTATAGAATAGCCCTGCTATACGAGCGTGGTTATTTTGGACCGATTAGAAGCTAAATTTTGGTAACCGTGGCTGAGTTCTGTTTGAAAACTGATCAATTTCAGGCATTTTCGAACATTGAAAATAACTTACGAAATGTCACGTTTAACCACGAGTTAAATTAAACTCGGCAATTGGTACACAGCCCATGAAGTATTTTTCGATTACTTTTTCGAAGGAACGTATCAGGTTTTGTAAACAACGCATTTGATCGTCGATTTGGCGTCATTGGTAGCTCGCCCACGCATGCTAGTACTACCATCAGATAGGGGAAAATTTTCCCAACCTTTTAGCGGTGTTAGTATGTGGGGCGAGCTATTAGTTATGCCAAACCGACGATAAAATGCGTTGTTTACAAAAGCTGATAGGGTAGAGCACTACTTCGGCCTAATCGGCCATTTTGGGCCTATCGAGCAGAAAACTTAAAATAAATCCATGATTTCAGAGTTTACAAGTCAATTATGCATTTGGTACAATACTCTAGTTAATAAACTACGGAACGAAGTCAATGAGAACACGTGATATGAAGGTTTGCACCCATTATTCCCAAAAACAAAAGAAGCGCTCCGACCAAATCATTGTTATGTTCATCCGATAGGCCGAATTGAATTCATTGGCGTTTCAATGCGTTAGGCCGAGTTTAGAATCCGTAGGCCGAGTTTGGCGTCCAGAAGCAGTGTTAGACTTTTGACAATATCTGAACAATTGGTTTCTCTTTATCAAATCTTACGGGTACGTACGGAAAGGTAAATAAATTTGGAAGCCATCAGTAATAATAACATTCCGTTTGGTGCTAAACTGCGCTAGATTAAGAAATACTAAGTGCGGGTTGTGCTTAATAGGCCGAAATGGGGTAGTTAACCCTATGTCCTTCCGAAAAGTGATCGAGATGTGTAGTTATCATTCAGGCAAGGAGCGCTTGTGCCAAATGATCTCGACGAGAACGACGCGCAAAGTACGAGGTGCAAAACTCGAACTCTGCGCGCTTGACAGGAATCGTCTTCCTACTGCTGCTATACTGCTGCTACTGCTGCTGCTACCTGTTTACCCGTCGTCCGAAGCGAAAATGAGTTGAGGCACATTAGCAGCGCTGTTTTATAGCTTTTCAGATTCAAGCAGCACGATGTGCAATCAAATTGTACTTGATTATGAGGACTGGGTTTGGTGAGAACGTTTATTTCATGAAAACAGTGATAAAATTATCGCTTCTTATTTGTCCATTTCTAAAACAGTGAAAACAATTTCATGAAAAAATGAAAAAAAGTTTATTGCTACAGCTTACGAAGGGTATTTCCTATCAATTGATGTATTTGTATTTTAATTTCATCTATAAATGACAAAGCTTATAGCGTTCAAAAAATTACACCTTTTCGTGACGGTCGCAATTTTAAATTTTCGATTTACCCCCAGTACCTTCCCGTAAGACGTAGTCTACGTCAAAAAAATGATATCTGGAATAACGAGATTAGTAATCCAGATGTTATTTTCCTCTGCTCGGGATGTGCTACACGCTAGCTGTACTGATACGATAGTGATTCAACGTGTAAACTTAATGATTTTTAAATTATTGTTTTGATTTAAGTTAATTAAAATTATTAGGATTTATAAACGTCTTCTGGTAGATGTTTTTTTTTTTTTATAAAAGTTAATATAACACTTTATGATGAGATTTGAACTTGTAACTTTGGCGTGGACGTTAAACACCACGTCCTCATATATAAACCCAACAATGTATGATCGTTTGGTCGAACAGCTAAACTTTCCTCATTACATGAGCACGTTGCTTCCAGCATGGTTGGCTTTCAGTACTAAAAATACCCCACCGTACAGCAGCAAAACAAAACAAAAAGCTAAACACTGAAAATCACATCGATATTGCACTTGAAGTGATGATGTCACCCCCATCCATTCACATTCGGAAATAGACCAGCACTCCCTGTACCTACGAGTAGGTACCTACAGCGATGAACTACGGCGAATAATTTACACACAACGACAAGCTTCAGTCCCAGTTCTAAACTCGAACCGAACAACAATGGGTGTTGCAAACGAGATCCTGGCACATAAGGATCGCAAACACCTCTACGTTGCTTAAGTCGATGTGATGCAATGAAGAAAAGCGCTCCCTTGGCCTGTGCCCTTGCGTCTCGCACTGATTCTACCTGTCGGCGGTGCAGGTGGTGGCAGGCGGAAAGCTATTCATAGGCGTGTGGCCAATACTTAGTGGGGTTCGATTGCAATCCCACTTCCATTTCTAGCAGGCAATTCGCTTACCGAATCGGTACCGTATTATACAATTGGCTGTTTAAGGATTAGCTTAAAACCGGCGGTAGCAATGTAACAACGACAAAGTTTCAGCTCAGTGACGTCAGTAGTTTCATTCGTATGTGAGTGTGTGCCACCGACGATGAATGCGAGGATGCAACAATTTACGTTAGTTCTTGCCACACACTGGGTTATGTATTTTCGGTGAATAAAAGCATTCGACTCTTCGACGACCATCGGCAGGAGTGGATGTAATTTTAGAATGCTATAAAGTTTGAACGGAGTTTACCTATGCGAATGGTATGCAAAAATAGCATCAATTGTACTTTTTTCAGCAATGGTTACGTTTATATTCCATGTTTCAGTTTGACTTATCTAATCAACATGCAATCAACTCTCTCTTGTGTACTTCACAGTGCTGATAAAAGTAATTTCTTCTACATTCATCTTAGTTGAAATTGAAGACAACCTTAACAGATAAACCCACTACCTGCATGAATTTCAATTTTGACATAGCAACAGTCTATTGATTAAGGTAACCTCTCACATTTCTTTTTTTTTTTCATTCATGACTCACTGTGTTGTCAATATTAATATTCGTCTTCAGCTTTGTGAGGATGATTTTGAGTATATTCCACAAAGGTGTAATCCTGGAACGTAGTAGGCTCTGCCCGCAAACGGTTGGTTTTGTTTTCGCTGGCGCTGATTTCATCTGTTTTTCGCATATTTTTTTATTGTACCAAATCAAACAAATATTAGTTATCGCGTGTGGATAAGTGTAAATTAAGATCTATCACGTCTTAAGAAGATTTTTTAGTGATATTGTAATTAACGTGAATTTGTTTCGAGTAGGAGTGCTGTGGTGTCACGTCGGTCGGTTTTTCTTTTCGCTTGTTTTTGGCGCTTTGCCTCCCTCCCAAGAAGAGTTTTACCGGGTATTTTTTTTTCTTTTCTTGGTGCTGGCGTTCTGCATTCCGGAGAATGCACGTGAATGAGGTGTCAAGCAAAAATTCGGTGCAAATGAAAAACTTCGAATGTGATTCAAATTGTCGTGTTGGGTTGTAAAAACATCGCGGAAGATTTTTTCGATTACCGCGAGTGAACAAACCGGTCCTTTTTCGCAGGCAGAATTTGGTGAGATCCATCTGATTTATAATCAATCATAAATGCATATTTCCATATATTACTAAATACGTGCCAGATTTCGAAACATCACATTTTGAAATCTGGAAGTGTGTTTGCAGTACCATTATACATATGATAACGGTAGTGTTTACATGCAGGGCTTATTGTATGGGAAAGTAACCTCGGAATGGACGTGAATTACCAGGCATTCTGAAATGGGTTGCTGAATCTGCAGTAGAGCTATCGCTTTCTAACTCCCGGACTAAACTTGCTCTAAATTATTACATCAAGGATTGTTGTAAGCAAATTTCTTCCATAATACCACTGCCGGCCAGTGGGGGTAGATTGAATACATACATACATACATACATTCCACAAAGGTGTAATCCTACGTCAACATGGAGTGGCAATTTACTAATTAAAATGCATTGCTTTTAACAAACCGGTATCAAAGTAGTAATGAGTATTAAAACAAATATTAAGAAGCATAAATTATTATGACTTCTTCTTCCTAAGAAGCAATTCGTGCACAGCAAAAAAATAATTTTGATATCACATCAAAGTGGATGCACTACAATCATGTCGAAAATTTCATGTAATTTTTATAACCACATAAATAAACAAATGCAGTAAAAGCAGCGTAATGTCAGTTCATGCATTGTATTAATGATAATTTTGTCCTTTTTAGCAAGTAATATTACACCATATTTTCGACATGATTGTAGTGCATCCACTTTGACGTGATATCAAAATTATTTTTTTGCTGTGTGGTCAATTACGGGTCACTTGTGTGATGGACTTCTACCACCGGAAAGGTGGTCCGTAGTGCTAAACAACTGCAACACTTTCTTTTGTGCATAAATTTTTAATGCATGGGTAAAAATTGATGAAATTTTGAGAAAAACTAGTTTACAGTGTATAACTGATGTAAGAACTCAGTACTCACCAACTACCTACTCGGAGATAAAACATACAGCACCCGGTCGACTCAGGCGACAAGAGCAAGCTCCGGAACACCCAGGGTCGGCTAGCTACCGGGTAATCAGAGGGTTTCGCAATACAAAATCGAAGAACGTTCACTTTTCTTTAAATGCATTTATTCGTTACTTTCTGTATTATGTGCGTGTTGTTCTGTTTTCATAATTTCGTGTAATATGTGTCGTGTAGCCTAATCGCGTTGTTCACTGTACCGGTACATACTACTGCTGCCGTTGATGGCGAATCGGGATGGTCGACACAGTGACTCCTGTCCTACTGTGCGGCCGGAACTCTCGCCAGATTGCCGAAGCGAACGGATGACGGGCCAGCGGGCGTTGCTGGACGGTGGGATGGCAGGCGTCGTCCTTCGTTGGCACGATCGGCCGACCGTGGCAAGGCCACCTTCACAGTTCGAAAAAGTAGAGTAAATTTATGTTCAGTATGATGCACATAAATGGAGCGTCACATATCATATAAGCACAGACAAACAGACATAACTCTTAGAAGAAAATTCTTCAAAAAACATCGTCAAGCGTATTTTGCATGCTCACTAGCACCCTCTATCATGCAAATTCCGGAGCATTGTTTTGCATCCGGAGCATCTCTCGTTCATGCAATTTTTCCACTAGTTGATTTTCCCTCGTTCTGTCAACGCGTCAGCTGTGTTGAATGAAAACAAAACAGATGAAAATCAGTGATGTCGGTTCTACGAAATCTTCCGTAGATTTAAAGAATTGCTTAAATTTTGAATAAAAACAAATCCGTAGGAGAAATTCACAGAAGGTCAGTCATTTTAAGGGATTTTTTGTTGTGAAATGTGATTTTTTGCAGGAAACAAGTTTTTAAACGACATTTGTGATTTGTTCACAAATTCTGTGTACATCGTACAGCGTAATATTACAAGCGGAATGACCAATCAACTGTTTGGGTGTAATATTCAACAACTTTTTTTTTTCTGTATTCGTCAGATTATTATATGGTACAGTAATGACCCGATTTCGTCAACCCCTCAACACATTAGACTTTTATAATTAAATATTTTCATAAAATCGTAATTCCAAATCATTCTCTTGCATCTTCAAGATGGGTGTTTAAGGTATACTTTGATCCAATAAGACCACCGAAAAAGCGCTTAGGTTTCGTAGAACATTAGAAAAGATTTTCAATAAAGGGACTGGCAAAATCGTGTCATTACTCTATATGTCTCCAGTCCTTTGTCATTTTCAAGAGCTGACATATACCAAATTGAATTGAAAAAGAACTGGCATCACTGATAAGTTCGAAATGTAGAGGCTTGCTTAACGCTTCAGTGGCACCACCATGACAAATGCTAGCATATTCCCATCTAAAACCATATTTGCGAAGAATGTGATGGTGAGGTTTATGTCTGTTTGTTTTTTTTTTTTATAATTACTTTATTTGTACAGGCTCAATCGAATAAACTTTACAGAGCCGAGTTATCCTTTGCGTTATACATTATTACTGTCTTAAATTTAAAGTTAAAGGAACTGGACCGAGTACTCGCGGTTGTCTCGAGGTTAGTGGAGATTTACAATTTTTTGGATGGGAAAAGGGAAGAAGGAGGTTTGAAATGTGGTTTACGATACAACTATTTAATTAATCCTAAAGCATGAAATTATTTCTATTCATCTTGAAAACAAACATTGAAAAAAAAAAACCCACACGTACAAAATACAAACTAAGCACAAGGTTAATCAAACTTACAATCTAAGGTTAATATCCTTAAAGTAAACATATATGAGTTTCATAAACTCCAGATCGCGTCTAGCCAAAATATCCCGAACTGGAACATTAGGTTGTCTACCTCGAGCCCGAAGGGAATCATAAAAATGTGATCTGACTCCACGATACTCCGCACAAGACCAAAGGATGTGATCAGCGTCCTGGTAACCTTGTCCACATTCACAGAGATTGCTGTCTCCCAACCCCACACGGAACAAGTGAGCGTTTAGACAATAGTGATTGGACATGAGACGAGACATCACGCGTATGAAGTCTCGACTCAAGTCCAACCCTTTGAACCATGCAAACTTCGACACCTTAGGGATAATTGAATGTAGCCATCGTCCCAAGCTCCCTTCACTCCATTGATGTTGCCAGCTAACGAGCGACTGCTGACGATAAATAGAGAAAAATTCACTATAGGCGATCTGTCGATCATAAATGTCGCCTTCCATAGCGCCCACCTTCGCAAGTGAATCCGCCTTCTCATTGCCCAAAATTGAGCAATGCGAAGGGACCCACGCGAAGGTGATGATGAAAGAGCGCACGGATAAAGTACTAAGCAGTTCTCGTATTTTCAAGAGAAAATACGAGAAGTGCTTTACCGGCCTAATGGAACGGATAGCCTCGACAGAACTAAGACTATCCGTAAAAATAAAGTAGTGGTCTGGAAGAAGTGAAGCAATAGTTTCCAAGGTGTAGTGAATTGCTGCCAGTTCAGCCACATACACAGAACAAGGAGCTTCAAGTTTTCGAGAGGCGCTATGAAATTCATTAAATACACCAAAACCAGCGGACTCCTCTATTAGAGATTCATCTGTGAAAAACGTTCTTGCAGAATCAACATGGCCAAACTTTGCAGCGTATAATGACGGAGCAATCATAGGACGATGATGCTCTGGAATTCCGCGGATTTCCTGCGTCATAGATAAATCAAAATTCACTGAATTGCCGAAATCGGAGAAGATTACACGATTGGGAATATTTCTTGAAGGGCTGACATCCTGTGTTAAATATAGGTAGTACAAAGTCATAAAACATGTTTGAGGATTTAGCTCCAGAAGCTTCTCAAAATTTTCGATCACCAGTGGGTTCATTACTTCGCAACGGGTGAGGAGCCTAAGAGATAACTCTGAAAAACGGACGGATAGTGGCAACATGCCCGCCAGCACTTCGAGACTCATAGTATGAGTCGAGTGCATGCATCCTAACGCGATACGAAGACAACGATACTGGATCCGTTCCAGCTTGATGATGTGCGTTTTAGCTGCCGACTGGAAGCAAAAACTACCGTACTCTAAAACCGATAAAATCGTTGTCCGGTACAACGTCAGAAGATCTTGTGGATGGGCTCCCCACCACGTTCCGGTAATTGATCGAAGGAAATTGATCCTTAGTTGGCATTTTCGTCTCAGATGCTCAATGTGGGATCTCCAGGTGCATTTGGAATCGAACCAGACCCCGAGATATTTAAAAGACATGGAATGAGTGATCGGTTTACCCAAAAGTTGAAGCTTCGGTTGTGCTGGGCTATGCTTCCTAGAAAAAACGACCAACTCAGTTTTCTCCGTGGAGAATTCGATACCTAGCTGGATAGCCCAAGTAGACAAATTGTCCAAGGTATCCTGTAAGGGTCCTTGCAGGTCAACCTCTTTTGGCCCTGTGATAGACACTACGCCGTCATCTGCAAGTTGTCTCAACGTGCAATTGTCACTAAGACAGACATCAATTTCTCTAACGTAGAAATTGTTCAAAAGGGGACTTAAACATGAGCCTTGGGGGAGACCCATGTAGCTAAATCGAAAAGCTGTAGAGTTTCCATGAGAAAAGCTCATATGTTTTTCTGACAGCAAATTGTACAAAAAATTATTCATTAATGGAGACAATCCACAAGCGTTGAGTTTCTCTGAAAGAACTTCAACGGATACTGAATCAAAAGCCCCCTTGATATCCAAGAACACAGAAGCCATTTGCTCTTTCTTAGCAAAAGCCAACTGAATTTCCGAGGAAAGCAACGCGAGACAGTCGTTCGTTCCCTTACCCCTACGGAAACCAAATTGAGTATCTGAAAGAAGGTGGTTCGTCTCAACCCATTTGTCGAGGTGAAAAAGGATCATTTTCTCCATCAATTTCCGAATACACGACAGCATCGCGATGGGCCGATACGAATTGTGATCCGATGCGGGTTTATCAGGCTTTTTAATGGCTATCACCCTCACTCGTCTCCAATCGTCGGGAACAATATTGAGCTCCAAGAACTGATTGTACAAGTTCAACATGCGCCCTTTTAGCGACGTCTGGGAGGTTTTTCAGCAAGTTGAACTTGATTCTATCAGATCCCGGGGCAGAATTGCCACACGAAAGGAGAGCGAGTGAAAGTTCGACCATTGAAAAAGGCTGACTGATTTCGTCTACCGAATTCGCGGTTTCGTGAGGAATCAACTGCGACGGCACGGAATCTGGACACACTTTTCGCGCGAATTTAAGAATCCATTGATCCGAGCATTCCTCGCTTTCGTTGTTAGTAGACCGGTTACGCATTCTTCGCGCCGTACTCCAAAGCGTATTCATAGACGTTTCGCGCGACAATCCGTCTACAAACTGCCGCCAGTAACCCCGTTTTTTGGCCTTGATGAGGCTCTTGAGTTCGCGTTCAAGAGATGTGTATGCGTCGAAATGCTCGCGTGTTCCGCGTTTCCGAAAAAGTTTAAACGCGTCGGACTTTTTACGGTAAACCTCCGTGCATTGTTGATCCCACCAGAGCGATGGTGTTTTCTTACGAATAGACGATCGCGGCACCGGTCGTGTTTGAGCTTGAAGTGCGCTGTCGACGATGAGATTAGAGAGGAAATTATATTCCTCCAACGGCGGAAGCTCTTCCACTGACGATACTGTATCGTCTATCGCGGATTGGAACTTAGTCCAATCGATGTTACGGGTTAGATCATACGCGACATTAACAGATTCTGACGAGTTGATCCCACTGGCAATCGAAATTTTGATCGGCAGATGATCACTACCGTGCGGATCCTGGATTACATGCCAAGTGCAATCCAACGATAGTGAATTGGAGCATAAGGTGAGGTCTAATCTGCTACCATTCGAGGATGGACCAGCCAAACGTGTTACTTCTCCATTGTTAAGGATTGTCATGTTGAAGTTGTCGCAGAGATCATAAATCAAAGTAGAACGGTTATCATCGTACAGCTCCCCCCAGCCTGTACCGTGGGAGTTAAAATCTCCCATGATCAACCATGGAGCGGGAAGTACCGCACATATGTCGAAAAGTTGTTTGCGATTAACAGAGACTCTAGGAGCAATATATACAGAAGCAATACAAAGGCTCTTACCTTTAATGGTAGCCTGACATGCGACAACTTCAATACCGGGGAATTCGGGAAGATTCACTCTATAGAAGGAATGGCACTTTTTGATCCCCAAAAGTACCCCTCCTCCACGTGAATCCTCACGATCCAATCGAATAATGTTAAAATCAAAAAAAGGGAGATCAATTTCTGAAGAGAGCCATGTTTCACAGAGGGCAAATGCATCGCAATTATTGTTATGGACTAAATACTTGAACGAATCTAATTTCGGAATAAGACTTCGACAATTCCACTGTAGAACAGTGATCAAATCCCCGACCTCGTTTGGAAAATTATCCATCGAAGGAGATGATAGCTGCAAGAAGGGGCCATTTTGAAGTCAATTGCTTCAAGAAGGATTTCACAGTCGGAAGCAATGTGAGGACAATGCTTTTCAGAGGATCAGAAATGTTGAGGTATTTGAGAATACCGTCCACAATGTCATCAAATGAGAACAGCCCAGATGAAGAAGGGGTTTCTGTTCTTAAAATTGGGGCATCAGGGGTTTTGGATGTCCCCGGAAGAGGTGGAAAATCCTGGGTATAATCAGTTCTGCGGAATCCAGGAGGAGTAGAAGTCTCCTTTTTTCCACCACTCCTTGATTTGGGCAAGCTGATTTGGGGTTCTTGATCTGCAACTTTCCGCGAACGGATGCGTTTTCGTTTCCGGGCAGAACCTTCCGGAAAACTGAAAGAAGTTCCCTCCTCAGCCAAGTCAGAGCCAGACTCGTCATCTGACAAAAGAGCGAAGGGATTTGTTTCGTTGGTCGATGGCTTGGCTGTCTTAAGCATTTCTGCAAAAGACCGCCTGGAACGTTCCTTAAGGGAGCGTTTCATTTTGTCCCCGAGCTGTTTGTACGCCGGGCACGACGAGAGAGCATGAGGAGGAGTTCCATTGCAGTACACGCATTTTGGTGCAGTAGCTGCGCAGGCGCCATCCTCATGCTTCTCCCCGCATTTGGAGCAGCGTGCCTTGTTGCCGCAGTGGGAGGCCGTATGTCCCAACCGCTTACAATGCTGGCAGTTCATGACCCGAGGTACAAACAACCGCACAGGAAGACGAAGTTTTCCCAGCTCGATGTATTGAGGAAGGGCAGATCCAGAAAAGGTCACCCGAAACGAGTCTGTGGGGGTAAAACTCTTTTTACCCTCGCTGAGCGATACTGACTTCATTCTATGAACGGCCAGTATCTTTACCGGAGGAAGCAAGGGGTTCTTGAATCGGCTAACCGCTTGCTTCTCCAGTATCTCGGGGTTCAGGCTCGCCTCAGTGACCACGCCTTCGATCTCCACATCAGAAGCTGGAATGTACACTAGGGTGTTTCATTTTGAAAAAAGTGATGAATTTTTGATAGGCCACCCTCCAGTTCGATTCATAGCCCCAAAATATGAACCTGTGCAAAAAATGGTAAAGATTGATGAAGGTTTAGAGGTCGCGCCAATGATTTGGATTTTGTATGGAGATTTTGGTGAATTAGTATGGGAAATTATTGATTTTCGTTTACATTGCTCTAACTTTGGTTGTAGTTGTCCAAACGTTGAAAAAAAAAATATGTGGTTGTCATGACAATGATCAACAAGCCTGTTGTTGTTGCGATGAAATTGGCGTTGTTGCCTTGTACATATTCATCTGTCAATTTACCCTATTTTGCCATTTTTTCACATTTTTATAATTCTTGATACGCTGCAAAACTGAGCGTAGCAACTGTAGGCTTTTTGTTTATTGCCATAGCAATAACATACTAAATTTTTTCGACATTTGGACAAGTAGAAGCAAAGTTATAGCGATATAAGCGATTTTTTAAATTCTTCCATAGTAATTCCCATACAAATTTCAAATCATTGGCGCGACCTCTAAACCTTCATCAATCTTTACCAATTTTTGCACAGGTTCATATTTTGGGGCTATGAATCGAACTGGAGGGTGGCCCATCAGAAATTCATCACTTTTTTCAGAATGAAGCACCCTAAATTGTACACCCTATATTCCAGTGTGAAAAACTGGGAAACAGCAATTTCATTGGCCTGTTTCAGGTTAGCGACGGTCACACGAAGTTTGTTGTGCCTAACCTTCGTTATTTCGGTCACGGCAGAGAATCGCTTTGTCAGATCATCAGATATCTGAACAACATTCAAGGGTTTGTTTTTGGGCTGAAAATAGACAACCCATGGGCCAGTCGAGTCATTCGGGTAGGCCCGCAATCTGGTGCTTTTCTCATCCTGCCCATTGACAGACTGAGACGACGAACCAGGGATGACATCATCATTATTCTGAGATGAATGGTCATCCATGTCGTCTTCTGACAAAACATCCATTTTGTTCAACTAGTGGGAGCGCAAAACGCTCTCCCACTGAACGCACAGACACAATACACAGAAAACACTACAAACACAGAAATACAAAATGAAAATTTAACTAATGGGGGAGGAAAAGAAACAAAAAAAAAACAAAAACTTATCTGATAATTCTATACTACTACCACCGAGCGTTATATGTGTAGGCGTTTACACAGATGGCTGGAAGAGACGCGCTGCGTGGATGACCTTCGTTGTGGTGCACTTGATCGAGGCTCGGTACTCAGCGCACACAGGCGCACGATGATTGATGAACGATGTAGATGTAGAAACGGGTGCTCACACTCGATGATGATGATACGTGAGCGGGTATGCGTGAGCGCGTATGCGTGAGCGCGTATGCGTGAGCGCGTATGCGTGAGCGCGTATGCGTGACCACGCAACGATGATGCCCAAATTGGTTTGCGAATTACCAATAGCACGGATTAATCGTTCCGAAAATGACACTTTCTACTACAAAAAAAACTCACTTTTCGATCAATTTACCGGGAACTATGCCAGGAGTCACTTAGTGAGAAAAAACTGATAATTTATATCAAGCGAATACCGAGAAAACTTCCAAAACAACGGAGCGCGAAACAAGTCGACCGTACTTCTTGCTAGGACGCAGTGAGATGTTATGTCTGTTTGTCTGTGATATAAGTTTACAGTATATATCATGTAAAGTTCAGATACGTTGCATGCAATGTAGCAAATATTGTTTACAAAAGCCCATTGTTGTAAACAACATTGTTTACTAGTTGCTCGGTTGCGTGAAATGAAACACAAGTTTACGTAAATGAATGTTTACATCACAATTAAAATTAAGAATTTTTATCTGTGTTGGTCAAGCCGAGAAGGGAAAACTCCTTTGGGATTATGGCATATGTTTGAACAGATAACATCGTTTGGTCCTTGAAAATTAGGCTCGGAAACTGTTTCCAATTTCAAGAGCCGGCCGTGTGTACGTAATTAATTTACGGTTTTTGGTGCAAGTTATTTAGTTACCTGAACGGTAAATTTCCCTAGCGTACACTAGCTGCTGCAAGGAGGGGGGTCCTGGTTCTAGTTCAAAAACACCACTGCACTTAGCTAATTAAAATGCGTCTTAGCACACAGACGCCTGATATTAAAAGAGGCCGATTTTGGGCAATGGCCGTTCTTTTCTCCCAATTTTCTTCATCCCGTCATCCTAGTTTTTATGGTTGTTTGTAGTTCTACGCTGGACATAACGTAATGGTACAACATTTTCACAGCGGTACAGAACCCTATCACTTCTGTGGTATACTGCTGTTCTTGCACAAGAAACGTGAAGGCTCTGAATATATAACATAAATGACATAAACCTACTCAAGTAACAATTTAGGAACCATTTAGCATCCACTCTGATTTATGATGGTTTTATAACGGCAATGAACAATCCATTTATTTTAAATATAGCATTTCAAAGTATAAAACATTCCTGCTTAGTAATTCAGCTTTTTGCTATTTTAAAAACCTCTTATAGTCTTTCAAGAAAGTCAAAAACTGTCTTCTTTTAAAAATAAATTTAAAACAGTCATCAAACCCTCCTTAAAACTGTTCTGTAATTCAAGCATAAACGTTATAGGCAATTTTTTATTATAAAAGCAACCATAAAACCATTAGGTTTTGTATTATAGCAAAAAGCATTTATTGTTGCTTTTTAGGGTTTTTAAAGTGCATCATAAACTCCCCAATTTTTCTGTTTACAAATTGAGCTTAAAGATGGTTTTTCATAGTTAATAAAAGCCAATTTTATGACAATGAAATTTCGTAGCATAGACGAAGTAGGATGCAAAATTCAAGTGTAAAGTGAGCGTGGGAAGTTCAAAAACATATCAGCCATCTCCAGATCTTGCGAATAGATGACAACCGACAGCAAACCACTGAAACTGGTAGTCAGCGGAGATTGGCTGGTTTCCAATCCATAGCAGCGATTTTATTCGGCGACATAATCAACTCTTCGAAAATTTCATTCCTGCATCGTTGGATGGTGCACTTCTGTAACCATCCGGAAGAAGGGGATCTTTTTCGGGAACGATTGCGCTTTCAACTGTTCGAAATGCGAATGTTGTAAAACAGTATCGCAAACTGTCTGAGTAACCAATCTCCCAATCTATCGGGAGAAAACCACCTGGAAGAACCCTGGATCCCACAGCGCAACTATCGAAACATAAACAAACTTTGACGTTTAACTTTTTGCAGGCAACTTTGCCTCCATAAATGCTGCCATAAATCTGAACGGGTTAGAATCAAGCAAAATGGCTTTAGATAAATACAATCTAGCCTGCAAGTTATTTTTTCATAAAAGCCATTTAAAAACCTTATTGATTTGTTAAGGAATTCTTGAGAGCAAAACAACTTTTTCACAAATGACCCATGAAAATCAACTTTTATGTCACCGCCATGTTACAATTAGTTTTCTTGTATTTTTACAATCTTCGATTTTCAATCTATATTTCCTTAGATATGACTATATTTTGGTAAATTTTGCAATGAGCAAACATTTAAATGCGAAAATAATAAAAACAATCTCGGCCAAGCTCGATCGGAAGAATATGTATTTTTTGTTCAATGTTAAATAATTAGTCAAATCGACGTTTTACAAGGGTGGACTTAATTTTTTCGATGTTTTCACGTACATTTCACATAAAATTTAATACGGCACTTAAAACTAGGCCACTTAATGAGAACTACAGTAATAAAATTGGATATTCAACAAGATTTTTATACCATCCTTTTCTGTTTTAATTATTTTGATAAGATCGGATTCCTAAATCCTTTTCTATCTTGATTTATGCTTTTCTAGTGGATTCAGCATGCGGCTAGGGGAAGTGGCTCGGAAAGGGTTTTTATTGTTGCTAAATAGCTTTTATTGTAGCTTTCAAATGGTTTTCAATGCGTTCGTCATACAACCTGTTGCAGTAAATCAAAAAGAAAATCTTGAAGAGCTTCGAGAATACACCCTTCAGAACCTTCTCCAGGTTGGGCCAACTAGACATAGTCTAGTCTTAATGACGTTTTGGTGGATGCATTAATGACAAAATAGCCTTGACCAGGCTTTTATGAATGTTGTTTTATAGTTGCTTTGTAGTATTCTACATTGAAATTCATCGTAATGGACGAAGCAGGACGCCAAGCAGATCCCCGGCCTGGCAGGTGACGTGTGGGTGCGGCAAATTCAGCAAGCCATACATAACGACCGGCACCAGGGCGTCACAATATCAGCTTCAATCGACCAAATCGATGCGACGAAGAGACTGCTGGCTTTCTTCTTCTGTTAAAGTCGAACAGCTTCGCAGCATTCTAGAACCTCAGTCGGCGTGCACAAACAAATGTTCAATCGCTTGTCCCTCTTTCTCCCGTCACTCCATTGGTCTTCCTTTCAAGCTTCGGTGAAACGGATGAGCGAAAGAGCGCTCGACTTTGATAGTTTTCTCTTTCATGAAACACATCAATAGAGGTTTCATGACGTAGGGTAGAGCGCTACTTCGTCGTAATCGCCCATTTCCGTTCTATCGATCAGAAAAGATCAATAATATCAATGATTTCACCGTGCCCTAATCAATAATAGGTTTGTTCCGATGCGTTAGTTCATTAGCTACAACATAAATCCTGTTAGAGCGCATTGTATGAATATTTACGCTCATTGTTCTCAAAACAAAAGAAGCGCTCCTAGCGAATCCCCTTTTTCTACGTTTATCCGTAGGACGAAGAAAATCTAATGGCGTTTCAATGCGTTAGGACGGAATTGAAACTCGTAGATCGAATTTAGAATCAAGAAGCAGTGTTAGATTTTAGACAATATCTCAACAATGTGTGACTCTTTATCAAATCCAACGGTACGTATGGAAAGGTGAATAAATTTGCAAGTCATTTTTGATAGAAATATTCCATTTTTTGTTTAAACTCGTTCAGAAAAGAGAGGTAAAGCGCGGGTTGTGCTTAGTACGACGGAAATTAGATCAAAAACCCTATATGATGGAAAATGAAAATACATATTTAAAGCATTTCTCACGTGAAAACACTTGAAGATTACACGTAATATGTTTAATTTATCTTCCATCCACATATTTATCTAAAAAAATTAACGAAAACGGGACATACCGCATTTTAAACAAATTGAAAGAGCGGTGATAGAGTGTTCGTGAAAGGGGATTGAAAGCCATAATGAAGTTTCGTTTAACTAGAAAATCGACGTTAGTTACATTGAAAGCGATGAGCAAAGCAACGACGAGAAGTTCCACAACCAGCCTTTCCTTCTAAGCGTCGTGCTTATTTATTTTCGTTTCTTGCTGATAGTCTAGCTAGGCGTTATAGAAATGAAGCGTCGAACACGTATGTATGAGAGAAACAAAACACGAGTACATTTTAGAGCTTCGAAAATGTAGAGCCCTGACCGGCACCATCAATGGCCAAATATATAAAGAAAAATGCCTCGAGAAGCGCCTGCTGTCCTTCCTTCGGTCCCACGAAGGTGACACTCTGTTTTGGCCGAATCTGGCATCGTGCCATTACGCGAAACCGGTGATGGAGTTGTACGAAGCCAACGATGTTTTTTTGTGTTCAAGGAGGAACATCCGCCAAACTCGCCAGAACTTTACCCAATAGAAAAATTCTGAGCGAAAATGAAGAGCAAGCTTCGGAAAACAGGGAAAGTCTTCAAAAACGACAAAGATTTAAAAAATGGGTGGAAGAAACTGTGTGTAAGAGATATGGCGCAAGTGTTGCACAGGATTTGATGGGTAGCATTAGGTCCAAGGTTCGGCCATTTGCCTAGGCGAGAAGGTTTAATAAACCAACTTTGCAAAAACATAGCAAATATGTCTTTATTTATTTCCTGAAAGTTTCAAAAATATCCGACTTAAAGTGGATTTTTGGTAAGTCTTGTCGCCAACTTCCTTACTGATAGGTTGGGAATAGTGCACCACTTGTGCACGATCTATTTACGCCTTTCCGTGGAAATGTTTAGCATTTTGATGATTTTGTCGATGCCCAACACATCCGGGAAGAAATAGCGGCGAGTTGAAAGTGTGCTTATCTTTCTGGGACACCGTATACCATCTACAGTGGAGTGCAGATGAAAGAGGGAACTTGGAGAAGGCGAATGAAGGGTGAATCAGTCCACATCGTGCTCTCTTGCCGTGCGAATCTATTTGCTTTTTGCTGAAAGAAGTGTTACTACTACCTAAAGCTACAACAAATTTAAACAGCACTTTTCAGTGCTCAACCTGTCAAATTTCTACCTTGTTCAACACTAATTCCTCTTCGATCCTTGTTTTGGCACTACCCGAGGTAATCCTTCTTCGATATCGATTTGGAAAATTCCTCTTCGATCCTTTAGATTCTTTTAGTAATCTGCTTGGAAGTCGATTTGGATAAATATTAACTGCTGTCATGGCGCCTAAACGCAAAAGAAAAAGGCAACCTCTTGATCCCCCTTCTGATGAAATTAATTTGAGCAATCAATTTGATTTGCTCACGGATGTGAGAATGATCCATCATCCAGGAAACATTCTAGTAAAATTTCCCGGATTAATGCCAAGAAGGAAAAGATCCCCCCTATTGTGATAAACACTTCCGATTTCCATTTTTTCACTACAAATTGGACGTCGGGATGAATGCCGTGTATTGGCTGAAACCTTGGACGGATTCAAATGTCTTCTCAAGTATCTTACTGAGAAGCAGCACAAATTTTTTACTTACGACACCAAAACTGAACGTGTGTTCAAGGTTATCATGAAAGGACTGCCCAGTGGTGAATCCCTGGATCAGATCAAAGATGAACTGGCAAAATTACATGGAGTTGTGCCACTTCAAGTAATCAAAATGGAAATGGAATTCCGTCCTGGCGATTCGCGCAATGGGATTTCTAATGATTTTTATTTAGTTCACTTCAAGTCTAGTGAACTAAACAACCTTAAGGCCTTAGAAAAAGCTAGCCTTATGCTGAATGCCCGAGTGAAGTAGGAACACTGGAAGAAATTTCCAAAACCTCACCCAGTGCCGTAAGTGCCAGGGATGGGGTCACGGAACTAAAAGTTGCTACATGCCAGCTAATTACATGAATTGTGGTGATTCCTCTCACGCAAAGGACGACTGTCCTGTGAAGGAAGATCTTTAAATGTTCAAATTGTGGTGAAAACCACTAATCCAATTTTTGGGAATGTATGACTCGCAAAGCGATCCTACAATCTCGTTCTAAGCGACAGGTAGGAAACGCTCCACGTTTCCGACCAGGTACAAACTCCTCTGCTGTTAACAACGGTCAGCGAGGAACAAATTCTACATTCGTACCCGTAGGTACAAATATCACCCCTGCTTCAAATTTTTCATCTATACCTACTCCCCTAGCTGCTAATAATATTCAGCGAGTTGATGGAGCTACCTATGCTGCTATTGAAGCGGGTAGAAATCAAAATACTAACCAACGTGATTCTAACGGAAATTTAGACAATTTTGACTTAGGAAGCATTACTGCCCCTAAAATGGAATTTTTACAGAAATCATTAATTGACATGATTTCTGATATGCTTAAATCTAACTCCATGTTTGATGCTATTCATGACTTTGAAATTCAGTAATGAGTTTTAAAGCATTTTTAATTGGAATGCTCAATCTCTTAAAGATAATGAAGACGAGCTATTTAACTTTTTGAGAGTTCATAACGTGCATATTGCCGTTATAACTGAAACGTTCCTTAAACCTGACCATAAGGTTAAGAAGAATGCAAATTATTTCATTAATAGACATGATCGCCTTGATGGACCCTGTAGTGGCGTTGCCATCATTGTTCATAGACGAATCAAACATAAAATTCTTTCTTCATTTGAAACCAAGGTTTTAGAAACTTTGGGAGTTTGTGTTGAAACAAAATTTGGACAACTTACGTTCATAGCTGCCCATTTGCCATTCCAATACGTAGGCCATCAAAAGAATTTTCTCAAGGGTGACCTTCCGAAACTTACCCGTCATAGGTCTAAATTCTTCATTATTGGTGATTTTAATGCAAAACACCGCTCATGGAATAATGCTCAAAGCAATTCCAATGGTAATATTCTGTTTGATGATTGTTCTGCAGGTTATTACACTCTTCAATATCAAAACAGCCCAACATGATTTTCTTCAGCAAGTAATCCCTCAACTATTGATTTGGTCTTAACTGATTCATGTCAACTTTGCAGTCAATTGGTTACCCATGCTGACTTCGGTTCTGATCACCTTCTAGTAACTTTTGAAATATCCCAAGAAATTTTAATCCCAACAGCTCTATTTTAAATTACCATAGAGCTTATTGGGAGCAATATCGAACATTTATGGAATAAAACTTCGATGTTTCCTTTGCAAACCAAAGATGAAATTTATTATGCCCTTGAATCTATGAATACTTCTATAGTTGAAGCAAGAGCTGCCTCAGTACCAAAATGCGAGGTTAAATTCGATTCAATTAAAACAGACGACAATCTTCAGCTCTTGATCTGTCTTAAAAGTGTCCGTAGGAGACAATATCAAAGAACACGCGATCCTGCCATGAAAGTTATCTGGCGGGATTTGCAAAAACAAATTAAAAATTTACCCTGAGGAACAAAACTTATGTTAATAATGTTTCTAAATTAGACTCGAGTTCCAAACCTTTTTGGAAACTCTCAAAATTTTTGAAAAAACCTCAAAAGCCTATTCCAGCGCTTAAAGAAGGTGGTAAAATTTTGATCTTAAATTCGGAAAAAGCTCAGAAACTTGCTAAGCAATTCGAGAGTTCCCATAATTTCAGTTTGGGTCTTACTAGTCCTATTGAGAATCAGGTTGCTCGGGATTTTCTGAATATTTTCTCTCGGGAAAATATTTTTGATGATTCCTGGGGGACTGATTTGGACGAAGTAAGGTCTATAACTAAAAAATTTCAAAATATGAAAGCTCCAGGTGATGATGGAATTTTCTATATCCTCATCAAAAAACTCCCAGAGAGTACCTTGTCTTTCTTGGTAAAATTATTTAACAGATGTTTGCATTTGGCATACTTTCCTGATAAATGGAAAAAATCAAAAGTTGTTCCAATTTTGAAGCCGGATACAAATCCAGCTGAAGCTTCTAGCTACCGTCCAATAAGTTTGCTTTCTTCAATAAGTTAACTTTTTGAAAAGATAATTTTAAATAGAATTGATGCTTCACATCAATACGAACTCAATTTTTGCAGATGAGCAGTTTGGATTTCGCCATGGATATTCAACTACTCATCAACTCTTAAGAGTTACCAATTTAATTCGTTCAAACAAATCTGAAGGCTGCGCAACTGGAGTTGCTCTTCTAGACATAGAAAAAAGCATTCGAAAGTGTTTGGCATGAAGGTTTGATTGCTTAATTGAAAAGTTTAAGTTTCCACTTTATATTTTGAAATTAGTTCAAAATTATTTAACTGACAGAACTCTGCAGGTAAATTATCAAAATTCCAAATCTAATCGACTACCTGTTAGAGCAGGAGTTCCTCAGGGTTGGGCCTATATTGTATAACATTTTCACTTCGGACCTCCCTGATTTGCCTCAGGGTTGCCACAAATCTTTATCCGCTGATGACACAGGCATTTCCGCTAAAGGAAGAAGTCTTCGTGTTATTTGCAGCAGACTGCAGAAAAGTTTAGATATTTTCTCTTCTTATTTACAAAAATGGAAGATTTCTCGCAACGCTTCCAAAACTCAACTTATAATATTTCCACATAAGCCTAGAGCTTCCTTTTTGAAACCTAGTAGTAGTCACATAGTCGCTATGAACGGAGTTCCAATTTCCTGGTTAAACCAAGTGAAATATCTTGGATTATAACTTGACCAAAAATTAACTTTTAAATATCACATTGAGGGCATTAAAGCCAAATGTAACAAATATATAAAATTGTTGTTTTCTCTTATAAACAGGAAATCCAAACTTTGCCTGACGAATAAACTTCTAATATTTAAACAAGTTTTTAGACCGGCCATGCTGTACGCTGTGCCAATATGGTCTTGTTGTTGCACTACCAGGAAAAAAGCACTTCAAAGGATTCAGAACAAAGTTCTGAAGATGATTTTGAAGTTGCCTCCCTGGTACAGTACTACCGAGGTACATAGAATTTCGAATGTTGAAGCTTTAGAACAAATGTTCAACAAAATAATTAATAATTTCAGGCAAAAATCGTTCCAATCCTGAATTGCAATGATTAACTCTGTTTATACTTAGATAAGATTTAGTTTTAGTTTTTAGTTTTAAGATATCAATTGTTATAGTGACATGCAGGTTTTAAAAAAACCTGTTTAAAATACTGAATTGCCAAGGCAGGAACAATGTAAAATAAGTGTTTTTATATCATAACAATGTGGGAGGCGAACCAGCCCAAGGCTGAAAGCCTCCTTAATAAAGCTAAATAATAATAATAATCATAACAATTAAGGCTGGTAAGTAACTGTGGTAACTGGAACACCTAGGTTAAAATGAAATGTAATTTATTTTGAATTTGAAACAAATAAGAGTTAAAAAAAACAAACAAAATGAAGGGTGTATTGTACTAGCTTCTGGAAGAACCACCCATCTAGTGCTTCCATCCCGGGATGTCCCGGGATGAAAATCCCGGGATTGTTACACTTCCCGGGATTCCCGAATCCCGGGAAATTAATTTAAAAATCCCGGGATCGCGTGAACACCGGGATTTTTTAATTTGAGACTCTTTTACCACTTTAAATCTTTCTTGGAATATCTGTAGCAGAATTTTAATCCAGAACTTTCACATCTTATGAAATATATATCTTCCCTTCGTTTGCCATTCATTCTGATTTTTCGAAAGAATTGCACACATACATCACTTTTTGTTATGATTGTTGTGCAAGAAGCACTCGTAAAAAATAGGATCTAGCAGTGAAACAAACCGTGAACATTTTGATTCAATCAGGTTGAGTGTCGTGAGATGTCCATCATTCATAGTTGATCGAAAACCATTGAAATAAATTGTTAAGATGGTTGAAAGTACGTAGTACTAGTCTCAACTGATGAAAAGACTCAGTATTTGCAGTTTTTAGAGTCCTTCCTTAGATTAGCGAGCGGAAGCTTGTTAAATGCTTACTCCTTCTGGATGAACTTCTATATGTCTCCGACTTCTATCTTGGCTTCCATAGCTCTCCCTGGCTGTCATTCGTTACGTTGAAAAGTATGCATTACTAGACTGGCCCACATTTATATGGGGGAAATTTTTAACATTTTTTTCAACGGACCAACCCCTAGATTTGTGCCATTAGGTGAGAAAACCACTATCTGAAAATTTCAGCTGATTCGGATGCAACACGAGCTGGCGCTTTTGATTTAAAATTTATATGGAGATATTGGTTGAAATGTATGGAGAAATAACATTCCTTCACTTTTTCGTGTATAGCAGCATTTGGTTCAGCAAATTCGATTAAGCTCAGTAGCTTAAACTATAAGAAACAACTTTCCAGAAGACAGTATCATGATTCAAGTTAGTATTATCGATATATTCATTCTTGAATTTATATGTGCATTTTGTTCGTATATTGCGACAAAATACAGGCAGCTTATAAAACGTATCAACTAGACTACAACTAAAAAAATAAAAGTTTATATTTTCAACAGGCCAAAATCCTGACTCGTGTCAGTAGGTGAGATAACCACACTCTGAATGTTTCAGCTCTTTTTTACGTTACACGGACTGATGCTCTTGGTTTAGTGTTCATATAAGAGATTTGGTTGAAATTTTCATATACAAAATGGTCATATACATTCAAAAGCGAATATCTCAATAAAACTAACTGGCTTAGTTATGCAATCTTCAGCAAGGTTGTTACTCATTGTTTGAACTACAAGTTTTAAAAATCTGAATCAAATTGAGAATAAGCAAACTTTTTTATGATCGATAGAGTGTAGGAGAGTAATTTTTCCATGTATTTTAACCAAATTCCCGATACAAAAATTAAACTAAAAGCGCCAGCTAATCTTAAAACCAATTGTGCTGAAACTTTCCGATAATGGTTTTCTCATCCAAAGGCACAAATCTAGAGGTTGGCCCGTGGAAAATTAGAACTTTTATTTTTGTGGGCCAGTCTAATGCCTTACCTTTACTCTTTAGTATGTAATCTATGTAATCCTAAAGCACGGCAAAATTTTTTTACAAATACATTCATGAGAGAAATTATCCACCATAATCATCATGATCTGCACGGACTATTGTGAAATTTGGCTGACAAACATAATATCACGTCCCATTAGGGAACTTCTTAGATGTCAAGAGACATTTATTTGATTTCAGAGAACTTTATAGAAGTTTGTAGAAGCTCGTAAAAGTTCAGGGACCATCATCGATTTTCAGGATACTTCGTAGAATGTTAAACAACTTCGTGGACGATGATTACGGAACATCGCATGAATTATTTGAAATTCGTTCAAGTTCAGCAAGCTGGGCAAACAGTTAGTTGTACCTATCGAAAAATTAAAAAAAAATTAAGCTATGGAAAAATCTTTAAAGTACTGGGAACTTCGAAGAAGTTGACGAAAAATCCCAGGATTTCGTAGAATATTCTACATATTCAGGGAACTTTATAAAGGCTTTGAGTACATGGAACTGAGTTTAAGTTCAAGAAACTTCTTGAAAGTACACGAATCTTCGTATAACTGATATTCACGGATTTGTGATGATATCTCAGGATAGTATTCAAGACTTTCCAACTTAATCAAGTAATGTTCTGAAGATATGCAAGTGTTTTAGACATCCTTCCCAGACGGAAGTTTGATTAAAGAGTATTTAAAGGATATACAGCTGGTCGGAGATTTAAAGACCTCTGGATATTTTTCAAGACTTCAGGTCGATCAATTATTATTCTTAAGATTTTTAACTGTTCGTAAAATTCAAATAACGTTTCTAGATAGTCTCTCAAGATTACTGGTTGGTCAGATATTAGTAAATTCAGATTGATCAGAAAATCTGAAGATCTTAAACTGGTAAAACATTCAATTGGCTCTCTCAAGATGGCAGATCGGTTAGGCAGTACTTAAAAGATATCCAGCTGATCAAATATTTCAATAAAGTCATCTGGATATGTTTCAAGGCTTCAGGTTGATCAAGTATTATTGTGAAGGTATTCTCCCAAAACTGAACGTTGATCAGGAAGTATTGAAAAGATCTCCAACTAATCGAATATTTCCGTAAAGTCCTGTGAATATTCAATTGGATCAAGTTTTATTCTGAAATATCGGATTTTGGCTACATTATTCATATTCAACATATTCAGGAAGAAGCTTAAAATATGAAATCAAAACTTCATTTATTTAACAAAAATCATCACATGCCAGCTAACAATTAAAAAAAAAATCCATCGGAAGTCTGCTTCAGCTTCCGCATGTCTTGAAACAACTTCACGTACCATGAAATGTCTTCAAAATGTCTGCATGAAAAAAATACCTTCACAGGATTTTAAATGTCTTTAAAATGAAGATATGTCGTTAAATCTGGTGTCCCTAGTATTGAAAAAACCTCCTTTTTTAATCATTCTTCTAAAGAGATGAACATACATTTCAGAACATCGTTAAAATAAATTAGATACATACGAATATTAAAACAATTTACTATCTTTATTGACTTCCCGGGATCCCGGGATTTCCCGGGATATCAAATAAATATTTCCTGAATCCCGGGATGGTGGAAACCACCGGGAAATGGAAGCTCTACACCCATCGTCTATTCCGCAAAAAATCGGACAAAAGTGGGCTGGGTACGTCGTAAGAATGTCAGATGATAACCCGGTGAAAATGGTTCTCAATCTCAATAACGAACCGATTGAAACAAGACGAAGAGGCTCGCAACGGGCAAGCCGGATCGAACAGGTGGGAGGCGACTTGCAGCTATGGATTGAGTGGACTTCTTCGTACTGCACAGGACACCCCGTCCTTAGCCTGTAGTAGCATCAACACTAGTATGTCGATATGATATTTTTTGTTAAATGTGGCGCTATTATATGTACAAATGATTAATTGTTTTTCATCGATGAGTTAATAAAATCACTTCCACCGAATAAATGAAATCCAATCGGGACGGATTGGCGTTGGCGACTATCATTACTCCAACGGGTTTTCTCATTTACGTGTGTGTGATTAAAAAAACTTTCCTCCTTCACTTTCTCATGTTAAAACCGCAAACAAAATCAACACACTCGTCAACGCCAACAACAAAAGACAAAAGCCGATTTTCCGAGAAAAAAAAAATACCCAACACATTCACACTCAATTACTCCGTCCATTAGTTACGCAACATGGAAAAGAAACGAATATCACGTCATCAAGACAAGGAAGAATAGTCAATTCACATACCAAACCTTTTGTCCCGCTTTGGTCTGGACGTCATCAATGGCAGTTTCAGGAGAGAGGATCACCATCGTTTATTGAATGAGTGTTAGTGCTGGCTGATTTATGAGCTGGGCGGAAAATTTCCCTACGTTGGCCGCTCTTTCTCTCGGAAACTTGCGCCCGTATTAGTGACGGAGCGTCTACCAGGAAAATTTATGCTCAGGGGAGTATCTTTCTGTTTCATTTAGGTATGACGTCATATGGTAGTATTCTCCAACCACCTGCTATAACGATACATCAAGTGCTGAAGGCCACGCGCCATAAAGTGATGAATGAATGGGCGAATATTTTCCGAGCTCGTTCTGGGAAAGGACAATCGATTCGTGTTGGTTGAAGAGATGGTTAAATAATGCCTAATGTCATCATGAATGTTATCGTTTCTATTTGCAAACAAGCATGATATTCATAAATTCTGTTATCTTAACAATAGTAAACAATGTGTCAACTGGTTCAACCAGTGTAGGGTGCCCCACCCCAACGTACAAGGTAAAGAAAAACCACAAGAACAATCTGAACTTCCACCACACCCACGCGGCTTATGGGCTAACAGATTCACAAGTTGTTCGATGTAGGTGGATTTGAGCCTTCAATAGCATTATTCTCAATAGATGCCTGTAGTAAAATGATCTGTTCCGGTAGCCTCAGCGGAAGGAAGGATCGTGACGCAAGGAGTTGTTTACGCGTTTGTACTACACAACCGTGGTTTTTTCCCCCTGCAGGATATGTTTACCCACACTTTTTTTTTGTTCGATGTAGCGTTGAAAATTGTCGGAACTGATTGACGTTATTCAATCGGCATCTAATTGGCGTCAAACAGCTTAAATATTAAAGCTTAAATGTTATAGCTTAAAGATTCGCTTAGAGGGTGTCCCACATCAAATTGCATCACGGAAAACCCGCTGAAATGAAATGATGAAATGAAATGCTATTACATCACTATGAAATAGTGATGTAATAGCAAAAAGCAGATACAATATTACATCAATGGATGTAATTTTGTTCGCAAAATCGATGTACATCGTACAATGTGATATTACACAACCGATGGATTGACCTGGTTGCAGCAGTTTCGATGTAATATTCAACAACTTTTTTTGCTATGTAGTTGAGCGATCCTTTTCAAACTTTCAGACACTAAAATAACCCATTAGTAAGAATTTGGAATATTTATTTCATTCATTTCACTCATTAGGTTCTGTACAACACCTGGCTGCAGCTTCTTCTGTATGGAAACTCACTTTTTCATCATGTCTTTCTTAGGTTTGACCTCCTTGGGATGCTTCCGTAGTGCCTGCTAGTGCCTGCAACTTTCATCTACTCTGGGACGCAACGGTGTTCGCCCTATGGAAGCCACCGAACCTCTCACCACAGTCGTGCCTTTCCTGCCATCGCCCTGTGTGTGAGTTTGGAAACGTGGTCTTCCAAACTAATACCGCAGGCAAGTACGATTCGGGGACTACAATCTTCCTCATCTGCAATGGTGCTTCGATGAGGACGTTAATGGGTTTAAACCTTCGAACGCTTCCAGTGAACAAGAACTCAATCTCACCGAATCCATCTCTGCGTGCGGGCTGGTTCAAGTGAATTCTTATACGAACCCGAACGGTAGACTACTAGATCTAGCATTCACGAATTCTCCAGATGTCATTGAAGAACTGCGGCCACCACTTCCACTCTTATCCACCGACGCCCATCACCCACCGTTTATTTTACTAGTGGATGTGCACAGCGTCATCATAAACCACCAAATCGACGCGGAGTCGGATGCAATTGACCCAGATTTCAGGCAATGCAACTTTGATTCACTTAATGCCGCGTTTTCGTCGACCGACTGGCAGCTTCTGTTCAACTTCTCCTGTACCTCACCCGGATTGTTTCCAACACGTGCCATCTTATGGTATCCACCTTCCAATCTTCAGTTTTTCTTGTGACGAAGTGTTAAGTACTTTGGCTAAATTAGATGCTTCGAAAGAAGCGGGAGTCGATGGTCTGCCATCGATATTAGTGAAGAACTGCGCTGCATCTCTGGTTAAACCATTGACGTTACTGTTTAACGGTTCGTTAGAACAAAAAACGTTCCCAAGTTTATGGAAAACCGCGTCAATGATTCCTGTACACAAATCTGGCAGTTTAAACAATGTGGTAAACTATCGAGGGCTTCAATTCTCTGCTGTCTGGGAAACGTTCTCGAATCACTAGTGCATAAGGTCGTGCTGAATGCAGCGAAACCGATTATCTCTGAGTATCAGCACGGATTCATACCACACCGGTCTACTACAACCAACTTACTGTGCTATACCAACGTACTGTTCCGTGAGATAGAACGTCGCAACCAGGTGGACTCTATTTACATCGACTTTTCGAAAGCGTTCGACACCGTCCCGCATGCCTATGCCACAGAAAAACTGAAACACATGGGATTTCCGGATTGGGTTGCGGACTGGATAAGGTCATATCTAACGGGTTGAAAGGCATTTGTGCAAGTGAACTCGTCTCGTTCCAATACGTTCGACATACCATCTGGCGTACCACAGGGTAGCGTGTTAGGACCTTTGCTCTTTGTCCTCTTTATTAACGACCTGTGCCTTCGAATATCCTCTGGAAAGCTCCTTTATGCTGATGACCTCAAAATCTTCAGAATTATCGCGTCTGTACTCGATTGTATTGTACTGCAGGCTGACATCGACGTAGTGTCAATCTGGTGCAAAGAGAATGGTATGAACGTGAACATCAATAAATGCAAAACGATCACATTTAGTCGCTGTTTGTCAACGCTCACTCACCAATATCGAATTGACACTACTCCGCTAGAACGTGTGCAATTTATTCGCGACTTGGGAGTTATAATTGACTCTAAACTTAGATTCAGCGAACATGTCTCCACCATGACAGCAAAAGCTTTCTTCGTACTCGGGTTTATTCGTCGTAATGCTTCTCAACTAACCGATGTGTACGCATTAAAATCACTCTTTTGTGCTTTAGTGCGCAGCATTCTGGAATACGCTGCCCCGGTTTGGGCACCATATCACACGTCCCAGGTGATCCGCATTGAACGTATACAAAAAATGTTCATACGATTTGCACTCCGGTTAAGATTTATTGAAATTTTGCAAATAAGCCGTATGCCTAACTAGCTTGGTGAAACTCGAAAACTTCCTGACAAATGATTTTCCAAATTCTTCAGGCTTTGGTTGAGCGCAGTGTGCTGAGGATCTGCTAATCTCTTCCTCAGTTTCCTCTGTGACCCTTTCCACAGGTTGATTTGGCCAATTACATTGCTCTTCCTTAAGCCAAGAAGGTCCTTCCCACCATACTTCATTGTTACTAATCTCCTCTGGTAACAATCCTCGTGAGATCAGGTCCGCTGGATTCTCCACTCCTTGAACATGATTCCACATGCAGTTTTCCGTTGCGTTTTGAATTTTAGCCACACGATTGGCCACGAAAGTAGTCCATGTCGAAGGAATTGCTTTCAGCCACTGTATAACACAGGTAGAATCCACCCAGAAGAACGCTTCAACTTCGATTTTCAATGCAATCAGAACCTTTTCCTTCAACTGTGCCGCTAATAGGGCTCCACATAGCTACAACCTTGGAATGGATTGTGATTTTAGTGGGGCGACCTTGGATTTTGATGTAAGTAACGCAACGCAGCAATTCCCTGAAACGTCAGTGCTTCTAACGTATGCACACGCTCCGTATGCCAACTTGGAAGCATCGGAGAAGAAGTGCACCTGAACGGATGTTGCCTTCGGTAGTACGACACAGCGCTTGATCGGTATCTCGTTCAATAGCGGGATTTGCCTGTGAAACTTCATCCATTCTTCACATTCCTTGGGCGCTAGATGTTGATCCCATTCTAGCTTCCTTCATTCTTCATCCATCAAGCACCATAGACGCTGCATGAATATTTTTGCCGTTACTATAACTGCACCTATCAATCCAAGAGGATCGAAGAGAGTTGCGATCATGGATAATAATTTCCGTTTCGACAACTGCTCATTCTCGCTGATCTTTGGGGTTTTGAACTGGAATTTGAAGACGTCGCTTGTTGGCAGCCATATAAGTCCCAATTGCCAGCTGTTTAAGGGTTCGCGTTGCTGAATACGGTGCTGGCCTCGTACCGTAAGTAACCGTACAGAGCTCGTAGGTTTCGGCTCTGCCATTGAAATCCTTCCGCCATAGTATGCATTGAAGTACCACATCCAACCAGTCTACCCAAATTTGATGGAACATCTTTTCCGCATCAGCTACCATCAGAATTTGCTTGATCCGAGATCGCAAAATCATAGCACGTAGGTCATCCTGGATTACTGGCCCTGCCAGCAGCGCATCGTTGAGCGAAACTCCTATAGTGGTCTTACAAGACGCATCAAACACCACTCTGACCTTGGTGGTCGTGCTACTCTCCTTAACTACGGGATGGTGAGGTAGATAGCACCGAATTACATCTCCTTCTGCAGTAGCGTCCACCTTGCGCATGTGTCCTAACTCCAAATATTCCTCCATAAATTGGTCGTACTGTTCCCGCAGCTTTGGTTCCCGAAGCAATCGTCGTTCTATCCCTTGAAGACGGCGGAATGCGATATCCCTTGATTCGCCCATCCTAGCTTGCACGGTTTCGTCCTTCGGAAGTGAGACTGTATATCGACCATCTGTACCACGTCGTACCGTGCGACTATAGTGCTCCTCGCACTTTATCTCCGTTGGTGAATAATTGTTGGGAGACTCGATTTCTTCGCAGGCCCAGAATCGAGTTAATATTTCCTCCAGACTATCTGTAACCGCCATGTTACAGGAGAACCTTGGATTTGGGTGATCAGTTTTCACCAAACCAGATACCACCCAGCCGAATACTGATTCCGTTAGTGTGGGAAATCCGTTTCCCAACTCGATTTCGTTGCCTGTATTGAAGAAGGCAAAGAAATACTGGATTCCGAATACCATATCCACTGCCTTGGAATTGAAGAATGCTGGATCTGCCAATTCCACACCTTCAGGAAATTCCCAACCTGTCGCCTGCACGTCTGTTGTTGGAAGGTTCGCTGTTACCCTCGGTAGGATGAGGAATTCCATATCACGAGAGAATCCGGAAACTCGTGACTTAACCTTCGTCGTGACCTTGTGCTTTACCCGCGTATTGGATTGACCTATACCCAGGACGGATATATCCGAACGCCTTCGTTGGATATTCAAACGCTGACACAATCCTTCAGTCATGAAATTGCACTCTGATCCTGAATCCAACAAGGCCCGTGCAGGAAAACTGATCCCTTGGCTGTAGCAAGCAGTACTGACGAAGAATGACGGTGTGCCATATTGGATGACACTGCTCCCGTAGCCGGGTTTGTATTTTGCTCTGCCGTAGCTGAATTGCTGTTCTCTGCTTGAGTAGGTTTTTGCGCTGCATTTCCCCTTGTCCCATCTGGTCGGAAACATACCATTGTATGATGCTTCGCCTTACAGTTTCGTCAAACAAAGCGAGATGAACATTCGGATGCCTGATGTCCACGTCTGAAGCAGTTGCGACAAAGTGAGTGATATCGCAGCAGCTTATCTCGAGCGGACACCGTTAAACGTTGAAATGACGGACATTGGTATAAGAGATGAACTTCTGAACAAGCCACGCATCGACCACCAGATGCTTGCACCACGTTATGACTTGTTCGTGGAACGGAGAACTTCTTCTTGAAACATGTTGCTGAATCTCCCTTGAGTTCAACAGATTTGGATGGAAGCGAACTCAAAACTCGAATCCGTTTTTGAAGAAATCCCGTTAGATCCTTAATGGAATCTTGATCCTTGGAGGCTGAATATTCTTCCCATCCTCGCTGCGTAACAGGATCTAGTCGAGAACCAAGAATATCCAATAGCAGCAAATCTTTGTAGTCCTGCGGTTGGACAAGCTGATCCAGATTTTGAAGAATACGCTCAAATCCTTCCAACAAGGACTGAAGCTCGGACGCTGACTCCTTACCCAGCGTAGGAAGCTTGAACAACGCTTGGACCTGGTGGCGCTTAAGTAATTTGCTGTCGTTGTATCGTTTCGTTAATGTTTCCCAAGCCACTTGATAATTCGCCTTTGTGATGGAAAGCGGATCAATCAAGGCTTTAGCTTCACCAGTGAGGCTCCCTTTCAGGTAGTGAAACTTCTCGATATCGGGCAGATCGGGTTTCCAGTGAATCAACGAAGTATACAAATCACGGAAGCTCAACCACTCATCTATGTTACCATCAAAGGTCTGTAACTTGATTTGTGGGAGTCGAACGTGCTCTAACGTAGACTGCGTTCCTTCAACGCGAGACTGAGTCAAGGCGTGGACGTCTTCCAGTTCCTTAGACTTCTCCAGTAGTGAAGTTTTTACGGCAAAATAATGTTGAATGAACTCTGACCTCTCCTTAGCACATTTACCGTCGTCATCGGAATAATCTTCGTGTGATTCTAAGTCGACTAAAGAATCGTTGACCTGTTCCCACAATTCTTCTAACTTATCTAACCTAACTGACACAAGGTTCGCGAGGAAGAAATAACCATGTAATAAGCAACCAATTCCCATGCCTCGGCTGGGCATATACTGCTACATTAATTTTACCTGGGAGAATAATTCACGATACTGGTATTTCGATAAAACAGAGTGCCGGCTATTCACGGGATCACAACTGTTGTTCCTTAATGCGTAGAACGTGCTGAGTATGCTTCGGTGGGCCCCTCGAACACACGTTCCACAAAATTAATCGATCAGTATTTACGCATACATCATACAGTGTTCAAAGAGGAATCAAAAGTGCCGCATGTAATATCTGTGTTATCCCAGCATCGGCTGGCCATATACTAATTGGTGCAATAGTGAATTAATTCAAACTAACTTGTGCAACCAAGTCGTCTACTGATGACCAGTGATGAAGTGGGATAGGTTCTGTTGCTGGAGTGATGATCCAAACGTTCCAAATGTTGGATATTTTTATGTGGAGAATGGCAATCTCTGATTCGGCTGATGACGTCACGATTTGGCTGGTGGATGATCGCTCCGGTTTCGGTAGTAGTGTTGAGCGATGATAACGTTGATTGTGTGGTGAAGATGCAACCGTTGTTTTGGTTTTCTCGCGGATGGTGTTTTGAAGCAGTTATAAGTTGGAATTCACTCGAAAATAATTGGTGTTAGATTGTCCAGAAATCCAAGCAACGGCTGGACATATATCTTGTGTATATTTACCTGGATGAACCAGGGCGGATTGCCGTTGATTTGATGAATACTTCGATGCTCTTTCTTGCAGATTCTAGTGGTGAGGATCCTTATCCTACGTGGTTACCGATTGTTGTTGATCGATGGTAGATGAGTGTAGTGCTCGTTCGAAGAAATTAGTGTTAGCCAATATTTTTAACCTATCTCCGGCTGGACATATTACTAATGTGTACCCACCTGTGGGACCAATTAATTAGTCCGTATCCAGCCTCGTTCCTTATTTTCGATGCGCAGAATGGTTGACTGATAGAGGCTTTGTGATCCTTTCACGATGGCGATTGATCTCGAAGAGTGATGATCGAGATGGCGTATTGTGTCGTTGGTGCTATATAGTGATTCCAATGGCGGATGTCCTCGTTGATTGTAGAGGAAGTTGGTGATTTAGGATGACCTTTCCTCGATCATCCGGTTCGAAGGACCAAAATGTTTTACCTCGGAACTGGTTCTTCCTTCCAGGATTGGTTTCTTAGTTGAAATTAGATTGGACGCAGACATTTCTTCCTTATGCGGTGAGTAATGGGATCCAGTTCAGCACACAACACAATTACAGTTTATTTTTGTTCCATTAATAGTCTGTACATTTAAACACTTTATTTAAAATCACTACACTAAACATCGAACATTTATTACAACTAACTACATCTATTACAAAATTAAAAAACTGGTCTGGTGACCGTCTGCTCATCGAGCTGGCCCTTTTGTATCTAATAATTAAAATGAAACCTAATTCTATTCCTTCTCGGTTCTTGACCTATCACAAAAGTGCATATGCAATTAATTTTACATGGTCTTCTCTTAGTCTGTTGTAGTGGGGAAATCGTGTTTACACTTCAATCCTCCAGACGGTGACAGTACAACACGTTCCACAGTCCCATGCAGCATTCGGTTGTGGAATTTGATGTTGAACGCACGGTTGTGATTAATTTTTTGTATTGCTCCTCAACAGTATCCATCAACACGATCATTTCTATAAATGAAATAACTTCCGTCTCTTTTAACCTTATGGCCAGGTTTAAGGAAGGTTTCAGTTATAACGGCAATATATACGTTATGAACTCTCAAAAAGTTAAATAGTTCGTCTTCATTATCCTTAAGAGGTCGAGCATTCCAATTTAAAATATTTAATGATTTAAAATCCATTGCTGAATTTTAAAGTCATGACAATATTGTTCGCAAATTTTACTCCAGTTTCAATAGCATCAAACATGGAGCTAGATTTAAGCATATCAGTAATCATGTCAATTAATGATTTCTGTAAAAATTCCATTTTAGGAGCAGTAATGCTTCCTAAGACAAAATTTTCAAAAATTCCGTTAGAATTACGTTGGCTAGTATTTTGATTTCTACCCGGTGCAATAGCAGCATAGGTAGCTCCATTTACTCGCTGAACAGAGTTAGCAGCGAGGGGAGCAGGTATAGATGAAGAATTTGAAGCAGGAGTGATATTTGTAACTACAGTTTAACGGTAACGGAGCTGGAGTATCTGAATGATTTGGAACTACATCGGGTGGGATCACCGTGTTCGTTGTTATCCTTCTTTGCAAGCCGCCTCAAATAAAATTAAGCATGCTAACGGGTTTTGCCAATTTCAATCAGCCTTCATCGCATCTTCTCTCATTCCATGTATCTGGAAGTCAAAAAGTAAACAACATATCAATCTGTAATATCATTTAGATCGATCATCATCTAACAGCGTGCAAAAATAATCATTAAACTTTAATCCTCTGTTTGAATCTTAAAATCAATAACCAAAATGCCATTACTAACTAGGCTATCTGAGGTTACAATTAGTTGAATGTTATTGGAAATCAATATGTTCAATTAGCACGTTAGATACTATTTAAAGTTTTTAAATCGGTAAGTTTCTTTTTATATTGAAAGATTTTAAGCGAGTTTATATGTCGCATGCTGTGTTTGCATTTGGATTACTTTAATGTGATCTTGGTTTTTAGCCTCATGAATTAGATTCTTTTTTATTCTTCGTGAAATTACCATAACGTTTGATTATTTTTTTTCTCTTATAGTAAAACAATTCTTAGGATTCATTTTTGATCGTCTATATGATATTTTAACCATGTATGTAACAAATATAAATAAAAACCTCGTTCAAATTCACATGTCATTAAGCTGGGAATGAGCTTTTTTTTAAAGATATATCAAAATTTGCAGCATGTGGTGTGCGTTTTCTCCATATTGATGTAATAAAAAAAATAAAACAATCATTTATAATTATATCAAATAAACTGTCTGTTTCTTTTATTTGTTTTATCAATGAGCAGGTTAAACATTGTTTCAATGCATGTAATTACAGTTAGAAATAAAATATTGTTCTATATTATGATTACGCAAAATCTAAGACAAAAATCTTTTTAAACTTTTGCTGGAATCAGGAACAAAATAATGGCGCATTGCATTTTGAGAGGCAAAATTGTTAATTCCACCAAAAAATTGAAAGCGCACCTTAAATTTTAGCTCTATTACCCTAACTGATAATTTATTACTTTGACTATAATTAATTCTGTTTTCTCCGAATAATTGAATCTTGCAAAAATTTTGCGGACAAATCGGCCTACACTTATGCATGACACAATTCTTTTACCTTTCTACAATAAATAAATTATTCAAATCTGTGAAAGGACCTTAGAAATCAAAAGTGGTCTACTGGAATGTTTGTAGGACAAAATGAGAACCTAAAATTTGCATATGTTTGTTTAGATTATGTTTGTTGAAATGCTTTATTTATATGACATATTATTTAGTGTTAGAGAAATCACACATTACATGCTGTGACATAAAGATGTTTCATTGGCTCCACCTTCTGCGCTTTTTTGATCTTATAGAAGAAGAAATAATAGTTTAGGCGTTTTACTGGAAAACATTTTAGAAAGTCACACTAGGATTCCAAATATGTATATGGAACATTTGGTGTTACTTGGGACGATGTGGACTGATTCTATTGCGACTGTATTTGTTGTGTGGCCAGGAGCATTACGGTTTGTTTTTTTGCTCTCAACACTACTTGGTCCTGGGATTTCGTCAGTTTGATCTAAGATCATTTTGTCATCGCCAGTGCCTACGTGGATCTTTTGAGAGTCACCATCATCCCTTTGCCCTGGTCACCCTGGTTCACTACCATCGTGTAGATTTCTCTTTTGGGACTTTTTCTTTATGCTGGTATTTCCAAACTTGAAATCAAGGATGAATTTACTGTTTTTGATGGAGTTCCAGGATCCTCCATCGACAGTGAAAACTAGTTCTACATGTTTATTTTTTACGTTGCGCTGCAGCATCCTCTAGTGTTCTAAAGTCTCAACATTCGAAATTCTATGTACTTCGGTAGTACTGTACCAGGAGGCAACTTCAAAATCATCTTTAGAACTTTGTTCTGAATCCTGAAGTGCCTTTTTTTTTCAAGTAAAAATGTTACATATAATTATTTTAAAGATAAATCGTCCAGCTTAAACATTTGTAGGGGTAAGAGGTGGGACCATCATCATTATCATCAATTATTCCAAATATGATGGCATTTGAATACAATCTGGATTTGCCACTGAATTTTGAAGTCCGTTTGAGAAACTGTATGGGAAACCGAAAGAAAATATAAATTTGCTTGTCAAAACTTACACATTGCTCAATATTACCCATTAGTGTTATTTGGATTAGGCAGATCATGCAAAAGCAAACTTTTTCCTAAACCTCAAACCGATTCGTCTGCTGCACCCTAAGTGGCTAAGGCATAGAAGATCGAATTGCATGCATCCAAATTACGAATGACATTGACCACACTGCCTGAAGAAATTTTGTTTTTCTCGGTCTGGCACGAGTCATTCCAAGCGGCACGGCCGATAATGTCGTTAATAAACTTACGATTTTCATTTTGTATAGCTGCTTTTCGAAGCCTACCGACCAACCAATTTATCGAACCACTAATAAGCGCATAATTGTGACCTTGATGGGGCAGTAATTTAATAACAATTATTAACTTGTTCAGATTATGGACCGACCAACAAAAGGGAAGATTTCGATTTGTATTTTTAGAGCGAAGCAATAAAGAAAGGAAGTTGATGGGGGGTTTTTTTTTTGGCTGGTTCGGTATTCAAGTTGCCAGAGGACTCAGTGACGAAGGGGGGCGGGGAACCGGTTCTGATGGAGCGCTAATTAGCATGCGACAAATTAGATAACTCGTCTCGATGGCGGGTAGTGCAGCAACTAGATGCGGTAAACCGTAATGTACAACAGCCGAACATGATGGGACGGGAGATTTGCCTGCAACTTTGTACGTCTCGTGTTCTAGTCTTGTGGAATAAAACAAATTGATCGAATGCCTCTAACGGTATCTTCTGTTTGTCGTCGATATCTGATTCATCTTTGACATGGCAAACAGATGCTTTTGTCGGCTGATTCTGTGGGAAAGTTCTCGGTGATGATGCAAATGCGGCTCGCAGTGTACTGCTTTATAAATTATTCTTAATTATTTATGCATTATTCTTCATTCCTTTTTCATTGAATCTTTGAATGATGTACCAGTAACCGTTTAATTTCTTCTAATTTCTATCGATTTGTGTTTCTATTTTTGTTTAGCATCGTTTATTCTAATTTGAAATCAAGTTTCCAAGATTGCCTAATGAGTTATTTTTAGTATAGCGCCATTTCACGCTCTGACAAACAAAACCTAAACGAAGAAAGAAACTGATTGTGATGAACAGTGATAGCAACCTTCCTTCACTATTCCCGTTTCTACGCTATTCTCGCATCGTTGACTCATCTCGCTTTAGCTGTTCATTTGCTTCACGCTTTCAATGGCTGTAGGTTAGCGAGCTCACAGCGAGTCGAGGTGGTAGGCAGCAGGCTAGGCGTTATCAGCGTTGAAAAATGCGTGATGCAGTGATGATAACTTTTTGCTGGTTTGATTCCCGATGCCCTCCGATCACCGAGGCAGCGTGGCCGAGCGGTCTAAGGCGCTGGTTTTAGGCACCAGTCAGAAATGGCGTGGGTTCGAATCCCACCGCTGTCAGAGATTTTTTGGTGACCATGCATTTCGCAAAAGCATCGAGCCCTTGTCTTGTCACTTGGCCCCTGTTGCATTCTACGTTTTGCCATCCCAATATGCCCTATGAAATAGTTCTTAGCAGCCGCACCCCAGCCGTATGACTATGCATTCAACAGGTAAAAATGACTGGTTTATGAGCACTGCAGCTGTTTCACTTGTCAGTTGTTATCGAATTTGCTTACCGAAGAAGTCAGTGCTCCGTGTGTTCTGAAGCAAGTGCTAGGCCGTCGATATGGATTTAATAAATTACGGAACGCAATCTTGTTTACTTGGCATTAATGGAACCAACAATGGATGTATATGTCGGTTCAACTGTTCCACATCTACATTATGAAACGAACAGGGAATTGATCGAAAGCAACAATCAAATCAATGGCATGCCGACGAGACGAACGCATAAATGACGTCAAACGTGTCACTTTGGAAACACTTCACGCGTTTTTCACACTACAACCATCACAAGCACGTATCGGAAAATGCTCAATGAACGGATAATCAGTAACGTTTCCATTCATTTGCGTAATGGAGAGTAGGTAATTGATGACCCCACAGTCGACCGGTTGGCGGTGGTCATTGGAGATCAGAAACATGTGAGGTGTCTCGTTTGATTATTGATTTTCCCGAACGTGGATTTACCGAGAAGATGAGGCCAGGCTCAGGAGTAAGTGGGAAATTCACGGAAAGCGGCAGTGAAAGCACCAGAAACGATTACTTGTGTGTGTGTGTAGCTCAACTGGCAGGATGAAATGGAACCAGATGATGTTGATCGTGGGAAACGAGAGCTTCTCTTCCTCTGGGGATTGCACGTAGGAAGATGTGAAATGTGAAATGTGAAAGGAACGTGTGTGCGTGGGTGCGCTTGATTCTGTATCACATGTATTTAGGTACGATAGCTCGTTAATGGAGGTGAATGGGTGATAGCGCACTGCAGTACGGTCGAGTTATGATGATGATGTAATAATTATGGTGGATGCACGTTCTATTTATGCTTGTAGCGGTGGGTAACGGGAGAGGAATGGGGCTATAGAAATATTGAATTGTTGCAGGTTGATACCTGATGACGCGCGTATGGCTTGCAAATAAGTATACCAAAGTTCAAACCTACAGGAATTTTAGTACGTAACAAACCACTTGAAAATTTAAATAATTGGTTTAAGCAATCCGCGGAACAATGAAACCGATGACGCAGAATGAGATCTTATGAAAGTAGGAACTGTTTTTATTGAATAAAATCTAATGGGATGCCAAAAGGTCACATTGTACTCACAATCATATTTATCTTAAATTCTCGGCTTTGCTGTAAATGTTATTGCTATACTTAGTGGTAACTTACAAGGATGTTTTGATTGGTTTTAGTTTACGGACTAAGAAGCATATCAGTTAACTTACAATCAAAAACTAATAAATTTATTAAGTTTTCTTATACTCTACTTCGAAAGTGTATATGGCAAGAAATACAAGAAATTTAGTACATTCGAAAGCTATTCAAATTGACGGTTAGTTATATAAGAATGGAATATATGGAAGTTTAGTCAAATTGCATAAATTTCTATTTTTTTTTAGATATGACGCTATTCAAATTTCAAAATATTCAGCTAACTCTTCGAGTCACACACTGTAATCAATCAGTTTGTGGATTATTAAAACGGTTTGTTCACCGATTCGGCAAAACCAAATATTGAATGAACCATCGTAACTGTCACCATGTGGCAAGGTTAATTAAACTGTAAGAAAAGGAAACTAATATCCATTCGAACAAGAAATCAGAAATCCGACCATCTGAAGATCAAGTCCTTTAAAAATTATCGATGATACGTAATACAATAATAATTTATGTAGCGGTGGTGTAGTGGTAAGCGTGATAACCTCTCACCCCAGCAGGCCCGGGTTCAATCCCAGTCGGCGCCACCGGGATGTTCTGAGACAAAACATCGCTGATCACGCCGATTCGGAAAGTAAAGCCATTGGTGCCCGGTTCATAAATTGTGATGGGTCGATAGGTAGGGTCCAGGCGTGGGAGCTGCCTCACTGGCGTCGGTATCATTGATGCTCAGCACGGAAAACAAGATCGACGGAAAAACAAATCAAAGAAGAAAAAAACGAATAGTGAAAATGTCATTCGGGTTTGGTGCTCCACAAGTGAATTGAAGCTACTGAAAATGAAGAAATGATTATTTAGCGGAATTAATAAATATAATAAAACAATCTGTGTATTTGCTAAAAATCTGTAATCTGTATATAAAGATATCTGTATAAAAATATTGAGATAAATCCGTATGATTACAGATAAGTCTGTATATTTGGCATCACTGGTTGCTAGGTAGCCATCCATCGTCCACACTGTAAGAGTTGGGCGTCCACCATAGACCGGGCCTTACCCTGGTTTATAAGATAAGCAACAAGATAAATATGTCAAAAAGTCCTATCTGCATTGATCGATTCTCATTATCGACTTTCTCTTTCGAGAAATGTTTTAATCCAATTCGTTATGTACCAGCAAGCTTGCAAATGCTCATTTGCAGCTAAAATGCTATTTTTCGGATTTATGAAGTTATTTGATATTTTAATGATAATTGTTATTTACAAGATGCAAGAAGAGAAGGTAAAGTGTGTGTATGACACATAAAACCTGTCAATTTAGCTTTCAGAGGGTCACAATAGCGATTAGCTGTAACGATGAGCAACGTGATGAGCGAGACATCAGCGATTATAAGCGATCTGATAGCAAAATTGACAATTTTTATATGTCATACACAATTTTTTCCACCGCTTCTTGCTTCTTACAAATTAAAATTATCATTATAGTAGGGTTTTGGATCTAATTTCCGTCCTACTAAGCATATCCCGCACTTTACCTCTCTTTTTTTGGAAGGGTTTGAATAAAACATGGGTTGTTTTCATTAAAGATAACTTCTAAATTTATTCACCTTTCCATACGTACCGTTGGATTTGATAAAGAGTCAAACAATGTGGAGATATTATTAAAAATCTAACACTGCTTCTTGATTCTAAATTCGTCCTACGAGTTTCAATTCCGTCCTAACGCATTAAAACGCCATTAGATTTTCTTCGTCCTACGGATGATGGTAGAAAAAGTGGATTCGGTAGGAGCGCTTCTATTGTTTTGAGAACAATGAGTGTAAATATTCATACAATGCGCTGTAATAGGCTTCATGTTGTGGCTTATGAACTAACGGATCGGAAGAAACGTATTATTGTTTTGGGCATGGTGAAATCATTGATATTATTGATGATTTCTGCGCGATAGAACGGAAATGGGCGAAGTAGCGCTCTTCCCTATCTCATACTTTCATAATTACGAAAAATATGCATTTTAGCTGTAACGAGCAATTACAAACCTGTGTACCAGTTCTGATAGCGATTGTTAGAATTAGGATGATGTATAGACCAACATTCAAAGCACCTGATACACTTATTAATATATTGATAAAAAAAATAGGAGATATATTGCCAAAAATGTTGATGACATAAATTTAAACTTAGTATTGCCAATCTCCCAAATATTGAAGAAATTTAAACTGAATACGATTAGCGTGAATATGTTGACTTGTGTAACGTTCGCTTTAGACGTATAGTCCAAGGTTATGCGAATTAATCATTTTGTCAAGCTTCTGCATTCATGTTCCATCAGATGTCACTGCTGTTGTTTGCGGTGACATCTCTCGGAAAAAATCTGTGTTAGGGAAATCGGTTTTTGCAGGTAATAGGTGATAATTTTTATTTTCATAGCAACAGTTACACATACGTGCAATTTTCAATAGGCATATTTTGAAAAAAATATAAAGTCTTAATTTTATCAGAATCATAGACAAAATTCCTATCGTTTGACGTATTAATTAAAATCCATAATCTCTACATCAAAATAAGAACACTTGCCAAAGTTGCATTCAAGAACATAGTATGTTAGATTTAAACATATCTAGATAGAGCTGGAATTAGGCGTAACAGCTTTTGTAAGCAATGACTTCTCTCGATGATTTTTAAGAATTCAAGGCACGCCCACGCAAACCAACATTACTGTCGGGTAGTAGTAGTCTTACCCTACCTGATAATGATGTTGTTTTCCGTGGGTGAGCTATGGTTTTCAAGACATGATCGAAAGAAGTCATTGTTTACAAAAGCTGTTACGCCCTAATTCCAGCTCTCTGTTGATATGGGAGCTGACATCCAATTGATGACCATGACAAATGTCCAGAAAATACTTTTTTACAAATTTATGGCGGTCCTGAAAAGGACCGTTTTGTCGAGATGGTTGAGTAATGCTGAGCTATTAGGGTGTTAAACACATATGATGAGCTGAATGTTGTTTGGAATGAGGGTGACGCGCTTGGCCCGCAGCGACTCACGGAGAGCTACTGGTTCCGATCAATAGCGGTGCGGCTTCTTCCTCATTCTATGGATGCACATGTGGGCTGCAGCTCACTGCTTGCAGGCAGCCTTTCGTTGTGTACTAGAGAATAATGTTCAACGCGACGCGCCGAAAGCACTGCTGATGCTAATGCCGACAACCGGACACCACCACACACGGTGATTGGACTGAATTAGGATTGGGCGATCTTGGATCGATCTTTGGAAGATCGATCTTTTTCATCCCGATTTCCGATTTTTCGGATCGATTCTTTGTCCACGAAAAGATTGAAAAAACAATCTCTTCTTTTGATCTTCAAAAAAAAATTAAATATAAAGTGGTTAATTTTGTAATTGTATTTACATCACCCCAGACTGCGTGGTAAATTTAACGAGTGTTTCCGATATTTACGAATACAGCAGCTCTACCTCTCTCCTGTGCTCATTGCCCCTTACCGCCACGACAACATTTATGGCGGTAAGTTCCAACCAGTATTATCCTCGAATTGAATTCCGACCAAGAATGTCCGGCTGCTTTGATGTCGACATCAGAGTCAGTCAGTAAACATTTTGCAGATCATCCAAACAGGGACGGTATTAAAAGTTAATCCGAGTTGGAGCTTACCGCCATAAATTAATATATAAAGGAAAAAAAATCTTGGGGTACCAACTTAAACAAGCGTTATATATGCAAGAGTTTTGATGGTCCGAAAGTGTAGATAACAATATAAAACCAACATTTTTAGCTAAAGCGAAAATAAGGACTGCAAACTAAGCACTTGTAAATGGGATTACACAAGTGTGCGAGTTCTAAACGTAAGCAAAGTCAACTAAAATAAAAACCATAAGATCGATCTATCAAAGATCGATTTGGTGGTACAAATTTATTCAGTGGATCGATTCTAGAGCCAAATATAAGATCGATCCGTCGGGATCGATCTTACTCTGAAGATCGCCCAATCCTTGACTGAATCCGATCGGCGGTTGAGGGAACCCTTGATAGCTAGCTGCTTGCGGGGAGCCTTTCGTTGTGTACTGGAGAACACCACCACTAACCACGTGGTGATTGCATAAACACCGGTGGTGAGACCGGATGGAATTCAACTTTGAAATCTGTGTTAGGGAAATCGCTTTTCGCAGGCAATCGGTGATATTTTTTTTTATCATAGCATCAATTGCACATTCGTGACATTTAGAAAAAATGATAAAGTCTTTAATTATACAAATGCGTAGAAATATTTTTGATCCATTGGTGATAAAATTATTGAAATTGGTTCAGGGGCAGTTGAAAATATTTTTTTGGAAATTCCTTGGGGTCAGTACGGTTTCTTAAAAGTATTCTGATTCCAAACTTATTTCTATTGAACGACTTATGCGGAAAAAAACACGCAACTCCTTTAACAAATCAAATGCATTTCAGCTAAAACAAAGTTTTTTTTTTTTGTAATTATGAAATAATTAGATGCTACGATCATATTTTGAAAAGGTAAGATACAAGAAGAGGTTGTAAAGAATCTGTTTGACATATTAAACCTGTTTATTTCACTTAATGAGAGTCACAATCAGCGATTTTTCACACACTCACTCACTCACTCACTCAAACGCATACTTTGTGAGGTTACAAATTATGCGTTTGAAACATAAAACCTGTAAATTTTGCTAAGGTTTTCTTGTGAGTTACTACAAGTAAAATATGTCATCATACCATCTTTTGGTTTTATTATTCCGAACAACATTATTTTAGCTGAAATGAGTTTTTGCAACCTTGGATACAATTTCTGACTGAATTGAAGTTGTTTCGTAAAAATCGATCAAAAAATGACGAAATAAGAGCAATTTAAAATTTAAGGAGTTGAAAGGTTGGAAATGGAAAGATTCGCATCGAGGTTGTTTTTAAACGTTTGTCGCACCTTATGTACCTCACTATATCATAAAATTATAATTCATTGTCATACAATATCCCAATGCGGTCCCTTCTGTAACTAGCACATACAAAACATACAATCAGGAAAATACAATCAGGAGGCCTCTCGTATTGAACCTCGAGTCATCTTGAAGAAACCTGGAAGTAGCGGTAATGTCTCGAAAGCCCCGCCACCGGGTTTCAAACCATTTGATGTAGATAGGGACTTTCCGGCATACGGCTTGGCATACACAGTTTTGGTCACGAACTGCTCATTTGCTAATAACTTTGCACACAGTTGACGGAATATAGTTCTTTTTGAAGCAGTAGATAGAATAGAGAGTAAGCTTGTTATAGATATGTAAAAAAAAAGTAGATTTTAATGCTAGTAGTAAACTGTATTTGTTTTTGCGTTGTAAAAATGAGGTGAGAAATGCTCACTACACATCTCAAAATTTAAGTGTTAAATTGGTTAGTGTTCATTCAAATGTTAAGCTTTACCTAATCTTTGCATATCTATAGTAAACTATGAGCCTAATCGATCAATTACTTTAAAGAAAAATAAATTTCAACATCTGAGTGAAAAGTTATCACCAAATGAGCACTTGGTGTGTACAACTGTGCATGCCAAGCATGCGTTCCAACTTCTTCCAAGGCTCCAGATATTCCAAAACGGTGTCCGTACTACGTGGGATTAGACTTAATTGGTTACAACTTGGAAAATCTCGAGATCCTGACCAGATAGAAAGTTACTGTCTTCGGCAAAGTTGTTCTAGAGATCATAACCTTTTTGCTGGTGGAGATTTGTTTAGAATTTTCTCACTACAAAGCGGTAGAATACATGTGAAATTCTTGCATGTGATATATCTTGAGATCATGACCAGATAGAAAGCTACTGTCGTGGACAAAGTTGTACAGGAGGTCAAAGCCTTCTGTTTGGTGTACAAAAGTTGAGAATTTCCTAAGCGGCGCTAGTATACACGTGAAATTTTCACTTATAAAATATCACCAGATCCTGACCAAATAGAATGTTAACGTCTTCGGCAAAGTTGTTCAGGGAGCCAATGCCTTTTGGCTGGTGGACAGAAATTCATTTTTTTTCACATCATTGCACTTGTATACACAATTCTGCAATTCTCGCATTATTGCTGAAACTTCCACCAAATGAATATTTAGAGTCTCCCTTTCATTTAAGGCTAATTTCAAAATGTCTTATCGAGGGGTCTAGAACAAAAAGAAAATCCATGTATTTACATGTGCACGGACAACGAGACTAACTCAGAGAGTGAGGCACTTTTGCTCAGTTGAATGGAGAAATTTATAAAAGCGTACACCCCCGATCATAAGTTTAAGGACACGCCCTAAAAACGTTTTTGAATGGAAATACGAAGAGGAAAATTGCTCAATATCATTTTAAAATTTTGTATAGCAAAGGTTCACCCAAAGCTACACTATTTTTCAAAATTTACTCTGAAGAATCATGAATGATGTTCTCAGAATTGACTTGGAAAAAAAATTGAAACTAAAAGTAGTAGTAGAACCCTTATGCTACACCATTCATACTATTCAAATAACCTAAGGAGATCAAAAATTGAACGTAAAATGAGAGAGCTTTGAACAAAACACATTTGCATGTCCACCAGCCAAAAGACCTTGACCTCCTGACCAACTTTGTCGTAGACAGTAACTTTCTATCTGATCAGGATCTCAAGATATAGCATTTGCGAGAAGTGTACATGTATACTAACGCCACGTGGTGAGAAAATTCTCAACTACTGTTTACCACCCAAAAGATGTTTATATCCTTAACAACTTTGTCGAAGACAGCAACTTTCTAGCTGATCAAGATCTCGAGCTATTGAATATGCGAGAAAGGTACGTATATACTAGTTCCGCATAGTGAGAAAATTCTAAACTATTGTCACCCAACAAAAAGATCTTGACTTCCTGAAAACTTTTGCCGAATACATTTACTTTTTATCTGGTCAGGATCTAGAAATATTTTATATGCAAGAGTTTCACATGTATAGTAGCGCCGCAAAGTGAAGAAACTTTGAACTACTTTCCACCTGCAAAAAAACCTTGACCTCCTGAACAACTATGCCGAAGACAGTACCTTTCTACCTGGTTGAGAACGCGAGATATTTTATATGAGAATTTCACGTGTATACTAGCGTCGCGTAGTGAGCAAATTCTGAACTATTGAACACCAAGCAATAGGCATTGACCTCCTGAAAAACTTTGTGAAAGACAGTAACTTTCTATCTGGTCAGGATCTCGATATATCACATGCGAAAATTTTACACGTATACTAGCGCTACGTAGTGAGAATATTCTGAACTACTGTCCCCCAGCGACAAGGCTATGAGCTCCTGAACAACTTTTTCGGACACAGTTACTTTCTATCTGGTCAGGATCTCGATATATTCCATGTTGTAATAAATGAAGTCAAATCCCTCGTAGTATGGCCACTAGACTGATGCAAAATTTGACTTTTTCGCTCCACAGTGCTTAAATGGTTTCAAATCGGGTCCTGATTAGTTTCCCAAAGTTACAACTTATTTGACATCGCACAAGCCATTTGAAGTTTGAATGTAAATTACTATCGGCAATCTCAACTTTTTGTTCATTACCTTCTGGTCTTTTTTTCCATATTGAGCTGCGAAACAGTTCGATAACCATTCTTATAAAAAATTTCTCAGCTACGACTTTGCTGAAGACCGTTTCTATGTAAAACGAGACAGGAAAAAGTTATTAATTATTTAAGAGATTGGTAAACTTATGACATGATCAAGCAGCTGCTCTGTAGGCAACACTGTATTTTGCAGTGTGACATAGTAGCCATGATTTTTGTGTCCTATTCAACGCCCCAGAAACACCAATGTTGCCTGCTGAGCAGTTGATTGAGCATGATCATAAGACATCAGCGCATTGAACCATTGATAACTTTCGATCCTTGAATTGTGGTCTTCAGCAAAGTTGTAGCTGGGAAAATTTCCGACAAGTAAAGTTGAAAGCTTTTGAAGCGGACCGATATGGTGAATTATTAGATAGACATGAACAAAAATCTTGCTTTTACCATAGTAATTCTTATACAAATGCTTTGTGCCATCTCAGTTTCTCACCAAATGGGTTCAAATTTTGAGAGGTTAGTCAGGATCCGATTTGGAATCGTTTAAGTATTGTGGAGCGAAAATTTCAAATTTTGCATCACTCTAATGGCCACAGTTTACGCGGTTTTCATTTACATTTTCCCTATTATCCGCATTTTTTAGGTGTTTACTGGAATCAAAGTTTAACTGGTTTAGATCAAAAAAAAGTTTTTTTGAGGGATACTCGTTGGTTTCAAATCGATTGGTAACTCAGTTACGAAATGGCAATGGAAAACTCATGTGTGTTGTACAAAATACAACAACGCGAGTAACGGAGGGTTAAGAAACATTGTAAAAAGTAAAATGAATTTCTGCTCAGTAGGGTTTCCGCATTTGATCCTTGATGATTAAATGAATTTAAACAAATATAATTATGTTACAATTTAGATATTACTTTCTAGTCGGGATATTCTTAGAAAAATCGCCCTCTTTATAAATCGTCCGGAGAAAACTAATCCTATTTTACAAGTTGCGTAGCAATCGGCTAATTCGGTAGTTCTTTGATAATATGAGAATCAAATTCATTTCTACTGTTTTTGAACAACTGTAGTATTTAAGGAGCAAACAAGCTCGATGAAACGACCATCACTCATATTGGCGACATCGAACCGATGATGATAGATCGTTCCAAACAAAGGGCTTACGATTAGCCTAGCGGCAGCTTACACCGTTTCATTCGTCACTCTAGACGTGGTCCCAGCATTCCCTATAATGCATTACTCAGCCGACGGAAGGTTGTTTTCGACTGCAGGCAGCGAGGGCTGCACCATTTACCAGACGGAGGAGACCTACATAGAGCGATCGCAACCAGTCCGGAATTACGCGATCGATGACAAATCAGATCATTTATTATGTCGGATAAACAAAGCGTTTTGTTTTTTGTTCAGAAGGCGATTAGCTCTACAGCGGCTCTACGGAATAGGTCATCGATGCGCGGCCGACACTGCTTCTGGGTCGGTGACAGGTAGGTATGTATGTAAGTACCTACAGTTGGCAAGGCAAGGCGGAAAAAAAAATCCCTTGCGCCGTATGCAGCCGAGCCCGGATTTGTCCTATTGTAACGCATTCGCTTTCGCTTGAAGTAGGAGAACGGAGCACAAAAATTCCCATAATGGCAAATGTGTACCCCTTAATGGCAAATTCCTCCTTCGCCGTCGTCGTCCTCCCGGTTCAATGCAAATATACAGCGTTAATAGCATCTTCAGTCAGCCTTAGCATTCTCTAATAGGGTACCTGCTGTAACTGTAAGCCACACGCGGCACACGCTGGGTAGGTTGTGGTTGCTGAAAGATATGAGATCATAACTTACGTCGCGTCGGTCATCTCCGCTGCTTTGCTGGTGGAATACTTGAGTTTGCCTGACTTCCCGGCACTGACTGGAGCTCTAATCAAATTCACATTAAATTTGAATCGCCATGATTCCACTCCAATGGCATTGCGGTCATTTGTTTTAAGCTGAAAGACGGTCACTCTGCTGTAGTATTTATTTGCTAATGTGGCTGGGAACTATGCCTTGCTGAACCGTTAGGATATGGCGATCCCTGCACGGGGAATGGATGTAGGTAAATTGGCATATGCAATTATCAGGTCCACCATAAATATTTTGCCATATTGATAATTAATCAATGTGTGCCTGCCAGTAAAACCCTGCCCACTGAAGGTGCTCTCAGATCGATGAATGAAGCCTTTGGAATAGAATATTAAGCTCTTTGTTACCAGTAAGTAGAACATTTCCAGTCACAAAACTCAACACACGGAAGTATATCCTTTCCTGGTAGCTAAACGAGATGAATTGACGGTGGTCTCTGGGGACCGATAATCCGATCCGATGGTCACGGAATGATACATGCCATAAGTTAGTCCATCATTGTACGTCACAAATAGCGTGGCTGTGTGCCATACATATATCGACCCCATGGTGACCGGTCTCCATGCTCGTGGACAATTCCGTCATCATAGGTTCGCTCGTAACTTATGACGTCACTGATGTGTGACAGGGAGAGCTTGGAGTGAAACGTGTTGAATAAGTAAGATATATGAGAGGGATGTGGGTGTTGTGGAGGTGTGTGTGTCAAGAGAAACACAGTCCAGACGGAATGGTGATTGATATGCTGGCCTTATCTGATGTGACATCATAGTGTATGTCTTCGTTTACTCCATTACGGTGAGCGAATGGTGACTGTGGGCTGAGATATGTCAAGTTCAATGATTATACGAGACTACATTCATTGGAGTACCGTCGTGGCTCTAATGCTCGTTCCAAACCCAAATTCCAACAACAATTCAAATAGGAATTTATCAAAACAAATCCATACAGTAAATTGGCTAGAAACTAAGGCTCAAGACACCGTCTGCAGTTGGCTACTCACTGATTTTTCAGGTAGCCTATCTCAAAGTTTTATGAAAATACTTATTAAATAGAACGTACACCTAACTGAATTCACCCACTTACTGACACCGGGATAGAGGTTAAACTTGTATGGAATCAGCTGACCAGAAAACTTAACTTATTTAACTCCTAAAATCATAGATTAATCAAATGCAATCAATTTGTTTTGTTGGTTATCAATATCTGAGATGTAAAAATCTTTCACCAACTAGAGTTTGCCAGACCCTCGTCTTGATAATCCAAACTAGTGTTACCTACCTGGGATATCCCAGGAAATTTACCCAAAATTTACGTTTTCGCCGATTCCCGGAAACAGTTTTAGAAGCAAAGTTGGAGATGCTTAACGTCTTAACGTCTTAACTTAATGAAAGTATAGAGTTGATAGTTCCGTTAGAGTACGTCAATGTGAAAATTGTATATAGTGAGTAGAAAGCGAGCAAAGGACAATTTTGAGGAAGCCGCGAATCATCTCTATCAACTCTATACCAACAATCAATACGAAACTAACGATTTTAAATTGGCTCACCACTTTAGTAGCCTATTGGTCCCAAGCAAACGATTAACGTACCCTATTCTAGTTGAAATTCTATTACTACACTATGTTTGTTTTGATTCGCTATGAAAGTTTGACAGATAACATCAGGGGTGTGTGGATTCATGCAGAACATGCAGGGGTGAGTGAAATAGCTTGGGACTGCTTGGGACCGTTGTTCTGGTACTGAGTGAGCCAAAAATAATAATGAATTTCTTCGGGACCCAGTGGTCTTAGAGTTACCTCTATGTCTATACTTTCTTCTCCTCATCTATCGTATAAAATGACCACTTTAAGTTTGATATTTGACGTTAAGCATCTCCAACCAGTGCTGATAAAAATCATTTCTACTACACTCAAATAAGCTGAAAATGAAGGCAACCTTAAAGGATAAACCAACTACCTGCAAGAATATGAATTTTGACATGATAACATACTCTTGATCAAGGCAACCGCTGAGTTTAGAAGTCAACAATTGTTTTTGTTCATTCAAAGATGCGTATTCATTATCGCCCGTTCTGTTGTCATATCAATATTCATAATCATCTTGATGGGAATGATTTTGAGTAGCAAATGTGAAATGATTATTTTCGTTTATCGCAAATATACCGTTGTGGATCACATAACACATCACATCACTCAGATCGATTATTGCCTTTTGCAGAATTGATGATAATATGGAGGTTTTAGGCTCTGCAATCGAAAATATTCAAAATAATCATTTATGGCAAAATGAATTTGTTTATTTTTTTTTTTTGTTTTGAGTATCGTTTCCAATTTTGACAATTATGGGTTGGAAACTCAAGCGTTGATGCGTATTCGTCGATGGATAATGAACTCATTTCAAGGCCAACAATTGAAATGGCCTTAACTCCATTTTGTAAACAAACTTTGTAAGGTTATTTTCTCGTGACCCGAAACCATCATTCGCAAACCTAAGCCACAATCAAGTAGAGGAGAATTTCCCCTACCTGTTCATTATGTTGGTTTGTCTTTGCGGACTTCAGTTTGCGAGAAAATTGCCTTACAATGTTTGATTACAAAATGGAGTTAAGGCCATTTAAATTGTTGGTCTTGATTTGTTCATTTCACTCTTACGTTGACAAAAAAGATTTTCAAATCAACCGCAATTCATCTACACTGAGTAGAAGCGACAGTCAATGCGTGTGAGGGTAAATGAGAAAAACAAACACTGTCTCCAACTATGTAAATCGTTAACTTCGCGTATGAAGTAGTACAAACATAATTATTTAAAGTACATACCATCAATCATACTCATTGGTTGAAAGGTGCAGTAGCAGCCAGGGTTCTCGATTTTCATTTCGAGCAATATCATTTTCGTGTAAGTCATTGTGTTTCTTATTATCGAGTCACGATGAACATTCCCCTTGTCAAACATGACTTGACTATTGCTTGTTTCGTTCGTCAAGTGCATCACTTCATTTCATTTGAAGCAAAAGCTTGCCTCATCAATTTCTCCCTTCGTTTTTTCCACTTTCACTTCAATTCGGGGCTCATTCAACTTGTCACTATAATATCCGGATAGTATTCGCACAATATCGGCTGCCGATAGGGATTGCATCCGGATTATATGTAGTAATAAAATGTTATTTTATATTAAACAAAAATTAAATTAACGAGGCCATTCTGGAGTCCAAGATGGTGGCCATCGGGCTCAGAAAAAGCTTGGAATTCCCTAAGATATGGGTATTTTCGGAAAGGAGACGACGCGTAGATGCTGAAAATCGACATTCGACGCCATTTTGGAATCCAAGATGGTGTTCATCGGGTTTCAGAAAAAGGTGTCAAATACCTGGAAATTTTTGGAACGGGGACGACACGTAGATGCTAAAAATCGATATTCGATGCCATTTACAGGAAATTTGTCACTTCTTTTGAAATCAGAAGCCACCATCTTGAATTTAAAGGTGGCGTTGGACATCAATTGCTGTCCTCTAGATATCACCCCGATCTAAAAACAAAAACTATAAGGGGCAGCCTTATGGAGTTCTACTCAATGGTGACGTAGGACTCTGTGGTCTTATATAATAAATGTTATTTGTTAACTGCAGCAGGAGCTTGTGTTTTCTGTAGGAATAAGAATTTGAGCGGGAGTCTCTCTGATTACACTCTTTAGTATGGCTATGTTTACCCTGAAAAGAAAATCTTTATATGAATTTTAGTTGGGACATGTTCAGAAATTTAACTCTTTTAGAAAATCTTGGTGGCCCTGAAAAGGGCCGATGGTAGTACAGGCTTCAAGCCTTTGGAAGATGATGATGACGTGTAGGCAGCTGGATCAGCAAATCGGGCAATCCCATATTCTTCAGCTCAATGATTGGGCACTCGCAAGAGTATCGGCGCGACTGTTGTTGGTCATGGGTTGGCTAGGTGGCTGCGACGGGAAGGATACCTCAACGACGAATGGGCACTTGGAAGAGTCTCGGGCTGGCTACTGCTGGACACGGGTTGACTCGGTGGTTGGAAAGGCACAGCGAAGAATACCTCAACTTCGCTACGAGATATGGGCACTCAGAAGAGTGTCGGCCCGGTTGCTTCAGTATTAGAAGCTTGGGTGCATCCTCTTACACTGCTGCTTTTCTTGCCGTAGAAAACATTTGTCCTTTTGCGGTCACAATTGCAGACAATGTCAGTAAGTATTGTCATTATTAACAGGTGGTTTCTTGCTTCGAATTTCTGAACCATCGATCATATTTTGAGATAAATCGAGCTACACGGTCCATTGAACCAACTCTGAGTAGTTCTGTCCTATCAACCGCTATCTTGAAGATAAATTGGTGGCCCTGAAAAGGGCCGTTTGAGTAATTTCAATCAGTGATTCAACCGATCAGATGTGGCAGGTGAGCCGAAATGAGCGGAACGCTGAAGGTAACACACAGTTTGTTACCAAGTACCCGATTGTTCCGGTCCATGAATAGTTTGCTGTTTCTCCGCTTTCACTGGCTAGTTCGACTGGTCTTCTGCTTCTGTTCGTACACAATTGCTTGCAATTGTCCACAAAAGACTCCATAAGAGTGGCAATTTGATACCTGGAAATGCAGAAACTAGAATTGATAAGAGCACGGCTTCCTCTCGAACGGCGAGTTATAGTTGTCATCTTCAACATTTTGAAGCTAGTAATGTATGTATGTAAGGTAGCCACCATCCCTTCAAAGATCTTGTCTTGTATGCAGCTCCACTTCATAGTAAGATCAATTTGAGCTACTGATCTGAATTCACAATATCGCTGTATGAAGGGCCGAAAACGGAGGTGCGGACCCGTAAGCAGAGACACTTACACGAAATCCACGGGAATTTGAGAATCTCCTTCCAACGATACGATCCAATAAAATTCTCTTCATCGATTTCCTCTTTTGATGACCATGGCTTCACTAACCTAATTCGCACTATTTCTACTATGCTCTTCTATGATCCAGAACAAGAAACGTATCAATGAATGTATTTGCCCTCGAGTTATTAACGAAACAGAAAGTTGATGAAGAGAATCGATCAAAATCACCAACTGCACCACTCCTTCCAAGTTTGGTTACAAGATTACAACTCTGAAGAGCATTTTGTGTGGTCGTTGGTATCGTGACCGGACCGAGGTTTCCAGCCTCGGCCACGGCAACACGAATTAGCGATGCAGCTCTCACGGGTGCGGCTGCTTCTATTGCTGCTGTTTCTACTGCTGCTGTTTCTGTTGCTGCTGTTTCTGCTGGTGATCCGTCTCCTCCAAAATTCGTTACAAGAATGACCTCAACGAGTTTTTAGTTTTTTTTTTAGTTTAAATGATCTTTATTTTAGTTTAACTTGGACGATTACCATATAAATTTTTATTAAGTGATTTAATTGCTTTCTTCATCTTTAAGTATGGGCAAAATTCAAAATTTGTTTTACAGAATTAGTCCTAGACTTAGTACACGGTCGACCACCTTGGTGGGATTGGTTTGTTTTGTTTTTAGAATTTGAAGAGAAACTACTTAATACTACTATTGACAGCTTAAAACTAACCTACTCTACTATATACACTTAACCTACTATGTACAAATTGCTTATTAAAGCATGTTCAGAAAGATTGCATTTTTGAATAAATTTAGTTGTCATATCATCAATTTTGGAATCTACTTTGGGAATTTCTGCCTCTTGATGGAGGTCTGCTATTCTTGTGTCGAATGGACGATCTAGGATCATCCTCAACACTCTATTCTGTGCAACCTGGATTTTGTTCCTGTGGGTCTGAGCGCACGATTCCCACACCGGGGCGGCATAGAAGATCGCGGGGGCTATGATCTGTTTGTAAACAGCCAGTTTGTTTTGCCTTGAGAGGCGGGATCTGCGGCAAATGAGCGGATACAAACACCTAACCAAGGCGGAGCACTTAACTAGGGTTTTCTCTATGTGCGAGCGGAACAGGAGCTTCTCATCGAACAACATCCCGAGATAAGTAACATCAGTGGACCACTCGACCCTTGTACCATCCATTATTACGGTACAGGAGGGAGACGGTTTAAGTTTTAATGATTGTCTGTGAAGGAACATGATCGCTTGGGTTTTCGAGGCGTTGATTTTGATTTTCCACGTGGTGGCATAATCAGTAAAGGTGTCAAGGCATCGTTGGAGCTTGTTCGTAATTTCACGAGGCATCCTACCCTTGACGGCTATCGCGGTGTCATCTGCAAACAGAAAGAACACGCAACCGTCTCCTAGAGGAGGGATGTCCGACGTGTAGATGCTGTAAAGCAGAGGTCCCAGCAGACTACCTTGCAGAACACCTGCTGGGATCGGAAATTGTCCCGAAAGGGAACTATTCAACGACACCCTGAACGACCTTTGCTGGAGATAGTTACGGGTGATTTTCACAAGGTATGGTGGAAAGTTGGAGTTACAAAGCTTGTATATAAGTCCGTCGTGCCAGACATTGTCAAACGCCTTTTCGACGTCTAACAAGGCCATGGCTGTGGACTTGGATACAGCTTTGTTACTTCGGATGTTATTCATCACCCGCACTAGCTGATGATTGGTGGAATGCCCCTTGCGGAACCCGAACTGTTCCGGAAGAAGAATGTCATGTTCCTCCACAAACTTGTTTAGTCGGCTGAGGATCAATTTTTCGAACAGCTTGCTCAGCGCTGAGAGCAGGCTAATCGGTCTGTAGCTTGACGGTAGTGAAGGGTCTTTCCCAGGTTTGCGGATCGGGATGATTTTTGCCACCTTCCAGATGCTTGGAAAGTAGTGCAGCTCCAAGCATCTGTTGAGGATGGCAGCCAGCAGCGAGTGCACCCTCGCGCTGAGATTTTTCAACTCTAGGTTGAATATTCCGTCAAACCCGGGAGCCTTCATGTTCGTACTGTGTTTCAGCGCTGAGCAAATTTGTTCCTCTGTAATCCGTTCTTCTGGAGGGACGGCACAAGGGGAGGCATCTAACGTCTGGACGCACTGCACAACCTGGTTCTCGAGTGGACTTGGGATTGTAGAGCCAAGCAAATGCGACTGGGCAATGTGCTCCCCAATTGCATTGGCCTTCTCTTCGTTGGTGATAAGCCGTTCGTCATTGACTCTAAGTGGTGGAATGGGCTTGGGGTGAGACTTCAGCACCTTGACAACCTTCCAGAATGGTCTGGAACGGTCGTCCAGGTTCTGAACGAGCCGCCCGAAACTCTTGTTCCGGATTGAGACCATTCTGGAAGCGATCTGCCGATTCAGATTGACCATTTCGTATTTACGCTGCAGATCCCCAGTCCGCTGAAACTGGCGTCTACGAACATTTCTGAGCCGAATCAAGAGTTTGGTGTGGGAATCAATTGCTTGAAACTTACCCCTCACAGGAACTCGTCGAACGCACTCTTCGTCAGCCACGGATATGGCTTGATGGAGACCCTCCAGGGCCCGGTCGATGTCCTCCACTGTGTCGAGCGGTGGGTTGTCGTCGATGTGGCGGTCGACCACGCGTCGAAACTGGACCCAGTTGACTCGATGGTAGTCCTTCCGCTGGCACGGTGCAGGGGCCACGTTGTAGCCCAGCTCGGTCAGCACCGGTTGGTGGTCCGAACTCAGGTCGTTGACGGCAACCGGCTTGGCTAATCTGGTGTTTGCCAAGAACAGGTCCAGCGTCGATGGGTTGCCCGTCGTTGATGTGAAGGTTGGTTCGTCCGGAAACCAGACGGAATAGAGACCATGCTGGGAATGGTCGAATAGCAGGCGGCCGTTCTGGTTCTGCTGGTAGTTCCGCCAGGCCTCGTGCCGGACGTTCAGGTCTCCTCCGATTACAAAGCGGGCATTGGTGTGGGTTATGATGGCAAGGTCGTTCTTGAACTGCTGTGCTGTACCATTGCTAACGGTACATTGCCGGGGGCAGTAGACAACGATGAACCGGACGTTTCCGGTCGATGTTTCCACCTCAACGCCGACGGCCTCGATGATGGAAGTGCGGTAGTGGGGTAGGGTGCAGTACTTGATGCCTTTCTTGATGATGACCGCGACACCGCCCCCCCTGGAGCTGGTGCGATCAAGCCGGACAATGCTGTGGTCGGGCAGCCAGAAGCTGTCACCGGTCTTGAGGTGGGTCTCGGTGAGAAGGCCCACGTCGATGTCGTGCTTGCGGAGGAAGTCTGCAAGCTCAATGTTTTTCGCCCCTACGGAGCGAGCGTTCCAGTTGGCGATCTTTATGGGTTCACGGTCCATAATTAGCGACGAAGGAGATGATAGCTTGGAGCTGTTGTGTTCTTGTTGCGCAGGTGCGCTTGATGATGATGGCCTGGGCCAACAGTGTGACGATCTCATCCGTTGACAGCGGAGAATCGTCTGTAGCTTCACCGGTTGTACCGGCCAAGCCCGGAGCAGGGTGATCCGTAGATGGCCCGGAGGCTTGACCGGGTACTGCAGCGGCAGCCAACTGTTGGTTGAGCGGGAGCGGCGGCAACACTGGAATTGGCCGTGATTGGACCGGTGATAACGGAGGAAAGTTCTGCGCGTTGTTTTCTGGAACCTTCTTGCGACCGGGCTGGCTGTTGGACGAGGCCTTCTTCCGGATCTCGGCGTATTCGGCCCGCTTCGGACAGGCCTTACTCGTGGCCTTGTGGGCGGCACCGCAGTTGGCGCATGTGGGAGTGGCTTCCTCGATGCTGTCGCAGTTGTCGATCTTGTGGTTTTTGCCGCATTTGATGCAGCGGCTGGCCATGCGGCAATTCCTGGTGCCGTGCCCGAACAATAGGCAGTTCGAGCACTGAGTGACGCCACGGTGGGTGGGTTTATACCGCTCCCACTTCACTACGATGTGGAACAGTGTGCGTGTCGTCTGGAGATCCTTCACGGTTGTGGAGTTCTTCTCCAGATGGACCAGGTAGAGCTGGTCACGATACTTGATGGCCTTGCTGCGGGTCATCTTGTGGACTTCGACCAGCTTGAGGCCGTTCGCCTTAATCTCGTCCATTAAGGTGGTGGTGTCCATGTCGTGGAGCCCGCGCAGCACCACTTTCAGCGGCTTGGTGGCCTCGATGTCGTGGGAGAAGTACTCCAGCTTCATTCTGTCCAAGAGGGCCTGAACTGCGTTGAAGTGTTTTTCGGCCGGGACCATCAGTTTATAGCCTTCCGTGCACCGTTGAATGGTGCAGCGAAGGCCCTGCTTAATGTAGAAATCCAGCTGCTCCCATAGCCCGGGAGGGAAGCCCTTCACATAGAAGGGTGGCAACTTAACTTTTTTCGGCACCGTCTCAGGGTCCGACTGCGGCTGGGCTCCGTTCTGCAGGGCGGAGCTTTTTTGCTGCTGATACGGTGGCGCTGCTGTCTTCAGGTCTGGGTCGTTTAGTTCCGGGAGGCCCCGGCTGCGGGTCCGCAACGCCTGTCGGGATGGGCAATGGGGTTTTCTTCTGCTTCTTCTGGGCTGGCTCGGTGGTCGCGCCGTCTTCTGGGAGAGTCTGTTTTCCCGGTAAACCGGCACTCGCGTTACCGCGCGATTTCTTACCCATGGCTGGGTCAGCGAGAGCGTCACTACACAACGCGGAGCTAATTTGACTTGCGAACGAACGAACGAAACTAGAGAGAATTCATGACCTCAACGAGCTTAGGTACTTCATATTTATACCTGCTAACCTATCAAAATTCTCTAACCAATGAGATTCTGTTTACATGCAAACTATCACGCTTCACGCTCACTTGATTCTACTCATTATTTATTCAACACTAACTCTATCTACAACATTCTTCTCCTCTTCTACTCTCCTTAATTGAGGAAGGGATGCATTATATCCACCCATTTGGGGGAATTTTATCTACCCTCTCGGGGGACTTTCATCTACCATCTCAGAGATATTTCATCCATCAGGTCATGGCAATTCTAACTATTTCTAAATTTCTTCAGTCCATCCATCAGGTAATGGAAATTGTTATCTACCATCCGTCCCAGAATTACCAGGTCATGTTAATTCTACCTACCATCCATCAGGTCATGGTAATTCTTTATACCATCCATCAGGTCATGGTAATTCTTTCTACCATCCATCAGGTCATGGTAATTCTATCTACCATCCATCAGGTCATGGTCATTCTATCTACCATCCATCAGGTCATGGTAATTCTTTCTACCATCCATCAGGTCATGATAATTCTATCTACCATTCATCAGGTCATGGTAATTCTATCTACCATCCATCAGGTCATGGCAATTTTTTCAAAATAATTCGTCAGTTCTTTAATAATTCCACTATACTTACACTATCGTACCAATTGCGCCATTGTCGTGACCGGACCGAGGTTTCCGAGTGTTTGACACATGCTGTTCAGTCGCACTAGTGCTTGCAACTGCAGACGAAGGACGCTGTCTATTCCTACCAGTAAGAGGTTCCGGAAGAGCGTAGTGGAATAGGCTGCAGTTGCAAGCACTAGTGCGACTAAACAGCATGTGTCAACACTAACTCTATCTACTACAGTTGGGTCGTCAAGGGGTTCTGAATATGGCGATGAGTGTGCAAAATGTTACGCCCGAAGATCGGAGGCGAATGCCACTTCGACATGTTTGTCTAGAATCGATTCTCTGATGACTGTGTTGGGGAAGCAGCATATGTATGTACGTATTGGTGGATTTGTTAGTTATTTCAAAGCTTTTGCACAATTCTTAACATTTACCACTTTTTCAATAGTTTCTTGTAAAAAAATCAACAGTCATAAGCATTGATGCGTGGAAATATTTCTGTTCTGATCGATTGGTGATAAAATTATTGATCCAGGGGCAGCTGAGTTTTTAACGTTCAAAATCTTTCATAATTCCGTTACATGTTCAATTTTTGGTTTTCACAAAGTGTATTCGCATATAGAAATCACATACGTAGTCATACGTCAAAATACACACATTGATCGGTATTTAACAGTATTTCGCACTTCTTCTGAACCAAAGCCACCGGGTTAGATTTTAAAATGTCATCAACATCTGTTTCTGGGATTTCTAAAATATCCAAATTAATGGGTAATTGACAGCATTTTCCCCTTTTTCCAAAACCAGAAGTCCCCTTTCTTGGATTTCAATATGGCGTTTAACATGGATTTTCGACATCTACGTATCATCCTCGATCTGAAAAGTTCCATATTTTAAGGTATTTGATACTTTTCCTCAAATCGGGCCGCCATATTGGATTTCAAAATGACGTCGGATATCTATTTCTGGCTTCTAGACGTTACCCTGATTCTAAAAAAATACCGTGATAAAATTTACCACTTTTTCTTAGACGGGAAGCCGCAATCTTGGATTTCAAAATGGCGTCGGATATCGATTGTCATTTTCTAGACGTCATCCCGATGGGTATTTGACAGTATTTCCCACATTTTCTTGAACCACAAGCCACCATCTTGGATTTTAAAATGGCGTTGGCCAGAGATTTCCATTTCCATCCATTCATTCCATATTCATATCAATATAGATTCCAAAAATACCCTATTTATGGGTAAAACAACCACCCAACATTTATAAATGACATGAACATGAGTTAAGCCAAAACAAACACTGATCGACAGTGGTTCTGTTGATGTTGAAGGGGATCTGCTCGAAGAGAAGACAGCATGACTTTACCTTGAAAGTGATGGTTGACAGCTTCATCGTCGAGAAAGAGGCCCTCGTAAAAGCACCTCTCATATCCGTGTCTCCTCGAGATCGTTAAGTTGACGATGACATGAGCACATACAGCGGTAGAGGAAACAACAGCTGCAATTTCCAAACCTATCGACTAGATACTTGTGTCACATGACGACATTAGAGTCGGTGTATACTGAGTCACGCCAAGAGAAAAACAGTTGAACTCGCATCACGGTTTCCGAAGGATTCCCTTTCTTTTCACTTGGCAACAGAGGACTTCTACATCAACTTTAAATGACTTCTAGCGAGAACCAAAAATAACGGCTGTAGTGAATCATAATATCAGTGATTTTGTCAAATTATCTTATCAAAAAATAGTAGAAATTCTCATTACTGATCAAAACCAAACGTATCCCATGACCATTTAATGCTCGCTGCGTGTTTATGATGATTTCTTCAATTTTATTTTATATTTCATTGCAATACCTTTCGTAGACCTTTCATAGCATCGTAATGTTTATTTACTTTGCACGATAGGTAGCCGATTTGACAGTTCAATAGGTAGACTTGGCTTCACTCTTGGCGTGACTCATTATACACCGACTCTAGACCCAAGCAACACGGCTTGTCATAAAGAAGTTGAAAATACTTTGTAATGACTAACGCAAAGAATCACTAATACTTTAATATACATCATTTAATACATTTATACAACCTAAAAAGCGCAAGCCGCGGAGCTTATACAACTAAATACTGGTCTTATAACATGTATTTTGGAAACATCATAAAAACCAGCGACAAAAAAAAACAATAAAAAAATCTTGAGCATGGGATTCGATCACTGGTCCTTGGCGTGGTAGACTTGTTTCTACCTAACTAGACCAACACCGCTTGATGAAAGGTTTGTTATAAGTATCTATCATGTTCTTGCCAATGGCATGAAAATTATTTTCTCGTTCAACACGCCTTCGATCCGTCATGAAGACGTTTTGTTAGTAGCAAAGCGTACATCTAATAGCCAGAATGTTATTAAAACGTATTTTCAACTTCTTATAAGACAACCTGCACATTTTCAATTGTATTAATTTATGAGATGTCATAAAAAAGTATTTTCAACTTTCTTCATAACAAACCTCCGAATACCTCATAAGAAACTGTCAATCACGGCATGAAGAGACAGTCCGGCTCAATGGCACCGTCAATGTTTACGTCAATCTGGATTGATTTTGTATACGACAAGTTTTATAGTGGTATTAAAACAGTAAGATGCACGTTCAAATAACATTTTAAGATAAAAGCAAAAGAAAACTATTTTGGAAAATGTTGAATCGAAGAAGTATGAAGAAAACATCCTTAAACCTCATATATAACGTAGGATGTTTTCTGCATCTCTTATAATACATTTATACAAAATCCGTTCTAATTCTTTTTCAAAAGATGTTTTATGTGTTACTTGGGGACGACATGAGTGTGAAACAATCGATAGAACTGTTTCCGCACATCGAAGGTACGTGAGCAAATCGGCAACCAACTCTTTTGCCAGTGGTGGTGGAGGGAGATACCCCTCACCATCCATCCCCAACAGGGGAGTTTGGTAAAGGAGTTGATCAACCCAATTCGGGCCTTCCTCAAAATTGACCTTTGCTCGCTTAAACATATACTCTCAATATACAATTTTCACACTGCCGTACTCTAACGGAAAAATGAGATGTTAAGCATCTCTAACTATGAAAATCGTTAACTTCGCGTATGAAGTAATACAAACATAATAAGTTAAACTAATTTTAGAAGAATTTTTAGCTGAAAGTTGCAGCTCCCATAGGAGTCAAAATAAGCTTATAAGGAGGAAGTTTGAAGAAACTTCCAGAGAAATTTGAAGATTTTCTATGGAAAAACGGAATTATATTCCAGAAGACTTTAGAAAAATTATCCTAGGGGATCCAGAAGAAATTTCTGGGAAAGGCCAGGAAAACCTTCCGGGGAAATCAGCAGACATTTCTAGGTGTAGCCAAAAATACTTATCAAGGAAGTCAGAAGAAACTTCCAGCAGTTTCGAAAAAAAAACTTCTGGGGTAGTTAAAAAACATTAAATAAAAATTATCAACGAAAGTTTTAGGAAACATGCTGAAGAATTTGAATGAACCTTCCAGCGGAAGTCAAAAGAACCTATTGGGAAAGTTTCCAATGAAATAAGATGAAAATCTCTTGGAAGGTTAGAAGAGACTTCTGGTAAAGTTTGGAAATATTTTATGGGTCAAAAGAAACTCCCGAGGATGAAGACTGTACTCGAAAAAACTACAAGGGACAGCCCTATGGAGTTGTACGCAATGGTGACGTAGGACTCTGTGGTCTTATATAATAAATGTTATTTGTTAACTGCAGCAGGAGCTTGTGTTTTCTGTAGGAATAAGAATTTGAGCGGGATTATCTCTGATTACACTCTTTAGTATGACTATGTTTGCCCTGAAAAGAAAATCTTTATATGAATTTTAATTGGGACATGTTCAGAAATTTAACTCTTTAAGAAAATCTTGGTGGCCCTGAAAAGGGCCGATGGTAGTACAAGATTAAAACCTTTGGAAGATGATGATGACGATTAGGCAGCTGGATCAGCAAACTGGACCGGACAATCCCATATTCTTCGGTTCAATGATTGGGCACTCGCAAGAGTCTCGGCCCGTCTGCTGCTGGACAGGGGTTGAACTGGTATCTGCGACAGGTTCGAAGGCCGCAGAATATCAGTGTCCACCCAGCTAAAGCTCCTCCCCTTTTTAGTTTTTCTCGCTAAACTCCTTCTCTCACCAAGTTGGTAAATCTTAGCATTTAGCAAAAAAAAAAATCGGCGAATTTATGATCCTGTTTCACGTCATGGTTCTTCTCTGTGCTTGTTCAGGATGCCAAATCCAGCCAAAACAGCTTCTCGCCTCCGTGAGACCATAGGAAGGGTAGGAGGCGCTTCTGGAGGCACTCGTCTCGGTAGATTTGCCCGTTGATGGTACCCATCGTGATGTACGGCTGGCTCATCTTGCCGCACCCACAGCTGGCGCCAAACCAAGAACTTTTTGGCGAATGTGTCCACCTTCTTCTTCCTTACCTCCTTAGGAACGGCTAACCGTGATGTGGCAACGTAAAACTCCTGCTCCGGAAACTGCTTTGTGTCCACCTTGATGTAAGTTTCGTAGTCAATCACGACGCACCTCGGTTTCGTCAACCACTCCCGGGATAGCTACCTGGCGTTGGTTCGGTGCCTTCCGGACCTTGTAGCCGGCATGTTTCATCGGTTTTTGGACAAACCAGATGGAAACATCCGCCTTCTTCGCCGCATCGCGGATCGAAAGATTCGGCCGACGCTTGAACAGACTCAACACCTTCCTGGCCTTCATCGAATCAGCTGTCTTCGGTTTTCTGCAGCAGCCTCCTTGAATGACTTTACCACCCGGGAAATCGTCAAATGATGGATTGCCAGGTGTTTCTTGATCCATCTGGGGGCGCAGTCGGATTTTCCTGATTTTCCAAGATGTTTTGGCGGATCTGCTCTTGCTCTAATGCCATCTCGATAACCATTTGACAGATTGTTTAATGACATTCTGCCAGCGTACACATTACACTCTTGGCTAGTTTCAGTCAAAATTTCATAAAGTTTTATCCACTCACTATCAAGTTTCAAACTAATCAACACGGCGAATGAGAACGACTCAAATTTGAGTTTAGTTCACTCATAATCGCCAAAAGTGCAGGAACTCAGCGATGAGTTAATTTGCCTCATGTTTTTTGCCAGGTTTTTCCCGGATTTTCCAGGGAAAAATTCCTGAATTTGGAAAAAATAAAGATTGGATTCACTCAATCTATTGGTACTACTCCGAGACTGAATAAAATTTTCGTCAGTTTCCTCATTTTCCGGCAGATTTTTTAGGTTTTCCACAGGAAACCATGAGACAAATTTTACTCATCGCTGAGTTCCTGCACTTTTGGCGATTATGAGTGAACTAAACTCAAACGTGAGTAGTTCTGATTCGCCGTGAATGTGTCTGTCTTGTTTCAGTCTTTAGCCGAGTGATGCAAAAATATTAAAATAAAGTGGTTAAACTCTTCCAAACTTCATGTATTAATCTACAGAAGGATTAATAAAATCAACATTTCATGAATTCAACTCAAAGCTTTTCTGGTCTATGAACTAATGAGCCATCAATTATTGCTTTCCGTTTTCCAGGAAGCCAAAAATGGTCAGAAAATGGAAACACTCAACCAAACTCCTTAGTATTATTATATCCCATGCTTGATTCATTGTTTTAGTATATAAATAAGAAACAGCAAGCAAACATAATTTATTCATCCAAACTCTATCGTGACACATCAAATCACATGAGAATTCTGAAATAAGATTGTTGGCGAACAAAGAACAAAGGAGCCACGAGAAATTTTGGCGAATATTAAGAGAGATTTCTTAAGCTCTCGCAGTTTCCTTGAAGTTCTCGAAATTTTCTTAAGTTCTCAGAACACTTCTAGAGATTTCATGATTTTCCAGGTGCTAATAAAGCAGCCCATGAGATCCCATGCCATGAAGTTCTCGTAACTTTCATAGAGGTCTCTAAACTATCGAAAATTTCTCAACTTTTTTTTCCAAACTATTTGGACTTCCCTAAAATACTTTAGACTTCTCTGAAATTTTTCAGCATTTTATCTCAATTTTTCTAAAGCATGTTACTAACACTTTTTAATAGATTATGTTTCGGTATTTGTATTTAATATTTAAATATTAAATACAAATACCGAAACATAATCGGGAATATATTTTGACGTAGGACTACGTCTGTAATTTCTATATGGGAGAACACTTTCTGAAAACCGAAAATGGAACATGTAACAAAATTATGAAAGATTTTAAACGGTTGTAACTGAGCTGCCCCTAGACCAATTTCAATGATTTTATAACCAAGCGATCAGAAATATTCCTACGCATCTGTTTATTGTCAATATTGATAATTGCACGAATGTGCAACTGTTGCTATGATCATTAAAATTATCACCGATTGCCTGCGATAAGCGATTTCCCTAACACAGATTTCAAAGTTGAATTCCATTCCGTCTCATCAAAAGGTGTTTATTCAATCACCGCGTGGGGAGTGGTGGTGTTCTCCAGTATACAACGAAAGGCTCCCTGCAAGCAGCTAGCTATCAAGGCTTGCCTCAACCGCTGATCGGATTCAGTTCTAATCACTGTGTGTAGTGGTGTCCGGTCGTCGGCATCAGCAGCAGTGCTTGCAGCGCGTGTCGTTGAACATTGTTCTCCAGTACACAACGAAAGGCTACCTGCAAGCAGCGAACTGCAGCCCACATGAACATTCATAGAAGGAGGAAGAAGCCGCACCGCTATTGATCGGAATCAGTAGTTCTTCGTGAGTCGCTGTGGGCAATCTATGTCAAGCGCGTCATAATGAAGAGTTTAAGCAGAGAGAACCCCGCTCAAATTCCTATTCGTACACAAAACACAAGCTCCTGCTGCAGTTAACAAATAAGATTCATTGTATTAGTCCACGTAGTCCTACGTCACCATTGCGGACAGCCCTCTTGTAGTTTTTTTTTTTTTATTTATATGGAAGGGTCTAATATGCTAGGTCAAAAAATAGTACGTTCACCCTAGCCATCCTACATGAGGATAATATAGAAAAAAAAAACATTCAAATCTGCTAAAGCATAATTGAGAGTAAAGTGCACGTAAGGGTTAAATTCCCAGCAGTAGTTCCCGTCCCATATAATGATCAACGCTTTTTACTGTGATGGAATCAATCTTCAAACTTGTTTTCGAACGTCCTTGACGCTTGCAACATTAAACAATTATCACGATATGCGCTCCAGATCCAATCCGAGAATTGATTGTTGAATATTGTTTGGTTCGTGTTGCTCATAAACTCCCATCAAATTTGCATACACTTGGCGGATAATATCGTTGAAATCATAAATTAAGCCAGACGAAATGCACTAACTCGAGCTTGCTTCAGCACGTTGGTCCACGATTGGCCAATGGAAGATCGTAAATATCATTTTTTGTTTGTGAAAACAGGAACTTTACAGTGTAAGCCTGTTCTGGAGCCGCAAATATGGCAAAACTTGCCCATCGAGCTGATTCTTGACAGATATGAAAAACAATAACTGGAGCAGTCTTTATGACAAAGAGCAAAGCAAGCAATTTAAGAACGAGCTTTTGTCTTTTAAGCTGATCTTCAAGTGCAATCGGGTCCACCTGAAACGCGGTTCCGGATCAGAATTTATTATTTTACTGTTCTTACTCTAAAACCTGATTATTATTTTAACTACATTTAACAATTACATAACAGCAAGTCATCTAAAAGTCAAACAATTCAAGTTTTTTTTGTCAGAACAAACGTCCCACGAACATGTGATTCAAGTTGCTGCCACCAGCGCCGCGTAAGCTGCTTCCCCTTCTCGTTTTAATTCCCGTAAGTCGAAATCCATTAATATTGCCAATCCATCAGTGGTGGATAGTTTAATCCTCCCAGCTGATAATGGATATTACCGCAGTCATAATTAATAGCAATCGATTAGGAGAGTGTTCATTTTTCTCAATCATCCATCGAATAAGTAGGTATCGACGAATCCGACCTACCTAATACTCTAATATGCATCTCAGAGCACAGCGGACCAGCAGCAAACCAGGATGCACCTCGAATCCGGACCTTTTGCTGTGCCCGCAGGGTGTATATAAATCGGTGCAGTCCTCGATGAACTGCCACGACGCTGACGCCAGTGCATTAATTGTGGAAGAAGACGACGACGACGCCGGACGATTGGCGAGGACTTTTGCACTAATCTTCACTTTGCTCTGTAGTACGGTATAAGTCCGCTTTGTGCTGGGTGAGCTGGGAAAATAATTGATGATCTGCGGACCGGGTGCTCGGGCAGCCTCGTGAATATGATGAATGTGACAGCCGATTTGAATATTTAGAATAGATTAGAGATAGGGGTGGGTTAGGATGTTTAATGCTGGGATGAAAAAGTCAAGCGTTGTTGGATGCTGTAGAAGGTATCACTTATTGAAAGTGTGTAGAATGAACTTGAGATTAGATTATTCTAGTTTTACCGTGTGTTGTAAGACGTGTTAACGTTAGAGAACGCGGTTTTGAGGTTTGCTGTCGTCAGAAATTAACACTAAACGCTAGGCACTTGGCATAGGCACTGGCCTTTCGCTGCCTTTGAAAAAGGCCAATCTTAAGATCTTTTTCGTAGCTTCATTCTGATGCGGTATACAAGTTACATATCGCAAAAAAAAAATGACGAACGCTACGACCCAACATTGAGCAATTACGGGACGTCGCACAGAGGAGTAACTGGAACAAAAACCTGGCCAAAATAAGAAAACAAGATTTTCCTGATTTTTCATGCTTCTTTATTTTTTTTATATATTTCAATATATGTAGCATAAAGTAACAACGGAATAAAAACGTTACATTTTGTTTACAAATTTTGAGACGTGTTCAAAAACTGAAGAAATTCGAAGCTTCTTGTTTTCCAAAAAGTAACCATGTAATAATTACGCCTACCAGATATAAACAATTTGATCAAGAGACAAGTATTATAATAAAATGGGTACTTTGGGCTCTCTTCTAACAAGTTATGAGATAAAAACATTTAAATTTAAATAATGTCTTATTTTTTCAACAATATGAAAAAAATGTATTTTTTATGTTTTTTTGTGCTGCTTCAGACTTGAAAAAGTTGTAGAATCTTGCGCGATCAGATCATATAATCTATGGACGAATGAAAGTTCACGTTATTATGAACACATTGGCATTAGAATCTCGTCCGGAGTCGTCCGGATTGGCGATTGCGAGCCATTTGAAAATGGCATGTTTTGCATCATTTCGTGGCAAAATGTTATCCCTTTATAACGTCATACTTCCAGAAAACTTCCGTAACACAACGGTTTTCTGCAGATACCTATGAGAAACTTACCGAGTACTACTTCTTTAATCTAGTACATCAATTGTGGTTTGGCTAGAAAATCCATGTTACAGTAGTTTATCTTTATAATTTGTGTGTGTAGCAAGAGTAAGGTTTCTTTGCCTTGTAATTCAATGTTTATCACAGACCGTTTACCCCATAAAGTATTTCACTTTTGAGGTAGATACTGTAAATTTTGAAAATAAGCGAGTGCCATTTGGTTGTAATACTCTCTCATACACACACACATTTACCCATTCGATTTTACATACACATAGGTTCGTTCAAGCTAAACTAGCAGAGCGTCATATCTGGCGATAACGAATGAAAATAAAGCAGAATCTGTGCACGGTAACCGCAAACTACTCAATATTGAATACAAAGATTATAACTTAACGAACGTAAGAAATCGAAAATTGTGTTATTAAAGCTTTCGTTATTTTTTATTATTTTTTTTATTACAGGGCAATGATTCTTGGATAGTTTCTTTACTGTTTTTTTTGTTAAATAATCCTTATATTAAGCAGAAGAATAAAAAAAATCCTACTTTCAAAACCAATTACTTTTTTTATTCGTATGGATGATGAAAGGCCAGATATGCACTGCTAAGTAGATGGATTTTAAAAGTTAAAGTTAACAGAAGTCTTAAAACCTATTAATATTAAATATTTTAATATATATTAGCAGAAAATTGCTCAAAACCAGTGAATATAATTTTGGCCAGGTTTTTGTTCCAGTTACTCCTCTGTGCGTCGGAGTTGCCCAGGACTATGCACAGCAGCTGGAAGTTGCACTACCCATGGAAGAGCAGCTTGGCGCAGCTACTCTTGAAGATGGCTGGAGGGACATCCGTTCCGCCGTATGTAGTACTCCTGCAGCGGCACTAGGTACTGCGATCCCGGAACGAAGAAATAACTGGTTTGACAGCAAATGCAAACTATTAGTAGAGGAGAAGAATGCAGCACGGGCGAGAATGCAGCAACACCGCACGAGATTGAATGTGGAGTGATACAGACAAGTGTGGAACAGAAAAAACTCGGTTTTCCAAAGGAAGAAGCGTCAGCAGGAAGACTGAGATCGCGAGGCGATGGGCAATCTGTACCGCCTAAACGACACACGGAAGTTCTACGAGAAGCTAACTAGCCGATATGTGCAAGGACTTGGACGGAAACCTTCTCACGAACGAGTGTGAGGAGATTGAGAGGTGGAAGCAGTACTATGACGAGCACTTCAACGGTGATGCAGCAGAAAATGAAGGTGGCACGGCAACAGACCTTGGAGCACGCGTAGAAGACGACTACTGGCTACCGGCCCCTGATCTCCAAGAAGTTGAGGAGGAGATCGGTCGGCTGAAGAACAACAAAGCAACTCGTGTAGATCAACTACCAAGTGAGCTATTAAAATACGGTGGTGAAGCACTGGCTTGAGCGCTGCACTGGGAGATATTACCGGAGGAGTGGATGGAAGGTGTCGTATGCCCAATATACAAAAAGGGCGACAAGTTGGATTGTTGCAACTACCGCGTGAAATGTTATGCCTCCACCGCCTGTCACCATTTGCAAGAGAGTTTGTGGGCCAATACCAGGTGGGATTCATGGGTGTCCACGCTACCACGGACCAAATATTTGCGATTCGGCAGGTTCTGCAGAAATTCCGTGAATACAACGTGCCCACACATCATTTGTTAATCGATTTCAAATCCGCATAGGGTAGGTATAGTAGTTATGGCTAGACATTCCTATTATGGTGTGTTTCAATTATGGCCTATGGGAATTAAATTGGCCATAATTGGAACACTCCATAATAAAATCGTCTAGCCATAACTGGTATACCTACCATACGACACAATCGATCGATATCAGCTATGGCAGATTATGCACGAGTACGGATTTCCAGATAAACTGACGCTATTGGGTAAAGCGACCATGGATCGAGTGATGTGCGTTGTTCGAGTATCGGGGACACTCTCGAGTCCCTTTGAATCTCGAAGGGGATTACGGCAAGGTGATGAACGTTCGTGTCTGCTGTTCAACATCGCGTTAAAAGGTGTGATCAGAAGAGCTGGTCCATGCAGCTTCTTGGCTTCGCCGATCACATCGACACTATAACACGGAATAATGGCGGAAACGTACATTAAACTGAAGGCTGAAGCTAGGCGGATTGGACTTGTCATCAACGCATCAAAGACGAAATTTATGAAAGGAAGAGGTTCTAGGAAAGACAATGTTAGCCACCCACCCCGAGTTCAGATTGACGGTGACGAAATCGAGATGGTCAATGAGTTCGTGTATTTGGGCTCACTTGTGATCGCCGAAGATGATAAAAATAAATAAGTCCTCGCGGCAGTTCTCATCACGGGAATGGAACCGGTTCAAACGTCGATCTGCTGATTTCTGTTTCAAAAACTGTGTGTGAAAGCCATGGAAATCAGTTTAGTCGATTTTATGCAGCCAAGCAAAAACAATGCTGCAATCCTTTAAATGTACATTCGGCGAAAAACATTGATAGTCTTCGACAAAATGCAACGAGGATATTCACCATTAAACAAAGGATTTGATTGAAGGTCGCAAAATCTACGTTCAGTGTGATAGAGCAGTTAGAGAAAACTCTGCGAAAGTAGCTTTGCTAGATGAATTATTTTCACGGTAGATGCTATGGAGATGCCTAGTCCAGGAGAAGCGTGGGAAGATAACATAACATAAGATAACATTTTAAAAGCGGTCCATATAATAGACACTGTTTTCATGCTGTTTTATGCTTAAAACAGAGATTCAAAATGACAACGATGATGTAGATGCCCAAGAAGACGTCGTCCAGAAGGTTTATTATTTAACCAAGACGTAAGTAAGGAGTTAGCCTGAAAGAAAGAGTTCAAGAGCGTTTGAGAAGGAAGTTCTCGTGTGCTGAAGCAAAAGTGGTTGATCTTGTCAAATCTCAGCGAAACTTTCAGTTTCTTTAAAGAAAAGTTCCCTGAAATTAACATTGGGTTTTCAAAGTTTGCTGAGCTGCGGCCACCTGCGTGTGTGCTTGCGGGAGCTGCAACTGCTGGAACACATACAGCTTGCGTCTGTGTGATTCACCGACACTTTAAGCTTACATTTTTGGGTGCAAAGTTTAACTAAATTGAAGCGGAAGTAGGAGGCGTGCAAGCGTATAGAGACGGGCTGAAGTAGAAACTCTGTGATCCACTTACAGAGGTGTACTTTTTGAATACTTGTTCCAACACAGCTTGCGGCAATTTGATTTCGAATGTTTGATGGAATTTTGCCTGGATGATGGATCATTCTCATGATCCGTGAGCATATCAAATTGATTACTCAAATGAATTTCATCACACCATGTTATCTTTATAATTCAATATTTCTTAAATGGACAATGTTGTCGATAGGTGTTTCTTATGTATAAATCTCCGCTAAACATTTTGGTCTAATCAGATTTTGAAAAAAATAACTACAAGGGACAGCCGTATGGGGTTGTACGTAATGGTGACGTAGGACTACGTGGTCATTAGACTGATGCAAAATTTGAAATTTTCGCTCCACAGTACTTAAACGGTTCCAAATTGGGTCCTGCTTAGCCTCCCAAAATTTGAACTACTTTAGTAAGAAACTGATTTGGCACAAACCATTTCAAGTTTATATGGGAATTACTATGGGAAAACTTATGTTTTTGTTCATATCTATCTAACAATTCATCATATCAATATGCTTTTACAAATTATAGCGGTGATTGTAGCAAATTTTCTCTGCTACAACTTTGTTGAGAACCATTTTTCTATTAAATATAAGGAACAAAAGTTATTAATGATTCAAGTCACTGTTGTCTTATGATTATGCTCATTCAACTGTTCAGCAGGCAACATTGGTGTTTCTGGTGCGAAGAATACACGGTAAGAAAAAAGTACCCAACGGAAAGTTCACTTTTACCTACTTTTGATTAGTTTGTCTCCTTTTCTCCTTCTAATGTTGTCAAAAACGGAGGAGCAAAACCACCCAACAGGGGTTATAAAGTGTGGGAACCCAACGTTGAGTATAATCATATTTACCTACTGTTGGCTAACTTACTGTTGGTTAAAAAGCCAGTGGAAACTTCCATACGAACTGCATACAAGTAAATGAAAATTACTTTGACTTGCTTTACCTACTTTTGGGTTCCTGCATTATAGTGCCGAGATGAGTGAAAAGAACTTATTTTTGGGTACTTTTTTCTAACCGTGTAGAGCACAAATATCATGGCTACTATGTCACACTGCAGAATACAGTGTTGCCCACAGAACAGCTGCTTGGTCATGCTATAAGATTATCAATCTCTTAAACAATTAATAACAATTTAATTTGACATTTGGCTGACAAACGATATTCCGCTAAGTTGTAGCTAAAAAAAAATTTCCCGTAAGAATAGTTATTGAAATTTGCGAAAAAGCGATATGGAAAATGGGTAGAATACAATGAACAAAAAGTTTGGTTTTCCCATAGTAATTTCCATATAAACTTCGAATAGTTTGTGCCAAGTCGGTTTCTTACCAAATGAGTTTAAATTTTGGAAGGCATATCAGGACCTGATTTGAAAACCGTTTGAGCACTGTGGAGCGAAAATTTCAAATTTTGCATCAGTCTAGTGGTCATATATAATATATCATATTTGTTAACTGCAGCAGGAGCTTGTGTTTTGTGTAGGAATAGGAATTTGAGCGGGGTTCTCTCTGCTTAAACTCTTCAGTATGACGCGCTTGACATAGATTGCCCACAGCGACTCCCGAAGAGCTACTGATTCCGATCAATAGCGGTGCGGCTTCATCCTCCTTCCAGGGATGCTCATGTGGGCTGCAGCTCGCTTCTTGCAGGCAGCCTTTTGTTGTGCACTGGAGAACGCGGTGATTTAATAAACAGGATGGAATTCAACTTTGAAATCTGTTTAAGGGAAAGCGCTTTTCACAGGCAATCGTTGATAATTTTAGCTATCACAGCAACAGTTGCACAATCGTGCAATTTAAAAAATGATAGTTTTAATTTCAAAAGATTCGTAGTAAAATTCCTATCGATTGGCGTATTAAGAATTAAAATCCATCATCTATGGCTGATCAGACCACTCTCATGCCGCGCCCGACATTGAAATTGCATCCTCAATGTTGCCATCAAGAACATGGTATGTTAGATTTAAACATATCTAGAGAGAACTGGAATTAGGCGTAACAGCTTTTGCAAACAATGACTTCTCCCGATGATTTTTAGGAATTCAAGGCACCCACACGCAAACCAACATTACCATCGGGTATGGGGAACTCTTACTCTACCTGATGTCGATGTGTATTTGCGATACATCCGATTGATGACCTTGCCAAATGTCCAAAAAATATTCTTGTTCAAATTTATAGTGGTCCTGAGAAGTTGAGTTGGTTTCGTTGAGTAATGCTATTAGCTCCTTCTATGTATGCTCATGTGCACTGCAGCTCGCTGCTTGCAGGCAGCCTTTTGTTGTGTACTGGAGAACAGTGTTCAACGCCACGCGCCGAAAGCACTGCTGCTGCAGACGCCGACGACCGGACACCACCACACACGGTGATTGGAACTGAATCCGATCAGCGGTTGAGGGCAGCCTTGATAGTTAGCTGCTTGCGGGGAGCCTTTCGTTGTGTACTGGAAAACACCGCAACTCACCACGCGGGGATTGAATAAACACCATTTGGTGATCCTGGATGGAATTCAACTTTGAAATCTGTGTTAGGGAAATCGCTTTTGAAAAAAAAAACAGTTGTGCAATTATCATAGCAAAAGTTGTACATTCGTGTAATTTTCAATAGTAACATTTAAAAAAAAAATGATAAAGCATTGGAATTAAAAGATGCATAGAAATATTTCTGATCAATTGGAGATAAAATTACTGAAATTGGTCCAGGGGCAGCTGAGTAATTACGGTAAAAATCTTTCATAATTTTGTTACATGTTCCATTTTCGGTTTACACAAAGTGTACCCCCATATAGATATCACAAACGTAGTCCTTCGTCAAAAATGGGGAATTTTGAGATATTTGCATTTTAAATTTTCAAATGCAATACTGGAGAAAAAAAAACTGATTATACCATTCGGTTGTACGTTCAAAATCCTTATTGAAACAGTACCCAATGCCACCTGTATATTTAATGGTTGCAGACAGAGCGTAAAATCATTGACTGCTTAGGCTCAGTTTGAAAGCACTGCACTATCCAATCTATTGATCTGTACAGACCGTTTATACGGTACCCAAGCAGGAATCGATAGCTAACCGATAATATATGAATATCTTAATGTGGTATCATACCTTATTTAGGTTTGCTTGTGGTATAAAACCTTGTTTTGATATTATTATATTTTGTAAAATATCAAATAAATATCAAAATAACAAAATGTGATATTTGAGTTTTTAGACAATAACACCTCAACAACAACAAAACCCTTTCGAATAGCAAGTAAAAGCGTCCGTTATTGTAATAACTAAATTAATTATTAGTTCGTTATTCGTAGAACATTTTTGAGGTATTATTTTTTGGTAATGTACCTCTTATGTAAGCCTAGTCAATGCTATATTTAGGTTGCCAGTTATACTTTTTTAATACCTGAATTTGATATCCATAAGGTATTTTCTCCTGCTCGGGTAAAGGACGAGGCACTGAAAGAGTCAACAGTCAACAAAAAAATTCAGCCACTCACGAACAGCTGACTCACACCGCTTGCCTTCGCTCACACAGCATGTAATTGAGGCATTTTTCCATAGAAAATGTGCGCTCACTTATTCAAAACAAGTATTGGGTACCATCGCGGAAGAATAAACGTGCTGACTGAGCTACTAACTGAGTGCTCGGTTGTCAGTGACTCGTTTACCTCTCAATCATTCAGACTCTCACGAAGCAGTGAATCATGAGGCAGATGGTAGTTGAAACATTGAAAACTGGTGTTTATTAGAAATCGGCAAAAAAAGATGTGATTTTTATGGCAGGCAAATTTTACACGATTAATTTTACCATTTAGTGTGTATCCTTTCGAGTTGGCAAACCGATTGGGACAATGGAAGTCTTAGACAGTGGTTACCAGGCTTGGTAAATCATTTACATTCATTTCGTACATTCATTTACATTCAACTTTTAACATGATCAGAATTCCATAAAATGGTGTTTAAAGCTTTTGTAGATCTAAATATCTTCTAAAACTTTAGCCAATGTCTCAAATCTGTACCTCTTATGCATGACGAACTAGAGTGGCAGAACTTGTTGATGTTTTCAGTGATTGTAATTTACATTCACTGAAAAACAATTGTGCGTTCTGTTTGCTCTGATTCATTATGCATAAGAGATACAGATTGGAGTTTTCACAAAAGTTGCAGCTAATATCAAAACCTACAAAAGTTTCATACAACTTTTTACGGAATTCTGTTGAAGAAGAAAGTTAGAGGCAAATGAATGTATTGGAATGCACAAAATGAATGTAAATAATTTGCCATGCCTGGTGGATACATTCAATTATTCCTAATGTTTCTTCGATAGTGGGGTTTAAAGGCTTGGACTTAGGTCGTGACTTTATTTGCGCGATGAGTAGACTTATGTTTTATGTCTAACCACAGCTTGGCAATGTACGGATAATGAGGCCACCAGAGCGCTCTCAAGTGTACCCTCAGTGAAAAACACAGAGTGTGGCTCTACGGTGCGGATATTTTGAAGTTTGGTAAATAGATTATTAGCACTAAACTATCTTTTTTAAGATGCACACTCTGAAAAAATCATGTAAATTTAGGTGCTCTGAGACTGACATATACGAGCGTCAATTTTGACATAAAATTGAGTCATAATAGATGCGAAATTCATCTAAATAAAACGTCCTTTTCGTCGAGTAACGAACTTTTCAGTCTCGGAGAACTTAATTTTACATGACATGTTTGTTTACGTCTCATCCTTTATGTCAAAGATGGATTCCGTCACGTGTAAAATTAGGAATTCCTAAGTGTGTTGGTTAATTGAAAATTCAACTGGATTTAACGTAAGCATTCCATATTAAGAATTAACGAAAAAGTCCAAAAAGAGCTATCCATCCCTGCTTTCACTTAAATCTGCATTCTGGACCACTGTGCAGTGTCATTTCCACTAAAGACTTATCAAAATTTAACCCCCTTACATATTTATCCCCTAGGTAAAAATGTGAAGATCATAGGTATATAAATGAAACTACAACCTGTAAAATTAACTCTCTAACCTAACCTAACCAAACCTACCTAACTAACTCTCTAATAAGGTAAAAATCCCAAAGGTTGCCATTTGTAGCCATTTTTTGTCCTTGATCGGGACACAAAATTACTTTATTGTAGTATATCCCGTGTGCTTAGTTTATTGCATGTCATTGCCAACTAAGGACACGGGATACACTACAAAAGATCAATTTACTGGTCGCAGTAGTGTTAGGTCCCGAACAGAGGAAAAAAAAAAGAAAATAGAAGAAAAAAAAAGGAAAAAAAAAGAAAAAAAAGCGGACATGAAGAACCAGTGGAGGTGCCGGGCAAAGGTGTTTATCCTAGACAAATGGTAAGTCACAAATTCGCTGTTGTCGTTGTCGTAGGCACTGTCGTAATCGCCGTCGTTGTCGTAGCCAGTACCGTTAGTATATTTAAAATTAACCACCAACCGCTGAAAATATGAATTATCGCATATTTCTGTTGTTCATTACATGCAAAGTGAAATTCGAGAACGTAATTTCATTTGAATAGCTTGTTATGATTGCCTGAACCATGCGTAAAAAGAAAATCGAAACATTGAACGTCGCGTGAAAGTGGATCTTAATGAAGGCTTCTTTCGTAGCTTTTAGTTTAAGGTTTTAAATGATCATCGGTTGCAGTGGCTTGCTTACTGAGTAGAAAAACGCGGTCCCAGGTCCTTTCATATTAAAAATGCATGGTAAGATCGCTTGTTTATCGTGTATTTTGTAAAACTTTTCGTTGTCATCGGTGCCGGGTTTGGGGCTCGGTGGCCTTAGAACAACCGGTTTTGCTTACTGAGCAGAACATCATGAGTTTAATCTCAAGCCCATCCACATTCAAGATTCATCAATCGTTTAGCTTGTTAACATGACTACATGGTAATAACAGCAACTCGATAATTAAAAATGATCTCGTCTGCCTAGTGGCAAACGTTTTTGCTTACTGAGCAGAAGACCGTGGGTTCAATCCCAAGCTCCTTCGCGTTATATGATTGTTAGGACATCAATTCAGCTTATCGTTTACCAAAACGAACCCTGCTGCAAACCCAACCCTATTACCCAATATCCCAGTGATTCCTCGTGGAAGTGCAGAGGTGTTCTCGGCTTCCATCAAAGCGAGTGTCATGTCAACACATTCCTACCCCTTCCTTTCTTGACCTGTGTTCGGGCGCGGCCGACGCTGGTATTGCCTAGTTTGAGATCACCAGTTTTTACACGTTGAGGATGATTGCTAGTCCCAAGCATCGTCTATTGGTTCGCTGTGTAATTACAGCTGGTCTGGCAATAACAGAGTAGCAACCGTGGGTTGTCAATCATGCTCATGATCATGCTCATGCTCATACTGAACAAAAATTTATACTACTTTTTGAACTGTGTACGGATGAAGGTAGAAAAAGCAAGTTTGCTAGAAGCGCTTCTTTTGTTTTGAGAACAATGAGTGTAAATATTCACACAATACGCTCTAATAGGGTTTGTGTTGTAGCTTGTGAACTAAGGCATCGGTACAAACGTATTACTGATTTGTCGACGGTGAAATCATTGATTATACTGATGTTTGCTGCTCAATAGAATGGAATGGACGATTACGACGAAGTAGCGCTCTACTCTATTCGGTTTCGTTCAGTTGTCATTTTTGCCTTCATCGCAAGGAATCGATTCTAATTGTAATGTCCCTCTTATTTATACCCTTCGAAGAGTGAAAGCACACAGATAAAAATTCTGAATTTTAATTGTGATGTAAACATTCATTCACGTAGACTTGTATTTCATTTAACGCAACCAAGCAACTTGCAAACAATGTTGTTTACAAAGATGGGCTTTTGCATACAATATTTGCTATATTGAATGAAATGTGTCAGAACTTTACATGATATATAATATAATATAATGTGCCGTTCTATTTACGTGCATCATACTAAACAGAAATTTACACTACTTTTTCGAACTGTGTATGCTTGTATTACTCTGTTACATATTTGAATATACAAGCATTGTTGTCATATAACTTTTTGTTTATGTATTTGAAGATGCTGTATTTCGGATATACGCAGAATCCCGCAAAATCAAAAAAAGAAAAGGTCAAATATCAACGTTTTGTTAATAATATTCACAAGAAAGTGCGAACAAACGTCAAAAAACTAAATGACAATCGCTGCACAGTTCTAATTTCAACGCTCCCAAGATGCATTTTACCGAAAAGGTGCTACGGATTTTTCATCGGCGTGACATAATTTATTCGGTGGCGGGAACTATTTCACTGCGGCGGCACGGCGGCTCAATTTCATCGGCGGCGGCGGCGTATGAAAATCGTCAGTGGCGGTGCACAGGTCTAATCCGAATTGGAAGTGGTCAATTACATTTTTGTATTGTTTCTTGGTCACTTGCACGGAATGACCCATATATATATTTTTTTATTAATCGACAACAGTGACCCGTCGTAATATACAAAATAAAATTTATGATTCGACTTTTTTGTGTGTGTGTGTGTAAAAAGCGCGAAGCCCCTTGATTCTAAATTGGATGAAAGCAGCTGGCTGATATACTGCCATCTTATTGAAACCAACATCTGAAACGTCACAATTCAAGTGTGAACTGCAAAAATGGCGTGACTAGATGGTCTTATTTTTATCAAATGAAATAATTTTCCCTTTTATGCCATACTTCATTATAAAAATTCAGAAAATAATGCTTTATGAGTTCAAAGTTTATGTTTCACAACATGTAAGCAAAAAAATTAAGAATATCCAAAATATCAGTCACGACTTTTTTGAAATTCTGGCATTATTTCAATCAAAGCAGATAGGACCATTTGAAATGTTCATCGAGATTTGTTTTCAAATTATGAGCTGTCAGTGAGGCTCTTGTCAACGCAAGGCAAACAAGATAGGGTTGCCACCTAGCTGGATGAAAGTTGCTGACCTTTGTCAACGCTGGATGGTGCGAGAAGCAATAAATGTAGTTTGACAGCTAACAAGCTACATATTAGCCGTCAGTAAAAGCTACATATTAGCCGTCAACGCCAATATCAATTTGGTATTTGAATACAAGTTCGCGGAATTACAGCTCAAGTGGAATAGCCCACGTTCACGATATATCCTATGTTAATTAATAAACTATATGTGTGACCATTAATAAAGTTTTTATGGCATATTACCAACATTAACTTTCTTACTCGTCTTCTGGGTAAGTTTGACTTTTGAGTATTAATATCCAACTATATAAATTTGCTAAAAAATAGTGTATAATTGTTACAAAACCATACATTATATGGTTAATATTAGGTAAACATTATTGTTCTGAAGAAAAAGGTGAGTTCAGTAATATCAAAAATAAAATTGGATGCTAAAATGTATCACCTAGTTCTTTTGTCATTCCGTTGACAACATTCCTTTAAATTGATATGAAAACTTAAGAATGGATCATTATTGAACACTACTTATTATAAAAATCCTAAAAATAATGTAAAATATACAAGCATAAGTAAAGGATGGGTGACAATTGGTTTTTTATGGTACACACTAAACCAGGCCTTCGCTGTTCGGTATTTTTTGAACTACGGAACTTTTCGGTGTATGGAAAAAAAATTAACAATTTCTGAAATTTATTACGAAATTGTACGGACCTAGTTAAAACCATTCAATAATAATGTGTCGATTTTATTGATTTCTTACGAGTAATGGTAAATTTAAATTTTACCGACTTTTTCAGTAGTCTAAAAACCGGGTAAAATTTTACCGACTTAGGTAATACGAATTCAGTGTGTAGTTAGTATTTTCGATTGGTCCAGGAACGACCTTTCTGTTTTGACGAGAGTGCAAACATTAACGTTACACACATTTTATTTCGTTCTAAATTTCTTCTTTTACATTTTACCCGTTCTAAATTTCTTCTTTTCATAGAACAAATCAAATCAAATTGCGGAATGCAATCCAAGCGTAGTCAAAAGCGGTGCCGAGATAATGCTAGTAGGGGAAATGGATGTAATGTCGGCCTAAATGCCCCTAATATGGGTCCATACATAAATTCAGCAACCGACTAAATTTTCAATAGCGATCAAAATAACCATCAGTACCGTCCCAATGATGCGTTCATCTAGATAAAATTGGTAAATAGTAGATTTTTAACGATGGGCCCAATTTTAGATCCAAGGCCAACATAAGAGCCATTTTCCCTATATCGAAGAATTTGAGCCTCCTCATGACGAGTCCAATTTTTAATTGCAGCATGATGTAAAAGCACAAACTTATCAATCCAACAAACACCTGCTGATGTTAATGGGTGCGAAAATTGTGCCGGTCAAATGAAAATTTTCACAAAAAATCCAAAAATGCTTGCAAGCGGCAACACGATACTTATGATGATTTCTCGCGAATAATTCCCCCTACCTTCCATGGGGGTAAATTCACTTACGGTTGAAAACCACTGCTTTAGATGAAACTAATCAACAAATGGCTTTAGGGCCAATTATAAAATAAATGTCTTCTTTATTGAACGTAATGGCCCATATCTGTCAGCCCGGATAGCTCAGTCGGTAGAGCGTTGGACTTTTAATCCAACGGTCTAGGGTTCAAGTCCCTATTCGGGCGGGTGATTTTTTTTACCGGTCTCACGAACCCATTTCATACTCATGTGTATCCCTTTTAGGTCATTGGCTCTGAATTATGAATCATAATCGCTAGCGGAATGGCGAGACATGTGCGACAAAGAATCAATTACATCCATCAGCACGATGATTGTGGCTGGCGGTGGACGGCAGCGCGAACAGTAGCCGCAATTCTATGCCATTGACGCGGTAGTGATTATTTAATGTTTTCGTTCATTCTGTTCCCGTTGTATGGTTTGTTATTTATAGTGGCGGAATTGGAATCGTGAAATTGTTTGTATTGTAGGGTTTATTACATGGAGGCGACAGCGGTGCTAGCTTTGCCACCAGCGAGAACGGAGATAATTGCCGCGTATGTAGCTAGGTGTATCGAATTGTCTATCCATCTTGTCCGCAATCATAAGTCGATGACTTGCAATGTGTGTACCGTCTAGGCGTCAAATGTCAATGAATTACAAATCTTTTCCGATGAATTATGGAACACCCAGGAAGCAGTCGGCGAATTAATCCAGACGTAAGTAATGCTGCGATGAGGAAAGCTTTCCATAAATTGATCAATCAACGCTTCCTAGACCTTAAGCACAAATCATACGATCTACTATGCACGATCACACGTTTCGATGAACCACCCCATTCGGTCCCATCGAATGTCCATTTCGGTCTCATAATAATTATAAGCCGACAAATTTATTTCAATCATTCTAATAAACTTCAAACAAATGACATTACTGATCGGTGTCGGTTCAATGAAATAGATATTTTCCGTTTTATTATTACTCGATCGCGAGGAGGAGAGGATTAACTCGTACCGTTCGATTCGTTGACAACGAAGCCACCATCGCATCGGTTACGGAATCGTTGATCGTCTGCACACGACTTGGTTTTCGCATTCATTCGGTGTCCGAGACTTTGGTGGCACATGCTCGGTCCGTGAGAAACTTCTGTGGTTTCCTAGCTCCAATGAGATGAGTATTTAGGACCTGCATTGGATCCGAGCTTGTTCCAGTAACTAAATGACTCTTAAGTGACGGTTTGCTTTCTACACTTGTTTCAGCGACACGGATCAATAAATAAAGGGAGTTGAAAAGATAATCCACCAATAAATCAAGCCAAAAATTCTCGACCACCTTGTAATTCAGGATTCGAAAAATGGATTCAAACCAGAACCAAAACTGCAATTGATGTCAATGTCTTGTTGGGCATTCGTGTTCACCTCAAAGACAGCAGCACTATCAGTCCGCACATGACACATGACAATGAAATGACTGTAAGAGCGTCGTCGAATTATCGGGACCGGATAGGAATTTAAATCTCGAAAGCGAAGGTCCTGCCCATGGACAGAGTGAGACGTTGATAAGTTACGGGTTCCCAGTATGATTCATTCAACAGAGAGGTGAGTGTTAATTTTTAACTGGAGCATGTTCGTCACGCAGATTTGGGCATAAATGTGTGAATAGCTCACGAATCCCTACTCTTATGATGAATTGCAACGGGGATGTAGATCCATTAGGCCGAACATGCATGTCATTGAGGAATTTTGATTACTGAAACCCTATTAAATGAGAATCTTCGAAACGAATGAAATCTAAATGATTAAAAAACGTCAAAATAGATTTAAATCAGGCGAGCAACATTACGGTGACTGATGATAGTGTTTCCATTTTCTGGTCATTTTTGGCTACCCGGGAATCGGGAAAAAGAAGACGGCTCATCCCAGGAATCTGGAAATATTTTTATCCAGCGATCAGATTTGATGTTTGAAAGTTTATTAGAATTAATTGTTAACGAGGGAAGTCATTTCAATTTCAAAGCCCCACCTAGGAAGCGATCCAAAAATATCACACAGCAGCCTCAGGAGCAGTGTCTGTTTTTTATCATTTACCATCATACGCAAGGAGTAGCGCTTCAACGATCAAATGAGTTTATTATGCATCAACGAATACGCGTTTGGTGATATTCACCAATGGTTGATTATCATTTATTATAAGTTGTTATTATAAGCAAAACATGTAATCAAATTCATTTTCGGAAAAAAAATGATTACTTTTAATATTGTCGACTCGAGAGCCTAAAACCTCGATATTATCAACAATTCAGCATAAGGCAATAATTTTTCATCAATCGGTGTGTAAAAACCAACACAGCACGTTCTACAGCGCTATGTACACAGCTCGAAAAAGTAGTGTAAATTTCTGTTCAATATGATGCACATAAATGGAGCGTCACATATCATATACTTTTACATTATATATCACGTAAAGTTCTGACACATTTCATGCAATGTAGCAAATATTGTATACAAAAGCCCATCTTTGTAAACAACATTGTTTGCAAGTTGCTCGGTTGCGTGAAATGAAATACAAGTCTACATGATTGAATGTTTACATCACAATTAAAATTCAGAATTTTTATCTGTGTATATTTGTGTAATATGTCCAATGGTGTGGATTTATGCATTATTAATTCAAATTGCACTTGATTCAGAAATGGCAGAAAACCATTTATGTATACATTCTGCATATGGCAAACGGGCTCAAATCATTCACCCACAAACTGACATGCTTGATCATCATTTCGCGCACATCATCCTCCAACGATTCCAACAACACAATAACTCTTATTATATTAAATTTACCACTTTGTACCAAACAGTTTTTTCAAGGCTTTTATTTGAGTCGTAAATATTTTAAATTTTTTAAATTTTCCACGTCCAAGTTGTATGTTCTCTGATATTTTAAATTTAACTGCGTTACAGAATCTTAGATGGACTATAAATTTGAATTTTTTAAATGAATGATTTTCCTTTGCAACTGTTCTAGAATTCTTAAACTAAAAATAATGGATATCTGAGACCATTAATTTTTTTTATCTAGTTCGTTTATTTGTAAGGCTCAATCGCGTTAGCTTTACGGAGCCGATAATTCATTGTTCTTTGTTTGTAATAAAATTCACTTAATTCTATGTCTAGTAGGAGTTGGGCCGGATACTCGCGGCTTACTCGAGGTTAGAGGGGTACATTGTCGAAGGATAGGAAAAGGGGAGGAGCTTGGGAGTAGGGTATCGTTGCCTCATCAGAGCGTTGTCGCCAGTGTGAACGGTAGTGTGGTTCTAGATTCGTCTGTAGTTCGACTGGCTATGGTGACCAGTGGGCGACGATGAGGCTCATCGAGACGGGGGACAAGACAAACAAAAACTAATAAAGAGATACAAAAGACAAACGAATTAAATTCTTATACTAGACATTTGCAGAAACACATAAATCGACTGCATATAGCAGAGATCGCGGGTACCCAACACGTCTCTGATAGGGATACAGGGTTGTCTTCCTTGGGCCTCGAGGGTATTCAAAAGTCGCTCTCTGGCGGCGTCATTATCCGTACATTGCCAAACTGCGTGATCGATGTCGTCGTAACCGTTTCCACACCGACATATGTTGCTGTCCACGAGGTTTATTCTATTGAGATGCGCATCTAGCGAGTAGTGGTTGGACATAAGTCTACTCATCACGCGAATAAAGTCACGACTTAAGCCCAAGCTCTCGAAGAAGCATTAGGAATAATTGAATGTAACCACCGTCCAAGATTTCCATTGTCCCAATCGGTTTGCCAACTCGAAAGGGTACTCTGACGCACTAAATGGTAAAATTCATCGTGTGAAATTTGCCTGTCATAAAATTCGCCTTCCTGCGCGCCCACCTTTGCGAGAGAGAGTCCGCCTTCTCATTGCGTGGGATTGAGCAATGTGAGGGGACCCATGCAAAGGTAATCTGCTCCCTTACCTTTGAAAGGAAATAAGATGAGTGCCTACCTTGTTTCATCGACCGAATAGCCTCAATCGAACTGAGACTATCCGAGAAGATGAAGTAATGGTCTGCGGGCATGTTGGAAATCATCCCCAATGCGAAGTTGATTGCTGCCAGCTTAGCAACAAAAACGGAACAAGGTTCCTGAAGTTTGCGGAAGGCGCTAGAGTTTTCATTGAAGACACCGAAGCCAGTGGATCCATTGAGACGGGACCCATCTGTAAAATATCTTTTTATGCAATTGACTTGTTGGTACTTTTCAGTAAAAATACGCGGGATAATAATAGTTCGAAGTTGATCTGGAATCCCATGAGTTGCTTGTTTCATGGTCAGATCATATTCAATTGAGGAACTGCGATTGGTGAAGTGAGCACGGTCTGGAGTGTAACAAGGAAGACACATATCTGACGATATGTAGTGGTGGTAGATTCTCATAAATCGAGATTGTGTGTTCAGCCCAAGAATTTCTTCAAAATTTTCAATTATAAGTGTGTTCGTCACTCCGCATTTGATTAGTATTCTGAGAGAGAGCTCCCAGAAACGGTTCTGGAGGGGTGTTACTCCTGCCAGAACCTCGAGACTCATGTTATGCGTTGAGTGCATACAGCCGAGAGCAATTCGCAGACAACGATATTGAATTCGTTCCAATTTTATTAGGTGACTTTTTCTTGCCGAGAGAAAGCAGAAAGAGCCGTACTCTAGAACAGAGAGAATAGTTGTTTTATAAAGCGTTATGAGGTCTCCCGGATGAGCACCCCACCATGTGCCGCAAATTGAACGGAGAAAGTTGATCCTCTGTTGACATTTTTGCTTCAAACACTTTGAATCAAACCAGACCCCAAGGTACTTGAAAGACAATGATTGAGTAATGTTTCTGCTCAAAAGATTAAGATGCATTTGGGCTGGGTACCGCTTTCGAGTAAACACTACCAGTTCAGTTTTCTGTGGCGAGAATTCGATCCCTAGATTCATAGCCCAAGAAGACAAGTTATCTAAAGAATTTTGCAATGGTCCTTGCAAGTCCACGGCATGTGGACCTCTTACGGAAACCACACCGTCATCTGCAAGTTGTCTTAGCGTGCATTGTTCTGCCAAACAGTTGTCGATATCTTTGACATAAAAGTTATAAAGAAGAGGGCTGAGACATGAGCCTTGGGGCAGGCCCATGTAGCTAATTCTGGAAGTTTTCAGTTGTCCAAGGAAAAAGTTCATTGGCTTTTCTGACAAAAAATTGTACAAGAAATTATTTAAAATTCCGGAAAGTCCACATCTGTGCAGATTGTCTGACAGAATTTCAATGGAAACTGAATCAAAAGCCCCCTTAATGTCCAAGAATACTGAAGCCAATTGCTCCTTGTGCGCAAAGGCCAGTTGAATATCTGTGTAAAGCAGCGCTAAACAATCGTTTGTTCCTTTGCTCTTGCGGAACCCAAACTGTGTATTTGATAGCAACTTGCATAGCAGCTATTAGCAAGTTATTTGTTTCGACCCACTGATCGAGTCTCCGAAGGATCATTTTCTCCAACAATTTCCTAATGCACGAAAGCATCGCAATCGGACGGTATGAGTTATGGTCAGACGCTGGTTTGCCAGGTTTTCGAATGGCTATTACTTTGACCTGTCTCCATTTAGGCGGTATAATGTTGTTTTCTAGTAAGGAATTGAATAAGTCTAGCAAGCGTCTTTTAGCGATATCTGGGAGATTTTTCAGAAGATTGAATTTAATCATATCGCTTCCCGGTGAGGAGTTGTTCGATGAAAGAAGAGCCATAGAGAATTCCAGCATTGTGAATGGTCTATCCAGAGAGCTGCCGCTCGGAGACGCTTCTCGAAGAATGTGTTGTGCTAAAACTGAGTCCGGACAGACCTTTTTAGCGAAATCAAATATCCATCGGTTGGAGTATTCTTCACTCTCATTAGAAGATGAGCGGTTACGCATGTTGCGAGCCACTCTCCACAAGGTGTTCATTGAGGTTTCTCGTGAGAGTCCCTCGACGAAATTGCGCCAATAACCGCGTTTCTTTTCTTTGACTAATTGTTTCAGCTTTGTCTCAAGCTTTGAATATTCCTCGAAGTATGTGGAGGTTTTGTGTCTACGAAAAGCTTTGAAAGCATCAGATTTTTCTACATACAATTTTGTGCATTCTTCGTCCCATCCAGGTGTGGCTGGTCTCCTTTTGAAGGGCGCACTTGGAACTTTTCTTTATTGTGCTTCCAGTGAGCTTTTGTATTCCCATTACCCTGGGAATTTTGCAATCCTCTGGGAGTGACTTTAGTTTTCTTACGGCGCACTTTCGGGGAGGAGCATTTTCGTTTTGAGGATCCGTTTGTTTTCAAAGGTGCGTGTACCACCGTAGAGTCACCCTCATCGGATGAGTCAGAGTCCGATTCTTCAGCTGACAAAATCGAAAATTTGTTTTCATCTTGGACGGCTGATGCAGCCTTCACCATTTGTGCATATGACTGCTTGGAGCGTCCAGAGATTGAACGCTGCACTTTATCGGAGTGCTGTTTGTACATCGGGCACTCCTGCAAGGGGTGAGGATTCTCGCCACAATATGCGCATTTTACTGATTCTTTGTGGCAAGAATCCTCTTTGTGGTTTTCACCACATTTGCCACAACGAGTTTTGTTGCCGCAATGGCTGGCCGAGTGTCCCAGCCTTTTGCAGTTGGTACAATTATATACCCTCTGTACAAACAACCACACCGGAAAAAAGCACCATCAACTTTAACAAAGTTTGGGAGAACTGAACCAGCGAAAGTCACCCGAAACGAGTCTGAATGCTGATAAACTTTCTTGCCATCTTGCAAAGATACTGAATGCAGTTGCCTGACATCCAGTATCTGTACCTGCTCTCCGATTTTCGAGTTTTTGAAGCAACCCGATGCTCGTTTTAAGTCCTCGACACTCAGACTCGTGTCGGAGACCACACCTTCTATCTCCACATCTCGAGAAGGGATGTAGATGTTGTACTCGACTCTAAACAGCTCGTGTTCAGCAATTTTATTTGCCACATCATAAGTCGGTGCTTCTACACGCAGTTTATTGAATCTCTCTTTATGTACCAAGATTCCCGGATACTTACGCAGCAAATCTCTCGAAATGTCGAGTTTTCAAAGGTTTATTTTTGGGCCGAAAAAAGACAACCCATGGTCCTTTCGAAGACGGCTGGTAGTACCTGGTTCGCGCAACGTAGACATCCGAAGACGCCATAAGTGTTGCGCAAAAGCGGTGCACAACCGCTTAAAAAGGAAAAAAAATATATATAAAAAAACCTTCACCAATTAATCTACTTAACTACTAGTTGTTAATATTTTGTTGCCCAGTGTATGAACAACCAAAAAAAAAAACAATAAAAAAATTATCAAAAAAAAAACAAAACAAAAAAACTTTTTATTAGTTGCAAGAAGTTGCACCACTATAGCCCTCACAACCCTATCAGGGGAGAGGGCAAAGCCACGCGCAAAATTGAATAACAAAAGCGCGGCAATGGGCTAGAGAAGACTATTGTATAGTATACTTAACACCGGCCGGTGCCGGCTGTGTGAGCTGGTGCAGCCACTCCGGTTGCTCCTTTGTTTTTGTTGCTTGCTGCTTTGGAGTGGTGATGAGATGATGACGGTGAGATGATAGTCCACCTATAGCGTCGCTAAAGGTGGCTACTTCCTCTGCTGACTGCGGTTACCTTGGGCACTGAACTTCGTCCACGGTAGGTAAAACGCGCGATATAAAAAACCACTATGGTGGAAAAAAAAACTCCGCCGGCTACGAAACCAATACCCGCAACGGAGACACGAACAAACTACGTCCGGCTACTTCAAGCTATCGGCGAGGAATGAGACCATTAATTATTGTGGGACTACAGTGAACATTTCTAAAACAAAATTGGGGTGAATATAAAGAGATTCTATTCACAGAGATCTCAGTGGAATTCCATAATAGTTCTAAGGACTTCCAAGGTAATTCTGAAGACCACATGGTGACTCTTAAGAATAATGCCAAAAAACTTCTGGAATGATTGCCATGTTTAAAAGAAACTTCTAGAAAATATGGGATTGCATTTTTTTTTTATTTGTTGTCCGTCAATCTTGTTTTCCGTACTGAGTACCAATGCTACCAACGCCAGGGAGGCAGCTCCCACACCTGGACCCTACATATCGACCCATCAACTGATGGACCGGGGACCAACGGCTTTACTTCCCTTTCCCCCAGGCCCTTTGGGGTGAGAGGGAATCACGCTTTCCACTAAGGGATTTAATCTTAAAACGAATTCTAACGAATCATTCAAAGTGAACCTAATAGCATCCTGAATATAAATCTAAAAATATTCTGATAATAATTCATAATACTTTCGATGACCAAGCTCGATGTGCTCATTTTTGTATTTACCGAACGGATTTGAGGCAAACAGCGTTTTTGCAGGATTGTTTGTTATCTGGCATTCTCACAACATGTCACCAGTCTTGGCGTCTTTCTAACAAAGGAATTTCGAAGAAATACCAGAAGCAGTTTTTGGAAATTACTAGGATAAATTCAACGAGTTGAAGTAAAATTCTTCTTTATTTGTGATTTGTTACGTGGTTTACAATTGCTAATACAAGGCAAGAGGTTAGCCAGAAGGACTCTTCATCTTTGGTGAAATGTTTGATTTTGTGTTTGTACATGTCATGTTTTACTGTTGTAATGTTTTACAATTCTCTTCTTGTGAAGAATGTTTGATTTAAATGTTTTAATTTGTTATTCTACCTATTTAACCTAACTTAGCTTAACCTAACCTAACGTGCCAGATCCCTGATGGTCTGTTAATCGGATCGTCTACAGCAATCTCTGAACCTGGCGATGGAGTCAGCTCTCCGTAACTCCAGTGTCTGAAGACCAGCCAGGCGGTGGACCTCAGAGTTTCTAGTCCACGATGGACTATTGACGATCATCCTCACGATCTTATTCTGGATCCTAGATAATTTGAGATGGTGCCTTTTTGCGCAACTCTCCTAGATTGGCATCCCGTATTCTATTTCGGGAAGGATGATTTGTTTGTAGAAAGCAAGCTTATTTTTCAGGGACAGGGTAGACCTCCTATTGATGAGTGGATACAATGATCTTATCAAGATGTTGCACTTGGTTTTGGTTTTGTCAACGTGCTCCCTGAAAATCAGCTTGCTGTCTAATGTAAGGCCTAGGTAGACTACCTCTTCCGACCCTTCCACCACTGTACCGTTCAGACAGATCTTATTATTCTCCGACGGAACAAGTCTGGGAGATTTTGACTGTGGAAAAATGATGACTTGGGTCTTTGCCGCGTTGATACGGATCTTCCAGCTGTTGAAATATTCAGACAGGACGTCCAGAGCTCCGATGACCCTACCCTTGTAGACGATGGATGAGTCATCTGCGAACAGAGACAACGATCCACCATCAGGGAGAGCCGGCATATCGGAGGTGAACAGGTTGAATAGAATGGGGCCAAGGATGCTTCCTTGTGGAACCCCGGCACCGATGTTGAAAGCATCCGATGTGATGGTATTCAGAGAGACTCGGAACGTCCTGTCCGATAGATAGTTGTTTATTATCTTCACTGCTGCAATTTGAACACCAGGCCATCATGCCAGACATTGTCGAACGCTTTTTCAACGTCCAACAACGCCATGGCAGATGTTTTCGACATAGACTTGTTCCGTCTGAGAATGTGTGTTACTCGAGTCAGCTGGTGGACGGTCGAACGACCTTTTCGAAAACCAAAATGTTCCTCGAGTGACAAGTTGTTTTCTTCGGCAAATGTTAGGAGCCGGTGGTATACTGCTCTTTCGAACAGTTTTAATAACCCTGAGAGAAGGCTGATTGGTCGATAACTTGAAGGAGAGGACGGATCCTTCCCAGGTTTCCGGATAGGTATGACTTTAGCTGACTTCCAAGACGAGGGGAAGTAGCCAAGTCTGAGGCACAGATTAAAAATCAGTGCCAGATGGTTGTAGAATCTAAAACTCAAGTGTTTGAGTTCCAGATTCAGGATATTGTCGAAACCTGGGGCCTTCATGTTTTTAGATGATTTGATATAGGCCAACAGTTCCTCTGGAAAAATGTTAAGAATCTGAAGAAGATTGGTTGTGTTTTCAGCAACCTCAGATTCATGAGGGCTGACGATGTTTTGTCCGAGATTATGGGAGCTGACGAAGTGTTGGCCTATCGTGGCAGCCTTCTCTTCAGGAGTTATCAGATGAACCACTGGGTTGCCGGGACGGTCCAGTGGGGTCAGTGGTGGAATGGGTCTTGACTTATTTTTAAGGATTTTCGTTAGGTACCAAAAGGGCTTTGCACAACCTGGGACGCAGACACCGGTCAACGTCTTCGGGCGTCTCCGGAAGGACACCGTAGTCGACAGTGGAGTCGACACAGTGTTGGAACTGCTCCCAGCTGACACGATGGTAGTTGCGTCGGGAAGCTTGGAATCGGTTGACGGATGAGCCTATATCGGCCACCACCGGATAGTGGTCCGAACTCAGCTCGATGGTAGAGTGTACGCCAGACCGGCTCAACCGGGTGGGAGAGTCCGGCGCTAGTATGGTGTAGCGAGCCTCTTGCAGATCGTTGTTCAGGATTGTGCCGTGTTTTGGTTGCGTCGACTGTTGCCCCAAGCCTGGTGTTTGGCGTTCAGATCACCCGCGATGATGTACTTTTCACGCCGTCGAGTTAGTCTGATGATATCCCTCCGTAGGTCTGCTGCCGACCCGTCCCTGATGGTGACTTGCTTGGGGCAGTAGGTCGCAATGATGGTGATAGGGCCGACAGGAGTGGAGACTTCTACACACTAATCCAGGCCTCCGTCGTTCGGTAAATTTTGAACTACAGAACTGTTCGGTAAATGTTTAAAAATCAGCGAAAAATCCAATTATTAAAAAAATATTCCGAACTTGTACAGAAGTTGTACAGTTTACCCCATTTATTGATGAAAAAAAAATTTATAAATTTTCTTGATTTCTCACGTGTAACGGTCATTTGAAAATTTTACCGAGTTGTTCTGCTGTTCAAAAACCCGGTAAATTCATACCGACTTCGGTGATCTGAATTAAGTGTGTACCCCTAAGGCTTCGATGATTTTCAGCTGGAAGCTAGGCAGAAACCGACAGCAGATGTTTCTCCTTACAGCAATGGCCACTCCTCCTCCCCCGGAGCTGGTTCGATCAAGTCTTAGTAGCCGAAAGTCAGGAAGGTAGACGTTTACCTCCGGTTTCAGGTGGGTTTCAGTGATGACAACAATGTCGATGTTCCGTTCGTTGAGGAAGTGAACGAACCTGATGTTCCAGTTGGCGATCTTGATGGCTTCACGGTCCATAATTGTCGATGAAACGTGATGCAGCAAAAATCTGCTCGGTTCTGGTTCTGCAGGAGCGCTTGATGATGATTGCTTCTGCCATGATGGTTATGAATTCCTCTGTAGTGAGCAGCTCTTCGTTTTCGTTTGATGGTGGGGCCTCATTTCGACGCCACGATAGTCCCGGGGGAGGGGATGAAACCGTAGCCGCATAGGACTGACGGCTTGGATTAGCCGAAGGGTTTGGCACCTCAACAGATGGCGGGACCGATGCAGCTGCAGCAGCAGCAGCCAAACGGATGTTGAGCGGAAGTGGTGGAAGAACCGGAATCGGACGCCGTTGGCTAATGGCGGGAAAATTCTGCTCATTGCGTGCCGGAACCTTTTTCCGATCCAGCTGGTTCTGCGTGGAGGCCCTTTTGCGGATTTACATGAATTCCGCATGCTTCGGACAAGACTTGCTAGTGATGTCCTGCACCACAGTTGGCGCATTGTGGATCACCGTACTCCATCCTGTCGCATGCTTCAGGTGCGTGCTGCTTGCCACATTCGTTGCAGCGATGAGCCATGTGGCAATTTTTGGTCCCGTGCCCAAACATGAGGCAGTTTGAGCATTGGGTGACGTTGCGGGGGCGAGGTTGGTAGCGTTCCCACTTTACCACGATGTGGAAAAGCGCCCGAATACACTGCAGGTCCTTCAAACACGTTGCGTTTCGCTCGAGGTGGACCAAATACAACTGGTCACGGTATTTACGGGAGACGTCGTGCCGATTCATCTTGAAGACTTGCAACGGCTTTAGACCGTTCTACCACGCAGGACGACTTTGAACGGGCTTGTCTTCCTCGACATCGTGAGAGAAATATTCCCATTTTTCCCGCTTCAGCAGCTCTTTGATGGCGTTGTAGTACTTCCTTGCTGGTACTATCAGCATGATGCCTTCAGTGCACATGCACATGGTGCACTTCAAGCCTTGCTCGATGTAAAATTTGATGTTCTCCTGAAGCCCGGGCGGGAATCCTTTGTCGGAGAAGGGTGGTAGTTTCTCCTTTTGCTTTATTTCCGGTTCATCACCATTTTCGAGAATGGCGTACCCGTTGTTTGACAACGGCTTTTTCGATGCCGACTGAGCGTTGGCGGTTTCCTGTCGGCGACGCTTCCCAGATGAGCTTTCAACCGCATGACCACGCGGCGGTTTTCCCATGCTGGAATCAATCGATGTTTCACTTAACACTGCAAAAGAGAGATTCGAACACTATCGAAAGAAAACGAATACTCTACACAGAGAGAGAGAGAGAGAGAGCAGACGAAGCCGGACTGAACTGTTTGACGATCAAGCTGAGAATCTAAATTCAACGAGTGTTTGAAGCATGATTTCATAGTAATTTATGAAACAAAACTCCCAGACGAAGTTAACTACAACCATTCATATACTGGCCACAAAGCTCTGACGAGACATCGAAACTCCACCCCAAGCTCCTCCCTTGATCCCATATTTTGATAATGTACCCCTCTAACCTCGAGTAAGCCGCGAGTATTCGGCCCAACTCTTACTAGATCAAAAACTAAGTAAATTTGGCAGCGGAACAATAAGTTATCGACTCCGTAAAGCTAACGTGTGATTGAGTCTTTTTTTTTAAAGAGACCGTAAACGTCGTTGTTACTACTCTATGACTGATATGCGATTATCATTTGTGTCACAGATCATGATCACATGAAATAGCGATAATCTCTGATCATCATCATCAGCTGTAGTCACTGAAAATTCCCCATTGTAACCGTTTGGTCACAAGTTCATAGGTTTTGTCATTTATGCTATATATTCAGAACCTTCACGTATTTTGTGCAAGAAAAATAGTATAACACAGAAGTGAAGGGGTTCTGTACCGTTGTGAAAATGTTGTGACGTTACGTTATGTCCACCATAGAAGCATAAGCAGAGACCAAAATACAAAACTAGGATGACGGGATGAGGGAAATTTGGAAAAAGAACGGCCATTGCCCAAAACCGGCCGTGTGCTCAGACGTATTTTAATTAGCTAAGTGCAGTGGTTGGTGTTTTTGAAAGAGAATCAGAAAATAAAAATATCCATATTGTAGGATATTTGACCCTCAGAACAACTTTTCCGTAGACAGCAAGTTCCTAGATTTCAAGGTACATTACAAACGGATTGTTATCATAACAGTAGATTATTGTTTTTGTTTTTTAAACTAGTTCGTTTATTTACTAGGCTCAGTCGTGTGTGACACTTTGCGGAGCCAAAAATCAGTAATGATTGAAATTACATTTTATACAGCAGTAGTTCTAGGTTAGTATTGGGTAAAATTTACTCGTGGCGGGGTTGAGGTTAGTTGGTAACAATTTCGATTGAAAGGAGCTAGGTAGGAAACTGGTTTCTGAAGCCTCCTTCAAATACTACTCTCGGTCAGTTGACCAAATCCTGGCTGGGCAGGGGCAAGTAGCACAGAAACAGGATGATAATAAGAGTGGGACACAATGCACAGTGGTTGAAATCGGCATTTTCGTGCGCGTAATTAATAGCTCCTTTATCATGAAATTAAGAGATATGGTGTCTTCAAAGAAGTGTTTTAATATGTTACTGCGCTTCTTTTCATGTTTTCAGTTACAATATTAATCCCTCTAAAAGTGAGATCGAAAATTTATTTTTTCAATTATTCTTCAACAAAGTTGTAGACATTTATTTTACAAACAACTTTGTTCAAGACGTTTAATTGATATCTTTTTTTACTTTTCAAGATATGTGACGTTTATTGCCGACGGTCCTTCAAAAATGGTTTTCTCATCATAACTTTTTGCTCTACATTTTTACGGCTTTGTCTTCTGTAGAAAAAAGTTATTGAAGTTTTTGTAGATTTTTAGACCATAATTTATGAACTTGTAACTTAGCAGGAGGCAAAATGGGGCAAAGTACCCATGGAGCATCTGAAATTTTAAGAAATGTACTTCAAAATGATAGCAAACATCTGTGAATGTAAGCTTTTGCAAGGTATATTTCGTTTTAAAACTTTTTCTACGTTATAGTAAAAAAAATACGGCATGCTAATTGGGTTCAATTTAATTTAATTTAATTTAACTGGTAATAAAAGTTTTTCAACATGTCTATGTCATGAATCGCTGTCGTCCTCGCTTTTGGTTTCGTTGTCATTCTCACTATCGTAAAAAAAAAACTTTTCAAAAGGCTTTTCGCGTCCTCCGATAGTGATTTTTCGATTTTCCTCGAATACTTGTGATCAATGGATCAGAAGACACTAGTAGCATGTTCAGAAGATCACGATTCGTAGCTTGTCTTGAATGCTTTCGGGTGTTGAATTCTCGATATCTGTTGGATGGGTAAAAATATTTCAATGAAATTATTACATCATGAAGCTTGTACTTACCTACCTTTTCCAATCTTTATTTCTTGCCTCTTGCGCTTCTTCTGAGAGTTGTCCGATTGGTACCATAAAATGGTCAATTATGGAAGACCCATGTATACACTGATAGGCAAAATAAAGTGCCCACCCCATCATTTTTTGAATTTCTCTCATTTATTTGGTTCAAATTAAAGTAAATACACTGTAGTATTTTTTATATCTTATTCTTTATATTCTTTTTAAGTTTCACTTATAGAATACCAGATAAAAAGAAGAGACTGACTCGAAGAAAAAAAAATCAAAATGGGTGTAAAAAAGAACAGTGACAAAAAAAAGTGCCCACTGCATTTTAACTCCAGAAAACATAAAATAAAGTAAAAGAATACCAGCCTAATAGTTAATGTGTCCTCCTTTGGCCTTCAGGACCAGCTGCAGGCGCTTCGGCATGCTCTCCACTAGATTCTTCAGGTGCTGTGGATCTAGTTCTTCCCAGGCGCGCTCCAGGGCTTCAAAATAGTTATTTTTATTGGTAACACCAGTTTTGTCAACCCTGGCATCGAGAATCGCCCACAAATTCTCGATGGGGTTGAGGTCCGGGCTTTGTGGAGGCCATTCCAGTGGTTTAATTCGACATGACCGGAAGAAAGACTTAGTCTTCTTGGCAGTATGCTTCGGATCGTTGTCCTGCTGGAATACGAATTTCTCCTCAAGGCCCGTCTGGATCAGCGAAACTTCCAGATTTTCCCGCAGGATGTCGATGTAGGAATCTGCCGTCATTATCCCGTCGATTTTCACCAGGCTTCCCACTCCACCCCACGAAAAGCACCCCCAGACCATCACATTTCCTCCTCCATGCTTCACCGTGCCTTGTATGTGGCGCTCCTGAAGCTCCTCACCCGATCTACACCACACACGAACCCGTCGCTTCCGGTTGAACAGTTCGAATTTTGATTCGTCCGTCCAGAGAACCGTTTTCCAGAACTCTAGGGGCTTATCAGCATGCTCCTTAGCAAACTTAAGCCGTTTGACTTTGTTTGCCTTGCTGATAAATGGGCGCTTCCGAGCAACTTTGCTGTTCAACCCCTGTGCTACGAGACGGCGACGAACAGTTCGACTGGAAACTGTTAGCTGAAGAGCCTCCTGGATCTCGCGGACAGTTACCTTCGGGTTCTTCTTCACTTCACGCATGATCTTGGTGTCCGTTCTCGCATCCGTTTTGCGCATCCTGCCTCTGCCAGGGCGATCCACCACTGATCCGAACGATTTCATTTTCTGCAGAATTTTCCCGACCGCTGTTTTGCTGATATTGTACTTCCTAGCGACAGACCGGTGCGATTCACCGTTTTGCACATCACGAACAACCAATTTTCGGATACACACGGGAATTGCTTTCGAAATCACTACGTCCTCCATTTTTTTCAACTGATTCAAATGCGATCACGTGTACAAATGCACCAGTTCCACCCGTTTGCTTCAATACATGTCAAACTTTCAAAACAAAAACAATCGAGGGGTTTTCCGATGGAAACTTATCGAAAACATACCGATTTTTGAAGTGGGCACTTTTTTTTGTCACTGTTTTCTTTTTCAATCCAAATTGATTTTCTTTTACTTCAAGTAAAACTTTATATTTTCAGTATTCCATAGGTGTAACTTTAAAAGAATAATAAAGGTAAGACATCGAAACAGACTACGGTGTGTTTATTTGAATTTGAACCAAATAAATGAGAGAAATTTCAAAAATGATGGGGTGGGCACTTTATTTTGCCTATCAGTGTAAGAACCTTATGGACACTTGCTGGTAGATAGTACCAGGGATATAATTTCACCAACAAGTGAAATGCAACGTGCTGTCTCAACACAATAGTTGTCAAATGATATTGAATCGATTTCGCAACCTGATCCTATAGATTGGAGAATTGAACCACAGCGCTGGATTGCTGTGAGATTTAGTTTAGTGATGTCTGCTACTTGATCAGCGTTCGCAAAAAAAATTGGGACGATTTTGTCCCAGTGAGTGCAGAACAAATCTTCCCGTTCACCATGTGTGTCGCTGACTATAACACAGAAAAAAAAACTTAATTATAACTAACTTTAAAACATCTGCGTATTGCTTTCAAACCAATTTGCATGTTTTCTTGCAAATTGCAGATGCTTGCAAGTTATAGAAATATTTACATGATTTTTTCATACCGTGTATATAGTTTTCATCCGGATAAGCTTTTTTTCTCTTCTAAATATAATGTATATATATATTCGCATTTCGTTGTTTGGTCTGAATTCTAACGTCTAACGTATTGCGATTTGGACAGCTTTGCATCAACAAATAATGTTAAAGCTTCAGCATCGTTATACTCGAACAATGGATTGTTCGATGATCCTTTCCACGATTTAGAAATTTTACTTGCCCACGACGGGGTAGTCTGAGCAGCCTCTTTGAGAATACCATCAGCATGTTTCTGACCTGACTCGCGTAGCTTCATCTGCATTGCAAATACAAGCTCTTCTGCTTGATGTTTCTCACGAATGGATGCTGTTTTCTTTCTTTTAGTCGAGACTTTACACTTTTCGAATGACATTGGCTGACGCCCAGCCGGGACGCTCGATGATGACGAAGGAAGCATATTGAGAATGTTTGCTGGAAGTTTGAACGGTATATTGAAATTCTCAAAATGGTGGAGTAGCACCATGTCAGCTGTGCGATTATGTTTTATCCAAAGCCTTTGAAAAATATCACAAATAGTCTTGGTATACTTTTCAACCTCTACAGCAACTTCCGGCATAATGTCTGAATCAATCGAATAGGCTTTCAGGACCTCTTTGAATACGCTGCGATTTTTTATCGCCGATCTCTTTTCTGCTGCTCTCCATGTTGAAAATAGATGATGTTTATCGATTTCAACTGGAATATAAGAATGATTTCAAAAATAGTTCTTGGCATAAATTCCAAAACATAGGCAGTCAAACTTCAAATTGAGATATTTTACATACCGATGGAGGCAATTTATACAGTTGAAAACTGAGCACTGTTACCGTGATTCGTGTACACAATAGAGCTTTCAAACCACTCAATGTCCAACAAATAATTAAGATTTAACAATGTTATTTTACTTCACTTGTCGATGGTTGCTAAGGGACTCAGAAAAATGATTGAAGTCTTGGGTCATGGCTTACTTGATTTCAACAGTAGCATTATAATGTATACAAGATATCTATCTCTAACACTAGGTGCGGCAATTCTGATGAAATAGCATGCACATTTAGGCACGGCTATCACTATTTTGTTTAAATCATAGTTTACCACCAATCGCTTACATTCACAGATGTTTGCTATCATTTTCAAGTAAATTTCTTAAAGTTTCAGATGCACTATGGGTACTTTGCCCCATTTTGCCCCTTGCTAAGTTACAAGTTCATAAATTATGGTCTGAAAATCTACAAATACAATATTGTGTATTTTGTTATTATCTACAACTTACTTCAACATGGCAAAGCCGTAAAAATGTAGACCAAAAGGTTATGATGAGAAAACTATTTTTGAGTGACCGTCTGCAATAAACGTCACATATCTTGAAAAGTAAAAAAAGATATTAACTAAGCGTCTTGGACAAAGTTGTTTGCAAAGAAATTTTCTACAACTTTGTTGAAGGCACCAACCCTGTATCTTGAATAGTTGAAAAAATAAATTTTCGATCTCACTTTTAGGGGGATTATTCTTTTAACTAAAAACATCAAAAGAAGCGCAGTAAAATATTGAAACACTTCTTTGAAGACACCATATCTCTTAATTTCATGATAAAGGAGCTATTAACTAAGCGCATTAAAATACCGATTTCAACCACTGTGCAATGGCTGGAAATTGTTTGGAAAAGAGGGATGGTCACATAAAACTCTAACATCAGACAAACATTCGAATTCGTAGACCGCCTGCATGTAGGGGTCACGGGTTCCCAATACATCCAATACTTCACGGAAGGGTTGTCTACCTCGGGCCTCTAGGGTATCCAACAGTCGTGCTCTGGAGACGTCATTACCCGGGCAATACCAAACTGCGTGATCGATGTCATCATAACCGGATCTGCACAGGTGCCATATATTACTGTCAACGAGGTTTATTCTGTAGAGATGTGCGTCTAGCGAGTAGTGGTTGGACATAAGTCTTGCCATCACGCGAATTAATCCCCGACTTACATCCAGACCTTTGAACCACGCTCTCGAAGAAACAATTGGAGTTATGGAATATAACCACCGCCCAAGAAAATTACTTGTCTAATCGTTTTGCCAACTTAAAAGACAACTCTGACGTACTAATGGGAAAAATTCATCATGTGAAATTCTTCTATCATAAATTTCACCTTGTTGTGCGCCAACCTTTGCGAGAGAGTCTGTCTTCTCATTGCCTGGGATTGAGCAATACAAAGGTACATGATCTTTCGACAAGCAAATTCATCTGCTCCCTTACCTTTGAAAGGAAATAAGAGGAGTGCCTACCTTGTTTCATCGACCGAATAGCCTCAATCGAACTGAGACTATCCGAGAAGATGACGTAATAGTCTGTGGGAATGTCGGAAATCATCCCCAATGCGATGTTGATTGCTGCTAGCTCAGCAACATAAACGGAACAAGGTTCCTGAAGTTTCCGAAAGGCGGTTGAGTATTCATTGAAGACGCCGAAGCCAGTGGATCCATCAGTGAAAAATCTTCTATTGCAATTGACTTGTTGGCACTTTTCAGCAAAGATACGGGGAATTGAGGTCGAATTTGATCTGGAACTCCTTGAATAGCCTGTTTCATGGAGAGATCATAGTCAATGGGAGAACTGTAGTTAGTAAAGCGTACACGAGGGGGGTTATAGCACCGACAAACCGACATGACACTTAATTCTGACTTATGCCCGAAAACCGTAAACGGCCGATTTAAATGTGCAGTGAGCCAAACTGTCAAAACCATAGGATTTTTTGATCTAGATAAAAATAATTTGTCATTTGCATGCGGGTTCATGGCTTAACTAAATATTTCCCGCGAACATGGAGCCAGATGTCAGTAGTGTGGTTTGGTAAGTAATTTTATTGTTTTTGCTATGGTTATACATGTCGGTTTGTCGGTGGTTATAGCACGGAAGGCTTATATCCGATGACATATAATTAAGATAGATTCGTACGAATCTAAACTAGACGCTCAATTTGAGCATTTCATAGACACTACATTTAATCAATATTGAGATCAATGAGACCTCCAAGAAACGGTTCTGCAGGGGTTTTACTCCCGTTCATATTGTGTTTTGAATGCATACAGCCAAGGGCAATACGTAAACAACGATATTGAATGCGTTCCAATTTAATTAGATGGCTTTTTCTTGTTGAGAGGAAGCAAAAGAGCTATACTCAAGCAGGGTGCCTTCCATTCATTTTGGCTAAAAAAAATGTTTTATTAAATTATAGAATAATAAGATACTATGATGATATTTTGTATGTGTAAATGGGGGCAATCCCGGCGTAGTGGTTAACATCCATACCTCTCACGCCAAAGTCACGAGTTCAAATCTCACCCCCGGACAAGTCACGAATGACCCAAGAGTGTTAAAGTGACTATAATAATAAAAAAAAAGTATGTGTAAATAACAAGAAAAGATTGTAATGCTTGTGTTTGACGCATAAAACCTGCAAATTTAGCTTTGGCAGAGTCACAATGAGCGATTTTCTAATCACCTCTTCCCGGTGCTAACTAATTCTAAAAGTTCTCAGTTGACCTAGATTAAAGGTCATTTGTTTTTCTGACAGCATATTATAGAAATTATTCAAAATACCGGGCAATCCACTACTGTGCAAATTGTCTGACAGTCTAAGGAAACAGAAGCCAATTGCTCCTTGTGCGCTAAGGCCAGTTGAATATTAGATGAAAGCAACGCTAGACAATAGTTTGTTCCTTTAATCTTTCGGAAACCAAATTGCGTATTTGAAAGCAGGTTGTGTGATTCAACCCAATGGTCAAGTTTTGATAGGATTATTTTTTTTCTAATAATTTACTCAGGCATGATTACATAGACATCGGGTGGTAAGAATTGTGATCAGACGCTGGTTTCCCAGGCTTTTGAATAGCTATTACTTTAATCTGTCTCCATGCTGGTGGAACTATATTGAATTCCATAAATGAATTATATAGGTTAAGTAATCGTCTTTGAGCGATATCGGAGAGGTTTTTTAGAAGGTCAAATTTGAACAAATCGCTTCCCGGAGCAGAGTTACTCGATGAAAGAAGTACCATTGGAAATTCCAGCATTTTGAAAGTTGGTTGTGCTGGTACAGAGTCTGGACAAACCTTTTTAGCGAAGTCGAATATCCATTGGGAGGAGTATTCTTCACTTTCATTGGAAGATGAGCGGTTTCGCATATAGCGAGCCTTTTTCCAAATCGTTGTAATCGAGGTTTCTCTTTCTAGAGACTTTCTAGTCCTTCGATAAAATTACGCCAGTAATTTCGTTTCTTTGCTTTTAGTAAGTTTTTAAGCTTTTTTCAAGCTTCAGTTACTTTTCAAAAAACTCAGATCTTTCATGTTGTTTTTGTTGCTGATCATGAAGTGTGCACTAATCATGATTCCGTTTACTACTTTTATCGTCGGTAAGCATCGGAAGATAGCATTTTTTTGATTCCCTGGTACCGACACCGGCCACGTTCTCACGGTCTTTGGGGAGGGGAAACATGATGATTAGATCGACAACTGTTGTTACTAGAAACCGAGATCACCTCTGCAACTCCACAATTTCCATGGGAAGGATTAGCTGTGTTTGTGGATCGTGTTATTTTTAGATCAACTAATTTTGTTCGGTAACTGACATTAGAAAGGCCTAAACAATACAGGATGTTTTGGGGTTCGGAATCTGCAATCGCATTTATCCACCTTGATCATAATTTTAAGGGAGAATCTTAAAGGCAATCTCCATAAGTAAGGTCCAAATGGAGATTTGAGAGATGTTCAAAATCGTTAAATGCATTTATGTTTCAAACCATTCATACGTGCTATCATCTGAACTGTAAGAGATGCACTTATCCGTGTCGAATGACCCCAGGATGAAATCACGAGCAAACGCGAATGATATTATGCACCAGTGATAGGTGTTCTCATGGAAATAATCACCACGTTTCGCTGATGTGAGCAGTTTCACACACGCTTACAAAAAAGAAATAATGGAACGTATCAGCATTTCTAACGAGGCAGTTAATTATGAGGATATAAATTGCTTGTACTGTTCAAATATGGAAAATGGATGGTTACATCGGAGCAGAAGATTGCAGTGCCAGAGGTAGTCACCTAGTTTAGGATATGATTTTCTTACGGAGTTGAATCGACGATGGTTTCTTGGTGATTTCCCAACAGTACTAATGACAGTTACTGGAAAGGGGTTTCTGAAATCATAGAATCGTGGCTTCCCTCCAGCCAAATCATCATAAATTGCGAAGGTCGAGCTTGTCGTTGGACCAACAATCCATCGCTCGCTCGGGGTTGCATGTTGAACGTGTTAATTTGATAATTAATTGTATAAGAAACCTTCCCAGCCTGGCCCAGACTGGTGGTACCGTGAACGATTACCCGGCGCAAGTTCATCAGGGTTAGCTCATGTCGATCATGTTCAGACAAGCGGCATAGTTCTCGCCACCGCCACCACCACCACCACCACCGACCGATCAGTTCCATTTGATCTTGCTGTTGTTCTGTTGATTGTTCATACGGACCTCTTTGTGTAATAGTTCTAACTTCACTTACTTTGAACACTTCTGTTGATACAGGGTGCTGCTTCCACATGATGATGGATGATGGCCGGCTAAGGGCTCGTTTGGGATCCCTCCCGGGGTGAAGTTCTGAGAGCCCAATGTTGCCATTTAATGTCATACCGTGTTCGGTTGGTTGGAAGTTTTCACGCGCGATCGCAGTTCCGAGAGCGATTGAATTAAACGGTGTCATTAAGCAGCACAATTAAGATCGTATCACGCGCCCTGGCAGATGATTGTTCTGCGCCAGTCAGTGAGAATGAGAAGTTTGTTGTGGAGTCGATCTTTGGAGGTGGAAAAACAGAGATATGGCATGCAGAGAGAGGGGGACAACTAACAGTGTGCTGACCGCTGACTGCTGCTCGCTGCTGGTGAGGCTCGTTAGAAAAGTTGAGCTTTCATGATTCTCTGTGCTAAAGTTTTAGCGACTCTTGGGGCCGCCGTTAACCTATACGATCGGACAGTGAAGAGAGAGGAAAATCGTGCCTGCGATTGGGTGCAGATTATTGTAATTATTTTTTGCATTAGAATCGTTCTTGAGCGCACGATGGAACGAACTGTCCTTCAGTTTTATGTCAAGTGGGTTAGAAATTCGACTGGAGATTGATCGACTTTATGATGAGAGATGATCGATTTCTTCCGAGCTTGTGAGTCATCTGTGAAATCAAGTTGGGTGGTCCTGTTGAGCAGCCAACCCGGAATTCACGCGGAGAAGCCCAACCCATTTTCAGCGATCTGCTTGATAGCTTACGGTCCGCAATTAAACCACCTTAATCACAGTTATTATTGACCCTTTAGGGATCGAAAGCAGTATTTACCTTCCAATTGAATTAAATCGAGTCCTTCTCAGCTGGGGAATAAGTAAATTTATTAGCCATATCCACCTCCTTTTTGCATAATAGCGTCAGCATTTCCAACGGCAGCAGCTGAGTAAATACAAAGTCGACAGCAGAAACCTCCCAACCGTACGCATAGCTAATATTTTAAGCCATTAAATTTTACGATTATCGACAGAAATGGTTTTGTCGCACCCTCGGTTTCCAACGTGCCAGGCTCACAAGTGACGCGCGTTCAAATTCTTACAGCCGGAGTGTTTTTTTTTTGTTTTCTTGGATGCAATTTAACTCTCCATTTGGAAGGAAATATAATCAGCGATAATTTAAGACACTACGCCCCATAATCAGCAAACGTTATGGAGATGGAGGTGAGCTGTGGTAAATCATTGCGGTGTTTATGAACCAGCCACCAAGAGACCACCAACGATGATTGAGGAGCGGAACGTACAGAAATCGGATGGTGATTTAGATTTGGCTCATGAACTGTAGTGCACAGCGTTTTCAGACCGTCAAAAAGATAATGCAAGGCTGAGGTCTCAATTGTGTTCGATGTTTGAAATTTATGCAAAAATTTCTAAGTCAACCATTGCAGTATTCTGCCTAATGACCACAATGATTTTCGGTTGAAGGATACACAGGCCAGTGCTGTCATGATTGATTTTTCATCTCAAATGCATGCGGCCCCTTTAATGAGTGACTATAATTGTAATTTGGGAATCTACACACAGAGTTGGTTGGAAATGCTATACTACATTAAGCTATAGTGTGATAATTTATTAACTAGACTTTAACGCACTTCGCGTTTAACTTACTCATATGTAATTTTAGCCACAAGAAATCAGTATGATCATCGTTATGCTATGGACTGGTGGACTGTTTGTAAATAAATTTTATCGGCTTTCAGTATTTTAGCTAGTAAAACGATGTTTTTTGTCTACTCCTAACGTTTCAATGGTATATTCTATCTTTTTTAAGGGATCTACAAAGAATTGTTACATAGCTTGAGACGTTTCACAATTTACAAGTTTGGTGACTTACAGAACTTAACGTTTTCTGCCTGTTGGTATGTGACTAACAGTGCTTGCCTTAATTTACCTATAATTAATCGTCAATTAGTTGTTGGATTCAAAATACACATTCTACAGCCATAATTACTATCAAACAGGAAAAACGAAAAAGCTATCGGTCACTACTTTATTTGCGATGGTGTAAGTCAGGCCTTATGAAATTCTCAAGTCTATTTGCATATTATCAATATCTGGTTAAATTTAAAAATATATGTTTTTAATATGTTATCGACGTTGCTAGATAATTTTCAATTATTTGATAATTTTTTGTCTGTAATTTCTGGATGAACATTTGAATAGGGCCCATGAGCCAAGTATAAACAATTACTTGAAACGTCGATTTCTCACGAATCACAAAATACTCACGGGCTCATGGGCCCTTTTCGTGTGTGTTCATCTGGATTTAATAGTTAAAAGGAACATAAAATGCAAATCAGACGAAACTGCGTGAGTAGGAAAGTCTTCTAAAACTCTGGTCTTCTGTTGACATCTTTTGAAAGATATTTTTTCTATGCCTCTATGGCACGCGTAAGGTGATGAATGTAATGTCGATACTGTCGAAGACTTTTTTTTTTGATACGAAGTAAATGGTTGGACTTTCCCAATATTGCGCGTCAAGTTTTTTCCTAGTCATACCATTGATCGTATCCAGCGTGATTAATTGAATGTTCCAGTAGAAAGCAAGACTAGCCATAGGAAATTTTCGCTAATGTACACAAAACGTTCTCTAACTGAAAGGGACTTTTTGATTTGTATAAATTTCCGGTTAGCGGTGCCAGTGGTGTAGTGGTAAGCGTGAATGTCTCTCACCCCAAAAGGCCTGTGTTCAATTCCAGTCAACGCGATTTTCTGAGGTATAACATCTCTGATCAGGGAAGTAAAGCCGTTGGTCCCCGTCTATGAGTTGTTAGGTCGATAGGTAGGGTCCAGGCATGGGAGCTGCCTGGAAAACAAGATCGACGGAAAACAACGCGTTACCCCGTAGAGAAGTATTCGAAAGCTACAAAAGCTTTAAAAACTTCATTTGATGTAGTTCTCAGCAAAAAATGCATTTCTCAAGAAACAAATTCCGGAAGCGAACAATATGCAGCATCTTGAGATGAGATGATAAGGCAACTGAATGAAAAGTTTGGGATTTGTGAGAAAGCAAGCGAAAAAATTCAAATTTTGTCAGTACTACCAAAATCGTGGGGTTTGCACAAAACTCAAAGTAAGTTGAATTGATCTAGAGCAGAATTTAAAACTGATCATATGTGATTGAAAACCCACAGACGAGTTTGAGTGCTCCCAGAGATTTTTGTGGAACATGAAAAAATGCGTTGAGGAGAATAGTATTCTCTGTTCACCCTATCCAAAAGGCCATACTCTTTCAATGAATGAGATTTGAGAATGATTTTCCGAACACTGGCTGAAGCACAAGCGGTTGGTCTCGTCAAATCTCAGCGAAACTTTCAGTTTCTTTAAAGAAAAGTTCCCTAAAATTAACATTGGGGCTTAAAAGTTTGCTGAGCTGCAATCACCTGAGAGTGTGCTTACGGGAGTTGCTGTAACACATGCAGTTTGCGTCTGCGTGATTCACCAAAATTTTAGCCTTAAAATGTGGGTGCAAAGTTTTACCAAATTGAAGCGGAAGTAGGAGGTGGAAAAACTTCCAATTAGTACAGAGACGTACTGAAGCAGAACCCCTGTGATCCACCTACGGAGGGGTGCTTTTTGAATACTTGTTCCAACACGACTTGCGGCGATTTGGATTCGATTCGAAGCTTGATTTGGTCGTATTTGGATGACAAGTCCATCGACAAAATTACGTACAAGCCATGGACGCAGCAAGAACGGTGTAGCTTGGAAACGAAAATTAGTGCCAGATGTTCAAAAACACGACTACATAGCAGCAGGACTAGCAGAGCTCTACCAGTTTACTCGGGACAACTTGCGCGAAAGGGAAGTGCTTGTTGTGGTTGACTTTTCTGAAAATTATTCGTTTGTGTTCCATGACAAGTCTGGAACGCGCGTTTGTGTTCCTAAAGTCTGGAACGCGCAAAAATTGGTCAACTTCAAATTGGTGTATTTCTGTTCAAAATGTATTAAAAAAAACCTGAAATGCTGCATTTGGAAGTTGAGTGTACAATGGTTGCTATGATGAGTTTTCACCGCTTGCTTTCCAGTTTTCAAAATGACGTCTAAGCAAGAGGAGCAGCGTGTCAAAATTTTGCTCGCGCAGCAAGAGAATCCGACGTTCTCACACACCAAGTTGGCAAAATTGCTGGATGTGGGCAAATCGACCGTGACAAACGTTTTAAAGGTGTTCGGGGAGCGTCTGTCGACCGCCAGGAAGCCTGGAAGCGGCGACAATTGTAATCCAGACGTGGCAGCGACGACGAAGAAGGTGGTGGTGGAATATAAGTGGAATCCTAAACTCTCCATCCGGGACGTCGCTGATAAGCTCAATGTATCCCATACTAGTGTGCAGCGAGCCAAGAAACAAGCCGGGTTGTCGATGTTTAAGAAGGTGAAGGTGGCGAACCGAGACTACAAACAAAACACGTCGGCAAAGCAGCGGTCCCGAAAGCTGTATACGAATTTGCTCACAAAGTTCGACTGTGTCGTCATGAACGACGAATCTTATGTGAAGGCGGATTTCCAGCAGCTTCCGAGACAGGAGTTTTATACTGCATCAAGAAAAGGGAAGGTGGCTGAAATTTTCAAAACCATCAAACTATCGAAGCTCCCGAAATAATATCTCGTCTGGCAGGCCATATTCACGTGTGGTCTAAAAAGCGGCATTTTCATTACTACGGGAACCATCAATCAGGAGATCTACGTCCAGGAGTGCCTGGAAAAGCGGCTGCTACCATTCTTTAAGCAACATAATAGACCTGTGCTGTTCTGGCTGGACTTGGCGAGCAGCCACTATAGACCTTTTTGACGTTCAATCGTCTTTCTCTATCTAGCACACAGGGACAAATGGATGATTTGTTTTCCCACTAATTTGTTTCCTTCTTGCTCGCACTCCTTCATTTGAAATGGTGCATTAGTGTGCGCCGATTAAACGTCAAAAAGCTCTATGGGAAAAAGGCAATCGAGTGGTACGATGCGAAAAACGTGATTGTGGTACCGAAAGACCACAACCCTCCCAACAGCCCAGAACTCCGCCCTATCGAACGGTATTGGGCCTTGGTCAAACGGAATCTCAAAACAACTAATTAATCCATGGAAAACGAGCAGCAGTTTAAATCTAACTGGCGTTCGGCGGCGAATAAGGTCGATGAGACCACTATGCAAAATTTAATGGAAAGGGTTAAGCGGAAGGCACGGCAGTTCAGATTTGGCAAACCAAAAGAATAAACGAACATTTTCATTTAAATATATGAATTGAACTTCCAAAAGAAAAATAAGAAGATTTTTGTGACATAAATTTTGACTGAAAGAAACGATTTTTTTTTTGTCAACCAATGCGTGTTCCAGTCTTTACAAGGGGTTCACTACCGCCTATTTCTTGGAACTGTATCATGATCTCCGTAGTCCTTGAGCATAGCACAGCTATCTTTCACGCTTTCCAGAGGCAGTTTGTAGAGTTTCTGAAATCTCGGCAAAAATTATATACCGTGTACCGTGTAAAAAAAAGAGGGTGAAAAATGAACTTTAGTGTACTTTTCTGACTGTGCTGGTTCACAGTTCATAGTTCGATTGAAGAAACTTCGGGATTCCAGCAGTGTGTGACACTATTTTACAATGGCCCATGGTAAAGGCCCAAACGACGGATTATAGGTGGAACCGTGAAAAGGTATGCAGGGCAAAACTATACAAGAGCTAAAAGATCTGTACGAATGGACACTTACAAATTGTAACCTGAATGTCCAATTTGTAACATCAGAGCAATGCAGTGAAGAAAAGAAAGATTTAGAAACCAGATTCTGTTTGGCACGCTCCATTCCTGGAATTCGCGGTATGCATTTAGCAACTCCTACAACCGATGGAACGTTTTTTTTTTATGAGAACGGTTTCATGTTCAGTAACGCATGTAATAGATGTAATCTGTCCAATAAATGACAGAAAATACCAACATTATTTAACGAAACTATTTGGTACTATGAATTTTGTTTTAAAGCTTGTTCTCTATGTAAAATAAAGGGTGTCCCACATCAAATTGCATCGCGGAGAAAACACTGTAGAAAGTTACCCATTGGGTATTTTCTTTTGAAAATTTGGCTAGAAGTAGTTCAGAGTGTATTGTTTACACTGTATTTTTATCGCTGTCAGTTTTTCGAAAGTTGAAAAAAATGGCGTCACCCGAAAAGCAACGTCGCGAATTGATTTTTGCGTAAGCACATTGGGACATCGGAAAACAACTCGGAATCGTTCAGTCAACGGTGAGTCGTGTGATTAAAGTTACTACGAAACTCTGAGCATCGAACGGAAGGAGAAATGCGGTCAGAATGGATATTCTATTAGTGACCAGGATCACAATCGTGTCATGAAAGCGTTTTAGCAGAATCCCAATGCTTCGGTCAGGGATGTGGCCAAAAAGTTGAATCTGTCCAAGTCTTTCGTTCAGAGAGCCAAGGACCTGGAGGAACTGCATACGTACAAAGTGCAGACAGCTCCAAATCGTGAGGAATGGCAAAATACGGTGGGAAAGTCACGGGCCCGGAAACTGTACACCCAGATACTGACGAAGCCTCATTGTCTCATCATGGATGATGAGACTTACGTCAAGGCGGACTTCAGGCAGCTTTCAGGGCTACTGTTCTTCACCGCCCCGCACAGGTTTGATGTTCCGGAGGAAGTGAGGAAGCAAGCACCACGGAAGCATTCCAACGAGGTCAAATCTGAGGAAGACATGAAGAAAAAGTGGGCTTCCGCACAGAAGAAGCTGCAGCCAGATGTTGTACAGAACCTATTGAGTGGGATTAAGCGTAAGGATTGAGCGTACGGTTATGGCATTGAAGTTGAATGAAATAAATGTGCCAAAAGCTTTCAAATGAGTTATATTTTATTATCTGAAAGGATCGGTCTACTATATAATTTTCTACGGTTTTTTTTTCTGTCATGCAATTTGATGTGGGACACCCTTTAGTCTGCTGTTCATTTGGGCGTCGTTGAAATTCAAAACAAGTAGGGGCATTTTGTGAAATTTTCATTCAATGTTTTCAACTGCAAAAAACACAAAATTGGCAACACTGGAGAACAAATCACATTTTTGCATTCGATTTGATTTAAAGTTGAAAGGTTTTCGTCGTTTTTAACGACTTTCATGAAGAGACTAACTTGCTATATCGAAGCATTTTGGAGTAAACGAAAAAAAACATGTTAATTTTTGAAACTCAATATCTCCTAAATGGAAATGTATTTTTTTGCGATAGACGATTCTTACATAAAAAAAAACTTTGTTGAACATTTTGGCGTCATCAGATTTTGAAAAAAGGGTGGCATTTTGAGATATTTGCATTTTAAGTTTTCAAATGCGAAAATCACAAAGTTGGCAACACTGATAAAAAACGGATCATAACATTCGATTGTACGTCCAAAATACTTACTATTTAAATGCTATCTGTATCTTTAATGGTTGCAGAGATATATCACATTGAAAACTGGTGTTTATTGGAAATCGGCAATAAAAGGGAGTAGTCTCCAGCAGCGAGGGTAGCCCGATTGGCTTAAGATTTTGGATTTTTTCAGATTGGTGCTTAATAAGTTACTCCACCAGGTTTGGTTCAAATTGGAGATGGTCGATGTCATTTTGCAAATATTCACGGTCATTTTGGATGGAATGACCCATGTGGCTGTGAAATAGTCCTAGTGACGTTCATCACTACCTTCGAGGAACTTCATTTAAATTCCTGTAATGATGTCTTGACTTTCATGGGACTTCTTTAAAGTTTTCTAGATTTTTTTTTTTTTGGAAAATCTGTACAGATTCTGCATTTTTTCTGCAGTTAATTGAAGTTAAGTACTCAATTTGTTCCAGAAGTTTTCGGAACTTTCCTAAATATTCCATAATGCAAAATTATTACGTCTTTCGGCAATATACTTTACGTGCAATTTCAAAATAACCCAAAATCAACCGCGTTGCGAAAAGTGGTCAGGTTTTGACCGATTATACCTCTGTCAATCGCGAAAATTTTAATTCTAAGCAAGCCAATCGATTGGAAATGTTTCTACAAATCTGCTAAAATGAACACTTTTCAAAATGATCACAGATTGCCTGCAAAAATCACTTTCCTTAACACAGATTTCAAAATCGAATCCCACCCGGTCTCGCCGAACGCTCCGTATTCAATCACCGTGTGTGGTGGTGTCCGGTCGTTTGTCATGAGCACCAACAGCATTAGTGAGCATTGTTCTTCAGTACACAACGAAAGTCTGCCCACAAACAGCGAGCTGCAGCCCACATGAGCGTCCATTCACCGAAGAAGGAGGAAGAACCCACCCGCTACTGATCGGATTCAGTTGCTCATCGTTGCCGCTGTGAGCTATCTATTCCAAGCGCGTCACCCTCGTTCCAAACAACATACAGTTCACCAGCCTCATCCGTGTTGAACACGCCAATAGCTCAGCATTACTAAACCATCACGACAAAACGCTTTTTTTCGGGACGACCATAAATTATCGTTGTTTAAGAGTTAATTTTAGCTGTTGGTCTCCGGTCCATGAGTTGATGGGTCGATAGGCAGGGTGGTGTGGGAACCCCTCCCTGGCTTCAGTAGCATTGGTACTCAGTACGGAAAACAAGATCGATGGAAAACAAATCAAGGAAAATAAAAGAATTATTTTTTTGTCAGCCGCATCACCCGCAAAGCTCTTTGATAATGTACCCAAACGTTTGGGGTCAAATTCTTAACAGTATTGAAGTGGTACATAAAAATTCTTCCAATGACCGAATACCACTTCTTCTTCTTCTTCTTCGCATTTCAAGCTTATTGCATATCGCATATTAGCTTATTGCGTGCTCTCAACTTAGTGTTCTAGATGCACTTCCACAGTTATTAATTGAGAGCTTTCGATGCCTGTACCATTTTTGCATTGGTATAATTGTGTGGCAAGTCCAATCATACTTCTATGCCCAGGGAAGTCGAGAAATTTTCCAACCCGAAAAATTCCTAGACCGGACCGGGAATTGAACCCAGCCACCTCCAGCATGGTCTTGCTTTGTAGCTGCACCTTTACCGACTGAGCTAAGGGAGGCCCCAAATACCACATGACCTTGTTAATTAACCAGAGGACCGAATACCACATGACCTTGTTAATTAACCAGAAGCATTTTGAATTAAGGTAAGGTTTTCTCAAGGGCGCAAAAAAAAGCAAAACAATCTCAAAAATGTCATTAGAAAACGAAGCGTTTTCGGGATGGGAAAAAGGTGGCCAAATATTGTTACCCAGCCTGGAGCATGCCAGAGTACCTGTACCTGATGGGCGACGACTCGTTGAATTCAAATCTGCGCCGAACGAAGTAAACGTTTCTATTGGTCTTGGTCCTGAGCCAATCGCTTCCAGTCGCCTTGAACGTACAAGGACCTAATGTCCTCCTCAACTGCACAAAGCCAACGCGTGCGTGGCCTACCCCGAAGCCGACGTCCTCTTCCGGGTTCCCTGTTGACTTCGCTTGACGCTCTTCCGGCATTCATGCAACATGCCCAGCCCACTGTAGCCTGCCGTGTTTTATAAGCTTCACAATATCCATGCCGTTATATACTTGGTACAACTCGTGATTCATGCGACGCCGCCAGATGCCATTTTCCAGTTTACCGCCGAGTATTGTTCGCAGCACTTTACGCTCGAAGACACCGAAAGCTCTCCGATCGGCCTCTTTCAATGCCAACGATTCGTGGCCATAAAGGGCTACCGGCAGAATAAACGTCTTGTACAGCGCGAATTTCGTTTTCGTACGCAAGCTGCGGGACTTCAGCTGGCTACGCAACCCGTAGAAAGCCCTGTTTGCGGCTGCAATACGCCTTTTCACCTCGCGGGTAACATCATTATCGTACGTCACTAAAGTACCAAGATAAACAAATTCGTCCACAACTTCAAATTTTTCGCCATCTAGCACCACTTCACTACCAACACCACTAAAAGGTGTCCACGATGAAATTGCCACACTATGAAATTGCTCTAACTTTTTAACCGTTGGGTAGAATTTAATGAAAATTTGGGTGGATTTAGTTCATAGTGCATTATTTACATCCTGCAAGTTTTAAAGTCCTGTGATCAAAACTCGCGGAAATGGAGTCGAAAGAACAGCTCGTGCGTGATAAAATCTTGCGCATTCATCACGAGAACAAGGATCTCTCGCATCGTTCCATCGCTAAAACGTTGGGAATCGCGAATTCCACGGTGTCGCGAGTGATTAAGCGGTTCGAGGAACGGTTGACCACCGATCGGAAGCCCAGAAGTGAAGGAAAAAGTATTCCGTACAACACCAAAAATCACAACCGCGTAGTTGGGGCCTTCAACCGAAATCCGAACGCCTCCGTTAGGGATGTGGCTAAGAAGCTGCACCTAAGCCGAAGTTTTGTCCAGAAGGCCAAAACTAAGGCTGGGCTTCGAACGTATGTAACGGATGAACACCGCTTCCACCTTCTCTAAGAACATCAATTAAGGACAACTATGCCATCGCCTTTTACCAAACTGTTCACCAATCGATCCAAATGCGACGCATGAGCACGGCTATCATCGAGAAAAGAATTACACAGCATTGTTCTAAACTAGCTTCCAAGCTTCCAACCCATCGGTTCCTTTCCACAAATGATTGATAAAAGAGTTCAAGTAAGAGCTTGTATCCAAGACATATCGCCCAGGATTGACGTGTACTACTATGGACACCGACAGAGCACCTCAAAAACAGAACTCTCAAATTGTTTCCGAATTTCAACCTATCAAACTTTACGAATTACGAAATCAATTTTATATTTATGTGTTGTGACATCAAAACTACCTTTTGTAATGCTACGTCAAATCTACGGTCGTGTCTTGTCATCCTCGTACTTTTTGAAGATAATTAAACTGTTTTCCATCTTAATTTACGATTTTTTCGTCATTCAATTGTCTTGTAAATTCGGAATTTACTCTTAAAGAACTCAAAGTTCTGAACTTTTCTGAAAATCTCAGAACTAACCTTAAGTGCTGTCATAGAAAATTTAGACCTGGTTACTCGCACAAGCCCCGCTTACCTTAAGTTCTTGCGTCCATTTCAAGAGTTCCCATAATTGTAAACATGTACACGCAATTAAGTTCCCTCTAATTGACACTGTAGTATTTGTAAAACTTGCCTGCTTACCAGCTTGCCATAACACTTGAAAATACTAACAGGGAAGGGGAAGAGCGCCATTCATAAAGTTCCATCAGTTCGCATTGTTAGCTATCGATCTCTGAGACCCTGAATTATCTAAGTGAATCTTCAATTAACAATAGATTCGTCTTAATTCTGATTTCAATCCTAGTGCACACATTGTTCCACTCTTTACTTAAAACAAGAAGCCAAAACATGGGATGGAACACAATTTAACATATACCCAATGAACCAACAACTGTCGCTACCAAATTTGAAACAACCTACCGGGTGAATGTTTCTATGCACAATTACAATGCAACCCGAAACGAGTTCACGTGCATCAATGCATATATGGAAGTACACTGGTGCTGTTTGCTACCACTAGGTACTGATGCTTCTGCAACACCACCGTCCGTCGCCAGCAAATCCCGCTGAGCGGATTAAGTTTTACGGCGTGACAAAACAAACATTTTGCTTCAGCAACAGCTAAATTGCAGTACAAGTGTCTTAAATCAACACACCCGGTCCGTTCGACATCTGAGCGCAAAACCCCCCCAAAGAACGGAAGACCCCGCATTGACGAAACCTTGGCTCACCTATGTGCGGCGAGTAAGATGATCCTCGATGGAAGGCTATTAATATCAGACCATTATTGGCAATTCGCTAAGCTTGGAGCTGGGCATAGGCGGCGGCAGTGGTTGCATTGCAAATCTATGTTAACCGTACGGCGATAGTGCGGCGTTTGCCTTTTAACACAGACGGACTATTTAGTAGTGGCAATAAACAAAATTATCATAAAGCAATATAATGCTGGTGCTTTGGTAAACAGGTTCACGGTGTATGGATTTCGAGAGAATTCACGGCTGCTACACTCGGGGGAACATGTGTAAATATATAGAAGCAATAAGTAAAACAAATTAACGGGTTAACGAATAAATAACTACTATGTGCATTGTGACTTTCACCTTCTTTGGGTGTTAACTTTTTGATACGAATAAGATGTTAACGGGTTATATTGACAAGGATAACAAACTATATTTGAATAAGGTGTGAATAATCAAATCTAAAGACAAAACTCACGCACTTCTACGTCGAGGGATCAAAAATTTAAACTGAATATGGTGGTCCAAGCTTTAGAGAATATGATAAAGACTGGAAAGCGCAAAAATTGGTCGACAAAAATCTCGTTTCTTTCAGTCAAATTCATATCACTAAAATCTTCTTATTTTTCTTTTGGTAGTTCAATTCATACATATAAAGGAAAAATGTTCGTTTATTCTTTTGGTTTGCCATATCGGAACTGCCGTGTCTTTCGCTTAACCCCTTCCATTAAATTTTGCACAGTGGTCTCATCGATCTTATTCGCCGCCGAACGCCAGTTAGATTTAAATGTTGCTCGTTTTCTACGGATTTATTAGTTTTTTTTTTTAGTTTCCGTTTGACCAAGGCCCAATACCGTTCGATAGGGCGGAGTTCTGGGCTGTTGGGAGGGTTTTGATCTTTAGGGACCACAACAACGTTGTTCGCATCGTACCACTCGATTACCTTTTTCCCATAGAGGCAGCTCGCCAAGTCCGGCCAGAGCAGCACAGGTCTATTATGTTGCTTTAAGACTGGTAGCAGCCACTTTTCAATTCACTCTTGGACGTAGATCTCTTGATTGATGGTTCTCATAGTAATGAAAATGCCGCTTTTTAGACCACACGTGCATATGGCCTGTCAGACGAGATATGTTTTCGGGAACTTCGATAGTTTGATGGTTTTGAAAATTTCAGCCACCTTCCCTTTTCCTGATGCGGTATAAAACTCCTGTCCCGGAAGCTGCTTGAAATCCGCCTTCACATAAGTTTCGTTGTCCATGACGACACAGTCGAACTTTGTGAGCAGATTCGTATACAGCTTTCGGGACCGCTGCTTTGCCGACGTGTTTTGTTTGTAATCTCGGTTCGCCACCTTCACCTTCTTAAACCTCGACAACCCTTTCGTTTCTTGGCCCGCTGCACAGTAGTATGGGATACATTGACCTTGCCAGCGTCGTCCCGGATGGAGAGGTTAGGATTCCGTTTATATTTCACCGCCACCTTCTTCGTCGTCGCTGCCACGGCCGGATTACGATTGCCGCCGCTTCCAGGCTTCCTGGCGGTTGACAGACGCTTCCCGAACACTTCTAAAACGTTTGTCACGATTGGTTTGGCCACATCCAGCAATTTTGCCAACTTGGCGTGTGAGAACGTCGTATTCTCTTGCTGCGCGAGCAAAATTTTAACACGCTGCTCCTGTTGCTTGGACGTCATTTTGAAAACTGGAGAGCAAACGGTGAAAACTCATCATAGCAACCATTGTATATACACTCAACTTTCAAATGCAGCATTTCAGATTTTTTAATGCATTTTTCACAGAAATACACCAATTTGAAGTTGACCAATTTTTGCGCGTTCCAGACTTTAGAAAGTATATATTTTATATCCCTGGGCTGGTTCATCTCCTTCCAGAAAGTATATGTAGCTTCAAGAATAACACTTAATCTATTTAAAAAAATTCCTTTTATTTCTTGCAGCTTGTATTATACATGGAAAAGAAAGGTATTTAATGACTGCTTTATGCACTAATTGCATTTATTTAAAAAAATATTTCACAACTATTTTAACCAGTTTCAAAAACAGCCGCATTATTATGGTATCCCATTATGAAAAAGACAAATTTTTTGATCACTGTGGAAATATTACATACATTGGGTAAGTAAAATTTCGGATGCTTTAAGAATTCGTTAAGACCTTTCTAAATATATATTGGTGGCCCAACAAAGTCATTTTCAATCGAAAATTGTCGAACGAGACTGTCAACCATCACTTTCAAGTGAAAGTCATTTTGTCTTCTCTTCGAGTAGATCCCCTTCAACATCAACAGAATCACTTTCGATCAGCTTTCATGCTATTTGTGTTGGCATGATTCGTGTTCATATTGTCTTTCTTTGTCAAATGAACTGAAGCGAAGCCGTTTGATCCAAATTCGTACAGATTTTCTGACTTTTGTTGATTGTTCACTCGGTTTATTTTAATCGGGATGACGTCTAGAGGCCGGAAAGCGATGTAAGCCGTCATTTTTATATCCAATATGGCGGCTCGCTATATCGGAAAAAAGAGGAAAATACTGTCAAATATCCATCAATATAGGTATTTTTAGAATTTCTAGAAGCTGAAAATCGATATCCGATGCCATTTTGAAATCCAAGATGGCAGCTTCCTATTTCAGAAGAGTGGGATATACTGTCAACATTAATATGGGTATTTGTAGAATCGGAACGACATCAAGACATTGAAAATCCTTATTCGACGCCATTTTTAAATCAAAGATGGCAGCTTCCGATTTCTGGAAAAGTGTAAATACCCATCAATATGTATATCTTTGGAAGAGGTGAAGCCTAGAGATTGGAAATAGATATGTGACGCCATGTTGAAATCTAAGATAGTGGCTTCCGGTTCAATACAAAGTGTGAAATACTGTCAAATTTCCATCAATATGGGTAGTTTTGGAATTGGAATGACGTCTAGTGAATGAAAATCGGTATTTGGCGCCATTTTGAAGTCCAAGATAACGGCTTCTGGCTTAAGAAAAAGTGGGAAATGCCATCAAATTCCCATCAATAAGTGTTTTGTTTTTAGAATCGAAGTAACGTCTAGAAGCCGGAAATCGATATCCGACGCTATTTTGAAATCTAAGACGTCAGCTTCCGGTGTCAGAAAACGTGTCAAATACCATAAAATATGAATATTTTCGCAAGGGGATGAGACGTAGATTTTGACATCCGATGTCAGATGCCATCTTGAGATCCAAGATCTTCTTTCCTTTATTTAACGTCGGTTTCTGTTCCGCAGTCTAGTGCCAATCACCGACGGACATCGGTTGCCATCCATTGACGGCAATCGAATGTGCAGGAAGGCAACTTCCACACTTGCGGAGGATATCGCACCCATTCAACACACATGGGCCGGGATCAACGGCTTTACTTCCCTTCCGAAGGAAGACGTGACCAGAGATTTTTATGCCTCAGAAAAATCCCACTGACCTCGGCTGGGATTGAACCCAGACCCATTGGGGTGAGAAAAGCAGTCACGCTTACCTCTACACCACCGGCGCCGGCAACTTGAGATCCAAGATGGTAACTTAGAAAAAGTTGAAAATACTGTCAAATATCCATCAATATGGGTATTTTTGGAATAGGAATGATGTCTAGATGCTGAAAATCGATATCCGGGCCATTTTTAAATCCAAGATGGCAGTTTACGACTTCTGAAAAGTGTAAAATACCCATCAATATGGATATTCTTGGAATGCGGGTGACGTCTAGAGATTGAAAACAGATACACTATCCCTCCGAAGAACGCGAACTCGGTGTACACGAATTCCATTTACGTTGGTCTCGAATGATTCTGTTTACGCGAGGGAATCGTGTAAATGGAGTACACGTAGCATATGGGATTTGAGGTAATAGGGACCAACATGGAATATCTCGCGATCCTGGCTATATAGAAGGTTATTTCCCTGAGCAAAGTTGTTTAGTAGATCAAGACCTAATAGTTGGTGGACAGAAGTTCGGAATTTTCTCACTACGCAGCGCTAGTGTGCATGTATTAGTGATTTCCTTGTTTTTGTCATATCTTGAAATCCTTGCCATCTAGGAAGTTGCTGTCTTGGACAAAGTTGTTCAATAGATCAAGACCTAATGGTTGGGGATAAATTTGGAATTTTCTTATTACGCGGTGCTTCTTCTTCTTCTTCTTCTTCTTCTTCTTCTTCTTCGCATTTCAAGCTTATTGCATATCACATATTAGCTTATTGCGTGCTCTCAACTTAGTGTTCTAGATGCACTTCCACAGTTATTAATTGAGAGCTTTCGATGCCTGTACCATTTTTGCATTGGTATAATTGTGTGGCAAGTCCAATCATACTTCTATGCCCAGGGAAGTCGAGAAATTTTCCAACCCGAAAAATTCCTAGACCGGCCCGGGAATTGAACCCAGCCACCTCCAGCATGGTCTTGCTTTGTAGCTGTGCCTTTACCGACTGAGCTAAGGGAGGCCCCTACGCGGTGCTAGTGTGCTTGAATTTGTGATTCCCTAGTTTATGTTATAACTTGAAATCCTTGCCATCTAGAAAGTTGCTGCCTTTGGTGAAGTTGGTCATTGGATGAAGACCTAACGATTGGTGGACAGAAGTTTGGAATTCTCTCACTACATGGTGATAAAATTCCGAACTTCTGTCCACCAACGATAATGTCTTGATCCACTGAACAACTTCACCGAAGAAAGCAACTTCCTAGATGGCAAGGTTTTCAAAGTATCACACAAACAACGATATCACAAATTTATGCACACTAGCGCCGCATAGTGAAAAAATTCCAAACTTTTGTTCACCAACGAAAATATCTTAATCCACTGAACAACTCGCCTAAGAAAGCAACTTCCTAGATGGCAAGGATTTCAAGATATCACACAAACAAGGATATCACAAATGCTAGTGTACACCGCGTAGTGAGAAAATTCCAACCTTCTGTCCACAAACAATAAGGTCTTGATCCACTGAACAACTTCACCCAAGAAAGTAACCTACTAGATGGCAAAGATTTCAAGATATCACAAAAATAAGGAAATCACTAATTTATGCAAACTAGCGCCGCGTAGTGGGAAAAATCCGAACTATACGTCACTCTGATTCCAAAAATACCCATATTGTGGGGTATTTCACAGAATTTCAAAGTTTTTCTGTAACCGGAAGCTGCCATCTTGGATTTCAAAATGGCGTCAGACATTGATTTACGGTCGCTACACGTCACTCCGATTCCAAAAATACCCATATTGTTGGGTATATGACAGAATTTCAAAGTTTTTAAGTTACCGGAAGCCGCCATCTTGGATTTCAAAATGGCGTCAGACATCGATATTTGGATCCTACACGTCACTCCGATTCCAAAAATACCCATAAAGGGTGATACGGTCAAAATTTGGTCAATATCAACTTGACGTATTTCTTTCAATTTTGCATTTAAAAAACCTGAACACCCCTCATTTTGAAGGTGTGTGTGTGTAGAATGTTGCTCCTATTTTGATTTTGGAATTCACTCTTCAGTTGTCAAAATGCCGTCCAAGCAAGAAGAGCAGCGTATCAAAATTTTGCTCGCGCATCGCGAAAATCCGAGCTACTCGCACGCAAAGTTGGCAAAATCGCTAAAAGTTGCCAAATCAACCGTTACAAATGTAATTAAAGTGTTTGGGGAACGTTTGTCGACAGCCAGGAAGTCTGGATCGGGGGGAAATCGAAAACAGGAAGCCGCTGAGACGACAAAGAGAGTTGCCGGTAGTTTCAAGCGATACCCTAACCTCTCTCTCCGAGATGCCGCAAATAAGCTGGGTGTATCGTCTACAACCGTGCATCGAGCCAAAAAACGAGCCGGACTATCGACTTACAAGAAGGTAGTGACTCCAAATCGCGATGATAAACAAAATACGACGGCCAAAGCGCGATCCCGGAGGCTGTACACGACGATGCTGACGAAGTTTGACTGCGTGGTAATGGACGACGAAACCTACGTCAAAGCCGACTACAAGCAGCTTCCGGGACAGGAGTTTTATACGGCAAAAGGAAGGGGAAAGGTAGCAGATGTTTTCAAGCACATGAAACTGTCAAAGTTCGCAAAGAAATATCTGGTTTGGCAAGCCATCTGTACCTGTGGCTTGAAAAGCAGCATTTTCATAGCTTCCGGGACTGTCAACCAAGAAATTTACGTGAAAGATTGTTTGAATTAACTTCTGCTGCCTTTCCTGAAGAAACACGGTTGTTCCGTACTGTTTTGGCCGGATTTGGCATCTTGCCATTACGGTAAAAAGGCCATGGAGTGGTACGCCGCCAACAACGTGCAGGTGGTTCCCAAGGACAAGAACCCTCCCAACACGCCAGAGCTCCGCCCAATTGAGAAATACTGGGCTATTGTCAAGCGGAACCTAAAGAAGACCAAAAAAACTTCTAAGGGCGAGCAGCAGTTCAAGGCAAACTGGCTTTCTGCGGCGAAGAAGGTGGACAAGGTGGCTGTACAAAATCTGATGGCAGGGGTCAAGCGTAAGGCCCGGCAATTCGGATTTGGAAAAGCGGAAGCCTAACTGAATATTTTTCCTGAATTTTATACTAATTGAACTTGAAAAAGAAATTTAATTTGATTTTTCAAATAAACGATTTCACCGATTTACACGCGTTTTCCCTTGACCAAATTTTGACCGTATCACCCTTTATTGTGGGGTATTTGACAGAATTTCCAAGTTTTTCTGTAACCGGAAGCCGCCATCTTGGATTTCAAAATGGCATCGATATTTGGATCCTACACGTCACTCCGATTCCAAAAATACCCATATTGCGGGGTATTTGGCAGAATTTCCAAGTTTTTCTGTAACCGGAAGCCGCCATCTTGGATTTTAAAATGGCGACAGACATCGATTTCCGGTCCCTACACGTCACTCCGATTCCAAAAATACCCATATTGTGGGGTATCTGGCAGAATGTCCAAGTTTTTCTGTAACCGGAAGCCGCCATCTTGGATTTCAAAATGGTGACAGACATCGATTTCCGGTCCCTACACGTCACTCCGATTCCAAAAATACCCATATTGCGGGGTATTTGGCAGAATTTCCAAGTTTTTCTGTAACCGGAAGCGGCCATCTTGGTTTTCAAAATGGCGTCAGACATCGATTTCCGGTCCCTACACATCACTCCGATTCCAAAAATACCCATATTGTGGGGTATTTGACAATATTTTGAAAAACCTCTTTTTACGAAGTAAATCCCAAATAACGAGGTTTTTTTATGCACTAATTCGATTTACGAACCCCCGTTTTGGTTCGTAAATGGAGGTTCCAGTGTATCACAAAAACAAGGATATCACAAATTCATGCACACTAGCGCCGCGTAGTGTGAAAATTCCGAGCTTCTGTCCACCATTGATAGGGTCTTAATGCACTGAACAACTTCGCCCAAGAAAGCAACTTTCTAGATGAGAAGGATTTCAAGATTGATTCATGCACACTAGCGCCGCGTAGCTAGAACATTCCAAACTTCTGTCCACCAACCTTTAGGTCTTGATACACTAAACAGCTTTGCCGAAGACAGTAACCTTCTATATGTCCAGGATCGCGAGATACTCCATATTGGTCCCTATTAGGTAAACTTCCATAAGCTACGTGTAATTCATTTACGCGAATTCGATTTACGCGGTACGTATTACTCGCGCTCTTCCGGGGGAGAGTATATGCGACAATTTTTGAAATCTAAGATGGTGGCTTCTGGTTGTTACAAAATTGGAGAATACTGTCAATAACCCATCAATATGGATATTTTTGGAATCGAAATGACGTCCGGCGGAAATGCTATCAAATACCCATAAATATTTTTTTTTTTTTTTTAGGATCGGAGTAACGTCTAGAAGCCGGAAATAGATATCTGACACCATTTGTCTTGTGCGGAGTATCGTGGAGTCAGATCACATTTTTATGATTCCCTTCGGGCTCGAGGTAGACAACCTAATGTTCCAGTTTGGGATATTTTGGCTAGACGCGATCTGGAGTTTATGAAACTCATATATGTTTACTTTAAGGATATTAACCTTAGATTGTAGGTTTGATTAACCTTGTGTTTAGTTTGTATTTTGTACGTGTGGGGTTTTTTTTTTCAATGTTTGTTTTCTAGATGAATAGAAATAATTTCATGCTTTAGGATTAATTAAATAGTTGTATCGTAAACCACATTTCAAACCTCCTTCTTCCCTTTTCCCATCCAAAAAATTGTAAATCTCCACTAACCTCGAGACAACCGCGAGTACTCGGTCCAGTTCCTTTAACTTTAAATTTAAGACAGTAATAATGTATAACGCAAAGGATAACTCGGCTTTGTAAAGTTTATTCAATTGAACCTGTACAAATAAAGTAATTATAAAAAAAAAAAAATCTGACACCATTTTGAAATTTAAGACGGTGGTTTTGATTTCAGAAAACACGTCAAATACCCAAAGAAAATGGGTATTTTCGGACCGGGGATGACGCGTAGATGCCGAAAATCGAAGTCAGATGCCTTCTTGAAATCCAAGATGGTTCCTTCTGGTTTCAGAAAAAAGTGGGAAATACTGTCAAATACCCATAAATATGAGTATTTTCGATGTCTCAGTAACGTTTATAAGTCAGAAACCAATGTCCGAAGCAGCCATGGTAAAAACACTGACCCCTTTTGCACGAGTGGCAGTTTTGTCTACAAACACACCACCAAGAGCATTGGGTTTTACTCTCCAAAGCCGAGTGTTTCTGACTTCGGGAAACACCGCAGCCGAGTGTTTTCGATTTCGGAAAACACGCTTGCTGCTCGTAGGAATTTTCTTTAGGCGACTTCTGAAAGATTATCGTAGCTCTTATACGCCTTTAGCCTCTTCCATTTCAACTAGAGCTGATAGACGAGTGGTCAAAGCATTTCATTCATAATGGAAACTTCCATGGTTCGATTTTCCAGTCTGGCCACTACCAATTTCCGAAAAAGCATTACTCAATCTTATAAAAAGCTTATGAGCTCAAGGATCATCTACCAGGATTATTAAAAATACACAAATCATCACCCACTTTGGAAGAGCGTGTTGCTGTTGCCGTCCACCCACTGGTATTTCTTGGCTTTATATTAAGTAATTTAGCTGATTGATTTAATGAGATTAGAGTCAATCTAATAATCGTTACTTATCTCCAACAAAAACAAACAGCTCAACTGATTGAATAATAGAAGAGATATATGGGGGGGTTTACATAATATGTAATATTTTATATGCTGGATCACTATTAGATAGTAAGTAATATATTATATGCTGGTTTACTAGCTCAACCAACTCAACTAACTAGCACGAATTTCAGAGGCTCATAAAATCTCATACTGGTAGATGCTGACGCCCTGTTCATATTATACTGACTATTTATAAGCAGATAAGATACTATAATGATTATTTGTCAGATGCAAGAAGAGGTGGTAAAGTTTGTGTATGACATATAAAATTTGTCAATTTTGCTTTCAGAAGGTCACAACTAGCGATTTTATGATCGCTGATTGCTCGCTCATCGCGTTGCTCATCGTTACAGCTAATCACTATTGTGACCTTCTGAAAGCTAAATTGACACGTTTTATGTGTCATACACGCACTTTACCATCTCTTCTTGCATCTTGTTAATAAGAATTATCATTAACATATCTCATAGCTTCATAAAATCCGAAAAAATAGCATTTTAGCTGTAATGAGCATTTGCAATCTTATTTATAAGTGCAGCTTTAGTTCACTAGCATCAGCACACCAGCACAGATGTAGACACCCAAATAGCGGTGGGTGAACAGAACTACTCACCATTCATGTAGGGTAGAACAGCCCGAAATGCACCCCGAGCCAAACGCCCGATTTGATTTTTCATGCTATTCCACTCTTAATTTTGCCGAAATGCTAGTTCAAGTACTAAACTAGCACTGTTACTTGTCAAATTCATGAATAAAAAACGGGAATGCTATGAAAAATCGTATCGAGCGATTTGCCCGAGGTGCATTTTAGGCTGTTTTCCCCTCAATAAAAACAACGGGCTCAAGAAGGATTGCATTCTACCTTCTACTAGCTCCGTATCAGCCATGGTAGCTGTTTTGTTATTGTTGGATATAAGCTATCATTATTAGATTGACTGAAATCGTGTGAAAACAATCAGCTCAATTAGTTAACAAAAAGCCAAGAAATACCAGTGGATGGACGGCAACAGAAACACGCTCTTGCGAAGTGGGTGATTTGCGTATTTTTAATAATCCCTTTAGATGATCCTTTGAGCTCATAAGGTTCATAAGATTGCGTAATGCTTTTTAACCAAAAGAAATCGAAATGAATTTTATAGATTTACCTCATGAAAATAATGTTGACAGAAAAAGTTAGAGGGTGACAAGACCGGAATCGAACCATATACATTGGCAGTATGAGACCAATGCTTCGACCATCGTCTATCAGCTCTAGTCGCGTTTATGAGCTACCTTGTGTAAGAAGATAATCTTTCATAAGTCGCGCCAAAGAAAATTCCTGCGAGCAGCAAGCGTGTTTTCCGAAATCGAAAACACTCGGCTGCGGTGTTTGCCGAAGTCAGAAACACTCGGCTTTGGTGCTTGCCAAAGATCCATACACCGGTGCAAACAATTATGCACCGGCACCGGTTCCGGTGCCTTGTTCGCTGCGTGTGGTGTTTTCTATCGAGGACTGGTACTGAGCGTACAACTCAATGCTCTTGGTGGTGTGTAAAAAAGGCAGTACGCAGTGTAGTGTTGCGTTTAGACATGCCTGGTCCGAAGACACCATTTTAATTTCTAAGATGGCGGGTTTGGTGTGAAACTGTCAAATACTTATCAATGTGGGTATTTTTACCAACACGTCAATTGCGTAAACAGATATTTTACAGACGGGTCTCGTCTCAGTGGATCCACTGGCTTCGGTGTCTTCAATGAAAACTCTAGCGACTTCCGCAAACTCCAGGAACCTTGTTCCGTTTTTGTTACTGACCTGGCAGCAGTCAACTTCGGCCTCAGGCTAAAAATCTCTATAATAAAGAAAAAAAAAAAAAAAAAAAAAAGCAGTCAACTTCGCATTGGGGATGATTTCCAACATGCCCGCAGACCATTACTTCATCTTCTCGGATAGTCTCAGTTCTATTGAGGCTATTCGGTCGATGAAACAAGGTAGGGGAGCAGATGAGTGTGCTGGTCGAAAGATCATATATGATTACCTTTGTATGGGTCCCCTCACATTGCTCAATCCCAGACAATGAGAAGGCGGACTCTCTCGCAAAGGTGGGCGCGCAGGAAGGCGAATTTTATGACAGGCAAATTTCACACGATGAATTTTACCATTTAGTGCGTCAGAGTACCCTTTCGAGTTGGCAAACCGATTGGGACAATGGAAATCTTGGACGCTGGTTACATTCAATTATTCCTAATGTTTCTTCGAGAGCGTGGTTTAAAGGCTTGAACTTAAGTGGTGACTTCATTCGCGTGATGAGTAGACTTATGTCCAACCACTACTCGCTAGATGCTCATCTCAATAGAATAAACCTCGTGGACAGCAACATCTGTCGGTGTGGAAACAATGACATCGATCACGCAGTTTGGCAATGTACGGATAATGACTTTTGAATACCCTGGAGGCCCAAGGAAGACAACCCTATGTTCCTATCAGAGACGTGTTGGGAACTCGCGATATCTGCTATATGCAGTTGGTTTATGTGTTTCTTCAAATGTCTAGTATAAGAATTTAATTCTTTTGTCTTTTGTCTCTCTTTAATAGTTTTTGTTTGTCTTGTCTCCCCGTCTCGATGAGTCTCATCGTCGCCCACTGGTAACCATAGCCGGTCGAACTCCAGACGAAACTAGAACCGCACTACCGTTCATACTGGCGACAACGCTCTGATGAGACAACGAAACCTTACTCCCAAGCTCCTCGCCTGATCCTATCCTTCGACAATGTACCTCTCTAACCTCGAGTAAGCCGCGAGTATTCGGCCCAACTCCTACTAGACATAGAATTAAGTGAATTTTGTTACAAACAAAGAACAATGACCTATCGGCTCCGTAAAGCTAACGCGATTGAGCCTTCCAAATAAACGAACTAGTTAATAAAATGTGGGTATTTTTGGAATCAGGGTGACATCTAGAGGCCCGAAATCGATGTCCGCGACACACCTCAGGTTTCCTCGTTCAACGGTAAACATTGGTGTCGGGTCATCGTGTGATAACATCCAGGACCTGCCATTCATCGTCTGGCTCGACGTGGTGGTGTCAAGCTCGGATAATGTGATCCGTGATGCCGTCACTGAATACGCAGCTGCCTACACGTCATCATCATCTTCCAAAGGCTTAAAACCTGTACCACCATCGGCCCTATTCAGGGCCACCAAGATTTTCCAAAAGAGTTAATTTTCTGAACATGTCCCAACCAGTGATGCCACATTTTTTCAAATCTAGATCTGTATTTTCATCACAAAAAATCTTTTTAATCTGTATCTGGCTGACAAAAATCTAAAGAAACAAATCTGTATGATTTTCGTATTATGATCTCAGTGCAGATTTACGTAAATCTCCATTGAGCAAATTCATAGTTCAGAAGGAGTTTGTTCTAAGTTTAGAATCATGAAAAATGACTAAAGTTTGAATTCTAAAGAATTCATTTACTTGAAAAATCTTGAAATCCTACAATCTTCACGTGTTTTGTATTTCTTATACAGTCTGAATATACAAAACATTAAGTACCAGTTATGAGAGATAAATATATTTACGGCTGAAAATTTTTTAATGAAGTAACTATCACAATTCCCTAGAATTCGAGCTAGAATTATATTTTTTATGTCTGAGATTACGAAAACCTTTATTTGGACATTGGATATAACACGTAACTTTTACTTGAAATTTAGTCGAATGGCATGCAATAATTTTTTATTTCTATAATTACGCTTTTCAAATATAAAAATATCCAGTTGACTCTTCGATTCAAAAACTGTAATCAACCACTTTTTAGATTTCTAAAATGGCTTGTTTATCGATTTAATAAAAAATATATTTAATTAACAAATAGAAAGTGAAACTAATATCCCTTCCAACGAGAAATTAGAACATCTGAACATCAGAAGTCCATTCGAAAGATTCCAAGTCCTTTGTTAGCTAAAATAATAATATTTATTTAGGGAACAATACGGGTTTGATGCTCAGATTGAATTCATGTTGCTTAAAAGGAAAAAAAAAATGATTATTTATCGTAATGAAAAATAAAAAAAAAATAATATAAAATGCATTCCCTTTATTTGAAAAATCTGTATATTTTTCAAAAATCTGTAATCTGTATATACAGATACCTGTATCAAAATATTGAAACAAAAAAAATCTGTATGATTACAGATAAATCTGTAAATGTGGCATCACTGGTCCCAACTAAAATTCATATCAAAAGGTTCTTTTAAGGGCAATCCTAGCCATACTAAAGAGTATAAACAGAGAGAACCCCGCTAAAATTCCTATTCCTACACAAAACACAAGCTCATGCTGCAGTTAACAAAAATATTTATTATATCATACCACGTAGTCCTACGTCATCATTGCGTACAACCCCATTGGGCTGTCCCTTGTAGGTTTTTTAAATGATGCACAATAGGGTCCATACATAAATTACACCGGAAAGTATTTTTTACAATATCCATTTGTATTGTCCAATACGAACAATTCAAGATTAACGATGGGCCCAATCTTTCGATCAATAGGCCAAAATTAGGGCCATTCCCGGTACACTGAGGCAAAAGAACGTAAGAATTTCATAAGAACTACTTATGAATTTTAGCCACAAGAACTCGATATGAATTTCATTGATTTGCCATATGAAAAATAATGTTGACAACAATAACAAATCTGAGCAGACTAAAACCGAGCTATGGACGTTGAGATAACGGGTCCTGTGTCTGGAAAACTCATCTGTCAACACTTGGGTAAATGGAATGGCAAAAGGCGTATAAAAGCTACCTCATGTAAGACGAAAATCTTTCATAAGTTACGCTTATGAAATTCATATGTGTCGTTCGTAGCATGAGCCTTATGAGATTATTAAGTCAGTTTTCTCAGTGTACGTGTTTAATAGCCATGATAGGATTTTGATTCCTAGTTATTGAACTTGGCTTCAATCAGTATAAACTCCTTATGCTTGCCACGTAGGCTTCATTTGAGCGGTTCCAGTAATTGTGATATCAACTAATCGTACAAATGGAAGACTCACTAAGCAACCCTTGACAGGAGACCGTTATATTATTTCATAGCACGATAAGCTGGCCATTAGTACTCGCCGGTGAAATGCGTCAAGCCTGCTTGTTTGAATGAAAACCAGAAGCTCTTGAGAAACGAACACCTGTGATGTTCCATTGTGAGCAGACTCCCTAATAAACGTCACTCTCTGCAAAGTTGATAGGCAAGAATTCAATTAACATCCGCTTCGCGTCCAATCAAATCTTCCACACTTCACAGGATGAGTCAAGTAAGCCTCTTGGGAAGACTTGAAACGGAAAGCGTGAAAACAAGATCACCACACCGACGAGGGCACGCCGCACAGCGGGTGACGCTATTCGAGGAGTGTTTTGTCATTGCGACATACTCAACTTGCTTGGTGCAAATCGATTGATCGCTTGAATCGTCGTCGTCGTCGTCGTCGTCGTACCTACAAGATTGAAATTTGCTTCTCGGTCGTCGTTTGCATATGAGAGTCCCCACTGTCTGTCTGCCAGGTAATGGCTATGCTGGAAGTTGATGGTACATCAGAAGCATAGAACTTGTCATGTTCCCTTCAGCCGATTCGATATGGAAACCGTGCGCAACCGGATGACAGCCATGACAATCGACACGTCCTGATAAATTAGACTCCACGCCGAGAATGTGAAGGATTTGGCAGCTTGTCCAATTGCTGAGCATGATTAGTACATTTGCAATTTGGAGAAATCTATACTACAAATAAAGTCATGAAAAAGATCACGTTTGAAGCATAAAAAATACGATTAAACAATTTCCATTTCCACGCCAGCTAAATGACGCAGATTACTCAATCATCACTTCAATCTCGGTTCACCTTCAACAGCGCCACGGTTAAGCACTTCTTGAAACGAAAGCATTAATCATCCAATCGATCCCCGGTACCCCGTGTTACGCTGTGGGGCTTTCACGGCACAACTCAAGATCTAGATCCCATCGAGACAGAACAAGGCATCTCACACTCACTGTGTTGGACATCCGCGTGACTCTGTGTCGCTGATTGATGGCTAGAACCCGGCCACCGAAGGTTCTAACACCCCCCGCCCCCCCCGTCCCCCTAGTTTCAGATTCTCAACGGGGTTCGTCGGCTGTTTGGGATTGAAATCGCTCAACGTTCGCTTTCGATCCACTTTGCCTGCTCCTTCGCGCCCGCCGCGACGACAACCAACGGACCCCACAAAGGGAGCGAAGCTGGCAAACGGTGAATTTATGAGCTTCAATCAACGCGCCCGAACTGTGTTTTGCAAATCATATTTATGTCAGTTTGGCACGGCTTCTGCCGCAGCTGCACTCTTTGGCGGTTTGATATAATGGCTGAGCCCACGATCGGTAGGGATCCATGTTTATTTTAAAATTACAAGGCGAAAGATTCCGCGGGGTTTTCCCACCGCATCGCATAACAGCTTGCGCCAAATCCGGCTCAAGTCCGCATGGTACACGAAAATTCTGTTGCTGCTAAATGGGAAAATAAATTAAAATTTGAAATATCAAATAAAACAGTGTTATTATGGTTGGCTTCTTGGATTATGGGCGGAGAGGCGTTGAGGTATAAGTGAGCTGCAGTAGTGACAAAAATAAGCTGCCATCTGCCAAGGAAGTATTAGAAGTTCACTTTGGTTACCCGCTAGGGTGGATCAACTTTACAACCCCCTGTTCTTCACTGCTCTTTCAATGCGTCGTATTGAGGTCCCCAAAAACTATGAAAAAAAAAAATTGAACGAATTTGCTTATAATCTCGATTTGCGAGAGGATTTTAAATTGTGTATGGGGAAATGTATGGGAAACGGAATATTTCTATTCATACATATAAATAGGGTTTCGGGCTAACAGCCTATAGTCCAAATACAAATACAAATACACACTTTCAGCTCAACAAATCAACGGATCTCCGATCATCATAAACGCAGCTAACACCACCATCGTCTTCCATCGGAGCAAGAATATCAGATGCGATCAGGGATCCTTTCCTTCGAGGTTTACCGAAATTCGACAACAACTGAAAATGACAGCTGTAGCTTTGCATGTGATCCAAGTTCACGATTTAGGGAACGAAAATCACAATTATGGATTCATGGATCACGAAATCATGACTTTATTTTGCGTTATGAAATAGTTGGTCGCGCTGGCCTGAACTAAGGTCATGAATTTGGGATTTATTTCATGAAAATGTGATTTACTCGATCACGTTTACGGGAACTAAGTTATGAATTCAAATGAACTAGTAGTTCGGGTTATCGTGATTTTTTATTCACGAATACAGGAAATTTCACCAAATCCCGGATTTAACTTAACTTTTCTTTATTAAGGAGGCTTTCAGCCTGGGGTTGGCCATCTCGGATTTAGATTGAGAATACTTTACAAAACAACTTTGTCCAAGGCTGCAAATCGATTTGGTCTTTGTACAAAAAGTTACCAACCATTCACTTTAGACCAAGTTTTTCACACGTACCTACAATGGCTATCAATGCCACCCTAGCCATACGAACGTTTGCCACAATGGACATTAGCTATAAGGCTATTAGCGAATGTGATAGCCATAATGGATATTTTCCGTAAATTCGTAAATTCTAGTAAAATATTTTATATGGAATGCAAATTTTATATTCTTATGGACTCTATTTTTTTTTACATTAAATTGATTTTTATTCAGTTGTTTTGTTTTACCATAGTTTTACAATGTAAGTGATCAACATTTGTTATTCATTCTTTACTAAAATTACTGAAAGCCATTGGCTAATTTTTGCTTATTGGTATTTATTATTTTACAGTGTAAACATTTGTTCTATTTTAAATTTTAAATTTCCTATCTAACTACATTAAATCCCAACTAAACCAACTATTTACAAAATTATGGGTAAAGATTTCTAATTTTTCGTACTCTGAATTTAGAGTCCTAGTTTGGTGCCTACTGGCGAGCGCAGTCATTCTCTGGTCGATTTGATCGAGATTTGCCAGCCGATGAACGTCGGCTATCCGTGTGCGAGGAGGCAGATTCAGAATCATCTTCAGGAGCTTCTTCCGATGTGTTTTAGCACAACCCTTCCATACCGGAGACCCATACTCCAGCATAGGCGCAACAATCTGCCTATAGACAGCTAGCTTGTTGACGGTGGATGCTTTCGAGCGACGGTTGATGATCGGATACAGACGTTTCAGCATGATGGTGTCTTTTTTGACTCGGTCATCCACGAGCGACCGGAAGAGGAGCTTACTGTCGAGAATGAGGCCAAGGTAGCGTACCTCGGGTGACCACTCAGTTTCAGCGTTCAGAACCTTTATCTTTGATAACGGTTTGAGCCGGTCGGTGTTGCTATGCGGAAACACAATGGTTTGCGTTTTGGCCGCGTTCACACATATCTTCCAGTCGGTGAGATATATGGCATCCAATCCGTTTTGGAGCTTCGATACGAGAGTGCGCATTACTCGTCCCTTGTAGCTGATTGCCGAATCGTCAGCAAACAGCGACAGTGTTCTACCTTGCGGCAGTGTCGGTATGTCCGATGTGTACAGATTGTACAATATGGGTCCCAGGATGCTTCCTTGAGGGACACCAGCGGGTACATCATACGGTTCCGAGAGAACACTGCCTACGCATACTTGAGACGTCCTGCCGTCGAGGTAGTGTGAGATGATCTTCACCAGGTAGCTGGGGAAACGAAATTGCAGAAGCTTGTGCACCAAGCCATCGTACCACACGTTATCGAATGCCTTTTCGATGTCCAGTATCGCCATGACCGTTGTCTTCAGGACCGACTTCGCCTGATTGATGAGGTTTGAGACCCGCTTGAGTTGGTCCACCGTCGAGTGACCTCGTCGGAATCCAAATTGCTCGTCCAGTAAATGAGTTTTTCGAACAACTTGCTAAGTGAGGAAAGCAAACTGATCGGACGGTAGCTTGACGGGATGGTAAGATCCTTTCCCGGCTTCGGTATCGGTACCACCTTGGACCTTTTCCAGGTAGCTGGGAAGTGTCCCAGCTCCAGACAGCGATTGAAGACGTTCACCACAAGAGTATGCGCTTTCGGTCCCAAATTCTTCAGGACAATGTTGAAGAGTCCGTCGAAACCTGGTGCCTTCATGTTCTTCGTCGACTTGATGGTGCTCACCAGCTCATCAAGTGTGATTTTCCGGTCCGCCGGAAGCTCGCTAGGCTCAGTAGCTAGCTGGTAGACGCTCTCAAGCACCGAACCCTCCATCGGGCAGACAATATCTCGACCCAGATTATGCGAAGCCATAAAATGTTGAGAAATGAAGTTCGCCTTTTCGACGGCTGTTATGTGAACCTCATTATCAACTTTAAGAGGCGGCATGGGCTTTGGTTTGTTTTTAAGCACTTTTGTTAAACACCAAAAGGGCCTAGAGTAATTTGGTTAACTACTAAGGTCTTTTGCAAACTGCCTGTTCCTAAGTTTTTCTACCCTAATGGCAATAATTTTGTTTAATTTGTTATATAAAACTTTCCTACTAACGTTTTGCGTTTTTTGGAACTGCCTCCTAACACAATTCCTAAGAGATATTATACGCTTGGTCTCATCATCAAGGTTGGTAAACTTACATGTCACCGGGGTTGTCTGGATGAACCGTTGTTCCGCTTCGCCTATGTCATCGGAGAGCGCTTGCAGCACGCCGTCGATTTCTTCCGTCGTCGTTAACGCAGGATTTTCGACCACTCGATCCTCCATAAACCGCTGGAGTTGAGGCCAGTTCGCTCGATGATAGTTTCGCCTACGATGCTGCTGACGTTGGTTGATGGTTTGATTCATCTCGAAAACCACCGGTAGGTGGTCGGATGACAGATCGGTAATGGCACGGGGCTCAGAGCAACCATCCGCCATGTTGGTGAGAACGATGTCGAGGGTGGATCCGACACCGGCTGGTCAGTAGAAGGTAGGCGAATCCGGATGGAGGACTACGTAGTGTCCCGCCTGCAGGTCCGTGGCCAGCACTGCTCCGTTCTTGTTACTTCTTGCATTGCCCCACAGCGAGTGGCGTGCGTTTAGATCACCGGCGAGGATAAACTTAACCTTCCGACGAGTCAACTTCTGGATGTCATTCTTGAGACGATCGATTGTTCCATCCGACTCCTTACATTGGGCAGGACAGTAGATGGCAATGAGTGTGATGAGACCATCCGGCGATGCCAGCTCGACTCCAATGGCTTCCACAAACGATAGACGAAAGTCAGGCAGCATCCTGTACTCCAGTCCTCTCCTGATGGGAATGGCAACGCCACCACCCCTCTGTGCTCGAACTCGGTCCAGTCTAACAATTGTGTGATTTGGCCCACTGAATGGGCGTTCCAATTAAGGGCGTTGATGGTGAATGTGAAAATTCGTCATGAAGTGCATCATTTGCAGCATCATTTTTTGCATTTCACTGACAAGCGTTGTCAGATGACTGATTACCTGCGTCAGACCATCGGTTGGAGGGACCAACGGTACAGCACCAGGCTGGGTTCCCCAGAATCCTGGAGGAGTGCTGCTTGGTTCAGCTTGCGTCGAATTCCTATACTGCCTTCTGGGCAGCGGAAGGGGAGGAAGATTTGGTGCGCGTCCTTCGGTTGGAGGAAGCGGTGGAAAATCATTTTCCAGATCGATTCCGGGTAGTTGCTTCTTTTTCTGCTGTCTCGGCTGGCTTGCTTTCTTCCGCAGTGCGATGAATTCAGCCCGCTTGGGACACGATCGACTAGTCGATGTGTGGGCATTCCCGCAGTTGACACAGGTTGGCTGCTTGTCCTTCATGTCCACGATGCATTGGGCAGTGACATGTTGTTGGCCGCATTCGGAGCAACGCGACTTCATATGGCAGTTGCGCGCGCCATGTCCGAAATTCAAGCAGCTGGTACACTGCGTCACTTCACGGTGGACCGGCTTGTACCGCTCCCACTCGACGACGACACTGAGTAGCGTTCGGATGCTTTGAAGCTGCCTCATGTTTGTGGATCCGCCAACCAAATGCACCAGGTACAGTTGGTCGCGATACTTGATCGCCTCGTTGTGGCGTTTGATCACGAAAACCTTCACGGGTTGAAGGTTGTTGCGTTTCAGCTCTTCTTCCACAACCGAAACATCCAGCTCGTGCAGCCCGCGTAGAATGACCTTGAAGGGCTTCGTCGACTGCACGTCGTGGGTGAAATATTCCACCTTCCAGAGTTGCAGTGTCTCCGCCACGGATTTATAATGTTCCGCCGAGGGGACGGTGATTTTCACGCCATCAGCGCAGAGACGGAATTCGGCCCGTAGCCCTTTCGGCAATTCGGCTCCGGGGGCTGATAGAATCAAGTTCAACTTGTTGAAGAACCTCCCAGACGTCGCTAAGAGGCGCATGTTGAACTTGTTTTGTCGGTTCCTGGAGCTCAATATTGTTCCGGATGATTGGAGGCAAGTGAGAGTTATAGCCATTTAAAAGCCTGGAAAACCCGCGTCAGATCCCGCGTCCCATCGCGATGTTATCGTGCATTCGAAAATTGTTGGAGAAAATGATCCTTTTTTTGCTTGGACAAATGGGTTGAGACGAACCACCTACTCTCAGATACTCAATTTGGTTTCCGTAGGGGCAAGGGAACGAACGACTGTCTCGCGTTGCATTCCTCGGAAATTCAGTTAGCTTTTGCTAAGAAAGAGCAAATGGCTTCTGTATTCTTGGATATCAAGGGGGCTTTTGATTCAGTATCGGTTGAAGTCCTTTCAGACAAACTCCACGCTTGTGGCCTTTCTCCATTAATTAATAACTTTTTGTACAATTTGCTGTCAGAGAAACATATGAGCTTTTCCTCATGGAAACTCTACAGCTTCACGATTTAGCTACATGGGTCTCCCCCAGGGCTCATGTTTAAGCCCCCTTTTATATAATTTCTACGTCAGAGAAATTGACAATTGTCTAAGTGACAACTGCACGTTGAGGCAACTTGCAGATGACGGTGTAGTGTCAATAACAGGGCCCAAAGGGGTCGACCTGCATGGACCCTTACAGGATACCTTAGACAATTTGATTACTTGGGCTATCGAGCTAGGTATCGAATTCTCCTCGGAGAAAACTGAGTTGGTCGTTTTTTTTTGGGAAGCATAGCCCAGCACAACCGTAGCTTCAACTTTTGGGTAAGCCGATCACTCATTCCATGTCTTTCAAGTATCTTGGGGTCTGGTTCGATTCCAAATGCACCTGGAGATCCCACATTGAGTATCTGAAGCGGAAATGCCAACAAAGGATCAATTTTCTCCGAACAATTACCGGAACGTGGTGGGGAGCCCATCCACAAGATCTTCTTACGTTGTACCGGACAACGATTTTATCGGTTTTAGAATACGGTAGTTTTTGTTTCCAGTCTTCGACTGAAACTCACATCATCAAACTGTATCGTTGTCTTCGTATCGCGTTAGGATGCATGCACTCGACTCATACGATGAGTCTAGAAGTGTTGGTGGGCATGTTGCCACTATCGGATCGGTTTTCGGAATTGTCGCTCAGGCTCCTCACCCGTTGCGAAGTTATGAACCCACTGGTAATCGAAAACTTTGAAAAGCTTCTTGAGCTGAACCCTAAAACTCGTTTTATGTCATTGTACTACGTGTACATAACACTGGATGTCAGCCCTTCACAGCATAATCCTCATCGTGTATGCTTCCCTGACTTCGGCAATTCAGTTAGTTGTGATTTATCTATGACGCGGGAGATTTGTGGGATCCCAGAACATTATCGTTCCATGATTGTTCCGTCAATGTATGCTGCAAAGTTTGGCCAAGTTGATTCCACAAGATCGTTCTTCACAGATGGATCACTAATAGAGGCGTCCGCTGGTTTTGGTATTTATAACGAATTTCATAACGCCTCTCGAATGCTTCAAGCTCCCTGTTCCGTGTATATTGCTGAGCTGGCGGTTATATACTATGCGCTAGAAACGATCGCCTCACTTCCACCAGATCACTATTTTATTTTTACGGATAGTCTCAGTTCTGTCGAGGCTATTCGTTCTATGAGGCCGGTAAAGCACTCCTCGTATTTTCTCATGAAAATACGAGAGCTTCTAAGTGCTTCATCTTTAAGATCTTTTGTCATCACCTTTGCATGCTCGATTCCGGGCAATGAGAAGGTGGACTCACTTGCTAAGGTGGGCGCTATGCAAGGCGATATTTACGATCGACAAATCGTCTACGATGATTTTTTCTTCATTTATCGTCAACAGTCACTCTTCAGCTGGCAGAATAATTGGAGCGAAGGGAGTTTGGGACGATGGCTATATTCAATCATCCCTAAGGTGTCGAAGTGTCCTTGGTTCAAGGGGTTGGATGTGGGTCGGGACTTCATTCGTATGATGTCTCGCCTCATGTCCAATCACTACTCGTTAAACGCTCACTTGTTCCGTGTTGGGCTGGGGGACAGCAATCTCTGTGAATGTGGACAAGGCTACCAGGATGCAGATCACATTATTTGGTCTTGTGCTGAGCATCGCGGAGTCAGATCCGAGTTGAATGATTCCATTCGGGCTCGAGGTAGACAACCCAATGTTCCAGTTCGGGATATTTTGGGTAGACGCGATCTGGAGTTTATGAAACTTATATATGTTTTCTTAAAGTATATTAACCTTAGATTGGAAGTTGTGTTTAGTTTTTGTTTTGTTCGTGTGGTTTTTTTTTAATAATTGTATAATTACACTGCGGATATCAAATTGAATAGGAATAAGTTCATGTTTTAGGAATAATGAAATATTTGAAATATTTGTAAATCATAACTCAAACCTCCTTCTCCCTCTCTCCATCCATAAAACTGTATATCTCTACTAACCTCGAGACGACCGCGAGTAATCGGTTCAATTCCTTTAACTCTAGCTTTAAGACATCTATTATGTATAACGCAAATGATAACTTGGCTCTGTAAAGTTTCTTCGATTGAGCCTGTACAAATAAATTAATACAAAAAAAAAATACACACTAGTATCACCTAGTGAATGAAATTTGAATTAAGGTCAAGTTCCTCGGCAGTTACCAAAAATGTAACTGATCTATAAATAGATCACTGGGTGTTAATGAGTTAAATGGAAATTACTAATCCTTCACTTTTTCTTTATACAAGCTAATTAGTTTTCCAAACAGCTATATCATTTTAACACAGCATTAGAGGAATTCGAGCAAGGTGGATACTTTTAACAGAATGCATCATTCTAATGTACAGTTGCTAGTAGACCAAATTATCTAAGCTCCAGGACGGATCGATAATTGACTGTTATTTTGTCGAGTGAGTGCTAGTAGGTATACCTCGATATACCGTTACTGTCAGTTTTAACCGTCAATATCTCTCAAATTAAAATTCAATCATATAAATCAACATTGCCAGTAGATGGAGATTTGTCTCAATTTTCCGATGGACTCATTGCTTTGCTTGATTGAATGATCGTTTGCCAGCAACCGGCGATGGAAGTCAAAAGTGACAGTTACGTTGTATCGAGGTATACCTGTAGTACTCAGCAATGCTAGCAAATATAAATAATTATTTTGAAGGTTTCACTTGATCCTGACCATGCAAAAATTATGTGTTTTGAGCAAATTTGATCAACTTGGTGAAACCACCAAAGCTTAGTTCAGTTTTGGGTCACATTTGTTGCATAATTAGAATCGCTTGGGTCGATAGGGGGATTAGTCCAGAAGTAAAATTTTTTAATTTAGGTGTTCCATTGTTATTTGTTGTTTTGGAGTTTGATTATTGGTATACTTCATTATTTTTTGTTTACTATTCTCTTGATTAGTTTCGCAAGCAAATCCTTATTCATGACCCCTCTATTTTTTCTCTCCAATAACCATCCAGTCACGGAACAATCATCGCTCCAGCACCTATCCGTCTGAACTGACGACGACGACGACGACCACGACGGTAAACGGCCCCCCTTGAAATGCGATCCGTGAAAATTGGAGTCAATGTTTTGCGTGCTGGTTTGAATTTCCGCGCCAAAGCCGTGGCCGTCGCTTAATTTGAGCTCTCGCCGTGTTTGATTGGAATTCCGACAGCATGATCCATGCTGCTGTTGTTGCTGCTGGAACTGCCACAGCTTCTCGTTCAACATCTCTGTAAACATCATGCTTCCCAAGCATCAACGACTTATACCTATAGGCTCTGATTGTGGTCGGTGGTTGTTGGGTACAATGTTGTTTGCGCTGTCTGTGCACGTTGACCATCAGACACAGACCCGGACGGATCGTGAAGTCTCCGGCGTGAAAGATAATTATATTCAAAGCTCTAAACTGATCTAGTAATTTTGCTGACTGGCGAGAGAACTTCATCGAACAGGCCGAAGACCGAAGTGACTGGTAATTGATATCTTTTTGTGTTACTTTATTTGCATAAATCGAAAGGGAAACACGGGGAGAAGTGGATGATGGATTACCCTCGCGGATGAGCCGGACGGTGTTGTGTCGGAGATGTTAGGAGATAGGGTCGTTCAGTCGGTTACTCAATCAGAGCAGGATCTTCTTTTCAGAAAGTGAAACGCTGTAATTTAATCAAACTGCTGTAATGGGAACGTTTCAATTAAAATTTAATTTTTATTTATTCCTTAGACGCTGATGAAGTTTCACAATTAATTAGAATTTGATTATAAACCAGCAATCATGTTGAATGCCGACAACATTGTTTCGTGTTTACCGTGCAATACCAATCGCAACGAGTTTCCACGTTTGAATATTTATGGATGACGATTATAGTTGTACAGCATTAAATTATTCATTCGTCGCCCTTAACTGTTCTTGTAGTGCCTAGAACAGCATTCATGAGCCATTCCAAGTGTCAAGAACAGACATCCACCCGCAAATCCGTTTGTTCTCACATGGAAAAAGAAAAAAAAAAATAAAGTGCTACTAGCAAGCCAATAGAACGAAAAATGATTGACAAGGAAAACGTGATCCAGTGGAAAAGCATCAACAGAACGCTACAGGCTATAATATGTACACAGTGATCGAGTTGATTCACTTTTATCCTCACCGCTTTGAAATTGTTATTATTTAAATCTATGATGTTTCAACGATCTGCCTTAGAGCAATAAGTATTGAAACTCACATAAAAATGCTGCAGTAAATATTGGAAATTCCCATTTCAAGATAACACAAAATAGACACAAATACCAGTGTCCTTGGAGGCATCTTGTGAACACCAACGGACGCAACGGCATTACACAAACTTACCATTGAATGGATCAAGCATTCAACAGCTTGCGCCCCAGCTAAGTTATAACAACGCACCTCGTTAATTAAGTTGTCAGCAGTTATTTTTTATCAGTTTCCTGACAGCAGAATAAAAACTGGCAACGACCAAGGAGCTGGGTGGCCGGAAGAAAACCATATCTGTAAATTCATTTGAAGAGCCGGCAGTGCGTTAATATAGTGGCACACTCTGTCGAATGGCAATAAAAGTGGCGCGTGCAAAATAGGCTACAATTTTATTGCAGTCTTCATCTTGTCACAGCTAAACAAAAAATGGACACATATCTTCTGTTACCATTTGAATTTCCTTCAGATTAAAATATTTTAAATGTTTTTATTGGTCTCAAAGTTGGCGAGACAACCAAAAAACTAATAAAATATTCATCGAAAGGCGTCAGTTTCCAAACGCAATCTTGTCTTTAAACAATGAGAATTCTACGGCACTACCTATTTTAACTAAATAAAGATAACCCCTGATATATTTTTTTCACATTAAACAGGATTTTTTTTCCGCCTCCTTGGGAAATAAAAATCTAACATAATACGGAATGTAATTATGTTTATTTTAAAGGGTGTGGCACTACTTCGTCATACTTCATCACTTCAGTGCACCCCCACAGCCTCGTAAATCGATAATTCGACATCCTCGTAGAATTTATTTTACATCAGCCATAATTTAACCCGAGAGTATAGAATTTTATGCATAAAAGTTGGATGTTGCTGATTGTCGTCATACGCCTCAATATGATGGAAATGAGTACCGTGTGACGAAGTAGTGCCTCATCTTCATGTGTCATCGGTAACAGAAATTGTGCCAGGACATTTCAAATGACTCGAATCTTATCTAACTAATCGTCAACAAAATGTTAGATTATAAGGGACGAAATCAAATCCAATTCAAGTAATTTCAGGAGTACCCCAAGGTTCTCCATGAGGCCCTCTGCTGTTTATATATCATTTGTCAACGAAATTTCCTCCATTCATAAAAACATAAGATTCCTTTTTTGCCGAAGACATGAAGCTTTTTTTAAAAATAAGGAACAAATAAGACATCGAGATATTCCACAAGGGAATACACAATGTCTATGTTTGGTGCACCAAAAGCCTTTTTCAACTGATGATATTATATGATAGATGATAGTGGTTTACCACCCATTGTAGCATGGAAACTAAGTCCAGTAGCAGTGGGTTCTCTTCTCTGTTTGTCGTGATCAAGTTTAATAATCTCTGATTGTCGTCATCAACATGTATAGGCATGGCAAGGTTGCCTATACACAATTGGTCAAAAAGATAAGCCCCCAAACATGAATATGCCCCAATGAGTGGGGAGAAGAGCCCACCCTTTATCCACGAAATGAGCACTCTCCCACAACAGTATTGAGGACCAACGGACGATTCAGGCAGACGACCTGTATTGTTGGCAGCTGCGTGTTGTCTGGTCAACTTCCAAGATGGCGCCGGCAAAATGGCCGCAATACGTTCTCCTATAGCCCGATTTCACCGAATTTCCTTCCCAAAATGTAGACGGACTATCGGCGTCTTACAGAGATACCGACGTGCTTCGTCTAGCACTCGGCTTAGGCTATTGCTGTGGAATATATACAACCAAGGTTGCAAATACTCATTTCAGCTAAAACAATGTTTTTTTAATTATGAAATAATTAGATGCCATGATCATATTTTGAATTGGTAGTATACAAGAAGAGGTTACAAAGAATGTGTTTGACATATTAAACCTGTTTATTTCACTTCATGAGAGTCACAATCAGCGATTTTTCACACACTCACTCACTCACTCAGCGATCAGCAAATCGTTGATTGTGACTCATAGAAAGCAAAATTTACAGGTTTTATGTTTCAAACGCATACCTTGTAACCTCTTCTTGTAGGTTACAAGTAAAACATGTCATCATACGTAAACGAAAAGGCCCGAATATGGACCTATTTTCGGGGTATATAAGGTATATAAGTGGTAATTGGTACACCTCTATAATGTCTCTCTCATATGCCACTAACTCTATTTAAAAGGAATGAATGTTGTTACTTTTTCTTATAATCTTCGCGCTGACACCAGACGCTGACGGCTTTGACTTTGACTTTGACAATAGCTAACTGTGTTTAACAAAGCGTAAAATTAGGCTATAGATTTCTTTTACGTACTACTACTATAACTGACCGTACTTTTAATTATTTGTGACCGTCCAACTATAGACTAACTGAAAGAAAGCACTACATACAAACCAAAAATCTTTTACAATGAATGTCACAACCCTGCAGGATGTGGCGCACCTCTCGAACTTCATCAACCTTGACTTCGAACAACGCCCAGCTCCGACCCTGGCTCTCGAACTGTCAACCGCTGCGACGGTGACGTGGCATTGTCATCGTAATAAATAAGACTTGTGATCTTAAAGTGAACGTGGATAGGTGAGTTAGAAAAGAAATGTTCTTTAAATTAGAGCAGTAATTAATTGCTAATTAACTTAAATATAGCTTAATATTATTGTGGTCAGTGCCCAGTTTAACTATTATACCGATTAGCCTACAAAACATACACAAAGTACAGGTAAACACGAATGTTAAAACATGCACAACTTAACCTAATTCTAAAACAGTTCCCCACAGTAATTACACGTATTACACGAATAGTACGGATGATTTGCGCAAGTACGGACAAATTCGTTGCAAGCAAAGACTAAACGTAAGTACACACATACATTTCGAAAGCAAAACAGATTCGTATAAAATCTTAAGCGCTAAAGTAGTAAACGTCGTTCAAATAATTATTTCCTCCTATATATACTACACATTATGCTAAGAATTGAACGTAACCTAATTCGAATATGTATTTATTCTGTCCAAGGAATTTTATAACATCCTGCGAAATAAACGGTGTTACAGAATCGGAAATTTGCCTGTTTGTCTGGTTGCTTGCACAACAATGAATGTTAGTTCCGTTTCCTATCATCCTCTATTCATGAACATCACAACGAATGTTAGAAATTGACCATGCAGGCGATGTAATGGTTTTTTGTCTTTTTTATTTCGTGTTCTATCTACGCTTTCGACTATACCAGTAAGCTTGTAGAACGACGCACATTGTAGAACATTGTAGACCAACGCACACACTTGCTTCGAATCTTTCCAGCAGAAAAAGCATACGAAGTCGAGTATGCGAGAAAATGAGCGCTTCATGTTTGCTTTTAGGCTATCTACATTCAGAAGCATGGAGAGAGCAGTGGAAAAAGCACAGGTCTGATAATCACAACGATGGTGGTTCGAGTCCAGTCGGCAATCTGATTCCTATTTTTTTCGACATAACTAATTTACCTCACTAATACACTCTACATTTTTCGGTCTCCAATTTTCTTGCATTGGACCGCAGCTAGGTATATCGCATCCTCGGTTCATGCGGTCTCAACTAACATCCTCTGATGATGAATCCCACATAATTGTAAGCGAATCTTACATCCCCCGGTTGGGTGTACCTTATGGGATTTTCACTAATGGGGGCTGTGCTGGATTATCTCATTTCCTTCAATATATAAAGCTATACCGTCTTGGACAAAGCTGTTGTACTGGGATAGACGAACAAGCCTGTGTCATTGGATTCAGGTTTAATTGGGAACTACGCCGCTAGAGACGCTTCACTTTTGGATGGTGATCATATTACTTCAAAACTCTTGCACTACGCAGCGCTAGTGTGTATGTGAACTTCCTATATAAACTGTGTTTCGAGAACCTGGATGTATATAAGTTGTTCAGGTAACCAAGTGTTTTCGGATGGTCATCATACTATTTCAGAACTCTCTCACTACGCTTTGCTGATGTGCAAATGAACTTTCTTAATATGTTATGTCTCGAAAGCTTGTCCATAAAATATGTTGTTGTGCAATGTGAGAACAGGAACCGTGAAAGGGATGACGTGTACAGAGACTAAAAACCGATTTCGGACACCATTTTTAAATCCAAGATGGCGGTCAAATAGGGTTCTCAATCATGTTTTGCTCTAACATGAAAGGGTCTCTGATGATGAAGCCGTTGGTTTTCAACAATGTCGCGAATCCAAGGATCTACAAGAAAGGTTGGATGACCTGAGAAGTATTTGAGGACTGCACTCAACCGGGGGATGTAAGATTCGCTTACAATTATGTGGGATTCATCATCAGAGGATGTTAGTGGAGACCGCATGAACCGAGGATGCGATATACCTAGCTGCGGTCCAATGCAAGAAAATTGGAGACCGAAAAATGTAGAGTGTATTAGTGAGGTAAATTAGTTATGCCGAAAAAAATAGGAATCAGATTGCCGACTGGACTCGAACCACCATCGTTGTGATTATCAGACCTGTGCTTTCTCCACTGCTCTCTCCATGCAAACATGAAGCGCTCATTTTTTCGCATACTCGACTTCGTATGATTTTTCTGCTAGAGAGATTCGAGGCAAGTGTGTGCGTCGTTCTACAGCTTACTGGTATAGTCGAAAGCGTAGATAGAACACAAAATAAAAAAGACAAAACACCATTACATCGCCTGCATGGTCAATTTCTAACATTCGTTGCGATGTTCATGAACAAAGGATGATAGGAAACGGAACTAACATTCATTGTAATAGATTTTTGGTTTGCGTGTGGATAAACGACTGCTTCTCTCCACATAATGCTTTTATACATACCACCAAATTGCCGGTGCCAGTGACGAATTTGCCATCTTGCTCAATGATACGCTATACACAATAAATTATACGCAATATGCTTGGTAAGCCTTATTCTGGAATATTAATGCGATGCAAGATTTTGAGCTCCACAATACCCTAAAACAATAATTAGACAAAATTCATGTTCCTAGTGGATTATCGTCAAACCTCCTCCGTAAACGGTCCATGTTTACTGTGCTGAACTGATAAAAGGCCGACCATAGCCAATAAATGTCCATTCGAAAGCCAATTGCCACCCTTTTGGACCCCAAAATGGCACAAGACATCAATTTTGGGCCTATTCACGTCCGTAATAATTTACGTGAAAACAAAGGCCACCATCTTGGATTGAAAAATGACGCCTGAAATCGATATTTATTTATTTTCTTGAATGATGTCCGCCATCTTTGATTCCAACATGGCGTCTGGAATCGATATCCAGCCTCTACACGTCATCCTATCTCCGGCAATACACACAGTGTAGGGTACTTGACAGCTTTTCGTGAACTGATGGCCTTCATCTTGGATTCCAAAATGTAGTCAGGAATCGATTTTCGGCCTCTACACATCATTTTTCCGGTTTCTGTTCTCACATTGCACCTTCTCTATGGCCAGGATTTTGACATACAGCTTATACAGGAAGTTCATGTGCACACTAGCGCTGCGTAGTGAGACAGTTCTGAACTAATATGGTCCAAAAGGTCTTGGTCACTTGAACAGCTTTGCTGAAGACAGAAACATTCGGTATGGCCAGAATCACGAAATATTCTATGTTGGACCTAAGATCCATATATTATAGCTCCCGTCATAAGTAACATAAAAGTGAAGCGCCTCTATCGGCGTAGTTCTCAATTAAACCTGAATCCAATGACACAGGCTTGTTAGTCTATTTCAGTACAACCACTTTGTCGAAGACAGTATAGGTTTATATATTGAAACAAATGAGATAATTCAGCACAGCCCCCATTAGTGAAAATCCCATAAGCTATGGGTATCCTTATTCGCGAATAGCCTGGTAATAAGGATCGGGAAATAAGGGATACCGGCAATAAGCAATCTGGAAATAAGGATTCCTAACTGTATATGATCACTATATGAGCACCGTAATTCAAACTCAGGACACCCACCCAAAAACAGAAGAAGCACCAAGTATGATAGTAGGGGTCATCATCCTTATTATCCTCATTCTAATAATGAAAACCGGACGGATCATCCGGAAGACGCTAAACAAAACGAAGGCCTAAGCAAGGGATAAAAACTTCCCAGTCAAGCGGAAGTATCAAAAAGACGAAGAATTTTCCTTACTAGAGAGTTGTATAGATTTTTCTCCTTTAGCTTACTTAAATCTTTGGTTTTTATTCGTTAGGTAGGTTCCGATTCAACACATTGTAGTTTCATTTTTATACCTATGATCTTGACTTTTTTATCTAGGGGATGAGTACTTAAGGGGGTTAGATTTTGATAAGTTCTTTAGTGGGAATGACACTGATGAAGACTGCACATTGTAGTCGAAATACGTATCTGTCATGGATACCAAAATTAATTAAGTGGAATTAAATGGAAGATAACCTTTTTTGCAGTTTTATTATAAAGAAGAACATGTTTTACTGAAGAAATTTATTATAATTAACCCCCAGTGGTCTCAAAAGACAATACGTTTAAGGGACCACTTCAAATAAATCAAAAAAATAATAAAAAATTAAACTACCAACCTTTTTGACACAGCCTCGATGGACATTTTTTGATGATAATAACGGTTACGGGGAAACCGTGAAAGGGAAACATTAATCACACTTTTATGTATATTTAAGGAAAGTCCATTTTCAGCTACAATCATCAATATAATTCTCAAATGACAACTGTGAATAGAATGAACGGGATTGACAGACGTCTAAAATATAAGAATTATCAGAAAAATAATATCAAAAACACTAGCGTGCACAGGCATCTGTTTAGGAGGGGCAATTTTTTTCTATGGTGCATTTAATCTGCAGATGGGGAGTACTCCAAAGTGCGTGGGAGATGGTGCTGTCCACCCACCACTGATTCCCTACTGTTTAATTTAGCTAATTTTATTTATTTTTTGCTCCGGTGGTGGTTCATCATCTTCAATGCAAACTGCTTTCAGACAGCCAATGGAATTTGGCAATTTAATCCCATCCGTCGTGAACCGTCCCAAAGTACCGCCAGTCGGGGTGACAGAAAATGATTCCGAGCATGCAACATGTTTTAAAGATGATATATAGGACAAACCCGAATTTATTGCAACGCACATAAACAGCTGTTATTTTTTAACTACAGTAAAAAATGACTTGAAATTTTCAGAGAAGATTCTTAGACGATTTTTTGTTAGTAAGACCAAGTTTCAATGGCAAACTAATGCCCACTTTTCAAGGGTATCTCAAGGGAATACAAAAGCTGATTTTAAACTTTGTACAGTTGCGAAAAAGTACATCCTCAGAATTCCATGAGGTTCTTTTCGAAATTTTTAGAACTCTGTGAGCTCTTTTGAAATTCTTCTCAGAAGTTCTCTGGAATTATTTTTAGATCTCTTCTTGACTTTTACTCTGAACACCTTGCAACTGAAATTCGCTTAGAGTTTCAAAAAAAAAACTATTCCCGGTTAGAGCTAGAGATTATCAGTACTCCCTTGAAATTTTCCTAAAAATCCCATTGGAATTTCACTCAAAATTTAATTTTCTATGTATTCTGCAGGATTCACTAGAAATTAGAAGAATTTCCAGAATTTTCTTGGAATACTCCCCAGGAATCCTTTGGAACTGTCCTCAGGATTCAGCATCCTTGAGGTTCTTCTCGGATTTTTTCAGAACTCTTCTAAGAGCTCTTTTGAAATTCTTCTCAGAAGTCCACTGGGATTATATTTAGAAATCTTCATGATTTTTTCTCAGAACACATAGGAACTGAACGAGCTAAAAATTATCCTCGGCATTTGCTTGAAATTTTGCTTAAAATTCCTTTGGAATTTCACTCAAATTTTCTTTGAATTCTCCCCAGAAATATTTTGGAACTGTCATAAGAATTCAATATCGTTGAGGTTCTTCTCGGAATATTTTAGAACTTTTTTTTCAAAACAGCAGGGTGGCCAGTGAATTTTCATTTTGAAATTCCCGGTTTTTCCCGGTTTTCCCGGTTTAAATCTAACAAAAAATCCCGGTTGTTAATATAAAACAAAAAAACAAAACAAACAAAAAAAAGATTACCAAGATTCTAAGGGCTTTAAAATTTGAGTAGTGTCTGAAACTGGAACTTTTTTTTTTCAAAATTTGTGATTAATGACAATCTTTGTGATGCAAGATTTGGAGTAAAAATAATTGAAATGTGAGATTTTGAAAAATTTTCAATATTTAAGATATGAAAAATTAAATAAATATCATACTTATGAGTCGTGGAGTCATAATTGTCGCGCTCTGAGACTTGGAAGCATTTTAAAGGTTATAACAAATTACATAACAATCAATAGAATCTAACGGACAAACCCTGGAATGTTTAGTAAATTTTAACAGAATTCACAGTGTTGATATCAAACAAATATTGAGAAAGATTCCCACACAGTTTTCGAAGGAAAAGTTTTAAGCAGATTTCCAGAATTATTCTGACATGAAAACCCTAGTAATTGTTAGATGAATTTGGAAGGATTTCTGTGGAGAAGAATGCAAATTCTAAATTAAATTGTTAGGTAATTTTAGAAGATTTAAAAAGGAGTTGTCAAAAACAAAACATTGTGGAAAGTTCCTGATGATATTTGTATGGGTATCGTGACGAAAATTAGAGATGAATTATAAGAAGAATTCTAAGAGAATTTCAGCTGTTTTGAATAGAGTTAAAAGAAATTATTGAAAATATTTTCAAAGGAATCAAAGTCTTCGGATAGGCTTAAGGGAATTCTAAGAAGCATTTCAATTAAATTCTTAGAAGGGGTTGCAAGGAAATTCCAAAAAGAATTCAACGGCAACTATTACGCGGTGTGTTTTATGGTTTATTTAAGAACAATTTCAAGATAATTCAGAGCAGAATTCCAAGTTAATTCTGGAACTCATGTCATGAGAATTTTGAACAACGAAAAATTAAACCCCCAGAAAAGAATAATTCAGTTTCGGTTTTTACAAATAGGGTTAACTACCCCATTTCCGGCCTATTAAGCACAACCCGCACTTAGTCTTTCTTAATCTAGCGCAGTTTAGCACCAAACGGATTGTTATTAATACTGATGGCCTCCAAATTTATTTACCTTTCCGTATGTACCGTAAGATTTGATAAAGAGAAACCAATCGTTGAGATATTGTCAAAAGTATAACACTGCTTCTTGACGCCAAACTCGGCCTTTGGATTCTAAACTCGGCCTAACGCATTGAAACACCATTGAAACGCCAATGAATTCACTTCGGCCTATCGGATGAAGATAAAAATTGATTCAGTCGGAGCGCTTCTTTTGTTTTTGGGAATAATGGGTGCAAACCTTCATATCACGCGTTCTCATTGACTTCGTTCCGTAGCTTATTAACTAAAGTATCGTACCAAACGCATAATTGACTTGTTAACTCAGAAATCATGGATTTATTTAAAGTTTTCTGCTCGATAGGCCCAAAATGGGCGATTAGGCCGAAGTAGTTATATACCATATGTGTTTCCAAAGTCCAGCATCTTCAATATTTTCTTTTGAGGACCATGCACTTTACATCTGAAATTGAGACGACAAAAATAAATTTACAATATTGCTGAGTGATTAAGTTCTAAAAACAATAACACGGGAAACTGAAGAAAATTATACAGCAAATAGAGCAAGACATTCATTTTGTAAAGGATCACTCTGTTTTAATGATTTATTCTGAAATTCTGATGTAAAAATTTGTTCCTATGGTATGGTTAATTAATTTTCCCGGTTCTCTCGCTGGATTCCCGGGTTTTTCCCGGTTACTTTTCAAATTCCCGGATATTTCCCGGTATTCCAGGTTTTCCCGGTTTGCTGGCCACCTAGAGAACACCTTGGAATTGAAATTCCCCTAAAGTTTCAGAAAAATTTCCTCTGTATTCTCCAAAAATTCTTCTCAAAATGCGCTTGAAGTTATCCTCGGAACTCCCTAGAAATTTTTCTCAACATCCCTTTGGAATTTCATTCTAAATTTGACTCTCTCGGTATTCTTATCTTGGAACTATCTGCAGAATTCACTAGAAATTATTCGCAGATTTTTTATGGACTCATCCCCAGATAGCTTTTCTTTTAGAACTGTCGTCAGAATTCAATAACCTTGAGGTTCTTCTCGGAAGTCAAGTTTAAGTTGTCCGGCCATTCACCAAAACGTTGTAGTTTTTCTACCAGAAATGTTCAATAAAGCTTGCCCCTCCATTCACCAGAACTGTGCAGGAATTTATAATTCAGCTGGCCTCCCATGCAGCAGATTGTTGCAAAACTTACACCAGAAATTTTCAAAAACAAACTTGCCCCCATAAAATTTTACACCAGAAAATTTCAACTGATCAGAACGATGCAAATGTTTCACCGTTAATGTTAGCTTCTCCAATCTTCTGATTGGTGCAGATTTCCTTATAGCTTGCTTGTCCTATCATTAGAATGGTGCAGGTTTTCTTCCTAATAAAGTTTGTCTCTATTTTAGACTTTTCATCATAAATTGCCAGTAAAACAGCTTCCCTCCAATCATCAGAATTGTGCAAATTTTACACTAGCAATTATTATTAAAGTTTGTTTCTATATTCAGCAGTTCAGATTTTCCACCAGAAATTTTCAATATTGCTTAATTTTAAATAAAGCTTGTGCCATCATTTATCAGACCAGTGCAAGTTTCCACCAGAAATATTCCGTTAATTTTATTTATCAGAGCAATGCAAATTTTGCACCAAATTTTTTTAATAAAGCCTGCTCCTCCATTCACCAGAACGGTGCACCATAAATTATCAGTGAAGTTTGTTTCACCATGCACCTTTGTGGTGCAATTTGCAAGCTTTGTCTCTTCATGAACCAGAATGGTGCAAATTTTCCACCATAAATTTTCAATTGATGCAAATTATGCACCAGAAAAATTAATAAACCTTGCTTCTACATTCACCACAGTGTTGCGAACTTTCCACCAGAAATTTTCAGTAAAATGTGCTCCTCCAAATTTTTAGCGTGATTCAATTTTTACACCAAAGTTTATTCATTTTGATTAGTCCCTCCATGCCCCTCCTCGATGATATTTTTGCATCGAAAATATTCAATAAAAAACTTTTTATGGGGCAATTGTCCCACCTTGCCCCACCCTGTGCACGCCAGTATTCAAAAATCGAAAATGCTTAATCACGCTGAATGATCACAACTCATTTTAGATTTCATCCTATTTTTGAATGGTACCATCGAGTATGATCGCTAGCAATTTTCCCGACTAAACTGTTCTTTGATGTGTAATTGGATATAAAAACAGTACTCAGTCATGCTATTTTTTGTTTGTTTCGTAACTATCATTATCAGATCCAATGTTGTTGAAGCCTGCAACATTGTCCATCGGCTAATTGATAATTAGCGACACCAGAATTTCATACGTAATCACCCACCGCACGTTTCAAATCAATAATTCTCTTGAACGTCGTCCTCGTCTCCATTCCACCTTCCCCGAAATCCAAATCTCGATTCAATAATCTCACAATCTGCTCCTACAGCTACTTTTTTCACACGACTTAGTGCCGTCGTCTCGTCGTTGTGCGGTCGGTCACCGATCCAAAAGTGGCTGCAGTTCGTCGTCATCCAGCATCGATATCATTAGCCAAACTACAAGACACGCATCTGCAACACCATACCTACGATCGGGCGGCTCATCATAATCGTCTTGATCATCATCACCATAAACAAGCTCGGATTCGCTCTCCACCGCTACCACCTCTCCATCAGCCGCCGCAGATTGCACCTAATTCAGTGCCAGCCAGCGGTCCAACCGGTAGCATCATTCTATTAATCAACACGACTCTGCTGGCATTTTCCTCCCCGCATGTCCCTCTGTTTTGACTCTAACATTTGAACTAAAACGCATGTTTTCTACTACCACCGATATGATTTTCCTCCTCTGCCCCTGCTGAATGATTCAAGAACGACGAAGCCAGCGGACTTGAGGTAGCAGCAACCGTGAAGCCATTACATAAACTTTACAAGATGCGATCGAGCCTTCCCACCTTGTGGAGCTTAGGCTCCAATCAACCCACGCCGTGTACCTGTCCAACCAATATCATATCATGCCTTGGATGCTACCAGGAAAGGTGCCGATGATATGGGATTATAATTTTTCCCTCAAATTAATTTACAGCCATCGAAGGTTTTGATATATGGCCGCACCGATCTACTCTAGGCAAAAAGGTGCTTGAGAGCTCTTCTGCCGCGGTGAACTACCGTTTGCTGGGTCAGGATGGGCTGAGATTTGATCGCGCACTGTAGATCATTCGCAACTGTACGTGTGTAATTTATCGGTACAAGAAGCGATCCCGTTGGTCAGTTGGTGTTGAAAAGGCTCCTTTACTACACGGAAAAGGCCGACCCAATACTTTCGAAACATAAATATGAACAATCGATGATTTATTCCTACAAACCAAATCCAAAACCACACAGCACAATTGCGCGTGCAAAAAATTGGCAATCCACATCCAGTTAGGCAATCGACCGCCACGTGACAAACGGATCAAGTCCAATCAAAATGCCACCGAAAATCCTGATGCGTTCCCACCGAACCGGGTGACCTCTTTTCGCACTCGACGGTGCACTTGGAGAAGTAGGTACCCACCGTCCCACCCCAAGAGGATAAGCGTGATTCAAATGGTTCAACATGCACGACTCGCTTCGCGGAGACTACCGAATGGGACTATGTTGCATCAGTCAGGTCTCTCCGCGAGCGTGTGCTTTTCGGTGATAAATGACTTTTAGATAATCTGACCGCGCGGCGGTCACACTCTGACTGGGTACGTACCCTACCCAACATGAGTCAGAGTCCTCAGGTAGTGTAGCGCGGTGCAAACCTTTGCTACTGATCGTTTTTATTTATCGTTCATCGATAGGCTCGTGTCGTATGCAAAGTCGTTTACATAGTTTTTTTTTTATTTTTCGGTGTTTCGAGCTGGAAGGCTTTGTTCTGCTCCTCACTTCCCTTGAGCCAACCTCGCAACCATACAAGCGGGGAGCATTGGAAAGGTGCTGCCGCAGTGAAGATTCCTTTCTCTTGCGGTCTTGGTACCTATAGAGATGAAGATGGCCATGGGCATACAACAGTTTCTGGTAATCGGTCATTCAAGGAGGAACAAGTCCCGCCGAGATAACGATTTCCTTGTAGATACAATGCTCACTTTACAAGTACGCATGGTGCATTACGGTTGTGAGCTGCTGGGTTTCAGGTAGAGCGGAAAGCCAATTGTGTTTTGTTAGCTGAATAATGTCTTAATGCCATTTGGAGAATGTCTACGGTTGAAACAAAATTCGTAAAATTTTAATTAATGATGTTCATATTTTTCATGTTTTTTTAATGTTTCTCATAGTGAGTCGCAACCGACCAAAGTTTAAGAACCACTGGTCTAAGCTCTATATTCAAGACACAATTTTTAAATTATGTGTCATATTTTATCCATTCAAATCGGCAAACATCATTTCCATCGCAAATTATTGACCACTTATGGCCCGTAAACCAACATGTCATAAATTCTGATTCTAATCACCCACGGTAAATTGGTTGCACAAAACATGCAGTGACATTCTCGATGCAAACAAGCACGTGTGGACCCCCCTAGAGGCGATTTTAATGACCATCGTTGACAATTTACCTGATAACCAATCTACATATTCAAATCTGATCCACTGTCTCATCATCAGCAGTAGCCGCAGTGAATCATCTTCTATTTTTGATCATCTCAATCTAAAAAGTTGTGGGAATTTCAGTTTCCTTGGGTGTGACATTTCAGCAAATAAACTGCCTCCGGCTTTGAGCTCTGCACCGCTGGATTTTGCACAATGAGATTTGCGAAAAAAAAGAAAACTGGAGCAACTAAAAGTCCTTCAAAAGTGTTATCGCACCATACTCATCCATACTCAGCGCACCACAGAAGGGAAAGTGACGGTGAATCCTTATGGTTTCTTTTTGTTGTCTGCGCTGTTAAATGCTCAATCTTGTTTACATGAAGTTATTAAATCAAATTTAAAAGATGAATTACTTGTGGCTTTTTTGGGGTTTCTTATTAACGATTTTCTTGTTTTCTGCGGTCTGAGGAGATCTTCATAGTCAGTTCAGTCTCATTAGGTACGCATGCGGAGGGGAGGGATTTCAAGTTGTTCTGGTGGTTACGGGTGGCGTGGAACGGAGTCTCGCTTCGACACCGTTGTGGCGTGAATCTGTAAAACAGGCTCGGTATGTCCAGCAACTGCAGAAGACATTGAGTAAGCGAAGAGAAATAAGCCACTCGGGATTGCACACCGAAGCGCGTGGGGTAAAAGCTGGTAGTCATGCATTTTGGGGCTATATTAAGGATCGGATGTGATAATGGTATTACGGGCTTTGAACTCGTTTGGTTTATGGAGCATCGATTTTGCCATTGCCGTAAAATTGTGCCAGCGAAGACAAGGGCAGAAGCAGGAACTTGGTGGAGCGACAGAGGGTGGCATTTAATGGTGGAATCAGATGTTCGCATTCGGATGGTTTTGCTTATTCTGAGAGAGGTGCCCGGACGAACAAGTTGCGTAACCTGCTCTCGTGACATTTCGAATCTGGGATGAAAGTGAAAGAAGCCTCAGAATGATCCCGCACCGTGCCTTGCCCTCACAGGGGCCAACAGTTGGTGGAATTGGCTCGTGCGAACTAGTTTAAGTGATTAAGCAGCTTATAAATTTTGACAGTTCCTTTTTAGGCTTGAAGTGAAGCCGGCGGGCTAGCCTCTTCCATGCTCTTGCGTGCACAAATGAGACCATCAAGAACACAATGGACCCCGATTTGCAGAAGGACGATCGGTTTCTCAGGAGGCATGCCAGTGGAACATAATTGGAGGCACTTTATTGGGTTACTTTTGACATTCTGAACCTGTTTGCTGATAAATTTAATTCATTTACGGCTACGGCATGTGAGAATCGAAAGTAACGGATTTCTTTGTACAGCAGATGGCCATCGTTCAAGTTAGAGCGGATAATGGATATGCAAATCGGACGACAAGTGGCAAGTTGCACGGTAGCATCCCTACTTTTGAATTTACTGGAATTTGTATTTGTCCAGTTAAATTTAACCCAGAGTTAAAATTAGTTTGAAACTTATACACGCTGTAAAAATTAAGCATTCATTGAGAGTTCTTAATGCTTAGCACTCTATATTATACCGAAGTAGAATACATTAACATTAAGGATTAAAGGCTGTCAAATAATGATTAAAATATGATATTCAATGATTATTAAATGTGAATAATAAATAAATTTAATATCTCAAGAATTAATGATTGTGATTAATGAATAGACCCAAAATTTACAATGATTTATGATTAAAACACTATTGTGCGATTTATGGGCTTAGGGATAAAGGTTGAAAGACAGAAGTCGAACGACAGAAAGTCTAAAGGCAGAAGGTCGAAAGACAGAAGGTCGATAGACAGAAGATCGAGAAACAGAAAGTTGAAAGACAGAAGGTCAAGAGGCAGAAAGTTGAAAGACAGAAGGTCGATAGACAGAAGGTCGAAAGACAGAAGATCGAAATACAGAAGGTTAAATGACAGAAGGTCAAAAAACAGGAAATCGAAAGATAGAAGGTCGAAAGATAGAAAATCGAAACACAGAAGATCGAATGACAGAAGGCCAATATACAGAAGATGCGTGCTACCCTCAGGTGTAACTTCCATACCAAATCTTTATTTGGATAGTTTTCCATAAGATCAGTGCCTTAGCATTGTACAAAAGTTGACATTTCATCAATCAACGTTGATTACAAAAACTTGATGAAAATTGGCTTATATTAACACGTGTGTGTAAGACCGTCACCCCTTGGGGTAAGACCTTCATCCAAAAGGATAAGACTGAAACTCTTCATCTTAGCTCTGTTTTTACCTTTTTTTTCTCTTCGAAATGACGTAACGACTTGCTGGGGGAGGGGCTCAGCCCTCTGTAACTTATTGTGATATGAAAAAAAAAAAAATAAAAGCGTTCTCATATCACTTGAAAACCCTACTATGAAAATTAGGTATTAGGTAGCGGTACATTTGAACCAGCCCTCAAGGAAGATCTACTAGATGACCAAAAACCCAGATTGACTATGAACTGTCCTGTAGTTTAAGGATTTTTGTTATGTGTCAAAAACCACGAGATTGTCATTTGGTTCTTCTTTTTAGTTTAGACCCCGAATGAAAAGAAAATTGAAATATGTTCAATGTTTATTTGTAATATTCAAATAATTCTGTCTTAACATGACTTCAATGATACAAAAAACTCAAGTAAAATACTTATTGATAACAAAACATACAAACAACGTTGAAATCTTGCAACATTATGTGTTGATCAATTTTTTACATGAAGTACAAGTTGTCCATCCTTTTTCAATTGCAGAACTCGAGAAACAAACGCCGCATATATCGCATAATGAATCCACCACATTACTGTTGATCGTTTGGCGCTTTGATGATCTTTTGGTTGGTGGTTTATGGCCTTTCTTGATGGATGAAATATCCGTGGTAGCTTGTGCATCAATTAAACCTTGACGATGACGATCTGAAGTTATCTCCGCAGTCTTTTCTGCTTGACGTTTTCCCTTTGTAGCACGTGGAGTGTTCATTTTTGGTAGTGGCAGTATTTTCTCTGGAGAAATCGTGAAGGAAGACTCTGCAGACTGCTGAGTCTGACTTAAATCCATAGTGTCATCACCATCACCAGCCACCTGTAATCAGTAAATCCAAACACATTAAGCAACTAACGATACAGACAAAATGGTTGCTACAACTACCATGACAAAATCGCTCTGTAACATAGTTCGATCGGAGTTGTAGAAGGGTAATGATATATTGCTTGCCTGCTTTGTTGCAATATACACGGATGAGGACATAGCTTGATCTGAATCGATAAAAGACATAACACAAAAAATCCCACTAACACACGTGTATCATCTTCGGCTTTACTTCGTGAAGCAGTTTGCCAACAATTTGCTCGTTTCCTTCTACCTCCCCGAGTGAGCTGTGTCATGAAAAAAACCCGAATTTATCCACCTATGCACAGTGGTTTAAAAGTGCAAATTCGTGAACTTAATTGTTTTCTGAGATGTACGTACGTTTTAGCATTAAGGTGTCTTCAAAAGATTTTCATAGTTCTGGATTCCGCACCTTTTGGAATATTCACCTTAATTTTTCTTAAGGTGCAACTGCACTTCAAAAAACTAACTTTTTTATATTAACAGATATCGAGATGATGTCTTGTACAAATTTGTAGGGCTTTCAATTTCAAGAAACTTTGCTGAAGACATCAAGTTGCCATGACTTCATTGTATGAAGATATAAGAGATTATTTGCCAGTTGCACCTTAAAATCAGTTGTTTGAGTTTTTCTATGTCTTATTCACGTTGTATCTCTTTGGTGTATTCTGCAAAGTTTTAGATAATATCTAAACACACAACTTTTCTCAAGACACCAAAGTGCTATGATTTGATTAACGAGAGATACAGTGATTTTTAAGCAAAAATCACCCTTTTTCAAAAAGCTATAACTAAGCTGGCCGCAAATTGCCGCACTTGCAACAAGTTTCATTTGAAAGCTCAGAATTTGTATTTGAAATGTTGTGGAGATCATTAGTATCCGTTAGTATCCTGGAAACTGTGGTGGATTTTAGTAAACAAAGATTTAAGATTTTTGTATGGGGCTATTCAAGTAAAAACGATATTTTGCTAACTAACAATGGTCTTGATTTTTTGTTTAATTTCTAGTTTGTTTTTACTTATTCTAAAGTAACTTAAAAGTAAAATAACATGTTAAACTAATCCAAACATAAAACCAAAGTAACAATTAAAAAATTCTGATAAACAAATTAAACTTCAAAATCATCTGAAACATCATGTTCCTCCTCCGAATCCATTTCTTCTCCATCATCTAAGCTCAACAAGAACTTTGCGTCTTGAGACAAATTTTTTGTCTCCTTTTTGGGGCTTTTCCGCATGCTTGAGATTAGTGGATCTGAAGACACTAGCAAACGGCGAATCAAATCAAGATTCAACATCGTTCTGGAACATTTTCTAGTGTGGTCTCGGCGGTATCGTTTGAGGTCTTTATTCCTCGATTCCTGTGCTTCTTCGGAAAGCTGATAGGAACCGTGAAATGATTGATGACCTGGGCACCATGAATCAGGATTTTATGCACTGAAGCTGGCATGTAGTACCAGGGGTATAGGTCCACTAGATACTTTGCTGTTTCAATGCAATAACTAGAAAACAGTTCCGTGTTGATTTTGTGCCCTTACGCTAATACCTAAGAATATTGTATTGTTTGTATGTACATCTGGTTTTTCAGTATTCCATTTTATTACCTGTAATATGGTACCACATCGTTCCAGTGCTGTCACATCCAGTCCAGTTATTGCAGCTGTTTTCTTGGGATCGGAAAAGAAACGTCGGGCAGTATTGCCGTCGTTGGACGTTCCAGATCCTCCAGGCTTAGGCTTGTCAACAATCAGGCCAGTTTTCACTTTGAACCGTTTTTGGATTTGATTCTTTCTAATCTTCATGGCTTGAACATTCTGTCCTCTTACCTGCCATTTTTTAATTTCAAGTCGGTAAGACAAGTGAAGAAAGTATTCCATAAAGCTATAAAATATTGATATTGTATCAAACCATAATACTTAACACTTAATTTTAATAAATCTCACCGGATCCAGGCATGCAAAGTTGAAAGCCCAAACTGGAAAGCATCGCTGTTCTCCACGCGTTCAGTTACTGAATCAAGATTGTTCATCAATTTCGGGGTTGCATTACAAATATAGCAAGTTTGTGACGATTTGTTGCCCGTAACAGCATTGCAGACCTTTCCGTCTACCATTGTCAAAACCATCTCATAGCGCACAATAATGGTACGGCCTTCTACCGTAATTACTGTTGGAACAAGCTGGTCAATCTGATTCTCTATATGTTTCTTCTCGTTGATTGATACTTCCGTAGTTTCACTCACGAGCTGAATCCTCACAGGTCTACAGAATCGGGTTGATGATGGTCGGGGATTTTGGAACAAAACTTTTCCGTTTACATCTGCCTTAATAGGAACTAAGGAAGTAATAAACATATTTGAATCACTAGATTCTCCGTCGTCATTATCAAATTTTTGTTTGTATTCCGCATGTCCGCTGCTGCCATCGAATCCCCATTTTACCAAAAGTACAACCTGAGGAAAATAAATTATTGGTTCAAAGTCTCTATAATGAAAATAAAAAAGGTACAACCTGCTTGAGCTCGTCATCTGAAAAATCTTCAAGATGCTCCTTGTTTGCCAAAACAATCCTACTTGAGGTATGGTCCAAAAGCTTTTGAAGATTTACTTCGGCATTTTTTTCATCAACCATAATAAATTGATCTTCCGGATAGCACTGTTTCTTGGCATAGACAATTTTGTTGTACGACGGGTAAATATTCACGTTTCTCAGTTTTGCTTCTCCTTGGATTTTGAGGTATTGTGACTTGGCATCTATGATCATTGCTAGTGCTTCCAGGTCAGAATACTGTAAGGGCTGCTTCTCCTGAGAATTTCTCCACGAAACAAGTATCTTTGATGCTCGGGTAGGGGTTGTCATTGTTGCTTCCTTCACTACTTTTGCCGCATCTACGGATCCACCTTCACGCAACTTCATTTGAGTAGCGTAAGTCAAGTTGCTAACGGAATGACCCCGTCTTAGATACGCAGTCTTTCGGCGTTTTACAGCATCAGAACTATCTCGTAAAGGTGTCGTTGTTCTACCTCGGCTTGTTGAAGGAAGTTCAGAGAGCAAGAGAGTGGGACGATTGAAGGGTTTTTCGAAGTAGCGGATATTGCATTTGATCATTTTTGTCTCGGATCGGTGGAACTTGCGATAAAGCTTTTTAAAATATTTGCCAATCGGTAACAGAGCCTTCTCCACATCATCTCTATTTAAATCGGACTCGTCAATGTTGTACGCTTTATACACTTCTTGACTCATTTTTCGAACTTTTTCAATTTCACTTCCTTGGGTTTCCTTCCAGAGTTGCAGCAACTTACGCTTATCAATTTTAACTGAACAAAAAAGTTAGCATGTTCCTTCAATGTTTCACAATTTTCAATAAGTTTTACGAAGATTAAAATCAATACCTGATGAATAATTGGACATTTTCGATGGATGTTTCTTGAAAACGATGTTCTGATCTTCTCTTGGTACTTGAAATGCAGTAACAGGTCTTATGACAGCAGCCGACAAACTATTTTTTTTTTTCAAATAAAATATATAGTTGCTTTGATCATTTTTCCTCCTTAAAAACAAATTACAGTCGAATCTCCCTAGCTCGATATCAAAGGGTCCATTGTGTAAGAGAGGATGTCAAAATCTTTTTATATTAAAAACATCACTTTTAAATTTTTATATTAAAAACATCACTTTTAAATTTAAGTTTCCAGGATACTAACGGATACTAATGATCTCCACAACATTTCAAATACAAATTCTGAGCTTTCAAATGAAACTTGTTGCAAGTGCGGCAATTTGCGGCCAGCTTAGTTATAGCTTTTTGAAAAAGGGTGATTTTTTGCTTAAAAAGCATTGTATCTCTCGTTAATCAAATCATAGCACTTTGGTGTCTTGAGAAAAGTTGTGTGTTTAGATATTATCTAAAACTTTGCAGAATACACCAAAGAGATACAACGTGAATAAGACATAGACAAACTCAAACAACTGATTTTAAGGTGCAACTGGCAAATAATCTCTTATATCTTCATACAATGAAGTCATGGCAACTTGATGTCTTCAGCAAAGTTTCTTGAAATTGAAAGCCCTACAAATTTGTAGAAGACATCATCTCGATATCTGTTAATATAAAAAAGTTAGTTTTTTGAAGTGCAGTTGCACCTTAAGAAAAATTAAGGTGAACATTCCAAAAGGTGCGGAATCCAGAACTATGAAAATCTTCTCAAGACACCTCAATGCTAAAACGTACGTACATCTCAGAAAACAATTAAGTTCACGAATTTGCACTTTTAAACCACAGTGCTATGGTGTGATCAGACCCTTTTTACTTATTCAAGTTTATTTATTTTATTGTCATTATCAGTGACCAAGCCCCCCACCCCCGTGTCATCCAGTGACGCTACGCCACTGCCTGGGGGTACCCGGAATATATCCGGGTGTAGTCTATTTGGTGAGGCTACCAATCACCTTATTAATGGGTTTTAATTCAATTCATATTCAAGCAACTTCCCCGGGGTACCCGGAACATGTCCAAGTGTGTCCAATGTGGTCTGGAACACTTAACACGACTTGTATTGATCTTATTTTTGAATTCTGTAGTAATTTGATGTGTCGCATGATGGTTTTAATACGTTTTCCGTTAAATCCAGCGTGAAGGCCCATATTCACCGGATCTTATTCCGGCCATATCTCCGGAACCAGTTCACCGATTCCAAAACCGTTCAATAGCGTTCAATAAGACCCCAAGACCTATCATTTGGCGCCGAGTTTGTCCAAATCGGTTGAGCGGTTGCTGAGAAACGTGAGCGCATTCATTTCGTTACATACACACACACATACACACATACACACATACACACATACACACATACACACACACACACAGACATGTTCCGATCTCGTCGAGCTGAGTCGAATGGTATATGACACTCGGCCCTCCGGGCCTCGGATCGATAGTCGGTTTTTCAAGTGATATCTATACCCTTCTTTGTAAGAAGGGTAAAAAGGTAGAAGATTATATCATTATTGCTTTTCACTTCTGACAAAGTGTTATCATTCGGTTCGTTGATCGCTTGTCATTTTGTCATTTGGAGATATTTTTGATTCCTTGCCTGTAACCGGCACTGGCTCTGTACTCGGTAACTCTTGATCGGTAGCCAAAGATGGCACGAAAGAATTCTCATCAAAAACGTATCGGTCATATGGCCACAATCCACATATCTTGAAACCATTTACTACTGTTGGTATTGTAAGCGGTACCCAATCGCCCCATAATATCATACCCAACAAACAATTTCAGCTGATTAACGGCAGAATAAGCAATTTTTTAGCTCAAGAAGCATATTTTTTCCTGAATAAGCTCTTATTCTACTTTCAATGTTTGTTCAATGTCAGTACTGATGATGTGTTCAGGTTTTGATCGCATGAATATTTCTGCAGCACTTAAATAATATGATTTGAAGGAGGCCATGAACGGGACGTGGTGGGAGGACCAGAATCGTTACATGGTTTTTGCGGGCTTTTTCAGTTACAGCCAAATTCTTAGTATGCGATGAATGGCCATCTACCAAGAGCAAAGCAGGATTAGCTTCTGAAGCATGTATGAGGTTAAGCTAGAGGTTAAGGATGTGATCAAACCAAGTTTTGAACACCTCGATGGTCATGTAACCTGTAGGGTTGCACGCAAACTTGGTTTCGGGTGGTGCTCCATGTTTGAGAGCATCATTCATTCGAGTTCTGGGAAATATGACAAACGGCGAAAGGTATTGGCAGTTGCTGACATACTCATAACAACGGTGGTTGTCTCTCCTCGATCCGCTGACGAAATAATCCCAACCTGTTTTTTACCTTTCAGGACTGCTATTTTCTTCTTAATAGGGGGACCTGTAAATAAACATAAGAACGTGTCAAAACACATTTAAAGAAACTGTTATCTAATAAAACATACCGTGAAGATAGCCGTTTCATCAGCATTGAAGATCCGGTCCGGAGAAAACTTCATCCTTCCGAGCACATCTTCGTACATTGAAAAAAAAAAGACATTGACCGAAACCTTGTTGAAGGCTCTAGCCCTTGCAGCTGATGTAGCTTCTGCCTTCCTGATTGAAATTTTTGGATTTCGGTTTAAAAATCTAGTCAGTCAATCACGCCCTGTCATTTTCTTCTGCACATTGAATGGATGAGAAATACTTCGAATGCTAGCTCTCTTACGTCTTCCATTGTTATCCCGTAGAATCGACTTTCAAGGTCAAGTAAATGCTGTAACAGTTCTACTTCCTGGTCTGAATTGAAGACGGTCTCTGTTGGTCCTAGCTTTGATTTTGAAAACCTTGCCTTGGACGTGGTCTGGTAGTGTGCTCTTTGGGATTCCAAAAGCTTCACAGTTTGGAGTTTATTATCGATTGCGTCCTTCGCAAGGCTGAGCTGCTCCTGGCTCCAACTTCCACGAGAGGTTTTTCTTTTGTAGTTACGTGGCATCTATTAGATAAAATAGACAGATTGATTTAACATCTTTAGGATATTCAAAGAGCATGCCCACTCAGCGAGTGACTGGCTTATCCCAATCGGTGAGTGATGGTCATACCCCAACGGCACAAATTTTTATAAACAACGCGATAATCAATTAATTATTGCTCAAACTTACCTTTAGTTGGAATTCGATGATAGTTAACATGGCAGGCGAAAATATGTAGCGGTACAAAACAGAATTCTTAACTTTGTTTGTTATTATTTGTTAAAATTCTGTCAGCAAAAAATTACATCCGAATGCGTCTGGACGATGCTCATATTTGTTTTGATTGATTTCTTTGCATTTGACAGTTCACAGTGGGTCCAACCTGTCTCAAAATGTCAACAATAACAAGACTAACATGGGCTGTGCTCATATTTTTTTCAAAAACTGTTTTCATGTAAAAATGCAGGGGTGATGGGTTTACCCCCAGTTCCCCTACCGAACTTGACCATGTTTTTTTTAATCCCATGCAAAACTAATCTAATTTAAAAATTATTTAGAATAATTGGAAATTAAGCTACAATAAAACATAGGTTCAGTGTGCCACTTACGGCATTATTGCTTCAGCTTAACTCAAAGTTTTAAAAAAAATCTTGGGCTTATTTCCATAGATATATGGCAAAATCAACGATCTAAACTTGCTTCAAAATAAATTTGGTAAAGAATATAAAATAGATAAATTTATGATAGGGCCAATTAGAGGACCAATGGTTCACTTACCCTATTAGTTTTTTTTAATATTTTCATGATTGATTGCCACGCTATTAAAATTTGTGAACAAAAATCAAATACCTTTTCATCCAAATTGATAAAAGCATTGAAATTAATTTATGTGAATTCAAACTTCTTACCAACATCCCGATTTCTAGAATATTTAAGCGTTTGGAATTTGTATGCCATTTTGGAAATTCTGATAATGTTGACATTTTTAACCATTTTCGGCGTATTTACTACCATTTCGACGATTCAATGAGAGTTGTCGGATTCAAGATTATCATAAGAGTTGTCAGGTCATCTTAGTAATTGTATGGCCACTTTTTGGCGTAAATAGTGTTTAAAAGCCATTTAGATAGTAATAAGCTAGGGATGGAATTCAATTTTGAAATCTGTGTAGGGGAAAGCACTTTTTGCAGGCAATCGGTAAATAATTTTAATTGTCGTAGCAACAGTTGCACATTCATGCAATTTTAACAGATTCGTAGAAAAATTTCCTATCGTTGTGCGTATTAAGAATTAAAATCCATCATCTCTGGATCAAAATCAGACCACTTTCATGCCGCGACCAACTTTGGATTCTGAAAATACTCTTTTACAATTTTATGGTGGTCCTAAAAAGGACCGTTTTGTCGTGATAATTGAGTAATACTGAGCTAATAGGGTGTTCAACACAGATGAGGCTAGTGAGCTGTATGTTGTTTGGAACGAGGGTGACACGCTTTACATAGATGGCCCACAGCGACTCACGAAGATGGATCCCGATCAGTAGCGAGGCTTCTTCTTTCTTCTACGGTGAATGGACGCTCATGTGGGCGTTGTGTAAATGTTCTGCTACTGCTGCTGACGAGCGACCGGAAACCACCACACACGGTGTTCAACTAAGCACCGTTCAGTAAGACCGGAAGGAATTCGATTTTTAAATCAGTGTTAGGGAAAGCGCCGTTTGCAGGCAATCGGTGATAATTTTGATCACTATTTCAACAGTTGGACATTTGCGTAATTTTCAATAGTGACCTATTTAAGATCATTAAACTTTAAAATTAAAATCCATCCGCTATTGACAGACTTATATGTGGTCAAAACCTGACCGCTTTTCGTAATGCGGTCGATTTTTGTTTTTTTTTTTTTTAAATTGCACCCCCAATATGTTGCCGAAAGACGTAATCCTACGTAAAAAAAACTCAATGGAAAACCTAAGCAGATTTTTGAGAAAATCAGAAAGAAGACCTTTGAAGGATTCCACGAGAAATAATAAGGGAAATTAGGCACAGAAAATACTTCAAAGCTACTAAACTTCTCTGAATGAAGTTCCTTGAACTTCTTTAAATTTCGGCATCGGCATGATCCAGAATTCAGAAACAAATCAGGGTTCTGAAATAACTTGAAACTTGCAGACATTACCATAAATGTTTAAGTATACTGTCATGCATCAGTCATATGCATAAAATTAAAGTATTTATTTACAAATTACTGGCTGACCAGTGGACCGGGAAATCTGGTAAAAATCCGAGAATTTAAAATAACCAAGACGTATCGAGAAAAATTTGCTTCTTGCCTTAAATCAATTCAAGACCCTCAAGCGGCGCCGGTTGTGTAGTGGTAAGCGTGATTACTTCTCACCCCAGCAGACCTGGGTTCAATCCCATTAGGCGCCGCCGGGATGCTCTGAGGCATAACATCTTTGATCACGCTTTTCCTCGGGAAGTAAAGTGGTTGGTCTCCGGTTCATGAGTTGATAGGTCGATTGGAAGGATTCAGGTATGGAAGCTGCCTCCCTGGCATCGGTAACATTGGTGCTCAGCACGGAAAATAAGATCGACGGAAAACCAATCTAGACTCTTAGACTAGACCATTAAGAGGATTTTGATGAAATTTAAAAGGATGAAAATAATTATAAGTAGGGGAAATGGATCTAATGTCGTGTTCATCTAGATAAAATGAATAAATAGCAGATTTTTAGCGATAGCCGGCGCCGGTGGTGTAGTGGTAAGCGTGACTGCTTTCTAACACCCCAATGGGTCTGGGTTCAATCCCAGCCGAGGTCGGTGGGATTTTTCTGAGGCATAAAAATCTCTGGTCACGTCTTCCTTCGGAAGGGAAGTAAAGCCGTTGGTCCCGGCCCATGTGTGTTGAATGGGTGCGATATCCTACGCAGGTGTGGAAGCTGCCTTCCTGTACATTCGATTGTCGTCAATGGATGGCAATCGATGTCCGTCGGTGATTGGCACTAGATTGCGGAACAGAGACCGACGTTAAATAAAGAAAAGAAAGAAAGATTTTTAGCGATGAACCCAATATTAGATCCATAGGCCAACATTAGAGCCATATCCTCTATTCCAAATAAGTTCTTAGAAGAATTTCTAGAGTTCTAATGATAATTTCAAGTAATTTCCGAGGGTACGTAATTCGGATGTTAGTTTTAAAATTATTCTGCGGCAAATTTGAAGGTAATTCTAAAAATAATTTCTAATGAATTCTCAAAAGAGTTCCTTCGTAATTATGATAAAAAAAAACATTAAAACTTTAAATAAAACTTAGAAGATTTTCAAGGGAATTCCAATGAAGAACAAATGTAGTTCTAAGCAGAACTTCAAAACATATTTGAGGTGAATGGTAGGGAAATAATATAAAGAATTCAAGCGATTTGTAAATAGAATTATGGATGGAGGTTTATATGAATTCTTGGAAGAATCATTTAAAAATCACATACAGTCAAGATTCCTATAGTGCGGATTCGTTCTTGCCGGATTCCTATAGTACTGATGCCACTGAATTCCAATACTACGGTCGATCCGGCATTAACGAATACACGTTCCATATGGGATTTGAGCTCATTAGGACCAAACACTGATTGTATGGCAATTTAAAGAGATAACTTCCTGATGTCTTTGGAGAAGTTGTTAAGCAGATAGTTGGCCACCTTTTGGTAAGAGTTAGTTTTCGGCAGGACACAAGTCTGGTCCTGTGGAAGATCTGGAACATCCGTAAAACTGGTCAATTAATGAAACTGATCCTAGAGCTCCGCGGTTTTTTAGAAACCACTCATAGACTCACAATAAATTCGGAGAAATGACCAGCAAATAGACGCTAAGACCACAGGATGGTCCACTTGAAAATCCGGCACATTCGTAAAAGTGGTCAATTCATGAAACTGATCCTAGAGCTCCGTGGTTCTTTCAAAACCATGCATAAACGTTGTATCAGAAAGAATTCGGAGCTGTGGTCGGAATATGGACCCTGTGGGCCACTTACTCATCGACCGAAAGATCGAGAAAAACCGTAAAAGTGGTCAATTCATGAAACTGATCCTAGAGTTCAAAATGAATTCAGAGTTGTGTTCGGAATATGGATACTGGAGACTACGGGATGGTCCACCGGAAGCTCCGGAACATCCGTAAAAGTGGTCAATTCATGAAACTGATCCTAGTTTTTTAGAAATCACTCATAGACGTCTTATCACAATAAAATCAGAGTTTTGACCAGAAAATTTAAACTGGGCACCACGGGTTGGTCCATTAAAAGATCCGGAACATCCGTAAAAGTGGTCAATTCATGAAACTAATCCTAGAGCTCCATGGTTTTTCAGAAACCACTCATAGACTTCATATCAGAATAAAATCGGAGTTGTGTTCGGAATATGAACTCTGGAAACTACGGGATGATCCATTGGAAAATCCGAAACATCCGTAAAAGTGGTCAATTCATGAAACTGATCCTAAAGAAATTCCGAAAAATTCTGTGTACAGCAGAAATTGTTATTCTAGTGTCTAACGATCGAGATTGAGGGAAATCTTCAATGAATACCTGGAGAGAAAATTGGGTTCATTCAGCAAAAGAAGGAGAAATTATCTAGAAGGGAGAAAAGATAGGACCGGGTATGTAGAGTTTTAGCTTAAGCATCATACGCATTTACAGTAGAGAGAGTATGGGAGAGTGTTGTGTATTGGTTTGATATGTAGAAGCAGGGCATATAGTAAGTGTGCGTGTGAATGTGGATGGTTAGTGTGGGATAGGGAATGGAAAATAGAGTTCTACAAACCAGATCTCACGAACACCAACGTATACTGTACAATTCTGAATTCCAATTAGCAAGTCAGGGTTGGCACTCGTGGAGGGTGGAGGAGCTGTGGAGGTGATGATGGTTTCGAGAATTAACCGATTTAACACGGTGAGGTGTGCGGGTGCAGTCTTGGAATGTATTGGCATTGTAAGCAAATTATTTTAATAAAATATGGTTGATGATACGTTAGTAGAAAAAAATCAGGGCTACTCAAAAGACATATGATATAGAAAAAATATTTCTTATCAGATTTTAGTTGTTTACATAGATGTAAGCTTTTCTACCACTATAGCAGCAACCAGAATTAAATAGAATGCTCCATCTGAAAAATAAAAGCGATTTAGGATCGCACTCGAGTACCTCCCCGTGGGAGGTTTTGAGGCCGTCATCACTTCCATGGTTCTTCTTTTCTCCACGGGTGCCGGCTTTGATTTGCCAATTATCAGTGCAATTCTCGTTTTAGCCATGAGTGAGTGTTTGGTTCGTACCGTGCATGCGTAGGGTTTTATTTAATTTGTGTTTAATTTTGTCTCAATAGACGGTTCTAAAAGCAAACAGAAAATTATCGCGTAACTTTTCAGAAGGACCAATGTAACATATCCGCCATTTTCCACCATGAATCCATACATTTTGCAACACTATTTTACCGTAGACAGTAAGTAATAACGTTGAAAATTCGGTAGAAACGGTAAAATCACAATTTTATTTTGAAATGAATGCTAAAATATATATGAAAAAAAAAATCACATAGGACGTTTTGACTAATCAAGTTGTACATCGGACATGTTACATTGGTCGATTTCTCTAAATGACGTTTTGTTATAAATGATACTAGATTTCCTACCACATATTTCGGAGTGGAGTGCCTGACTTTAGATTGGTTTTCCATGCCCCGCCTCTTGAAAGTGAGCAACCTGTCATCAGGGCTCTACATTTTCGAAGCTCTAAAATGAACTCGTGTTTTTTTTTTCTCTCATACATACGTGTTCGACGCTTCATTTCTATAACGCCTAGCTAGACTATCAGCACAGAACAGAAGGAGAAGTGCAAACAAATCGGTGAATCAAAAAGTGGTTCATTTTTCTGCTCAACAAGCGATGTGTTGTGGTAGCGTTCCACACGGGCTTTCTATGTGCACTCATACTATATCATGCTGCCTATATTAACTGCAGGCAGGAGATGCCTTCTACCGCTAGGTGCGCTAGTGTTAGCAAATAACAAGTGGAGCCACTTTCTGAACCTAAGTTCCACTCCTGTGCTATCAGCTAGAAATGATAGTGAAAAAGAAGCACGCTTAGAAGGAAACGCTGGCTGTGGAACTTCTCGTCGTTGCTTTGCTCATCGCTTTCAATGTAACTAACGTCGATTTTCTAGTTAAACGAACCTCATTATGGCTTTCAATCCCCTTTCACGAACACTCTATCACCGATATTTCAATTTGTTTAAAATGCGTTATGTCCCGTTTTTGATCATTTTTTTTAGATAAATATATGGATGGAAGATAAATTAAAAATATTACGTGTAATCTTCACGTGTTTTCACGTGAGAAATGCTTTAAATGTGTTATTTCATTTTCCGTCATATACGTCATGAAACCTCTGTTGATGTGTTTCATGAAAGAGAAAACTATCAAAGTCGAGCGCTCTTTCGCTCATCCGTTTCACCGAAGCTTGAAAGGAAGACCAATGGTGCGACGGGAGAAAGAGAGACAAGCGATTGAACATTTGTTTGTGCACGCCGACTGAGGTTCTAGAATGCTGCGAAGCTGTTCGACTTTAACAGTCGATTGAAGCTGATATTGTGACGCCCTGCCTGTCATAATAGGCAGCCTAAATTCCGAATTTTCAATCAAGCGCCCATCAATTCAAACTGTAAATTTTGATCTATGATTATGTTGATTAAATAAGAGTAAATTTGGATGGGTGTTTTTTTTATATCACATAGCAATTTAGTTACAAGTAATTGAAAACTAGTGACATGATTTTTTCATGCGTTTATATTAATTTATTTTAATGATGGCACGATGCTTGACGGTGCCAAGTAGCTATGCCTTTGGCGGTTGATCTAAGGGAGGCACAAATTGAAATTATTTATTTTCATTTTATTGTTCACTTCAACAGCATACTTCTTCATGGACCAAAAAAATGTTGAAATTCAAAGATAATCTATCCAGTCAAAAGAAATCCAAAACATATCTGAAATACTGGATTCATCGATATAAATTATTCAGGTTTATTTCAGCTCTTCGAGGATAAACCACAAAAAGACAAACATTAAAATAATCAACCTGCTGCAGACTACTAGATCTACATAACCAACATTAGCTGGAACAATTATATATTTATACCGTGTTGCATTACTCATCGAAATTATTATTAAGCGGATGACGTAGTGGAAGCAACAACAATACATAACATTATATGCATATATTTTTTATACAGGTTATAATATATAATATATTTTTCGTTGTGCATGGCATCATTTAGAGGAGATTGTTAGTCCTGTCAGTCATCAGTCACACTTTACACCTTACATTTACATCCTTACATTATTGTAAAGAGATAATATCAAGTATAATTACAGATAAAAATATATGATTGCTTAATATAACCTTGAAATTTCAGTGTTACATCCACTTGATATTGGGAGCTGAGGAAACATAGAGCTGCATCTTATTATATGTAAAATATTTATTATTTTCAGTGCAGAATATCAACTATTTTATCTTTATAAAATTATATTTATTATTTCATAATTAATGTTCTGATATATTCCATTGCACATTACATATATTTTCATTATACAAATAAATACTGGGTTGGGAGGGAGCATCAGGGTATCAATTGACCTGAAATTGGACAACCGGTATGACAACTGGAGTCTAGAAGGGAATAAACACTATCATTTTCTTTATCCTACCGATTCGATTGTGGTGGTGTGAATTCTATTTCAACAGTTTCAGTGAGATTGACGCACCCTTCTTAACAAACCATCCTGTAGGAAGCTTAATAAGTATTGCGAATTGCGTTATTCGATTTGTTGGATCGTATCGTTGGAAGGAGATTCTTAAATTCCCGTGGATTTCGCGTAAGTGTCTCTGCTTACGGGTCCACCCCTCCGTTTTTGGCCCTTCATACAGCGATATTGTGAATTCAGATCGATAGCTCAAATTGATCTTGCTATTAAGTGGAGCTGCATACAAGACAAGATCTTTGAAGGGATGGTGGCTACCTTACATACATACATACATACAATTCATGAAACTGATCCTAAAGCTCCGTGGTTGTTTAAAAACCACGCATAAACGTTGTATCAGAAAGAATTCAGAGCTGTGATCGGAATATGGACTCTGTGGACCACTTACTCATCGACCGAAAGATCCGGAACATCCGTAAAAGTGGTTAATTCATGAAACTGATCCTAGGGCTCCGCGGTTTTTTTTTTTTAAATCACTTATAGACGTCTTATCACAATAAATTCTGAGGAATGACCAGCAAATGGAAACCTGGGGACCACGAGATGATCCATTTAAAGATCCGGGACAAACGTTAAAGTGGTTAATTAATGAAAATGATCCTAGAGCTGGACTAATCCTTCATTTTCAAATATGTTTTTTTTTCGAAAACTGGCTACGCTCATGCAGACAACCAAAGCATCGTACTATTGCTACCATACAGACATGGCACTATTTTTGTCTCTTTCCGGAAACTCAAACTGCCCACAGTGTAGGCGTATTGGATGCGAAGTGTGAAATCTGGAGCTATTCAATGCTAAATGCAAGGCCATCGCGTGGTTTGGTTTGATGGTAAAGCAAAATAAAGCGTTTGTATGGCATTAGTTTTTAGGTGCAATCCAGCTAGGTAGTATGTTTACACTGAATTTCAATTTCTGCTTATTGCCTCAAAATTGTAGCACAAGTTCTTGCTTACCATGACAATGGCAATGGTCTTGAATTATTTTACGGCGACGATGAGCTAAACGTCCAGTGGCATAATGATGGTTGGTCATTGAATCGATTAGCCAAAATCTCATGAACAATATTTGGTTCACAGATTGAAAAAAAAACCGCCCATTTCAGTCTAATTTCCCATTTGATAGAGTATACAGAATGAAAAATTCAGAGCCGATTTCTATTACAAATGATAATAGAACACTAATATTTCAAGTGTGGCGAAATACTTCACTGTCCCTAGCATACTCTCTGAATGTTTTATGATGGATATGAACTACGCTCGTAATGCACCAAACATGACTGCATCAACGACAACGACGATGACGATGATGACGATAGGAGAGTCTCCCTGCATTATGATCTCCTACAAACACTTACCGTGTGCTTTGTACTCATCCAGCATAGGAACCTACTGTCGTGTTGCTGCTTGATGCTTGATGCTTGATGCTTGATGCTTGATGCTTGGTGGTGCTAAGGTGTCGGCAATAATCGAGGCCTTTTCAACACGTTAATACGATCGTTATTATGATAATTTATTAAAATTATTAAAAAAGCATAAAAATGGCAAACATTTAAATTGCGAGAATCTTGAGGCGAGGGAGTCAGTCAGCGTCATCACCGTTGGTAGGTAGCATAAAGCCTGAGTCTGTCCGCGTCCGTCCGTCGCCGATCTTATCGCCTGGTGGTGTTATTTGATGGTAATTGTTCCGATGGCAAAGTGCAAGTGAACGAACAATCAATCATCTGCACTCACTGATGCCGGAGTTGCAGTCTTAGTGGAACACCTTGTCTCTCTTCGATAGTTCTGACGAGTATTAATTTAATTTTCGCTAGCAGGGCGTGAACGGGCGCACGACTGACTTATAAGTGTTTGCATTTGACACGTTGCAGAACATCCGCTGTTATAAAAATGTTTAAAATTTGTTATTTCAGCAATATGTAGTGATCTCACGCCTATCAGGTGAAAAATCTTCACCTTAAATTCCTCCCAAACGAAATGTTTTTTTTTTTTTTACTGCTCTTCCTACTTAGACATGGCGAATAATTTGGATCAAACGTCCCATAAATCATACCACCGACGACGGTGCAGCAGAAAGAACACAACGGGTGGAAAAAATGGTTAGCGCAATAAAATTAAGCCGTTAAGAGCTAACATCTTGTCGGATGGGTTTATGGGTCGTAAAGTAGTTTGCAATAAATATCGTAAATCGTAAAAGCGAGAGTGTTGCATCTTCGTGGAGACGGAACGTATCCGGTGCATTTTAAATATCTGTGCAGCGTGGTTTAGCAGGCACAAGAAAAGCTCGATAAGCTTTTCCGAAACATTTTTCGGTATGTAATACACATCTGAATAATGTTGTTATTGAGAATTGCTTTCCTCACACACTGTTATTTAGAATTTTTAGAGACAGAAACTCAACTGCAAAGTGGTTCACGATGGGAATTCAGCAGGAAAGTAGTCCTAGAATATTTCGACGATTTGGATCTGAGATGACGTTTTTGTGCCTAAAAAGTTCCTTCTTCAGGTGAATCAAAGTGTGCCGTGGCCGCGATTGGACACGTTTGTTTTCTGTCGCTGGAGTAGTTGGTTCTGATTTCGGCGTTGGTCGCGCATTGAGGAGCTGGAGCAGCGTTTTTCAGACTGTGTACTGGTTAACTGAAGCCGAGTGATTGGTGACGGAAAGTGGCCGCAGTCCTTTTGACGAAGAACTACGTCTGTGATTTCTATATGGGGGTGCAATTTGTGAAAACCGAAAATGGAACATGTAACAAAATTATGAAAGATTTTGAACATTAATATCTCACCTGCCCCTTGACCAATTTCAATAATTTTATCACCAATCGATCAGAAATATTTCTACGCAACAACAATGCGTCCGACTAATGAAACTATTAAAAAAGTGGTTATATCAAGCATTGTCCAAAGAACAAATAAAAAGTGATAATTTTATCCTTGTTTTCATGAAATACACGTTCTTCCCAAACCCAGTCGTCATAATCGAGTACAAATTGGTTGCACAAAAGAGCGCTGCTGTCTAGCCTCAACTCATTTTCGCTTCAAACGGCGTGCAACAGTAGGAAGGTAAGGTAGTCCACTCTTCTACCCAACAAGCAACAATGACTGGTCGTGGCAAAGGATGAAAAGACCTTGGTAAAGGAAGCGCCAAGCGTCATCACAAGGTTCTCGTGATAACCGCCGAAAAGATTGGAATCACTTGAAAATGTAGAGAATTCAAACTGAAAAGTTTGGAATCACTTGAATATGAAGTTTATTCAATCTGAAAAGTTTAGAACCACTTGAATATGAAGTGAATCAGACCTAAAAAAAATTATCACTTAAAAATTAAGTGAACTCAAACTGAAAAGTTTGTAATCACTCGAACTTGTTCTGAATTCAATCTTAAAGTTTGAAATCACTTGAATATGAAGTGAATCAGACCTGAAAAGTTTTGAACCACTTGAAAATGTAGAAAATTCAAACTGAAAAGTTTGGAATCACTTGAATACGAAGTGAATCACACCTGAAAGGTTTGGAATCACTTGAATGTGAAGTGAATTCAATCTGAAAAGTTTGGAATCACTTGAATATGAAGCGAATCAGACCTTAAAAGCTTGGAATCACTTGAATATGAAGTGAATTCAAACTGAAAAGTTTGGAATCACTTGAACTTGTAGTGAATTCAATCTTAAAGTTTGAAATCACTTAAATATGAAGTGAGTTCGATCTGAAAAGTTTGGAATCACTTGAATATGAAGAGAAATCGATCTGAAAAGTTTGTAATCACTTAAATATGAAGTGAATCAGATCTGAAAAGTTTGGAATCACTTGAAAATTTAGAGAATTCAAACTGAAAAGTTTGGAATCACTTGAATATGAAGTGAATCAGACCTAAAAAGTTTGGAAACACTTGAACTTGTAGTTAATTCAGTCTTAAAATTTGAAATCACTTCAATATGAAGTGAATTCGATCTGAAAAGTTTATAATCACTTAAATATTAAGTGAATCACACCTGAAAGGTTTGGAATCACTTGAAAATGTAAATAAATCAAACTGGAAAGTTTGGAATCACTTGAATATGAAGTGAATCAGACCTGAAAAGCTAGGAATCACTTGAATATGAAGTGAATTCAATATGGAAAGTTTGGAATCACCCGAACTTGGAGTGAATTCAATCTTAAAGTTTTAAATCACTTGAAAATGAACTGAATTCGTTCTAAAAAGTTTGGAATCACTCGAAAATGTAGACAATTCAAACTGGAAAGTTTGAAATCACTTGAATATGAAGTGAATCAGACCTGAAAAGCTAGGAATCACTTGAATATGAAGTGAATACAATCTGGAAAGTTTGGAATCACTTGAATATGAAGTGAATCAGACATAAAAAAAAATAATGAAGAGAATTCAAACTGAAAGTTTGTAATCACTCGACCTTGCAGTGAATTTAATCTGAAAAGTTTTGAATCACTTGAATATGAAGTGAATCACAGCTGAAAAGCTTGCAATTACATCAATATGAAGTGAATTAGACCTGAAAAGTTTGTGAATTCCATTTTAGACGTTTGGAATCTCTTAAATATGAAGTGAATCAGACCTAAAAAGTGTAGAATCACTTCAAATTTTAGTGAATTCGAACTGAAAACGTTAGAATCACATGAATATGAAGTGAAAAACACCTAAAAAGTTTGGAATCACTTGAATATGAAGTGAATCTCACCTGAACGGTTTGTAATCACTTAAATTTGAAATGAATCAAACCTAAAAAAGATTGGAATCACTTGAAAATTAAATGAATTCAAACTAAAAAGTTTGGAGTCACTCGAACTTGTAGTGAATTCGATCTTAAAAGTTTGGAATCACTTGAATATGAAGTGAACTATACATGAAAAGTTAGGAATTACTAGAAACCACTACCAGCCATGGTATGGAATCGGTTAGAAAAGCATTGCAACACTCAGTTGACCTGGCCCAATTCAATAAAGTTCAAAACCACTTTGGAAAGTACTGAATCACTTCAGGAAAGTTCTGAATCACTTCAGAAGTGTTCAGGATCATTTTAGAAAATGCTGAATAACTCCAGGAAAGTACTGGATAGCTTAATAAAAGTTCGGAATCACTTCATAAAGTACTTAATCACTTTAGAAATGTTTTCAATCAATTCGGAAAACACTGATTCTCTTCAGAAGAAACACTGAAACACTTCGGAAAAAATTGGAATTACTTCAGAAAAATTTGAAATCACTTCCCCAAGTATTGATTTAATTCGAATAGAAATTAATCACTTAAGAAAAGTTTGGAATCACTTCAGGAAAATCTAAATCACTTCAGGAAATTTCGGAATCACTTCGGAAAGTACAGAAATTTTGGAATCACTTTGGAAAGCATTGAAACATTAAAAAAATGTGTTATCACTTTCGCAAGTACGGAATCATTTCGGAGAGAACTGAATCATTTAAGGAAAGATTGGAATCACTTCAGATAGTACTGAATAATTTCAACAAAGTTCGGAGTCGCTTAGGAAAATACTGAATCACTTCAGCATAGTTCGAAACGGCTGCGAAAAGAAGTGATTCAATTACAAGAAGTTTGACATCACTTTCGCAAGTACTGAATCACCTCGGAAATTTTGGAATCACTTTCTGGAAAGGAAATCATCAGAAAAATCGAAAACAGTTCAGAAAGTACTAAATTACTTCAGAAGTGTTCAGAATCGTTATAGAACATACTGAATAACTCCAGAAAAGTACTGCATGCCTTCGGAAAGAACTGAATCAGTTAAGAAGAGTTCGAAAATACTTCGGAAATAACTAAATTCGGAATCTCTTCAGAAGGTCTAGAATCACTTAAGAAAATTTAAAAAAAGGAAAGAACTTATTCAATTCATAAAAGTTTAAAATCACTTCTGCAAGTACTGAATCACTTCAGAAAGTACATTTTAGATTATTAGATATCGGTCCTTCGTCCGTTCGATCCGTCGTCTAGCTTGCCGTGGCGGTATCAAACGTATCTCCGGTCGGATCTACGAGAAAACACGAGGTGTGCTGAAGGTGTTCCTGGAAAATGTGATCCGTGATGCTCTCACCTACTCTGACCACGCCAAGCGTAAGCGGTCATAGATGTCGTCTACGCTTTGAAGCGACAGATGCACTCTGTACGGTTTCAGAGGTTAAATCATCACCAACTTTTGCAACAAAACGGCCCTTTTTAGGTCCAACAAGCTTTTACAGTAAAGAGTTGGAATATAATTTATCGGTGCCTGTTTGTCCATATTCAGAACCAGACGCGCCCAACGACCGCACAAAATGCTATCCAGAGTTGCGATCTTGTAACCAAACTTGGCAGCAGGGGTGCAAGTGATTTTGATCGATTCTCTGCATCTTTCGTTAATAGTTCGTTAGTTACCCTTTGCTTTCAAGGTAAGGTTTTTGATCTGAACGAGTTTAAACAAAAAATGCAATATTTCTATCAAAAATGACTTTTAAATTTATTCACAATTCCTTACGTACCGTTGGATTTGATAAAGAGTCATACATTGTTGAGATATTGTTTAAAATCTAATACTGCTTCTTGATTCTAAATTCGTTCTACGAGTTTCAATTCCGTCCTAACGCATTGAAACGCCATTAGATTTTCTTCGTCCTACAGATAAACGTAGAAAAAGGGGATTTGCTAGGAGCGCTTCTTTTGTTTTGAGAACAATGAGCGTAAATATTCATACAATGCGCTCTAACAGGATTTATGTTATAGCTAATGAACTAACGCATCGGAAAAAAACCTATTATTGATTTTTGCACGGTTAAATCATTGATATTATTGATCTTTTCTTATCGATAGAATGGAAATGGGCGATTACGACGAAGTAGTGGTCGACCCTATTGACATTGGCGAACTACGCAAACGGAGAGTGTCGCTACTTGATAGCAAATTACTCATGATGGGAGGAGTCTGTGTAGCTTACCGTGTGTGCAAAAAGAAAGACAATCAAAATTCCATGTTGTGGTTCTTTCCCAAACACAGACATGATATTGAAACACCATCGTGATTATGCATTGTAGCATTTTCTGTAAATTCCAATTTGCACAGTAAGTGCTTCAGTTTTTAAACTCCGCGTTGGATAGTGTCAACATTCGAAGTGAAACAAGTGTTTATTTATTATTTCTGTAAAAATCTTCAAAATGTCTCAACACATGGCTGCTAAATATCTCCGCGACAGGGAAACATGCGAAACAGACGCTGACCGTTGCTGAACGCGTTCGAATATATCGAGCCAACAAGAAAGCGGCCAAAGGTAATTCTAATTTTAAGATTTATTCAATAACCGCCCAATTAAAAAAAAAAAAAAGAATAATGATTTGTTTATTTTGGAGTTAAGTTTCTAAACCATTTATTTTGTTATTAATATATTAGTGAATGGAGCATCAAACACAATCTCGTAGTTCTACGTCAACAATGCGGTCGTTCTTTGGACATAACCCTTAACTTTTTTTTCTTTGCTGAGATCCCTCTAGTTGATGCAGCAAGAGACGATGTTAAATAAGATACGCGTGAAGACTGAAGCCAAAAGTTCCAATCGAACCGTCAAACGTGGTTCCAATCGAGCAATGTAAATAAACACGAGCGCTTCACGAAGAAAATCATTAGAAGTATTGAGATTGGGTTTGAATTTAATTTTTGAGGTTGGTTGTCTTTATTAAGGAGATTTACAGCCATACGCTGGTTTAACTAATTATAAATAAGTTTGCGTATGAAAAGTGAAATTGGACAGGGAATATTATTGTTATTCATCAGCTGTATTCCCGTTATGTTCTCACGAAATATTTGCTTCAGCACAACGAAATACATCTACATAGGCTCTGTAACAAAGATCAAGGCGTTTCCGATGTAATTTTTCAAGATAGTAAAATTTGTGAAAGACTTCAAAAGAGAGATTTCACTCATCCATGATAAGAAGCTACAATCGCAGATTGAATAATTTTGTGCAACGCTCTGTAGAATATACCCTCGAATGTGGTATATTTGGTTTCACTCAGAGTTGTCAAAAATTGAGTCTTCAAATACATCAATTGAATAGCGATACTACCGATACGGTTAAAAAAGTATTCATTTTACCGTGATGCTGAAGCAGACGGCAGTCGCTCAAATTAAAAGTCACTTGAAGTAAACACAAAATTGCGGGTTGCCAAACCTTACAGAAAAAGAAATTAGTTGGCTGTGCAACCAGATTTACGTTTATTCTCTCCGCGCGTCTCTTATATAACATCGTCTCTGGGAGCAGCTAGAGTGTAGTTAGGTAGGTTCCGATTCAACACATTGTAGTTTCATTTTTATGCCTATGATCTTGACTTTTTTACCTAGGGGATGAGTACTTAAGGGGGTTAGATTTTGATAAGTTCTTTAGTGGGAATGACACTGATGAAGACTGCACATTGTAGTCGAAATACGTATCTGTCATGGATACCAAAATTAATTAAGTGGAATTAAATGGAAGATAAACGTTTTTTGCTGTTTTATTTAGCATTCCGCTAACAACCCAATTTCATTACTTCAGCTAGAGTGTGTTTCGAGGGGGGCGACACATCTAAATCTCAACTTTAGATGCTCAAAAAATCTCACACTAGCGAATCAATCTTCGAAAAATCTTCTTGCATTTCTCGCATCTACTTGCATCGCGCATCATCTTTTTGCAGGAAATCTTCAGAATCGTCATCAATCTTCTTTCTATCTACTCAGCGTGCGAGCAGCTAGCCACAGCTCAACACAATTTTTCCTGCAGCGTAGATAGAGTCGTCCCCCTCGGTGTGTTTCGTTGTTGATGGGGGTTTACACTGCTGTGTGAGGAAAGAAAGGCGAGAGTGCTGTTTAAACACCTGTTGAAGAAGTAGGAACTCTTCGAAAGAATCGTGATGTCATGGATTCCTCGATACACGGAGATGAAAAACTTCCCAACATTTAGTACTTTTTCCTCATTCCCAGGTTAAGCCCAATAAACCAAATTTGAGTAAATCGCATATAGTAATTTCCATTGAACACCAGAAAAAAAAATGACTTACTCTTAAGTGTATTCTACCCAAAATTAAGTTTAATTCACGTAAATTTGAGAATATGGGATAGGCATCGCGGGAAAGATCTCGCCAACAAGCTTGAGCCTACCGCCACTATTCTCTGTTTTTTTTTTCTGCAGAGGCAGCGGCGATTTCCGAAGCAGCAATCACACCATCCGTCCGACCAGTCATAATCCTCACTGATTCACACAGCGTAATTTCTACTCTCCGGTCAGACTGGCCGGAGCGGGACCATCTGGTGCCAGGAACACCGATGAAGTTCCCCTTCCGGACATCAAGCGATGGGTCGAAACTTCCATGCAGGATAGGTATCAAGAAGAATGGTTGGCTAACCAAGGACCGCTTCTAAGGAAAATCAAGGAGAGCACGCGTCCATGGAAGGACCTTGGGAAGCTGAAGGAGCAACTTATTGGGCTGAACTATATCGTTGGGTTGAATTTCTCGTTCTTTTTTGACAACATTAACGAGTGCAAGTGAGAGGCTCACCTCAAAATTACGTAAAAAGAACTAAAATGTTGGGTGACATTTTTTCCCCGAGAATGGGGTGAGAGCTTTCCTTTACTTTTCTCTTAGCTTTCATTCCATTATTATATGAAACATTATATGCTGGATACGGCAGGGTCCACCAGGGCACCCGATTGAAGCGAATTGGATGGGGAGAGTGGCAAGTCCAACTCCATGTCTTTAACATTTCGTGAATAGAGGGCGAGCTCTTCTTCCTACTCATTGGGGCATCCTCCTGTTTGATGGCCTGTTTTTGACCGGTTGTATGATCCTGTTGTTGGAAGGAGATTCTCATTTATTCCGTGGATGCCCTCGGATTCTGTCAAACCGTTTTTGGTCTATCATACAATGGTAGGTTGAGTACAATTGTACGTTATTAAACTTGAGCAAGTCGAACAGTGAGGATAGTCCACGGTGTACTGACAGTTGTCTTGCTACAGTGAGTGGTAGCTCCATATCAATCACAAAGTAAATTTGTTGTCCCGGTAGCAGCCTGAATTTGGCATTCAAGTAGGATTCATTTTCCAAATAAAACATCCGTTTAATTTGGTTAGCTCCTGTTCGAAAAACTTTCGGGCATGGATTCTGTCCACTTTGTATAGCTTAAGGTAGCATTTCCACTTGTATTTCCGACGGATGAATTGCAAAAAAAAAACTCGCGTCATTTTGTGTAAATAGCAAAACATGTAATTACGAAAACTTTATGCAATCTAAAATAATACGTCGATAAAGGCTGGCACAATCCACAATGCGGTCGGATTATTTCAAATCATGGCCTAAAATTTAAATATACTGTAATTTTACATACACACTGGAAGAAATTTGCACCTGATTGTTGATGTTTTATTTTTAAAGCATGTTAAAATCTTGCATATACAACCACTGGGACCACTGCTATCGCCAAAATGAAGTGCCCCATTACTAAATGGTCTAGCCTATATATTAGCACTAGTGTTGTACTTTCGTCAGTCAAAATTTATCCGTTTTTCGTATGTTTTAACGTGTATTTATGTCCGCATTGTGCAGCAAAACACTCGATAGTTAAAAATCTATCACCACTATTGAAGTGCAGTTGATCCGTTAAATTCTGACGTGGTTATTTGTCGAAAATACTTTTCGTCGCAGTGGATTGCTTTTTCTCAAGCGAAGACAGATATCGTGCTTTGTGTACCAACAATAGTGCAGTGTATTTGATCTCCTTATTGCCGCTGGTTTCTGTACCATCCACTACCAGAAAGAGATGGAGCGCAAACAATGTGGACAATGGAAATCGGACATCAACGATCTCGAGCCAGTGCAGTGTGGCTTCTGTGAAACGTTCTACCACATTAGCCAGCAATGTTGTGGCTTCAGCGGCAGAGCCAACAAAGATCTGTTCGCACAGGGAAAGGCGATGTTTGTTTGCCCCGTCTGCCGAGATGAGCTGAATGGTAAAAGCGTGCGGTCCTACATAGACGACAAATTGAAATCGCACGAGCCGTCGTCGCACAGTCTGCCAGACCAGCTTCAGCAGTTATCAACGTTGGTAGAAAGCCTGAGTCAAAAGGTGGATAGTATTGCAGCGGCTCAGAACCAGTCGACCCGTCCGCTGTCTGTCCGTAACCCATCTTCCTGGCCTAGGTTGGGTGCCAATCGCGGTCAGAAACAAGTTATCACTGCTAAAACTGATCGTGGAACGAATGCGATCGACCTCAGTGGGCTTTCGGTTGCATCACTTACACCCACTCCAGCTCCCCCAAAGTTTTGGCTCTATTTGTCTGGCTTTCAGCCGTTAGTCACAACGGACGACGTTCGAAAAATCGTCGCGCGATGCCTGAATGTGACTAACTCTTGCGATGTTGTTCGTCTAGTGCCGAGAGGAATGGATATCAAAAATATGTCGTTCATATCCTTCAAGATTGGACTAGATCCTTCCTTAAAGCAGCAATCTCTGCTTGCCACGACTTGGCCATCTGGTTTGCTGTTCAGGGAGTTCATCGACGAGCCAAAAAACCGGAAAAAGTCGAATGCGGACGAGGAAAGCGATTTAGACGCAGATCCCGAGTCACCAACGGTATAGAATTCGGACGTTTTTCCGTGGACGGTGGGAACCCTCGGGTTCCCATCACAGGCGAGTATTGTCATTCTGCTTCTCGTATACCAGCACTCAATCGTTTTGCGTTGCAGCGTTTCCCCACCTCTCGTGACTCCAGTCTCCCACTGACTCCAGACACCGAAGCTGCTGACTCAACAAACACCGAACCGGGACGCATCATGGAAAGCACTGTGGAAGCCCTCGATCTCTCCAGCCCAGTCCTGCCTATCGCTGCCAGCGCTCATCATAGTCGTCCCGGACCCGTGGTTGGATGTAGAGAGAGGGTCTTCCAGCCTGCTTCTTCAGGCAAGTACCATGCGAATGTGGAATTTCCTCTTCCTGAAGTGTCTTCCAATTCCAGCGGCCCTAGTTGCAACGTTCCATCTCCCACCTTGGCTCTCTCTCCTGTCATCGAGTCTGCTCTAGTTGGCAATGAAGAAGCAGTTAATGGTATGCGGTTCTACTACCAAAACGTGCGAGGACTACGAACCAAGGTGGATTCCTTCTTTCTTGTCGCAAGCGAGTGCGATTATGACGTCATAGTGCTGACCGAGACCTGGCTCGACGACCGTATATACAGTGCGCAACTATTCGGGGACACCTTTGCTGTATATCGCACTGATAGAAATGGCTCTAATAGTGCGAAGACCCGCGGAGGTGGTGTTTTGATTGCGGTTTCTACCCGTGGAACAGCTATATCGACCCTTCACCCGTCAGCGATGGTTTGGAGCAACTGTGGGTTAGAGTGACTATGCCGAGCCGAGTTGTCAGCGTGGGCGTAATATACCTACCACCGGATCGTCGTAACGATAGCAGCAGCATACAAGACCACGTGGATTCCATCGGTGCCATTGTTGCTAACTTGGGATTCAATGATTTTGCTCTACTGCTTGGAGATTACAACCAGCCTGCTCTCCAATGGAGGAACTCAGACGATGGGTCTATGCAAGTTGAGCCTCAAACTGCTTTGATGTCTGTAAGCTCGGCGCTTATCGATGGCTTCTCTCTGCATAGCCTCACGCAGCTCAATGGTATATCGAACAGAAATGCTCGCTTCCTAGACCTTGTTCTGTCGAACGAAGCTGCAACTCCAGCATGTGTTGTTTCGGAGGCTGTTGAACCTCTGACCACACTAGATCCTGACCACCCTGCTCTGGATGTAATGATGCAACTTCCGCCGCAGGTCGTTTTTGAGGCGCGCACCGACGATTCTCGTACCTTCGATTTTAGACGAGCTGATTATGTTGAACTTAGCGCTGATATCTCCAGGGTCGACTGGCGACCAATAGAATTAGCTGACTGTGTTGACGATGCCATCAATTACTTCAGGCAAACTATTTGCGATATCATGGCTGAATTTGTTCCTCTTTCACGACCTGCGCCGAAGCCCGCATGGTCTAATGGTCACCTGCGTCGATTGAAACGGTACAGGGCCAAAGCGTTACGAAGATACTGCCGAAATCGTTCATACATCACGAAGCAAGAGTTCAACCGTAGCAGTAATAATTATAGGAAATACAACCGATACTTGTACCGCCGATATGTGCTCCGTACACAGGCATCCCTTCGCAGGAACCCAAAGCGTTTCTGGTCGTTTGTTAACTCAAAAAAGAACGAAGTCGGTTTGCCTTTATCAGTTCATCTCGGTGAACAATCCGCCAGCTCTGAAACAGAAAAGTGTCGTCTCTTCGCTCAACATTTCATGAGTTCTTTTAATGATATGTCGGCATCACCTAACCAAGTTGGAATAGCAACCCGCGATACTCCAAGAGATGCGTTTGATTTTCGTTCATTCCAAATCGATGAGCATACTGTTGAATAGGCTATTCAAAGGTTGAAACTCTCGTATGCTGTTGGTCCGGATGGGATTCCCTCGTCCGTCCTAAAGCTGTGCTCTGAATCGCTACTCACTCCCTTGGCAAAGTTGTTCAACTTGTCTTTGCAGGAGTGCAAATTTCCTGAGGCATGGAAATTTTCGTACATGTTCCCAGTGCACAAAAAAGGTGACAAAAGGAATGTCCAGAACTACAGAGGGATCACATCGTTATGCTGCTGTTCCAAAGTGTTCGAGATTATCATCAACGAGGCACTTTTCAGTTCCTGCAAAAACTACATTTCCACGGCTCAGCATGGATTCTATCCAAAGCGGTCAGTTACGACAAACTTGACTGAATTCGTGTCACTTTGCGTTCGGACCATGGATTCTGGTGGACAAGTCGACGCCGTTTACACTGATCTGAAGGCTGCATTTGATCGAGTTGACCACTGCATATTACTGGGCAAACTTGAAAAACTTGGCGTTTCTGACTCCATGATTTCATGGTTCACGTCTTATCTCACAGACCGCTCGCTCTGCGTTAAGATTGGCGCCTCGCAATCTGAAGTATTCACGAACATCTCCGGTGTTCCACAAGGAAGTAATCTGGGACCGCTTTTGTTTTCGTTGTTTATCAATGAGCTTTCTCGTCTACTGCCACCTGGATGCCGACTATTCTACGCCGACGACGTTAAAATGTACATGATCATCAATAGCATCGCTGATTGTGAGGATTTGCAACAGATTGTGGATCATATGCAAAGCTGGTGCTCCCGTAACTACTTGACGCTTAGCATCAATAAGTGCAATGTGATATCCTTCTACCGTAAGAAGAAACCGATCAGATTTGATTATTCCATCTCCGGCCAGATTTTGGAGAGAGTTAGTCAAGTCAGAGACTTAGGAGTTACTCTTGACTGTGCATTGACGTTCAAGCCCCATTACAATGACGTCCTGAACAAAGCCAACAGACAGCTTGGTTTTATATTCAAAATCTCCGAAGACTTTCGTGACCCGCTGTGCCTGCGGGCATTGTATTGTTCATTGGTCCGCTCTATTTTGGAGTTCAGTGCTGTCGTTTGGTGCCCTTATCAGGCCTGCTGGATTGCAAGGTTTGAGAGTGCTGGATTGCAAAGTTTGTTCGTTACGCGCTACGTCATCTACCCTGGCGTGATGCATCTAACTTGCCTTCATACGGGGACCGCTGCCGCCTGCTTGGGATTGATACCCTGGAAACAAGACGACGTAATGCTCAAGCTGTCTTTGCCGCTAAGATTATTATCGGTGAAATTGACTCCCCACAACTACTTCGGCAGCTCTACTTCTACGCACCTGAGAGAGTAATGAGACAACGTAACTTCGTTCATCTTGCGACTCGTAACCGACAGTATGGGATGAATGAGCCTATCCGCGCCGTGGCTAATGCGTTTAATGATGCTTATGCTTGCTTCGATTTTAATGTACCGTTAACTGTTTTTATCAGAAGAATGTCCTGAATGTATAGATTGACTAAGCATCCTTTTAAACTTAGATTATTCATTAAGACAACCAAAAGTCAGATGAATTAAGATTATAATAAATAAATAAATAAATATATGTGGCCTATAGCGGACTCTATTGAGCTAACATTAATGACTCTTTTCAGTTTAAGAATTTTTAGATTTGTAATTATTGTATAAATCCATCTGACATCGTGGTCTTAATGAATAAAACATAGCTAAACAAAAAGGTTTAACACGTTGTACAGAAAAAAAAAAAAATCATTCTGGTCGATTCCGTAGGCGGTTTCGAAAGACGTTGGTAGAGATATTGAAGTCAAACAAGCTGTAATTGTCTTGGAGTCTTCGACTTATCGAATCGATGGGATTGTTGGATCCGTACTGTGTTCGTCTCGTTGGCTGGCGCAATAGCTGTCTAGATCGCAGCACTCGTTGAGGGGCGTAGATGTTGAGCTGACTCAGCAATGCAGGGCAGTCTATTTCGGAGCGTAAAATTTTGGCTCCTAAGATAGCTTGGCTGAACTTGCGTCTATCCACTAGCGGTTCAATACCAAGCAGCGCACAGCGGTGCTCGTAGGGTGGTAGTCGTAATGGTTCGGCCCATGGCAAGCCTCGTAGAGCACATCTCACAAATTTCCGCTGCACTGATTCGATTCGTGAAATCCACACAGCATCGTACGGAGACCAGACGGCAGAAGCATATTCAAGAATTGATCTAACTAGCGAGCAATACAGAGATCGCAAACACAGAGGGTCATCAAATTAATCGCTATCTTGAGAATAAATCCAAGTTGACGATTTGCTTTATCAACTATTTCCAAATAGTGCATTTTGAATGTGAGTTGATAATCCAGTACCACACCCAAGTCTTTAACATGGTCAACCCGATTCAGTACAGTGCCATTGATAGTATAGTCATGTAGGATAGGATTTCTCGTTCTTCGAAAGGATATGATACAGCATTTGGACACACTGACTGCTAGATGATTCAGCGCACACCAACTGACAAACAAATCTAGCTGTTGTTGCAATTGACGGCAATCATTGGTGCTCCTAACAAACAGGTAGATTTTCAAATCGTCTGCGTAGAACATTATGCAGCAATTCAGAAGAACGTGGGACACATCATTGACGAACAACGCGAATAACAGCGGCCCCAAGCTGCTCCCTTGCGGCACCTCACATCGAGGAATGAAAGGGGCAGACACGGCTGATCCAATTTTCACAAACAATTGACGGCCAGTCAAATATGATCTCAGCTAACTAAAAATTCTCGAAGATGCTCCTAGTCGCTCCAGCTTAGCCAACAGAATATCGTGATTAACTGAGTCGAAGGCAGCCTTTATGTCAGTGTATATGCTGTCGATTTGACCTCCTTGCTCCATTTCGCTGATGCAAAACGACGTGTATTCACACAGATTAGTGATGACTGAACGTTGCGGAAAAAAAACCCTTCTGAAATGTTGAAATGTATGTTTTACAGGCCTGAAACATAACATCATTGAGAATTATCTCAAAGCATTTGGATCCGGCAGGCAACAAAGTTATTCCACGATACTTCGACACATCCACTTTACTGCCTTTCTTGAAGATAGGCTGCATGTATGACATCTTCCAAGCGATTGGAAACTGCTGGCTTCGAAGAGAGAGGTTGAATATAGCTTGCAGAAGTGTAATCAACATGCCACTACATTTTTTCAATATGCACGCAGGAATACCGTCCGGTCCAGGTGATACAGATGATTTCAGCTTCTTCAGTGCATTCTCCACCATCGTCTGATTAACATCGAAAATATCAATGTCGAATGCGTCCACGGGCAGGGACCTTGTCGCAGTTTCAACATCCGATGGAGACGCAGTTGATGCCTGAAAAACACTCGCAAATCGTGCAGCAAATAGTTCGCATTTGGCTTCTGCGGTGGAGGCAGATTGATCTTCCATGCGCATGGTAGATGGAAGGCCGCTTTCATTTCGCTTAGTGTTTACAAAATTCCAGAACTGTTTAGGATTTCTTCGCAGATTGTCCTGAACACGTCTTACGTATCTGCCGTACAAGTAACGGTTATAGCTCCGATAGTTGCGACTAGCTCGTGCAAACGCCAGTTTGGTGATGCCATTTTTGCGTGCCGAGAAGCGTTTAAGCATCTTAGATCGAATACGTCGAAGGTACTGTAAGCGAGAATTGGACCAAGCAGGTTTTCTCCGAGGTCTTGACAACGGAACACAGAATGTGAAGCAATCGCGCAGTATACTGTTGAAGCAACTAACAGCATCATCTACGTTGCTACACCGACAAACAGTAGACCAATCAACTTGAGAAAGCATAGAGTTGAGAGCGTCATAATCAACTTTACTAAAGTCACGATCATGTTCATCGACGTTCTCAACAAATGGAAAGATTCCTGAACAATACACCGTGAAAACAAGAGCTGGATGATGAGGATCGATATCCACAACCGACTCCGGGGCCTCATCAACTGAACTGCAATCTGTCATGCAGTCGTTCGAAAATATCAAATCAAGCGTATCATATTTCGTAGTCTCAACCCTCGAAAAGCAAGGCTGTCCAGAAGAATGCGGCAAACTTGAGAAAAACTTGATGCAAGAGGATCAGCAAATGCGTAGACGTTGTTTACTGATTTCCAGACGATTCGAGGCTGATTGAAATCCCATCATTGCTACCCATCATTTCATTAATTCCAGAAAAAAATGTCAGCGTGAGATTGGATGCATTCGCAATCAGCGGACTTCTCTGGTGGTACGTATGAAACACCGACGAAGATAGACCTTGTTTCGGATGAGATCTTTACCCATATGCTCTCCATGTTTGCACCCGAAGAGGTTTGCACTAAAGCTGCTTCGAGTTTGTTAGAAACAGCTATTAAAACACCTCCACTACGTGTCCTGGTACTGTTAAAAGCAGAACGATCGGTTCGATAAACGCTGAATCCATCACCGAACAATTGACATGATTTAATTCGGTCGTCGAGCCATGTTTCCGTGAAAACAAACACATCACAACTGTTTTCCGAGGTTGCAAGGAAGATGTCGGTGATTTTGGTTTTAAGCCCTCGGACGTTTTGATAATAAAAATGTAGTTGAGATTTTGCCGGATCCCACGAAGCAACTATCGTGTCGGTTGTGCTTTCTCTGCCATTCCGGTCGATTGAACGGGATCTAACGTTTGAATGGTTAATATGTGAGCGTTAAAATGGTATGTGATAATCATATGAAAACTAGCCTTATTTTTTCAACAATTTCATTTAATTCACGGCCACTAATTTGCATTGAAATGGTCAACTTTGGAGGCTACTATTTTTCCGTTGAAATTTGATTCATGGATCATGAAAATATGGACACCCAACTACAATTACAACAAGAACTATATCCAAAAATGACGCAGCACATTTTTGACAAATCTAAGACCCCGCATCTGCGAGATGTTCGATCGTTGATCTCGTAACGTAAAGAAGAAAGTAGATTTGTAAGTTCTGGTCTGATTATTCTGCACTTATTGCTCATTTGGAATCGAACCTAGAAGTTCCCAAACAGCAGAAAACCTTCTTGAAACCCCTTTCTTCGCTTTGCTTCCATCATTGGACCAGCAAAGCAAGAATTATGCAATTTCCAAGGAAATGCTTACGGAGTTGATTTCGCGATCGCGTTTCATTTTCCCGCTTTCTGCCCCGGGATATCCACCGACTCAAGAGAGGCACAGAAAATCCGAACGAAGGGAGGAACCGCGCACTTTGGCGTTTGAAATATGAACAAGTGCGAAATCGTGCCCGTATCCTCCACTCTCCACTTTTGACTTCACGGAGCATGCATAAATATTGGTATTTGATTACCTTTCATCATTTCTAGCGCCAATTTTTCCCTCCACTTTGCTGTGAGAAAGACGTGACTAGACGTGCTCGGCTGGCTGCCATGGCCAGTTCTGGGCGCACCGTAATGTGATAACAAATTAGCATAAATAAATGAGCGGTATCTAATTCGATTGCAGCTGGAAGGTTTCCCAGCTGAGCAATGGTCGGGGTCTGCTTTTTCTTTGCGGCGATTATATACGTCACAACTGGAATTTTACTCCTGTGCTGAAAAAAGTGTTCTTTGAGGCGTTCTATATTTACAAGTTTTTGGTATAAAAGCGGCTCAGATCAATTTGTTTTACTGTTACCATTACAGGGTGATTTGGAATAACTGTCATTTTTAAAAATTAATTTTTTTCCTTGATTTGTTTTCCGTCGATCTTGATTTCCGTGCTGAGCACCCACACCTGGACCCTACCTATCATCCCATCAACTCATGAACCGGGGACCAACAGGTTTACTTATCTTCCGAAGGAAGGCGTGATCAGAGATGTTATGCCTCAGAACATCCCGGCAGTGCCGACTGGGATTGGATCCAGGCTTGCTGAGGTGAGAGGTAATCACGCTTACTATTGCACCACCGGGCCGTTTTTTAAAAATAGCCATAACGATTGAACGCTTGCATTATTTTTTGATATAATACATACATAACCTTCAACTTAGCATACTTTAATTCAAATCTATCTCCCTTTACCTTTAATTACCAGCCACATTTGTCACGGAAATGGACTACAGATGGCACGCACGTTTTAGCGATGCATCTAAGCTCTGACATTGAACATTTTTATCTCTATGATGATGCGAAAAATAAATGTTTCATACTTTCGGAGAGATTTCAGTTTCTAAAAGATAACACACATTTATGCTCCATTTTCAAGTCCATGGCTGCATGAAATCGCAAACGAATGACATTTCAAATCCTACTATGAATGCAAGCAAATATTTGTACACACTTAAAAACAAAAATATTTGAACATATACCCATTTTACCCATTCAGAATTGCAAATGTGTTAAATCGGTGACAGTTCTTCTGAATCACCCTGTAATTATTATGTAAGAAAATGTCAACCCCCGCTCTTCGCTTGTAAGAAATTGTAAGAAAAATTGAGAGCGTCTCCCGCCTCGCCCTAATTTATTTCATAATTTGTGGATGACCCCTAAGTCACTTTTAAAAGAATACAGAAGAAAAGAAAAACATTCAAGATAATTTGGCAGCAGAAGCCACAATATAATCCTAGAATATGAGCCTAAGAAAGAATCAATTGCATCATGTACTTAGGAGAAGCAAATGGAAATGTTGTTTTCACCTTGGTAAATAATGATATGGACGTAATCAGGGCGTAAGATTAACCCTTTGCTGCTAACAAGCTTCCAGCTGAAAACAATCCATCGGGGTTGAGGAGAGCACATCGCTTGGCCCAATCACGATCATCACAACCTACTGCCTCAAGCATACCAACGGTGCGGGAGCTTCAACATCGCTGGGTACCTAAATGCCAAACACCAAGCTTGGGGCAACGGTCGGTGCAATCGAAACGGCACCATCCTCAACGAGAACCTGTAAGAGGGCATTACACCATCCTGGGCTCGGACTTTCCCACCCAGCTGAATCGATCCGGAGTTCATGCACTGATCGAAATTTTCATCAGCAACATGGGCTACAACATCTCACAACCTGTGGCCTAACAGGAGCTGAGCTCGGACCGCTATCCGGTGGTGGCCGAAGGTCACAAACATCCCGGCGCAACTACCATTGCGTCGGCTAGAATCAGTTCCAACGCTATGTCGACTCTGCTGTCGACTACGATGAACATACGGACACCCCCGAAGACATTGACCGGTGTCTGAATTCCATAGAGGAGGCGATATCTCGAACCAGGGAACAACACGTGTCAGCTTCCAGACAGGTGAGCAATGTTCTGAACCTTGATAGATCCACTAAACACATTATAAGACTCCGTAGGCAGTACCAACGCACTGGGCTAACTATCTTGGAGACCCATTGCAACCGGCTAACAAAAATTGTTCAAGCCAGGATGGTGAACCTCAGAAATGAGGACTTTAGTGGCAACTTACGTTCTCTCCCAGATTGTGCCAAGTCCTTTGGGAAACTAACAAAAATCCATAAAAATAAGTCAAGGCCCATTTCATCACTTGTGCCGTTGGATTAACCCAATGATTCAGTCGCCCATCTGATAACCTCTGAAGAGAAGGCTGGTGCTATAGGTAAACACTTCGTCAGCTCTCATTCTCTCGGACTGAACATGGTTAGTCCATACGATACAGCGGTTGCTGAAAATGCAGCCAGCCTCCATCATTTTTTTTTTATTTGTTTTGTCGTCAATCAGATGTAGACCATTTTTTACAAGTTACAAGTCATGTGTTAAAATTACGAATAGAATTAACGTACTGCTTTAATCTGGTTTTTGTCATTATAAAATCAAAAGCTTCACTATGTTTATTGTAAGCAGTTATAATTTGATTAAGTGGACCAAATTTGGCATAATTTGTGCGATAGAGATTTGTAGTAAATATATTTCGAGTTTGCAGTTGCCGAGAAGGTATGTAAAAATTAAGCTTTGATAACAGTTCTACTGAGTCAATTCGATGCGATACTATATCGTTCACAAACGAAACCATTGTAAATTCACGACGCGCTTTCAATGTTTGAATGTTGATGAGCATGTAGCGTTCCCAACAATTTTCCTGTGAAATCCATGATAACGGCTGACGAACTGTCAGCTTATATCAAATCATATAAAAACAATGAGATCTCAGGTTTGAACCAAATTCTGAATCTGGAACTCAAATACTTGAGTAACAGATTCTTCAACCAACTGGCACTGATCGTCATCTTTCCTCATTTCAAATCTCGCAGACTTGTTCCGTCTGAGAATAATAAGATCAACTTGAACGGCACAGGGGTTGAATGGTCCAAAGAGGTTGTGTACCACGGACTAACACTAGACCGCAAGCTTCTTTTCAGGGAGCACATTAACAAAACTAACACTTAGTGCATCATCTTGATAATCACTGTATCCGCATATTAATGGGAAATCCACCTTATCCCTGAAAAATAAGCTTGCTGACTATAGGCAACTAATCCTGCCTGTTGTTGAATATGGTATGCCAATCAGGGAGAGTTGTTCCAAATGCCATGACCAAGGAATCAAAAATATCTCCAAATAACAAAATGACAAGCAATCAATGAACCGAATGATAACGCTATGTCACAGAGAACAGACGAACTGGCTCATACGAATATAACGAAAAATCATGGGTAAGATTTAAAAAAAACCGTTACGATTGCTAATATAGTGGTGCCGCAGTACGGCGACATTCCATACCAAATAACGCTACCGTAATGATAAATGTTTATCTCTAGACAAACATGTGAAAAAGGCCAGTGAGCCAAAATATAAACAATGTCTTTAAACACCTAGCATGACTCGTGCAAGCAAGCCAATAGCCGCATCTGGTAGAGCAAGTTTGCTCTATTAGATGGTGTAATTAGTTTTCGGGGGTGTTAAGATTCATCGCCGTTTCAAAATTTAAAGTTAATGTTTAGACTCATTGGCCATTTTCACATGTTCATCTGGATCTGTCATCCGAGCGCTTTGTTTATGTTTACTTGCAACCTTTATGGCGTTCTTTCAGTCGTGACAGTTTCACCAGCAGTAGGCTGTTTTGTTTACGGTTGATGGTGGCTTAATCGTTTAATTGCTGGTAAGTTTAATTATTATGAATACATACTACATATCATTACTACTGTTACTTATATTTTCAGAATAAATGTATGATGCATGCCGCTAATTACCTGTGATCTGGCAAATTCATTCTGAAAGCCTTACGATTCCTTTTTTAACGTGCTCGTTTATTATTGGATGCGATTTCATTCTGCAAACGGACATCTCGTAGAAAATTTTGAATTAAAGTGTTGAATATGACGACGAGTAGTTTGTCGAAGCATGTTTTACATGTAGCGTAATCAAATGAATCGTAGTCAACATACATCATCAATCCTAAGTAACATTGCAAGTTTTATCACGGTTTTAAAGCATGCTACAAGTCTAAATCATAGTCTACAGAACCCTCATAAAACCCTAATTGCTACTTGGGATCGATTCTTAACAAATCTTCTGTTCTCGAATAAAAATGTGTTAAGTTTGAGCTTATAAGCTCTGAAAGCTAATAACCCAATGTTGGTTAAAGTGTTGTTTGGGATTGTGATCTTACGCTGCGATAGTGATGCTTTTAACCTACAATAATCCTTGTAGCCTTGACCCACGTTCGCATCAGCATTTTCAGTTATTAGTTTTGAACGGCATCGTTTGTGAGCAATCTTATTCACGGTTGCTCCTAAACTATATATCAATGCGTTTATCTCCTTTTTCGGGACCTCGAAAACATCCTCCGGTTAAAAATTTTCAAATGTATAATTATGGTCTGAGACTTTCGAAGCGAATATTGAAGATTGATCTATTTCTTCCTCACTAAGGAGAAGCTTCGTATTGTCCGCTTGGCAGTTTTGTCCATCGTCCAAATTTTGATGTGCGGCAGATATCATCGCATATTCGAAAGCACTCCCAAACTGGAAAGCATTGGACGCATCATTAAACCCACATCTCCAGAGATAGAGGGTTTGTACAAAGATAATTACATCCAAATTAAAGGGTGATACGGTCAAAATTTGGTCAATATCAACTTGACGTATTTTTTTAAATTTTGCATTTAAAAAACCTGAACACCCCTCATTTTGAAGGTGTGTGTGTGTAGAATGTTGCTTCTATTTTGATTTTGGAATTCACTCTTCAGTTGTCAAAATGCCGTCCAAGCAAGAAGAGCAGCGTATCAAAATTTTGCTCGCGCATCGCGAAAATCCGAGCTACTCGCACGCAAAGTTGGCAAAATCGCTAAAAGTTGCCAAATCAACCGTTACAAATGTAATTAAAGTGTTTGGGGAACGTTTGTCGACAGCCAGGAAGTCTGGATCGGGGGGAAATCGAAAACCAGAAGCCGCTGAGACGACAAATAGAGTTGCCGGTAGTTTCAAGCGAAACCCTAACCTCTCTCTCCGAGATGCCGCAAATAAGCTGGGTGTATCGTCTACAACCGTGCATCGAGCCAAAAAACGAGCCGGACTATCGACTTACAAGAAGGTTGTGACTCCAAATCGCGATGATAAACAAAATACGACGGCCAAAGCGCGATCCCGGAGGCTGTACACGACGATGCTGACGAAGTTTGACTGCGTGGTAATGGACGACGAAACCTACGTCAAAGCCGACTACAAGCAGCTTCCGGGACAGGAGTTTTATACGGCAAAAGGAAGGGGAAAGGTAGCAGATGTTTTCAAGCACATGAAACTGTCAAAGTTCGCAAAGAAATATCTGGTTTGGCAAGCCATCTGTACCTGTGGCTTGAAAAGCAGCATTTTCATAGCTTCCGGGACTGTCAACCAAGAAATTTACGTGAAAGAGTGTTTGAATAAACGTCTGCTGCCTTTCCTGAAGAAACGCGGTTGTTACGTACTGTTTTGGCCGGATTTGGCATCTTGCCATTACGGTAAAAAGGCCATGGAGTGGTACGCCGCCAACAACGTGCAGGTGGTTCCCAAGGACAAGAACCCTCCCAACACGCCAGAGCTCCGCCCAATTGAGAAATACCGGGCTATTGTCAAGCGGAACCTAAAGAAGACCAAAAAAACTGCTAAGGGCGAGCAGCAGTTCAAGGCAAACTGGCTTTCTGCGGCGAAGAAGGTGGACAAGGTGGCTGTACAAAATCTGATGGCAGGGGTCAAGCGTAAGGCCCGGCAATTCGGATTTGGAAAAGCGGAAGCCTAACTGAATATTTTTCCTGAATTTTATACTAATTGAACTTGAAAAAGAAGTTTAATTTGATTTTTTAAATAAACGATTTCACCGATTTACACGCGTTTTCCCTTGACCAAATTTTGACCGTATCACCCTTTAGGTCTGTAATTTGGTCCAAAGCCATTTGAGTGCATGAATGTTTCCAATGAAGCCGCTGAGGTATGAAGGCCGTCGCTGTACAGCTTGTAGCTTCAACGATTCTTCCTCGGCCTGTTATAGAGTAGTCTTCAAAACTAGATACATGGTTAATAAAGTTGATTGACGTACCATGGTATATTCCATACAGATGTTGATCGTATAGAACATGCTCTGCAAAATGGTTAGCATTTTGTCTAAAAAGTTGAAATGGTCAGTATTGTTAGTGATAGGAGACCTGTATGGCTAAAATGCAAAATAACACAAATTAGATTGGGATGAACCTACTTTAAAACATTTCAGTAATAAGCTTACCTTTCCAATAGATCTTGAGAACTTTTCTTTGGAGTTTAACACATCAAATAGTTTATCGTGCAATACGAGAAACTCCGCAGTTTTTAAGGCTTCAACAGGTAGCTCACCGGTTCCAACATAGTGACGCTTAGCAATTGCGCAAGCTAATGCAACGTTCACGCATTTCTTGATCAACTTCGGTACTAATCTTAAAGGTTATGCAACATCAACCTCATATAGCTTCTGAATGTGGCTGTATGATGTTACGTCAGCGTCATAAAATGCCACATTGTACTTAAAAATAGCGTTCCTTGCGTTCTTGGTGAGATGTGGTGGATCGTACATGAAGGCCACTTCCTCGTTATCGATACTGATTATGGGGAACTAGGGACTAGTTCAGTGATTTTGACATTCGCACATCTTTCAGTTCAGCTCTGACTTTTAGAAGCTTGTGCTTGGTTTTAAAATTTGAGACTAAGCGTCGTTTGCTTGATTGTCTCGAAACAAACAAGTCGCCATATTTTCGCTCTTCAGTATTCTGTTCTTTTGCCGTTCTACGTTCAGTATGGCATTGGAAGCTGAGCTACCTGGACATGCTCCAAAATTCAAAGTATCGACTGAGTGGGGATCACCGAGTGGGCTGATGAAAACTGGTGAATCTTGAGTAGGACCTGCTGGCTCTGAAATTCCCTTTTCAAGCGAGATTTCTTGAGGAATACCATTCTCATCCTTTGCGCTGCAGCCATATTCGATGTCCCTGTATGTGATGTTAATTCCATCCACGTTGAGAAGTCAATATCGTTTTGAAGAAATTCGCATTCCATTTGATTATCTTCTGGAAAATCTTGCTTTCATCTCTAACAGTATATAAATGCTCACCGGAAATGAAAAGGGTGTCAACGATTTTTTGGCATTTGGTAGCAACCTATAATTAAGTTATTGTGATTGACGTGATGGCAATTTTTTTTGATCGTACCCGTGCTCTTTTTTGTGATGGTCCCGGTAAGATTCTAGCGCAAAGTGGTCGGAACATAGCTTTTTTGATTCGAATTCTTTTGCACCACACCGGTTAAATGTTTCTGTTGCCTACGTAGAGTTGCGGCAAACGGCATCTAAATTATCGAACGGCGATAAACGGCATCTAAATTATCGAAAGAGAATTAATTGATATTTTCTCAAATATATGCCTAAATGTACTTACAAAGCATCATTTTTGGGAAAACTATGGAATGTTTCTCCGATAGAATTTCCTTGTTGATGCCTGTACCAATAGTAATCGCACTTACGACCCATTTTTAATTATCGTTTTGTTTGCATACATTGACGGCAGCTCGGATGGCAGAACTGAACATCTGTCAATATCATCAATGTCAAAGTCGAAACCTACAGCTCCTCTACATTCGACATTCCATATCAATTTAAATCGACAGTTTCAAAACTTTACATAAGTTTTCATGTGAGCTTGGACGTCTGTTCTCTGTAGCTATGTCAGAAGCAGTGTTGGGAAAATATCAAAAAATCAAATCTCACCAACGCTCAAGATCACGCTTGATTTTCGTAGACAAAAATCAACAAGCAAACAACTGCGGTTGATTTTGCAAGCTGTGATATCGCAGCTCGGAATATCAAGCTAACAAAACTCACCAACTGCAAATCTCACCAAACTGTGGTGAGATTGAGTTTAATGATTTTTGCTTTACTCCCGAATGCAACCGAAACTTCCATAACGGCTTGCAGCAGTCCCTTCGCGTCCGAGATGGGAAATGACAGGTGGGCAGGAACTCACGGTCTCCCAGTGTTGGTGAGTCCTTTGCCGTTAATGTTCACGAAAAGTTCACTATTTTGCCATACAGAAATTCCAAACAAAAATTTTTATCTGCGGATTTAGACAGTTTTTGACCTGTTTCATACGACCGAAAGTTGTATGCTGGTCACAAATGCCGTGCCAAACTGATTTCCTACGCAATTAATCAATCTTTGATGTGAGTTTCGCTAATAAACACGAGTATTATTTCTTATAGCAAACTTGCCATAACAAAATGGGCATGGTTCATTTTAGTAAACAAACTAACACTTTTTCCGACTGTGTCACCTCTCTTACTCGCCTAGCTTCGCGTCTGTCATCGGTAAAGATTAAAAAGAGATAGCAAACTATGCTTTCTCTTTCTAAGAAAATGAAAGCAAGAAGAGAATCAGGATTTTCCAGTAATCAAAGGATCACATTTTAGTCCTTGTTACTTTTTATGACTTGATAATAGTGCCAAGACTCGGGCATTGACCACCGCGCTGTTCTGCATTTCTATATTGTATATCAGGCATAACATTTGATAACGGCACAAAAGCATTTGTAAACAAAATTTCTAAGGCCCTTTACACGCGAACCAAAGTACGCCCACGCAAACCAATACCACTTTCGGAAAGATGATAGTTTCCCCTATCCGATGATGTTGTTGGTTTGCGTGGGCGTACTTTGGTTCGAGTGTAAAGGGCCTTAGAATGTTTGTTTACAAATGCTTTTGTGCCGTTATCAAATGTTATGCCTGATATTTCAAATCAAAAATATTGTTCATAGATTTGAAATAATCCTTTTCCCTTTGTCCTTCTTCTTTTCCTTTCCCTCTTCTCTTTTTAGAAAGCGAGCAATTGCACTATAGCCATAAGTCATAAAAGACTAGGACAAGAGTAAGTGCTCATCGTGCTCATGTCCCAACCGTCAGAAGAAAATGGAGTATCATTTAACCTTTCTAGCTCTGATGCTTCCAACGACCAACCAATCATATAATTACCAAAATCGGAACGTACGGTGCGAGATGTCCACGTTTCATCCATTTATTGGACTCTGAAGCATCATGTTTAAATCTTCGATTCGATGGTCCGATGTTTTCTCAATCATCTTGCCCCTTGAATGCTGCACAGTAGGCCTTGCCGTTTTGATATGTGCGACGCATCTTCGATGTAAAACATATATCAAATAGACAAGAAAAATGATGTAGTTATATATTTCATTTTCCAGGATGCTTTCAAGAACTGGCTGTGTTGGTGTTGGATTAGATTAGATTAGATTAGAAAGATGCAACCGATAGCTACACCCTGAAATTGTTCGGTGTTCGGCGGTGTAGCACCGGTGTAGCTACACCGCAAAAACGAAAACGACATTACTAGGTGGAGTGAAAAGTTACCTCCTTGACCGCCAGAATGCATTGCTACTTCAAAAAAGGTTATGGTGCCTTGTAGTTCGTTCATATTTAGGCAGACATGCCAAATTTCAGTGCGATGCTGTCTTTCGTTTTGTTTTGACAGCTGATTGTTGTTGACGTGTTTGACATCATGTTGAGTATGGATAAAAACGATTTTCGTGCTCTCATAAAAAAATATTTTTTGAGAGGCAAAACGGTGAAGGAAACAAAAGAAAAGTTGGATAAATATTATGGGGGTAATGCGTCGTCAGATTACACCGTCAAATATTGGTTTCGAGAGTTTTGTGGTGGCCGCAAGCTTACTCCTGACCAAAAACACGAACGCGAGAGCACTTCGAAAAAGTGTTTAGACTTCCTGATGCGGCATCGGGCGGACTTTTGGCGTCGATTTGTAACTGTTGATGAAACCTGGATCCACTATTACACCCCAGAGAACAGAATGAGTGCCCGGCAATGGACTAAAGCCGGCACGGGAGCTCCGAAGCGACCGAGGAAGGCTCGATTGGTCGGAAAGGTTATGGCGTCGGTTTTATGGGATTGTCATGGCATGTTCTTCGTGGACTACCTCGAACAGTAAGTATTACTGCGCATTATTGGAGCGATCGAAGGCCGAAATTAATGCGAAAAAAAATTTAGTTTTTGAAATACAATGCGCCGGCGGACAAGAGCATCGCAACCACGGTTAAAATCAATGACTTACGGCTCCAATTTCTTCCGCATCCACCGTATTCGTCTGATTTGGCTCCCACAGACTATTATCTCTTCTCAAACCTCAAAAGATTGCTCATCAATAAATAAAAATCAGCTCGCGTGAGGAAATCATCAACGCCGCGGAGCAGTATTTTGCAGACATTCCGGAAAATTACTTTTTGGACGGAATCATGAAGTTGGAAAACCGCTGGAATAAGTGTATCGAGCTAAACCGGGACTATATTGAACAAAATTAAAATAAAACATAAAAAAAACATTCCCAATGAGGTTACTTTTCACCCCACCAAGTACAGAGCGAGTTTGTCATGGTAGTCGTAGCAACCGTTTTGTATATATCGTTGGTTGCTTTATGTGTTTGGATTCGCTGGCCATCACCTTAAACTACAAAGGATCCAGAACTAGATCCTTAGGATGATTCTAAACAGTTCCCCCGCGCACTCGAAATTCTGAGATCCACCTCCTGGCTGGAATTCACACATTAAAAGAACGGAGAGTATTCATCCAGGAAAGGTTCAGAGACACCCGTCAGAGATCAGATGATCAGATCATACGTGATCTAGCACTTTAAGTTAAGTTACAGTCGTAGATAGGTAGGTTATATTTTTTTTTTAACAAAACACAATGAGTATTTTGTAAACTAGTTGAAAAACGCAAAGATTCCATTAGAATATCCAATTAAACAAAGATGAAGAGCCAGGTAGGCTAATCAATTGAAATGAGGCATCCATGTACTATCATAATCCACAGAAATAAACGTAATTTTACTACTATTTGGTTAATCATAAACAAGTAGTATGAATTTTACGACATTTATCATCAATCTTAGGCCGTCATCATAGTGAGTTAATTGATTATGATGAATGATAAACAATTAATATCCAAAAAAGGTCCTATCAAAACTATGGTTAATCATTAATCATTAATGATTAATCATTTAATACTCCGGACGCAAAACAAAACTGTAAAGGAATTTGGTAAAAATATTGTGGCAGCAAAATATTCAAAAATTCAGTTCAAATAATCACATGACTTTTGTAAAGATTTACGGAGACCCAATCTGTAGAAGTTCGCAAAATACACATAAATTATTAGTTAATCATCGCTGATCACTAAACAAAAACATACATTAATTTAGACGTTTCCCGAGCAAGTTTCTGTGTAACAGTGAACATCACTTTATTCAGTTCCGCGGTTGTCTTCGTCGGGGGCAAATGTGTTTCGGTATCGGTCCATTTTCTTTTTCTGTTTAGTTAACTGTTCTTTATATATTTTTCGAAAAAAAAGTATTGTAAATGCAAGTGTAACGTTTTGAATGTATGCTGTCGCTTGTGGTTCCTCAGATAGAGGAAATGAGCGTTTATTTAAAGTTAAAAGTTAATGAAAAGTGCAATCGAAAAAATGTGCGACGAAAATCGTGGGCAGGCTTTTGTCTTCCCATACGCTCACGCATACATAAGAGTGAAGAAGAGAAGTGTCCCGAAGAATGCGATGATTTTCCCCTCTTTTTATGCCTCGCCGGCGTTTCACAAAAGTGAGAAATGTGGAAAGCTGCAAATGTGTTGGATTGTGCATGCTAAGTTGTGGTGGTAAAATTCTAAAACGTAGAATCACTATCACAAGAAAACGGAAGAACTGTGGTAAAAAATGTGCGGGTGATAGGCGTTTGTTTATGCACACATATAGAAATGGATGCATGTTTTTATATTGGTGGATTCAGTTGTTGCTATGGTTGCTATGCAATGCTGACTCGTTGGAGGAGTTCACCATGCAATGACAAAGTGGTTAGCAGAATGTGTGTTTAGTGCGACGGTGTTGATGCAACAACGGTGTGCGGAAGGCTGTCTGTAATGTTGCACTGTCAGTTGCGCGCGGCCGCGTGCGTGTGTGTGTGTGTGTGTGTAAGGTCTTTCATATACAGGTAAAATCCGTAGTTGGTAAGGTAAGATTTGTCATTGAGGAACTACAAAAGGCATGAATAGTAGGTTGAGTACAATTAGAGGTTATTAAGATTGATCAACTCTAACAGTGAGGACAGCCCACAGCTAATGACAGGCGTCCTGCTACAATGAGTGATAGTTCCATTTCATCATCAGCAAAGGAATTCTCAGCATATTTTCTTCAATCATTGACTTGTTTTCAAGCTCTTCGTTGATGATACGTAAACCAGTGGTTGTTAAATAATTTACTTTTTTTCAGTCTACGTCCGGCCTCTTAAAAATATTACATTTGAATATTATTTTAATAATAGTACGCAAAATTGTTCATTTTTGGTTTCAGGAATTCCTGTTATTGAGACAAAATTAATTCGGGAATCAGGATCTTGACTCCATATTATTATATTAAACTTCCTACGGTTACAATCAATCCTCCTTTACTATATATCTCCCTAACGCGATGATCATCATCATCATCATCCCAACCGATGATCCAATATAGAGTTATAGTTGAATGAATTTAATATACATTATTATATATTTCATTTATTAAATTGAATTCCTATATCTTTTTAGATTGTTATCATTGTTTATCATGTTATATCATTAAATTCTACTTATGCATTTCAAACTATTCAGTATTTTAACTTAAATGAGGTAAACTTACACTCCTTCCACTTTTTGTGACGTTTGCGTTTTTAAAGTCATTGCTTGTCGTTGCTTGATATCTATGCCTTTACCGGTTGATCTAACGGAGGCACATATTGAATTTAATTATTTTCATTTCATTATTCACTTCAACAGCATACTCCTTCATGGACCAAACAATGTTGGATTTCAAATAAAACAAGGATAATCTATCCATTCAAAAGAAATTCAAAACATATCTGAAATACTGGATTCATCGATATCAATTATTCATGTTTATTTCAGCTTTTCGTTGATTGATCATAAAAAGACCAACAATAAAATAATTAACCTTCTGCAGACTACTAAAAGTTCTACCTAATGACCAATATTAGCTGGAACAATTATATATTTATATTGTTTTGCATTACTTATCGAAATTAAAATTTAGCGGATGAAGCAGTGAAAGCAACAACAATGCATAACATTATATGCTTAAATTTTATACAGGTTATTTCTCATTTAGACGAGATTCCCATTTTATTGTTAGTCTTGTTAGTTATACTTCACACTTTACATTTACATCCTTACATTATTGTAAGGAGAGAATATCAAGTATAATTCAAGATCAAAATATATATTTGGTTAATATAACCTTGAAATTTTAGTGCTACATCCACTTGATATTGTGAGCAGAAGAAACATAGAGATGCATCTTATTATATGTAAAATATGTATTTTTTTTTCATTGCAGAATATCAACTATTTTATCTACATAAATTTATATTCATTATTCTAGTTATTCATCACAATTTTTAGCATTATTGTTAGTATCATTCGAGCAAAATATATTCAATTGCTTAATATATCCTATACATTTCAGTGTTACATGCACCTGCCATTGTGAGCTCAGGAGGTATAGAGCTGCATCTTATTATATGTAAAATACTTCTTCATTGCAGTAGCAACTATATTATCCATATAAATGTATTTCACTATGTCTTATTTTAATGTTCTGATATATTTCATTTCTCCATTTCATATAATTTCATTATATAAATAAATACTGGGTTGGGAGGGAGCACCAGGGTATCATTCAAACTGAAACTGGACGATGGTATGATTGACAACCGGAGTCTAGGAGGGAATAAACACTATCATTTTCTTTATCCTACCGATTCGATTGTGGTGGTGTGAATTCTACTCCAACAGATTCAGGGCGATTGACGCGCCCTTCTTAACAAACCATCCTGTAGGAAGCTTAATAAGTATTGCGAATTGCGTTATTCGATTTGTTGGATCGTATCGTTGGAAGGAGATTCTTAAATTCCCGTGGATTTCGCGTAAGTGCCTCTGCTTACGGGTCCACCCCACCGTTTTTGGCCCTTCATACAGCGATATTGTGAATTCAGATCGGTAGCTCAAATTGATCTTGCTATTAAGTGGAGCTGCATACAAGACAAGATCTTCGAAGGGATGGTGGCTACCTTACATACATACATACATACAACAGTGAACATCACTTTATTTGTTAACATCCATGCGGAGTGTGGGTAATTAAATCACCTACTTCGAAATCTACCTGCCCAGCGAGGTCAGTTCCCATGGACATGCCCACATAGGTCAAGCTGATCAGTATCACAGAAAAATCGCCAAACGACGCACAATCTGGTGCATCTTTTCCAACGATGCCAGGGGCCAAAACGAGTAAAGATCGTCAATTTACGATGCCCGCGCCGCAAGGTATCGATCGGATAATTAATTGGGTCCAAAGTGATCGTAAAAATCAGCTAAGCGTTCCTCCGATGATGGGTCCAGACCACCAGCCCTCACTTGACTAATGATCGGTTTGTGAGCAAAAATGTGCTATCTGTCCATTTTAGGGAAACGGAGGACATAAATTTTCATTGTCAGCAAATTACTGTTTTTCGAATCGTATTTCATATGCTAAAATGAGTCTTGTTAATTTGAACGGGGTTTGGGTCAGTGATATATCAACATCCAGCGAAAAATATGAGGTGTCCTTGTTAATGAGTCAAATGGGCATTGGCGTGTTCTATAAATCACTTGGGAAATATGGTGCATCATTTGGTCTAACGAAGCTGCTGCGTGATTGCATAATTCTTCATCCATAAATAGGCCGTTTCTTTCATACTTATGTGAAACAAAGCTAGCATAGCCTTAAAAGTGTTGCAGCGGTCATAACAGAGCCCAAGATGATCGATATGCTCTTACTATTTCCATTCCACGGGACACAATAAATTTATTGTAATATAATGCGAAATCGAAACGAAACTCCACCTAAAATAAGGACAAAATCGAATCGTGCTCTACGGAACACTGGCATAAATTTCACCACTTTCGGCGAGAGCAAAAGTGATATCGTACATTTGTTTCGCACGAATTTCTCGTGAGATTTTTCTTGTTCGAACGCCCCTGCCACAGGCTCCAACTTTCAACAACTTCCAACAACGAATATGTTTCTGATTCGCAAAAATAGATATCACTCGAGAATCGAATTACACGAGCTACAGCACGCCATAACAATTAAACAATGAGCAATTATTGCCAACATGCTCGCTAACAATTTCCAATTAAGCAAATCGTAGAGTTCTTTCCTTCTCTCCAGAGAGAGAGAGAGAGAGAGAGAGAGAGCGCCCACAGAAACCGCCACTATCATAAAACACACCTGTCAGCGGTGATAATCTTTCCTAATAGATCAGTCACGGAACAATTTGTTTCGATCTTCTGTTTTCCCCCGGCCTGGGCCCCAGGATTGACGACGCCGTTTTTATCGTTTGCTTGCGGGAGCCATACTGAGTCGTCGTCGTCGTCGAATGACAAAAGTCAATCACTCCAACTAGGGCCGACGACGACGACGACGATCGTGTGGTGGATGCGCTGGTAGTTCACATTCGCCAAGACATCAAGCAATTGACGATATTGAGTGTGATTTGCATATGTGCCAATTATGGTTTGGAATGGGTTCCTTTATTGATTGCACCCAGTATCTGCTGCTACTGCTGCTGCACGGAGGTTATCGCTGTTCTCAGGGATTCGATCGGGATTCGGGACGATTTATGTGCGAAATTGACACTAACAAGGAGCACTTTATTTCGCTCTACATTTATTGCTACGCTACTGCAGGTCGATTGAATATTGATCTCCGGATTATTTTCCCGGAATGCTGTGGCTCTTCATTACACAAATTTTACTGCCTTCAGGGCAGGTCACACACAGACACAGGTTGTAGAGGGAACGATGCACACAATCTGCTCCACAAGGTGGCCCTTCGGTGGTATCCTCCGGAGATCGAGGTGCTCTGCCGGGCATCAACAGCCGTCCATGGATTACAGCAGTGGACTGAACGGACGAAATTTCACACCACATGTAAATTCCCACGAAAATGACAATTAGTTTCGTTGCACTCATCGTCGTCAATTCGGTACTTTACGTGATCGGGAGTAGAACGGTACTGCTCGATGCTGGCCGTTATCTCGAAGTGAAAGACGCTATACTCTATCAGCGGCCTATATTGTTATTATGCATGTGTGCATTGATAACCTACATTTCCGCGTAGCTGAATGATTTAATAAATTTTGTTTCATTGTTGCTAATGGTGTAAATGCTGTGAAGTCCGATTTGAAAATGAATGGTGGTCATGTTAAGGGTCGTCCATATACCACGTGGGCTGTTTTGGTGAGGATTTTGATCACCATCCCCCTGCGTGGAGAATCTTCCATGTATATTTTTTTAATTTGTATGGACCGTGGACATTTGCCATACGCAGTTAAAATTATTTTGAGTGACAATCTGGAAGGAGCGATATACCTAGCTCCGGTCCTCACAAGTTCCTACCTCACGCCTCCACGAGTCACATGATCACAAAAGACTGCCAGCTGAAACATGGACATGGACCATGGATGTGCGACTCAAACAGCATCTGACTGGCATCCAGCGGCTGAATAAGAAATGCTCTTTCCCGGAAGCTACACCTAAGATGGAAGCCCCCTCACGGCGGATAGGAGACCTTAGGCCAACCACCTACTGTCTCTGAAACCTTTACAATTGTTACAGAAACCAACAGAGAAAGACATCGAACTGATTTAACGGCAACGACTTTTAGCGCAAAACAACGGACACGAATTGGATCATGGAATGTATTGACGTAAGCCCTGGCACAACTCGCCAACGAGGCGCGACGCATGAAGCTAGAAATCCTGGGACTGAGTGAAGTTCGTTGGCCAAACTTTGGAGAACACAAACTGCCGTCGGGACAGGTACTACTATACTCTGGTATTCGAGGTGAAAACGCTCCCCGTCATCGTGGATTTGGTCTCCTACTTAGCGTCCAGGAAAGTGCTGCGCTCATCAAGTGGGAGCCTGTTAATGAGAGGATAATCGTTGCCAGATTTAGAACACGGGTTCGTAACCTTACCATAATCCAATGTGATGCGTCAACCGATGCTGCCGAGCTACAGGACAAGGAGAATTTTTACAGTCAACTGAATGCCGTCGTGGATAAGGTTCCAACGGGTGACATCAAGATCTACACTGGCGACTTCAATGCGAAGATCGGCTCCGACAACATGGACTATGAGCGTGTCATGGGACGCCATGGTCTCGGCGAAATGAGCGAGAACGGTGAGCTGTTTGCAGAATTTTGTGGCAATAACGACATGGTGATCGGGGGCTCGCTCTTCTCCCATCGGCCAGTGCACAAAGTCACGTGAGTTTCCCGTGATGGACATACTGAAAATCAGATCGACCACATCTGCATCAGCCGAAAATGGAGACGGAGCCTTCTTGATGTCCGGAATAAACGCAGCGCCGACATCGCGTCTGACCATCACCTTCTAATCGACGAAATCCGTCTACGCATGGTGCGGATCCAGCGACGGGAGGAGAGACTCGGGCGACGGTTCAACACACGCCGACTTGAAGATCCAGCGGTAATAAGGTCTTTTGTTGAAGAACTTGAGACTCGAGCTGCGGACGTTCCAGAAGGTGGCAGCGTAGAAGAACAATGGACGGCCATCAACAATGCCTTTATAGAAACAAGCGAGAACCACTTGGGTGAGCTGCGCCCCAGAGGAAAGTGTGGATCACAGATGAAACCTGGCGGAAGATTGAGGAGTGTAGAGAAGCAAAAGCCGCGATAGAGCGGGCGAAAACCAGAGGAGCCTAGAACGAAGCCCGTCAACGGTACTCGGCTCTAGAGAAGGAAGTTAAGCGCTCTTGCAGACGGGACAAGCGAGCGTGGGTGAACTCCCTGACCGACGAAGGGGAGTCTCGGCTTGATCCGCCTAGGGTGCGGCACATCACTCGCGTCAATTCTGAGGCCCCATCACTGCAGGAGATTGAAGCAGCTATCCGAAGCATGAAATCCAACAAGGCTCCAGGGGTCGATCGCATATCAGCAGAGATGCTCAAAGCTGACCCCATGCTATCCGCACAAATGTTGCATCAACTATTCTGTAATATCTGGGACACCGCGACTTTTTCGGCCGACTGGATGCAGGGCATCTTAGTGAAGGTCCCAAAGAAGGGGGATCTGACTGTGTACGACAATTGGCGAGGCATCATGTTACTGTGTATTGTTCTCAAAGTTCTGTGCAAAGTTATCCTGAATCGGATACAGGAGGAGATCGACGCGACTCTCCGACGGCAGCAGGCAGGATTCCGTGCTGGAAGATCTTGTGTGTCAATGAATTCCAAGAGTCCCTTTATTTGGTATTCATTGACTACGAAAAAGCTTTCGACCGTCTCAATCACGAGAATCTGTGGGGCGCCCTGAGACGCAAGGGAGTCCCGGATAAAATCGTCAACCTCATCGAAGCGCAGTATGAGGCTTTCACGTGCATCGTTCTGCATAACGGAGGCTTGTTCGACCCTATCCGGGTAGTCGCTGGTGTGAGACAAGGATGTATACTATCACCACTACTGTTTCTCATCGTAATCGACGAGATCATGGTAGGTGCAATTGACCGTGTACCGAACCGTGGGCTGCTTTGGCAGCCTATCACCATGGAGCATCTCAACGACTTCGATTTGGCTGATGATGTTGCTCTACTAGCACAACGGCGCTCTGATATGCAGAGTAAGCTCAATGACCTAGCCGAACGCTTCTCTACGGCGGGTCTCACCATCAACGTCAACAAAACCAAATCGTTGGCTTTCAACACGGGCAACCCTTCCAACTTTACGGTAGCGGGGCAAGCAGTGGAGAAGGTTTCCAATATCTTGGCAGCTAAATAGCATCGGACGGCGGGACGGCGGGACGGAAAATCTACTCATTCTAGAAGTATAAACTCAAAGAATAAATCACATATCTAATGGAAAATATTCAAAAGAATTTCACATAACTTTCATGTGATATCATAATTGTGAATTGCACCACAAAATCACGTGAACCTTATATGTCAAATGAAATTTAAGTGATTTATCATATAGAACTCATGTGATCACATGAATGTTATGTGAAATTTAGATAGATATCATTGGTTTTGTTAATGGAAAAATGTAATGTGCATTCCCAATGGAAACTACATAAAAAAATTTCCGTTGGCTAATTTCATATATACATCGAGACGTTGCTCATATAAGAAAACAAATTCCTGTAAAATCTCGTGTGTGTGTCATCCTCTATCCCTCACCCAGCCGGGGGCGTTGGACAAGTAGAACTGCGAATAATTTGATCAAATCTCATGCTCCGTAATGGTGCCCTTTATGTTGTGAAGACTAGTACTTCAAAAAGGGTAACTTTTGAGGCAAGACAGGGTGTCCTCAACAAGTTAAGGGAACAGGATACACTAAATGTCCACAACATAGGTGTCCATAGACACCCTTATTCACACTAACTACTCAGGGGGTAGAAGGTCAAGAAGAGCCACCGCCGCCAACTAAAGCTTGAACCGGGTACCTGGGACTCCCACGATATACCCGCGGCAATGGTCAGCAGACGATGCCCTGTGCGTATTTAGTATGTAATATGTTTTATTTGGATACACAAAATGTTTGAAGCCATGCGTCATCTAAACCATAATTTGCATCACCACAAATACACTTGTCAACAATCTTCAACTGGAACGTACTCACCAAATCACTTCACCCGGGAGCTTCCACGCATATTTTTCCCTCCACTCCAACCACACAACAACCAAATATCACTTTTCTTTTTCAAGTCACTCCGTGCACAAAAGCAATGCACATCGCAAAACCCTAACAATAGATCAGCACCGTTCTCAACACCGCGTAAATAAACAGAAATTAAAATTTTCACTCGCAATGCCACAAATTTCTGGTCCGGGAGAAACAATCAAACCACGCAGCGCCAAATCTTCTGATGCTTGCAATTTTGCAAACATGATGAATCATGTTTTCTTTCTCGATTCTAAAACTTCTCGGAAAGCGAGAAAACCACCACTCACACACGTATAACCGTCCGGGAGGCAGAGTGCCAGCGCTAATCCGGCAAATGCAGCCGAAAACTACGAAAGCGAATGCACGCACAAAACAGAGAACGAACTTAACACACAACCGTATCCAAAGGCGTTCGAAACTCGACTCCAGAAAACAAATTCCTGTAAAATCTCGTAAAGTTTTACTCAGTCTATCAGTTAACTACGTTTTCAAAAATATGAGCAGTGTTGGCAAAATCATCAATTAAATAATATTTTGCCGCTCTCATATGCTCTCATGCTTGATATTGCTTTTACAAGCTTCTTTGATATTACGAGACTATTCACAGCATTCAAAAATCAAGCTGAGAGTTGACTCGACACAAAAATGATTCCGTTGCACATCGTTTTCTTAGAAAGAGAAAGCGTAGTTTGCTATAGTTTTTTAATCTTCACCGATGGCAGACACGAAGGGACTGCTGCAAGCCGTTATGGAAGTTTCGGTTGCATTCGGGTGTAAAGCAAAAATCATTAAACTCAATCCCATCTCATTTTGGTGAGAGTTGCGGTTGGTGAGTTTAGTTTGCTTGATATTCTGAGCTGCGATATCACAGCTTGCAAATCAACCGCAGATGTTTGTGTGTTGACTTTTGTCTACGAAAATCAAACGTAATCTTGGGCAGTGGTGAGATTTGATTTTTTTTTTATGTTTTTCCTACACTGAATATGAGTGAACAAATCTCAACTTGGAGTCGACATCATTTGTCGGGTAATAGTAATTTATCTTTTTTATTAATTGCTTTTAACGTATACGGTGTAAATTGATGCATTCCCAACTTAAATTAGGTTCAATTCGTTTAAAGCAGGTCTTTTTTGCTCGAAATTGACTTTACTGGCATTTAAAATTTTGCATCTATTTCATGACGGGGTGGGGGATGGGCCCACTCCAAACACCGTCACACGCAAAACTTCTGCATAAAGTTTTGCAGCCCAATTACATACATTTCTGAAATTCACAGACAATTTTGAAATTCACAGACATTTTTAGCAGACATCTGAAAAAAAATCTGGCATCTCTGCCACTCACGGACTATTCCAGATCTTAAATGTAAAGTATTCATCACCTATTTCTCTTACCATCGGCCTATGCTTACTGATGTAGGTAAGTAGTAATATCATGATTCAGAATTGAATGTCACAAACAAACTTTAAAATTATAAGTATCAGTAATCACTATTTTTTTTCATCAGTTAGACGACATGCTACACGGTAGCCGTCCCAAAAGATCAAAAGGACAACAGAAAAAAACCACCATTTGAAAAACAACCAGCCCTTTTCAGGGCAAACAATTCAAAAGCGTAGAGAGTTAACATAATTGATTACCGATCAATTAAAAGAACTAAATGCTCAACATGTTTGTTCCGTCCACTAGCGGTCCTACGTCAAGCTTCCGTTCGTGCCCCTAGGCACAGACCCTTCAACTTTTTTTATATAAATTCAAGGCACGCTTTGCCTTGGATAAGGTGAGTACCTTTCCAAGTAGCTAAAGGGTGATTCGGTCAAAATTTGGTCAATATCAACTTGACGTATTTCTTTCAATTTTGCATTTAAAAAACCTGAACACCCCTCATTTTGAAGGTGTGTGTGTGTAGAATGTTGCTCCTATTTTGATTTTGGAATTCACTCTTCAGTTGTCAAAATGCCGTCCAAGCAAGAAGAGCAGCGTATCAAAATTTTGCTCGCGCATCGCGAAAATCCGAGCTAATCGCACGCAAAGTTGGCAAAATCGCTAAAAGTTGCCAAATCAACCGTTACAAATGTAATTAAAGTGTTTGGGGAACGTTTGTCGACAGCCAGGAAGTCTGGATCGGGGGGAAATCGAAAACCGGAAGCCGCTGAGACGACAAAGAGAGTTGCCGGTAGTTTCAAGCGAAACCCTAACCTCTCTCTCCGAGATGCCGCAAATAAGCTGGGTGTATCGTCTACAACCGTGCATCGAGCCAAAAAACGAGCCGGACTATCGACTTACAAGAAGGTAGTGACTCCAAATCGCGATGATAAACAAAATACGACGGCCAAAGCGCGATCCCGGAGGCTGTACACGACGATGCTGACGAAGTTTGACTGCGTGGTAATGGACGACGAAACCTACGTCAAAGCCGACTACAAGCAGCTTCCGGGACAGGAGTTTTATACGGCAAAAGGAAGGGGAAAGGTAGCAGATGTTTTCAAGCACAAGAAACTGTCAAAGTTCGCAAAGAAATATCTGGTTTGGCAAGCCATCTGTACCTGTGGCTTGAAAAGCAGCATTTTCATAGCTTCCGGGACTGTCAACCAAGAAATTTACGTGAAAGAGTGTTTGAATAAACGTCTGCTGCCTTTCCTGAAGAAACACGGTTGTTCCGTACTGTTTTGGCCGGATTTGGCATCTTGCCATTACGGTAAAAAGGCCATGGAGTGGTACGCCGCCAACAACGTGCAGGTGGTTCCCAAGGACAAGAACCCTCCCAACACGCCAGAGCTCCGCCCAATTGAGAAATACTGGGCTATTGTCAAGCGGAACCTAAAGAAGACCAAAAAAACTGCTAAGAGCGAGCAGCAGTTCAAGGCAAACTGGCTTTCTGCGGCGAAGAAGGTGGACAAGGTGGCTGTACAAAATCTGATGGCAGGGGTCAAGCGTAAGGCCCGGCAATTCGGATTTGGAAAAGCGGAAGCCTAACTGAATATTTTTCCTGAATTTTATACTAATTGAACTAGAAAAAGAAATTAAATTTGATTTTTTAAATAAACGATTTCACCGATTTACACGCGTTTTCCCTTGACCAAATTTTGACCGTATCACCCTTTATTTTACCTATCGTCCGGCCTAACTTGGTCTATTTGTTTGGACAGATCCACCTGCACCTGGATGCAGCGACCAGTTCTGTGTCATAGATCATTCATCATGGTAGACCAAGCCGTGACCATCGCCTGGAGGGACACGCTGCTTGCTACACTGGGTCGGGCAGAGGCCTTCTTTACGAAATACGACGCTGTACGGGACCAAGGGCAGGTACCATTTAGACTGAGCCACGTCAACAACATCTGGGCCAACTTGGAAGCGGTACAGGAGCAACCAGAGGATGCTGCGACGACTGAAGAAGGTAGGGCAATGCATGAGGATGTCCAGGTTGAATTTTCACAGTATTTCACAGCTTTCATTTTGTCCCATTCGATCACGGCCATCATGTTTGTCATTCAAACATACCTTGATGCATGTCCCAATACAAGAAATCAGGATTTCCATGTTCTCCCATAAACGGATCCACTTTTGTCTATCGGCTCAACAAAAAACATGATCGCAAATTCCTGTCAGAAGCGAGATACAATGCAAAATAAAATCAAACATGAATCTGCAGAAAAAAAAAACGATCCACCAACCGCACAAGCACATGTTCCGCCCCTTTGAAACTTTGAAGTTTATGGTTTGCTGCAACCGTTACGACTTCTTCGGCCCCCGCGATACAAATCATTAGCCAATCGAATGGATGACTGTGCCGTTTTTACGAGATTTTCCCTCCTCTCCGGTGGGGAGTTTGCAGAAAACCTCCAAAGGGCCTCGATATCCCGCAAACGGCCCATCATTCAGCGTCTTTCATTCTTCAAATATTTTTATCGCGTTTTATTCGCCGCGGATCCATTTTTGCTTCTGTAGCCGCGTTGTTTTTGCCTTGCACCCGAGCGTGTGTGTGGTAAGCTGCTAATTAATACTATTTTTATGGGAAACTATCTGCAGGCTGCACTGCACTACCGCTGGCCAATCTCCGCCAGCCAAGAAGAGCGAACGAGCGCAGTATCATTTTCTGCCAATTGAAGCCAGAAATGAAACTGTGCCGACATGTAATCGATAAAAGCTAGACCGGGAATTAGTGACGCCTGCACAAGAACTACAGCATAAAAAGGCGATTCATTTTGATTGTTATATAACAAGCAGTTGAAGGCTAGGCTCAGGGAAAAAGGTATTAATGCAATTCCGCGCCACACCACTTCACACCCAATCCTGCCCCAGCGACCAACCGACCGCGGCGGATAATTGGATAAATGTTTGAGGGAAAAAGTACTCAACAGATGATGGTTGCCAACCAGCAACCGAAAGGGAAGAAGGGCAGCATAAACGGTGTGACTTATCACCAGAGGTGGATCACATTCGTACATCATGCTTTTTGCTTCGGCGCAGCTAGGCACTGTTGTGTTTTAGTTAGAGAGAGAGAGCGAGCCGTGGTTCAAAAGTCAAATCGAGCTGTCTTGTTGTAGTTTTCTAATTGTAGATGCATTTTGGCTTCTTTTTAGACGCGAAATTGTAACAATTGTGAATCCGTGGGAACCGCTTCAAGTTGTTCTGATAGGATTTCCAATCCGAACATTGTCTCAACCGGTCCGAGAATCGAGAAAATGGTGCTTAGAATGCGTCAAACAATTAAAATATCACGATCGATTGAGAAATTTCACTGATCAACGTTTTTTGGAACTCAGAAAATCTGTGATTAGTTTTGATTTCGGCAAGGTTACGATTAAAGTTTGAGAAGCTTTTATCTGTAAGGTGATCGTTCCTCATACTCAGGAGTCAGAACAACTAAAATGTGGAAGGTGTCGGAATCTAGTCAGACTGCAAGTCCCACGTCATGTGCTGAACCAATGTGCTAATTCTTCTCTGGTGGTCCCAACTTGAATATTGCTCATTTCCAGTTCTTGCATCATTTGCATCTCAAACGGAATGAATCATATGCATGGAACACAAGCCTAAAACAGTATTGACTTCAGCATCTTGATAGCAAAAAAATAGGAACCACCAGTTCTCATACAGGCTCCGTGTGACACACCCGAAAATGCCAAACTTGGCCTCACTGAATCTACATGCAGTCATTAAAGGACCACCAAAAAATAAATAAGGCAATACCAGGCGCCACAACCGCTAGACTGTGTGCAATAAACGATACCGATCTCTAATATAGGAAGGTTTTGCATCTCAGTAAAAAAAACCATCAGCATCCATCATACACACACAAAAAAGCTCCATCCATTACCAGTCCCTAGCCGTTTGCTATTTAGAAGTGATCGTTAATAAAAGTTGCTTTATTGGCTGACGATGGCGCGCCAATAAATTCCGGCGGTGACTCCCGCGCGCGCGCGTGTTAATATGCCTTCCTGAACCTTCCGCCATCAATCCGATCTGACCGGGGTCGAGCTTCAAATAGACGATTGTTAACACGCCCTCGTCGAGAATTTTCTCACTCCCTCAAAGCTAGCTAATACTGATAGACGATACCTCTACGGTGGAGACAAGATTGATGATACCGAGGAGGTACTTGCTGCTGCACGGTCGGTGGTAGAAGGGCCATCAGTAAAGCAAATAGAATGAGATTTATGCGAGTTAATAAGTTATTACGAAGGGGGCGGAGCGATTCGAGCGTGTTTCTAATTAACACTAATGTGAGACTTCCAGACCTGGATGTCGAACTAAGGTACGATTTGTAGGTATCCGGATGGTATTCACAAGCCAGTGGTGGTGCACCAACCGCAAATGATTAATTCCGGATGAAAAATTACAGTCCTGCTGTTTCCCGTTGCGTTTTGAATGTGAATCGTGATCCAAGCTCAGTTATGGCATCGCATGCAAGACAAATATTTGTGAAGAACATGCATTTGTCACGATGGGATAGTTTGAAGTCTTGATGCCTAGATAGGTATGCACAGATACTGTCATATTCCACGCGATTTACCTCAGATGAAAGGTCGCAGCACTCAACGCACCTAAATTATTTAGATTTTAAGTAAGTACAATAATCACTGGCCCTCGTGAGGCATTTTAACAGTGGTGTACCTGTTGAACCTGATTTGCGGTGGTAGATTTACATCACCAGATCCTGGAAGTAGAATGATCTGGTGGTGAAGTGTGTAGAATAGGGTGGCCCAAAATAACACCTTGTCTGGAAACCTGGGATTTCGCCCTTCATATGATAGACAAGGATATTTAAAAAAAAAAACTTGCTGATGGCAGCAACTTTGGAAAAACGTGATTTAGAGGTTGCTCCGGTGACATTTTTGAAACAAGTCAATTTTTCATAAGAACTGTATCGGAATTAAGTTGTAACCAAAATTTTGCTTCCAATTCCGTACCAAATATTTTGACGTAGGACTATGTCTGTGATTTCTATATGGGGGCACACTTTGTGAAAACCGAAAATGGAACATGTAACAAAATTAGGACATATTTTGAACGTTAATAACTCAGCTGCCCCTGGACCAATTTCAATAATTTTAAAACCAATCGATCAGAAATATTTGTACGCGTCTGTTAAATTAAGGATTATATCATTTTATTTTTATTTTTCAAAATACCACTTTTGAAAATTGTGCAACTGTTGCTTTGTCAAAAGTTTTACGTCACAAATGGACCTAGGGTCGTACCGGGAAGATTCAAGTTCGTGTTGCCGACAAGTTCGCGAAGAAGTTCATGATTTGGCAAGCGATTTGCAGTTGTGGCCTGAAAACGGAACCATTTGTCACATCCTCGACGATGACATCGAAGAATGCTTGAAAAAGTGTTTAGTGCCGTCCATTCGCAAGCATAGGGGCAGAGTCATCTTTTGACCCGATTTGGCCAGCTGCCACTACTCCAAGGTGTTTATGAAGTGGTATACTGCTAACAAGATCGATGTTGTCCCCAAGCTAATGAATCCTCCGAATTGCCCGGAGTTTCGACGAATCGAAAAATACTGGGCAATTTCAAAGCAGCGACTTTGACGAAGCGACGGGGCAGTCAAGAACATCCAGCAAATGCGGGTAAAATGTAAGAAATGCGCTGATTCTCTGTCCGTTTCCACTATGTGGGCGGTCATGGGCTCCATCAAGAAGAAGGTCCGAGAAGTCGTTCGGACTGGAGAAATGTAACCATCTAATGCTGTAACTTTGAAATCAGCCTTTATGTAAATAAGGTCCGTGATCTTGCCTACTGTCAAACGTATAGGATTGACATGGGGTTGCCAGTCTTCTGCTCGGAAGCTATATGATAGCCTGCTGTGTTGAAAATTTGCGTGTGTTATAATGGACGATGAAACATATTAGTCAATTTTTACCGAAAAATTTGGTTAGAAGGCCATGGTTTGGCAGGGAAGTGTGGCAAGTTGTCAAAGTCATTTGTGACGAAGGAGACGATGAACACTGAAATTTACGTTCGGGAGTGTTTAAATCGGCGTCTGTGGCCCATGATCCGTCAACATGATGGCCCAGTACTATTTTGACCCGATTTAGCGTCAATGCACTACTCGAAAGACACGGTAGCTCGGTACAAAGCAAACAATGCCCAATACGTGGCAAAAGAGATGAATCCTCGATGAACATTTCAAATGGTCCTATCTGCTTTGATCGATTCTCTTCATCGACTTTCTCTTTCGTCAATAACTCAGCTGCAAAACCTTTCCCTCTTGTATTTGACGTTTTGGACGCTAGAAAAGAACCTCCTTTATCAAACTAGATGGTAGAATTAGCGCGATATCTGTTTGCATAGCAGTGGTTATGAAAAGAGAAAGTCGATGAAGAGAATCGATCAAAGCAGATAGGACCATTTGAAATGTTCATCGAGAATCCTCCGAATTTTTCGGAAACTCTTAAAGGCAGCTCAATCGATGAATTTGAAAAAGACCGGACAAAAGTTGCCAAAAATTATCGGCAAAGAATCTGTGCTGAAGCTCATGGGCAGCATCAGATGAAAAGTTCGCTCCTTGGCACACGATTAAAGGAACTACTGATTATGATCATCCAATTGAAATAGAATACTATAGAGAACATATATATGAAATAAAAAATTTAGTTCATTAATATAACGTTGTTTTATTCCAGTAATAACTGTGCTTATACTTTCTGGGACACCCTATATTTGCTATGTCATACAAAATATTTACACAACTTTGTTTAATCTATATATATAGCCTTAATCCATAGCGCCATTGCTCGCTTACTCAAAATAAAAGAGGAAAAGGAAAAGGAGAAGGACAAAGGGAAAGCATTATATACATATATACTCTTTGAACATAAACAATATTTTATTACTTGAAATATACACTATAAAAATTATCAACAGGACTGGTCGCTACCCGAGTCTTTTCACTAATGTCAAGGATTAAAAAGTAACAACGACTAAAATGTGTTTCTTTGATTACTGAAAAATTCTGTTCCCCTAGTTTGAAACTCCGTGAGGTCCGTGTTTGATCTTAAACCAGCAATGCACCACGAAAAGGTGATCTAAAGGGTGTCCACGATGAAATTGCCACACACAAAATTGATTCGCAAAATTCGAGTTTTCATCCGATTGCCATCAAATTTTCAGGGATTGAGAAATAACTATTAAACTTCATTTTACCATTTTACTCGTATTTTATTTACAGTCCATACGCAAATGCCCGCACCTTGGCCTTAACCCCGGCCATAAGATTCTGCACAACCTGTGAATCAACCGTTTTTTGCATGTAAACCCATACTTTCTTCAGTTCCTTGACTGTCTTCACTACCTTAGGTCGTTTAAGAAGGTGCTGCTTCATAATCGCCCAGTACTTCGCGATGGGGTGGAGCTCCGGAGTGTTGGGAGGGTTGAACATTTTCGGCACGAAATTGACCTTATTGTCCGCATACCACTTCAGCACGTCCTTGGAGTAGTGGCATGAGGCCAAATCCGGCCAGAAGATTGTTGGGACGTTGTGGGCCTTCAGGAGAGGAAGCAGCCGCTTCTGGAGGCACTCTTTTATGTACACCTGTCCGTTCATCGTGTCCTGGGTCACGAAAGGTGCACTCCGCTTCCCGCACGTGCAGATGGCTTGCCAAACCAGGAATTTCTTTGCAAATGTGGACATCTTCTGAGTGCGGACATGCTCCGGAACGCTGAACTTATCCTTGGCCGTGAATAACAGGTTGCCGGGGATCTGCTTGAAGTCGGCCTTCACATATGTTTCGTCGTCCATGATGCAGCATTCAACTTTCGTCAGCATGTTGAGGTACAACTTCCTGGCACGGGTTTTGGCGGACTTGTTCTGCTTCTCGTCGCGATTAGAGGCCTTTTGTACCTTGAACGTTCGAAGCCCAGCCTTAGTTTTGGCCTTCTGGACAAAACTTCGGCTTAGGTGCAGCTTCTTAGCCACATCCCTAACGGAGGCGTTCGGATTTCGGTTGAAGGCCCCAACTACGCGGTTGTGATTTTTAGTGTTGTACGGAATACTTTTTCCTTCACTTCTGGGCTTCCGATCGGTGGTCAACCGTTCCTCGAACCGCTTAATCACTCGCGACACCGTGGAATTCGCGATTCCCAACGTTTTAGCGATGGAACGATGCGAGAGATCCTTGTTCTCGTGATGAATGCGCAAGATTTTATCACGCACGAGCTGTTCTTTCGACTCCATTTCCGCGAGTTTTGATCACAGGACTTTAAAACTTGCAGGATGTAAATAATGCACTATGAACTAAATCCACCCAAATTTTCATTAAATTCTACCCAATGGTTAAAAAGTTAGAGCAATTTCATAGTGTGGCAATTTCATCGTGGACACCCTTTACCAGCTTCATCTGCTTCTTCCTCGCATTTAAAGCTTATTTCAAATCGCATATTGGCTTATTGCGTGCTCTCAACTTAGTGTTTTATATGCACTTTCCAGAGTTATTAATTGAGAGCTTTCGATGCCTGTACCATTTTTGCATTAGTATAATTGTGTGACACGTACAATCATACTCCATGCCCAAGGAAGTCTATAAATTTTCCAACCCGAAAAATTCTTAGACCGAACCGGGAATCGAATCCAGCCATCTGCATCATAATCTTGCTTTGTAGCTGCCCCTTTACCGACCCTTAGAGAGGCCCCGTAATCTACCAGTGTTACTGTCCAGTCTTGATGAGACGAATGACGCGACAAATTATGGGACGTCAAGAGCCCCATGTTGGATCTTGTTGGCTTCGAAACATAGAGGACCTACAAATCGTATCCTGGACATGGTTTTTGACCAGATCAGCAACTGATTATAGAAAAAAAAACTCCTAGGAAAAACCAAACGTCACGGTCGATTACACGCACAGCCTACTCTCTGAGAAAATTTGCTGTCGCTCATACCAAATTCAATCATACTTGTAGACCAAGAGGTTGGTCACTCTATACAGTGAGTCAAAATCAAACTTGGGCACACCCGGGCGCCGTCATTGGCACTGATTGGCACCCATGGTTACAATTTTTATGATCTTTAAAGTTACTGGCAACACTGAGCTTTTTCTGCGCCTACGCAGTGTGCATGTGTCAGAATTTGTTATTGATGTTCCCGCAATACAATCCAATTTTTACAAACCACAACCGTGAATCTCCATCAAGTCCTGCCAGTGATTCTCCAAAATCGACTCCCGTGACCGGAGGAAAGTACGTCCCACGAGCGGTGGTCAACCTTGAGCCTGGAACTATGGATTCGGTCCGAGCGAAACCATTTGGACAGCTGTTCCGACCGAATAACTTCGTTGTTGAATTTTAAATCTTTTATAACGTTGGTGGAATTCAGTAGCAAAAATACCGTCCTCTCCACAGGTATGGGCACGCTACTGATCTCGAAGATTCGAGAAGAATACCCGGATCGCATCATGAACCCGTTCTCCGTCGTTCCATCGCACAAAGTCCCTCCCACCGTCGTAGAGCCATACAAAGCTACGCTAAGTATTTATCAGCTAGTGGAAAATTAGAGATGAACTAGCCTAAGGCTAAAAATCTCTTAAATAAAGAATTAAAAAAAAAAAAAAAAAAAGCTAGTGGAAAACACGACATTTGCTTCCGGCAAGCAACAGAAGATTTAACGCTATCTGCGTTGTTTGATTTTTTCTCCCGGTCCAGAAATTTGTGGCATCGCGAGTGATAATTCAAATTTTAGTTGATTTACGCGGTGATGATGTTGGTTCACTCGCAACTATTTTTGAAAAAATTAAGTGTTTTCGAACGAAAGTATACCATAAGTGCTTCTAAACGTGTAGTTGCAAAACATAAACCAAAAGGACCGAAATTGACGGTACGTTAGATGCATATGGAGTAGATGTAGCAGTATTGTAGGAACCAAATACCCTAGGGAATCAAATACACACAGCGAATTTTACTTGGATGATGGAAGGCAATCATATTAAGCAGGACTAGCAATTTTAATTAAGAAAGGATCAGGAATAAAAGTTGTTCCTATTAAAGAAAGAAAAAGATGCATTATGTGGTGTAAGCTTCTAATAAATGGAATTAATTTAATATTGATAAATGTTCATGCACCTAATGATAGACAAAATACATTTTTATTTAATCTTAGTAATTTCATATCAAAAGACAAACATAGAAAGAACTTGTTGATCATGGGTGATTTTAATGCACAACTAGGAGCAAAAGACATGAGTAGTGAGGACCATAAATATATGGGAAATATGATCGGTCATGATTTCTGTAACGAAAATGGAGAACTGCTCAAATAATTCTTGCATACATCAAAAATTAAAAACGTTTCATCTGAAATAGGGAAGGATATAAAAGTAACTTGGAAATGTAAAGATAAACAAAGTCAAATAGATCATATTCTAGCTCCGCAGTATAACAATTTTAAGATTAAATTTACTTAAGGATATTGGACGCAGGTCAAAACGGACCATACACTGATTAAAGTTGGTATTTCACTTAAAGATGTAGAAATTCAAGCACCAAAAGCAAAGGAATCATCTCGCATATGTATAAAATTGTTTAAGGATCCAAATATTAAAAAGAAATATCAGGAAAAATAAAATCAATTAAAGTAAAACACACAAACAAATATTCGGTAGATCAAAGATACTCAAGATAAAAAGATGAAAATATCCGCTTCTAGCATATTAAGAGTAAGTAAAATCCCAAGTACACCAAAGCGGAGAAAAGCTTTTAATAATTTAAGAAATGCTTTGAGATTTTCTAAGAAACATGACATGCAGAACTATAAATATAAATTAGGTTATCGCAAACAAGAGTTAACTCAAGCTATAAAAGACCATAAGAAAAAAGAAATTATGTTATTCTATAGACAGTTAAACGATTTAGACGTAGGAATGCGAATAAGAAAAACATACAGTTTTCTAAAAAACTTCAGAAAACAGAAGAACAACAAAGCGTCAAAAATTAGTACACGAGTATGGGATAATATTTTAAAGGATTGTCAAGGGCCAGAAATAGATTTTTGTAATGAACACGATTACGTTCCGTTACCAAACCCTCCTACCTTAGACGAAATTAGATTTATAATCAATACTTCTTGTAATGCAAAAACGCCAGGGCCAGACCGAGTTTGTTTAGAATATCTTAAAACCGCAGAGCACGATAGAAGAGCTAGTTAAAATTATGAAGTTGGTATATGTAGAAAACATAATGCCCAAAGAATGGAACAAATCGACGCAAATTCCCATTCCAAAAAAGGCAGGAGCTTCAGATGCCGATCATTTTCGTAGAATATCTCTTTGTAATGGGGCTTATAAAGTATATGCTAAATGGATAGGTAACCAGCTTCGAAAATTCACAGGAGATCCAGGGTTCCATCAAGCAGCATTTACAATTATTAAAGTCCTAGAAGAGGAGGTATCCAAAGTAGGTCTTAAAATCAATAGGGAGAAAAGTCAAATTTTAGTTAGATACCCAAATGACACAGCAGTACAGCCAAACGAATTAATGCTTAATGGAATTGCTTTTAAAACTACTGAATATATTAAGTATTTAGGAGTTTGTCTGACAGCAACCCTAAACAAAAAATTAACAAATAGGCATAGATCAATAAACGCTTTAAAAACTTCAAGATTAGTAGTAGATTTTTGTACAAGATTTGATCCGAGTTGGGAATTGGGAAAGCTTATATATAACACAATTTTGGAGCCAGCGTTTTTATACGGAACTAAGGTAGCGGTATTAACAAAGAAAAACAGGGTGGCACTATCAAACTACGAAAAAAATATTCTAAGGAACATTTTTAATAGCTGTAAAAACCAAGTAATATGAAATTTAATGCCAGAAAAATTTTAGCAGGAAAAACAATAAATAGACGAATAAGTTATTTTGGACATATCAGAAGAAGAGAGATCAATCATCTACTGCAATTAGCGTATAGATTCAAATTCAACAAGAAAAAAGAGAGTAGACCAAGCCTTACTTGGAGGAAATCATTAAATCAGGATTTTGATAGATATGAAGAACTTGATTTAGAAAAATGGAAAGAAAGTGGAAAAATTAAAAAAGAAAGTGGAAGAAATTTATAAGAATAAGGATAGCGAAATTTCAGATGGTGTATCGACAGAGGAAGAAGATCAAGGAAAAGGAAGTTATAAACACTGGAAAAAAAGGATAAGAGAGACGATGTGTAACAAAGTCTATTGCAAAAAAAAAACTAATCCAGGTTTCATCTTTTTTTCATTTGCATGCATTCCGGGTGGTGAGCGAACATGATGAAGTAGATGGCTTTATCACAGAGCCCCGTCTCGGAACGAGTGTATTATTGAACGACATGGTCTACGATTTAAGATTGGATTATGTAATGATAAGTATCACGATCATCATCGAAATGCTAGTATTATTGACAATAATCATAACAATCAACTCGTATATACATTCAAATACATAAATATAAGGGAAGGGACGGTCTAACAGGGCACCCGATTGAAGCGATTTGGACGGGGACAGTGGGAATGCCAATTCCCTGTTGATAACATTTCGTGGATAAAGGGCGGGCTCTTCTCCCCACTCATTCGGGCATCTTCCTGTTTGGGGGTCTTTTTGACCAATTGGCTGATCAAGTTGCTGGAAGGAGATTTTTTATTGTACCGTAGATGCGTATAGGCGACTTTACCTATCGATCTACCCAATCCGTTTTTGGCCCTTCATACAGCGACATGTTGAGGACAATCAGAGGTTACCATCAAGCTTGATCAAGACAAACAGAGAAGAGAGCCTACTGCTGTCGGACTTAGTTTCCGTGCTACAATGGGTGGTAAACCACTATCATGCATCATATCATGTGAGTAGGGTCAATGGAGAACTAGTCACTCGCAGAAAATCAGAGCGCTTGGTTGAAAACCCACCGAGGCAAAGCGGTGGGTGCAACTCAGTGGGTAACGCGTTCTTCGGGGGAAAACTGTAGTGCGAATTGGTGCACACATGACATCGATTTGTCAATCTGGAACTTAGGCTTCCAATTTATTATACTCCATTCTTATGGGAATGAAATGAATGCTTGAATTTCAATTTTCACCATTAGCATATCAACAAACTTCTGCAGCTTTTTTTTCTAATTCTATTCAAGCTGAACAATGCATTAGGTGGTTAATAATTTGGGCACAGAATCGTTTCTTGTAGGTTTGTCGTATTTGAAGCTAGATAATAATCTGTCAATGTTACAAAGGACCTAATAAATTTCTTAGCTTTCAACGAAAAAATATCCTAGGTTTATGCAAGTTTCATAATATTCGTGTTTCAATACCCCGTGAAAATGACTCTTTATGTACTGGTCTAATCAGTCGCAGACGCGTCGTCTACAAACTTCCTATGGAGTTAATGATGATAGCCTACGTTTGGCAACAACACTACAAACAAAAACAACACATCGAAATGAACTCTCAACTATACAACTATAGAAGGCTGCAAGCACGGTGCTAACGTCGTCTAATAAACGGTTTTCTCATTTTTAATAACGTTTCTCTGTCTCTCGCGAAATTGTAGTATGTAGCTAGCTATGCATGCTTCTTTGCTGCTGCGGTCCTCATCACGAGTACGAGTACTGTCTGATTCAGGGCAACCCCGTGTAGCGAATAATGTTGCAGAACTGTACAGACGACAGCATTTGAGGAACCTATTGTCGGTTTCAATACACAGTGCTTTAGGTTGATCTAAAATTCATTCGGCGAGGTCAGCTTGGGCACGATTTATTGCGATTATTTTTATGACGAGACACTGACGTCAAGTATATCAAGAGTGAATGAAAGTGAAATCTAGATCGGAAATGATATGCAGTGGTGTTAGAAACTTAATTTCAGTATATTCGACTAACAGAAGATTCAACTTCGCTTCATTATATTTCGATGGGCAATTAATTAAACATGCAAAACAAATCCTGTTTTGAGCGTTGTGAAGTTCGGCAACACATCTGGATGTTTGATGGTTTAAATAATCAAAACAACAGAAACCGTTACGAAAGGGAAAAAAATGCTAAACAAGTTGAATCGTTCACACTGAACAGCTTCGGCACTTATGTATGGACATTTTTTGCATAGATGAAAAATGGACTCAACATATTTTCGCCATGCAAGCAACCCAATTCCGTCTCAATGGGAGTTGCAAAATAGAGAAATTTATTGATTCGTCGTGATGGAGATTTGCATAAAATGGGAAACTTTCGATGCACCGTTTACGTTCGGAAAGGTTCGTCTTCGTTCGTCCCGTTGAAGTCTCCGAGAGTGTAGTTACGGACCCACGCGTGTGAAGATAACCCTTGGCAGATTGTGTCCACCGTGTGTGTGTAGAACCAGTAGCTTTTGCATCGAACACGGTAGCACCTTCCCGTTGACGGCTATTCAAATATCAACCGCCATGAAGCTAAAGACCGACCCGTCTTTCGGTCGGACAGAACGCTTCAACCTCCCGGGTGCTCGCTCTCGGCAGTCAGTGCAAGTGTTTTCGACTCGAAGTAACAAATTGGTAATAAATATTAGCCCACGCTCCCGTCTGCCTACCTAAATAAATGGAATCGTGGTGTCGTTTTAGCGGCAGGCAAATCTGTTCCGAAAGTCACAACCTATATGTAATGTTAGAGCGACTGGAGGCAGTCGTGCAGCGATGATTTACTACACTTTTAATACTCTTGGTGATTGTTTTAATATGACTCTAATGTGATACGATTTGAATTTAGAGAAAGAAGAATGGGACAGGAAACCAGGAACGGGTCGCCGGGAAGCCGATGATGATGTGAGTGAGTGGGGGAAGCTTTTAACCGACTTGTCCAAACAGAAAGGCACCTACTATACTATAGATTGAGGGTAGACATGAGAGCGGATTCTTCATCTGCCAGCAGGGAGCGGAATGAATAATGACATAACGTGACTTTTGTTCGCACTTTAATCTTGTTGGGTTCGGGGTTGGGTTGTGACGTATTTGCTGATAAATTAATGCGTCCGAGGAGCAGCCGATGATTTTTTTTTATTTGAATAATGAGAGTATTAACCCTTTGTCTGCTCCTCTAAAATAAAGCTAAGTTTATTGCAAAAATACTTCAAAACGGGTATTAAATAAAATTCGGAATATGTCTTAACTAAGAGGCAGGCATATCAAGAAGGCTTTTGCATGCAAAAATGTTAGAGGAAATCCAGAGAAAATCCAAAGGTTTTGATGAATAATCAAGATTGAAAAAAATACCTGGGATCATATTGCCCCAAGATACAGACAAAGGGTTAAATGGGATGTTCTTGCGAATCTCAATTGGTTTGAAAAGACTACGACGATAGTCAATAGCGTCATGATCACTTTCCACAATCGCTATAGTTGGATAGGAAGGTTTTTTTTTTGTTGATCAATTATTGTTACTCAGAAAACAAAACGATTGTAAAGGTATGAAAAGTCGATTTCTTTTAGAAAATAACAAAAATAACCCAAATACAGGATTGTTACAGTTGGCGTGGAATTTGCGTTTGACACATAAAAAAAATCAGTGAACTTTAAGTCCTAGGAATAGTGGAAGTTGAATGGAAGGTTCATTCATCTTACTTACATATAGGAAGATATGAGGATTTTATGTCCTTAAGATCAAAAAGGCTTTTTCTCATCATGCAATATTTCATTAAGGCATCTTGCTAGATGAAAACAAAATTCAATAAATTAATAAATACATAATTAAATATCTTGCTTTTCGAAAATTCTTAAAACTTTGGAAAATTCCAGGGATCAGAAACCTTGAAATTCGATGAACTTGAAGATATTCATAATTCTTGAGACTTGAGCTCCAGAAACCCCACTGTGGTAGAAAGAGTTGAGTGTTCCAGTTATGACACTAATGGTTCTCTAATTGACTATACAGCCTTAAAGCTCAAAATTATCATTAAATTCAAAATTTCCTCCGTAGTTTCAATGCCGTTCTGCATACATATGTACCGTATGCGTGATAATGTTTGCACCATCAAGTCAAAATTAAAAAAATTCTCAAAAATTTCGTTTTCGAGTTTTTTTTTTATTTAAAGGGGGGATGTTTCTCAGAGTCTTAAACTATGTTAATCATCGATCGAGTTTCCACTTGCTGCAATTACGGCCTCTACACGCTTCCGGAATGCACGGCAGGTTCTAATAATGTAGTCTGGATTCATTTCTCTCCCCGTACGGTCAATGTTTGTCTGAGGCTTGCTGTACTCGGGTGGCGTTTAGAACAGGCCTTGGCCTTCATGACGCGCCATATTGAGTAATCCAGCGGATTAAGATCGGGGCTGGATGGCGGCCACATATCCTTCGCCCAGAATGGAAGATGTTCCTGAAACCACTTCTGAGTGCGATTCGAGGTGTGGCACGAAGCCCCATCTTGTTGAAATACAGCATTTGGCTTCGGACCGTACTGTTCTTTGATCCACGGAAGAACATACTTTCTTAAAATCGCGATGTAGTTCTCCGTGTTGACCTTGTCGCCTTCTGGAATGAACACCGGGTCCATTTTTTGCCATCGGAAGCCACCAATCCAAACACCATAACGCTAGCAGGATGCTTGGTCAGATACACGTTCTTGTGCTCGTCGGCCACGTCTTTTACCGGAAGAGAACAAATATACCGGTCGGTTCTGGAATGTAGATTACCAGATTTGTTCGCTTAAGGAAGTTCAAGATTTTCTTGCATCGTTCGACTCGCAGCTCCCGGATGCGGTTGGTAATCATGTGAGTTTTTTTTCCGTGCCCTCGACTTCGCCCCGCAATCTTCCTTTACGATCTTCCGTGTCGTAAAGTCACTGATCCCGTGTTCTTTTGCCATTTTCCTTATTGAACGCACTGAATTCAGCTGACCTCGGACGACCTGTGGCCACCTTCGCGGATAGTTGTCCTTTCTTTTCTCGGTCTAAAACTCTTTTGACGGTCCACCGGGACACTCCCAACCGATTGAAATGTCTTTTTGCGACAGTTGTGCGTGGGAAAAATCACGAATACGCTGCCACTTCGTCATGGTGCAACTGTCAAACTAAGTAAATCGTTTTCTTTTATACACAGCCTACTACGGTACGACGTACGAGCTATAGGTTACGTGCATGCAAAGAAAACCAGCGCATTGTATGCACAGGTGAAATGGGAGCCTTATTTGTACGATGGTGCAAACATTATCACGCACACGGTACGTTGAGTAATTTGTAAAACTTATGTGAACACGATTTAGGCCGTATGGTCAATTACACCGCATGAACAATTCATGTAAATTTCTGTGATACACAGAGCACACATAATTATCGCTAGATTTGACGTAAATGTACACGATATTTCATGTAAATTTAAGACCACTATCAAATAAATTAGCAGTGTTTGGAAAAAATTTGTATAACGTTCGTGGTTTATGCCAATTATAGCTCAAAATTAGGCCCGGGGAGATTTTACGCGGTTTCTAAATTTCAGATTTTTTTTTTCTGTGAATGGGAACACTAAATAGTGTCGTAACTGGCACACTTCCAATATTTAAAAACAACTTGGTCTGCCACAGTGCGGTTTCTAAAGCTCAAGTTAAGGCATAACTGGCCCTTTTCTTCTTTTTCTTACCCGCATTTCAAACTTATTGCTTGTCGCATATTAGCTTATTGCGTGCTCTCAACGGAATTATTTAGTTTTAACGGATGCGATTATAAACTCTCTGGAAAGATTTATTTTCCAAAGGGATTCAGAAATTTTATTAAGTCATTCAATACTATCCGAAGAATTTCAGAGCTTTTCTGAACTGATTCATTACTTTCAAAATTGATTTCAAACTGTTCAAACGTGATTCAACTCATTCTGAAATGATTCAGAACTTTTGGAAATGATTACAAACTATCAGGAATTATTCAATACTTTTCGGAGTGATTCCAAACATTTCTGAAGTGATTTAGTACTTTCAGGAGTGATTCCGAATTTTTCTGAAGTGATTCAGTACTTTCTGAAATGATTCAGTGCTTTCTGAAGTGATTATGAACATTATGGAGCGATTCAGTTTTTTTTTTCCTCTGGTTTGTTTTTTTTTTCCGTCGATCTTGTTTTCCGTGCTGAGCACTAATGCTACCAACGTGCCAGGAAGGCAGCTCCCACACCTGGACCCTACCTATCGACCCATCAACTCATGAACCGGGGACCAACGGCTTTACTTCCCATCCGAAGGAAGTCGTGATCAGAGAAGTTATGCCTCAGAACATCCCGGCGGTGCCGACTGGGATTGAACCCAGGCCTGCTGGGGTGAGAGGTAATCACGCTTACCACAACACCACCGGCGCTGTTACAGCACTGAAGATGATCCATACAATCTCTAGACCAGACGTTCTGAAATTTTTATCTGTAACGACCCACATTGAGATATTTCATAACCTTTCGATTCATCAATATTTAAAACAGACTATGTAAGGCCAACATGGCCTATAAAACTCCAAAATTTTAAAACCGTTGTAAAACGAATGAGAAAAGCACCTCAAATCATGTATTTGGGCCATCTTGCAACGCCAAACGAGCATTTCCATGCTAAATAATAAAAAAAAAATTATTTCAGGCTCGATCTTCACCGGCTTAAGAATAATTGTTTGTTGTAGGTAATCATTCACATTAGTGCTGAAATTTGGCCATTTTGGACCTTGTAAATTTGTCAATTTCCGTTCAGCTGTTGAGATTTCGGTAAAAATTCACAAAAATCTGTGAAATAATATTAGTGTGCATATGTAGCATTTTTCGTAATAAACTATTTTGAAACCCATATCGAGAAATCAATGTAAATTCTGTGTTTGTCCAATAAGTAACGTTCAATTTGCCTTACCATATCCAACTCTTGGAAATATTTCCTATGAAATATTTCAATACAAAACATCTGTTCGGAATTTGAGTCACTGCAGTTATTCAAAGTTCACATTAATAAGAGATCGTGATGTTAATGAGCATTGCATTGGCGAAGATATTCTAATTAACCTTTCTGCAGAGTCATCAGCCATAGCAGCAACCACTCCAGATAACATACTTCAGCTCAATCTTTATTTCATCGACGGCTTTCGCATGATCCCAGCTCATTATCCACTCATATCTAGCATTCCAGCGAATCACGCGCCATAACGTCGTCCACCCCGTATCGTATGGATGCTGCACATTTCAACCCTTCTCGAACCGAAGCAATCACCGGCTTTGGGTTCCTTCGAAAACGAACTGTATAATTTAATTGTGAAACGTGAATATGTTTATCTCTCGCGCGCGAACCGAACATTCCCATTTTATTTCATTGATATTTTCTCGCGGGCCCGTCTCGGTACAAACCAACCAACCAACCACACGTCAACGGGGCCATCGATCCCTCGGTAATGCATATCACCCCCATAAATAAATCCCGAGTGCAGGTCCTCGACAGCCACACGATCGGTCGGTCGGTTTGTCGGTTGGCCGGTCCCTCAGAGTGAGATCTAGACGAGAATGTGCTCTGACTGTCTGACGTTTGAATTACCACTTTTCCTAGTACTACATCATGCCGGAGCTCACGGAGAGCTTTGGGCTGTGCCTAGACACGATCCACTCTGTGGCTACCGCGCTAGTGCCGGGCGTTGGGAAAAACTCGCTCTGAAACGAAAATTACCAATCAATTATATGTATTTGTCTATAATCACCTTTCAATTACGATTTGAAACATTGTATTCATTAAATTAACATAATTTTAGCGTTTAGAAGATCTCTGGCGGCCGACACATACATGTCTAGTGCCTGTGGCAAGATGGCAACATAGAACAGCAGGATTGAGGCGAGCCGAGCGTAGAGAGCACAGTGCCCCTGAATCTTGCGAGACGCTGGCCGGGCTGAGCTGGTTGGGTCTGTAATTTCTTTCTCCGTCAGGCGCGAGCTGTTAATCAGTCCGGAGCAATCGCATGCAAGGTCTGCCAGTTTGCACTGCGTCCGTCGTCGTCGTCGTCGTCGTCCATTTGCTTGGTAGGTGTGGGATTGCTACATTTCGTTCTTTTGATGGGAATGGGACTTCCCTGCCTTCGGATGTTATCGACAACTGCAGTCTGTGTCGGGTGTCAAATTTTAATGGACCATAACTGCTTGACACATCGGGTCGATCTTGATCAAGGGTGGCCACAGACCATATGCGATCGGATGAATGCTTCTTGGGAAGTACCGGCTGGTGGGGTGGATTTGTTTCAGCTCTAGTAGTTGTTAACAAATCTTCAGTCGGGTTAATGTACCAGTTCAGTAACGAACTTGGGCAGTGAAGCTGTCGGCTGAGGCTCTGCAGGTTTCCGACTCAAAGTCAATTTAATATGGATAAATGGAACTATACTTTCTATGCACGTTCAATCCTCCTCCATTCTACGGTAAGGAAACCGTTACGAATGTTTTCGCTCGTTTTTCCCTCTCATGAACAACACTTTTGCCCTACCTGTTGCTACTTGCACTCACTAACATTGTCCCGCAATCCTGCAGCAGCAGCAGCAGCAACAGCAGCACTTGGCACAAGGAGATCCCCTCGCAGTCCAATACAGTCTCCACTCAGCAAAATCACAGCAGAATCCGGACCCTACTCCCCCGCCCCGGCCCTCGTGTGCGCGCCAATGTCGATGTGATTTATGAGATTGGAGTGAAAAGGCTATTACAATAAAAGCACGAACGATAAAGGAAAAAAAAAACAACGAACGACAGTTCGACGACAAAATGCACCGAATCATGACAAAAGGGAAAGGTTCCCCCGGATCGGATGATTTGAATCGAATCTCCACGCGATCGAGCAGATCCCCCCGCGCTACACGATGACGCGATGGTCAGATCGTATCTGGTGAATGGAACTGTGGATGGAATGAGATATCCTGCTAGCATCGAGTTTTTTTTTATTATTACGATTCTTGACTGCTGCACATTTGATGCACTCTCTTCGCCAGCCAGCCATCCAGCCAGCCAACATGGAAATGCACACAATGCTCTATGAATGCAGATAAGGATCTAACGAGAGTCGATGAGCAATCGGCAGATAGATATCTGTGAGGATCCCGTTCCATCGACGCTGATGCTGATGCTGCCGCGGCATGCCGAAGTCGATGATGGCGGTTGTCCGATGCTAGGGAATATCAATTCTTAGGTTTTTAAGATCGGTTGTGTGTCTTTTGTTTTCGCTTGTTTGTAACAAGTAAGAAATAAGATATATGGGAATCGTTTTGCACCGTTTCGAACATTGGGATCGGAGAAATGATTTATGGCAGGCAGTTATAGATCGGAGTTCATCGAGGGGGGATCGTAGGAAATTTGAACCCGTGGCTAATTTAATTGTCTATTGTTGGTGATGAAGGAGCGGCGTCGGTGTCGATTACTGGTGTTTGAAGAAAATATATGTGGCACCGATAGAGATGTTACTGACAGCACTACAAAGCTTTCCGAACGGATTTTAAGGGGGAAAATAAAAATCCATCACTGTTAAGTCAGATTTGAAACAATAATTTGGGAATTACGTACCTTATCTTACCAGCCTGGGTATCCTTTGCTGTACACAGACAGTCGTCGTGGACGGAATTCAAAAACGAGAGTTAACGAGACCATTTGTCCAAGCCATGTCATATTAAAAAAAAAACTTATTCTGATTTTGTCAGTCCCCTTTTTGAAAACATTTTCTAATGTTCTACGAAACCCATAGGGTTAACTACCCCATTTCCGGCCTATTAAGCACAACCCGCACTTAATATTTCTTAATCTAGCGCAGTTTAGTACCAAACGGAATGTTATTATTACTGATGGCTTCCAAATTTATTTACCTTTCCGTACGTACCGTAAGATTTGATAAAGAGAAACCAATAGTTGAGATATTGTCAAAAGTCTAACACTGCTTCTTCACGCCAAACTCGGCCTACGAATTCTAAACTCGGCCTAATGCATTGAAACGCCAATGAATTCACTTCGGCTTATCGGATGAAGATAAAACATGATTCGCTCGGAGCGCTTCTTTTGTTTTTGGGAATAATGGGTGCAAACCTTCATATCACGCGTTCTCATTGACTTCGTTCGGTAGCTTATTAACTAAAGTATCATAACAAACGCATAATTGACTTGTTAGCTCTAAAATCATGGATTTATTTGAAGATTTCTGCTCGATAGGCCCAAAATGGGCGATTAGGCCGAAGTAGTTCTCTACTCTACGCTTTTTCAGTGGTCTGTTTGCATCAAAGCATACCTTATACATCCATTTTGAAGATGAATGAGAAAGATTTGGAATTACAGTTATATGAAATTATTGTAAAATAAAAGTCTGATGCACGGAGGGGCTGAAAAAATCGGGTCATTACTGTATTCCACAATCTTGAACGCTTTTCTCTTATGACAACTAAGTGATTCCAGAATTCGCAAATCCATTATATTTCATATTTTTTTAACCGGCTGAAAATTTTCAGAAACATTCCTCATGACCAAAAATGCAATTTTGCATCTTCAAATCACCATTTCAAATCGAGCCTTAATTTTGAGAAGGGCCTATAGAAAAATGTTAAGCTTATTTTCAGAAAACTGTTATTTGAAAAATGTTTGACCAATCAGTTTGTTGTCTTGGAAGAAATACAATCTAAAAAATTAATTTAAAATAAAACAGTTTTCTGAAAATACGCTTAACAGTGTTCTAAATGCCCTTTCAAAATTAAAGCCCGATTTGAAATGGTGATTTAAAGATACAAAGTGAAATTTTTGGTCATGAGAAACGTTTCTGAAATTTTTCAGCCAGTTAAAAAAATATGAAAATTAATGGATTTGCGAATTCATCTGGAATTGCTCTACTTCATATTTTTCAATAATTTTTAAATTAAATTAAAATTAAAATCCAAACACTACACTGGGGTACGCTACGAGAATTTCATGTAAATTTCGCTGAGACCGACACATGCAAGCGACTCTAATGACATAAGAATCAGTTTAAAGATACGAGAAAATCAATTCAATTAAACGTTCTTTTCGTCGTTTTGTGTTTGCTTCGGTTTGAGAACACTCAATTTTACGTGAAATGTTTGTTTATGAATAACGTCACATGTAAACATAGTTATTTCTAAGTGCATAGTTCAATGACATTTGCCTAAGTGATCTTAAAAACCCTGACTAAACCACCTGCCGGTGCATCCATTTTTGACATAAGCGATGAGACGTAAACAATCATTTCATGTAAAATTAAGTGCTTAACGTACGGTTGATTGAGCTGAATTTTGAGTCTGCTATGACTGAATTGTATGTCATAATTGACGCTCGTATATGTCAGTCACGGAGCACCTAAATTTACAATTTTTTCTAGTAGTAGTAAAATTATGTTTATTTTTGTGTATTATGATAGTACATTGATTCAACATTTTAATTGATTATCCACCTGGCGCTTAGTATTTGTTTAATTTGTTATGCTAATTTACGTATTCACGTTTTTCTACTAGTCTACAAAATACCCCTTGGGGGGGTGTGTTATGTTTGAATTGAACAAGTGATAACCTACCTAACTACGAGTATAAATTAGCCTAACGTGCTAGATCACGTATGATCTGATGAGTTGATCTCAGGCAGGTGTCTCTGAACCTTTCCAGGATAAAAAATTTCCGTTCTTCTAATGTCTGAATTCCAGCCAGGTGGTGGATCTCAGAATTTCTAGTTCACGGTGGACTGTTTAGGAACATCCTAAGGATCTTGTTCTGAATCCTTTGGGGTTTACGGTGATGGCATTTGGCGCAACTCTCCCAGATTGGCATACCGTACTCGATTTGTTTGTAAACAGCAATCTTATTTTGAGTGGATACCGCGATCTTATCAAGATGTTACACTTGGTTTTCAGCTTGCTGTCTAGTGTTAGGCCGAGGTAGACTACCTCTTTCGACCATTCCACCACAGTGGCCGTGCAGGCAGATCTTATTATTCTCCGACAGAACAAGTCTGGGAGATTTAGAGTGCGGAAAGATGATAAACTGGGTCTTTGCCGCGTTGATACGGATATTCCAGCAGATGAAATATTCAGACAGGACGTCCAAGCCTCTCTGAAGTTTGGCTGTCAGAACTCCGATGACCCTACCCTTGTAGACGATGAATGTGTCATCTGCGAACAGAGACAACGATCCACCATCAGGGAGAGCCAGCATATTGGAGGTGAACAGGTTGAATAAAATGGGGCCAAGGATGCTTCCCCGGCACCGATGTTGAAAGCATCCGATGTGATGCCATTCAGAGAGACTCGCGATAGATAGTAGAATTTTTCTAAATTCTTAGTCATTTAATAGCGGAACGTTTGGCATGTTACACGTAGCGGTATGGTGGCATATTAGCGGTTGGCTTCTTCATTATGAGGAATTTGAGAATGATGAAATAGGAGCTTGTCCTTGACTTGATCGTGGCAGTGATCTGCCGTTTGATTTGCTTGATGGATTCACCAATTCCAGCAACAGCAATGTCCACGGAAGCCCGTTTAGGAAAGTGTGTTAGAAGGTTTCTTCGTGATGAAGACGGACTCGCTGCGCAGACAACCGTTTCCAGTAGGAACGGAGAGGTTCACTTCGGGTGGAATCGACGATCCAGTGGTCCCCACGTTCACCGACCTGGAAAGAGTTTGTGGTTGCGGAGCAGAATTCGACGATCTAGCAGGAGTTGGTTTAGTTGCAGAATTCAGTGTGACCTTTTGAGAAGCAGCTTGATCATGCAGCAACGTGTGGTGCCTAGTTGCTTGGTGATTTGGGCAAAAACAGTTCCAACACAAGCTTCGCTGGGAGATCAATTCGTAACGTCGCTTGACACTAAGGTTGACGTACGTTGAAAATTGATAGAGTTTGGGCTTCTGTGAGCAGGCATGGCATTGTAGAGCATTCGAATGAGATTCATTCGTTGCAGCGTTGGCAATGGACTTAACTGTAGACGATTTCTTCGGAATTGCACCGGCCACCTTGATGGTATTCCCTTGGGAACGATACTGTAAATCACTGGAAACTGACTTGAGCATTTGTACGTGTTGGATGAGGAACTCTACTAAGTCATCATATCTGACCTCTTCCTTTCAACGAGTTTCATGCTCCCAGGAACGCAGCGTGGATGCATCGAGCTTGTTGTGGAGGATTAAGGTGAGTTGAATGTCCCAGTGCTTTATAGGCTCACCGAGTTTGCACAAAGCCTTTACGTGCCGCTGAAAGTCGTCATCATCGGTAGATCGAACAATCCTCTAAACAACTCTTTCCTGAGGAATCGTTTATCGTTGTACCTTTTCATCGGGGCATGCATAGTTGTTCCTCGAATATCTACACTCTCATACGGCTTTTTCTAACGACTGCAGCAGGTACTGAAGCTTGTTTACTGTTGGAATTTCATCATTTCTGGAGAGGAAATTATCTCGGAACGATTCGTCCCCACTAAACTTCGGAAGGTCGATTTTGGGCAGACGGTGATGGAAGTTGGTTGAGTTGTGGACCGAAGCGAAGGATGATGACATTGTTGAGCTCACAAGAGGATGATTTCGTTGCCGTTTTGACAGTAGAAAGCCCTTCAGCCCTGTAGAAGTGGTTCTCAAAGCCGCACAGTGGGACGAAATCAAAAAATGTAGGACATGGTCATTTGCGATGAAACTATTGACTGTAGCATATTGATGTCTTTTAGAATGTTTCTTTATTTTTTCAGTAATTAATTTGAATGGTTATTTGATTGGTGAGGTATACACTCAAATAAAACAAATAACTCGTTTATGTATTGTTAAAATTGATGAAAATTTATTGAAACATTAGAGTCAAGATGAAAAACTTTGTCGAATACGATAATTTTCCATCCCTCAAGTGGACGAAGTTATAGGGTGAACATGGAGTACAAACGGTAGTACTACCTTAAACCCGTTTTTTAACCATATTTTTTTTTATCTTTCCAATTTTTGCAATGTTCTACGCTGCAAGGGGCTGTTCATAAACTACGTAGGCAGTTTAGGGGGGGGGGGTTGACGATAACCCACGGCCCATACAAATTTTAATTTTTTTTTGTTAGGACAATTGTCTACGCAGGGGGAGGGGGGGTCAAGAATCCCAAAAATCTGTCTTCGTAGTTTATGAACAGCCCCTAAGTGCTATGAAAATGCATTTTTTTTTTTCTTAAAAAATCAAATCTCTTCGTTTAAGGGATTTACATCTTCATTTATAATTTTTTAACACTATCTTTAAAGGGGTGTATCTTGCAGGTTAGCAGGTATTAGCAGCTTAACTCAACGTAATTTCATCCATCAACTAATACCCTACTGTTAAATACATATACAATTAAAAGTAGTTCGGTATAGTATTCTCAATCTCAAGTCCGAGTTTTGATGAAACTTGAGCAATATTAGGATTATTGGTAATGAAATGAATAGGATCGTTCCGTTTCCCATACATTTTCCCATATAAAATTTAAAATTCCCTCGCAAATTGAGATTATAACCAAATTCGATCAAATTTTGCCCAGTTGTTGGGGACCTGAATCAGCATTGAAAGAGCAGTGGGAAACCCAGTCTAATGTAAATGCTTCGAAAAATGATCATGAGAACAGCCAAACGTAACGAAACATTATGGTGCTTTATTAAAAAAATTAACGGGCATCCTTTTGGATGGGGGATCTAAAATTGAATTGCATTATTGTATGGTATAAGTTGTTGAACAAAATAACGTTGAAATTAGCTGCTAAGACATGCTAACCAGCAAGATACACGCCCTTAAATAAAGCTTTAAGAAATTATAAAAACGGACGTAAATCCTTAAAACGAAGTTACGGTAAAATGCGGTTTTCAAGGGGGGTATGTTTGTACTCCATTTTCACCCTCACCCTATAGCTTCGTCCACTTGAGGGATAGAAAAGTTTCTTAAAATGATTTCATGTACAATATTTATAAAAAAAAAGTAATTTTTTTATCTTAGTGTATACTCCCCTTAAGCAAAAAATTGCACCACTCAAATAAAGTACTCAAAAATTTAAGAAACATTCTACAAGTCATCAAAATGCTACACTCAATAGTTTCGTCGCAAATTGCCATGTCCCAATTTTTTTTATTTCGTTAGCATCGTGATGTGTCGCTCAAAGTGCTTCGCAGCATCCAGGTTCTCTGTCTCCAATTGAATATTGTTGAACTTCTTGTTTATCCTGCCCAGTCGCACTGTTACTTCGGAAGAATCTCGTTGCTGGTCGTAATTGCTGACGAACCTTTCCACCACATCTCGAACTCCGCTAACTTCTTCGCATTCTTTCTTGTCATCTTGAACCACCTTGAACCGCTGAACTACGCGCACCTGACGTTAACACCACGGACAATCGTATGAAAATATCCTTACCGACAGTAAGTAGTAAAATTAACGTTTATTTGTTGATTTTTTAAAGTTTCAACATTTGGTTTTACATTTCAATTGTTTAGCCTTTGGCTCTTCATCTTTGTTCTAGTTTAGCGCTAATTTACAGGATATCCATTTAAGGGATTGTTTTCGTTTGAATTTATTAATTTGATAACCTTCCTACTTGAGCACAAGAACCTACCTAACCACTTTAACTAGGTCTCCAAACCATGATCTCATGATCTGGTTTGATTGCAGACAGACAACTCTGAACCTTTCCAGCGTGGACGTCTTTCGTTCCTCGAGTGTTTGAAGACCGGCCAGGTGGTGAATCTCAGAATTACGAGTTCGCGGTGAACTTTTTTTTTATTATTATATCTTTATTTGTACAGGCTCAATCGAATAGACTTTACAGAGCCGAGTTATAATTTTACTGTCTTATATATAAAGTTAAAGGAACTGGACCGAGTACTCGCGGTTGTCTCGAGGTTAGTGGAAATATACAATTTTTTGGATGGAAAAATGGGAGAAGGAGGTTTCAAATGTGGTTTACGATACAAATATTTAATTAATCCTAAAACATGAAATTATTTCTATTCATCTTGAACACAAACATTGAAAAACAATCCCACGCGTACAAAATACAAACTAAACACAAGGCTAATCAAACTAACAAGCTAAGGTTAATATTCTTAAAGTAAACATATATGAGTTTCATAAACTCCAGATCGCGTCTAGCCAAAATATCCCGAACTGGAACATTAGGTTGTCTACCTCGAGCCCGAAGGGAATCATAAAAATGTGATCTGACTCCACGATACTCCGCACAAGACCAAAGGATGTGATCTGCGTCCTGGTAACCTTGTCCACATTCACAGATATTGCTGTCTCCCAACCCCACACGGAACAAGTGAACGTTTAGACAATAGTGATTGGACATGACACGAGACATCACGCGTATGAAGTCTTGACCCAAATCCAACCCTTTGAACCATGCAAACTTCGTCACTTTAGGGATAATTGAATGTAGCCATCGTCCCAAGCTCCCTTCACTCCATTGATGTTGCGAGCTAAATGTCGCCTTCCATAGCGCCTAACTTCGCAAGTGAATCCGCTTTCTCATTGCTCAAAATTGAGCAATGCGAAGGGACCCACGCGAAGGTGATGATGAAAGAGCGCACGGATAAAGCACTAAGCAGCTCTCGTATTTTCAAGAGAAAATACGAGAAGTGCTTTACCGGCCTAATGGAACGGATAGCCTCGACAGAACTGAGACTATCCGTAGAAATAAAGTAGTGGTCTGGAAGAAGTAAAGCAATAGTTTCCAGAGTGTAGTGAATTGCTGCCAGTTCAGCTACAAACACAGAACAAGGAGCTTCAAGTTTTCGAGAGGCGCTATGAAATTCATTAAATACACCAAAACCAGCGGCTCTTCTATTAGACATCCATCTGTGAAAAACGTTCTTGCAGAATCAATGTTCGCGGTGGACTGTTAAGGATCATTATGAGGATCTTGTTTTGGATCCTCTGAAGCTTTTGGTGGTGGCACTTAGCACAACTATCCCAGATTGGCAAACCATACTCAGTAGCCGACAGAATGATCTGCTTGTGGACAGCAAGCTTGTTTTTGAGGGACAGAATGTGTTTTAGCTGCATTGAATCAAATCTTCCAGCTCTTGAAATGACATGAACAGAACATCCAGGCCTGATTGTAGTTTACTCGCCAGAGCACGGATCACTCGACCCTTATAGATGATGGAGGAGTCATATGTGAACATTGACACGATTCCACCACCCGGCAGGGCAGGAATGTACCCTGAGGGACCCCTGCATCAACGCTGAACGTATCAGAGGGGACATTGCCCAAGTAACATTTAACGTTTTATGAAGTACTACAAGACTTCTATAAAGCAACATTCATAAAACCCTGGTCAAGATAGCTTTGCCTTTATTACATCCACCAAAACCTCATTAAGACTAAAATCTGTCTAGTTGGCCCACCCTGAAGAAGGTTCTAAAGAGTGTATTATCGAGACATTTCAAGAATGACTTGCTGCAAAAAGGTGCGACACTGCACAGCAACTGTTGTGGTAGTCGACAATAGAAACAAAGTGCGACGGTGCAATCATTGCGGAACCGCATCGAGTCCCTCCCGACAACGGTAACTAGGTGGCGGATAGAGCTGGGATGGCGGCTATACAAGTTATGGGCAGATAACATATTCAAGAAGTGGTTCCAAGCTCATACGAAGGTTTCGTGATCGCCAAAATTAACGGAAAATGCTTAGGCAGTGGAGTGAGAAAGCAGATGTTCCAATGCAAGAGGACACAGTCAGCTGGAAGCTCTGGCAAAGTTTGAAGCTATGCTGTCCAATGAAGGCACCAGCAGCACTTTTTGCAGAGATGGCCTGAAATGCATTATCGACGTCACTTTCTGCAGTCCGTGTGTGCGAAGGATATACCCATAGCGACCATCAGGCGATCCGATATGGCATCGGCCAACGGAATATTGTGGCAGTCCGGAGGAGGAGAAGTGGCGACCGAAAGTGAAGGACTCCGTGTGGACAGACATGACCATGCCGAGGAAACTGGAGCCAAATAACAGACGGTGTCCCACTTACTGGTGGAACGAGTCACTTAGCACCCTCCGCGCTAGCTGTCTCAGAGCCAGAAGATGAGTTAAGAGAGTAAGAACAGAAGCAGACAGAGCCAGGGCCGCACTTAAACGAGCGATGAAGCAGAGCAAGTCAACCTGTTTTAAGGAGCTGTGTCCAGACGCTGATGCCAACTCCCCTGGGCGACGCATACCGAGTCGTGATGGCGAAAATTAGAGGTCCAACGATGCCGCTGAAAGTCATCGTGGAAGGACTTTTCCCGAAGCTCGACCCAACGACCAAGATATAGGAAACTCTCAGCATTCACCACAGCTTTCCTTACTGCCAAAAAGTTCGACAATGATAGTAAGACATAATAACAGAATGTAAGAATATTTTGAGATAATCCAACCCTTACCAACTGAAACGACGATCAACAGTAAGTTTTTACCTTCTATTTAAGACCACCAGGCACCAGTTCAACGCGACCATCTATGAAAATAGAAACTGCATAAGGATGAGCCACATTAATAACCGTCCTCGATTTGCATACCGAAAGAAGAGTTCGCCATTCCGCGTGACTGTCTCAGACGCGATCTCCCTGCTGTGCTATCAAAACGCATCTTATACCCACTGCCGGTTTATGCATCTCCCCGACAAGCATACATATAGATCCACATATCGGATGGCGATGCAGTGAACCGATGCGAATTTATGCAAAATCCTCTCGGACTCCCCGATCGAGCATCTGTCTCTGCCAAAAACCCTCCTAGTCCCTCCCCCGCTCCCGGGCATCCAATCAATGCAAAACCACGGAAAAGAAAGTTTCGCCGATCTCACGCGCTCTTCTCTACATGGTATGCAAATTTGGCGAGGTAAATTAGTTGAAATTTTAGTCTATTTACTTTGTATGGCGATTAACGTTGTGCCGCTGTGCTGAGCCGAAAGAAGTTATTACCTCCTTAATGGATGATCCCATAGCTGGGCCCATTAGTCCCATCGCCATCGTGGACCTCTCCACCGCAGCCACAGGGTCAAAAGATCTCCAACCGAACATCGCCACCGTGCAATTTAGCCCGTGGCGACTAATCTTTTCTCACGCGTGCTAAATGGCGCTTAAGATACCCTCGTTTTTTTTTTCAATCCCGGTATGGCACCCATATACTCCCCCACCTCCAGTATCAGCCTACCTTAGAAAGATGCAGTAGCATCCCGACTGAGAACAAAGCAGCAATAATTCGGATTCCTTTGGATTTTACATTTCGTCGTCGTTTATCGCAGCGTGAAGTCGCGCCTCGCTCCTCCGATGCTGGACCACGACGACGACGACGACGACGACGACGATAATCAACAACTTAACTGTCTCTCTCTGTATCTCTCTTGGACTGTTTATTTCCCCCAAACCCATGGTATCGAAAATGTACTTCCCGCTTCGGATGCACTCCAACCAACTGGTGGCAATTGTCGTTCAAATTCTTGCGAAACAACAGCTTCAGTGCCTAGTATGGTATCTCTCAGGATAGAGCAGCCCAGAAGGTGGAGACACTTTGAAATTTGTACACATCTCTGTGGTCTGGTGGCCAAACTTTCTCGTGACGATTTCCTTGCTTCCTGGATGCAGCCCCTTTAAGAGACGTCGTGGTGTGCCTCTGTCTTATCTAATTTGATTTTTATTCTACACCGCCGGTGCACGATTTTCGTGTTAATCTACACCTCTCGTGCTGCTACTACATGATTTTGAGCGGACACTTTGGTTGCAGAGGTTAGCGCTCACTCGGTTGCAGCAGCTGCTTGATTGGAGGAGCACTCTTGGTCACATATGTACGGCACTATACGGCAACATTGCGACCGATGTCAACGAGATTGTTGACTCGGGGGATTAGACTGTTTGGTTAATGGATGTGGGAACGTAGACGTTCGGAATGAAACGGATTGTTCGAAAGAACAAGAATGCACTCCAGATTTTTTTTTTATTAATTTCTTTATTTGTACAGACTCAATCGAATAAACTTTACAGAGCCGAGTTATCATTTTCGTTATACATTATTGATGTCTTATATTTAAAGTTAAAGGAGCTGGACCGGATACTCGCGGTTGTCTCGAGGTTAGTGAAGATTTACAAATTTTTTGGATGGGAAAAGGGTGAAATGTGGTTTACGATACAAATGTTTAATTAATCCTAAAACAAACATAAAAAACCCACACGTACAAAATACAAACTTAACACAAGGTTAATCAAACTTACAATCTAAGGTTAATATTCTTAAAATAAACATATATGAATTTCATAAACTCCAGATCGCATCTACCCAAAATATCCCGAACTGGAATATTAGGTTGTCTACCTCGAGCCCGAAGGGAATCGTACAGCTCAGATCTGACTCCACGATGCTCAGCACCAGACCAAATAATATGATCGGCGTCCTGGTAACCTTGTCCACATTCACAGAGACTGCTGTCCCCCAGCCCAACACGGAACAAGTGAGCGTTTAACGAATAGTGATTGGACATGAGGCGAGACATCATACGAATGAAGTCTCGACCCACATCCAACCCCTTGAACCAAGGACTCTTCGACACCTTAGGGATGATCGAATATAGCAATCGTCCCAAACTCCCTTCACTCCACTTATTCTGCCAGCTGACGAATGCACTCCAGATGCGTTCCATCATCCAGAGGCAAAACCTGAAAATTACACCACAAAGGTGCATAGTGAAACAAACTTCCCTAAAAATGTTTGGTGCACCGTTCTGGTGAATGAAGGAGCATGCTTTATTGAAAATTTCTGGTGCAAAATTTGCATCGCTCTGATAAATGAAATGAACGGAAAATTTCTGGTGGCACAAGCTTTATTAAAAATTAAGCTACATTGAAAAAATCTGGTGGAAAATATGCATCGTTCTGGTGAACGGATGGGAAAGTTTTTTGGAAAATTTTTGGTCTTAAATTTGCATCCTTGTGCTGAATAGGGAAACAAATTTTAATAATAATTTCTGGTTTAAAATTTGCACCTTTCTTATGATTGGAGGGAAGCTGCTTTACTGAAAATTTATGATGAAAAATCTGAAAATAGGAGCAAGTTTTATTTAGTGGAGAACCTGCAACACTCTGATGATAGTAGAAACAAGCTATATTAAAAATGTCTGGTGGAAAATGGAAAAAGGAAATCTGCACCAATCAGAAGATTGGAGAAGAAATTTTTATTGAACATTAACGGTGGAAAATTTACATCGTTTTGATCAATTTAAATTTTCTGTTATGCAATTTTATGGGGGTAAGTTGGTATTGAAAATTCTGGTGTAAGATTTGCAACAATCTGCAGCATGGAGAGGCAAGCTGAATTTAAAATTCCTGATGTAAAAATTGCACAGTTCTGGTGAATGGAGGGGCAAGCTTTATTGAACATTTCTGGTTGAAAAACTACAACGTTTTGGTGAATGGGCGGGCAACTTAAACTTGACTTCCGAGAACCTCAAGAGTATTGAATTCTGAGGACAGTTCTATAAGAAAAGATTTCTGGGGATGATTCCATTAAAATTCTGCGAATAATTTCTAGTGAATGCTGCAGATATTCCGAGAAGAACCTCAAGGATATTCAATTCTTATGACAGTTCCAAAATATTTCTGAAGAGAATTCAAAAATAATTCTGCGGATAATTTCTAGTGCATTTTGCAGATAGTTCCAAGATAATTTCAAAAAGAATACCGAGAAAATCAAGTTTTTAGTGAAATTCCAAAGGATTTTAAACAAAATTTCAAGCGAATTCAGTGGATAATTAATAGCTCATTCAGTTCCATGGTGTTCTGAGAAATAATCATAAGGAGTTCTAAATATAATTCCAGTGGACTTCTGAGAAGAGTTTCAAAAGAGTTTTAGGAGAGTTCTAAAAAATCTGAGAGAACCTTAAAGATATTGAATTTTGAGGACGGTTTCAAAGGATTTCTGCACAGTAAAAAAATATGAATTATAATGGTCCATGCATGCTAAAATTGAAGTATGTAAACTTCCTTTTCACGTAAACTAGCAACTTGCAAGATATGTTGCTTTCAAAGATGGATGGTTGCATACAATATTTAGAATATTTTATGAAATGACTCATAAATTTACACGATCTGTAATGTGAATTTTTATGATATGTGACGCTCCATTTATGTGCATCATAGTGACAGAAATTTACCCTACTTTTTTCGAACTGTGTGGGGAGTATTCTAAGAAAATTCTGCGTATAATTTTTAGTGAATCCTGCAGATAGTTCCAATATACTTCCGAAAAGAATATCGAGAAAATTTTGAGTGAAATTCCAAATGGATTTTGAGGAAAATTTCAAGGGAGTCCCGATAATTTCTGGCTCATTCCGGGAATAACTTTATTGAGGAAATTCTTCTGAAACTCTAAGGGAATTTCAGTTCCAAGGTGTTCTGAGTAAAAGTCAAGAAGAGTTCTAAAAATAATTCCAGAGGACTTCTGAGAAGAATTTCAAAAGAGATCATAGAGTTCTAAAAATTTCGAAAAGAACCTCAAGGAATTCTGAGGATGGAATTTTTCGCAACTGTACAATGATTAAAGACAGCTTTTGTATTCCCTAATTGAAAATTGGGTAATAGTTTGCCATTGAACCTTGGTCTATTGTTGTCTTACTAAAAAATCGTCTAAGAATATTCTCTGAAAAATTCAATTCATTTGTTACCATGGTTAAAAAGTTTAAACTGTTTATGTGCGTTGCAATAAATTCGGGTTTGTCCATTATATCATCTTTAAGATATGTTGAATTTTCGGCATTTTCTGTCACCCCGACTGGCGGTACTTTGAGACGGTTCACTATCGACATCATCGATGGGATTAAATTGCCAATTCCCATTGGCTGTCTGAAAGCAGTTTAATAAAAATAAATAAAATTAGTTAAATTAAACCGTAGGGAGACAGTGGTGGGTGAACAGCACCATCTCCCACGCACTTTGGAGTACTCCCCATCCCCAGATTAAATGCACCATAGAAAAAAAAAATGCCCGTTCTTAACAAGATTTCTGTGCACGCTAGTGGTATTTATACAGATTTTTAGCAGTTTTTAAACCTAGAATCTGTATATACAGATATACAGATTTTTTTGTGGCAGATGTATATACAGATATTTTGAGATCTGTCTTTAATCAACTAAATTTTTGCGTCGGTCTTACTTTCATGCTAGCGTATGATTCATAACCTTGCCTCGAGAGTGTAGAACTCAATGAACTGGATTTTTTTTTTTATTAATTACTTTATTTGTACAGGCTCAATCGAATAAACTTTACAGAGCCGAGTTATCATTTTTGTTATACATTATTGATTTCTTATATTTAAAGTTAAAGGAGCTGGACCGGATACTCGCGGTTGTCTCGAGGTTAGTGGGGATTTACAATTTTTTTTGATGGGAAAAGGGAGAGGGAGGTTTGAAATGTGGTTTACGATACAAATATTTAATTAATCCTAAAACATGAACTAATTTTTATTCATCTTGAAAACAAACATAAAAAAAACCCACACGTACAAAATACAAACTAAACACAAGGTTAATAAAACTTACAATCTAATGTTAATATTCTTAAAGTAAACATATATGAGTTTCATAAACTCCAGATCGCGTCTAGCCAAAATATCCCGAACTGGAACATTAGGTTGTCTACCTCGAGCCCGAAGGGAATCGTTCAGTTCAGATCTGACTCCGCGATGCTCAGCACAAGACCAAATAATGTGATCTGCGTCCTGGTAACCTTGTCCACATTCACAGAGATTGCTGTCCTTCAGCCCAACACGGAACAAGTGAGCGTTTAACGAATAGTGATTGGACATGAGGCGAGACATCATACGAATGAAGTCTCGACCCACATCCAACCCCTTGAACCAAGAACTCTTCGACACCTTAGGGATGATCGAATATAGCCATCGTCCCAAACTCCCTTCACTCCACTTATTCTGCCAGCTGACGAGTGACTGTTGATGATAAATGAAGAAAAATTCATCGTAGGCGATTTGTCGATCGTAAATATCGCCTTCCATAGCGCCCACCTTAGCAAGTGAGTCAGCCATCTCATTGCCCGGAATCGAGCAATGAGATGGGACCCATGCAAAGGTGATGACAAAAGATCTTAAAGATAAAGCACTTAAAAGCTCTCGTATTTTCATGAGAAAATACGAGGAGTGCTTTACCGGCCTCATAGAGCGAATAGCCTCGACAGAACTGAGACTATCCGTAAAAATAAAATAATGTTCTGGTGCAAGTGAGGCGATCGTTTCTAGCGTATAATGTATTGCCGCCAGCTCAGCAACATATACGGAACAAGGAGCTTGAAGCATTCGAGAGGCGCTATGAAATTCGTTAAAAATACCAAAACCAGCAGACGACTCTATTAGTGATCCATCTGTGAAGAACGATCTTGCGGAATCAACTTGGCCAAACTTTGCAGCGTAAATTGACGGAACAATCATGGAATGATGATGTTCTGGGATCCCACGAATCTCCCGCGTCATAGATAAATCAAAACTAACTGAATTGCCGAAGTCGGAGAAGCATACACGATGAGGATTATGCTGTGAAGGGCTGACATCCTGTGTTATGTACACGTAGTACAATGACATAAAACGAGTTTGAGGGTTCAGCTCAAGAAGCTTTTCAAAGTTTTCGATTACCAGTGGGTTCATAACTTCGCAACGGGTGAGGAGCCTGAGGGACAATTCCGAGAACCGATCCGATAGTGGCAACATGCCCGCCAACACTTCTAGACTCATCGTATGAGTCGAGTGCATGCATCCTAACGCGATACGAAGACAACGATACTGGATACGTTCCAGTTTGATGATGTGAGTTTTAGCCGCCGACTGGAAGCAAAAACTACCGTACTCTAAAACCGATAAAATCGTTGTCCGGTACAACGTTAGAAGATCTTGCGGATGGGCTCCCCACCACGTTCCGGTAATTGTTCGGAGAAAATTGATCCTTTGTTGGCATTTTCGTCTCAGATACTCAATGTGGGATCTCCAGGTGCATTTTGAATCGAACCAGACCCCAAGATATTTGAAGGACATAGAATGAGTGATCGGTTTACCCAAAAGTTGAAGCTTTGGTTGTGCTGGGCTATGCTTCCTAGAAAAAACGACCAACTCAGTTTTCTCCGAGGAGAATTCGATACCTAGCTGAATAGCCCAAGTAGACAAATTGTCTAAGGTATCCTGTAAGGGTCCTTGCAGGTCGACCCCTTTGGGCCCTGTCATAGACACTACGCCGTCATCTGCAAGTTGTCTCAACGTGCAGTTGTCACTTAGACAATTGTCAATTTCTCTGACGTAGAAATTATACAAAAGGGGGCTTAAACATGAGCCCTGGGGGAGACCCATGTAACTAAATCGAGAAGCTGTAGAGTTTCCATGAGAAAAGCTCATATGTTTCTCTGACAGCAAATTGTACAAAAAGTTATTTATTAATGGAGAAAGGCCACAAGCGTGGAGTTTGTCTGAAAGGACTTCAACGGATACTGAATCAAAAGCCCCCTTGATATCCAAGAAGACAGAAGCCATTTGCTCTTTTTTAGCAAAAACCAACTGAATTTCAGTGGAAAGCAACGCGAGACAGTCGTTCGTTCCCTTGCCCCTACGGAATCCAAATTGAGTATCTGAGAGTAGGTGGTTCGTCTCAACCCATTTGTCCAAGCGAAAAAGGATCATTTTCTCCAACAATTTTCGAATGCACGATAACATCGCGATGGGACGATACGAGTTATGATCTGAAGCGGGTTTTCCAGGCTTTTTAATGGCTATAACTCTCACTTGCCTCCAATCATCCGGAACAATATTGAGCTCCAGGAACTGACAAAACAAGTTCAACATGCGCCTCTTAGCGACGTCTGGGAGGTTCTTCAACAAGTTGAACTTGATTCTATCAGCCCCCGGAGCCGAATTGCCACACGAAAGGAGCGCGAGTGAGAGTTCCAGCATTGAAAAAGGCTGGCTGATCTCGTCTACAGAATTCGTCGTTTCGCGAGGAATCATCTGGCACGGAATCAGGACATACTTTTCGCGCGAACTTGAGAATCCAACGATCTGAGTACTCCTCGCTCTCGTTGTTCGAAGACCGGTTACGCATCCTTCGCGCCGCGTTCCAAAGCGTATTCATCGACGTTTCGCGCGATAATCCGTCCACGAATTGCCGCCAGTATCCGCGTTTCTTGGCTTTGATGAGGCTCTTGAGTTCGCGTTCAAGAGCCGAGTACGCTTCGAAATACACGGGTGTTCCACGTTTCCGGAAAAGCTTAAACGCGTCGGACTTTTTACGATAAACCTCAGTGCATTGGTGGTCCCACCAAGGGGAAGGAGGTTTCCTACGCAAAGACGTTCCAGGAACCGGCCGAGTTTGAGCTCGAAGTGCGCTGTCCAAGATCAGATTGGAGAGGAAGTTATATTCCTCCAACGGTGGAAGCCCTTCTACCGACGACACGGCTTCCTCTAGCGCGGTCTTGAACGTTGTCCAATCGATATTACGGGTGAGGTCGTACGCGACGTTAACGGATTCCGACGGATTGAACCCACTGGCAATCGAAATTTTGATTGGCAAGTGATCACTACCGTGAGGATCCTGGATCACATTCCACGTGCAATCCAACGATAATGAGTTAGAGCAAAGTGTGAGGTCTAATTTACTTCCATTCGAAGATGGTCCAGCCAAACGTGTTACTTCTCCATTGTTAAGAATTGTCATATTGAAGTTATCACAGAGGTCATATATAAAAGTAGAACGGTTGTCATCATACAGTTCCCCCCAGCCTGTACCGTGGGAATTAAAATCTCCCATAATCAACCGTGGAGCAGGAAGTACTGAACATATATCTGAAAGTTGTTTTCGATTAACAATGGCTCTAGGAGGAATATAAACAGAAGCAATACAAAGGTTCTTACCTTTAATAATAGCCTGACATGCGACAACTTCAATACCTGTAAATTGTGGAAGATTCACTCTATAGAAAGAATGGCACTTTTTGATCCCCAAAAGTACCCCTCCTCCACGCGAATCCTCACGATCCAGTCGAATAATGTTAAAATCATAAAAAGGAAGATCTATATCTGAAGAGAGCCAAGTTTCACAAAGAGCAAATGCATCACAATCATTATTGTGAACTAAAAACTTAAAAGAGTCTAATTTAGGAATAAGACTTCGACAATTCCACTGTAGAATAGTGATCAAATCCCCGACCTCGTTTGGAAAATTATCCATCGAAGGAAATGATTGCTGCAATGAGGGGCCACTTCAATGTCAATTGCTTCAAGAGGGTCTTCACAGTAGGAAGCATTGCCAGAACAATGCTTTTGAGAGGATCAGAAATATTCAGGTACTTGAGAATATCGTCCACAATTTTATCAAATGAGAACAACCCAGATGAAGAAGGGGCTTCTGTTCTTAAAAATGGGACATCAGGGGTTTTGGATGTCCCCGGGAGAGGTGGAAAATCCTGGGTATAGTCAGTTCTTCTGAATCCAGGAGGAGTAGAAACTTCCTTTTTTCCACCACTTCTTGATTTGGGCAAGCTGATTTGGGGTTCTTCATTCTCAACTTTCCGCGAACGGATGCGTTTTCGTTTCCGTGCTGAAAAACAGAAAGAAGTTCCCTCCTCAGCCAAGTCAGAGTCAGTCTCGTCATCTGACAAAAGAGAAAAGGGATTTTTGTCGTTGGTCGATGGCGTGGCCGTCTTAAGCATTTCTGCAAAAGACTGCCGGGAACGTTCCTTAAGTGAGCGTTGTAATTTCTCCCCGCGTTGTTTGTACACCGGGCATGACGAGATACCATGAGGAGTTCCCTTACAGTACACGCATTTTGGTGCGGTAGCTGCACAGGTGTCATCCCCATGCTTCTCTCCGCATTTGGAACAGCGTGCCTTGCTGCCACAGTGGGAGGCCGTATGTCCCAACTGCTTACAGTTCATGACCCGGGGAACGAACAAACGCACTGGTAGTCGAAGTTTTCCCAGCTCGATGTAGTGAGGAAGGGCTGAACCAGAAAAGGTCACACGGAACGAGTCTGTGGGGGTAAAACTCTTTTTACCCTCGCTGACAGATACTGAGCCCAGTTTTTGGACATCCAGTATCTTCACCGGAGGAAGCAAACGGTTCTTGAAACGGCCAACCGCCTGCTTCTCCAAGATCTCGGGGGTCAGACTCGCTTCGGTGACCACACCTTCGATCTCCACATCACGAGCTGGGATGTAAACTCTGTACTCGAGCGTGAAGAGCTGGGAGGCAGCAATCTCGTTAGCCTGCTTCAGGTTAGAGACGGAGACACGAAGTTTATTGTGCCTAACCTTCGTGATTTCAGTCACGGCCGAGTATCGCTTCGTCAGATCATTAGTAATTTGCATTACATTCAAAGGTTTGTTTCTGGGCTGAAAGTAGACAACCCATGGGCCAGTCGAGTCATCTGGATAGGCTCGCGATGGGGGGTTTATCTGAGCCTGTCCTTTGCCAGACTGAGACGATGAACCAGGGAGAGATGACGTACGTTTTCGACCCTTCTTGCCATCGCGTGGCAAAGTGGTGTCATCTTCCGACAAAACGTCCATTTCGTCTTGCGACAAAATGTCCATTTTGCCGTACTAGTGGGAGCGAAAAACGCTCTACCACTGAAACGATAATCACTCGGACACAATACACAAAAAAAAACTACAAACACAGAACACAAACTTAAAATTTAACTGTGGGCGAAAGAGAGAAACAAGAACAAAAACTTATCTGATAATCCTATACTACTACCACGGACTTTGCGAGAAATCCATGTCTAAAGCCATTGTTTACAAAAGTAATTACGCCCCTTTGAAATGTTGGCACTGATATATTGTTTTTGGATTACTAATACAGCTTCATTGCATGATCTGCTCCTGCTCTCTCTGCATCTCATTGTGAAGAACTGTCACCTTAGCTGACAAGTCTACTTATAAGTTTTCTCGTTCGCTCCCGTTGTATATATGCTGTAAACATTGCAAATGTATTGCTGGGAAAACTGTCAGATCGCCATTTAACCAATATAAGCAAAAGATTCGAGAAAAATAAGCATTTTGCTGCGTGAGAGTTGCGTTTTCCGTGTTGACCTCATTTAAAAAAGTTTTAATTATTCGATTGATCGTGCGTGTCTCATCGCAACTTGTAAGAGAACCCGGATGTGAGAATCAAACGTTTTGTTTTAGGTTTTTGCATTTATAAGTCGAACAACCGTTTCCAGTTCAGTAAGAAATCGAACAAGTCCAAAAGAACGATTAACTCGTTCTTCTCTAAAGGTGGATCAAATTTTTCAACCACATTTTCTATTATGGTCTAACATATTTTTGTTACAGCGCCCAAGTTGCAGAAGAATCCACAAAAGGCAAACGAAAACAACAGTAATGGTAATCCCCACCCACTAGATCAGCAAGGATCGGCAGATGCTGGTAGATATTTTCACAGGTTCTCATTTTCTAGTAGATGGAAATAAGTTTTTTTTTTTCTAATTTCAGGATCTAGCCAAAACAGATTTGAACATGACCAGAATGCGGAATAAGAATCCTGTGATTTTTTGCCAGTAGTTATTTTGTTTTCAATAGTGTTGTGTACAAAAATATTTGCAACTTGCAAGCGTTCTTTGAAGGATTTACGATGAATTCAAAACCTTTTTTTCTTTTTTAGACCACATGGATAACGACAATTGCTCGAGCTCTGAATTGGAATCAGCCTGGTCCAACAAAAATGAAGCTCCGAATAAATAAAAAAAAAAACTTTGAAAGAACCGAAGAAGACGGTAATCAAGCAAAAGTTCAGAGCAGAGTGGATCAATTCTGCAGAATTTGTATGCTTCGAGAAATACAGGAAAGACCCACACTATGCTTTTTGCAAAATTTGCTGGACAAACTCGGCATGGGCCGAGGCGGTAAGTCAAATTTAACTACTCATCTGGTAACAAAGCGTCATCACGAGGTTGCTAATAAAATCACAAATTTTGATTGTCTAAATATCGAGGAGTACACTCTTGTGGATATGGTCTCTGAAACCGAATTGAAAATTTCTGCTTAGGCACAATATTTCATTTGCGGCAGTGGACAAATTAGCTGAAGTTCTTAAAACTATTAATTCTGAATCGAAAGTATTTCCAATGATTCGACTGGGGCGTGCAAAAACTTCTTCTGCTGTTAGTGGGGTGATTGCTGACATCCAGCATGACGAGTTAGTACAGATAATGAAAATAACCGATTTTTCTATAATGATTGATGAATCAACCGACTTAGGAACAGTCAAGACTCTCGCTAAAGTCGTTCGCACTTTTGATGAGAATAAGTTCCAAGTGCAGGACATTTTTTATCGGTCAGTTGAGCTCCAAAGTGTCGATCACAAATCCATACGCCATTGTTCAAGAATTTATCAGAGATGGAATTGACTACAAGCAACGAATGATCGGTTTTGCATCAGACGGTGCTTCGGTCATGATGGGAAACGACAACTCGGTTATGCGCGTTTTCACGAAAGATTGTCTGAACTTGATTATTGTAAAGCGCACATGTCATTATTTAGCCTTGTGTGCTAGTTATGCATGTGGCAAAATTCCGACCAACATTGAACACCTGATGAAATATATATACTCTTACCTGACCCATATCCCAAAACGAACTAATTAGTTTAATAAGATTCAAGAAATTTAAGAACTCAAGCCATTGAAGGTACTGAATTCTTGATCAACAAAGTGGCTATCTCTCGAATCAGTAGTTAACCGAAATTTGGAGCGATTTGATGAGCTGCACATGTTCTTCAGCTATCAGGTCAATCACGATCGTAACCAAACGGCTAGTCGTATTTTAAGTCATCTCAAAGACCCAGTGACCAAACCAGTGTTGCTTTTTTTTTTAACTATGTTTTACCTTTGATAAACAAACTAAACAGGGCTTTCCAAGCGGAAGCACCTGAGTTTACTCAGATTTATTCTGAAACAAGAACACTCTACCTGACTCTTCTGAGTAACGTCTGTGTAACGTCTCCCGTGAATATGAATAACATTTGAAGAATCCAAAGGACATCTACATCGGAATTGAAGCTGCTGCAGCAGAAGCCAAAGGATTAGACGAAGAAAAGAAATTGACATTCAGGACCGTTTGCCGCAATTTTTACGTGGAACTAAAATTAAGCAGATTGAGAAAAGATTTAATTTCAAGGATGACGTGTTGAAAGCAGCTTCGTTGATTGATGTATCAAAAATTGGATCGTATTCATCATTACATAAAGTCACGAAAAAATTCCCGTTCTGTTTGTAATCGGGTAAGGAACAAGACTTGCAAAATGAGCTCCGTAAACTTAAGACCAGATTGATCTGTGGAGAAGTTCAGGCCGACGGGAACTTAACATCCCAGAAGAACTGTGCTAAGCTGCTGAATATTAAGCGAGGGAATGATAGCTTTGCGTACCCTACTCTGAGAAGTTTCATCATCAGTTTCCTGATTATATCACACTCTTCAGCCAGCGTTGAGCGCATTTTTTTACGTTCTGAATGCAAATAAGGCAAAAGTGAGGAATAGGCTAAATACTTGAACAATGGATTCAATTTTGAGAGCTAAGGCATATGTTGCAGTACATTGCGGTTGTCAGGGTGTAAAACTGACAAATGAACTGAAAAGTAAATGTACAAGCAACATCAGGCGAAAATTTGTTTATCACAATCACATTTTCTTTGATTATATAATAAGGCTCTGATTCACTTTTTAAATATTTACCTAAATTTTACACATGAGAAATTTAAAAATAGCTCTGCTATGAAAGCATGTTCATTTCTGACAGACAAAAACTAAAATTTGACAATCACTGAATTGAAAACCATTCGATCAACAACAGAACATCTTAATTTATTTTTGAAATGCCTTTTCGAAGGGAAAATTAACGAATTGGATCGCAGTGTGTGAAGCTTTAGTAAGTAATAATCTCACTGTCATTAAGGGCATGTTTTGCGTAAATATAAACAAAAAATCAAATATTTTGCTTTCAATATATATTGTTAACTGCAACCGACACTACAACCGACTACCCTAAAACTGCAGAAACTGTGTTAAAAGTTTGCGATGGACTTGAATCTTCTTATGGCAGTAAGCACCAACTGATATTATTCTCCGTTTAAATCCCGATATGGATTGTTGGGTTGAATTGGTATCGACGATGCTATTAACCAATTCAATCTTAAGCAAACATTTGGCAGATTTTGCAAACAGAGACGGTATTAACAGTAAATCCGAGTTAAAGCTTACCGCCATTAATGTATTCGGCACAAAACGTACTAACACGATTTCATGCAAAAGTGCACGTTTACCGTTACCGCACTTATAACACTTCTTTGTTCATTTTGGTGCGAAATACGCAATATTAAAACCATACAGATATTGATCAGATTGCTGCCCTGATGTTCAGACTCCTTCGTCCAACTGGCTTACTACCGAAACGCCTTACACCGACCGGGCACTTCACTACTAAGCTGTCGAGAGTATATTTTCTCCTACCGTATGGGGGTCTAGACTGGTTAATTTCCTACTCGGATTGATGTTGAAATTTAAGACCTTTGCAAGTACCATCATTGGCGGGATATATGAAAACGGTGTATGGACGAGAAGAATGAACTACGAACTGGCGCAACTCTATTGCGAACTCTGTATGCTGAACATTGCTAAAGCTGGAAGGGTGCAATTCGGCCGGTACAAGACGCAGAGTAGCACAGTTAGACCAAGTGCAGCAAGATCTTTCAAGCTGGGCCCAGGTCAAGGCAAAAGCAAACAGCTACCGTATTCGTAACACACACTGAGGCAAATAGACCTAAGAATTTCATAAGGCTCTACTTATGAACAACATAGGGGAAATGTAGGTAATGTCGGCCTACATGTCCCTAATTTGGGCCCATCGCTAAAACTTAGGCCGACATTACCTGCATTTCCCCTATATAAATTTCATAAGCGTGACTTCCCAGACAACCAGAATGCACGTGTATTCAAAGTTGTTTTCGTGATATACAAACATATATACAAACAAACAATTCGTATAGAATGCAAAGAAATGGCTTATACGTACAAAAGTGGAGGCCATATACGTGCATATTTTAATTTAATTTTAAAGGAGTTGATTTAACATCATATGCGATTTAATCTGTAATAACAAATTCATTTTGAAAAGTCTTACGATGTAATCCGATTTAATTTGTGATACAGTACGACGGAAAAATGAGTCATCGCATATAAGTCGGAATTTTGCATTCTATACGATTTAACATAAACATAATGCGAGGTATGCCATTCTTATATGCGATTTTGACTTAAACTGTAGCAATTTACGATACTGTCTGTACATTGTTATACGACTTCTGGTTGTCTGGGTTATGAATGATTTTCGGGTAACATGAGCGTTGAAAGACGAGTGGTCAACACACGTGCCCCCTCACCCCAACGTCCATTTTCCGGTTTCAGTCTGCTCCGATTTATTAGTTTTTTGACAACTTTATTTTTCATAAGGCAAATCAATGAAATTCACACTCATTTTTTATGGCTAAAATTCATAAGTAGAATTGTTACGTTCTTTTTCCTGCGTGCATGAGTGAGTCCCAAAAGTCAAATTAAAGCTCTATTCCTTGAAATAATAAGTCTTGTTGAGTTATTGTTTGAGAAAAATAATATGCCAGTCGCATGTCTTCACGCAATCCGTCCCGCTTGATGCATTCTTTATTAATTTTAATTAACAGTTATTACCCACATTACAGTCACAATAAAATCCAAACCGCTTACTTTTGCCCACCGCCATTCCAATTCAGAAATTGTATCATTTGAATGAGCAGCGAAAATTCATTCTTCGTTATTCTAACCAAGCAATCAAATCACCCCACGACGACAACGCGCTATTCATATGTCTGGCGTTCTGAACCGAAACTCTTTTCCGTCTAATTGAAATCAGAGTATTTAAGTCTTAATTAACACATTAATTTTCGTCACTTATTCTTGGACGTGTCGAGCCGGCAATGCACTACACACCACATGCCACACCGTACCAAAAACAGTGACAATCTCGACTCTTTCGCTCTGACGCATGTCACGCACGCTTCGGATTTGCTTCACATCGACTTCATTCATGGCTATTTTGTTGAATTGTGCTGCTGCTGCTGATGCTGCTCCATCGGAATGATTCCGCAAATCATTCAACCGATTGCCAATTTTGAATGATTGGTAGCCAACGACGGCGGTCAAATGCGCGAGAAACGACCACCAACCACGAGCCGCTATAACTAAGGCATGCCGTAGAAACATTTCTCAGCATGACGGAAAAATTTTCCGGGATCAAAAATAATATCGTCCTCATAAATTGTCGTCAGGTTGGTCGTGCTCACATGCCGTCAGGTGTCGTCGACCGACTGCCAAAACGACGACGACGACGACGAAGCTTCGATAATGAAAATTTTAAATCTAAAAACCGTGCCTTCTCGATCCCGACGGCTCTGATTTTCCACTGCCTTGCATGCCCCGGGCTCGTAAATAATAAATACTGACAAGATTCTAATTGCATACAATGTCTGTCTTTCAGCATAATTACCAGGCTTGTTTTTGCCGCCGTCGTTGAGCGCTCCAAGCCGGGCGAGAGTCTCTGCTTATTTTCAATTTTCTTCGCACGCTTTTCCCGCACCTTGTGCATATCATGGGTCGCCCTCCACCGCACAGTTTGTGTCGATTTGCAGCAAATGTGTTTCCACTGTGCTTGCTTTCTTACTTGCATCAGAGGAGCCAGGGGTGAGACGGGATAACACATGTGATACTAACTGCCTATGCTCTGATGATGGGAGGACTTTTGGTAGAGCAGCAACGACGACGACGACGACGACGACGGTGGCAGCTAGTCAGGAGATCGATGAGGTTCAAAGCGTCAACGTACGCTACAAGTTCGAGTGTGATGCGATTTTCTCCTTTTATTCGGGTTTTCAGAGGGATTGAGGTTGCTTACAACAGGCATCAGTGACAAGATGTTATATTTAATTCATTTGTTTTTACTTGCCGCCGCCTTCACGAGTGCAGCAGTGGGCTGCGGTTGGCGATTGGGGTGCGATCATGAGCGGTCTGCACAGTGCTGCACTGTGGATTGCTGGTAGAGTGACTACAGTGGGAGTTTTTGAGGAATCTAATGAAATTCACAGCAAAGCCACTTAGTTGAGGACTTCTTGAGTTTGATTAATAGTGAATTGTTTGGGGCTGCCAGTATATGTGTTTTGAGAGAGAGAAATTCAACTTCAGGAGGAGGGGTACTGAATGACACAGGGTGGGTTAATAATAACGAAAACCTTGTGGACGTCATTATTGAATCATCCCAAACACCATGTAAGAAATATTAATCCTTATGTAATACCAATGTTCGCTGCCAAAATGTTTAGCACCATTTGCAACAAACTATCCCACAGTAGCAATTACTCGAGACAACGCTGTTTATCACAGCCACTGTCTCTTCTCCATCTCCATCACCACCAACTTCACCCCCGACCCACTCAGAACAAGACGAAAGAATCAAACAGAAACGAAACAAATCTAATCCTATAAATAATCAAAATCTAATTATATTTCAACTTGTTAGTTCTGTGCGTGTACAATTTCTGGTAGGTAGCTCTGTCCAAAGATCCGTACCGACTCCACTGCCGAACATCGTCATCGTCGTTGCAGTTCAGAAGTGTGTGTGTCAGTCGATTCTTCCCTGTTGCGCTCCCTGATAGCAGTGCACTTTTCTTCAGCTCGGTACCAACCCAATAGTACACTGCACACCCTACCAAGGTGTAGCTAGAAGACATTTTGCGCATTTGCGTGACTTCGAACCACGCGTGACTTACCCGTCTTTCCCCCCTCCCCTCCAGATGAAGTTCAATGCATTTGAATGAATTCCTACCGAGAGACGTTAGCTTAGATTGAACGTAATCAGGGAAGTAATTTCGACCATTCCGCGAGCCACGGCCAATCGAAACGCAAAGCGATCAATACAAATTGATTAGTTTTTCTGTTTTCGATTACTTTTTTTTTACTCATCTGTAGTTTGTTCTTGAATTTAAAATTAGCTACCAGTCGGTGGTGGTGGTCTCACCACACGGTAGCTCACGAAGTTCGATGGATGCCGATTCAACCATCTTCCCATCGAATGCGGAGCGTGATAATGAAAATCTCCTTCTGCTGGGAGTGCGTTTTGTAGGTGTTGCTATTTTTGAAGCGATTTGCCGAGTCCTTGAAATTTGAGTTTATTGCCATGTGGTTTGCATTCGTTGCACAATCGATCGAATTTAACATTAACACGATAAATTTTTATTATAGGGATGTAATAATGTTTAAAAAGCCTATTGTTTTTTTTTTTTAGCTAAACTGATGATCGATTGTGGCGAATAAAATCAACAACGAAAGTCAGGATATCATAAAAGGTAATAAATGATCGTCTGATAACAACTACTGTAATTATCACCTCCCTCTAAAATGGTACGTTATTTATGCAAGGTCCCATTGACTAATACAGCATAATTTTATTAATTATTTACCTTTCAAATGATTTGAACTTTTGTCCATACAATCTTTGGCCTACATGCCTTCAGCGGTTTGTCGTTCGACCTTTTGTCAAACATGATTTTATTCCTGAGTTACAGGATCATAAGATTTTTTGAAGACTCTAGAACGAACTACATTGGACTGAATGAGCAGCTCCTCAAAATGCTAAGGTATTCGCAAAACGTCTACAACGTTTATTGCAGTTCTACGTTTCTCGTTGATTTTCCGTGAAGTTCTACGTATGACATTTTATGAACTTGTACGTACTTTCCTGAACTATTCCAGGCTCACAAGACTTCAAAAAAATGTCGTGAAATTATATGAATATCCCCAAACAATAATAAGGGTCTTTGAAATTAAAATATGCTTAACTTTTACGAAGATCCCAAAACTTAAATAGAGTTCCCACTTCTACGCAGTTTTCTTAACCCAAAGCACCCTGAGTTGCTACGAATTTTCTTGAAGCTCTATGAAGTTCCCAGAATTTCTCCTAAGTTTCGATACTTTTAGTAAAGTACCTTGCACCTGCTTAACAAAATACCGGTTTATTAAAAAAAAACACCCAAAATTCCTGGGGGGGGGAGCTTAGATAATTCTGGAGGGGGCTGGCCCTCTCGATACCTCCATTAGCTACGGCAATGCTGATATTAGAGGAATTTTCCTCAAAACCCCGCAATGTCCTTGAAATTTTTGAAAAATTGCTGAGATTTTTGTAATTATCTATACCAAACTTCGTTTTCGCTTACTCTGTAGATAAGGGGTAATCCTTCTGGCTCACCTAAACTCTTCACCAGGGGCAAACCAGCCAAAGGCTGAAAGCTTCTTTAATAATCTCATCGAAAAGCACCTGCTGTCACTCGATTGGATTGTTTCGCAGATGGGCGCCAATGACAACTTAATCATCCTGGGAGACTTCAATCTACGCGACGTCTGCTGGAAGCGCAATGCTCGTGGATTTCACTATCCTTGTGCATCCCGTTCGTCGATTGGTCAGGCATCATGTAATTTGCTGGATGCCTATTGCACTGCAAGACTCGGACAGATGAATGGAATTCCAAACCATAACAACCGCATGCTCGATCTATGTTCCGTAAGTGAGGAGATGTGCACTGATTGTTCCATCATCAGCCCTCTCCACGCTTGTTAAAAACTGTAGGTATCATCCGCCTCTGCTGGTACGCATAAAGCTCAACGTTCATCGTAATTTCAAAGACACTGTAGAGAGCGTCCTCTATAGCTTTGGCGAAGCCAACTTCAGTGAAATGAATGATTTTCTCTTAAATGTCGACTGGGAAGAGGCACTGCCGCACTGTGATTCTAACCTCGCCGCATCGAAGACATCCAAAATTCTTTTGTACGCAATCGATCAATTCGTACCTAAGCCAATCAGTCGCGTACCTGTTAAACCTGCCTGATTGAATTCAGAGCTTAGGCGATTGAAAAAATTGAAAAGGGCTGCTCTTCGTAAGCACAGCAAAAATACCGAACCGATTCCACGAAAGCAAACACGGATTACAAGCGACTCTAAAACCAACTGTACCATGCACACCAACACCGGCTTCAGCGTCGCCTGAAATCAAATCCTAAGGCCGATGACATAATAACGCGAAGCGTCGAGCAGCGCATGTTGTTCGCGTTTCCTGAATTTCAATAAAGCGTCGACTGATGCGTGATATGACATACTCAACGCGTTTTTGAAAGCACAGCTCGCATTGTTGTCAGTCGAAATCACTGGTCTTCACACTAATTCTACTCAACTTTCAGTAGGATCTACTCAAATTCCGTCGAAACGAAGGCTACTCAAAATTGAGTGCTAAAAGTTGGTACACAATAAGATTATTTTACAGATTTCTTTAAAATTTTACCAAAATCTCAACAGCTGAACGTTCGGTAATTATTTTTTTACAGTTTTCCTGTAATTATTTACAGATATCTGTGAAAAATTCACAGCTATTTGTGAAAAATTACAGGAAATCTACAAAACTGTTTACCGAACGTTCAGCTGTTGCGATTTCGGTAATATTTTACAGATTTCTGGGTACTAACAAGATGACAAATACACAACATCGGTCAGGTAAGGGTCGATGTTGTCCATTTCATAATGCATTTTACATTACCATTTATTATTTAGCATTTAACATTAAGCATTAATCATTTAATATTTAACATTTAACATTTATCATTTAACATATCACGTTTTTTTTTTTCCTTTGGGTTGTTTTTTCCGTCGATCTTGTTTTCCGTGCTGAGCACCAATGCTACCGACGTGCCAGGAAGGCAGCTCCCACACCTGGACCCTACCTATCGACCCATCAACTCATGAACCGGGGACCAACGGCTTTACTTCCCATCCGAAGGAAGGCGTGATCAGAAATGTTATGCCTCAGAACATCCCGTGCGGCGCCGACTGGGATTGAACCCAGGCCTGCTGGGGTGAGAGGTTATCACGCTTACCACTACACCACCGGCGCCGTTATATCACATGTATTATTGTAACAATTAAAAATTTACATTTCATATTCAGCATTTAGCATTTGACATACACATTCAGCATTTACCATCTAACATTAAACATTTAACATTAGCAATTAATATTTAACATGCACATTTAAAAATTTAACAGTTAGCATCTAACATTTTTACAATTATCATCCAACATTTGGCATTTAAAATTTAACATTCAGCATTTCACATTTAACATTTAAAATTTTGCATTCAAAATTAACCAATTTAATATTTAACACTTAACATTTATCATTTTAAATTTTATATTTAACATTTGACATTACACTCTTTAAAAATTACATGTTAAATTTAACGATTAACATATAACATATAGAATTTAACATTTAACATTGACAAATTTACATGTAACATCTAAAATATTACATTTAGCATTTAGCATTTAACCTTTAGCAACTTAAGCCTCGCATTAAGCTTGTTACATATTACATACCAAATAATATTTAAAATTGAACGATCTACCGATGCTATTTATAACGTAATTATTTATATTCATTTTATAGAATACGACCGAAATCGCAGTTACCTTGTCAATCACCATTTAATTTCAATTGCACTACAACCACAGACAAACAGACATAACACATTGAATATTTCTCACTGAACAACATCGTCGCTAAAAAATTACAACCATCTGTTGAGTACAATGTGGTACGCTGAACAGATGACAGTAGTGTGTAAACGTCAAACGCAAGGGAATTGACTATGCGCGCCACAGGTGGTGGCACTACCAACTATGATACTTTTAAACTGACCGTTAAATGCTTGTTCTATGAACAACTTGCGAGTGTTATGTCTGTTTGTCTGTGCTACTACAGTCTTTTGCGCGGACGCGCGTGAAAACACTTCAAGGAAGAAAAGTGATATTTGGTTGTTGTGTGGTTGGAGTGGAGGGAAAAAAATATGCGTGGAAGCATCGGGAATGCGCTCCCGGGTGAAGTGATTTGGTGAGAACGTTCCAGTTGAAGATTGTTGACAAGTGTATTTGTGGTGATGCAAATTATGGTTTAGATGACGCATGGCTTCAAACATTTTGTGTATCCAAATAAAACATATTACATACTAAATACGCACAGGGCATCGTCTGCTGACCATTGCCGCGGGTATATCGTGGGAGTCCCAGGTACCCGGTTCAAGCTTTAGTTGGCGGCGGTGGCTCTTCTTGACCTTCTACCCCCTGAGTAGTTAGTGTGAATAAGGGCGTCTATGTGATGTTTTGCTGTACCTGTTGTGGACATCTAGTGCATCCTGTTCCCTTAACTTGTTGAGGACACCCTGTCTTGCCTCAAAAGTTACCCTTTTTGAAGTACTAGTCTTCACAACATAAAGGGCACCATTACGGAGCATGAGATTTGATCAAATTATTCGCAGTTCTACTTGTCCAACGCCCCCGGCTGGGTGAGGGATAGAGGATGACACACACACACACACGCGCGTGAAAACACTTCAAGGAGTGCTTTGACGCTATTGAAGACGCATCGCAACGCGTTTACTATGACAGGTGTAAGCGTTTCACCAAGCATTTTGCATGAACGCTCATCAAAGCAGCTCAGACGTCCACGCACACGCGCACGCGCACGCTTCGCTAAACGCGTTACTATGTCATCGGCCTAAGAGCTTATATCGCCATGTGAATGCCCAAAAAAAGGAAACCGGACTACCCTCAAGTATGACGAACGGCGTAGTGGAAGTGGACTCTATCGTGGGTATTGCCGACTTGTTTCGCACACAATTCACCAGTGTGTTCAACAACGAACGACTCAGCACTCAGGATGTAATTGCTGCGTCTAGTACCGTCTCTCCCTCAACTTTCTCCAGCGAAATGGTTATTTCAGCCGGGAGGCAGCTAAAAACTTCAACGGGTTCCGGTCCAGTTGGCGTACCGTCGTTAGTCTTCTTAGGCTGCGTGACTGCTCTCGTGACACCTCTAGCGTGACTGCTCTCGTGACACCTCTAGTTCTCCTTGATGTCTGGGGTTTTTCCATCTTACTATGTTCCCAATTCACAAGAAAGGCTGCAAAAGGATTGTTTCAAACTACCGTGGAATAGCTTGGTTAAGTGCAACCTCCAAATTTTTTGAGTTGATTATATACTCGAAAAATTGGTTCAACGTTTTGCACACTGTATCTCGACGGATCAGCATGGGTTCATGCTTAAGCGAAGTAGAACGTGGCCATCAAGTAGATGCCATCTACACAGACCTCTCCACAGCATTTGACAAAATGAACCGTGGCATTGCGTTGGCTAAATACGACAGGATAGGTGTTCACGATGGCCTTTCGAAATTATGAAACTATGAGATATTATAATAATAACTTGTATATGTAGCATGCAAGAAGAGGAGGTGAAGTTTGTGTATGACACATAAAACCAGTCAGTTTTGCTTTCAGAGGGTCACAATTAGCTATTTTAGCTGTAATGAGTAATCGTCATGAGTAAGTACTATTCGTTATAGCTAATCGCCGATTGTGACACTCTGGAAGCAAAATTGACTGGTTTTATGTGTCATACACAAACTTTACCTCCTCGTCTTGCATTTTACATTTACAATTTATTATTATAATATCTTATAGTTTCATAATTCCGAAAAGTAGTACTTTAGCTCTAATGAGTATGTTCAGGCCTGCTTGAAATATCAACCGCAGTTGTTTGCATGTTGATTTTGTCTACGAAAATCAAGCGTGGTCTTGTTCTTTGGTGGGATTTGATATTTTGATATTTTCCCAACACTGCTACTATGCGATTACCCTCCCATGGACATGGAGGTTGACGGCGCTGAAGCAAAGTGTTATGTTTAGTCTCTTTCTATTTGCAACTACGATGATTTCCCATAGTGAAACATATCACCTGCATAATGCTTCAGTATGCCTCAAACGATTAATTCTTGGTTGTTAATAGAACTTTCATGATGAAATCGGCTGCTTCATGCACACTGAGCAATTCTGATTATAAATAGTATCAGATTTGTTCTGTGTACAGAGGAACTGGCAGTGCTTATTAGAATCTTCTCAGCAATAAAATAACGATCTTCTCGTAAATTTTTCCTAAAATTTTATTTTATGTTAGCATATTATTTTTGTTTATTCAATATTTCTTGCTCGTGTTCGCGTAAAATAATCAATATTTATTATTATTTTTTTCATTTATTAGCTTTCAGTTGATTTAACTTTGCAACTTTTAAAGTTTTTGGTTTTGGTTTTGTTGTGATCTGATAGATTCCCAGTTTTGTTAGAAGTTTCGAAGCTAACACATGTCCATAGACCTAATAGAAAGATAGGTAGAAAATAGTGTATCGTGAAGAATTGTTGCGTGCAATACATTTGTGAGAATAGCTTTGGAGATGCTTGTAGTAACGTTTTGTTTGTAGTTTATATTTTATTTCTTTCATGTAATTATCGTAAATAAAAGTTATTCAATCATAGATAATTCAGCCATATATTACCTGAAGAGTATTTAATCGTACTTTAACGCAATGCTCGATGACCCTGGAGGGATCGTTTTTGCTTGCTGAGCATAAAATCATGGATTAAACGCCAAGCTTTTCCACAGCACAATACATCACCTTCGTCATTTGTATATTTGAGATTAACCATCAACCTCGGAAACTATTTGCATTATCGCGTATTTCAGTCGTTCGTTGCATACCAAGCGAAAAAGAAGTCATGTTTTGTCGCGGAGCTTTATGGTTCTGAGATGCTCAATGACCCTGGAGGGATCGTTTTTGCTTACTCAGCAGAAAATCATGGGTTTAATCCCAAGCTCTCCATCATGACAAAATGCATAATCACTAAACAAAATGATTATTTTCTTTCGATAATCGGCTTTCGAGAGATTAAATGAGTAACACATAAACAATATATACTTTTGGTTGCATCGCCAACTTGAGCCTAACCGAATACTCTACCCGAACCTCCAACTCCGTAGAACTTATGAACGTGTCGCTAAGTCGGTGGCCTCTCATTAAGTAAGTAATACATCACCATTTCATTCCCTACCCCTGCCCGAGCAGGAACCGATAACATATGAATATCTTAATGTGGTATCCCCAGTAACCAAAAGTTCCGCATTCAACACTTCCAAGTTCCATAAAGTTCAAATAAAGTTCCGACAGAACATTCAAGTTCCATAAAGTTCGAATAAAGTTCTGACAGAACTTTCAAGTTCCATAAAGTTCAAATAAAGTTCCGACAGAACTTTCAAGTTCCATAAAGTTCAAATAAAGTTCGGACAGAACTTTCAAGTTCCATAAAGTTCAAATAAAGTTCCGACAGAACTTTCAAGTACCATAAAGTTCTAATAAAGTTCCGACAGAACTTCAAGTTCCATAAAGATCAAATAAAGTTCTGACAGAACTTTCAAGCCACATGAAGCAATCCGCACAAATCTTTTTTTGTAACAAAATTTAATGGATGTAAATATGAAATAATCAGTGGCCCGAATAAATCATAATTCTTATATTTATGCAACATTCTATCAAAAAAAAAATTATAAGTAGATGGTTCGTACTGAGACTCTCACGCAGAAGGTCAAGGTTTAATTCTTCCAACAGCTCATTACTACTACTAATGCTGATAAATCAATACACATTAATACCTGCCTTTAGAAATAACTTTCATAAAAGTGCGAACTAAATATAGAATTGGTATAGAGGACAAAAATCTTTTTTAATTTATTTTCTAAAAGTTCCGTTCAAGTTCCGCCAGAGGCTGCTTAGAATGCTCTTCAATTATGGTGAAGGAACTTTCAAGTTCTTATAACGACTTAAAAATGAGGCTGCTTAGAATTCTATTGACCACCTTCAACCTAGGTGCTTAAGCTATAAATAGCCTTTTATCAGAACTTTTGGTTACTTGGGATGATACCTCATTTTGGTATGCTTGTGGTATAAAGCCTTTCTTTGATATTATTCAGTTATCGAAATATTTTATAAAATATCAAATAAATACCAAAATAACAAAACGTGATCTTCAATTTAAAGACAATTAGACCTAAAAAAGTTATTGGATTAGTATTATAAAACCTTATAAATAACAAATTATGATATTCTGGCATAAAAAAAAGGTCTGTTATTATAATAACTAAATTATTTATTAGTTCATTATTCGTAGAACTTTTATAAGGTATTATTTTTGGTATGTTACCTCTTATGTCAGGCTCGTCAATAATACCATATTCAGGTTGCCAGGTATGCTATTATTTACCTGAATTTGATATTCATAAGTTATTTTTTCCTGCTCGGGTAGTTATGGTAAAGATGGGCGTGACCGGGAATAGTGACAGTCATGATACTTGCTTGGATTGGAATCAATGTTTACTCCTCGAGTTCGGTCTTTGCTCGCTTTGTCGAGTTGTTCGATAAATCTATAGTTTGTTACAAACGTTCATAGATATACTGCACGTCGCGTCGTCAGTAGTGTCGGTCGCATCGCGTGATGGGAAGACAGCACTCTCGGAGCCGACTTCGTGACCAAGCGGAGAAGAAGAACAGTGGTGAGGGTAGCTCGGTACCTACCTCAAATAGGTACGCTACTCTGCCCACCGATGTTGAAAATACCAACCCAGTCCCGGTGAAGCGGACGAAAAAGAGGAAGAAGAACCAAGGACAGTCCGATGGTACTAGCGGACGCGACGATGTTACCGCGACGAACGCCAGCGGCATCGGTGATTTCGGCGACGCCGTCGAAACCAAGAATTCTGCCGGCCCGAGTGCGGCGAAAGTCAAGATTCCTCCACTGGTGGTGAAGGTAGTGCCACTCAAGACGCTCATTGGCGATTTCGCATCGCTGGGCATCGCAGCTGAGTGCATGATCAGCAGGATCGGCACTAAGGTGATGCTCCGGACGAAAGCGGAATACGAAATCGCACTCAAATTCCTGAAGGATTCCAATGCGGAATACTTCACGCACGACATCCCCGGTGAAAAGCCCTTCAAGGTAGTTATCAGGGGTCTACCGGATGTTGATCCCAAGGCGATCGAAGAAGAACTCAAGGACCGGTACAAGCTGGCCCCAATCGCTGCCTTTCGGATGACGAGGCGAGACGAAAACGTGAAGACGTACCCGGATTGTCTTATCCTGGTGCACTTCCAGAAGGGAACGGTGACGCTGAATGCGCTCCAGGCTATCCGCTCAATCTACTCCATAATCGTACGATGAGAGCCATACCGTGGAGGCCATCGCGATGTGACCCAGTGCCAACGATGTCTGAACTTTGGACACGGCACTCACAACTGCAACATCAAGCCACGCTGTAGCAACTGCGCTCAAGAACACGCCACTTCCAACTGCCCTGCGGATGGAGCCGTGGCATTAAAATGCGCCAACTGTGGTGGTGCTCATCAAGGTTCGGACAGACAGTGCTCCAAACGCGAAGACTTCAAACGCATCCGAAAACAGGCGGCAACTAACAACCAACCAGGACGCAAGAAGGACAAAGTCCCGGCATTTCGAACGGAGGATTTCCCGCCTCTTCGTGCTCCTCAGCAAAGGCAAGCGAATTCGCGGGTGCATTCCGCTCAAGCAACTTCCGGTGATTCTGCTGGCCAAAGCTCTCCATCCCCCCCTGGATTCTGGAGACAACCAACAGCGCAAAACAACAACCCTGATCTGTTCTCAGCGGATCAACTGATGGAAATTTTCTTCAACATGTCCGGTGCTCTTCGTAAGTGCCGCAATAAGCCCGAACAGATCCAAGTGCTCGGTAAGTTCATCATCCAGTATGGCGTCTAAACCGCTAACTGTCGTTACCTGGAATGCTTGCTCCGTAAAAGCAAAAAAGATTGAGCTTGCCGACTTCCTCCGCAAGCACAGCATCGACGTAGGCCTTCTAACCGAGACCCATCTAAAGTCCGGCGACAGCTTCTGGTTGCCTGACCACAACATTATCCGGCTTGATCGCACCAGCTCCAGGGGGGGTGGTGTTGCGGTCGTCGTCAAGAAAGGAATAAAATACCACACTCTGTCCCATATCCGCACCACTATCATCGAGGCCCTTGGTGTGGAGGTGGAGTCGTCGATTGGATACGTCCAGTTCATCGCCGTCTACTGCCCTCGACAGTGTGCCGCCAGCAGTGGACTAGCGGTTAAATTCAAGAAGGACCTGTCCACCATCACCCGTAACGGTTCCCGCTTCGTAGTAGGAGGAGATCTAAACGCTCGCCATGAGGCCTGGCTTAACTACAGGAAGAACCAGAACGGTCGTCTGCTGTTCGACCACTCACAGCATGGGCTGTACTCCGTTTGGTTTTCGGATGAGCCAACATTTATCTCACAGGCGGGCAACCCATCGACGCTAGACCTGTTCCTGACAAATATCGGCTTGTCCAAGCCGGTAGCCTTGAACGAACTCAATTCCGACCACCAACCGGTGGTGTCTGAGCTGGGCTGCAACGTGGCTCCTGCTTCAAGCCTGCGCAAGGACTACCATCGCGTAAACTGGGCCCAGTTTGGACGCGTGGTAGACAGGCACATCATCGACAACCCGCCGCTTGACACCGTGGAGGACATCGACCGAGCGTTGGAGGGACTCCACCAAGCCATAACCGTGGCTGACGAGGCGTGCGTCCGACGAGTTCCTGTGAGGGGTAAGTTTATTGCTATTGATTCCCACACCCAACTCTTAATTCGCCTGAGAAATGTTCGTAGACGCCAGTTTCAGAGGACTGGAGATCAAGCGATGAAACGTGAAATGGCCGATCTGAACAAGGAGATTGCTTCCAGAATGGCCTCACTCCGGAACGAAAGTTTCGGGCAGCTTGTCCAGAATCTGGACGACCGCTCCAGACCATTCTGGAAAGTTGCCAAGGTCTTAAAGACGCACCCTAAACCCATTCCGCCACTAAAAGATGAAAATGATGACGATCGGCTCATAATTACTCCTCAGGAGAAAGCAAATGCGATTGGTGAGCATATTTCCAAATCGCACTTGCTTGGCTCCAACATCCAAAGTCCGCTCGAAGTTCGGGTTGAGCAATGCGTACTCAACCTTGATTCCTCCCCTTGTGCCATCCCTCCGGAGGATAGAATCACAGTGGAACAGATTTGCTCAGCGCTGAAATGCACCAAAAACATGAAGGCCCCCGGGTTTGACGGAATATTCAACCTAGTGTTGAAAAATCTCAGCATGAAGGTTCACTCTCTGCTGGCTGCTGTCTTCAACGGATGCTTGGAACTGCACTACTTTCCAAGTATCTGGAAGACAGCGAAAATCATACCTATCCGCAAACCCGGAAAGGACCCAACATTGCCTTCAAGCTACAGACCAATCAGCCTCCTTTCAGCGCTGAGCAAATTGTTCGAGAAACTCATTCTCAATTGTTTGCTCAAGTTTGTCGAGGAAAATAACATTCTCCTTCCGGAACAGTTTGGGTTCAGAAAGGGGCACTCCACCAATCACCAGCTAGTGCGGGTGATGAATAACATCCGAAGTAACAAAGCTGTATCCAAGTCCACAACCATGGCCTTGTTAGACGTTGAGAAAGCGTTTGATAATGTCTGGCACAATGGGCTTGTATACAAGCTTTGTAACTTCAACTTTCCATTACATCTGGTTAAAATCACCCGTAGCTACCTCCAGCAAAGGTCGTTTAAGGTATCGTTGAATGCTTTCAGACACGTTTTCCATCCCAGCAGGAGTCCCGCAAGGCAGTCTGCTGGGCCCCTTGCTTTACAGCATTTGCACTTCCGACATTCCTCCTCTTGGAGACGGTTGCGTGTTTTTCCTGTTCGCAGATGATACCGCAATAGCCGTCAAAGGAAGGATGCCTCGCGAAATAACGAACAAACTTCAACGATGCCTTAACGCCTTTGCTGATTATGCCACCACGTGGAAAATCAAAATCAATGCTTCCAAAACACAAACAATCATGTTCCTCCATCGGCAATCACCCAAACTAAAACCGGCTCCCTCTTGTACTGTAATCATGGATGGCACAAGGGTTGAGTGGTCCGCCGAAGTAACCTATCTCGGGATGTTGTTTGACGAAAAGCTCCTATTCCGCTCGCATGTGGAGAAAACCGTAGTCAAGTGTTCCGCCTTGGTTAGGAGTCTGTATCCGCTGATTTGCCGCAGATCCCGCCTCTCAAGGGTGAACAAACTGGCCGTCTACAAACAAATCGTAGCACCTGCGATCCTCTACGCAGCTCCGGTGTGGGAATCATGTGCACAGATTCACAGGAACAAAATTCAGGTCGCTCAGAATAGAGTGCTGAGGATGGTTCTTGATCGTCCTTTCGACACTAGAATAACAAATTTACATGAAGAGGCAGGCATTGCCAAAATAGATTCCAAAATTAACGAAATTAAGACTAAATTTGCACAAAAATGTAATTTATCAGAACATGCTTTGATAAGCAATTTGTATATAGTAGGTTAGGTGTACATAGTAGTTGTAGGTTAATTTTAGTTGTAAATAGTAGTTATAAGTAGTCTCCTTTTTCCAATTCAAATCAAACCAATCCCACCAAGGTGGTCATACTTTAAAATAGGCCTGATAGGACTAGGAACTGTAAATAATAATTAAAATCTCAAATGTACTAAAGTTGAAAAGACGCATCTGTGTCACTTAAAAAAAAATCATACATGTAAACCACACAATCACAAGAAATAAAGATCATTTAAATGGCAAAAAAAAATGTTTACTCCTCAGCATTATTCCTGAATGTCTGGGTGATAGTTTCAAAAGAGTCGTGAGTGTCGCTAGTATCCAATCATTTACGCTAACGCTAATACTCCGATGCGACTAGACTATCATGCGTTTCCATCAATTTATAGCGACTATAACATCGTCACAACGCACGGTAGTCAAGCCGCATATGAGTATTGAGCGAAAACCCAAAACTTAATAACTTAAAAAAATATAACTCCAAAACGAAAAAAAAAAACACATCGCCCATTATGTGTAAAAAGCCTAAATTTTCAAGGAAAAATATCAAAACATATTGCGGTCTCTATATCTACAAACCATGAAAACCATAAAAACAAATACAATCAATGTTTTTCAATACAAAATCTCCATTATTATTATTATATTGTTCCTAAAAATAATTTTTAATTACCTTTCAGTTGACACTTTGATCTTTGAAATCGGCCTAGTAGTTCAAAAGTTAAAAAAAAAGTCATTTAAAAAAAAAATCGATTTTTTGGACCACATTAACATGGAAATGATCATCCTAATGACAAAATAAAAAAAAACGGGTCTTATGCTTTAAGATAAGGAACAAAACTACCAATTTTTACGAAATTATGAGAACCACTGTATCGTTTTGCTATGGAATGGCTGTATATCAGCAAACACCATTTTCCCACATCACATACAATTGCAGAGAAAAATCAAGGCCTACTTTGATCAAATTTACGAAGCGATACATTTCTACAGATCTTCCGGTGGGTCATCTGGTGGCCATTTAGAAGTAATGACTGGGTAATATATCAGAAATCAACATTTTACTACATTCCTATAGTATCAGAACAAATCAAGGGGTACTTTGGTCAAATTTACACAGCAAGTTTACAAGTTTACAGATTTTCCGAATTTTCTGGTTGACCATCTGGTGACCACTGGGAACCAATGACCAGGTTATATTGCAAAAATCCCTATTTTACTACATTCCATACAGCTGCAGAAAAAAAAAACAAGGCCTACTTTGATCAAATTTACGCAGCAATCAATTTTACGGATGTTCCGAATCTTTTGGCGGGTCATCTGATCACAATTTTACTTCATTTAATATAGGTGCAGAGAATAATTAAGGCATACTTTGATCAAAAAAACATAATATTCCAGATTAACGTTGATTCGGGTCACCGGATGGCCTTCTGATGGACACTCAGTATGTAGAACCAGGTTGTGGGTTGGTTTCGTTAAAATATAAATCAGCACTATCCCATAGATGCCTGTTGCCATTGATTTCCAGCATCACCTTGTTCTAGATGACTGGTACCAGAAGTCTCTTCCAGATTTCCTAGAAATTTACATCTGATTTCATCGGAAGTTTCTTCCAGAAGTATTTCCGACTTCTATTATACCTTCTTTTGACTTCCGCTGGAAGGTTCATCCAACCTCTTCAGCATGTTTTTTAAAACTTTCATTAAAACTACCCCAGAATTCGACATACCCGGAAGATTGTTCTGGCTTCCTTGATTAGTCTTTTTGTCATCGCATAGAAAGATGCCTTGTGAATTCCCCTAAAGCTTTTGCTGGCCTCCCCCGCAGATTTCTCCAGGCTTACATGGAAAAATTCGTCCGGCTTCTTCTGCAACAATCTTCCGATTTACCTTAGAAGATCTTCAGCTTCCTCCGGAAGATCTTTTGAAGTTTCTATTAGCCAATAGGGGAATTTCTTTTAGCTTTCACCCAAAAACCCGTCTAAATTCGATTCCCGGGAAAGAGGAACAGATTCCCGGTAAACGGGAAACGGGTTTTTTTTGGTAAACATAACGGGATGATATCCCGGAATGTAGGGGTAGGAAACACTATATATACAGGTAATTAAGCTGTTGTTTGTAATGTTTACAAGGCATGATGTACATGTCATCTAATTTAGCAAATACTTCTTTTTTCAGTATTCTGTCACTTAATTTACTTGGATGCTATTAAAAGCTTGCATTCAAAATCACGAAAACAATCATACAAAAAGCAATCCTCATACTAATGCATTACAAGCACATCTAAAAGGAAATCGCTTCCTCTGGCGGCCGGTGGGGAAAATAATTACAAGACGATGCTCACATTTCAAGGAGCGCGGGAAAAACATGCAATTTCCCATCCGATCACCTCTGCCGGGATCACTAGCGACCACGGTCTCGCATTTGGTAGCTGGCAACAGCTGCTCTGCGCGAGTATCGGGGTCTTTGTCGCCTGCCGTGTTTGAGATTGCAGCCATCAGGAGTGATGGGAAAGCGAACCAGCACTAGCAATGCAAATGAAATAAATAAAATATTTAAATGAAATGTATGAATATGTTGTTGCAGCTGATGAGACAAGAGTTAAAAGCGGGGAAGGAGAGGAGGATGAGATGGTTGTTCGGATGGCAGCATAATGTGTAGATTATACATGTGCTAAATTGTTCCACCAGCGACTACGCGGGAGAACGAGAGACAGTGAGAGAGAGAGAGAGAGAGTCAAAAAGAAGAGTGGTAGATCTTCTGGGTTGATTTGCTCGCAAAGCGGCATTCCTTTTCCCCATCGAAGACGTCAAGGTTTCCTGACCCGAGCAGGAACGAATATCTCGCTAACTTAAATTGGTATGGATTAGTATGACATAAGAGGTAAAATACCAAAGAATAATAACAAAAATATATTCCCACAATACCATTCCAATAGCAAATTAAAAAATTATAATGCCAAAACTAAAGCTCAACTTTGGTACATCATTATTCTAGTTTGCAAATGAAAGTAAAAATCTGAACGTCAACATTTAACCTATGATTCGTATGTTAAATCATGCACCAACAAAAATCACAATAAGATAGTTTTCGAAAAACAGCTAAAAAATATTTCACTTGAAAAACAAGTTTGTTTTACTAAAATGCAAATATCTCCTGCTGTGATAAAGTTATATCAATTACTTAAACGTCAAATAAAAGGTGTGACAATTTTATTGCTACTATCTGACAGTATTTGCCCTCACTGGATGGACGATTTCAGCAATGACCAAGTCGATCGATCAGATTTCTACGGAAATGTGACGTACCAAATGCGTACTTTAAAAATCTGTAATTAATTTTAACGTACCTCTTATTTTCACTTAAATGCTTATACTGAACTTTTTAAATCGGTTTATATATAAATTCTGGGCACGGAATTGGATTTCTCGAAAAATTTTAGCCTGATTTCATTTTTTATATGCATTATACTTAAGTGCATTCTAGCCAATTTGAGGACCAACAAAAGTTGTTTTTTAAATTGCTTACCTTAAAAAAATATTTGACGAGATGACGGCTAAAAATCTCAAAAATAATGTTAAAAAAACCTTAAAAATATTCTAATTTCGAACAAAACCGTTAATTTCATGAGTTATAATGGAGACGCACGATGCTGCTTGGAAAACTGCATCATGAGAAATGGCTTGATAACTTTCTGATCGGTCATGACGTCAGCGAGTTAGCCGTCGATGCTATTCGCGATATCAACGAGGGATTCAGAGGAAACTCAAGTCGCACCCGAAGTCATTCTGGAGTTACGTAAATGAGCAGCGCAAGGAATCCGGCCTACCTTCTTCAATGGTGTTGAATGGAGCAGTTGCTTCCACTCCTCAGCAGATCTGTCGCTTGTTTTCTGAGAAGTTCGCCAGTGTTTTCACGAATGAGAACACGTTACCCTAGCAGCTAGTAATGTTCCACTGTACGGTCAAACACTGGGTGCGATGGATGTCAACGTCGAGATGATTTCCACTGCCGCATCACAACTCAAGTCGTCCTTTAATCCAGGACCCGATGGCGTTCCATCCGTATTCCTGAAAAAGCATATCGCCAGCTTGCTGATGCCCATGCTTCACCTATTTCGACTGTCCATCTCGAGTGGTACATTTCCATCTTGTTGGAAATTCGCACATATGTTTCCTATCCACAAAAAGGGCAGCAAACGGGATGTGGACAATTATCGTGGAATTACGTCGTTGAGTGCAGTTTCGAAGTTATTCGAGTTAGTCATCATGGAGCCTCTACTCTCTCATTGTAAGCAGTATCTAAGTGGTGATCAACACGGCTTCCCTTTCGGTCGTTCTACTTCCACAAATCTGCTGTGTTTGACATCGTATCTTACGGAAAGCATGGCAGAGAGGACTCAAACAGACGTCAAATACACCGACTTGTCAGCTGCCTTCGATAAGCTAAACCATGCCATCGCGATTGCCAAGTTGCATAGACTTGGGGTCAGCGGCAACCTCTTGCGATGGTTTCGTTCATATCTCACTGATCGGCAACTGATGGTTGCCATTGGTGACAACCGGTCCAATATCTATCTAGTTACGTCAGGAATACCTCAAGGAAGTCACCTAGGACCTTTGATTTTCTTACTCTACATCAATGACGTGAACTTGGTCATCGAAGGCCCACGACTACCGTATGCAGACGATCTTAAAATCTACCTACGAATCCGCTTGATTGATGACTGTCACTTCCTTCAACGTCAGTTCGAAGCCTTTGCCAGCTGGTGTAATTTGAACCGAATGGTGGTTAACCCCACTAAGTGTTCAGTGATCACTTTTACTCGGAAGAAAGAACCAATCACATTTGAATACAAACTTATCGGCACTGTAATCGACCGTGTCATCTATGTGAAAGATCTGGGTGTTATTCTGGATTCTCAACTTACGTACAAGCAGCACATCTCGTACGTTGTCGACAAGGCGTCTAGGACATTGGGATTTATCTTCAGGATAGCAAAGAATTTCTCTGATATCTACTGTTTGAAGTCACTGTACTGTTTCTTGGTGCGATCCATTATGGAATATTGTTCTGTGGTCTGGAGTCCAAACTACAACAATGGTGCTGAGAGAGTTGAGTCAGTTCAACGCCGTTTTTTTTTCGATTCGCTCTGCGGAAGCTGCCTTGGAGAGACCCATTTCATCTGCCCAGCTATGAAAATCGTTGCCAGCTGATTGATCTGGAGCCTCTCCGAACTAGAAGAGACACCTCTAGGGCCCTGTTCATTGGGGACACTTTACAAGGTAGAATTGATTGCAGTGCAATCTTGGGGCAAGTCAACATTAACGTCCAACCCCGTTATGCTGAGATTGCCACTTCAGCGCACAAACTATGGCATGAACGGTGCAATAGGTGGGCTGCAACGAGTGTTCAATCGAGTCTCGGGCATCTTCGATTTCCATATGCCTCGACAGCTGCTACGAAGATACTTCTCATCGTTCTTTTCTGGCACAGTTAACCGTGAATGATTGTGTGTTTTATGTATGTATTTTATTCTTAGTTTTTATTTTTTGACTTACCTATATAAGTTACTAAAATCATCATTGGGGCTATACACAGCCTGTTGATGCAGACAAATAAATAAATAAATGACCAACGTACTTAACTGGAATTCACTTTCTGATAGAATTTACCTAAATCACTGGTAAATTCTATTAGAAAGTGAATTCCAGTTAGGTACGTTGGTCATTACCGATCAGAAAGTTATCAAGGCATTTCTCATGATGGAGTTTTCCAAGCAGCATCGTGCGTCTTCATAATTATCCATGAAATTAACGGTTTTGTTCGAAATTAGTATATTTTTAGCCCGATCATTGCTGAAATCGTATGTCTATCCAGCAGGACACGGGTTTTCCGGGAAGCTATGAGGCACGTTCCAAAATCCTTGAAGGTACGGTATGGTACACTATTGGTACATTCCAAAAAAAAAGGTACAACTTTGAAATTCGTTAAGTTTGTCCCGCTGGATAAATTGACGTCTTTCTCAATATACATGTATTAACCATAAAGGGAGAATTCCGAAATGAAAAAAAAAAATCACCTGGTTTGTTGTTAAAAAATTATGTTTATTTCAACTTTCAACTTCAATCTTCAAACTCTCAGTATTTGGTTTGACCACCCTTTGCTGTCAGTACAGCTTCAAATCGACGTGGCATACTTTCAACGAGCTTTTGTAGATATCCTGAATCAATATTCAGCCCTCAAAACATGGCTTCAAAATAGACGCTTTTGGTGGAAACCAATGTTTTGTCCACTTTATTGTCCAAGTAACACCACCAATTCTTAATCGGGTTCATATCGGGAGATTGAAGAGGCCATTCAAGTGTTCTGATCCGGTGAGATTTGAAGAACGCAGTTGTTTTCTTCGCTTTATGCTTACCCGAGCAGGAACAAATACCTCGATACCTTAAATTTGTATGGATGAGCCTGACATAAGAGGTAAAATACCAAAAAATAATACCAAATGTTCCCACAATACCGTTCCATTTCCATTTTTGATGATGCAATACCAAAACAATACCACACAGGTATTCTTTTGGTATCCAAATATCAATCACAAGTATTTTGCATGTAATTTTTTGGCATTATTCTTTGGTATTTTACCTCTTATGTCATTCTGGTCAATACCACATTTTGGTATCAGGTCAGAATTAGGTATTCATTAGTTATTTCCTCCTGCTCGGGTAGGATCGTTGTACTAGTCAATGTACACATATGTTGTCATTATTCCGTTTATATGTTCCGAGCTTCCAACTCCAGACCAAGTGAACTCTCCCCATACCATAATATGTCCGTGTCCACACAGATAAAAATTCTGAATTTTAATTGTGATGTAAACATTCAATCACCTAGACTTGTATTTCATTTCACGCAAACGAGCAACTTGCAAACAATGTTGTTTATAAACATGGGCTTTTTTATACAATATTTGCTACATTGCATGAAATGTGTGAGAACTTTACATGATATATAATATAAACGTATATGATATGTGACGCTCCATTTATGTGCATAATATTGAACAAAAATTTACACTACTTTTTCGAACTGTGCATGCTTAGCAGTCTTTTGAATGTATGGTTCCTTAAATGCGTCACTGAACCTTCGCCGTACCTTTGATCGCCGTTTATGTACAAACACCTCAAATTTGCTATCATCCATCCACAGAATTCTTTTCCAGAAGTCTACAGACATCCCGACGTACTTTTTAGCAAATTCCAGCCGCTTCCGTTGGTTTCGCTTGCTGATCTGAAGGACGCTTCGATACCAAACAGCTATTTAAACCACTGCAGTGGTCCAGAATGCAGATTTAGATGGAAGGATATGTTTTGAGCCTGAAATTTGAACTTAAGACAAAAAGCCTTTTCTACAAAGTTGTTCCTTATAGTTAGGCCCTCATTTTTATAACAATGAATTCTAGGATGGTTCTTTTTATTATTGAAATCAAAAATCGAACTTTTTTGTTTGATGAAACTAAGGTACACTTTACATACTTTACATTACAGGTACATTTTGAGGCAAAGTTATAGCTGACCTAATTTCAAGCAACTTTGTAAAAACAACTTTTTTTCTCTTTCTTCTTCTTCTTCTTCTTCTTCTTCTTCTTCTTCTTCTTCTTCTTCTTCTTCTGCTTCGCATTTCAAGCTTATTGTATATCGCATATTAGCTAATTGCGTGCTCTCAACTTAGTGTTCTAGATGCACTTCCACAGTTATTAATTGAGAGCTTTCGATGCCTGTACCATTTCTGCATTGATATGATTGTGTTTTTTTTTTTTTTTTTTTTCTTTATTTTAGAGATTTTTAGCCTGAGGCTAGTTCATCTCTTATATATGATTGTGTGGCAAGGCCAATCATACTTCTATGCCCAGGGAAGTCGAGAAAATTTCCAACCCGAAAAATTTCTAGACAGGACCGGGAATTGAACCCGGGATACCAGGTTCCTCCAGCATAGGGACTGAGCTAAGGGAGGCCCCTTTTTTGTACCTTTTAAAATTACAGATTAAGAGCTATTTTCTTGAATTGAGATACGATGTCTTTAAAAAACAGTTCTTTTGCTTTAGTTTTCTTATTTCAAATTTCTCAGCAAAGATTTCTTCAAATAACTTTTAGATCTTTTGCAGGCGCGAATTTTTGCTGTAAAGAGATTGTTGATATCTTCCGCCGATCAAGAGTTATTGACATTTTTCTACTAAAACATTTCCCTTTTCAAATGATAATATTACTGGTTGGCAAACAAAAAAAAATAAGGGCTTATATTACTTTCAAAAATATATAAAAAAGGGGTATGTTATTTTTTAAACTCGTATAAATTCAATTTGAATTTATTTATTGTTTTTTTTTACTATTAATGGGTATATTTTTTTTATTAGAAGAGATACAGGTGACCACCTTCCATATAAAACATCCATCTTAAAGAGCTTCAAAAGTCTCTGCAAGATGTTTTTCATGTAGGGCTGATAGCAGGTTACTTTTTAGTGACATTGTCGCTATTTTGAAGTCAGTCACTAAAAAGACACTTTTCATACCAAAAAGTCACTATTTTCCTAAAAATAGTCACTAAAGTCACTTTTTCACAACTAAAATAGAGGGAAATGAAAAAATCTCAACAACATTTTTATATTGAGTACTTGGCACCAAGGGAGTTATAAAATAATTCTGGGATGATTTCTGAGGATACCTCCAATAGAACTCTAAAGAGTTCGAAATAAATTCCGAGAAGAATTCCAATGGAATCAGCTTTTGAGGGTTCAATCTCAAAGGAATTATTGGAAGAGTTTCAAGAATATTCTGAGATGGATTTTTGTTTTGGGAATTCTGAGAAAATACCATGGGAATTCTGAGGAAAATACGAATTGAATTTCCAATATAATTCAGGGGAGAAGTCCAAAATTATTCTAAGCAGAAATTTATGATATTTCTGAGGTTAATTTCATGGAAATTCCAATGAGAATTCAAGTAATTTTAAAATGGATTTATGGGAAGAACCTTCATGGCAATCCTGGGGGAATAATTAAAAAATCGAATATAATCTTCTTTAACTAATTATGATTTATTAATTCATGCGTGAAGTTATCAACTATGTATGGAGATGCTTAACGTCAAATATCAGACTTAAAGTGAACATTTTATACGATAGACGAGGAGATGAGAGTATAGAGTTCACAGTTCCGTTGTAGTACGGTAGTGTTATAATTGTATATAGAAAGTAGAAGTATAGAGCGAGCATAGGACATTTAGGAAGATACGAATCAGGTAGAGCAATCAGATAGATGCTTACGTCAGATGGCGATTTGAGTGTAAAACAATTGATAGAACTGTTTTCGCACATCAGAGCTACATGAGTAAATCAGCGATCATCCCTTTTGCCAGTGTGTTGGGGTGAAACACTCCTCACTATCCCTCATCAACGGATGAGTTTGGTAAAAGGGATGCTCTACCCGATTCGTACCTTCCTCAAAATTGTTTTAGGCTCGCTTTTTACTTTCTATGTACAATTTTCACACTGCCATAATACAACGGAACTATCAACTCTATACTTTATTAAAATGTCTGATATTTGAAGTTCAGCATTTTCAACTACGAAAATAATCCAGATTCCAATCCAAATTTCCATAATGCAAAATTATTTTTGTTAAACTTGTTTTAGAAGCAAGTTTAAGAGGAGTGGAATAATTCTAAAAAAGTTCTTGATATCCTTCTGAAAAAAATATATGAAATAATCTTAGCGAATTATCAAAGTAATATCATAATTTTAAAGATTTCAAAGGTAGAATCAAATTGAAGATCTTCGAAAAAAAATGCTGTCATTGCAATGATCTATTTAACCTTATTTAAGCTGGTTACTAATGGTTTATTGGTTTATACATTAAATTTAACGTATATCGCTCAACCAGTAACATTTAAAAACAATCTTTGGGAAAATCCGGAAATTGCTATGTGCTGGCCATCATAAATAACGTAATCAAAAAGAAACTATTCAAATAACGTCAAATGCTCTTAAAAAGAGATTCCGTTGAGAGGTTCCATATATAATTAGAGGAATTCATGAAATGTGATTTTAAGCTCCATGACAAAAACAGTTTATTTCAATATTAAACCCTATTTGAGTTTCTGAGTCATCATACATATGTCACTATTGGCTACTTATTCATTATTTAAAAGTATCTATTTCCGTAATTTTAGTCACTAAAGTCACTAATATTATATCGCATCAGCACTACCAGCCCTGCTTTCGTGAGAAATTTGAAATAAAAAAGATAGTACTAAAAAACTATATCTTCCAGGAACACCCTAAGCCAACTTCGAAAAATTACTCTAAAACGAGAACGTTAAGAGATAGAAAAAAAATATCTTGGACATAGTTGCTTGAATTTAACTCAGCTACAACTTTTTCAAACAACACTTGTTTTCCTGATGAATGTGGGTGTCTTAGTGGAATACCTTTATAATGAGAGAGAGAGAGAAGGATTAGTAATTTCCGTTTAATTCCACTACCTTATACGCGTATTTCGTCTACAATGTGCAGACTTCTTCAGTGTCTTGTACCAATCGAGTATTAGTACAATACACTGAAGAAGTCTGCACATTGTAGACTAAATACGCGTATCTGTCAAGGATAAGCAAATAAGGTAGTGAAATTAAATGGAAATTACTAATCCTTCTCTCTCTCTCTCTCATTAAACACTTGTTTTTATTTTGTAAAACATAAAAGTTAAAATAAAACAGCAAAAAAGGTTATCTTCCATTTAATTCCACTTAATTTTGGTATCCATGACAGATACGTATTTCGACTACAATGTGCAGTCTTCATCAGTGTCATTCCCACTAAAGAACTTATCAAACTCTAACCCCCTTAAGTACTCATCTCCTAGGTAAAAAAGTCAAGATCATAGGTATAAAAATGAAACTACAATGTGTTGAATCGGAACCTACCTAACTAATAAAAACCAAAGATTTAAGTAAGCTCAAGGAGAAAAATCTATACAACTCTCTAATAAGGAAATTCCCCAAAGGCTTGGTTCAAATTTCTCATGAACATTATGTCGAAAAGACTGTTAAAGCTTTTTAAGACGCACGTGAAATAGCAAAAGTTGTTGTCTGTATATCTTCTAATAAAAAAGATATGCCCAATAATATTAAAAAAAAGAATAAATTCACATTGATTATATACGAGTTTAAAAAATAACAAACCTCTATTTTATTTTTCATATTCTTAAGAATAACGTACGCCTCTTCAAATGCCGTTATTTTTTTGCCTCAACCAGCGACATTAACATTTGAAAAGGACATATTTTTAATAGAAAAACGTCAATAACTCATGATCGGCGAAATATATCGACAAGCTCTGTGCAGCAAAAATTTGCACCTGCAAAAGCTCTAAAAGTTATTTGAAGACAACATTGTTGAGAAATTTGAAATAAGTAAACTTGAACAAAAAACTGTTTTTTAGAGACACCCTACCGCAATTTAGGAAAATTGCTCTAAACCGGTAAATTTAAGAGATACCAAAAAATTAAACAAAGTTGCTTGAAATAAGCACAGCCATAACGTTGCCTAAGAATGTATACATCAATTCCTTCACACCAAAAAGTTTAATTTTTGATTTCAATGATAATAAGGACCACCCTAGAATTCATTGTCATAAAAATGAGGGCCTTAGGCCCTTAGTTACAATAAGGAACAAGTTTGTAGAATTCACTTTTTGTCTAAAATTTCAATTTCAAGCTCAAATCTTAACCTTCCAGCTAAATCTGCATTCTGGACCACTGTGCACTGTAATTGAGCCACCGGCGAACTGTACGTCGACTAACATTGAGATTCCTCAATATCCCTCCCCTGAAAAGTTCGGATTTAGCTTAGCCATTCGAATAATCCTGATGTCATCACGATGGCTCGTCACATGATGACGTCCCTATATGGATAAAATTTTCATTACTCATCGCGTTTCGTATTTTTTTTTCCAAATTTAATCTACAGCTCCAATGAAAATAGAACACTTTTTGGCAATTTTCCGGAAAGGAATTCCGTTTTCACGATCGCGAATCACCAAATTTGTTTACCTCAAGCGAAATCTATTTTTCCGACATATCCGACTTTTCAAATGACGCAAACAAAAAACGATGGTAAGATGCGCAAGCTCCTCGAAGTAAGAACTGTCAAAGGTGATGCAGTGATGCCAGATTTCCAGAGGTGGTCTCATTGGCATGGTCCTAAAATGTGATATTTGACGTGTATGATTTATTTTGTCCAAGCATCGAAATCAACTGATGTATATTTTATTTTCTAGCAGAAGTATCACACAATTTTGATCATTTTCTTCTTAATAACTGGATGCATTAAGGAAAACACTTAAAGTTTTCCGAAAATACTATTGCAATTATTTTAAAAATAACGAAAATCCACAATGAATTTTTGGTGTCAGCGTATGATTTATTTTGTCCAGTACTGTATAACTAAAATTAGGGTTAACTACCCCATTTCCGGCCTATTAAGCACAAAGCACAACCCGCACTAGTCTTTCTTAATCTAGCGTAGTTTAGCACCAAACGGAATGTTATCATAATTGATGGCTTCCAAATTTATTTACCTTTCCGTACGTACGTACCATATTTGATAAAGAGAAACAAATTTTTGAGTTATTTTTAAAAGTCTAACGCAGCTTCTTGACGCCAAACTCGGCCTACGGATTCTAAGCTTGGCCTAATAGCCCGAACAGACTATGGCTTATATCATGTAATATAGGCTGGCTTGCAATGAGCACTCATACATCTAGTTTTCACTGGAAATCCTTTGTATGAGTGCTCATTGCAAGACATCCTATATTACATGATATAAGCCATAGTCTGTCCAGGGTATAACGCATTGAAACGCCAAGGAAGTCACTTCGGCCTATCGGATGAAGATAAAGATAGATTCTGTCGGAGCGCTTCATTTGTATTTGAGAATATTGGGTGCAAGCATTCATATCACGCGTTCTTATTGACTTAGTTTGGTAGCATTTGAACTAAAGTATCGTACCAAACGCATAATTTACCTGTTAACGCCGAAATCATGGATGTATTTGATGTTTCTGCTTGATAGGCCCAAAATGAGCGCTTAGGCCATTTTTCTGACTACGTTTTTGAATTCAGCGCTCGATTGTGCATGGTAAATGACCATCAGCGTACAAAGTTCCAATATGCTATGAACTAGTGTTATCATGGTTTGTTATTTAAAAACTGATATGCCTGTGGTTTTTTTATATTATTCTTCAGTATTTTGCCTCTTCTGTAAAGCTAGTCCATACCAAAAATCTGTAGTCATAATAAGTTATTAATATGTTATTTTCTCCTGCTCGGGTGGCTGTTCGAGTGGTTTTTCAACGCGCGCATCGCACTAACACAGAACGTAACTTTGGTGTGGCAATAAGGCGACATCTCTTTGGCTTGAAAAACCCCCACCGCCACCGTCCGGCCGTCGAATGCCACCGGAGATAAACTTACAGTGGCATGTAAAATGCAAATGATTATGTTAAAACGCGCCACAAAGTCACATTACAATCAGAGATAAAATTCTATTTCGGACGACTTAATTAGTCCGGTGGATTGTTGCAGCTACTTACATGTGTACATACGAGTCCTCCTACCCCGGACCAACCAGCAAACTTCCTTTATCACCGGTCACATGTGCAGCGGCATCGATTGAACCGTGTGAAACAAGCCGCCGCCGCCGCCTCCAGTGAGGAAGGAAGAGAGATCTACTGATTTGGCTCAATCACGAGCAAATGGCGCATTCCGGTAGATCAGGGATATTGTCACAAACGATTACCGGATGGCTGGGAATTCCGATGGTCAAATGCGGTTTGGGTTTGGATTTTTGGACTGTATGGTCTTGAGCGGTCCGGCCTTTTTTTCCATGACGGTTGATCTTAATGAACTCGATCTCTTGACAAGGGTGGTATGCTTCAATGGGACGAAGACGATGGTGAGGTTCATTTATGGTAATTGCCATCCTTTCTCCCGTACCATGGTTTGGGATTTATGTAAAAGGGATACTATAATGACTTGAAAGTATCGTGATGACTATCTACAGTCAATTCTCGCTCACTAGTTATTCTCTGAGTATATTTTCTTGGTGTAGGGCCATTTAGGCCGAATGGGTCATTAGGTCGAATTTTGACAAGCTTACACAGCAAAAAAATAATTTTGATATCACGTCAAAGTGGATGCACTACAATCATGTCGAAAATATGGTGTAATATTACTTGCTAAAAAGGACAAAATTATCAGTAATACAATGCATGAACTGACATTACGCTGCTTTTACTGCATTTGTTTATTTATGTGGTCATAAAAATTACATGAAATTTTCGACATGATTGTAGTGCATCCACTTTGATGTGATATCAAAATTATTTTTTTGCTGTGTAGAGTATTATTTAAAATGATTTTCAAGACTCTGGGACTTCGAAAATGCATGGGACCTGCATACATGAAATCAGCTTGAAATATTTAAGAAATGCCTTTTTGAACCTTAAACTTGCATAAAAATAAAAAATTCTGGATTTTTGAAAAAAATACCAAAATCTCACATTTAAAAATCGTTCGGAACAATTTTCAATTCTGTGTCTTTGCATAATTTTAAAAATCTAATTCTAATTCTAATTCACCTGAACTACACACACATTTTAGATTGCTGGAATCGGTTAAATTTTACTGGGTTTTTGAACTGTGGAACACCCAGTATTCAGTTCATCACCAAATCTCATTACCGAACTCTCCATTGCAAAGCACAAAGTGGTAGTTCAGTAATTTAAAAAAAAATTTGGTATTACATAACTGATGAGTCCAGGAAAACGTGACAATTGGGCTGTCAACAAATAACTTACCACTCAGTAATGTTTTCCTTTGTAAAACGATACTGTAAAACCCCCTTTAATTTGTTTTGATTTTTAAATTATTAATTTTAAACAAAAAGTTTCAAAATAAAATATGATTTGCACACCAAAAAATTAATGTTGATATCACATCAAAGCGGATGCACTTCATTCGTGTTGAGAATATGATGTAATATTACTTGCCAAAAAGGACAAAATTATCCATTAATACAGTACATGAACTGACATTACGCTGCTATTACTGCATTGTTATATATGTTATATGAGATTTTCGACATGATTGAAGTGCATCCTATTGGATGTAATATTAAAATTTATTTTTTGCTGTGTGCCTTAAAGGTTTTAGAATGAAGAATCTCTTAATATTGCTCAGTGGTAGAGATCGAGCGGTAGGAAACGTCATTTTAGATGCTCAAATGATGTGATCTATTGAATCCCATAATGTGCTTGTTTAATTCACCTCATTGTGCTTGTGGAAGCAGGAGTTTGAGCAGGGGCCTTTGATCTGAACTCTGCATGCATTTTTAATAATAAGCCTTAACGATACAATCGCGAATTACTTAAAGGGTGATACGGTCAAAATTTGGTCAATATCAACTTGACGTATTTCTTTCAATTTTGCATTTAAAAAACCTGAACACCCCTCATTTTGAAGGTGTGTGTGTGTAGAATGTTGTTCCTATTTTGATTTTGGAATTCACTCTTCAGTTGTCAAAATGCCGTCCAAGCAAGAAGAGCAGCGTATCAAAATTTTGCTCGCGCATCGCGAAAATCCGAGCTACTCGCACGCAAAGTTGGCAAAATCGCTAAAAGTTGCCAAATCAACCGTTACAAATGTAATTAAAGTGTTTGGGGAACATTTGTCGACAGCCAGGAAGTCTGGATCGGGAAGAAATCGAAAACCGGAAGCCGCTGAGACGACAAAGAGAGTTGCCGGTAGTTTCAAGCGAAACCCTAACCTCTCTCTCCGAGATGCCGCAAATAAGCTGGGTGTATCGTCTACAACCGTGCATCGAGCCAAAAAACGAGCCGGACTATCGACTTACAAGAAGGTAGTGACTCCAAATCGTGATGATAAACAAAATACGACGGCCAAAGCGCGATCCCGGAGGCTGTACACGACGATGCTGACGAAGTTTGACTGCGTGGTAATGGACGACGAAACCTACGTCAAAGCCGACTACAAGCAGCTTCCGGGACAGGAGTTTTATACGGCAAAAGGAAGGGGAAAGGTAGCAGATGTTTTCAAGCACATGATACTGTCAAAGTTCGCAAAGAAATATCTGGTTTGGCAAGCCATCTGTACCTTTGGCTTGAAAAGCAGCATTTTCATAGCTTTCGGGACTGTCAACCAAGAAATTTACGTGAAAGAGTGTTTGAATAAACGTCTGCTGCCTTTCCTGAAGAAACACGGTTGTTCCCTACTGTTTTGGCCGGATTTGGCATCTTGCCATTACGGTAAAAAGGCCATGGAGTGGTACGCCGCCAACAACGTGCAGGTGGTTCCCAAGGACAAGAACCCTCCCAACACGCCAGAGCTCCGCCCAATTGAGAAATACTGGGCTATTGTCAAGCGGAACCTAAAGAAGACCAAAAAAACTGCTAAGGGCGAGCAGCAGTTCAAGGCAAACTGGCTTTCTGCGGCGAAGAAGGTGGACAAGGTGGCTGTACAAAATCTGATGGCAGGGGTCAAGCGTAAAACCCGGCAATTCGGATTTGGAAAAGCGGAAGCCTAACTGAATATTTTTCCTGAATTTTATACTAATTGAACTTGAAAAGGAAATTTAATTTGATTTTTTAAATAAACGATTTCACCGATTTACACGCGTTTTCCCTTGACCAAATTTTGACCGTATCACCCTTTACTGCGATACTCAATAAATTCCTGCAAACTAATTGAAAACGCAAATCCAATCCTGTTCATCAGGGTCTATTTTTATTATTTACCATCACACGCAAGGAATTGGGCGTTGACGGCACCGTTGAAAACCCGTCTCTTCTAGCAAAAATTGACAGTATCTTACGGGAACTTTCGATGAAGTGAAGCGATAGTACAAAAGCCGCCATGTTTCACGCAAAGTCTGACGTTTGCTTACGCGATTTTCCATAGGAGAAAGAGCTACAGAGTCGCTGTCAACGCCAATAGCACTTCAACTCAGTGTAGATGACTTGTGTATGTTTTGAAAATCTTCGCTATCACGTACGAGTGAAATGATCTTTTTTTTTCCTTGATTTGTTTTCCGTCGATCTTGTTTTCCGTGCTGAGCCCCAGTGCTACTGACGCCAGGGAGGCAGCTCCCACACCTGGACCCTACCTATCGACCCATCAACTCATGAACCGGGGACCAACGGCTTTACTTCCCTATGCAGGTGATCAGAGATGTCATGCCTCAGAACATCCCGGCGGCGCCGACTGGGATTGAACCCAGGCCTGCTGGGGTGAGAGGTAATCACGCTTACCACTACACCACCGGCGCCGCTTAGAGTGAAATGAACTAATGAGTTCATTATACATCAAAGAATACGCGTTTGTTGATATTAACCAGTGCTTGTGCAAAATAATCGACTTCATTTTGGGTAAAATTATTATCTTGAATACTGTCGACCCCAGAACCTAGAACCTTGATATTATTATCAATTCAGCATTAGACAATAATTTTCCAGCGACCTGTGTGTAAAAACCCCACACGACACGTTCTACAGCACTGTGTTTGTGTAAAATGAAAATAATTATTTTACAATTGATCTTCAAAACCATAACCACACGGTAAGAAAAAAAACACACTTAAAATTAGGCTTATAAAAACTCAACGATGGGCTCTATCATTTGAGGTTCACCGTTTAGTGAATCAGAAAAGCAGCGCTGGTTCATCTATTCTATAATAATAAATGAACTCAAATTAAAGTTTATTTTCTGTTAATCATTAATTAACTCCAAACGCTACATTTGTCATTATCGATTGATATACACACAAATTAATACCGACTTCGGTAATTTTTTGCCGAACTTTCAAAACGTTTGGTAAAACTTTGACCCTCATTTCAAATGCTGTTTCACTAAATTTTAATATCAAAACACTGTCAACCTTGTTTAAATAATCGAGTCTTGCCATTGTGGTGAAGTTTTCCTTGTTTTTAAGTCTTAAAATTAATTAAATTAAATACCTGATTTTTACCGAACAGTTCTGTACCGTGTACACTTTCCGTATTGGTTTAAAAGTTACACGTTTGTAAATTGTGTTGCATAAAGTTATTAATGGAGAATATCTAAGAATATTTATCAATATATTTCATTTAACTAAAACACGCTGCGATTCAAAGTAAAAAAGAACTCAATTTTCATTTAAAGTACTCAACCGATATGTTTTCACCATTGGGTACTTTTAACTTATTTTTGGATGATAATCATAACAACCTACACGGTAAGAAAAATACTCAAAACTAACTTTCAAAATACTCAACGTTGGGTTATATCATATGAGGTCCACCATTGAGGGAATCGGAAAAGTGGCGTTGGCTCAAATTGTCTCATCTATTGAGTAATAATAGATAAACTCAATTTTAAGTTAATTTTCTGTTAATCATTGCTAAGCCCAAAATGCATTTTTTTTTCATTATCGTATTTGTTTAAAAGTGACATGTTTGTAAATAGTGTTGCATAACATAACTAACGAAAAATATCTTGAAATTTTTTTTTTTTCAATATATTTCATTTAAATAAAACACGCTGCGATTCAAAGTAATAAAGAACTCAATTTTCCATTAAAAGTACTCAACTGTCATGTTTTCACCGTCGCGTACTTTTAACTTATTTTTGGAACAAAACCAAAGCAACCTGTGCTGCCGTCGATGTTGTCATTTTTGTATGCTCCATCGCCTCCATGAGTCCATTAATTTAAATCCTCAACTGCAGGTTGATTCAAATAAATTGAATTTGACTTTGGTTGCCATATATTCGATGATTTCCATTCTAGAGAAAGGAAAATTATACAAATTTTCTTCCAACGCCAACGTTGGGTAATAAAATGGTATAAATTTTACCATCTCCTTTCGATTGATCGTTAGATAATTTTCACTCAATGGATTAGTTATCAGGATTACTCAATATTGAGTTTTTTATTTAACTTAAGTTTACCTATCCTTTGGAAACCACGTGTTGAGTGAAAGGAATTCAATGTTGAGTATTTTTTCTTACCTTGTGCGCTGCGTCAATGTTGTCATTTTTTTTTGTGCTCCGTCGCCTCCGTTCGTGCTCCATTAGTTTAGAGTTTTAAGTTTAGAAAATCGTCATTATATTGTAAACAAGCGGATTGGATGACATTTTCTCTCAAAATCACCGACCGCACTGTACATTGGTGGTGCACCAAAAGACCCTATTAATCCAAATAAATCCAATTAAGCTTTGGTTGTCATTTGATTTCCATTCTAAAGAACTGAAAATTATTTTAAAAAAATCTTCCTACAATGGGTGAATTTTACCTATTCCATTCGAATGAGCTGCGGTCCAATGCAATGAGAGAAATTAATTATCACGAAACATAAAAGAGTGTCGACTGGACTCGACCCACGAACGTTGCCATTATCAGACCTGTGCTTTCTCCACTGCTCTCTCTATGCTCCGGAACATGGATAGGCTAAAAGCGAATAACAAACACTCATAGTACCATAATATAATTTCGCATGCTTTTTCTGTTGAACGGGAATCGAAGCAAGTGTGTGCGTCGTTCTCCAATGTTAAAAATAAAAAGCTTAGTGGTTTAGTCAAAAGCTTAGACAGAAGACGAAATAAAAAAAACTACAAGGGACAGCCCTATGGGGTTGTACGCGATGGTGACGTAGAACAACGTGGTCTTATATAATAAATCTTATTGGTAAACTGCAGCAGGAGCTTGTGTTTTGTGTAGGAATAGGAATTTGAGCGGGGTTCTCTCTGTTTATACTCTTTAGTATGACGCGCTTGACATAGATTGCCCACAGCGACTCACGAAGAGCTACTGATTCCGATAAATAGCGGTGCGGCTTCTTCCTCCTTCTATGCATGCTCATGTGGGCTGCAGCTCGGTGCTTGCAGGCAGCCTTTCGTTGTGTACTGCAGAACACCACCACTCACCACGAGGTGATTGAATAAACACCGTTTGGTGAGACCAGATGAAATTCAACTTTGAAATCTGTGTTAGGGAAATGGTTTTTCGCAGGCAATCGGTGATAATTTTTATTATCATAGCAACAGTTGCACAGTCACGCAATTTTCAATAGTGACATTTTTTGTTTTTTTTTTTATATTATAGTCACTTTAACACGCTTGGGTCATTCGTGACTTGTCCGGGAATGAGATTTGAACTCGTGACTTTGGCGTGAGAGGTATGGATGTTAACCACTACGCCGGGGTCGCCCCCAAAGAAAAATGATAAAGTCTTAATTTTAACAGATTCGTAGAAAAAATGGCTATCGATTGGCGTATTAAGAATTAAAATCCATCATCTTTGGATCAAAATCAGACCACTTTCATGCCGCGACCAACTTTGGTTTTTGAAATTGCACCCCCAATGTGTCGTACGAATTGGTTCTATGAAATTATAAATTGGACGCCTTTCCGGGGTTCCTGAAACCTGTTCCAAGATCACTGGATGGCCAATGTTGCTCTGGGCTCTGATGATTTCTTCATTAATTTCTGCAAATTTTGAGGTGCCACATTTACGGTGCTTCCCGAACCTATTTTGTGAATTTTGGGGTATCGCTGGGGTTAATCCTATGCAAATTATAAATTGGCCACATTTACCACATTGTTCCAGGGCCAGCGGATCCTGTTCCATGGTCACCAGATAGCCTATGTTTCCCTGGACGGTACACATGGACAGTTATGTATATTAGACTGATGCAAAATTTGAAATTTTCGCTCCACAGTGCTCAAACGGTTCCAAATTGGGCCCTGATTAGCCTTTCAAAATTTGTACTTATTTAATGAGAAACTGACTTGGCACAAACCATTTGAAGTTTATATGGGAATTACTATGAAGAAACCATAATTTCAATTCATATCTATCTCAAAATTTACCAGTCCACTCTACTTTAAAAAATGATAGCTGAGCTTGTTGAAAATTTTCTCAGCTACAACTTTGTTCAAGACCACTTTTCGATCAAATGTAAGGAACAAAATTATTAATGATTCAAGTCACTGATGATGATGAGGCATAACATCTCTGATCACGCCTTCCTTCGGATGGGAAGTAAAGCCGTTGGTCCCCGGTTCATGAGTTGATGGGTCGATAGGTAGGGTCCAGGTGTGGGAGCTGCCTTCCTGGCACGTCGGTAGCATTGGTGCTCAGCACGGAAAACAAGATCGACGGGAAAAACAAACCAAAGGAAAAAAAAAAAAAAAAGTCACTGATGTCTTATGATTATGCTCAATCACCTGTTCAGCAGGCAACATTGGTGTTTATGGCGCGTAGAATAGAGGACAAAAATCATGGCTACTATGTCACACTGCAGAATACAGTGTTGCCCACAATACAGTTGCTTAATCTTGTTAATCTCATAAGATTATCAATCTCTTAAACAATTAATAACTATTTAATTTGACATTTCGCTGAAAAACGATTTCGTGCAAAGTTGTAGCTGATAAAAATTCCCATAAGAATAGCAATAGAATTTGTTAACAGTTCAATATGTAAAAAGGCTAAAAGACAATGAATAAAAAGTTTTCTTTCCCCATAGTAATTTAAGTTTAAGTTTTTATTTCAAATGGTTTGTGCCAAGTCAGTTTCTTATCATATGAGTTTAAACTTTCGGAGGCTAATCAGGAGTCGATTTGAAACCGTTTGAACACTGTGGAGTGAAAATGTCAAATTTTGCATCCGTCAAATGTATATTCTGATTGCAAGTTACAACGTATTCAGCCTTTCGAAATGCAATGAAAATCATACCCGCACAAAAATGGCCAAATCTTGATCATTCCGACACCGATGCTGAGTGGTCAGTTCCGACCAATCCTGGATTTGTGGGATTCACCAAATGTAAGCCCTAAAGATTAGTTTGGGACGAAGAATTTTAAATTTGGTGAAAAATTGCCCCCGAATTTGTTGGGTCAAATCCGAGTCAATTTGAATCGAACACCTTAAACGTAACTTTTTTTTGTACACCGTAGGAAGGTTAAGTTTCAAAAGCATCAAACATTCAAAAACATCAAAAAAAATTGGGAACTTCCAAAAATATCTAAGAACATCAAGGTAATTCCATTAACTTTTGGAACATTGCGAGAACTTTTAGGAAATATTGAAGACTTCAGATAAGACCAGAACTTCTAGAACTTCCGAAGCCTAGAGAAATTGAAATTCAAGAAAGATGAGAGATTTTTATGAAAGTTACAGGAGGTCCAAAACAGTCCTGAGAACTTCAGGAAAAATAAGGAACCTTAAGGACTGCTTTACGGACAGCTGGAAAATTGCTGAAACTTTAGAGAAGTGAGAACCTAAGGAAAATTTAAAGAACTTCAGGAAAAAATGGAGAATTTCAGGAATCTTTCCCTGTATTCTCAAGAAACCTCTTCGGTGCTTTATTCTCAATATGCCCACCAACCACTTATTGTTGGCCACATTAAGAACTCAGGACCATATTGGTCAATACCAGGACATGTTCTGGATACCATCAGGGAAGTTCCTCAATATTGTATTAAATAAGAAAGGTCAGATCCCACCACAAGTGGATAAATTCAGTCTTTTTACTACAGACAACTATTCCAAAAATCTGGTATATAATTTCTAATAAAGACTTCCTTATATATTAAAAAATGCATGCTTGAAAACTGTATACAATTCCCATAAATATGAAGGTACTAAACTTGCATCAGCACAGGTAAATCTCATTATCACCTTCCCCAAAACAACCATCGCACAATAGCTGGAAAGTGAAAAAACTAAGTTAAACACGCGAAACACTTTACCCCAAACAACCACAAAGTGCAGTGGGCACCACGATGATCATCATCGTCCTCGTCGTCGTCGTCGTCATCATCATCGGTTCGGTCGTGTAATTATTTGACCCAGAAGGTTAATGATTAAAATAAATATTGGAAAATGCTTAGACCCGAAGGCACGAAAGTTCCGTGTGTCTGTGAGGCAGCGGCGTCGGCATCGGCATTCAGTGGTCTCAAAAATTGATTAACAAGGAAGTGTTCGACAAAGGCAACAAACTCTTCAAAACGGATTTTACAACCTCCAAACGACGACCGGCAAAGACGTGCCGTACAAAGCAGATGATGATGACGATGATGGGGGCGCCCTTTTTTCTGCTTTTTCCTTCGACAAACCAATCCATAAAAAAAAGAGGCGATGAAAAGTCGAGCCGAAACTACGTGAAAATCGTGTGAACATATTTATTTTGCTCACTTTCCATTTCACTTGCGGTCTGGATTGTAAGTAGGTACCCAGTGCTTGGTGTGGGATCAGGAGCAAGAAACGAAGCACACGATGCTCCTCGCCAGAACCTGCACGAATTTCGTTTGCTTATTGTTTATAATGTTTATTAAAGATTGATATTCTCAGAGCTCGGTGTGTTGTTTGTTGGAGTTTGGTTGTTTTCCACCTTCTCCTGGCCTGCACCGGGATCGTAATGGTAATGGTCATAATAGCAGTAATAATAATAATTTTCAGGGCGCGAGAAGAAATTCATAAAATTACCGAGCCGCGCGATTGATAAACCATCGGTTTCGCTCCTCACGCCGGCCTTTATGTCTTTCTCCAAGTCGAACTACGAAGTCGTCGTCGTCGTCACCTGGTTGACCGGTTATTGTTGGTTGGTTCGGTTTGCGAATGCGAATTTGACGAAAATCGTCGACGGCTACAATAAGGGCCAAGGGGTCATGATGCTCGTGGCGAGGTGCTAACCAAGGGATTAACACCCCTCCGCATGGTTCGAACTAATTTACACCATGATGGAACGGGTGGCGTGTAATGCGAGCAGTGCACGACGAGAAATGGGTTGATACTTTTTTTGCGGTTTGTCTTCTTACTAGACACAATCGTTAAGGACATGGTTAAAGTTGTAGTTGATGTCGTAGGTCAACAGATTTGATCTTCTGAATGGTTCGGAGAATAAGTCTCAAAAAGATTAAATTTGGGAGATTTACGCCCTTTTCGAATATTATTCCAGAGTATCCAATCCTAAAAATAATTTTAACAAAAAGCGCATTTTTTTCTTTTAACCATGCAGTTCACAGTTTTTAATCAGATTCACGAGTTTCGGGAAAAAAAACGTTGACAGCTGGGTGTTTCGTACCTAAGTATGCAAATTACTATCTCATTATACGTTTCTAGCCGCTTATAGAGAATATTTGTTTCGGTAACAACAACCGATACTTAAAAAGCTGCATACGCATATTTCTTCAATCAGTTACTAACATGAAGCAGTGTGAGTCTTTTCTGATGAAATTGTTTGAAGAACTGTTATTCAGTGCTGTAATGTAAAGTTTCGCTTTTTAAGATAAGCTTGCTATTCAATACATATTTAATACTGTTGGAAAACATACATTGTGTATCTTTTTCTTGATGTTCTTTTTCAACGTTCACTAGCACAAGGATATGGATAACCGGTTTGTTAAGGACCAAATGTACTCGACCGTTAAATGAAGATAAAAAGTTTACAAATAAGGATCTGCGAATTCTAATGGGAAGTACTGAGGAGAACTTGAAAACGATTGGATATTCCGTATATCCAATGAATCCCAATTTAACAACAATGACTCTAGGCAGCCCATTTGTAGACGAGTAGCAGGAACAACGGGCCACCATTTTATTGTATTTTCCAATTGGTAACGGGAACTAATGTGTATGTGTTCTCTTTAGGGCCTTTTGTCTACACGGCTGAACACCACCACGAACGTTATCACGGAGGACGACTACTGTATCGCAAGACACCGGTACCGGTCGGGTCTCCTATTAATTCATCAAGCAAGTGTGTCTTATCGACCATCGTCACAGGATGACAAAGGGCGTAGATGGTGACGAGCCTGTTTACGGTGGACATCCCAGCTGGAATGTGCGAAGAAAACTAAGCGTGAACGAAAGCTACTCTATACCAGTAGCGTAGTGTTCACACGGCGTGTCATCGGTGGAGAATCGCGTCTAGCGCGAGCGGCTATCCATGCAAAGCGAAGGAATAATCATTTCAGAGCAAGATCGCGTCGGGATCAGCATGCGCCCAGCGCGAGCAGCTATCCACGCAAAGCGGAAAGACTATCTTACTTACTTACTTAAGGGTCCTGTGCACCACCAGCGGTGCAAAGGGCAAACGTGAAAGACTTCCATCCTGGGCGGCTGCTCGCCTTTGCCTTGACCTAGGCCCAGGTCAGATTCCTATCGACTTGCTTAATTTCCTTATTGAGGCTCCGCCGCCATGAGCCCCTGGGTCTGCCTCTGCTGCGATGTCCTGCTGGATTCCAATCCAGAGCTTGCTTGCAGATTTCGTTTCCGCACCCACCTCCACTTTAGCTCTCGAATTTCTTTTGCTATCGGCTTCTGATGACATCGACGATGGAGCTCGGCATTCGAGATCCAGTTGTGAGGCCACCAGGCACGAATTATATACCGCAGGTATCGGTTGATGAAGACCTGCAGCTTTTGAGTGTTCTCCGCTGATACACACCACGTCTCGCTGGCGTATAACAACACAGGTTTCACGTTCGAGTTGAAAATTCGGATTTTGGTGCGTTGACTTATCTGGTTGGATCTCCATACGTTTCGTAAACTCGCAAAGGCAGCCCATCCTTCTTGATTCGTGCACCTATGTCGCTCTTGGTCCCGCCGTCCGACGCTATTTGGCTGCCAAGATATTGGAAACTTTCGACCTTCTCCACTGCTTGCCCCGCTACCGTAAAGTTGGAAGGGTTGCCCGTGTTGATATCCAACGATTTGGTCTTGTTGACGTTGATGGTGAGACCCACCGCAGGGGAGCGTTCGGCTAGGTCATTGAGCTTACTCTGCATATCAGAGCTCCGTTGTGCTAGTAGAGCAACATCATCAGCCAAATCGAAGTCGTTGAGATGCTCCATGGTGATAGGCTGCCAAAGCAGCCCACGGTTCGGTACACGGTCAATTGCATCTACCATGATCTCGTCGATTACGATGAGAAACAGTAGCGGTGATAGTAAACATCCTTGTCTCACACCAGTGACTACCCGGATAGGGTCGGACAAGGCTCCGTTATGCAGAACTCTGCACGTGAAAGCCTCATACTGCGCTTCGATGAGGTTGACGATTTTATCCGTGACTCCCTTGCGTTACAGGGCGCGCCACAGATTCTCTTGATTGAGACGGTCGAAAGCTTTTTCGTAGTCAATGAATACCAAATAAAGGGACTCTTGGAATTCATTGACCTGCTCCAGGATGATGCGGAGCGTGACAATATAGTCCACACATGATCTTCCAGTACGGAATAAAGCCTGCTGCCGTCGGAAAGTCACGTCGATCTTCTCCTGTATCCGATTCAGGATAACTTTGCACAGAACTTTGAGAACAATACACAGTAACATGATGCCTCGCCAATTGTCGCACACAGTCAGATCCCCCTTCTTTGGGACCTTCACTAAGATGCCCTGCGTCCAGTCGGCCGGAAAAGTCGCGGTGTCCCAGATATTACAGAATAGTTGATGCAACATTTGTGCGGATAGCATGGGGTCAGCTTTGAGCATCTCTGCTGATATGCGATCGACCCCTGGAGCCTTGTTGGATTTCATGCTTCGGATAGCTGCTTCAATCTCCTGCAGTGATAAGGCCTCGGAATTGACGCGAGTGATGCGCCGCAACCTAGGCGGATCATGCCGAGATGTTGATGGCTAGTTGGTCGTCGAAACTTGAAGAAGTTGTTCGAAGTGCTCAAACCAGCGTTTCAGCTGGTCAGTGGGGTCGGTAAGCAATTGTCCAGTCGTGTCCTTCACTGGCATCCTCGGGTTCATCCTTGCTCCACTCAGGCGTCGTGAGCTATCGTAGAGGAGGCGTATATCGCCAGTGTTTGCGGCTTTCTCCCCTTCGTCGGCCAGGGAGTTCACCCACGCTCGCTAGTCCCGCGGCTTTTGCTTCTCTACGCTCCTCAATCTTCCGCCAGGTTTCATCTGTGATCCACTCTTTCCTCTGGGTGCGCAGCTCACCCAAGTGGTTCTCTCTTGTTTCTATAAAGGCATTCTTGATGGCCGTCCATTGTTCTTCTACGCTACCACCTTCTGGAACGTCCGCAGCTCGAGTCTCAAGTTCTTCAACAAAAGACCTTTTTACCGCTGGATCTTCAAGTCTGCGTGTGTTGAACCGCCGTCCGAGTCTCTCCTCCCGTCGCTGGATCCGCGCCATGCGTAGGCGGATTTCGCCGATTGTAAGGTAATGGTCAGACGCGATGTCGGCGCTGCGTTTATTCCGGACATCAAGAAGGCTCCGTCTCCATTTTCGACTGATGTGGCCGATCTGATTTTCGGTATGTCCGTCACGGGAAACCCACGTGACTTTGTGCCGATGGGGGAAGAGCGAGCCCTCGATCACCATGTCGTTATTGCCACAAAATTCTGCAAGCAGCTCACCGTTCTCGCTCATTTCGCCGAGACCATGGCGTCCCATGACACGCTCATAGTCCGTGTTGTCGGAGCCGATCTTCGCATTGAAGTCGCCAGTGGTTATCTTGATGTCACCCTTAGGAACCTTAGCCACGACGGCATTCAGTGGACTGTAAAAATTCTCCTTGTCCTGTAGCTCGGCAGCATCGGTTGGCGCATAACATTGGATTATGGTAAGGTTACGAACCCGTGTTCTGGCAACGATTATCCTCTCATTAACAGGCTCCCACTTGATGAGCGCAGCACTTGCCTGGACGCTAAGTAGGAGACCAACTCCACGTTAGCATCGAGCGTTTTCACCTCGAATACCAGAGTATAGTAGTACCTGTCCCGACGGCAGTTTGTGTTCTCCAAAGTTTGGCCAACGAACTTAACTCAGTTCCAGGATTTCTAGCTTCATGCGTCGCGCCTCGTTGGCGAGTTGTGCCAGTTTACCCTGCTGGACTAACGTCAATACATTCCATGATCCAATTCGTGTCCGTTGTTTTGCGCTAAAAGTCGTTGCCGTTAAATCAGTTCGATGTCTTTCTCTGTTGGTTTCTGTAACAATTGTAAAGGTTTCAGAGACAGTAGGTGGTTGGCCTAAGGTCTCCTATCAGCCGTGATGGGGGTGCCATCTTAGGTGTAGCTTCCGGGGAGGAGCATTTCTTATTCAGCCGCTGGATGCCAGTCAGATGCTGTTTGAGCCGCACCTCCATGGTGAACAGACGCTCGAGTTGGCGAAGCATTTCCTCTATCACCGTGCTATGGTTACCGCGCCAGTGTTCGCGTCGCACCTCCTCACTCTGCTGTAGTCGGATTTAAAACATAGCCCAGGCTACGCCAACCAGCTGTGTCCATGTTTCAGCAGGCAGTCTTTTGTGATCATATGACTCGTGGAGACGTGAGGTAGGAACTTGTGAGGACCGGAGCTAGGTATATCGCTCCTTCCAGATTGTCACTCACCATTTTGTAGCCCGGAAAGACTATCGACGTAGCGAAGTGTGTGCGCTCGAAGGAGGATACTTTTATCAGTGTGGGTGTGTATCATCGGTGGGCAGTTGCGCATTCACGCGTTCACAGAACAGCGCATTCGAATACTTGCGCGTTCAGAATCGCGCAGCCAACAGCAGCGTCAACGAGATCAGCGGTAGCTGATACGGTAAAGGGGGACGCCCCTGAAGAAGAAGAAGAAGAAGAAGAAGAAGAAGAAGAAGAAGAAGAAGAAGAAGAAGAAGAAAGGCAGGATGATTAGGTTGGACAAGATTACCTCTTCCGTCTTATGAAGCACGGTGCTTCACACTCCCTGGTCCATTCAAACTTGACGTTCTTCTTTAGCAGACCATAAAGGGACCGTATTCTAGACGAAAGAATGGGAATAAATTTACAATACTCGATGAACATTTCAAATCGTCCTATCTGCTTTGATCGATTCTCTTCATCGACTTTCTCTTTTCATAACCACTGCTATGCAAACAGATTTCGCGCTAATTCTACCACATAGTTTGATAAAGAAGGTTCTTATCTAGCGTCCAAAACGTCAAATACAACAGGGGAAAGTTTTGCAGCTGAGCTATTGACGAAAGAGAAAGTCGATGAAGAGAATCGATCAATGCAGATAGGACCTTGTGAAATGTTTATCTAGAATAATAGTTGAAAAGTCCTAAAAATGCTTTGAGCTCCGACGTATTTCGTGGAGATTTTGCATCACGAATAGTCTCAATTTTCTGAGGACAAGGCAATAAACCATATCTATATAAACATTTCAAAAGGTCCTATCTGCATTGATCGATTCTCTTTATCGACTTTATCTTTCGTTAATAACTCAGCTGCAAAGCCCTTCCCTGTTGTATTTGACGTTTTGGACGCTAGATAAGAACCTTCTTTATCAAACGATGTTGTAGAATTAGCGTGAAATCTGTTTGCATAGCAGTGGTTATGAAAAGAGAAAGTTGATGAAGAGAATCGATCAAAGCAGATAGGACCATTTGAAATGTTCATCGAGATATGGTAGGTATCTTTCCTAGATGCAAAGGGAAACACGCCTACTTCAGTTCACGTTCAACTAAAAACTCATCACTTATTTTCACTTTCGAGCGGTACACACCAAAATATCCCTTCTATTCCCTTTTTCTCGTTTACTCATTTTGATCTTGTTTCGTGAGTGCTTGCTCTTCAGCAAGACTACAACACAAATAAGGTGTTGAAGGATCATATTTAGTCAGGTTTGAAACCGTCTTAGGATGCTGATTGCAGAATCAAATTGTGAATGAAATTGTGGTTTCTATTGGTGCAAAATATGTGCTGCTATTCCTTCCTATATGAACGACTGTCTACACAAAGTGCAACTTTAATGCTGGCAGCAGAAGGACTACCAACGGAAACAGGCCTTTTACGCGAAATTTTCCTGGACGTTCACGAAGAACTCGGAATTCCACGCACCGACGCTTTGGCAGACCTGAATTCACACCGCGCGTTCCCACTTAGTGAACGCACACAACGACTGCAGCAAACTAGGGAGGCCGCTCGCAAATTTTACAGTCCTCCAAATTTTCAACGGCACTGACGCACTCTACTAAAGGAAGTAACGACGACTATTCCCATGCAAGGGAATTATTATTATCGAATGACGACACTCTACATGAGGTAGACCCTGCTAATGTAAGTAATATTGACCCTCCAAAAATCTCTTCACTTCCTCAACAGAATGCGACTGAAATTTTGGTGTATTGCCAAAATTTCAATCGCATGAAAAGCCCAGCTAAAATGAAAAAAATCCACCAGAACATTCTATCTTCTTCTTTTCAAATAATTCTTGGAACTGAAACAAGCTGGGACGAAAGCGTCAGAAGCGAAGAAATTTTTGGAAACAATTTTAATGTATTTTACAGGAATTTTCAACTCTGTAATAAAAAGTCTGGTGGTGGAGTGCTCATTGCCATCAATGCTGACTTTACTTCTGAAGAAATCATAACAAATCAGCACAAGGAATTCGAAAATGTCTGGGTCAAAGCACTTATTGCCGGTGAAATACACATTTTTTCTTCTGTGTATTTTCCACCTAAACATGCCCACAAGCAGTCTTTTGAACTATTTTTTCAAATTGTTGAAACTATAATGTCAAATATGGAACCAAAAGTAAAACTGCATATTTATGGCGACTTCAATCAACGAAACGCAGACTTTATTACAGACATTGAAAATGAATCATTTTTACTCCCGGTCGTAGGTGAAGACGAAGCATTACAATTATTATTCGACAAAATATCTTATTTTGGTCTTAATCAAATAAACCATGTAAAAAATCAACAAAACTCATATTTAGACCTTTTATTTACTAATTGTACTGAAGACTTCTGTGTGGATACATCATTAGCACCTTTATGGAAAAATGAAGTGTTTCACACAGCAATTGAATACTCAATATCGTACAAAATTCTTCTTCCTCCAGCGACTGGGAATACGAGGAAGTGCCGGAATACCATAAAGTAAATTACGAAGAAGCCAAACGTAGACTATGTACAATAAATTGGCAAAATTTAATAAGTATTGAAGGAAATGTCGATACTGAAGTAGAAAAATTTCACTCAATTCTTCAAAGCCTAATTTTAGAAACTGTACCATCAAAAAAAAGAAGACGAACACAAAACAATAAACTACCCGCATGGTTCAATCCACAACTGAAAAATTTAAAGAATAAAAAACAGAAAGCTCATAAACTATACAAAAAAGAAAAAAACTGAAACCAATTTGCGAAACTATCACAACTTATGCAACCAATTAAATACAGCCATCAACTCTGCATATGAGGACTATAACCGCAAAGTCGAAAATGAAGTCAAATCATGTCCTAAGAAGTTTTTTAATTATGTAAACACGAAATTAAAAAGCAGCAATTTTCCTTCGCGAATGAATTTGGATGCAAATGTAGGTGAGAATTCTTCTGAAATTTGCAATCTCTTTGCAAATTTCTTCCAAGAAGTATACACCACATTTTCCGAAGAAGATCGTGACCGCGATTTCTTTGCATTCATTCCTGAAATTTCTAAAAACATCTCTGTCAACCAACTTTCTCAACATGAAGTCCTCAATGCACTAAAAAACTTAAACGCGTCGAAAGGGTCTGGACCTGACGGCATCGCACCCATATTTTTGAAAAACCTTTCTGAAGAACTCGCATTTCCTCTAGAGCGTCTTTTCAACATGTCTCTGAAAAATGGAAAATTCCCTGAAATTTGGAAATCATCTTATTTGGTACCTATTTTCAAATCAGGTGCAAAATCAGACATTCGAAATTATCGTGGAATTGCTATTATCGTAAACGGCAATATTTTTCAGCAGGTGAAAAATCTAATTACAAGTAAACAGCACGGCTTTTTTAAAGGTCGCTCAACTACCTCTAATCTTCTAGAATATGTATCTTTCATTATTAAAGCGTTGGATAGTGGCAAGCACGTTGAAGCGCTATACACCGACTTCAGTAAAGCATTTGACCGCATCGACATACCATTATTAATCCTCAAATTGCAGAAAATAGGAATGGAGCCTGGACTTTTGAATTGGCTTCAATCATACCTAACACATCGTAAACAAATAGTTCGCTTTCAAAATAAACTTTCAGAACCAATTTCAGTCACCTCTGGGGTACCCCAGGGTTCTCATTTAGGCCCACTTCTTTTTATTTTGTACATAAACGACATTTTCTACATACTTAAAAAAAAATAAAATTGCTTGTATATGCAGACGACATGAAGCTCTTTATGGAAATAAGTAATTCTAGCGATGCAGAAGAATTCCAGAATGAAAGCCTCCTAAATAAAGCTAAATAATAATAATAATAATTCCAGAATGAAATCAATATATTCCACACCTGGTGTAGTAAAAGTCTACTTCAACTGAACGTAAAAAAATGTACTGCAATAGCATTTAGCAGAAAAATTGAAGCACCGCATATTGAAATATCATTAGGCAACCAAATAGTAGAAAAAAGCAAAATTGTAAGAGATCTAGGTGTAATCCTAGACTCCAAACTAACTTTTATAGAACATTATAATACTATCATTAGTAAAGCAAACAGAATGCTAGGCTTCATCAAAAGGTTCAGTCATAATTTCGAAGACCCATACACTATTAAGCTTTTATATACCACATATGTAAGGCCAATTCTGGAATACTGCCACCTAGTATGGAATCCATACATTTCCATACACGAAGAACGCATAGAATCTGTCCAAAAACAATTCCTTTTATATGCTTTACGTAAATTGAATTGGACTGCATTTCCATTACCATCTTATGAAGCGCGCTGCATGCTCATCAATATACAAACACTTAAGGAGCGCCGCCAATTTGCAATGCTTTTCTTCATCAACGACATTATTTCAATGCGCATAGATTCGGCAGAAATTCTCGCACAATTAAATTTTTACACACCTTGTCGATATCTTAGAACACGGAATTTATTTTCAGAAACATCGTACAAAACAAACTATGCAAAAAATAGCCCAATCAATCGAATGATGCGCCTATATAATTTGCATTGCGGAACTATTGACATCACTATGTCCAAGCAGCAAATAAAAACTAAGCTAAAACAGAATAGAATTAATGCATAGTATGTAAGTAAACATTGTAATAATCATTGTATGTAGTCTACACTGGCTTGACGAAATGGAAATAAAATACAAAAAAAAGGAAGAGGGTGTCTAAAATCTCTCAAAAGCTGTCTCCGTTGTTTATGGCCAGCCACATTATATCTTTTCTATTGAGTTCATTTTTGGGTTATCAAACGAAGTATTTTTACAATGAAGTACCTCAAACCAGGGTTGCTTCCACTCACTTGCTATAAAACAATGGTTTTCGAAATTATGAGATCATTAGATGATATAATGATATATTGTACTTGTAAGTAACAAGAAAAGGGTGTAAAGGATGTGTTTGACTCATTTAACCTGTCAATTTCGCTTTCAGAGCGCCACAATCGGCGATCTTATGACTCGCGAGCGTTCACTCTGAGTGAGCGCTCACGAATCGTTAAATCGCTGATTGTGACGCACTGAAAGCAATATTGACAGGTTTAATGTGTCAAACACATACTTGATGACCTCTTCTTGTAACTTACAAGTACTAAGTATCATTATAACATCTAATGTTTGCATGTTTTGGAAACACAATTTTTTATAGCAAGTGAGTGGAAGTAACCCTGCCTCAAACCTCTTCGTACCAATATGTTTAGAATTTGTTGTAATGCAAAATGATATATTGGCTACGCTCATCCGCTCTAGAAGTGCAAACTTTCTCACCGAAATTCCCTCCGTCCAACTCGCTCGTTCCCATCGCATTCGCACTGCTAAGCCTTTCTTCTCCCAAGCTGACGTATTTGGAGGATAGAATTATATATTTCTCAATTTCACGAACCATTAATGTTATGATGGTGATTACGGTGATATCTACATAATAATCGTTTAAAAGTTTGTAGTCATAGTTTTAAATCGTTGTTTGACTGAGGTTCACTCTCCGTCGTCTCTGTCCGGCTCCATCAGCCCTCCCCACCAATCCGCCTAATCCCGTTTTCGTTGGATATGGGATTTTAAATGACCTATCACTTGTTTTCGTGAACTAGGCTTTCCACGTTTTCCCCTTCCGACCGCCGCCGCCACCGTCACCGCTGACGACGACGACGACGGACTCCGATATGGAGGGATGCGAAGCGAATGCTGCTGGGAGAGTGCCATTATGCGCTGCCTAACTGACTAAGTACATATATCAACAACAAAACGGCGCTCGGTACAACATAAACCGACAGAAGAAGGCGGCTTTCGTTCTCTGGTTAGCATAAAAAGCAAGCCAAGATGATTATAAGCCCTGGTGCACCTACAGCCTCGGCAGCAACAGCAGCGGCGTACACGGCCGAGCCACAGTCAAAGGTGCGAGAGGAAAACGGCGAGAATTTAATTCGAATTTAAATGTGTAATTTTGGTCACGACTATTTTCGTATCGTTCCGAGTTCCTAACGCTCGCTCATGACGATGACGGTTCGTTGTTTGCCAGGTTTCGGAGCCATAGGGACAAATCCATTTCTGATTACACTGTTGCTGTTGTTTTAGTACGAGAGCGGAATGACACGAGCATGCCGGGGTCAAATGTTGTCTGCCGATGGTACGTTATATAAACCTTTCCACCAAAGGGGGAAAAGGGAAACCTGTCAGTTTTTTATGCTGTGCGGATAAGTACTTTTCACCCAATAAATTCAAATGGATATGACTGTGGTTAATTTGAAATTCTAAATTGACGCTCACGAATTGGAACTGAAAAATCATAATCTTAAGCTGAAATCATAATTTACAAAACAAAATGAAGAACTCCCACACAACATGTTATAACAAATCATGTCAATATACCATCAAAAAAAGAATGCCATGGTTTAAATTTTAACGGTTTCCATTTGTGACCACATAAATTCCTGAATTTATCGTGCAATAAAATTGTCAAATCAGCCTAATTCACTTTCAATAGACGACCAAATATAATGAAAAACGAGAAAAATGGATCACCGATTCGTCGGCGAATATTATGCAAGTCATAAATTACCACTGAAACTGCCACGGACAACGCCGATCAAGCAGCCTTGGATAGTGTTCTTATGCCGGGATCAGATTTCGTTGCCTGGCGTCGCGTGCTGCGAAAGTGACGCTTGTACGATGCTGAGAAGTGGATTAAATTATCCCCTCGAAGTGCAATATATCATTTTCGATAACTATATTCGCCGGGAGCAGGCAGCAGTTGCGAGATTTGGTGATTTTCTACATTGTAGCTAGATCGTTGGGCTGGCAGCTTGGCAAGGTATGTTTTTGATAAAATAGAATCAATTGTGTGGTCCATCGAAACGAATTATGATCTAAGCAAAAGAGTTTTGAAATGTTTCAAATGCTTTTAGTTATTTAACTGTACAGCAATAGGATTTAGAAAGTTGAAATGTTTCACTTTGTTTAAATATGCTTTGAGACTCGTGGAATGTTGTCAAATGTTCAATTGATTGGCTCACTGGGAAATATCTTCTGTAACATATATAATCTAAAGCCTCCAAGTTTCGCTTGGACTGACTGCGCATATAATTAATTACTCCGTGATTTATAAGAACCTGTGGAATCAATGCCGGATTAAGAATCTGGGAAGCCCGGGGTAGCTATTCTTAGGGTGGTTCTCATATTATCTGCTTTTGAAGTTTGAATTTCAAATGCGCTATCGTATTTTCCTCCTACCATCTTGATATGAAAAAAATCAATATCAGTTTTCAAACATACGAATCTTAGGGTTGGAATGATTGTTGTTCTTAACATGAAAGTAAAATTTTTCATTGGACTAAAGGTAAAACAATATTTTTTTAAATTTGGTGAAATCACAGACAAACAGACATCACGCATTAGACATTTTTCACTGTTAAACATCGTCACTAAAACACTATCTGTTGAGTACACTGTCATGGGCAGTACGCTCAACATATGGCGCTAGTGTGTAAACGTCAAACGCAAAGGAATTGACTACAGAGCTTTTTGACGTTTGATCGGCGCACACTACTGTACCATTTAAAGCGAACGAGTGCGAGCAATAGGGAAACAGATTAGTGGGAAAACAAACCGTCCATTCATCCATGTGTGCTATGAAGAAGATAGAGAAAGATGGTTAAACGTCAAAAAGGTCTATGCCCGCCACAAGCGACGGTACAACACGAAAATGAAAAACTACCCAAAATGGGCTTCTTTTGGCTCGACATTGGACTACCGTTTCCTCCAGACGGTCTGGTTTTATGTCAAAAACCATAGGAAGCCGACGGTTATTTCCAAGAAAGGACAATAATGTACCAAACCTAATGCGTGCTACTGGTGAATCTGTATCTCCAAGCCTAGGCCACTTCACCGTGCCTGTCCCGGTGGAAAAGTTTTGGATTTACCTATCTCGGATTTCTCGTGATGTTACTCCTGAGCAAACTGGTGAGATGGCCAAAAATCGTTTGTCAACCGACGATGTTGAAGTTATCCGACTGGTTTCTAAGAACAAAGGCGTCAGCACCATGTCCTTCATTTTTTTCAAGTCGGTGTCTCAGCAGATTTGAAGTCGAAAGCACTTTCGTCCTCTACATGGCCCAAAGGAATGCTATTTCGTAAATTCGTGGACAACCGCAGAGTCGAAAATTTTTGGAAGCCTCAAGGATTGCTACAAATGAACTCCAAAGTCCGCCAATTCCAGTCATCAATCATCTATGACGGAGTGATATTGCCTGGTCAGGAACTTGAACTTCAACACCGCATTTTTATCAACAGGACGCTCACTTGCCACTAGCATTTTGGAAGCCCCTGATCCCCTCAACACAGTCAAACCTCTCCCGCCATCGACCTGCAGTCGTCCCGGTCCTGTGTTTGAGTCCGGAAACGGGGTCTTCCAAAATCCAACCGCAGGCAAGTATGATCGCTTTCTGAATAATTCCATCCCTGAAACGATTATCACTTCTAGTCAAACTTCAACAATGAACTCCGTCGTGATTGACCCAAGTTGGACACCGGGACGCACGCCTGCCATATGTGTTATGGAAGCCCCTAATTCATCCATCACAGTCGAGTTATTCCTGCCAGCGACCTCCAGCCGTTCCTGTCCTGTGTTTGGATTTGAAGAAGGGGTCTTCCAAACCCTATCTCAGGCAAGTACGACATTATTTCGAACAATCCACTTCCTGAAATGTATTAAGCCTACAGCCGATCATTTCCGATAAAAGCACAACCTGCTCTATTCAACTCGACACTCGGACGCACACTTGCAACTAGTCTTGTGGAAGCCCCTGATCCTATCATCGCAGTCGAGCCTATGCTGCCAGCGTTCAACAGTCGTCCCAGCCCTGCGTTTGAGTTAGGAGAGGTGGTCTTCCAAACTCCAACTGCAGGCAAGTACAATCAGCAAGCAACAACTACTCTGTTTGAAAAATTCTTGGTTTCCAGAGTTCCACACAGAAAAAAATTAAAGGGTTGTGTCCTAGACACGACCGCAGTATGACGTAGAACCACGCAAAATTGAAATTTGTCATGCATTTTTGACTATCATACTTATTATTATGAATGGGGCAGGGCAGAACGTATCTTTTGTGCAGAATATGGAAAAAGGATGGACTTTGAATGTTAATCTAATTGCATATATAGAGGTACCTGATATGAAATTTTACAGGCAGTTGTTGGTAATTTACCAACATAATATCATCGGATGTATGTCTCCTCTTAAGCAACTGTTTTGAAAATTTTGGTTTTTGTTTTTACTTATACCCAATTGTAGTTTGCTTAAAATCTATTTCCCCGAAAAAAGTGATCGTCAAATCCATGTTTTTTTTTAGTTGAAGTTATAGGTGAGGGGGAGAGGGATATTTTGCATATCCAAATCGCATTCCTCATTATGTGACAGGTGATTCTCCTTTAGCCGCTGACTTGGTCCTGCTTGCTAGGACGTCAGATTCTCTGCTTGAACGTCAAGCAGTACAGTTCGGTCTTTGCTCGCTCTGTCGAGTTGTTTGATAAACCTTTAGTTTGTTACAAACGTTCGCAGATATACTACACGTCGCGTCGTCAGTAGTGTCGGTCGCATCGCGTGATGGGTAGACAACGCTCCCGGATCAGACTTCGTGACCAAGCGGAGAAGAAGAACAGTGGTGAGGGTAGCTCGGTACCTACCTCAAATAGGTACGCTACTCTTCCCACAGTTGTTGGGAATACCAACCCAGTCCCGCTGAAGCGGACAAAAAAGAGGAAGAAGAACCAAGGACAGTCCGATGGTACGAGCGGACGCGACGATGTTACCGCGACGAACGCCAGCGACATCAGTGATTTCGGCGACACCGTCGAAACCGAGAATTCTGCCGGCCAAATGTGTGGTGAAAGTCAAACTTCCTCCACTGGTGGTGAAGGTAGTGCCACTCAAGACGCTCATTGGCGATTTCGCATCGCTGGGCATCGCAGCTGAGTACAAGATCAGCAGGATCGGCACCAAGGTGATGCTCCGGACGAAAGCGGAATATGAAATCGCCGTCAAATTCCTGAAGGATTCCAATGCGGAATTCTTCACGCACGTCATCCCCGGTGAAAAGCCCTTCAAGGTAGTCATGAGGGGTCTACCGGATGTTGATCCCAAGGCGATCGAAGAAGAACTTGTTACTGTTGAGATTATTTAACCTAGATTTGGTAACATATTAATTAAATGTTTGTTTGTTAGTAGGTTAGTAAAGTAAATAATTATAAATGTTAGTAAATGTTAATGCTAAAAATTGATAAATACTCCGGAGTAGCTAATAATAAGGACATAATTTGTTAACACACTTCACACCACAACACACACTACACAACAGTATGAAGTGAGCCAAAAAAGGGAAAACAAGAGTTGCCACAGATACCGGGACTGGACACGTCAAAAAGGGAACATTAACAAAGGGTATGGAAAAATGAGGATCAAGCTACCGGGTAATAACTAGATAAGCGTCTTTTTATCCAGAGCTTCGAAGCGTTAAGTTTGTTATCCTATAAAAAGCAGAGATAAAGAGAGAAGTTCATTTGAAATCACCGTTACCTAATTAGATTAGAAAGTGAAATAAGAATCAGGTATGGAGTAAAAGGACATAGCACAAAACAGAATAAAGTTAAAAAATACCCGGTAGCCCTCGTAATACCCACCCTGGGACGTTCTTTCCTTAGGACCCATTATTAACCGCCTGAATTGTCCAGCAAGTTATCCGCCATTCCGGCGTGCGATTGGACTTCCAGCGCCGACGTCTGAAGGAGTGTGATCCGCCAATCCGGCGTACGATCCGTCCCTCTTGGATTCGGCGTAGGCCTTACCCCGAGCGTCAAGGCAATGGCGACATTCCCGCATTTCGTGCTTGCATCCGGCCGCATCGTGAGACACTACCCACATACACACACACACAGTAAGTCGAAATAAAAAGCTAATAAAATAAGAGAAAGTGCTTTCAATTCCTTGATTACTTCATAGTAGTGTTTCATCATATGTATATGAATTAGTTTCCTCAATTATCTTGACGGAGTTTTTCTTTATCAGAGTCACGCTTCGATGCGCACTGCGGATCATGGTTTTTGAGATGTTAAGGTATCTCATCCCTTTATACCGTAGAGGCATGGCAGACTACCCTAAAGGTTCCTCTTTCATGCTCGAGCTCAAGCCAGAAAAAAGAGGTTGTTGTAGAACCCACCCTCAGTGATCCCCGTTGGCTAGACCAGGGATCGAGGGCTTAGCGAAGTGGTCCGTCTGACCGCTTTTAACAAACTCAAGGACCGGTACAAGCTATCCCCAATCGCTGTCTTCCGAATGACAATGAGAGACGAAAACGTGAAGACGTACCCGGATTGTCTCTTCCTGGTGCACTTCCAGAAACGGACGTTGACTCTCAATGCGCTGCAAGCCATCCGATCGATCTACTCCATCATCGTACGATGGGAGCCATACCATGGCGGCCATCGTGACGTAACGCAGTGCCAGCGGTGCCTCAATTTTGGACACGGTAGCCGCAACTGCAACATCAAGCCGCGCTGCAGCAACTGCGCTCACGAACACGCCACTTCAAACTGCCCTGCGGATGGAGCCGTGGCGTTAAAATGTGTCAACTGTGGTGGTGCTCATCACGGTTTCGACAGACAGTGCTCCAAACGCGTGGACTTCAAACGCATCCAAAAACAGGCGGCAACTAACAACCAACAAGGACGCAAGAAGGACAAAGTCCCGGCATTTCGGACGGAGGATTTCCCGCCTCTTCGTGCTCCTCAGCAAAGGCAAGCGAATTCGCGGGTGCATTCCGCTCAAGCAACTTCCGGTGATTCTGCTGGCCAAAGCTCTCCATCCCCCCCTGGATTCTGGAGACAACCAACAGCGCAAAACAACAACCCCGATCTGTTCTCAGCGGATGAACTGATGGAAATTTTCGTCAACATGTCCGGTGCTCTTCGTAAGTGCCGCAATAAGCCCGAACAGATCCAAGTGCTCGGTAAGTTCATCATCCAGTATGGCGTCTAAACCGCTAACTATCGTCACCTGGAATGCTTGCTCTGTAAGAGCAAAAAAGATTGAGCTTGCCGACTTCCTCCGCAAGCACAGCATCGACGTGGGCCTTCTAACCGAGACCCATCTAAAGTCCGGCGACAGCTTCTGGTTGCCTGACCACAACATTATCCGGCTTGATCGCACCAGCTCCAGGGAGGGGATGGTGTTGCGGTCGTCGTCAAGAAAGGAATAAAATACCACACTCTGTCCAGTATCCGCACCTCTATCATCGAGGCCCTTGGTGTGGAGGTGGAGTCGTCGACTGGATACGTCCAGTTCATTGCCGTCTACTGCCTTCGACGGTGTGCCGCCAGCAGTGGACTAGCGGCTAAATTCAAAAAGGACCTGTCCACCATCACCCGTACCAGTTCCCGCTTAGTAGTTGGAGGAGATCTAAATGCTCGCCATGAGGCCTGGCGGAACTACCAGCAGAACCAGAATGGTCGTCTGCTATTCGACCACTCGCAGCATGGACTGTACTCCGTTTGGTTTTCGAATGAGCCAACATTCATCTCATCGGCGGGCAACCCATCGACGCTAGACCTGTTCCTGTCAAATACCAGCTTGTCCAAGCCGGTAGCCTTGAACGAACTCAGCTCTGACCACCAACCAGTGGTGGCTGTACTGGGCTACAACGTGGCCCCTGCTCCAAGTCTGCACAAGGACTACCACCGCGTGGACTGGGCCCAGTTTGGACGCGTGATAGACAGACACATCATCGACAACCCACCGCTTAACACCGTGGAGGACATCGACCGAGCGTTGCAGGGACTCCACCAAGCCATAACCGTAGCTGACGTGGCGTGCGTCTGACGAGTTCCTGTGAGGGGTAAGTTTGTTTATAGGGTTATCTATCCTTTTTCCGGCCTATTACGCAAAACCCACCCTTTGTCTTTCTTAATAAACAGAATGTTATTATTACGGATGGCTTTCAAATTTATTTATCTTTCCGTACGTATTTTAAGTTTTGATAAAGAGAAACCAATCGTTGAGATATTGTCAAAAGTCTAACACTGCTTCTTGATGCCAAACTCGGCCTACGGATTCTAAACTTGGCCTAACGCATTGAAACACAATTGTAACACCAATGAATTCACTTCGGCCTATCGGATGAAGATAAAAATTGATTCGGTCGGAGCGCTTATTTTGTTTTTGGGAATAATGGGTGCAAACCTTCATATCATGCGTTTTCATTGACTTCGTTTGGTAGCTTATTGACTAAAGTATCGTACCAAATGCACAATTGACTTGTTAACTCTGAAATCATGGATTTATTTGAAGTTTTCTGCTCGATAGGCCCAAAATGGGCGATTAGGCCGAAGTAGTTCTCTACCCTACGTGCCAGGTTTGAAAAGAATATTTTCGTACCTGGAAGCGTGTATGTAATAATTACCATTTGATAACGATAATGCATACATGCGGGGCTTAGTGTAAGTGAAAGTAACCTCGGAATGGGTGTGACACTCCAGACATTCTGAAATGGGTTGCTGAATCTGCAATAGAGCTATCACTTTCTAACTCCCGGACTAAAGCCGTCCACAATGACCATAAATGTGACATTGTAGAGAGAGTTCTGCCATAATATCACTGCCGGCCAGAGGGGGTTGGAGGGAGTACACACACACACACACACACACACACACACACACCATGATTATGATAAGGGCATAATTAGAAGTTTTACTCAAAGCTAGGTAATGTAATATTTACTCAACCTATGAGTAAAAAGTATTTACCTGTCAGTTTATATTTTACCCAACGGGAGACTTTAAGCAATATACTCAATTTTGAGTAGTTTAAAGCTATTTTTTGGGTATTTTTTATTACCGTGTACCAACTATGACCAATTTAAAGTGACCGTTCGATGCGTGATCGATGAAAAATATGATAGTGTCATGTCTGTCTGTCTGTGGTAAAATATTAGAATGTAGTGATTTTCTGTGAAATTATCAGTGATATTAAAAAAAATGCCTACATTAAGACACAATTGCACTAAACAAAAAACGCAATTGCAATTTCCATAATATCTGCTGAATATACATTTCGTATAAGGATTTAGGAAACCCACATTTAATAAGAACATCTCATAGAAACTCACTCGAAATCTATATCTATATCTATATTTTCCAATCTGAGATTTCAAAAATATCCAAAAACTAAAAAAAAACACTCAATATATTATAAGTAATCATCACCTCTCCCCAAGCATTTCATTGGATCACATCGACCATATGTTCATACTTACGAAGATTCGTCGGTGACCTGGTTCGAGAAGCTCGTTGTAAGAATTTCAGAGTCTCCTGTTCAGTTTGTGGATTACCAACTCCGTGATGGCGAATTATATAAATACGTTTCCAGTCCAGATAAACTCCACGATACCCGATTTGATTGAAATTTGATTCCTGCACCTAAAGAGCGCCCAAGAATTATCCAGGAATATGCATTTTGGGGTGGATAAAACCCTGGCGCGACTTCGGCACCGTTTCTGTTGGCCTCATATGCAAGGAAAATAAGGCACCCAATATAGCCTTAACACCCCCTATGGGAAATCAGAGGATTACCACCCACCCTTGGCAGATCATAGCCCTTGACTTCTTCTCCTTCGCATTTCAAGCTTATTGCATATCGCATATTAGCTTATTGCGTGCTCTCAACTTAGTGTTCTAGATGCACTTCCACAGTTATTAATTGAGAGCTTTCGATGCCTGTACCATTTTTGCATTGATATGATTGTGTGGCAAGTCCAATCATACTTCTATGCCCAGGGAAGTCGAGAAAATTTCCAACCCGGAAAATTCCTAGACCGGACCGGGAATCGAACCCAGCCACCTCCAGCATGGTCTTGCTTTGTAGCTGGTCCTTTACCGACTGAGCTAAGGGAGGCCCATTGACTTTATCGGACCATTGCCCAGAAGCAAGAAGCAGAACCAATATATACTTTCTATCGTGGACTTGTTTAGCAAGTGGGTTCTGTTATGGCCGTTCCGGAAAATAGACAGTGGTGCACTTTGCACTGTACTCCGAGACCAATGTTTCTTCCGAAATGTAGTACCAGAAGTGGTCATTTCGGATAATACCACCTGTATTCTGTCCCGGGAATTCAGAGACTTGTTGCTTCGAGCAGGACATTTCGCCGAAGAACGTTTTGCTGAAGATTATTTCGCCGAATGGATAATTTCACCGAAGGTTATTTCGCCGCATGGGTCATTTCTCCGAAGGTCATTTCGCCGAAGAGCAAGCCATTTTCTCGAAGCTCTGCAAATTTTGAAATCAGTCTCAAAAAAAAAATAAGAAGGTTCGATTTTTTAAACCTGACTAGCTATTCAAATGTAATGCTTCCTTCTTTTGAATATGACCAGTTCTTTCAATGGTGCTGATTTCAGATTTTTTTAAATAATCAATATTTTTGATTTATAGAAATGCTTCCTTCTTTTAAACATGAGCAGTTCTTTCGAGTTGTAAAATTTTGCGGTATGACCCATTCGGCGAAATGTCCTTCAGCGAAATGTTCTTCGGCGAAATGTTCTTCGGCGAAACGTCCTTGGACGAAACAATCTTCGGCGAAACGTCCTTCGCCGAAGTTTCATGTCTGATGTACAACTTGACTAGTCAAAACATCCCATGTGATTTTTGGGAATCCAAGATGGCAGCCATTGGTATCAAACAAGTGTCAAATACACTAAAATATAGGTATTTTTGAATAGGGAAGGTTTTGTAGAGGCTTAAAATCGATGTACGTTGCTTTATTGGAATACAAGATGGCGGCCATTAGTTTACAAAAACCTTTGAAATACATTACAATATGTGCATTTTCGGAACGCGGACGACTCGTGAAGGTCGAAAATTAATGTCCAACTCCATTTTGGAATCCAAGATAGTGGCCACCTGTTTAAAAAAAAAGGTGTAAAATACACTACGCTTCCATACGCGTCATCCTCGTTCAAAAAATTTCCATATTATAGGGTATTTGAAATATTTTATGAACCCGATGGCCGCCATGTTCTATTGCTTCTAAAATGACATCGATTTTTAGCATCCCGTCATCTCCGTTCTAATAATACCCATATTGGAGGATATTTGAAACATTTCCGAGCCCAACAGCTGCCATTTTGGATTACAAAATGGAGTCGGATATCGATTTTCGGCATCTACGCGTCGTTCCCGTGCCGTAAATATCCATATTGATGGTAATTTGAAAAAAATCTGATCCCGAGTGCCAGCATCTTGGATTCTAAAATGGAATTGGACTACAATTTTTGGCATCTACATGTCGTCATCGTTCCAAAAATATCTAGAAATGGCTTTAAACTGCAAGTGGATTAAATTTGGTTTAGGTTTAAGTTAGGTATACAAATTCTAACTCACACTTTCGGTGTTTGCAAGCAAAAAAGAATGTCCACGAAAGGTCTAGGTTTTCGCTACTCTTAGACACTGTAACAAATTATCTTAGTTAGGTTTTTCCAATTCTAGATTAAAATTATGCTTCTCACTTTATGTGTGACTAAATTAAGATACCACATTCACTAGTAGCAACTAATTCAATTCATTTAGAAACAAATTCAATAGAGACCATTTTTTGATAATTTTTCACTAGCGATTTCACCGTTGAATGCCAGCCGTACCCAATCGTTTGGCAAATTTCTATTGCTGATGATTTAATAAATGTATAAGTCGACTAATAAGCAGACGCCTTGCAAAAAAGTTGATGCAGACCATGTGTCAAATGAGATTTATAAATACACAAACATACAATTTATAAGTGAAACACATGAATTAAATAATTGATTTTCAGTCGAGTATTAGTACAAGACACTGAAGAAGTCTGCACATTGTAGACGAAATACGCGAATCTATCGAGGATAATGTATACAGGCACACAATTAACATCTGTGTCCAAAAACTAAGTTGAGTGAAGCCGTATTGATGTGCTGTAATAATACAATCCGGTAGTTTTAGCACCAATCCGCTAATCCGTTGCTAATGTATTAAACAAGCTGCTAAATGTAGTTTTTCGTTTGTGTGTCGCCGTCCGAGGATCACGCGTCAAAGTGCGCACGACTGTGACAAATTTGAATGTGATTCGTCAACAAGCATCTGCATTCAAACTCTACCTATTCAAAGGATTGGAGCCGATTCGAGAGGGACAGAAAAAAAAACTAACCTCGAATTTGTCGCACGAAATCCGGAAATCACGGAAATTGCGCTTGATATTGGGCACTTTTTGGCAACAATCGCAGAAACTTGTTATGTAAGATTAATGACTTCCTGAAATCATAATGCAAGAATCGTGTACAAGGTTGCCTTGAAATTCTGTACCAGTTTGTCACCATCCGTCTGCATATATGATTTTCTACCAATCTAGATTATAAGTCATCACCCACCACCGCTGCTACGGTTACTGCACTTTTCATAAACGAGCCAATAAATTAGCAAACGTTTTCATTAGTTCACAATCGAAGCGTATCATTTCATAAATTTCCGCCAATTAATTTACAATTAACCGCAAAACGAAATCTCGCCATGGTTGCCAATTTAACCCTTTTCTCCTGAGCGAGTAAGACTATACTCTCATAGTGGCCTAGCTGCACATTATCAACCGTATAATCAGTCTTGCCCCTTTGCCGGAGTGACTTGTTGCATGCACGAAGGGAGTTGACCAAAATGACACCCCGGCACTATAATCAGCCAAATGACTGTTTACAGAGAGGCTCCCACGAGGAATTGGATATAGGGAATCTTCATCGGTGAATCTTCTCCGATGAGGATGGGGTTGTTCGTGCAGTTTGCCCCGTTGGAGTAGTCTCAAGCGGATGGACACACCCTGAAATGGTAGCCATGCCGAATGAATTCGATCCAATTGCACGACGACTTTGTAGGTATACTCGGAATTCGATCAACACGCAGCCCATCAGGATGCGGGAACGCGACCGACCATACCACCAAATGGTGGTGATTTGCAATAAAAATTTACAGCCCCTAAATATTGGGTTTTGACACGGTTTTCTGGCATTCCACTACTGACTGCTGGGTGCCCGGCCACTATTTCGAGAGATTCGAGAGCGAACGTCATGTAATTAAATTCAGTATCGTAAAGCATAATGCAGTGGTATGAAGCTACAGTGAGATCCTGTCCGGCAAAGGAGTCCAAGGATGTGCTGAAATTGAAACTTTTCAATTGATTTCGAGTCGCGACTACGACAACAACAGGACCGGTAAGCGAAAAATGAGAACGCTCGTAAATATTTCATTAAATAAAGAGATAACCGTTAAGACCGAATTGGGTAAGGACGGGAGGTTTAATTATTCCGTGCTACGTCGCTTGGTCAGTGAGTGTCATTCCAGCAGGAGGGAATCTCCGGTGGCCCCCCGAAGCAACGCAATGGTTTGTATAATGCCATTCGGCCCAAAATTGACGGGTTTGAGATGAAGCTTTTGAATTTAATTTGGAAATCGTGACGGAGAGGATCGCGCCTTGCACTGCCCCCACTTCGAGTAAGACATTTTGCGTTTCGAACCTTGTCATCATTTAATTTAAAATGCTGCTACCGTTTCGATTCGAATCGAATTGGCAAATTAGTGATCATTTTGCAAGAGGTGGTACTTGAGGGCATTAACAGCGTTTATTTTAAAAATGAGGTAACTGGAGCCTGATAACTTAATTAATGCTTTAGAGTCGGTAGTTCATGGTCCAAGGTGGGTTAATAACAATTCCTGGAAGGTATAAGGGCTTGAAAATCATTCAAACCGAGTGATGATTTTTTTTTATCTTTAGTCGTCTAAATTCGCTTTTTTATTAACTTACCGTCTGGGTACTAGAATTTATACCCATCTGAAATACAAGCCTAATCCCGGAAGCCTAATCTACTCAGTTTATCAAACGAAATAAAGTAACACATGTTTCACTGCTGCATCAAATTATACACAACAAGCGTCAAATGAAAGATACCATGGTCACATTGAACGCTATTGAATATTTTTGGAATACGAAGATATGACCGGAAAATGTTCAGATTAGTACGGGTCTTGAGGCTATAGAAGCGACCCGATAAGTGGAAAACTCACCATGCGACGCATGAGTTCTCAAAATCCTGTCCTAGAAAGTCATGTTGTTTAGTGTTATTAATTAAGGAAAATAAATTTACTCAATAAACTCCTTTCAAAAATAAATATAAAGCTTTCGGCTACATCAGTTGTATTTTGATTCCACGGCATTTTTTTTTTTTTTTTTTTTTTTGAGAACATTAATATATTGAAAGATGTAGATTCGTAGAATGTAGAAACATCGAATATTTTCGCTTCACTTTACCAAAAGATTTTTTTATTGATTTGTTTTCCGTCGATCTTGTTTTTCGTGCTGAACACCAATGCTACCAACGCCAGGGAGGCAGCTCCCATACCTGGATCCTACCTATGGCCCATCAACTCATGAACCGGCGACCAACGGCTTTACTTCTCTTCTGAAGGAAGGCGTGATCAGAGATGTTATGCCTCAGTCGGCGGCGCCGACTGGGATTGAACCCAGGCCTGCTGGGGTGAGATATAATCAACTGCTGTTAAATGCGCGAGCAGTCGATCCGCGCGAGCAATCAAATTTTCCATTAGCACCAGAATGGGGGCAACTTGCACGCAAGTGCGCGAGCAAATACAACATAATATAATCTTGTACGCAAGTTTGCTCGCGCAAGCACTCAAATTTGCGTTAAATTTACTCAAAACTGCAGAAAGTGGATTTCCTCCAAAATGAGTTAACTTTTACCTATAATTTTGAATGAATGAGTGTCATTTACTCAAATTTTCTGGCAAAAGTTTACTCATGTTTGAGTAAATCCACTTTTTGCCGTTTGTGAGTAAACTGAACTCAAATTTGCGTTTAATTTTTTGAACGTTTTATAAAAAATGAACTTTTGATTATTGAGTAGATCCTACTCAAATTTGGGTAGTATAGAATGGAATACCTGCACGGCGAATGAGAACAACCCAAATTTGAGTTTAGTTCACTCATCAATCGCAAAAAGGTAGTTAATTTGCCTCATGTTTTTCCAGGTTTTTTCAAGAAAAAATTCCCGAATATGATAAAGTAAAGATTGGATTCTCTCAGTCTATTTGGTAGTATTTGTAGTATTTTCCAGCAGATTTTTGAGGTTTTCCACAGGAAAACATGAGGCAAATTTACTCATCGCTGAATTCCTGCACTTTTCGCGATTTTGAGTACACTAAACTCAAATTTGGGTTGATCTCATTGACCGTGTGCATAGTCGGTGTTGAGTGTTCAGTTAAGTTTTTTAAATTTACATTTTAAATGTTCCAAAACATAAGTTAATAGACATTATTTATGACTATGTGAGCAATTTGATTTCATTCGAATCAAGTTCAACTTAGTTTTGATGTGCTTTTCGCGATTTTGAGTACACTAAACTCAAATTTCAGATGATCTCATTGGCCGTGTGCATAGTCGGTGTTGAGTGTTCAGTTAAGTTTTTTTAAATTTGCATTTTAAATGTTCTAAAAAATTAGTTAATATACATTATTTATGACTATGTGAGCAATTTCATTTCATTCGAATCAAGTTCAACTTAGTTTTGATGTGCTTCAGTTGTTATCAATTTTGACTTACTCTCATCGACCGTGCAACAGTTATGAAAAGGTATGGAACTTTACAAAGGTATATTAAATGCTACCTATTTATAAATTTCTGACATGTTACCCCTCAATGTCTGCAAAGTAGATTACAGAAGCATGACAGGGCGTACACGACGTTGAAAACTATCCAAAAATTAATAAAACTTAATGATTTTTGAAAAAAGTGGTTTAACTCATTACGAAGTTTAAGTGACAAATCAGTCAAAACTAAGTGAAACCGTATAAAAATGATAAAGCTTTAAACTCAATAGTGGATAATTCTACTTTTAGTCGTTCGTCAATGTATGGGGGATTATCGATAATTTTAAAAAGTGCACATACCTAAATTATGGGTAATCATCGATTACCTAACATTTAGCAAAAAATTACAATATTATTAGTAGAACAGTGCCTATCGTAAGTAAAAAGTAACGTTTTTATCGGTAAAACATTACCGATTATTTGAAGGCAACATCAAAATTTATTTTTAGGTAATCTGAACTTGAGTGAACTGTAATTTTGTTTAATAGAGATGTTAATATTATTTAAGATGTACTCTATTATGACATTTTTTGCAGTGAAACCAATTTCTTGAAAAGCTTTTGTAACATAGCTATTGTAAATAGGGCCTATCTGCTTTGATCGATTATATTCATCGATTTTCTCATTTGATAACCCCGGCTATTTTCGCCACATACTTCGATAAAGAAGGTTATTATCTAGCGCCCAAAAAGTAAAACAATATTGTTGTAGCTGAGATATTAACGAAATATAGATAAGATGGCTCGTAGATAATGACTTGCGAGTCGATTGAAGTTAAGTTGATTCCTAACATAGAAGCGTAGATGCCTAGGTGAAGGATAAGAGAAAGGAGAGTCAAAGGTGTTGAAATGCAGTATTTGAAATCGTCGAGATTGAATGCGCATGTTTAAATATGGTTGATCCAGTTACCTATCTTCAAAATTTGCTTATCATCTAGTTATGATTATTGTCAAAAATACTTACATTTTGATAAAGATGGTACTTCTTCTTCTTCAGGCTCGCTCATCACCCGGCGCATTACATCGTAGATTTGATATGGTTAGTAATATCAAATAGTGTTACATGCAAACGAAAAAGAGATACAACCAGGATTAGTTTTTTAATGTAATTGTTTCATCTGAATACCCAACTAACCACATCGTGACTCAGTGACATTGTCTCACTCTGAACCAACATTTAAAGTAATTTGGCGATTATATGGTTACTTGGGTACTCACATAAAATTGCACATAGTCACAAGTTCAACAACGCCCAACTGTTGTGAAGTGAAATCCTAATTCCTAAACTGAAGCGATACATTTCTCAATGTTTTCAACTTTATATTCACCTTACTAAAAAACTTACTATTTTCACACATATGCCCGTCCACGTTAGATCCACAAAATTAAATAAAGATGTTTCAGTGTGGCAAACACGCATAATAATAATAATAATAATAATAATAATAATAATAATAATAATAATAATAAACATAATCTTGAATATGGGTATTCACCTGAGTACTGCGAACTCAGCCGATATTATTTTTCAAGTGAGCAAGAAAACAACTTGAAAATCTTCCGAAGTTTCAAATTGTTTTGCTGAAACAGCTCACGAAATTGTATATTAGGCTGGCTTACATTTATATGGGAGAAATTTTATATCATTTTTCCAACAGGCAAACATCCAGATTTGTGCCATTAGATGAGAAAACCACTCTCTGGCGTAATGTAGTCGGTAGTAATGTCGGTAGTATTGGTTCTCAGCACAAATTTAAGATAATTAATTAAATTTAAGTTAAAGATGTGTTGAAGTTAAGTTAAAGTTTTGTAAAATGTAGGTCTGGATTTTTTATATTTTTTATTTTTATATTATCAGAACTTTTCAGCGCTTAATCATTCTACACCTTGCCAAAAATGATTTGAAGAGATGTTATATTAAGCAAAGTTGTAGAAAATATTACAGAAACAATATCAGAAACAACTATGCAGAAGACGCTAGCGATGTATTTGCAAGGGCTTTATACACAGAAGTGAGAAAATGTTTGGACTCTAAGAATTATCATTCAATTTTTCGTAATGATCCTACAATTCTCTTCAATTTCTCTATAATATGAGAATTAAGAAGCTTAATTTTCAACAATTTAAAATAGAAGTCGGTTAGTTTTCTCTCCATAATGTTGTCCCTTTGGGAAGTGCAAAGTCCTTTAGACTTAACAGAATGGTCCTGAAATCTTACTAAGAATTATCTTGGAAATCTCCTGAAATTCGCCTAGAAGTTTTGCCCATCATTATCTTCGAATATGACATAAACTTCATGAAATTCTCCTCAGGATTTTTTTGAATATTCTTTCAAGTTCTCTTGGAACTCTTTTCGGAATTCCCTTGAAACTCTACTTAGAATTCCTTAGGAATTTATTTTGAACTATGCTTAGAATCGTAAGAATCCTGAAAATTATTGAAACTCTCCTAAGGGGCTGTTCATTAACTACGAAGACCATTCTTCAGCCCCCTCCCCCTGCGTAGACAAATGCCCAAACAAAATTTTTAAAATTTGTATGGACCGTGGACAATTGCCAACACCCCCTAAACTGTCTACGTAGCCCCTAATTTCTATCCTCTCCAGAATTTCTTGAGACATCAGTCCACGAAGATTTGCCGCACTCTTCTCTCACTCGTTAGTTTTGGCTCCCATTCGTTGCAATCTCTGTTACTCAGAGGCAAAACCAGGCGTAACATTTAAAAACGGAACAACAACCCTACAAAAAAACAAAGGGAAGAATTTCTCCTACTCGATGATGTGGTTGGTTTGCGTGGGCGTTCTTCGGTTCGCGTGTAAAGGGCCTTACAACTTTTGTTTACATAAGCTTTTGTCTTGTTTTCCAATGTTACGCGCAAAATGATAGGGAGCAAAAAGTGAGACTAGGGAACGTGTACTGATTTGTTTAACAGTAGGCTTATTGGTTACCTGGCAAATTTACAAGAACGGATCACACCCGAATCCATTATGCACGTTCAAATGCTGCATCAAAATATTACTGATTGCATCTGAAATTGGACTGCCCCAAAAATACAAAAAGTGTGACAAAAGTGCACGTTTCCGTGCACGGAATAAATGCACCGAAGACATCAAGGCTATTAGACGTAAACTCGCACTTTTATCACACTTTTTAATACGCGCTTATTAAAAAGTGTGATAAAAATTTCCAGTTTGGTGTGAAATGCGCACTATTACTGAACAACCATTAAATTAAAAAAGTGCACGTTAAATCTGTTTGGTATTTTCATTGCTTTTATTGCTTGTTTCATGAGGATTAAGTGCACAAACGACGTCAAGACGACTAGATAAAAACGTGCACTTATATCACAGTTTTTATTAAGTGAAAACGAACCCCGGTTCGGTGAGATATACACTGTATCGTTCTTGAACATGTTTGTGATGTGCACACGCAACAAGGTTTTTAACGGAATGTTTTGACGTATGTACATTATTCTGGCATTGTTCTTTAAACAAGCAAATGTCGAATGATTAATAATTAACAAGTCGATAAATTACATACCTTTAAATTACAGCCCAAAGACAATTCTCATTGCATTTCCTTATGCTACGTCCGGTTCCGAGCTGAATTCATGTGTGTGGAAGTATGACATGCCTATTAAATAAATGTTGATAAAAAAAAAGGACGTACAATCGTACAGTTGGACCTACTCACAAATCTGTTAATCCAATGCCGACATTTTGTACAGCTTAAGGGTTTTCGCAGACAGCAACGTGACGATGTGGGACAGGTTCTCCATGTGAATCGCGCTTCAGTGCATCGGACAAGGTTGTGTGAAACTGATAAACCATGATCATTATTAACACCCCATTATTCATCAATCAACAACAACAACTTACACTGATTTTAGGCTTCATCTCGGAACTGGCTAGTTTGTGGGTATGGTGATCTCCAATCGCTCCCCCAATTCGCGGCAGTTCAATCCTGAACCCTGCTTCCGGCAATCCATAAGATTCCAGTCCGACAGTTTGAACAGTGTAAAATAGGCCATAGTGGTATATTCACAGTCCACTATTGACCCTATTGCCACGCCACCGCCGATTTCAATCCATTCGTCAACATAAAACGCTTGCATTGCCACATAAGTACATCGTGGTGACTGGTGGCGTCAACGCTACCATGCAGCCACGGTTATCCACTCCCTGTGGCAATGTACCTTCTGTTGCACCTGTTACCCTCCAAGGTTTCACACGCCTCCGTCAAATTGAACTTCGTTGGCCTGTAGAGAAGAAATCATTACTTTTAGTAGCTATCCGGAGGTTGTATTTGTATTGTCTGCAACACTCACAGCCTAAATATACATACCTGAAAAAATTACAGACCATCTGCAATCTTCCGGCAACCTCCTCCAAGCTAAGGTATCAGTGATACAGGCAAGTGCTTATTCCTGCCACCAGGCGCGCAGGAGTTTAAGTTGGATTTCTCAATACCATATGCATTTCCATTTAGTATGACAGTCATTCTGCAGAGAGCATTACGCATTTCAACCCTTCTCATAACAAGTTTCATCCAGTATTCGAGAGGAAAATCATCTGATTTCAAAACAACCGTCATCCGGTTGCAGCTATCATTCGAAAAAGCGATTTCGGTCTTTGTTTTGAATGGTCTGAGGTTACATTTGATCAGAGGATGATGTTTGTGTACAGTGTAGGGTTTTTTTGTTGTCAGACTAACGACTGGGTCCAGTGCCAGTCCCGAGCAAAGTCGGTTAACAAAATGAAAGCAAATCGATATTAAAGTGTGCAGTTCCTATCATAATGAAAACTCATTTTGATTTCAAATGTTACGACATAAGTCTGATATCATATTGTGCTTTCTTTATGCAGTCAAGACTTTTTAAATGAAAGCAATTTAACTTGCTTAACTAAACTGCTGTTTACGTCTTGTTTAAAATTTAATTGAAATTCATCTGTCGTTGAACTAATGATTATTGTTTATTTGATTTGTTTGACACATTTTAGGTCATTCGTGACTTTCCCGGGGTGAGATTGGAGCCCAAGTCTTTCAGCTTGAGAAACATGAATGGTAACCATTTACTCCAGGCCCGTATTCAGTTAAACATTATGAATGCAAAATCAGTAATCAAATTGATTTAATTGAAAGCAGGATTAGTTTTCCGTTTGCTTCAACAGTGTAAAATTTTGCTCTCATTTTTGCTGTGTTAACCGTTAAGTCAACCAAAATGAGATCAACTGGAGTATTCAAAATAAGTTACATCATAACAGCAAATTTTGATTTCAATTTGATCTTCCGCTTTGCTCGGGGTGTGATCCATCTCGCCCAGTGGTTGGGATTTGTGTCAGGATGTTTTTCTGATGTTGTTGTTTACCGAAAGAGATGCGTGGATATCCGATATCCGAATGAAAAACTACAGAAAATAAATATATACCAGCTCAATTAAAACTTAACATACCCAAAATTGGATAACCTATTAGACCAATAGCGAATTCGTTTATTATTCGGTTCCAACCTGGATCGGGTATCAAGATTGGGTTTGTAGTTTTTTTTAACAAACGTAAGTTTGATCGTTTGTTTATAAAACCTACCTCAGGTTGAGGTTCGCTCTGACAAAAAAATTGGTTTCACCCCCGATAATAAACGAAATCGCTGTAAGGAATTAAAATTGTATAAACAATATCGGACTGATTTAGGTCCAGCGCATGTGTACCAGCGCATCTTTCTGCGAAAATCCTACCATTTTAAGGTATTTTGAACCAACTAGATTTCTGCTCATATTGAATATTCTTTATGTTAGGGTGCCACCGAGTGTCAAGCCGAATATGATACATACCTGATATAATTTGATATTCATTACCGTGTTTATTTTTCGCTTAGGAAGAAGCTACACGTGTCAACGTCCGGAATCCTTCACGTCTTGTTTCTCCATCCATTTACAGGATACTATCTGGCAGTGGACTTACTCTACTTCTTGTAACATGTGTCTACCACCTCCGGCTAATTAATTCCTATTACCTGCTCATAATGGGTCTAGTTGTGTTTTGTTCCAGCAAATTTGACAAATTCCCATAGGATAACTGAAACATTTGCCATATCGGATCGCAGCCGGATCAATTGTGCGTGGTTCTTAAATGTGACGAAAGTCGCTCCGAATCCGATGATGTATGCTTAAGCCGCTCTATTGCAATCGTCTTCCTCTTCCTGTTTCCTACGTTATTGGAAGAGCTTTGAGGTTAAGAGAAGAGAATAATGTTAAAACAATGTATGCTATCTAAATAGTGCAAATACTTACGGAACATCATTAGCATCTCAGGCCGGATCGATACGACATCTCTCGGGCCTCTCGCGGAAAACAAACTTGCTCGCTAAGTTGAAAACAATGTTGCATACAAGTTCGATATAATGTATATAAACGTCAAAGTGATCCGATGCCAGTGCTGCGGCGAGTAGTTCGCGAAACTGATAATATTCAAATTAACCGTTAAAAGCGTGAACGGAGATACAGAATTAAGAGTTACGTATGTTTGTCTGTGATAAAACTATGGCTGACCACGTAGTCACGGCAAAAAAAAAACAAAAAAAAATTATCAATTTGCATGCGCTAAAAGTCAAATGACGTCACCATTTCGCCTGGCCTGCGAGTGGGTGCACAGCAAAAAAATAATTTTGATATCACATCAAAGTGGATGCACTACAATCATGCCGAAAATTTCATGTAATTTTTATGACCACTTAAATAAACAAATGCAGTAAAAGCAGCGTAATGTCAGTTCATGCATTGTATTAATGATAATTGTGTCCTTTTTAGCAAGTAATATTACACCATATTTTCGACATGATTGTAGTGCATCCACTTTGACGTGATATCAAAATTATTTTTTTGCTGTGTGGAACCAAATTAGGCATCTGGAGGTCATAGGAGGTAGCCCCTTAGATAAGAGGGGGGGGGGTAGGCGTACAATATATCATCCTTTTTTTTAATGGGGGCATAAAAATGTTTTTGTTTGTTTGAAAAGAGCGTATTTTTATAACAAAATCATCGGCGAAAGATAACGACAAACTCTGTGGGGCCAACATTTGCATCTTTAAAACAAATATTTGAAGCTACCTATGCTCAGAAATTTGAAATAAATTGAAATCTTCTTTTCTACAAAGTTGCTTGAAATTAGGTGAGCTACAACTTTGCCAAAGAATGTATACTTACAAAAGGATCAATTATCGTGATCACCTCCACATGCCTTTGAGAAATGAGGGTTTTGGCCGAGGTTTTGGCCACCTTTGTGGAGGTAATCATCGGTTATTTTATAATCGACTGGAGGGAACTCACCTTAACCGGAAACAACGGTCCTACGATGGGAAGTGGTGAAGTTTTCTTTGTCTCCCGACGAATCTCTCGCTCCTTCCAGCTGGGTGTCTCGATCCAAACGTTCTCCACTTGACTGATGGTCTCATCCGCATTTCGCTCACTTCCTGCTTTTTGAGCGTTTCATCGATTTCTTGTCTTCAACGCAAATTCCCATTGATGGCGAAAATGCTTACGTTAACGATTAACAACCCTGTCTACAACCGATCAAATAGAAGTAGAACTAGCAACTAAACACATTTATGAGCGCATTTTTCTTCTCATACGTCCGATGGCGGTTGCTCCCGCCTAGTATTTTTCGATGTTATTTTATTTTTTCGACATTGTACTCCTTCTTTTTGTCTTTGTTGTGGCCTGTTGGATGGCTAATACCGCTCACGATTCATATCGCCAGCATTCTTCCTTGATTGTCGCCAGACCGATATTATCCTTATGATTGCAAACCAAAACTGTCAGAAATACCGAGTTATACCATAACATTCGTATTTTTCAAAAAATCACAGCTTCCTTCCTATGACCAATTGGCACACTGAGAAAAAATTTGACGCAATATTGGTGTGCGGAGTGACCTACCCCTTGTTAAATATAGTGTCACTCTTCCTTTATCCGGGCTTGTGACCGGCGTAACATTTGTAACAAATATGACCGTTAAATTTTTCTCCTTAGTAGTAAATTGTTCTACTAATTTTCTTTAACAAAGAAAAGCGAAATAAAGCGCATTTTTTTTTTTTGCGATCATGTTATGTGAGAATTATACAATTTTTAACGGACACATGTTGCATAACAGTTAACGGCGGAATTCCCACTATATAAAATTGCTTTTACTTCAATGAACTGGACTTTTAGTCACAGTTGATTCAAATGTTCATCTGAAAAAAATTTAAGTGGGAGAATTTGAAGCTGTCCGGAATTTTAATCACAGCGGTAAACTATTGATAGCCTTAATAAAAGTATTGGTTAATAGTTGTTCATATACTACAAAGCATTAAATTGCTTTTACTTCAATGAACTGGACTTTTAGTCACAGTTGATTCAAATGTTCATCTGAAAAAAATTTAAGTGGGAGAATTTGAAGCTGTCCGGAATTTTAATCACAGCGGTAAACTATTGATAGCCTTAATAAAAGTATTGGTTAATAGTTGTTCATATACTACAAAGCATTAAATTGCCTTTACTTCAATGAACTGGACTTTTAGTCACAGTTGATTCAAATGTTCATCTGAAAAAAATTTAAGTGGGAGAATTTGAAGCTGTCCGGAATTTTAATCACAGCGGTAAACTATTGATAGCCTTAATAAAAGTATTGGTTAATAGTTGTTCATATACTACAAAGCATTAAATTGCTTTTACTTCAATGAACTGGACTTTTAGTCACAGTTGATTCAAATGTTCATCTGAAAAAAATTTAAGTGGGAGAATTTGAAGCTGTCCGGAATTTTAATCACAGCGGTAAACTATTGATAGCCTTAATAAAAGTATTGGTTAATAGTTGTTCATATACTACAAAGCATTAAATTGCCTTTACTTCAATGAACTGGACTTTTAGTCACAGTTGATTCAAATGTTCATCTGAAAAAAATTTAAGTGGGAGAATTTGAAGCTGTCCGGAATTTTAATCACAGCGGTAAACTATTGATAGCCTTAATAAAAGTATTGGTTAATAGTTGTTCATATACTACAAAGCATTCGAAGAAACTGTATAGTGATATGTACACATTTCGTATTGCAGATATCAATCGATGATTTAATTCAGTTATGTAAAAAATTATACATTCTGGTGGAAGAAACTGTACTTATGTTGCACATTTATAATTTATTACATTTGTGTTTAGCTGTACATTGCTTTGAACCTCCAAAAATTAGTGTATCGCGTTTTAAATGGTTATCTATTATGATAATTTGTATGGCATATGTATAATGAGAAATGGTATGGCATATAATGAATAAGCAAACAATGTTGACATTGGAAAATTTTACATTATGTTTGATGCGTTAGAATTGATTGTGACTACTCGAGAAATATATACACACGAACAAGATATATGAAGTGGCCTTCTGTTACTAAATTGGCTTCGAATTACTGCTTATTATTGTAAAACCTCTACCAAGTTAATAGTCAGCGTTCTGCATAGAACATCCATACACCCTTTGGCATGTATTCTTGAATTAACACTGATCGGAGATTTAAATAGAACTATTTTTTGTAATAGCAGTCCTCGCAATGACTTAGTAAGTTGGCCAACAAATCAACATCGAAATAATTAAAAGGCCACACAATTGATGGCAATTGCTGAAACTATCTGCTAATTACTCCAGAATCTCTTACAAGTGTTCTTGATACTACTATGAATTATGATACCTATAAACGCTGATGGGAGGTTTCTGATGTTGATTTAATTTTATGATTAATAAGCAATATTTTTTAGTGGTATACTACAGAGGCCAAAACATACAGTTCAATTGACGTGTGCATAATTTTCCGGGAGTTTATTGGAAGTTTGGAAGTTAAACTTGTACAAGCTTTTCGATATTGTTTATATTTTTTCCAAATGCCAGACCCTCAAAACATGTTTTGCAGGTCTTGCAAATGTAGTCCATGTTATTGGGTAAATCTTCCGTTATTTCTTCGCGATAGTCACAAGTGTAATGAAGCCATCTTTTACACAATTCGCAGTAGTGCATAGCTATTCCGTTGTCATATGTTTCGTTACAAATAGGGCATTTGTTGTGATCAATAATTAAATTTTCTATAATTAGCATCTGAATAGCATTCCTTTTTTCGGATGGATTTACAGGAATGAATTCATTTTTTAAGTAGCATTCCGCATTATGCATTACGATAATACCACAGTTGTGACCATCACTCTGTTGCTGACCACATGCTTCACTTATTATCCAATCTACAGATTGTAATCTATGGGCAATAGAAATGCCGCATTTTGCATAGTAATCCAATGCTTTCTTGAAGCTGTTGAGCAATGATCTTGTATTTAATTTATGATCATAAGCAAGCGAATCATAGCAATAGAACGAGTTTTTGGTAACGTCTATTATTACTAAGTAAAAATGACCTGGTTTGTGAACAGGAGCAATAATTACATTATAGCTCAAAATCTGCTCAACTCTTGCATATAGTCTTCCTAAATTCTTCAGAGGGAAGCTTTCCATGAAAAGCTTATTTCTGGATTCATCGATCGACAAACAAATGAAATCTTTTCTTGGAAGCGATTTCAACAACAATTTAAGCCCTATTTCTAAAACATCGTCAGACAGCCATTTGTTGTCTTTGAGTGTTTTCAAACTTTGTACGGACAACGGATAACATTGTTTGCTTTTCTCGTTTTCAATCATAACACTTAGATTGACAGTGTCGTTGAAGCACATGTAGTAACTAGGATATTTTATTGCCATATTCTCAAAAAATAGGGTTTCTCGTTTCAATGTAACGCCATCCAAAGAAATATCTCTAACCGAAGATCCATCCTCTTATGGTAAAGAAGATTTATTCATTAGAGACAATGACGTTGAGCGGATAGTATCTGTTGAAATATTATTATTCAAGTACAACTTTGGTGCACTATCTGGTAGCTTAACGTCAAAGAGAGTGTGTGACGACCCTAGTTTTTTATCTTCCATGAAGGAAACCGCATTTTGACGTCTGCGTTTAAATGTATTAGGCGTGTATAAGAAGTCATGAATCTTATCAAATTCTTCTTCATTACACTCCTCAACTGTTGAAAGATTAGGCTTTCGTTTAATAGCCACTCTCTTAATGGGTGTAGATGCTTTCTTACTAGCAGGACTAGTTTCAGGAGAAACGCGCCTGCTTTGCAGTGCAGTTGTAGGCACTTGTTTTGCATGCACTTCTGCACTTAGGAAATGGTCTTTTTCAAAATGATTAATAACTCTGATGATCTTTTTTCTACCGTGGCCTAGTTTCAAGCTCATCGTTTCAAGATATTGCTTAATCTCCGAAAATTTACCTTCAATGGCGGCATTGCTTTTCCTGATTGTTTTATCTAGTTCAGGATCAATACCAACAGCTTCGCTGAAAATGGGTATCCAAAGTGGAAGTAGATACAAGTATCTTTTCATGAAAGTTTCTAAAAATTTCATGCGCTCAGAGAAGTTTTGACATTTTGTTTGAATTTCATTAATAACTTTATGCAATATTGTCAAAGCATCCTGGAAGAAAGGGCTTTGTTTGTATTGACTGTCATTGTGCTTGTCAATATTGTCAACATTTTTTTCAGGTTCAATGTTCAGTAAATCAAAATCATTTTCATTGATTGAACTTGATTTTAAGAATGCATAAGCATCTTTGTAAATTGCATCTTCTTCAGAACTCAAAAGAAATAAGCACACGTTGAACCAATATTTTTTCAATGATTCATAGCTTTCAATATGAAACATTCTTGCCACAATAATTTTGACCGTTGTCCTCAACTTACATTCTACACCCACAAATGATTCATCTACCAATTGATATTGTTTTTTGGTTAGATGAGCATCGCAAAGATAAATTACGCAGACGTCTTTTAAAGTATTGCGTTGTTCCTCTAGGGTGAAAGATAACCATTCATAACATTTTTTAATGTATTCGGACAAGTTCGTTTTATTGAACGTCATACACAGAGCATGAATATTTCAAGAGCAAATTTTCATTATGTCGTAAGTAACATTCGCACAAATCCGAGAAAAATAAAGTTTTGTTTTGATGACCGAAAAGTTATTCCTATTTCCAAGTAAACTCATATAATCTCATAGTGATAGCAATGTTTAACATATTTAGCAGGGTTTTAATCATACAAATGCAAATCGCTAGCTTTCATGCTAAAAAATACTGGTTTTTGAGTCAAAAGTTATTATACGTCGTTTGGTGGCCCCTATAGTTACTTAAGTCAAAGTGTATTTGCCAGGATATTCGGGAGAATTATCAATTACGTCTCTTTACGTGCAGCCCATTCATCATTTTAGGACCACCGAAATCATCTTAGCAACAAACAGTTCGATTTATTCACTTTAATAATGAAAAAGCGAAACGACGAACGTACACTTTTCACGGGTTTCTCAGCGCTGTTACTTAAGTCAAACGGCATCTCCATAGAAATTGGGTGACTTAAGTAACATCGAAAACTATTTTGATCGGAAGGTGATTACGTCAAAAAGCAATTTGACTGGTAAATAAATTTAAAAATGGGATTTGATCCTATATTCGGACAGTATATAGTGTAATAGCAGGAGAATCGATTGACACTGATAGCTCGACTTTGTTTACTTATGTTACATTCGACGTAATGAAAATTTGCTCTTGATTTGCTCTTGAGTTGTCGGTAACAATTCCACTAAACGGTAGTCCATCGTGCTTATGGCGCTTCATGTATGAAGCCAAATAATACCCTAGCCCAGCTTGTAATGTAATAGCATGCACGTCATGTCCTGCATCGGAATACATTCTGACTCCAAAGGGACGAAACTCTCCACCTTGTACGAATCTTGGATTGGATTCGTCGTATTTAATTTCAAGGGCTTTGATGAGGTCTTCAGGGCCATCATTTTCAGCTAATGCCTTATGTCTGGCATATCGAATCATGTTGGAAGATTGGGCTTCGGTGCAATTTTTCGTATCTTCAATTGAATCATCAACTTTAACTACCTGTTGTTGACGAATTTGTTTCGGAAGCTCTAGGAGTGTTTGTTTTTTCAAACGCTCCATGGCCAATCCTTTGCAAGGTTGAGACATTTTCTTCTCATGATTAATTTGGTTCTGATTAACCAGTACATCAAAAGTAAGGCCATTTGCTTGTGGAAGAGTGGCAACATACTTAAAAAGTCTGCATGGCTTTACTGGCGTATGATGCTTGCAGTAGCCATAAATTGTGATCGACCCTTTACTGTGGGATTGATTTGCCACACAGTAAATGCAGTTCCTCTCAAATTCGTTCATTTTGTCTCTCAACAAAACTGGGTATATTAGTTTATCAAAAAGACCACCTCTTTGAGGCTTATTCTTTTTGATGCTGTGCGCATGTTGATCAATATAGCACATTTTAATATCTTCTTCACTAAAATGTATTGTAGTGAGGTGTCTCCAGTTATTGGAAACCGAATCCCAACAAACTCCAGCCAGATATGACTTTGGATACTTCCTCTTTATCATATCGGTAGGGAGCTCGTTTTCAAATTCTTGGTACTTTATGTCCGCATTTTGAATGTTGGGTTCGCAGGCTTTCAAACAGTCATCGCACATGAACTCTGCCAGATCGATTTGGCCATTGTCCAAAACTTGCACTGTTTTGTTACAAAACGAACAAATTCTGTTAACACGATTTTCAAAAATCATGTGTTCAACAATTCTTTCGTGAATTGAGCGTCTCCAGGAATCTGCGCTTATTATGCCTTGATCTCCCTCACTCTTTAGCAGTTTCATGAACCGCTGAGCGTTGAAAGCAACAAAAACACCACAATTGTATCCATCGATTTGCTTCTCGCTATTGAGATTACCAATGGTCCATGGTTTTGCACTGAGTTCTTCAGCTATATCAACTCCCATGCTACCAAAATGTTTCAGTGATTTTTGTAAACTACTCAAGTAGTTCGCTTTCAGATTCTTTAACTGGTTTCCACTCAAATTTTTGGAATCCAAATAATGAAAAACGGCTCGGTTTACATCAATTATAACCAGAGAATAATGGTTCGGTGTATGGATGGGGCAAAAAATTACATCATACACTAAGATGCTAGAAACAATGTTTTTGGCATCTTCACCACACATTTTTCTAAACAGCGTTTTCGTTTCAAATACGGTGAGTGCTACGTAATTGATATCAGAAAACTCTGACAAAACGATTTTGAGGCCAATTTCAACAGCACTCGCATATAGCAACTCACGATCATAAAGAGATTTGAAATCGAGACCGCAGATTTCAAGCTCTTTATCATTGCACCGAATTTTGAAGAACTCATTATCGTCAAGGTTCCGATACATGTCCAAATTAGTGGACTTAAGTGAAACAGGTTTTTTTCCTGTTACTTGTAAATTACCCTCCTCCTGATCCCATGCCATGTTCAGCATGGCATCTGATGTCTCCAAGGAACCAGTTTCGCAGTCCAAGGACATCTTCTCAATTTCCTCCACCTCCGGTGGCGGATTTACCGCAGCATCAAACGACTGTGACGCCACTTTCATTTTGTCACAGCCAACCTCTTCCTTCTCTTGACTCGCAAGAGAAATGTCATAGTCAATGACAACGACTCTTTTCTCCCCGGCCTGGTGGGTCTCCTCTGTCTGGTGGGCCTCCTCACCGCTCTGCAGCACCTCTTCCTCGCACCCTGCTGGACCTCTTCGGCACCTTGCTGGGTCTCATCGTTGCCCTTCTTCACCTTTTCGGTCTCCCTGCCCTGGTGAAGCCCCTCGCCACTCTGCAGCACCTCATCCTCGCCGCCCTCATTCATGGTCTGCTGAGCCTCTTCGACACCCTGCTGGGTCTCACCACTCTGTTGCACCTCGCCGTTGCCCTTACAGGCCTCCGTGTGGCGCTTCATTGTCTCCACGTTGACCTGGTGGGTATCCTCGACGTGGTGGGCCCCCTCGCCACTCTGCTGCTCCTCTTCCTCAGCCTTTTGGGCCTCTCTGTCCTGGTGGCCCCCCTCGCCACTCTGTTGCTCCACGTCATTTCCCTTCCTAGCTACCGTGCGGCCCTTCCTAGCCTCCGCACGGCACTTCCTGCCTTCCACAAGGCCCTTCATGACCTCCGCGTGGCTCTTTCTGGCCTGCTGGGCCTCTCCGACATCCTGCTGGGTCTCGTCGTTACCCTTCTCCCTGTCCGGGTCCCCCGCACGGCCCTTCATGGCCTCCGCTTGGCCCTTCATGGCCTCCTTATCGCCCTTTTGGGCCTCGTCACCATTCCTGGCCTCCGCTTGGCCCTTCCTGGCCTCCGCTTGGCCCTTCCTAGCCTCCGCTTGGCCCTTCCTGGCCTCCGCTTGGCCCTTCCTGGCCTCCGTTTGGCCCTTCCTGGCCTCGTTATCGCCCTTTTGGGCCTCGTCACCCTTCATGGCCTCCGCTTGGCCCTTCCTAGCCTCCGCTTGGCCCTTCCTGGCCTCCGCTTGGCCCTTCCTGGCCTCCGCTTGGCCCTTCCTGGCCTCCGCTTGGCCCTTCCTGGCCTCGTTATCGCCCTTTTGGGCCTCGTCACCTTTCATGGCCTGCTGGGCCTCTTCGGCATCCTCGTCCTGTTGGTCCTTCGCATCACCTTGCTGGGCTTCCTCGCAGCCCTTTCGATCTTCTTCACCCTGATGGCCCTTCTTGGCATTCAGGGTATTCCCTGCTCTCCTGACGAATGTTCTCATCAGGCTGCTTAGACGCTTCTTATTGCGTCTAAGAACATCTTCCCTGGTCGACATTCCGGCAGCGTCGTACGCATCGTCATCCAGAAGCACATCCGGATTATGCATCCAGTCTTTTCCGTACTTCGATGAGCAGTACAGCTGCACGCTTGCGATCTCGTGGGGCTTGACCTGATGTTTCACCATTCTGCAATTGTCATATAACATTTTTTTTTCAAAAGAAATGAAAAATTAATGCTATTTAATAAATGTAGAATTTTAAGAAAACAAATGCAAATATATTTAAATGATGTTCGCACTTTTAAATTTACACCAACCTATTTGGAAAATTATCAGTGAACAAGTGGAAACAAGTTTCGGTCAGTATGAGCCTTCACACTAAATACAAAAACATACCAAACCCACTACGCGACACATATTAACTGGAGCTGTATCTTTCATCCTAAATTGGCCTCATTGGCCACTATGCATTGTGAAATAAAGCAATTAAAAGTTGAGGCAATTAAAAACATTTTATTTTTAATGTCACAAATACAACAATGACATCGGACTACATTGTAACAAAACACAAACTTTCGTAGAAGGGATCAAAAAAACAAAACAGTAGGTAAAAATTTAAAAATCATTCTCGTGCGACACCCCACATGCGTTTATAAAGTTTCTGAAGAAACTATTTTCCAATAACTAAATGCTATTGAAAACAATCACCTTACCATGTTTTGACCATAATAGAATTCAGCGTACCGAAAAAGGTGTATTTAATTTAAATTGTTACCATTGCAAAAAGTTACCGAAATTGTTTCTTATTACCCCTGTGTCTTATTACCCCATATTTCTCTAGCTTTTGAAATAAAAATAAATTATTATATTTATTATTAATTATTAAACGGATAGTATAACCACAAACGAAGTGACAGACGGAGCGGCTCGAAAACTTTGGTGACTAACAATTTTTCAGTGTACCACATGGCAACACCACTACCACTGGGTTGTACCACATGGCAACACTACTACTGGATTGCACTAGCATTTTCACCAAAAGTACTAGAATGTTTTAGTTCTATCTGTTTCACTCTATTTAAAACTGGAATGCATAAAAAAATGACAAAATGATACGCACTCTTTGCACACTGTCAAAGAATCATTGTACACAAAATCAACTTTGTGCAAAATCAAAACAAAAATACTATCCCATCTGGTGGATGATGGCACAAGCTTCTAAGAAAATTATATTACAGCGAACCACATTATTTTAATTGATTTCTTCGCCAGTTAGTCGTCTGTCACTTCGTTTGTGGTTGAAACGGTTGACGTGACAGTCTGTTATTTAGTATTCGTACACTCATGCTCTATGTCGTTTCTCTCGCACAACACGTTTTAATTCCTAAATTTGTCGTGATCGTTTTCCCATTCCTAACATAACAAGCAGTTCCCCCTTGGACCCTTCCTTATCGACCCATCAACTCATGAACCGGGGACAAACGGCTTTGCTTCCCCCTTTAAGAAGGCGTGATCAGAGATGTTATGCCTCAGAACATCCCGGCGGCGCCGTTTGGGATTGAACCCAGGCCTTTTGGGGTAAGAGGTAATCACGCTTACCGCTACACCACCGGTGCCGCTTAGCATATGTACATTATAATAGAATAATGTCGTTTTCGTTTTTGCGGTGTAGCACCGGTGTAGTGTAAGCAGGAATAGGCGTGAGTTATTGACAGCTCAACATCATTTGTTTGTAAACAAAGGTGCATCCTATATCTACACCTTTAATTATTTCGGTGTACGGCAGTGTAGCACCGGTGTAGCTACACCGCAAAAACGAAAACGACATAACAAGAGCAAATTTTCATTACGTCGAATGTAACAAAGGTACACAAAGTCGAGGTGTCAGTGTCAATCGATGCTCCTGCTATTACACTATATACTGTCCGAATATAGGATCACATCCCATTTTTAAATTTATTTATCAGTCAAATTGATTTTTGACGTAATCACCTTCCGATCAAAATAGTTTTCGATGTAACTTACGTCACCCGATGTCTATGGAGATGCTGTTTGCTTTAAGTAACAGCACTGAGAAACCCGTGAAAAGTGTACTTTCGTCGTTTCGCTTTCTCAGTATTAAAGTGAATAAATCGAACTGTTTGTTGCTAAGATGATTTCGGTGGTCCTAAAATGATGAATGGGCTGCACGTAAGGAGACGTAATTGATAATTCTCCCGAATATCCTGGTAAATACACTTTGACAAGTAACAATAGGGGCCACCAAACGACGTATAATAACTTTTGACTCAAAAACCAGTATTTCTTAGCATGAAAGCTAGCGATTTGCCTTTGTATGATTAAAACCCGGCTAAATATGTTAAACATTGCTATCACTATGAGATTATATGTGTTTAATTGGAAATAGGAATAACTTTTCGGTCATCAAAACAAAACTTTATTTTTTTCGGATCGGTGCGAATGTTACTTACGACATAATGAAAATTTGCTCTTGATAAGATAAATATAAAATCGTGAAAAAAATTCGCATTTGAAAGTGAATCAAATCACACTGATCTATGTGAGTAGCGGTAGCTCTAGAGACGAAAACTTAGTATGCAGAAAAAATGTACTTACCTGCGTTTCGTTTTCTTTCCCACTCAAATTGAATTTCGCACTAAAAATTAAAAATAAGCACAAATTAAAACTATAAATCAACACACCGCGAGACAAAATTTTTATCTTCTTACCGCTGACCAACAATACGAAGTTTTGAAAGATTTTGGACTGTACACTCTAATTTGCGAGTACCTTATTTTTTTTTTTAATTTACCCTCTATTTACACAGAGACAAAAAAATAATTCAAAAGTGAGTATCGTTTACTTCGTTTATTGCTCATAAAAATGAGTTCATGAGTTCGCAAATTTGAGTAAGAATGTATCCTGCTCTTCCTGGAAAAAGTTATCGAATATGCGGGAGGACTATTTAACTCAGCCTCGAGAAGTTCTTCCTGCACAATCCGGGGAATTCTTACTAAAAAATGGGAGATCCACTTTTTGCCACTACACACCGGTACTCACTTTTAGGTTCACACTATTTCAAAACTACCCAAATTTGGGTAGAATCCACCCAGATTGGTCAAAACTGAACCTACTGGACAACATCGATATGAATTTGTTTATTTGTCAACTTGTCACTACCAACATAGTTTATCCATTTTTGGGTAGGTTCAGTTTTGACCGATCTGGGTGGATTCTACCCAAATTTGGGGAGTTTTGAAATAGCTTGTTAAATCAGTTTGTTTATTTCGATTTACTCCACTTTGGGTGTAAAGGTAAACTTACATTTGTGAGATTTGATCTTACCGTGATCTGCACATTTTGTAAAAGTGTGTAAATGGATCTAACTTTTGAGTTGGTTTCCTTGTCCGTGAAATATTATAAACATTTGTACCGTTCAATATTCCTTGAACACGATCACGGACAATTAACAAATCCAAGTTTGAATCGGCCACCGTGGCACTGCAATCACAGCGGTGATGAGTCCGAAATCATGTGTCAAACAGAATAAATTTTTGAAATTGTGACCAAACAACTATTAAGTTTCTGTCGGTGTATAAATCAACAGATTAAATCGGTTTTCGTCTGGTGATACACCGAGCAATCGGCCTATTTAATAGTTTTTCGTCGATGGATTTTGTTCGCCTACTTTGTCTGCTGTTTAATCGGAAGATGACTTCAAACCTCTACATGTTTTTGTGTAATTTAAAGGTCTTGAAGTAGCTTTTTATTTAGGATAAATGCACTACAAAACAGTTTTATATATTTTGTACAAGATTCATCCATTCTATCAAGAAATTTGCATAAAATTGCATTGAAATTAATCAATTTAGCAAACAATCACCGAAATAAATTGTCAAGGGCTGTCACAGACTTATCACCGTCAGTTAGTGTTTATTCCTGCCACCTGGAGCGCAGGAGTATAAGTTGGATTTCTGAATTGAGAAATCCAACTTAAACTCCTGCGCGCCTGGTGGCAGGAATAAGCACTAACCGACGGTGATAAGTCTGTGATAGCCCTTGACAATTTCATTGATTGTTTGCAAAATTGTTTAATATCAATGTAATTTCATGCAAATTCCTTGTCAGCATGGATGAACCTTGTACAAAATGCATTAAATTAATTTTTAAGTGGCAATAGATTTAGTCGGTGGACGAATCGGGTGATCTGGATGATGTTTGTTTATTTGGAAGATATTTTCGAAACAAAGCACGATAAAATTCAGAATTATATACCATTATTACGAGTACTACTTTTTTGCTCGGATCATGTTTTGACTCCCACACACACTAACTTTAGATTACTGGAGTCAGTAAAATATTACTGGGTTTTTGAATTGCGGATCGCCCAGTAATCATCACAGAAATAATTTGCATTACCGAACTGTCCGTAAAGTCAATCTGTCAAAAATAACTGTTGGTTCGAGTTGCGTATGCTGGAAAATCAGTATTTTGTTTTGTTTATTTTGCTGCAATTTAACTTACAAGACAGTTATTCGGTTCATTATTGTACCGTGTTACCCAGTTATATTTAAAGTAGTTAATGTGCAGTCATAAAAGCACGAATCCTGGTGCAATTCACCGTTTATAATATGCCAATTAATATGACGACTTAATCCCTTGACGTACCCTGGAACAGCGCATCGCGCATCGACAGTGAAAGCAAACAATGCAAACATCCATTTTGTTAATCAAAATTTGTTGGAGATCAAGGAACTGCAAAAAGAGTAAATAATAATTGTTGGTACTAACGAAATAGTTCTTCAATTTCGCTGTCTATTTTGCTGACCAGTCGGTAAAAAATAAAGACTACTTTGTGCACAGTAATTATTTTTACTGACTTTTCGTGATATCACGAAAATTTGGAAATTAACGACTTTCTCAGTAAATAAATATTCTGTGTACAGTATTTTGCATCAAACGATACCGAAGTTCAGTTTGTGTTTTACAGAACGTCGGTTATTCACCTGATTTAAACTGAATTTTCAGTAAATCTTTCGTTTTACGGTGTAAACCCAGTACAAAAAAATACCGAACAAATAAATGCTGGATTAGTGTGCAGAAACTCGCTAGAATAAATAGAAAATAATAGTGTTTTGGTTAACATTTCAAAATTGTATTCAGTTTGACACATTATTTCGAACTTATCACCGCTGCGATTGCAGCGCCACGGTGGCCGATTGAAACTTGGATTTGTCAATTGGTTCAGCCCCATAACGCAAATCATTCAAAACGATGATGTAAATAATTCTATCGAACGGCATTTGCTGATCTGAGCTGACAAACGAGGTGAAAGCATATGCATCGCTATCAGAGCTGTTACGCACAAAGGTAAAGGATGAAAACCAATGTTTGGCTAAATCGTTTCATAGCTCTCAGTCGATCGTTTGCACTTCACTCATTCAGTCCAGTTGATGTACATTTATGGTTCCAACTGAGGCTCGAATAGTGTAGTAGTCAAGCAGTTTAGTCCGGTTTTGGCTCGCTCAGTCGAGTTGTTCGAGTTGCGCGTTTGTTCGTGTCGTAGTGCCGGTTTCATCGTGTGATGGGAAGGCAGCGCTCCCGGAGCAAGCTCCGTGAGAAAGCGGAGAATAGTGGTGAAGGTAGCTCGTGCGTACCTATCACAAATAGGTACGCTACTCTTCCCACCGATGTTGGGAATGCCCTACCAGCGGAAGTGAAGCGGACGAAGAAAAGGAAGAAGAATCAGGGCCAGTCCGATGGTGCGAGTGGCCGTGACACCATGACGAACGTCAGCGACATCGGTGAATTCGGCGTTACCGTCGAGCATGAAAATTCTGCCGTCCCGAGTACGGCAAAAGTCAAGCTTCCTCCACTGGTGGTGATGAAAGTGCCACTCAACACGCTCATTAGCGATCTCACATCGCTGGGCGTTGCAGCTGAATTCAAGCTGAGCAGGATCGGCACCAAGGTGATGCTGCGTACCAAAGCGGAGTACGAAGCAACCGTGAAGTACCTGAAGGATTCCAGGGCGGAATACTTCACACATGACATCCCCGGTGAGAAGCCCTTCAAGGTAGTCATCAGGGGCTTACCGAACTTCAACCCCAAGTCGATCGAAGAAGAACTTAAGGACCGTTACAAGCTAGCCCCAATCGCAGTCTTCCGGATGACGAGGAGAGACGAAAACGTGAAAACGTACCCGGATTGCCTTTTCCTGGTTCATTTCCAGAAGGGAACGGTGACGCTCAATGCGTTGAAGGCCATCCGCTCCATCAACTTCATCATTGTTCAATGGGAGCCATACCGTGGCGGCCGTCACGACGTCACCCAGTGTCAGCGTTGCCTGAATTTCGGGCATGGCACCCGAAACTGCTACATCAATCCGCGCTGTGGCAAATGCGCCCAAAATCATGTTTCCTCCGAGTGCGTTGTCGACGAGTCGGAAACATGCAAATGCGCCAACTGTGGTGGAGCTCATCAAGGGTCCGACAAACAGTGTCCCAAACGCGAGGATTTCAAGCGGATCCGAAAGCAAGCGTCCACAAGAAGCCAACCAGGACGGAAGAAGGAAAACACTCCGGCATTCAGGGTGGAGGACTTCCCGCCTCTTCGTGGTACGCAACACGGTCAAGCAAATCCACGGGTGCAATCCGGCCCCCGTCAAGAAACGTCTGGTGCCTCAGCTGGACAAAGCTCTCCATCCCCCCCTGGATTCTGGAGACAACCAGAAGCACAAAACGCCAATCCCGATCTCTTCTCTGCGGATGAGCTGATGAAGATTTTCGTCGACATGACCAGCGCTCTTCGTCAGTGCCGCAACAAACCCGAACAGATCCAAGTGCTCGGTAAGTTTATCATTCGGTATGGCGTCTAAACCGTTAACTATAGTCACGTGGAACGCTTGCTCTGTACGAGCCAAAAAGTTCGAGCTTGCTGACTTCCTCCGCAAGCATAGTATCGACGTGGGCCTCCTATCAGAGACCCATCTAAAGTCCGGCGACAGCTTCTGGTTGCCTGACCACAACATTATTCGGCTTGATCGCACCAGCTCCAGGGGGGGTGGTGTTGCGGTCGTCGTCAAGAAAGGAATAAAATACCACACTCTGTCTCATATCCGCACCTCTATCATCGAGGCCCTTGGTGTGGAGGTGGAGTCGTCGACTGGATACGTCCAGTTCATCGCCGTCTACTGCCCTCGACAGTGTGCCGCCAGCAGTGGACTAGCGGCTAAATTCAAAAAAGACCTGTCCACCATCACCCGTACCGGTTCCCGCTTCGTAGTTGGAGGAGATCTGAATGCTCGCCATGAGGCCTGGCGGAACTACCAGCAGAACCAGAACGGTCGTCTGCTGTTCGACCACTCACAGCATGGGCTGTACTCCGTTTGGTTTTCGGATGAACCAACATTTATCTCACCGGCTGGCAACCCATCGACGCTAGACCTGTTCCTGACAAATATCGGCTTGTCCAAGCCGGTGGCATTGAACGAACTCAGCTCCGACCACCAACCGGTGGTGGCTGAACTGGGCTGCAACGTGGCTCCTGCTTCAAGCATGCGCAAGGACTACCATCGCGTAAACTGGGCCCAGTTTGGACGCGTGGTAGACAGGCACATCATCGACAACCCGTCGCTTGACACCGTGGAGGACATCGACCGAGCGTTGGAGGGACTCCACCAAGCCATAACCGTGGCTGACGAGGCGTGCGTCCGACGAGTTCCTGTGAGGGGTAAGTTTATTGCCATTGATTCCCACACCCAATTACTGATTCGCTTGAGAAATGTGCGTAGACGCCAGTTCCAGAGAACCGGGGATCTAGCGAGGAGACGTGAAATGGCCGATCTGAACAAGGAGATTGCTTCCAGAATGGTCTCACTCCAGAACGAAAGTTTCGGGCGGCTTGTCCAGAATCTGGACGACCGCTCCAGACCATTCTGGAAGGTAGCTAAGGTCCTAAAGACGCACCCCAAACCCATTCCTCCACTCAAAGATGAAAATGATGACGATCGGCTCATAATCACCCCTCAGGAGAAAGCAAATGCGATTGGTGAGCATATTGCCAAATCGCACTTGCTTGGCTTCAACATCCAAAGTCCGCTCGAAGTTCAGGTAGAGCAATGCGTACTCAACCTTGATTCCTCCCCTTGTGCCATCCCTCCGGAGGATAGAATCACAGTGGAACAGATTTGCTCAACGCTGAAATGCACCAAAAACATGAAGGCCCCCGGGTTTGACGGAATATTCAACCTCGTATTGAAAAATCTCAGCATGAAGGTTCACTCTCTGCTGGCTGCTGTCTTCAACAGATGCTTGGAACTGCACTACTTTCCAAGTATCTGGAAGACAGCGAAAATCATACCTATCCGCAAACCCGGGAAGGACCCAACGCTAGCTTCAAGCTACAGACCAATCAGCCTCCTTTCAGCGCTGAGCAAATTGTTCGAGAAACTCATTCTCAATCGTTTGCTCAAGTTTGTCGAGGAACACAACATTCTCCTACCGGAACAGTTCGGGTTCAGGAAGGGGCACTCCACAAATCATCAGCTAGTACGGGTGATGAATAACATCCGAAGTAACAAGGCTGTATCCAAGTCTACAGCCATGGCATTGTTAGACGTTGAGAAAGCGTTTGATAATGTCTGGCACAATGGGCTTGTATACAAGCTTTGTAACTTCAACTTTCCTTTGCATCTTGTTAAAATCACCCGTAACTACCTTCAGCAAAGGTCGTTCAGGGTATCGTTGACTGGTTGCAATTCAAGCACATTTTCCATCCCAGCAGGTGTTCCGCAAGGAAGTCTGTTGGGCCCTTTGCTATACAGCATCTACACTTCCGACATTCCTCCCTTGGGTAACGGTTGCGTGTTATTTCTGTTCGCAGATGATACTGCTATAACCGTCAAGGGAAGGATGCCTCGTGAAATAACAAACAAGCTTCAACGATGCCTTGACGCCTTTGCTGATTATGCCACCACGTGGAAAATCAAAATCAATGCTTCCAAAACCCAAACAATAATGTTCCTCCATCGGCAATCTCCCAAACTAAAACCAGCTCCCTCTTGTACTGTAATCATGGATGGCACAAGGGTTGAGTGGTCCGCCGAAGTAACCTATCTCGGGATGTTGTTTGACGAAAAGCTCCTATTCCGCTCGCATGTGGAGAAAACCGTAGTCAAGTGTTCCGCCTTGGTTAGGAGTCTGTATCCGCTGATTTGCCGCAGATCCCGCCTCTCAAGGGTGAACAAACTGGCCGTCTACAAACAAATCATTGCACCTGCGATCCTCTACGCAGCTCCGGTGTGGGAATCATGTGCACAGACTCACAGGAACAAAATTCAGGTAGCTCAGAATAGAGTGCTGAGGATGGTTCTTGATCGTCCTTTCGACACTAGAATAACAAATTTACATGAAGAGGCAGGCATTGCCAAAATAGATTCCAAAATTATCGAAATTAAGACTAAATTTGCACAAAAATGTAATTTATCAGAACATGCTTTGATAAGCAATTTGTATATAGTAGGTTAGGTGTACATAGTAGTTGTAGGTTAGTTGTAGTTGTAAATAGTAGTTATAAGTAGTCTCCTTTTTCCAATTCAAATCAAACCAATCCCACCAAGGTGGTCATACTTTAAAATAGACCTGATAGGACTAGGAACTGTAAATAATAATTAAAATCTCACTGTACTAAAGTTGAAAAGACGCATCTGTGTCACTTGAAAAATTCATACATGTAAACCACACAATCACAAGAAATAAAGATCATTTAAATGGCAAAAAAAAAAAAAAAAAAAAAAAAAATTGGCTAAATCGTGGTGGAAAAGGTTGCGGCTGCTGTTGATGCATTCCGGGTACATAGCTGCCAAACTGAACGGCGCCGCACCGATGGCAAAACTGAAAAGAGAAAGAAATAAATAATTATTAAAATTAAGGAACTTTATAACAAAAAATTTTTTGACTTGCAAAAGAGTAGTCCTTACGTTACTCATCTTTGCTGTTTTGGTCAATAAACAAACCATTTGCCATTTAAATGATCTTTATTTCTTGTGATTGTGTGGTTACATGTATGAATTTTTTAAGTGACACAGATGCGTCTTTTCAACTTTAGTACATTTCAGATTTTAATTATTATTTACATTTCCTAGTCCTATCAGGTCTATTTTAAAGTATGACCACCTTGGTGGGATTGGTTTGATTTGTTGAAGATAGCTTGGATATCTTAGCAGCATTACATGCTAGCGATGTACATAGAATAGTTTAATTGACAAATCCAACTTAAACTCCTGCCCGCCATGTGGCAGGAATAGGCACTAACGGTGATAAGTCGGTGACAGCCAATCCTCTGCCATGGTCTTCATGTGCCCCGAGGAATGAGACTTGATAAAACGTGCATGTAAAACCTCCTCCTTCTTAACAACCTCACCTCCTCCCCCCTTAACAATAACCCGAAAAAGACATGGACTTTGACGATCATTTTTCCCGGGGAATAAATTTTAAGCAAACTACAATTATGTAGTTACAATTGATTTTTTACATGCAGGGCCAACATTTTCAAAAAACAATTGCTTAACAGGGACATACACTCGATGGATTACCAAAAACTGACTGTAAAACATGTCTGGTACCTCTATATATGCAATTATATTAACATCCAAAGTCCATCCTATTTTACATATTCTGCACAAAAGAAACTTTCTGCTCCACCCCATTCATAAAAAAGGCGGGAAATCCTATCAGGTTCGGTTGCACATCGTTCTGCTTGATCCTGAAAAGATATAAAACAGCGCTGCTGTCGTGCTTTTGCTCATTGTCGCCTCGGACGGCGTGGCACTTGGTCCTGCAGCAAGCAGGACCAAGTCAGTGGCTAAAGGTGGATCACGGCGTGACCACAATGAAGAATGCGACACAATGAGGAATGAGGAAAAGCAATGTATGTAAACCCCCTCCCCCTTCACAACAACCCCCTCCCCCTTCACAACAACCTCCCCTCCCCCAATAACCCGAAAGGATGGACTTTGACAATCAATTTTTTCCGGGAAATAAACAAACTACAATTATTAGTAAAAACAGAAGTTTTTCCCTTGATTTCTTCCCGCACCATAACTTTCAAATTTGAGAAAAAAGATTGCTTGAAAGACATATTCGATGATATTATGTTGATGGATTACACACCACTCACTGTAAAAGTAGTAGTAGTAAAATTTCGTTTATTTCTGTTGATTATGGTGTATACATTGATTTTACATTTCAATTGATTAGTCTATCTGGCTCTTCATCTTTGTTCATTGGATATTCTAATTTAGTATTTGCGTATTTCATCTAGTTAACAGAATACCCCTTGGGAGGTGTCTTGTTTTAATTGAAAAATTTGATAACGAGTCTAACTTAACTAACGTACCAGATCACGTATGATCTGAAGATCTGATCTCAGACAGGTGTCTCTGAACCTTTCCAAGGAGACCGTTCGTCGCTCTTCGAGAGGCTGAAGGCCAGCCAGGCGGTGTACCTAAGAATTTCGGGTTCTGGGCTGTTTAGGATCATCCCAAGCATCTTGTTCTAGAGTTTTTATGTGTTCCACACATTAATTGTTGCAACGTGATCAACAAATCAATATCCATGTGTCGTCCACATACGTAATATATGTACATATAAAAACCACAAAACCATGCGTGACCACACATACTATTCATTTGCGTATAAATATCATGTGTACTTCTGAGTGGATTCTGTTTATGTGTGGTCAAATGAAAATCATGTGGAATTTCACATTAATATATTTGTCAAGAAAAATGTTTAAATTGTTTTGAGTGAACCATAACCGAAACATTGAAATACTTGTAAATTTTAAGATAAAGTTCTACGTCATACTGCGGTCGTGTCTTGGACACAACCCTTTAATTTTTTTTATTTATAATCATGCAAATAAATGGATCAATTTAGATGCTTAAGTTTTGAACCCACCGCAGCATGCTTTTGACATCATGCTGTATATGGACGATCAAATGTAAAATACTGTGTCAAAACTTCAGCATTTTCATTGATCCATTACGTATACTTCTTCGCCCATCATACGCTGTCCTTTTCGCAGAACGAGCCGTGCATCGAATGCGCGAGCATCTTGCATGCAAGTAAACAATATTTAGTTTACCACGGGAGCCCCTCTCATTTTCTACGTCCTATTGCTCGCGCGGTCCGGCTGTTTGCGCATTTAACTTGGCTTATAATCACGCTTACCACTACATCACCGGCGGCGCTGCGCTATTTAACTGTTTTCACTAAAAATATTTTTCAGTAGTTGGTACGAGAAAATGAATGTTAACCCATTAAAACGATGAACTGCTTCATACACCTTGGAAAAATGCTGCATTACTGCGTAGCTATTCAGAAATACTGTCCTATCCATGTTTCTTTATCAGTCAGAGGAGCGGAGCGACGGGTAAGTGTGTAGGATAAGCTTCTAAAATAATCTCTAAACGAAATTCTAAAAGAAGCTTCCAAAAAAGCATATTCAGAAGATTTTAAAGGACATTTGAAAGCTTTACAAGACGCTTGCCCGTCACTCCGCTCCTCTAACTTAAAAAACACGGGCACGACAGCACATCTGAGTAGCTACGCAGTAAAGGAGTATTTTTCCAAAGTTTATGGTTATACCAAAACATTACCACACAGGTCTTCATTTGGTATCCAAAAATCAGTTTTTATTATTTAGAAAGTATATTAAATGTGAGAGTAGGCAGTGCGTGTGATCGAACGTGACGTTTGGTTTTTTCTATAATCAGTTGCTGATAAGTCAAACCCATTCCCAGGATACGATTTCTAGATCTTCCGCGAGTTCACTAACACAGAAGAAGTCCTGTGAGAGCTGCGTCTTATTCTATCTAGTTCTACGACACTGTTCTTTGCCGCTAACAAGCTATTGCGACGCGAAGTAGAACCAACCCGGGACCCTCGACATCCCATCATTCGTCTCATCGTTGAGTTGCAGCGCTGAACCTGACTATTGGCCACGAAAAGACTTGCCAATGCAATCAAAATCGACTGCATCTGAACCTTTTGACGTAGGATTACGTCTTTCGGCAACATATTGGGGGTACAATTTCAGAAAATCAAATTCGACCGCATTACGAAAAGAGGTCAGGTGTTGATTACATGCATATAACTCTGTCAATAGCAGATGGATTTTAATTCTAAGCAAGCCAAACGATTGGAAATTTAGCTGGCAAATTGCTACAATGAACACTTTATTAATTTTCAATAAGTCACTATTGAAAAATACACAATGTCCACCTGTTGCAATGGTGATAAAAATTATCACCGATTACCTGCAAACAGCGCATTCCCTAACACAGATTTAAAAATCGAATTCGATCCTGCCTCACTAAACGGTGCTCATTTAATCACCGTGTGTGGTGGTGTCCGGTCGACGGTGTCCGCAGCAGCAGCATCAGTAGCAACAGTGCTTTCGGCGTGTGGCGTTGAACATCGTTATCCTGTACACCACGAAAGGCATCCTGAAAGCAGCGAGCATCCATAGAAGGAAGAAGAAGCCGCACCGCGATCGAAATCAGTTTCCTCGTAAGAAGCTGTGGGTCATCAATGCCTAGCGCGTCAACCTTGCTCCAAACAATTAACAGATCGCCAGCCTCATCCATGTTGAACACCCTAATAGCTCAGCATTACTCAACCATCACGACTAAACGGTCCTTTTCAGGACCAGCACAAAATTGTTAAAGAGTATTATTTGGACATTTGTCAAGGTCATCAGTTCCCGCAACCAGCTCAACCTGTCTTTAGAAGGTGTGGAATTGTAGGCCTGATTGTATTGGTGAGATTAATCATATCGTCCCGCCCTTTTTCCAGAGACGGAGCTGTTCCGCTGGTAGGAAGTGATAAAAATCCACATATAGAATTTGAAAGAAGTGGAAATAATTTGCTTTAGGTGCATATTCAGGTAAAAAAGTGAACGACAAGTTAAATTTATTAGTCAGGGACAAAATACTGTTTAATATAAATGATTTTTCTTCATACAGTTTTACCTGGTTTACTACCAATCCTCAGAAAACCAAAAAATATTCAAATTTGTGAGAAAATTAGCTCTCACGAGCTCAATCTCTCAATTGCCATGTTTTTATGACACCCAATTTGTGATTTCCTTTCATAGATTACAAAATAGAGTAGGGTAGAGAACTACTTCGGTCTAATAGCCGATTTTGGGCCTATCGAGCAGAAAACTTCAAATAAATCCATGATTTCAGAGTTAACAAGTCAATTAGTTAGTTAACAAAAATTTGTACGATAATTTAGTTAATAAGCTACCGAATAAAGTCAATGAAAACGCGTGATATGAAGGTTTGCACCCATAATTCCCACAAACAAAAGAAGTTCTCCGACCGTATCAATTTTTTTTTTCTTTATCCCATAGGCCGAAGTGAATTCATTGGCGGTTTCAATGCGAAAGGTCGAGTTTAGAATCCGTAGGCCGAGTTTGGCATCAAGAAGCAGTGTTAGACTTATAACAATATCTAAACAATTTGTTTCTCTATATCAAATTTTACGGTACGTACATAAAGGTAAATAAATTTGGAAGCCATCAGTAATAATAACATTCCGTTTGGTGCTAAACTGCGCTAGAGTAAGAAAGACTAAGTGCGGGTTGTGCTTAATAAACCGGAAATGGGGTAGTGAACCCTATCTGACAGTACAAAACATGTCTGGTACCGCATTTAGATTAACATTCTAAGTCCCTCCTTTTTTACATATTCTGCTCAAACGCTACTTTCTGCCCCACCCCTTTCATACAATTCGAAAGGAAATCCTGAGAGGGGTGAGCTATTTTGAGTGCAGAATGTGTAAAGAAGGAGGGACTTCAGTTGTTAATCTAAATGCATATATAGAGGTACCAGACATGTTTTGCACTGCACTGTCCTCTGTGAACAGTTATTGGAAAACAAATTATGTGTAGTTTCCGATCGATGCCACCGCCAACGACAGCAGTGACATCTGATGGAACATGAAAGCAGAAGCTTGACAAAATTATTAATCCGTTTTTCCCTCAGCTTTCATTTCGATTTGTACGATTCGTTTTTTACTCAATCAACCTTGTAGTGACGTCAAAATGTTTGTTTCGATTAGCGCTTACATAGGAAATTAATCATTTTGTCAAGCTTCTGCATTCATGTTCCATCAGATGTCACAGCTGTTGTTTACGGTGACATCTATCGGGAACTAGACACAATCTGTTTTCCTATAGTTGTTCACAGAGGACACTGCAGTGCAAAATATGTCTGGTACCTCTATATATGCATTTAGATTATTATTCGAAGTCCCTCCTTTTTTACACATTCTGCACACAAAATAGCTCACCCCTCACCGAATTTCCCGCCGAATTTTATGTATGGGGCGGGGCATAAAGTATCTTTTGCGCAGAATATGTAAAAAAGGAGGGACTTCAAATGTTAAAGCAAATGCATATATAGAAGTACCAGACATGTTTTGTAGTGTCAGGTACTCTATTTTGTAATCTGTGAAAGGGAAATCACAAATCGAGTGTCAACAAAATACATGGCATGTTGAGAGATTGAGCTCGTGAGAGAGAATTTCTCTCTCAAATTTGAAACTTTTTGGCTCTCTGAAGACTGGTAGTAAAGCAGGTAAAATTGTATGGGGAAAAATCATTTTTATTTAATTGTAGCTTGTTTAGCATTAATTCCCGGGAAAAAACTGAACGACAAAGTCCCTAATAAATTTCTTTAGGTTGTCGTTCACTTTTTTTGACCTGAATATGCACCGAAAGCAAATTATCCCCACTTCTCTCAATTTTTATATGGGGATTTTTATCACTTCCTACCAGCGGAACAGCGCCATCTCTGTGGAAAATGGTCGAACAAAATGATTAATTTAATATGGATTATAGAAATTTTGTTGGGGAATTGGCTCTAATGTTGGCCTATGGATCTAAGATTGGGCCCATCGCTAAAAATCTGCTATTTATCAATTTTATCCAGATGAACGCGTCATTGGGACGGTACTATTGAATATTTTTGGTTGCTTTTGAAAATTTAGTTGTTGCTGAATTTATGTATGAGCCAAAATTAGAGGCATAATGTTGAGGTAATTAATTGATTATTGAATTAGCACTCTATATACCATGAAAAAAGCAGCCTGTTTGTGAGTTTTTGCCTGTTTTCAAGTGAGGAGTTATCATAAAAAAAAAAACAATTTGCCAGCTGGTATTTCCCGGCGACTCTACAAATAAATACAATCAAACAAAATCATCATGCAGAACGAGGATTTGTTTCACTTCATATTTCACAAAATTGCTTTTGAGTGTTATGACATCGTCTCCCGCAAAGTTTACATTTTGACAAAGGATTACGTCTCTTGGCAACATATTGGGGATGCAATTAAAAAAAAAACAAAATCGACCGTGTTACCAAAAATGGTCAGGGGTCAATAGCGGATGGATTTTAATTCTCAACAAGCCAATTGATAGGTAATTTTTCTTAAAAGCTGCTAAATTCAATACTTCATCAATTTTCAATAGGTCACTATTGAAAATTACACAAATGTCCAACTGTTGAAATGGTTATCAAAATTATCACTGATTGCCTGCAAAAAGTGGTTTCCCTAACATAGTCGCCAAATATTGATACCGAACACGTAATCCTACGTCAAATCTACGGTCGAGTCTTGGATACAACCTCTTACTTTTTTTTATGGAGGGTTGTTTGGAAATGCTAACATGAAGCTTTAGTGTGATAATTTATTAGCTAGAGAATGATCTTTTAGAAGAGCGTAGGTGGATAGTTCCGTTAGAGTACGGCAGTATGAAAATTGAATAGAAGTTGAAAATGAGCGAAGGGCCATTAATGCGACAGTTTTTAAAGATAGACGCACATTTTTGCCTAACCCGTACGATGTACGCGGGGACTTGAAGTATGTCTCCAAATCCACAGGCAAAAATGTGCGTCCCTCTTTTTGCTCATAAACTGACTGCGGCTGTGGAATAGTTCTAGCGACGTTTTCATCACTACCTAAAGCCCCACGTTGCGAGAGCATTTCCAGTCGATGGTGTGTTATAATGCAATTCTTCTTTACCCAACTATTGTGTTGCTCCTCTCGTCATGACCAACTTGGTCATCTCAGAGAGAAGGCAGTAGGGTGGTTGTTGCGTGCTGTACCATCATCGTGCGTATGAAGTAACATAAAAACAATTTGAATGTAACAACTCAAGGCGGGAGTAACCGTCAACAATGCAACAATGCTAACTCTTTTGCAAAAACTAATCACATAAACTGGAAAAAAGCTTCGAAAATTACCAAAGTGACACCAAACCTCGTGGCTTATTTTGAATCGATCATACATGCGACAGATCCCAATCTCGGAGACAAAATATGTGCCACCTGCTGTTTGGAAGCGAATCGCCTGCAGCAGCATCGTCCTTGTCAGCCTATGGAAGTTTCAGACGACGAAGATGAGATTAACGTGGAGGAAGTATCGATGTTTGAAAATGTTGCTGATAGAGACTACAATAACATGGCAGACATTCTATTGCGACTTGGAAAGCAGAAACTCTGTGTCAGAGAGTTTCGACCCGATGGCTACAACTGAACGCTAGCGCTGCACAGTGGTTTGAATGCTCAATATCACGAACTTTTTTATTTGCGCCTTCAATGTCGATTTTTTCACTACGGTGTCTATAGAAGAGTTTTTGTATAAAATAAGGCGCAAAGACTAGTGAAAGGTTAATTCGGAACTCCACCACAGGCGGCGCTGCAAAATCTAACTTTTTACATTTACAAGATAGGTATGTGGTGTCTTCAGCAAAGTTGTAGATAATTTTACTATAAAAATCTTTGCTCATCACACAAATCCTCTGTATTCCTTAGTTTTTGAGATACGTAGCGTTTAATATGACTGTTCAACAAAATTTAATTTTTTTCAGTTTTTATAACATATTTAAAAAAAACTATAGGTTTTAGAAGACTATAATGTTCAACAAATATTTGATTTTATTACAATACAAAACTTTGTTCAAGACGTCCAAAAGGTATCAATTACACAGACTGAGTTATTCATAAATTTAGTAAAACAATTTACATATTTTGTGCCCTCACAGACAAAAATCCGGCAAAATCCGGCAGATGAATCTTGAATAGGATGAAAGCTTGTTCAAAAGTGATCTCAAATTCCATTGAAACATTTGTTCCTTTTAGTATCCTCGTTGATTATTTTGCATTTCAAAAAGGTCTTGACCACGGACATCAGAGTAATTGCCATAATCATAAATCACAGTAGTCTACTTGAAAGTAATATATAATTTTGAGTTATTATTATATTATAATTAAACGATTTAACAAAAACATTTTCATCTTTCTCTTCCACATCAAGCATGTATTTCGCATCGCTACAGAGGTCATTAATCGGCTTATCTCGAGATGCTCTAAGGCTGCTGATAAGAGGAACAGAAAATGTTCCCATTTGATTCCAATTTAATCGGCACAATGGATGTAACAAACATATTTGCATCGGATTTAGTTCCGTCATCATCGCCAAGTGCTTGCTTGTGTTCACTTAATCCAGTTGTGCCATCAAATCCCCACTTAATCGTCATTTTCTCCAATTCGTCATCACTAAACTTTTCCAGCATGCACGCATTTGCATCAACAATCCTCATTGTCGTGTGCTCCAAGAGATCCTTTAGTTTCACTTCTGCAGACGTTTCCGAAACTACTAACCCTGTATTGGGATAACAGCACTTTTTAGCTTGCAGCACTTTGTAGTAGGACGGATACAAAGGCACATTCCGATCCAGAGCTCCATTACGAAGCTTTTCGTATTGGTCTAAGATCCAATATTAACGCAAGAGGTACCGTCTCCGAATAGGGTACAAAGCCATTTTTGGATGATTGCATAGCCGAACCCATTTTCACGGCTCTTGTTTGTGTTGCCTGTTTTACAATGAACGCTGCATCTTCTTTACCATCCTCACGTAATTTCATTTGGGTTGCAAATACAAGTTCATCTGTTGGGTAGTTAGACCGCATTGCAGACGTCTTGCGTCTCTTAATAACCTCGCTGCTTTCTTCGAACGCCAAAGATTTTCTTCCACGACGGGAAGATCCAGAAGTACAAGGGAAACGATCAACAACTTTCTGTGGTAGTTTGAAGGGGCTATCGAAATAACCACGACTGCTTTCAAGCATAGTCCGGTTGTGGGTTTCCCACAGATTTTTTTTAATATTTGCATGTCGCCTTCACAAAATGGTTGATTTCAGCTGCCACTTGTGTCCAGAGAAGTTTTTGACTTTTACGGCATTGATTATGTTTCAATGCCGTAACAGTCAAAAACTTCTCTCGACACAACGTTTGATTTATCAATGTCGTTTCTCTTAAATTCTTTTCACAGTTTCAAAAAGCTTTCGCCTGTCGATTTCAACTGAAATTTTATTTGATAACTTATAATTTAAACTATTTTTGAAATTGTCACAAACAAATAACTTCCATAGATAACTCATTTATGTCATGAATTGGAAATTAACACTGAATACCTTATTAACTACATGGTTGTACCTTCATTGTTGAAAGACATGCTTTTCTCACTTTTGGAATCTGCTACGGAAATGTTGAAAAAATAACCTTCACTTCACTATAAAATGATTATTTTCTAAGTGATATGCGTTTAATGCTGCAAAACCGATCAATGTGTGAAGAAACTTTGTTATATTGTCACTTAGCCTACTTTGATTCAGTCTTTGACAAATGCGCGCTGTCACTGGACTACGGAACGACCTTTTAAAAATACAAAACAATCAACGAGGATACTAAAAGGGACAAATGTTTCAATGGAATTTGAGATCACTTTTGAACAAGCTTTCATCCTATTAAAGATTCACCTGCCGGATTTTGCCGGATTTTTGTCTGTGAGGGCACAAAATATGTAATTTTTTTTACTAAATTTGTGAATAAATCAGTCTGTGTAATCGATACCTTTTGGACGTCTTTAACAAAATTTTGTATTGTGATAAAATACAAATATTTCTAGAACATTATAGTCTTCTAAAACCTATAGTTTTTTAAATATGTTATAAAAACTGAAAAAAAAATAATTTTGTTGAACAGTCCAGGCCCGTAGCCAGCATTTGGTTTCGGGGGGAGCTAATTTTATGACATAAAAACTTCAATAATTTATAAAATGTGCGCCTAACTGAACATCGATTGATACACTGTTTTTTTTTACCTTAACCAAAATCGTCCAAAATCATGTGTCATCATCTTTTTTTTTTTTTTTTTGTTAATTCATTTTAATCTTTGATCAGAATTTTTAATGAACCATCAGAATGTAAAATAATAATTTTTCAAACTCTTTAATACGCAGTTATGAGAAAATTTAAACAAATGTATGAAACTATTTGTATGAAAAATATTTGTAGTTTTAATTGTTTTCTGTTGGTAATGATGATCAATATTTGCATTCTGTTAAGAAAGACAAAAATTTGTTACATATTTTTTAAAACATAATTATTTTAAGATTTCAATGGTGTTGAATCGTAAAATCACCGGCACCGGATCCTAATTCATTTAAATTTATGAAGGCGGTAAATAACAAACATCCCTCGATGCAGTGGTAGCAATTTGATCCACACGAAACACGAACAGCGAATATTGTTGCCTTCATCATTCTGTATGTTTTTAAGTTTTTGTTTTAGCATCACTGTATTTTTGTTTTGTTTTGAATTGATCGTTATTCTGTGATATTTTGTATTGTTCCAGTTAGCTATATAAGTACAAATATTTAATGCAATTAGATTAAGTTTGAATTTGACTTCCGATCAGGGTTCTGCCTGAAAGAGGTAATAAATAGTGAATGAGAAATGTATTCTTTTACTTCATTTGAATCAGTTGCCGATCTCCAAACTGCTGTCCAAAAATCTGAGCAACAAATTAAACACAACGTAGAGCCATATCCTGGACAATATACCTGGTTATTACAAAAGTAATCTTCTAGCTTTACTCTAAGCAGTTAATTGATATTATAGCCAAGCCCGAAAGTCGCTGGTTTCCCATTAGTTTTAATTCGTTTAAATGTGGAGAAAGATCTTTCCACACTGGCTGTAGTGACCGGTAGTGTCAACAAAATCTTCAACAAAACATTGATTGTTGGAAAATACGTCGAGTCACATTTATCAAGCAGCCAAATGTTTCAAAATTCTTGTTAATATTTATGGATGTCCGGCACCAGAGCTCGTATTCCACCTTTACCTGCAACCAGCCAGTGATGCAAAATATCATGACACTCACGTGGCACTCGTCTTCGCATCAACTGACTATCGCTGACAGATCGTTTTGTCACGCTCTGAGAGTTAGAGCTATGGCAACAATCACCAGTTATGATCGCTGCTCACAAGCAAAACGTTACACTCGCTGCTGATTATGAAAAGCACAACAGTACGATGATGAGAAAAAGCGAAGCGACAGAAGAAAATGAAAACAATGCCTACGCATTCCAAGTTCGTCTCGGCAGGTGCGACTGTGTGAGTTACAAACAAAGCAGGCAACATGAAACGGAAGCTGTTGGGCTCACTCACCAACACACTCAAATAAGCAAGCAAAGCAGCAACTGCTTCAAAACGAGCACAGATAAGTGTCGTGATTGTCGGGAATGACCAGATCGGTGATGGATCACAACAGAAGACGACATTCACCAGTTGCTTTTTACTTCTTTCGTCAACTTGATGGATGGTCAGCTTCGACGAGCACAATGATAGGAATGTACAAAGCGTTACTACCATCAACAAATTTGGCGATCGTGATTGTGATAGGTCGCAACTCTGGCAACCACGCTGGTGAAATCACAGAGATTACAGTTAAGTTTGTCAAGTTGGGATGACTCTCCAATATCTCTAAAACCAGGCAAAAATATTTGGAACACCGGAAGGATGTCATCATTTTTTGTGAAACGTCCCATCATGTTTTGGATCAATCCATCGAGTCATGGAATGAAAACTGCTCTTCGATAGTATTCCTCTGGTGTTTCTACTGATTTATTTGCACGTATTGTTTGCTTGGATGCTCGTGGATGTAGTCGTAACTGAGCATTCGAAAACAGACATATGTAGCTTTGAGGTTGCATTAAAAATTTCAGCAAATTTTGCTTCAGCGTCAGCTCGTCTCTCCTTAAAAACCTGTATTATACTGTTCGCATGATTAAGAGCCGATATAAGGTCCACATATTTAGATTGTAATCCTATTGAAAGTGGTTGTGTTGAAAGATCACATTGATGTAATAAATATATAAGATGTCTGTATCCTTTTATAAACAGAAAATGCATACTTTGCCTAAAGAATAAACTTCTAATATTTAAATAAGTTTTTAGACCGGTCCTGCTTTATACTGTGCCAATATGGTCTAGATCTTGCACTACCAGGAAAAAAGAACTTCAAAGGATTAAGAACAAAGTTCTGAAGATGATTTTGAAATTGCCTCCCTGGTACAGTACTACCGAAGTACATAGAATTTCGAATGTTGAGAGTTTAGAACAAATCTAGATAGAGCTGGAATTAGGGCGTAACAGCTTTAGTAAACAATGAATTCTCTCGTCGATTTCTAGCAACTCAAGGCACCCCTACACAAATCAACTTATCCATCGGGTAGGGGAAGTCTTCCCCTATTCGATGGTAATGTTGATTTGCCAGGAAGAGCCATGTCTTTCGAAAAATCATCGAGAGAAGCCATTGTTTACAAAAGCTGTTATGCCCTAACTCCAGCTCTATCTAGAAATGTCCAATAAAATAATTAATAATTTTAGGGAAAAATCGTTGCAATCTTCAATTGCAACGATTAATAACCTTTATACATAGCTAAGATATAGTTTTAGTTTTTAGTTTTAATGTGAATTGTTATACTGACATGCAGGTTTAGAAGACCTGTTTAAAATACTGAATTTCTAAGGTAGGAACAATGTAAAATCACTTAGATTTATATCATAAAAATTACAGCAGGTAAGTTACTAGGTGGCTTGAGCACCTGGGTTAAAACGAAAAGTAATTTATTTTGAATTTTGAACAATTAAATAGTTAAAATCTAAATAGAAACAATGTGTGACTCTTTATTAAATCCAATGGTACATATGGAAAGGTAAATAAATTAAGAAGTCATTTGTTGTAGAAACATTCTATTTTCTATGAAATCCTGCTTGAAAAAGAGGGGTACAAGGCGGATTGTGTTTAGAAGGCTACAAATTGGGTCTACACCCTAGTTCCTACGGAAGTGAAACGAGGCTGATCTTTCATAAAAACTCGATGATCCCATGATCTTTAACAGAATCGCTGCAAACATAAATTGTTCATGCACACTATATAGGTACAGCCCTAGTCTCCTTTTAGAGGGGGCTATAGGCCTGAAGTCTCGTCCATAAATTATTTTAATATAATATGAAAAATAAAAAAAACCTTACCCAGGTAATGGATATCTATTACCTGTACAGTACAGGAAACAGATATCTATTATCTTGGGTCAGATTTTTTTTTCACATGATTATAATAATTTCAGGGGGGGGGCTTCAGCCCCATAGCCCCCCCCCCATGGCTACGTGCCTGAACAGTCATATTAAACGCTACGTATCTCAAAAACTAAGGAATACAGAGTATTTGTGTGTTCAGCAAAGATTTTTGTAGTAAAATTATTTACAACTTTGCTCCAGACACCACATACCTATCTTGTAAATGTAAAAAGTTAGATTTTGCAGCACCTCCTGTGGTGGAGTTCCGAACTAAAACCTATCACTAGTCTTTGCTCCTTATTTTATGTAAAAACTCTTTTAAAGACATCATAGTGAAAAAACCGACATTGAAGGCGCAAATAAAAAAGTTTGTGATATTGAGCATTCAAACCACTGTGCGCTGCTTTGACGTTGATGTAGCATCATGCGTGGAAAATTGTGAACTTCGTTATAGAAAAATTGTTGTTTCATAGTGTGAATGTCATTGCTCACCAAATATGTTGTGTGTATCTGATAGCATTTTTTCACAGCTTTCAGATGGTGACAGAATCAATCGGTGGATGCAAACATAGTTAAAAATACGTTTTTCTGATAAAACCCAAGATGGCCGCCAAAAAGTTTCCATTCCTAATTAAAGCCCTATCCTTCCTCTTCGTAATAACGTGTTGTTTTCAGGAGGGTTTCATGTGAAATTTCAAAGATTTAACATGATAAATATTTCAAGAATTGCTAGATTCTACTGTTTTGAAAATTGTCAATTTGAGCTAAGGATCGTGGCAATCTAATTTTTTTATCAGTTTCGACCAATCAAGCGGTTATTTTTAAATATTTAAAGACCATGTGTCCATGGCGGCCTGGTTTCAACGAGAAATACTCCTCTACAGAGTATGCCGTGGTTCGTTAGTTTGTTTTGGTCTCCAAAATCAACGAAATCATACATTAGATTTCAAAATAACACCATTTGACTTTGGCATCACTAAATGTTCGTACTTGTTGCCAAGATCGAACGGGTAGTGTATTGCCATTTTCGCAATTAAGAAATAAACATTCACACAAATTCTTGTTGATTGTAGTTTGCGTAATAAATTTAATTTTTGCGTTTACAAAACGTTAAGGATGTTCAGTTGCTCAATGGCAAATTGAGGACCGAAGTGTATTGTATTGTATCTGTTCATCCATGGCAATACACCCAGTGCCACAGTATGGGGAACACCTCTGCAATTGCATTTTCCCACTCGCTCATCCTGAAAACGTAACACTGATTAATGGTTATCCGATCGCGTATATGATCCATATGTAAATGTACATTGCCAATTAATGTAATAGCCAGCATAAATTGCCAGATTGCGGTCACCATGCCAATCAGCTGTTTATGCGCTATTTACCAAACCTCTGAACCGCGATGCCATCAGATACCATTTTCAATCCCTAGCCGCGGCCCCACTTTGCCAGTGCCCAGCTAACAGAAATCCATCGGCGGCAGCAGCAGCAGGTTCGATCTATTCAATAGCTCAAGCGGCGCGTAGGCTCATAAACTATAACAAATGGTCGGTGGGGTCTGTGTGGCACTCCGAAGGTTCCTTCATGTACCTATAGCCTCTCTAGGAGTTCCTGGCGAAAAATTGAGATATGAACCAAGGCAGATATCAATCTCCCCGAAGCGATTTGCCGACTCGCGTCTCGCGGAAACTCAATCGTCGTCGGCGTCGATTTTCTGTCGTGCTTTGTCTCAAAGCACCCGCAATGGATCGCGCCCCAGCGGGCGTCCCGAGAAGCTTTGTGTGTTGACGATTCAATTTGAATAATTTACTCCGATTAATGCAAACATAATTGACAGCTTGCACGCTGAGACACGCTCGGGTTATTAATTATCACCCCCGGTCGACCCTGACGGATGCGTACACGTACACGAAATAAGTGTGCCCGCTCCACCGTCGAGGACCCCCTGAGATGTAATGGAGATGACCGAGAGGATCCGCTTCGAGAATCTGATCCCACAGAAACCAAACTCAGTACCGGCTCGCGGCTATCATCTAGGTTCAAGTATATTAAATTTGATTGATCTTTGACGATTGAATGAGATCGAGAGATCCGTGATTTGGAAATCGATATGATTTACGACGGAAAATCAATAAAAGAGCAAACGGCTTCGTCCGCAGGCCCCCCCTCGTGGGTTTCGGATTCAGGCAGGTTCTTTAGTCTTGGAGGATCTGCTGCTGTGATGGGCGGTGAGGCAGGTGCGGTACATTTTGTTAAGGTCGAAGGTCTTTTACAAATGCACAGGTTGCATAACGCGAGCAGGCGGAAAACAATGAAATTGTTGCGCATACAGCGATTTGAAATAGGCTAAGCTTGCCGTCAAATGGGGTGATGAACTCGGTGGTTGGTGCTTCCCCCACAAAAGGATGGTATGCAGTCCATAACTCAGTCTTGAAAGCGAACAATTGGAAAAATGAAGAAGAGTTAAATAAAATACATAATCTGTGGAAAATCTCCAACATAACTTCCATATAATCTCATAATTGGAAATCGCATCACAAAATCACATGAACCTTATGTGTCCAATTAAATCTATATGATTACTCACATAGAATTTATTGCGTTATGTGGTAATCAGATAAAAATAATTATTCTTGTTATTATGTGCGTTCCCAATAGAAACTAAATGAAAATTCTTATACGTCGCCTTTTTGTCACACCGCAGCAGCATACACCGCAGAGAACGTTTATCAACTGCATACCTCCCTTAGCAAATATTGCAACAAAATTTGTCGATACAGAATTATTAGGTATAGGTAGGTACCTTACATACATACCGGCAAAAACAGACATAAACCCCGAGGAAGGAGGGAAAAACGTTTTCTATACGTTCAAATTTATTGTTTTCTCTCGCTCGCCCGAATCAGTTCCATTATTCAAGGCAGTGCACCGCCACCGCGCCGCCCGCAGCCCTGTGCTTGTGTGTTCTACCGAAAGCAACGAAAACAAAAATCCCCCATAGAAAAACGACGACTCAGCCCACAAGAAGCGCGCAACTTTGCCCTCAGAGCTTTCCACACAACTCGAATTTTCGCCAGCGGCATCCACGATTTTCTTCCTCTGAATGGGGGGTGCGCGCGCTTTTTGTTTTATTATTATGAAGGCTCAATAAATTCTGGGAGATTTGCTGGGTAATTTTTCTCCCTGTTTGCAATCCAAATCGAAGGCGTTGAAAGCTTATGGGTCTCGAATGGGCGCGAAAGTGTTACTAAATGCAAATCTCTGGCGGTGGAGTTGGAGCGATTTACTTTGTGGCTGCGGTGAGCGATTTGTTTTCTGTGGAGCCTTGAAGCGGTTTGTACTCCTCCTGCTGAGGGAAAGCCTACGACTAGTGTAGATACAGACCAGCAGTGAGAGGGGTCTCCTATGAAGCAACATAGGAAGTGTTTGATTGTACACTGCAAAATTGTACAATGCTAATTGTGATTGGGAGATTGATTCAATGGATGTTACGGGGGAAGTTCACTTTTCCTATGGCTCGGACCAGTTTCACGAACTGGTTCCACTCCCCAACGAGGGCGGTTCACTTGTTTGCTTTGTTTTGTATGAATTTGTGTCGGATGAGGAAAACATGTTCATGATGGTAAGGTGAATCGCAGTGGAAACCTTTTTTCACATTAATCTCATTATTCCCTCGAAATTTCAAGTGCACAAATATCAAATTCACAACACATACAACAATGAAACTGAATGGTCCATGTGTGCTGCAGTGCAGCAAAGAAGAGGTTCCAATTTCATAAGCGATATCGCAACAGTGTCCAAAAAGGTGTTGCTCTTAAAAATCTTGAAGTGATAGGGCATATCAGCCATCATGACGGCCATTTTTCGACTCTTCTAGTAATCACCTTAATATAAACTTGTGTGTCAATTTATTTTCCTTACACAATTGTTCACAAGCTTGTATGCTATAATGTCGATTAACGTGATAGTTCGTGTTAATATACATGGAATATCATGTAGAATGTTGTGAAAACTAGCGTTAATTGCGAGTATGTTCTAAATCGAAGAAATTAACGTCAATTTTTCGAACTGAGTGCCTGAACACTTTTAAGTTTGAATCTTGCTAATCTCCATGTCGCACAGTGAGTTTAATGTATGGACAAGAATGGAGGTTTTAATCAGTGTACAGCGGAAAGTTGCTAGTGTTGATGAGAACTGCTATTTTCATAAATGACGAACATCATATAAGTAATCGTAAAAATGTATTCCACGAAAATAGATCAAACCCATGGTGTAATTGAAAAGAAAATCATGGCATAACATACAAATTTTATAAAGCAATGACCCGATTTTGTCAACCCCTCCACGCATCAGACTTTTATCTTTAAGTAACCTTAATTCAAATATACTTTCTAGTGCTTTCCCGCTTTTGTCAGCTCCCAATTTTGTCTACCTTCGATGTTGTTAGCATTTTTCCCGATTATGTCAGCCGGCAGATTTCACTAAATTTTTCAGTTTTTATAAATGAATTCTCAAATTTTTGAATTCTAAATGAGTTTATTCTTACCCTTCGTTGAAATATGATTGTTAAAGGAATACCCCTACTTCCATTGGCATACGTAGTAAAGTGAACAATTGACGATTTAAAGTGCTTATTCATTCAAATATCAATAAATTCAACGCACAGGTCTTTCAACCAATGTACTTTTTACATTTTATTTCAAATACATTATTTTAATTTTAATGATTCCATTTAAAAGGTCAATTTTTTATTTTATTCCCTGTTCCCCTACTAAGAATTGTAAGTATTAAATTTCTGTTTGCTGGACAAATCATTTTTACCATGGAAAACCTATATTTCTTATATTTGTGATTGTAATAAAAAATCATTGCTTCATTGTCAACAACATTAATTACAAGAAAATAAAAAAAGACCATTACATATTAAAAAATGCTTGATACATAACACTTTTGATTGACAGCCCAATCAATATTCATCAGCTTTTGATCTGACCGATTTTTTATTTTTTTTTTTTATTTCTTATTTATTTATTTATTTAATATTTAAAATTTGTTGAACCTCTTAACGGAATCCCTTTATGAAGAGCTTTGAGTGTGTTGGTTTATTTCCTTTAAATTCCGTTATGATTGCTTATCTTTTGACAGATACGCGTATTTCGTCTGCTACTTGCAGACTTCATCAGTGCCAAGTACTCAACACCACTGAAGACGACGAGGCTCGGTAGCTCAGTGGTTACCGTTTCTGCTTACTGAGTCGGGAGTTCAATCCCAGGCCCGTCCCCTTCCTTGCAATTTTTCACTTTGCCTTATTCTATACCCACTAGATTTTAATGAAAAACAAATTCTTCTTTAACACCGATCGCATCACTTACCACAGTGTGGGTCCTGATCTAAAAATAGAAATTGGATGAGTGCGCGCGCGTGTGTGTGTGTGTTTGTGTATTGTAATCGCTCTACCAAAAACGATCCCTGCGTGTGCGTGCAACCTTTCCCCCACATCCAACATCCCAGTGATTTCTCGTGGAAGCGCAGAGGATTTCTCGGTTTCCTTCACAGCGAGTACCACGTCAACACATTCCTTCCCATTCCCTAGTTGACCTGCATTCGGACACGGCCGGCGCTGGTATTGCTAAATATTAGATCTCCAGTTCTTACACATTGAAGATGAATGTTAGTCCCAAACATCATCTGTTGGTTCTCTGTGTAATTGCAGCTGATCTGGTAATAACAGAGCAGCAACCGTGGGCGGTCAATCTGATTTATATTTATTTTTAAGTACTCTACACCACTGAAGAATCCATCTTTTATCTACGAGTTAAATACTAATTTAATTTAATTATTCATTTTTTTTATTTTTTTTTTTTATTCATTCATTTATTTATTTATTTATGTTCAATGTGATGATCTATCTAACATTTTTATGTAAAGATCAATCAACGTTGGACTAAACCTCATAGTCCACGGCAGCCGATACGACGGCTTAGCTAATGACCACTACTACTTGACAAATTCTCTCTATGAATGTACTTTGGACAACATAAATTCAGTAACAATCGAAGAAATAACTGAAATTGAGCAAAATACGAGGGATCAGAGTAATTCAGAATTGTGGCATACTACCAGAAAATCAAGAATTACTGCGTCTTCTATAAAGAATATTTTCACTTCCATTGACACAAGCATATCTAAAGGAATCCCTTGCAGCAGCAATCCTGGGAAAGCTAATTTTAGAAAGACAAACCTTACTAATATCCCTCAAATAAAATGGGGTCAAGAAAATGAAGCTAAAGCTTTCGATTGTTTCATCAAAATGTACCATGGCACACGAAAATTTCGAAGGTGTGGAATCTTCATTGATACTGTACGAATTTCCTTGCGGCTTCGCCAGATGGGATTTGCTGCTGCCATCGTGAAATCATTGAGATCAAATGCCCATATTCCATAAGGTATGATGATCCAATCAAAGCGACTTGTTTGAATCATGATCATCAACTAAAAAAAAGCCACCAATATTATTACCTAACCCAATTTCAATTGTATGTGGTAAAAGCTGAAGTATGCCATTTTGTCATCTTTACAACTAAAGGAATACACCATGAAAACATCCCGAGCGATAAGCAATTCGTTGAATCTTTGATGCCAAAACTTGATGACTTCTACAAGTACGTTTTTTGTAAGGAATAGGGAAAATGACGACTTCGGCATGACAGACTATTTTCGGCAACCCAAATTGAAACGCTAATTTCACTGGATTTTCTTACGAAAACACTTCCCTGAATGCATTCAAACGATTCTTTAGGCTTTCAGCTTCAATTTGATTATATTTTTACCACTGAGAAAAATCAATCTAGCAGGGTTTTCTTGAAATGAAACACACGCACTACAAAATGTTCCTGATTTCGAGTTGCCGATGAAAGCACAGTTGTTTAACACGCAGCTCAAATAGAAAGGTTGCCGAATAAAAAGATGTTGCCAACAATAGTCGCTCTCACTAGAGAAGTTTGGAGCGTTTCAGAACAGTTTTTGACAATTATTTCGACTGAAATTGTTACAGCAGCTGACAGCAAAAGATTGTAAACAAACCAATACTGCATATGTGTGCATGCCGGTGCCGGTGGTGTAGTGGTAAGCGTGACTGCTTCCTAGCACCCCAATGGGTCTGAGTTCAATCCCAGCCGAGGTCGGTGAGATTTTTCTGAGGCATAAAAATCTCTGGTCACGTCTTCCTTCGGAAGGGAAGTAAAGCCGTTGGTCCCGGCCCATATCTGTTGAATGGGTGCGATATCCTACGCAGGTGTGGAAGCTGCCTTCCTGCACATTCGATTGCCGTCAATGGATGGTAATCGATGTCCGTCGGTGATTGGCACTAGATTGCGGAACAGAGACCGACGTTAAAGAGAGGAAAGAAGATGCATATGTGTGCGTTCCTGAGAGAAAAAGGCTATAGAAAGATGGTCGCTGCTTAGGTTGCCGAGAATACGTAAATTCCCCTACTGCTATGAATTTGGATTTGCTACAACATAATACACAGTTCTGAAGAACCTTACTAGGGAAGATGAGATTGAAGAACAAAGAAAGATACTTAATTTAGTTTATTGAACCACAAATCACGAGCTTACATGTATAAACTTAATGATGGTTTGGTATTTAAGTTTGTGCTTTAATTAATTTATCTGAAAAATAAACAAACAAGCAAAAATATATCGAAGGGACCCAACTATCTTCATGGTTAGGCGGCTAGTATGTTGGTCGTTTTTATCAACTAACTGTTGAGGGATTCCATCCAGAATGAGTTGAAAAAACCTGAAATCGTGCTCGACCATCTTCGATTTGGATGATACTTTGCCCATATTTACAGTATGATAGACCAAGTATTTTCCGCAGGAGAGGAGATCCTTTTGACTCAAGGGTAATTTTTTAAAAGGGCCTATGTGGTTTTGAACACATACTTTAAAAAAAATGTAGTTCGAAAACAGTTGATTGTAGAAAAAAAATTACCAAGAAGGAGTTGTAGGAAACTAATAAGGCTTTATAAAAAAAATATACACGGAATTTTTTTTTCGTTTTTTTACAAAAAAAAATTAAAAATAAACCTCAAAATTCAAATAACAAAAAAAAACGTATTTTTGATTTTTTTTATATTTTTTTAATAAAAACTTGAATAGAAAGCAAAAGTTTTGAAAACAACTCCAGGATGGACAAACTTTTAATAAAAAAGTTTTTCAAAGAGCAACTTTTAAGGCATTTTTGAAACTTTCATTATTTACGGCAAAATGTTCAGTTTGATGTCAGTATATGAATATAAAAATTATTTCAAACGATAGTGCTCATATCGATAAACTTCCTAAATGTAACCGTTTTCAAGATATTTCAAATTTACTTTCATCATAATCAATTTTTCGTAGAAAATATGCCCTTTTCGTAAGTTATACGTGATTGTCCATCAAATATGATAAGTTTTGCAAGATACACATATATTAACCTTCAATTTGTCTTTTGACGATTGAACGATCAGACAACCCGTTTAGAATTTACAGGGGAAATGAAAACACTATTATTTTAAATATAGAAACCAACACAAGTTAAGTTGCACTTATTTTCATTATCAAGCGTAGTTTCATCCTATTTAAGTTGTTAATATTGATGTACCTGTCCATCTTATTATTTTAGGTACATTATAATGTCTTCCATGGCATTCCAAAAGAGCTTCTCTGTTAGAGTAGCTTCAATACCAAAACAATATGTATACCTGAATATCCAAATGGTACCTACGTTTGTATATAAGCATGACCATCCTTTTGAAAACAGACATCACTAAAAAAATCTTTTTGAGTGAACAAGTATAATTTGAATATGAAATTCAAGAAGGTCGAGTGTTGCAAGTCGTTTTCTAATAAACGGTGTTCGTCAAAGCTTCGTAAATTATCCGAAAATTTGATTGAAAAACATAAGTTCCTAGAGTGGAAATTTAATTTGGATAAATCTCTATCAATCTGTGATACGTGTCGCTTGAATTTAAATAGAATCGAACCATGTGCTGAAAATCTGGAACTAGAAGTGCAACCGTCAGTCATGGACATCGCGGAGCCGCAGCCATCTACAACTCGACATGGCCTCGAAGAAATACCATCAACTACGTCAATAACATCAGCATCATCTCAGGATAGTGGAGAGCAACAATTTTCCAGGACGCATAATATTGAGCTATTCAACAAGGGCATAGCTGGTATCAACGTATCACCAATATCGACAAAAAAAATTCCAGAATGTTAACTATTTCCGGAGAAAGTATATGGACATTACCAATGGCATTAAGAAACGCATCTTCGGTTTTCAAGCGGAAGAAGATGACCTCGAGCAACTAAAATTGAAAGCTGCGGAACACAATGAGATGATCGGACAACTGAAGGAGAGATTTGCTGATCCAGGTTCATCGAGAGACGATCAAATAAGGATTCTGACGATTTTGCCGAAATCTTGGTCAACGCAAACGGTAATGGACGAGTTTGAAACACATAAATACATTGTATTGCAAGCTCGATTCTTGGCAAACGGGAAAGGAGTATTGGCCACCCCCAACGAAAGGTTATGACACGGTTTGGATCCCGAAATTAAAAACGAGGTATTGCAGTTCTTCGAAAGCGACCAGATAAGCAGAGCCACGCCAGGACTAAACGATTACGTTTCAGTGAAGAAGGAAGGTAAGAATATTCATATTCAAAAGCGACATTTAGTTTGTACATTGCGAGAAGCTTTTATTAAATTTCAAGAAGTTAGTAAAAATAGCATTGGATTTAGTTCATTTGCAGCACTAAAACCAAAGCATTGCAAATTACTGGGTAGTTCAGGTTCTCACAATATTTGTGTTTGTACCATCCACGAAAATATGAATTTAATGCTTCATTGTCTTAGAAAACATTCATTCGAAAAAGATTTCAACCATTATTTTAAAGAAATATTATGCAGCTCATCATCCAGAACTAAACATTGCTATCTCCGCGAATGCGAACGTTGTCCAGGTCTCTCAGATTTTGAAAGAAGTTTTTCAGAAAAATTCGAGGAACAGGGTATGTCTGAAATATGTTTTGAACAATGGGTTTCAACTGATCGATGTAGTTTAGAGAAACTTGTAAAACCAGTAGATGGGTTTGTTCCTTATTTTTGCGAAAAGTTGATAAACTGGTATCCCATGATTATATTAAAACTCAGCAGTCTAGTTTCTTGAGAAATACAAAAAATACTCTTAAAAATGGAGAAGTTGTCGTAACTTGTGATTTTTCCGAAAATTATTCATTTGTTCTTCAAGATGCTGCTCAAAGCAGTTACTGGAATAATCAACAAGCTACTATTCATCCTTTTTACATTTATTATCCAGAATCAGGTATAATTAAAAATTTAAGTTTGATCGTAATCTCTGAAGTTTTAAAACACGATACAATTGCGGAGCAAGTATTTATTTCAAAATAACTGACATTTTTGCAAACAAAAATACAAGTAAAAAAGCGATTTTTATGTCTGATGAAGCTGCATCCCAATATAAAAATTGCAAAAAATTTGCAAGTCTTTGTAAATTTAAAACGAAGTACAATATTTATGTTGAATGGCACTTTTTTGCAACTTCGCATGGCAAGGGACCATGTGACGCGATTGGTGGCACATTAAAACGAATGGCAAGGAACGCAAGTGTGGCTGTAGAACACGAACATCCAATCACAAGTGCAGCAGAGTTATATGCATGGGCTAACCAGAAGAGTAATGATTATTTAACAAAAATGTCATTTTGTTTTGTGTCACAAAAGGAATACGAACAGGGGGCTGCAGAATGGAAAAGCATTTTTGAAAAGGCCAAAACGATCCCAGGTACAAGAAAATATCACTGTATTGTTCCGATTTCCGAAAATAAAATATCAGCGAAACTATTTTCGAATGACGAAGAACGCACCATTCATAACCTATAAAAACATGCCAATCAAAAGTTCATCAATTAAAAATATATCCAACGAAAAGGTTTATGTACAAATTATTATTATTAAAGACGATCGAAAGTAATAAATATAAGATGCAAATAAAAACGCAGGGGTATTTCATTTATTTATCTTATTTATCTTATAACTTTAAAACCAATTTTCCAATAGTCTATTGGTGCATGTGTAAGTTGAAGGTAAGTACATGCATATCTTGCAAAACTTATCATATTTGATGGACAATCACGTATAACTTACGAAAAGGGCATATTTTCTACGAAAAATTGATTATGATGAAAGTAAATTTGAAATATCTCGAAAACGATTACATTTAGGAAGTTTATCGATATGGGCACTATCGTTTTAAATGATTTTTATAATCATATACTGACATCAAACTAAACATTTTGACGTAAATAATGAAAGTTTCAAAAATGCCTTAAAAGTTGCTCTTAGAAAAACTTTTTTATTAAAAGTTTGTCCATCCTGGAGTTGTTTTCAAAACTTCTGCTTTCTATTCAAGTTTTTATTAAATAAATATTAAAAAAATCAAAAATACGTTTTTTTTTTTTGTTATTTGAATTTTGAGGTTTATTTTTAATTTTTTTTTTGTAAAAAAACGAAAAAAAATTTCCGTGTATATATTTTTTATAAAGCCTTATTAGTTTCCTACAACTCCTTCTTAGTAAATTTTTTTCTACAATCAACTGTTTTCGAACTACATTTTTTTTTAAAGTATGTGTTCAAAACCACATAGGCCCTTTTCAAAAATTACCCTTGGGTCAAAAGGGTCTCCTCTCCTGCGGAAAATACTTGGTCTATCATACTGAAAATATGGGCAAAGTATCATCCAAATCGAAGATGGTCGAGCACGATTTCAGGTTTTTTTCAGCTCATTCTGGATGGAATCCCTCATGTAGCTTGCCGGGTAAAGCAGGTGCATAAGAACGCCTATCAATGGTTGTTGGGTTCTACCCTGACCGGCGATTTGCGACCTCTGTGCACCTGAACTCCGATTCTTACCTCCACGCGGTGCCCGGTGGGATTGCTGGCGGTGATATTTGCCGTCAGTAATGCGAACAAGAACGGGGGATCATCGTTGTCGCCAAAGCACTACTGCCAATACATCGGTAGTGCCCGTGATGACGATGACAGAGCAATAAGGTTATAGCCAACTCTCTAAGTAGCCTGTGATTATCGCTACCTGGGGATGCTAACCGGCTCGGTCTGGTTACGACTTGGCCGTCCTGAATGAACTATTTCCACCTTCTCAAGGTGGTTTGTTTAAAAGGACGTTAATAAATGGAAGCACAACCCTCATGTAGCTTGTTGCTCTGCTGGGGATTTTGGTTTCTGGATTGGTATTTTGGTGTAATCCAGAATAACCGTGAATAAATCTTCTGCATCTACTCGCAGTTTCCAAAAAAACGACACGATTTAATTTATCGTGCATCAAATCAGTCCAATATCGGAATATTGCAGACACAGTGATATGATGAATTTTAAAAAGAATTGCTAAAAAAGTGTAATCAAAATTGTGCCCGAATTTCATCAAAATTAATAGCAGTTGATTCTTCAGAGACAATGTTTTATTAGGCCAACTATCTTCTGACTGGTCACTGATGACGAACTGGTGAATAAAAATTTATTTTATTTTACTGTGTATAGCCCCAATGATGATTTAAGTAGCTTATATAGGTAAGTCAAAAAATAAAAACTAAGAATAAAATACATACATAAAACACACAATCATTCACGGTTAACTGTGCCAGAAAAGAACGATGAGAAGTATCGTCGTAGCAGCTGTCGAGGCATATGGAAATCTAAGATGCCCGAGACTCGATTGAACACTCGTTGCAGCCCACCTATTGCACCGTTCATGCCATAGTTTGTGCGCTGAAGTGGCAATCTCAGCATAACGTTGTTACGTAGCGCACGGGGTTGGACGTTAATGTTGACTTGCCCCAAGATTGCACTGCAATCAATTCTACCTTGTAAAGTGTCCGCAATGAACAGGGCCCTAGAGGTGTCTCTTCTAGTTCGGAGAGGCTCCAGATCAATCAGCTGGCAACGACTTTCATAGCTGGGCAGATGAAATGGGTCTCTCCAAGGCGGCTTCCGCAGAGCGAATCGAAAAAAAACGGCGTTGAACGGACTCAACTCTCTCAGCACCATTGTTGTAGTTTGGACTCCAGACCACAGAACAATATTCCAGAATGGATCGCACCAAGGAACAGTACAGTGACTTCAAACAGTAGATATCAGAGAAATTCTTTGCTACCTTGAAGATAAATCTCAATGTCCTAGACGCCTTGTCGACAACGTACGAGATGTGCTGCTTGTACGTAAGTTGAGAATCCAGAATAACACCCAGATCTTTCACATGGTTGACACGGTCGATTACAGTACCGATAAGTTTGTATTCAAATGTTATTGGTTCTTTCTTCCGAGTAAAAGTGATCACTGAACACTTAGTGGGGATAACCACCATTCGGTTCAAATTACACCAGCTGGCAAAGGCTTCGAACTGACGTTGAAGGAAGTGACAGTCATCAATCGAGCGGATTCGTAGGTAGATTTTAAGATCATCTGCATACGATAGTCGTGGGTCTTCGATGACCAAGTTCACGTCATTGAAGTAGAGTAAGAAAATCAAAGGTCCCAGGTGACTTCCTTGAGGTATTCCGGACGTAGCTAGATAGATATTGGACCGGTTGTCACCAATGGCAACTATCAGTTGCCGATCAGTGAGATATGAACGAAACCATCGCAAGAGGTTGCCGCTGACCCCAAGTCTATGCAACTTGGCAATCGCGATGGCATGGTTTAGCTTATCGAAGGCAGCTGACAAGTCGGTGTATATGACGTCTGTTTGAGTCCTCTCTGCCATGCTTTCCGTAAGATACGATGTCAAACACAGCAGATTTGTGGAAGTAGAACGACCGGAAGTGAAGCCGAGTTGATCACAACTTAGAAACTGCTTACAATGAGAGAGTAGAGGTTCCATGATAACTAACTCGAATAACTTCGAAACTGCACTCAACGACGTAATTCCACGATAATTGTCCACATCCCGTTTGCTGCCCTTTTTGTGGATAGGAAACATATGTGCGAATTTCCAACAAGATGGAAATGTACCACTCGAGATGGACAATCGAAATAGGTGAAGCATGGGCATCAGCAAGCTGGCGATATGCTTTTTCAGGAATACGGATGGAACGCCATCGGGTCCAGGATTAAAGGACGACTTGAGTTGTGATGCGGCAGTGGAAATCATCTCGACGTTGACATCCATCGCACCCAGTGTTTGACCGTACAGTGGAACATTACTAGCTGCTAGGGTAACGTGTTCGTCAGGGAGGATGAGAAATTTTACGGTGAACTCTTTTCGGAACGTGCCTGTCAATGACATAAGCCAAGACATGTGAAAATGTTTGCGCAGCGGTTTCAACATTATCAGGATCGAGGATGCTCTCCCAATCTATACTAGATAGCACGTTGACGATACTACGGTGATCGGCTTTCCGGAAATCGTATGACACGGTCGTGGGAATGTCGTCAAAGACCCGATCGTTATTGTCAGCAACAGTGACAACCAAGGGAGGGTGATGATGTACTTGGTTTACTAGTGGAGAAGGTGCCGTGGAGATGAAAGGAGCGGTGTCCTGAACGCTAACGAAGCAGAGGTCCAGGCTAGGGTTGTTTTCGTTGACTACGTGGTTTGTTTGAGATAGTGTTGCTGTACTGTAGCAGTCGAGAAGGCTTCTTCTGCGTGTGGTCCGTTAGGTATTTAATATCATCATTACTAATTTCTTCGTTCAGCGTCAATGATAGTCCACCGTAGGTGTAGGTGCACTGTTTTGGGATAATAAACAATTGTCGATTGGTGTTTCCACAGTTATGCCACTGGAATAAGTAGGCATACTTTAAAGTGATATATAATGGACATGGTGAAAAACGAACCTTTTTGGAAATGAAGTATTATCAAGCTCCTCAGATTTTCGTCTGGAGCCTCTATCTCAACTTCCATCTCCCCAGCTACATCAATAGAAGCAACGGTAATATCATCGAATACATATTTGGTATTGAAATTTCTATTTGATTTTTCGTTTGAAGCTTCAGTCGGGGCTTCAGTATAAACTTCCACCACCCCTAATGCATCGTTCGAATCATCGAATACATGTTTGTCGGATTTCTGGTTCGAATATGTAATATATTGAAATCTATTGGCATTCGGTTCATCTATGATGACGTCTAAATGCGAGTCACCAAGGGGATCGTATACCTCAGTAGAAGCGCCGTCCAATGTATGCGATAAAATGACTGTAGAAACGGATGCATGAAATGGTAAATTATTATCAATTATTAAATCCATCAGTGATTATTTCTTCCTCTCAATTTCATTATATTCATTCGATTTCTTGGGCTTTCTTCCTGGAAGATTGATATCTGGAACCGCGTTATATTTTAACGTCATCGACTCTCAATGAAATAGATAGAAAATACAATTATAATGTTAATAGTGTTACACAAGGAACCAAATGCAGCTTACCTCTGTGCTGGTTTTCCGAAAAAATGATCAGAGCAAACACGTGCCGCGGAGTGTTTGAACTTCCCACCGATCTTTAAGCGTAACAGCCATTTCCGGAGTCGATAGTTATCTTTGGTTAAACGGTGTAATGAAACATAAGCGTTTTTTGAATGTGTACTATGACACCCGAAAACACAGCAGTTAGTTGGCATTCTAGTTGATAATCACAAAAACTTTCACAATATGTTATTTGCGTTCCAAATAAAGGGTGTCCACGATGAAATTGCCACACACAAAATTGATTCGCAAAATTCGAGTTTTCATCCGATTGCCATCAAATTTTCAGGGATTGAGAAATAACTATTAAACTTCATTTTACCATTTTACTCGTATTTTATTTACAGTCCATACGCAAATGCCCGCACCTTGGCCTTAACCCCGGCCATAAGATTCTGCACAACCTGTGAATCAACCGTTTTTTGCATGTAAACCCATACTTTCTTCAGTTCCTCGACTGTCTTCACTACCTTAGGTCGTTTAAGAAAGTGCTGCTTCATAATCGCCCAGTACTTCTCGATGGGGCGGAGCTCCGGAGTGTTGGGAGGGTTGAACATTTTCGGCACGAAATTGACCTTATTGTCCGCATACCACTTCAGCACGTCCTTGGAGTAGTGGCATGAGACCAAATCCGGCCAGAAGATTGTTGGGACGTTGTGGGCCTTCAGGAGAGGAAGCAGCCGCTTCTGGAGGCACTCTTTTATGTACACCTGTCCGTTCATCGTGTCCTGGGTCACGAAAGGTGCACTCCGCTTCCCGCACGTGCAGATGGCTTGCCAAACCAGGAATTTCTTCGCAAATTTGGACATCTTCTGAGTGCGGACATGCTCCGGAACGCTGAACTTATCCTTGGCCGTGAAAAATAGGTTGCCGGGGATCTGTTTGAAGTCGGCCTTCACATATGTTTCGTCGTCCATGATGCAGCATTCAACTTTCGTCAGCATGTTGAGGTACAACTTCCTGGCACGGGTTTTGGCGGACTTGTTCTGCTTCTCGTCGCGATTAGGGGCCTTTTGTACCTTGAACGTTCGAAGCCCAGCCTTCTGGACAAAACTTCGGCTTAGGTGCAGCTTCTTAGCCACATCCCTAACGGAGGCGTTCGGATTTCGGTTGAAGGCCCCAACTACGCGGTTGTGATTTTTGGTGTTGTACGGAATACTTTTTCCTTCACTTCTGGGCTTCCGATCGGTGGTCAACCGTTCCTCGAACCGCATTATCACTCGCGACACCGTGGAATTCACGATTCCCAACGTTTTAGCGATGGAACGATGCGAGAGATCCTTGTTCTCGTGATGAATGCGCAAGATTTTATCACGCACGAGCTGTTCTTTCGACTCCATTTCCGCGAGTTTTGTTCACAGGACTTTAAAACTTGCAGGATGTAAATAATGCACTATGAACTAAATCCACCCAAATTTTCATTAAATTCTACCCAACGGTTAAAAAGTTAGAGCAATTTCATAGTGTGGCAATTTCATCGTGGACGCCCTTTAAGCACTCGCGGGGAAATGGATAATCCAGCAGTAGCTGACGACACAAGAAACTTTATTTAAAAAAAAATGTAAACATAAAGATGAATGAAAAGGTCAAAGCAGTATCGTACCTTTAACCGGACAGAAGCAAATTTAAATTTTAAGAAATGTGTCCCAAAGCTTTTTTTAACAGCTCGATCATCAAAATTTTGCAACAAGGAGTGATCATGGATGGATACTCTTTTACTTTCTGCAAAAAAATCAAATAAAAACTGGTCATAGTCATATATATTACAAAACATACAAGTCTCTAAAATATGGTGCAGTTACTGTAGGCGTGTTTATGATGACTGCACTGCCCTTTGGTAGCGGCTAACTCAAACCAGTATATTATAATTTCCAACAGGTGTCGCAACCGTAGCAACCGTTGCGACACCTGATGTAAAATGAGTGCAAAAGCTTGACAAAATAGTCAATTACGGCCGTAAGAAAAAGAAATACTTAGGTGATGAAATATTATCCTTAATGACACCACCTTTATTCACAGGTTGTTTAAAATATTTGCCTAGACGTGCCTGGAAGATTTGAAGGCAAGGCAAGGCTCATGGAGTTGGCTACATGTTTTGATATGTTGTGGATTGGTTTGACATTAAAAAGTAAAAAATAGAGTTAATTTGTACTCTGATGAATATGGGCCTTTTTTTTAATTTATAAGTTTTCCGATATTTTTTTAATAATTTGACTAAACAAATACAAACAAAAATCCTGAAAAAAACTGTATAATCAATGCTGAGTTTTCAGCGCAATGTCCAAAATCTTCTCAGATAAAAACTGCTGGAATTTCAGCAAACACTTGCAAATTTAAAGCTCAAAAATATCTAGGAAAATTATTCTTACCTTCCTCCGTAAGACAAAGAAAATCCAATCAATGCATTTAGACGGAATTGAAACTCGTATGACGAAATTAGAATCAAGAAGCAATGTTAGATTATTAACAATATCTCTACAATTTAAGACTCTTTATCAAACCCAACGGTACGCATGAAAAGGTAAATACATTTAGAAGTCATCTTTAGCAGAAAAATTCCATTTGTTTGTTCCAATCCTGTTTTAAAAAGAGTGTTAAAGCACGGGCTGTGTTGTGACAAGTGTTAACTTTAATTTTATCGTTAAAGGAGTTCCATATGATAAACGGTAAAGAAACATCGATAGGTCTAGTACTCTTTCAAGCCAAATAAGAAGATGAACTGATTGTTTTTGTTTGTCAAAAGTTAGTCTTTCGATCTCACCGTTCAGTGAGTGCAATTACAGTCATTCACCTTTCACTCAAGGGAGCAGTGAGAAAAGAACTTAAGCATAATGACTACTTTCCAGTATAAAGATGATTTATGTACGACGGATTTTTCGCCCATGGTGTCAGGCCCTGTTGGAAGATACACAGCACGCAAGAGCGATCCTTGAAGATTATCATCAGATCAGATCTACAGCAAGGCTAATGGATCGATTTACTCTGGGCCTGGGTGCCTGCCAAAAATCGGTTCGAAGCGAAAGTGTCAGCGTGCTTGACCACGGCGTAATTCCAGTCGATTTTTCACAGATCAGTCTTATTAATTCGTCTGACATAGATCGCTATAATTTGGAGTTTTCAGTGACCGTATCTTGTATCAATTCGAATTAATCTTGTTCGGCACTTTGGTTGTCTTCAGTTAATCTTGGCCAGGCTGCAGGAGATTCAGTGCAGCAATTACTAGATACCGAGAGAGGTCTTATCTCTTCTGTCATTAAATGCTGCACAACTTGTAATGGAAGGCATTACTTAACCCACGGAATGTGTCGTGTACGAGAATTCGCGAGGATAAAGACGTCATAAAGCACAAACGAAACGGCAAAAATGTTTGCGAAATCTGAAATGGTGGTAAAATATCTTACTCGGGATTAACGCACAGCAATTAATCACCGGCGAACTTCGCCCTTGCCAAGGAAGTTGCTGCACAGGCCACAACCGCCGTAAATAAAAGGCGAAACAATAACCGAAAAGAAGCATAAATTGGTCGTTTTTTCATGCTTCTCCCTGAAGAAAAGCACGTACCTACCTACGTCCATACACAGCATTTCACAGATGCACATGAACATCCAAGTCCTCCAGTATACGGTAACGTGCGCAGTAAAATTTTACGGCCCATCATTTACTTTCCGTTATGGTTCAGTTAGCATAATCAAATTATCGGTTTTGTAGAATTAATTTTTAAAAACTGCGCGTCTCTGCGTGAGCTTCACTTAGGACCTTCCTTCAGTTCGGCTCCTATATAGAGCCATAAAGTGCGTCGTTGTCGTCGTCGTCGTCTCGAGGGATGCGTCGTTTGTTGCTGCTTGTAGGTACTTTAATTTCTGGAGGCCAAATTTCCGCAGATTTCACCAAAGGATGCCCCATCAGAACCAGCATCGCGCCAGTAACAATAACCCGTTTATTCATTTATTTATAACCGTAATTTCCACGACATGAATTAATCGCTGCAATCCGAAATCATACGCAAACTGGACGCGAAACGGACGGGGCACAACAGGCGCATGAGCAGAAATTCGCGAGCCGAATATTTGCTCGCACTCGCACCGATTCAAAGGCAAGAAACGATTTCAAAACAGAACGAAATAAACCGAATTGCAGTAGCGATGTTTAACAAAAGAGTGGAACCTTATAAATGCCTGCGCAGTGGTTGTAAATTTGAATTGTTCGAAAATCGCCCATCGGAATCCATGGGACCGAAGCGCGTGCTTTTCGGCACTCGGCTTATAATAAATTTGACACGCAAATCAAACGATTAAATCTCAATTTCTTTCGCGTCCTGGCCGGAGCCCTAAGGGTGGATGGAGGTGGATATTGTTTTCGACGACAGCATCCACCGAAAGGGCGGGAATTTATTGGACATTGTGTGCCACCTTCTTCGTGTTGTGAAATTTTAATTTTATTGCCCGTATTTTGTTTCATCGAATTCATTGGAAATGAAAATCAGTTTTTTTCTGAAGAGAGTGTGAGAATTTGATGCATTCCGAGAGAAACGTTTCCGTTGGACTTTTGGTGGAGGAGTCGAATGAGATGGGAAAATTGAATGGATATGCATCCATGTAAAATAATACAATAAGTTCAGTTACATTGCAAAAGGGTACAACTTGTTTAATTCCGTTGTTTACTTTTTTACTTTTCCTGGTCCTACGTACAACATATCCAAGAAATTGAAAGACATTTGACGGAGGGCCATCGTGCACAACTCTGTCGAGATACCATTTAAATGATCTTTATTTCTTGTGATTGTGTGGTTTACATGTATGAATTTTCAAGTGACACAGATGCGTCTTTTCAACTTTAGTACATTTGAGATTTTAATTATTATTTACAGTTCCTAGTCCTATCAGGCCTATTTTAAAGTATGACCACCTTGGTGGGATTGGTTTGATTTGAATTGGAAAAAGGAGACTACTTATAACTACTATTTACAACTACAACTAACCTACAACTACTATGTACACCTAACCTACTATATACAAATTGCTTATCAAAGCATGTTCTGATAAATTACATTTTTGTGCAAATTTAGTCTTAATTTCGTTAATTTTGGAATCTATTTTGGCAATGCCTGCCTCTTCATGTAAATTTGTTATTCTAGTGTCGAAAGGACGATCAAGAACCATCCTCAGCACTCTATTCTGAGCGACCTGGATTTTGTTCCTGTGAGTCATGCACATGATTCCCACACCGGAGCTGCGTAGAGGATCTCAGGTGCTATGATTTGTTTGTAGACGGCCAGTTTGTTCACCCTTGAGAGGCGGGATCTGCGGCAAATCAGCGGATACAGACACCTAACCAAGGCGGAACACTTGACTACGGTTTTCTCCACATGCGAGCGGAATAGGAGCTTTTCGTCAAACAACATCCCGAGATAGGTTACTTCGGCGGACCACTCAACCCTTGTGCCATCCATGATTACAGTACAAGAGGGAGCCGGTTTTAGTTTGGGTGATTGCCGATGGAGGAACATGATTGTTTGTGTTTTGGAAGCATTGATTTTGATTTTCCACGTGGTGGCATAATCAGCAAAGGCGTTAAGGCATCGTTGAAGTTTGTTCGTTATTTCGCGAGGCATCCTTCCTTTGACGGCTATTGCGGTATCATCTGCGAACAGGAAAAACACGCAACCGTCTCCAAGGGGAGGAATGTCGGAAGTGTAAATGCTGTAAAGCAAGGGGCCCAGCAGACTGCCTTGCGGGACTCCTGCTGGGATGGAAAACGTGTCTGAAAGACAACCATTCAACGATACCTTAAACGACCTTTGCTGGAGGTAGCTACGGGTGATTTTAACCAGATGTAATGGAAAGTTGAAGTTACAAAGCTTGTATACAAGCCCATTGTGCCAGACATTATCAAACGCTTTCTCAACGTCTAACAATGCCATGGCTGTGGACTTGGATACAGCTTTGTTACTTCGGATGTTATTCATCACCCGCACTAGCTGGTGATTGGTGGAGTGCCCCTTTCTGAACCCAAACTGTTCCGGAAGGAGAATGTTATTTTCCTCGACAAACTTGAGCAAACGATTGAGAATGAGTTTCTCGAACAATTTGCTCAGCGCTGAAAGGAGGCTGATTGGTCTGTAGCTTGAAGCTAGCGTTGGGTCCTTCCCGGGTTTGCGGATAGGTATGATTTTCGCTGTCTTCCAGATACTTGGAAAGTAGTGCAGTTCCAAGCATCTGTTGAAGACAGCAGCCAGCAGAGAGTGAACCTTCATGCTGAGATTTTTCAACACTAGGTTGAATATTCCGTCAAACCCGGGGGCCTTCATGTTTTTGGTGCATTTCAGCGCTGAGCAAATCTGTTCGACTGTGATTCTATCCTCCGGAGGGATGGCACAAGGGGAGGAATCAAGGTTGAGTACGCATTGCTCAACCTGAACTTCGAGCGGACTTTGGATGTTGGAGCCAAGCAAGTGCGATTTGGCAATATGCTCACCAATCGCATTTGCTTTCTCCTGAGGGGTGATTATGAGCCGATCGTCATCATTTTCATCTTTTAGTGGCGGAATGGGTTTAGGGTGCGTCTTTAAAACCTTGGCAACTTTCCAGAATGGTCTGGAGCGGTCGTCCAGATTCTGGACAAGCCGCCCGAAACTTTCGTTCCGGAGTGAGACCATTCTGGAAGCAATCTCCTTGTTCAGATCGGCCATTTCACGTTTCTTCGCTTGATCTCCAGTCCTCTGAAACTGGCGTCTACGAACATTTCTCAGGCGAATTAAGAGTTGGGTGTGGGAATCAATAGCAATAAACTTACCCCTCACAGGAACTCGTCGGACGCACGTCTCGTCAGCCACGGTTATGGCTTGGTGGAGTCCCTCCAGCGCTCGGTCGATGTCCTCCACGGTGTCAAGCGACGGGTTGTCGATGATGTGCCTGTCTACCACGCGTCCAAACTGGGCCCAGTTTACGTGATGATAGTCCTTGCGCAGGCTTGAAGCAGGAGCCACGTTGCAGCCCAGCTCAGACACCACCGGTTGGTGGTCGGAGCTGAGTTCGTTCAAGGATACCGGCTTGGACAAGCCGATATTTGTCAGGAACAGGTCTAGCGTCGATGGGTTGCCCGCCGGTGAGATGAATGTTGGTTCATCCGAAAACCAAACGGCGTACAGCCCATGCTGTGAGTGGTCGAACAGGAGACGACCGTTCTGGTTCTGCTGATAGTTCCGCCAGGCCTCATGGCGAGCATTCAGATCTCCTCCAACTACGAAGCGGGAACCGGTACGGGTGATGGTGGACAGGTCCTTCTTAAATTTAGCCGCTAGTCCACTGCTGGCGGCACACTGTCGAGGGCAGTAGACGGCGATGAACTGGACGTATCCAGTCGACGACTCCACCTCCACACCAAGGGCCTCGATGATAGAGGTGCGGATATGGGACAGAGTGTGGTATTTTATTCCTTTCTTGACGACGACCGCAACACCACCCCCCCTGGAGCTGGTGCGATCAAGCCGGATAATATTGTGGTCAGGCAACCAGAAGCTGTCGCCGGACTTTAGATGGGTCTCGGTTAGAAGGCCCACGTCGATGCTGTGCTTGCGGAGGAAGTCGGCAAGCTCAATCCTTTTTGCTCTTACGGAGCAAGCATTCCAGGTGACGATAGTTAGCGGTTTAGACGCCATACTGGATGATGAACTTACCGAGCACTTGGATCTGTTCGGGCTTATTGCGGCACTTACGAAGAGCACCGGACATGTTGACGAAAATTTCCATCAGTTCATCCGCTGAGAACAGATCGGGGTTGTTGTTTTGCGTTGTTGGTTGTCTCCAGAATCCAGGGGGATGGAGAGCTTTGGCCAGCAGAATCACCGGAAGCTTCTTGAGGAGGGGCGGGTTGCACCCGCGAATTCGCTTGCCTTTGCTGGGGAGCACGAAGAGGCGGAAAATCCTCCGTCCTGAATGCTGGGGTTTTGTCCTTCTTGCGTCCTGGTTGATTGTTGCTTGACGCCTGCTTTCGGATGCGTTTGAAGTCCTCGCGTTTGGAGCACTGTCTGTCGGAACCTTGATGTGCACCACCACAGTTGGCGCATTTTAACGCCACGGCTCCATCCGCAGGGCAGTTGGAAGTGGCGTGTTCTTGAGCGCAGTTGCTGCAGCGTGGCTTGATGTTGCAGTTGCGGGTACCGTGACCAAAATTGAGGCACCGCTGGCACTGCGTTACGTCACGATGGCCGCCACGGTATGGCTCCCATCGTACGATGATGGAGTAGATCGATCGGATGGCTTGCAGCGCATTGAGAGTCACCGTCCCTTTCTGGAAGTGCACCAGGAAGAGGCAATCCGGGTACGTCTTCACGTTTTCGTCTCTCCTTGTCATTCGGAATACAGCGATTGGGGCTAGCTTGTACCGGTTGATTTCAGCTTCGACCATCTTGGGGTCGAAATTTGGTAGACCCCTGATGACTACCTTGAAGGGCTTCTCACCGGGGATGTCGTGCGTGAAGAATTTCGCCTTGGAATCCTTCAGATATTTCACGGCCACTTCGTACTCCGCTTTTGTTCGCAGCATCACCTTGGTGCCGATCCTGCCGAGCTTAAACTCAGCGGCAACGCCCAGCGATGAGAGATCGCCAATCAGCGTGTTGAGTGGTACTTGCTTCACCACCAGTGGAGGAAGCTTGATTTTCACCGCACTCGGGCCGGCAGAATTCTCGGTTTCGACGGCGTCGCCGAAATCACCGATGTCGCTGGCGTTCGTCGCGGTAACATCGTCGCGTCCGCTCGTACCATCGGACTGTCCTTGGTTCTTCTTCCTCTTTTTCGTCCGCTTCACCGGGACTGGGTTGGTATTTCCAACATCGGTGGGCAGGGTAGCGTACCTATTTGAGGTAGGTACCGAGCTACCCTCACCACTGTTCTTCTTCTCCGCTTGGTCACGAAGTCTGCTCCGAGAGCGCTGTCTTCCCATCACGCTATGCGACCGACACTACTGACGACGCGACGTGCAGTATATCTGCGAACGTTTGTAACAAACTATAGGTTAATCGAACAACTCGACAGAGCGAGCAAAGACCGAACTGTACTGCTTGACGTTCAAGCAGCTAATGTCTGTCGAGATACCCATAATCAGTCGCTCTTAACATAAAGAATGAGAATAGACGGGGCCGCCCCTAACGCGTAGTTTGTAAACGAACAGATTATCGGGTTGGCAAATCATGTTCTCCATCACCGTGCTATGTTTACCTCAGCAGTGTTACCATCTAACTTCCTCACTAAGCTATTTTTGGATTGACAACATTGTCCAGATTACGCCACCCACAAAGACTACAATTGCATGAAGTAAAGCCCAAGTAAACACACCAAGTAAGCGATATGCTGATAGATTTTGCTTTTTTTTTGTCACAAATGGCAACCCTCTCCTCTGAATTTTTCTGTAAAGTACCCGTAGATACGTCAAAGTTGTAAAAGCAGTACATAAATGATGAGGACAAGTGATGTTGCTTTTCAATAATCAAGGAAAAGGGAAAAAAGTGGGCTTAGGAATTAATGCATAAGATGTAGGAAGTAGCATGATGATTGAAGAGCTGGTAGTGACCAATGCTGCCAAAATAGTGATTTACGTGAAATAGTGTAATAAGTGACTAAATAGTGACTTTATAGTTGTAAAAAAGTGACATAATTAAGAGAAAAAAGTAATCGTACTGATGGCTCATCAAATGAATGTTTGATGTTTTAGACTTATTTAATTAACGGGTGTTCAATAAAAAATAAGAATGTTTTCAGTCATATAGCAAGTAAAAAAAAAATTTTTCAACGAATTCAGTATTTTTTTATTAAAAACATAATGTTTATTCTTCAAAAAAATGTCAATAAATATTGGAGAAGGGGCCCTGGTCAGCCGTACGATTCAACTAAGTTGCGATGCTTTCACAAGAGCGCTTGACAGCACTGAAATCTTTCTCATTTTTTATTGAACACCCGTTAGTATCTCATAAACACTTATGTACGATATGAACCTTTAAAGCGAAAGATTCAATAGAAATTTATTTTCAAACTGAATTTATTTTCTTCTACCTGAAAAAAAAAACAAATTAAAATAAATTCAATTAAAAATCTGAGAATCTTTCCAAAGGGACTGAGGAGCATGTCAAGATAATTCCGAGAAGAGTACAAATAAAATTAAATTCGAAGGATAGTTCCAACAAAATTAATTCAATTGAATTTACGAGAAGTATTCTGAGAATATTCTGGCGATGTTTTTAAGGGAATTCTGTGTAGAACGCTTCTCTAAATTCTCTAAAAAAGATCATCATCTATTGTCCCTGAGCTTTACGAACTTCCTAAAGTTTCTCCAGTTTTCCTTACGATCATGGATCTTGTCTAAAATTTTAACTTAAGTCTGGAACGGTCTTGAAGTTGACCATTGGTGTTTTCTGTTAAAAATACATTAAAAAAACCTGAAATGCTGCATCTGGATGTTGAGTGTACAATGGTTGCTATGATGAGTTTTCACCGTTTGCTCTCCAGTTTTCAAAATGACGTCCAAGCAATAGGAGCAGCGTGTCAAAATTTTGCTCGCTCAGCAAGAGAATCCGACGTTCTCACACTCCAAGTTGGCAAAATTGCTGGATGTGGCCAAATCGACCGTGACAAACGTTTTAAAAGTGTTCGAGGAGTGTCTGTTGACCGCCAGGAAGCCTGGAAGCGGTGGCAATCGTAATTCGGACGTGGCAGCGACGACGAAGAAGGTGGCGGTGAAATATAAGCGGAATCCTAACCTCTCCATCCGGGACGTCACAGGCAAGCTCAATGTCTCCCATACTACTGTACAGTGGGCGAAGAAACAAGCCGGGTTTTCGACTTTTAAGAAGGTGAAGGTGACGAACCGAAATTACAAACAATCAAGCGGCGCCGGTGGTGTAGTGGTAAGTGGTACTTCTCATCCCAGCAGGCCTGGGTTCAATCCCAGTCGGCTCCGCCGGGATGTTCTGAGGCATAACATCTCTGATCACACCTTCCTTCGGAAGGGAAGTAAAGCTGTTGGTACCCGGTTCATGAGTTGATGGATCAATAGATAGGATCCAGGTGTAGAAGCTGCTTCCCTGGCGTCGGTAGCATTGGTGCTCAGCACGGAAAACAAGATCGACGGAAAACAAATCAAGGAAAAAAACATCAATCAAGAGATCTACGTCCACGAGTGTCTGGAAAAGCGGCTGCTACCATTCCTAAAGCAACATAATAGACCTATGTTGTTCTGGCCGGACTTGGCGAGCTGCCACTATGAGAAAAAGGCAATCGAGTGGTACGATGCGAACAACGTGGATGTGGTACCCAAAGACCACAACCCTCCCAACAGCCCAGAACTCCGCCCTATCGAACGGTATTGGGCCTTGGTCAGACGGAATCTATGTTTTCAGGTCAAAAGCGACTTGGCCGTTAACGGGTTAAACGTAATAATTCTGGACTGGATTTATCAAGTGTAACAAGATTTTAAGTCCATGGTGCTAATAAAATAAGGCTTGGAGAAATTTTAATGAATCTGAATCGAGATCAAGATGTGGAAAATTTAATGTTTTCCAACTATCCTTATTTAAAAAAATAAGGACCGTGCAAAAATTTCCAAGCTTATGGACTTAAATGAATAAATTTGGAAATAATTTCCAAGGAATTCTAGGGATAATTTCAAAATAATTCACAGGAGCATTCCAAGGGAAGAATTGTTAAGAAAACTTTAAGTGAAACCTGAGAATTCCTTTCAAGTTAGTACTGTTGACCTCCAGATGGAATATAAGCTGAAACGGAAGGAGAATTCCAAGGTAGTTCTGAGTATAATCCCAAGGGAATCCTGAGTAGGATTCAATATAAATTTCCAACAGAATTCTGAGGGGAGAAGATTCTGAGGTAATTGCAAAGAGAGATCGGACTAAGAGATAAGGGAGTTCCCAGACAACCAGAAGTCGTATAACAATGTACAGACAGTGTCGTTAATTGCTACAGTTTAAGTCAAAATCGCATATAAGAATGGCATAAAGGGTGTCCACGATGAAATTGCCACACACAAAATTGATTCGCAAAATTCGAGTTTTCATCCGATTGCCATCAAATTTTCAGGGATTGAGAAATAACTATTAAACTTCATTTTACCATTTTACTCATATTTTATTTACAGTCCATACGCAAATGCCCGCACCTTGGCCTTAACCCCGGCCATAAGATTCTGCACAACCTGTGAATCAACCGTTTTTTGCATGTAAACCCATACTTTCTTCAGTTCCTCGACTGTCTTCACTACCTTAGGTCGTTTAAGAAGGTGCTGCTTCATAATCGCCCAGTACTTCTCGATGGGGCGGAGCTCCGGAGTGTTGGGAGGGTTGAACATTTTCGGCACGAAATTGACCTTATTGTCCGCATACCACTTCAGCACGTCCTTGGAGTAGTGGCATGAGGCCAAATCCGGCCAGAAGATTGTTGGGACGTTGTGGGCCTTCAGGAGAAGAAGCAGCCGCTTCTGGAGGCACTCTTTTATGTACACCTGTCCGTTCATCGTGTCCTGGGTCACGAAAGGTGCACTCCGCTTCCCGCACGTGCAGATGGCTTGCCAAACCAGGAATTTCTTCGCAAATTTGGACATCTTCTGAGTGCGGACATGCTCCGGAACGCTGAACTTATCCTTGGCCGTGAAAAACAGGTAGCCGGGGATCTGTTTGAAGTCGGCCTTCACATATGTTTCGTCGTCCATGATGCAGCATTCAACTTTCGTCAGCATGTTGAGGTACAACTTCCTGGCACGGGTTTTGGCGGACTTGTTCTGCTTCTCGTCGCGATTAGGGGCCTTTTGTACCTTGAACGTTCGAAGCCCAGCCTTAGTTTTGGCCTTCTGGACAAAACTTCGGCTTAGGTGCAGCTTCTTAGCCACATCCCTAACGGAGGCGTTCGGATTTCGGTTGAAGGCCCCAAATACGCGGTTGTGATTTTTGGTGTTGTACGGTATACTTTTTCGTTCACTTCTGGGCTTCCGATCGGTGGTCAACCGTTCCTCGAACCGCTTAATCACTCGCGACACCGTGGAATTCGCGATTCCCAACGTTTTAGCGATGGAACGATGCGAGAGATCCTTGTTCTCGTGATGAATGCGCAAGATTTTATCACGCACGAGCTGTTCTTTCGACTCCATTTCCGCGAGTTTTGATCACAGGACTTTAAAACTTGCAGGATGTAAATAATGCACTATGAACTAAATCCACCCAAATTTTCATTAAATTCTACCCAACGGTTAAAAAGTTAGAGCAATTTCATAGTGTGGCAATTTCATCGTGGACACCCTTTACCTCGCATTATGTTTAAGTTAAATCGTATAGAATGCAAATTTCCGACTTATATGCGACGAATCATTTTTCCGTCGTACTGTATCTCAAATTTAATCGGATTACATCGTAAGACTTTTCAAAATGAATATGTTATTACAGATTTAATCGTATATGATGTTAGATCAACTCGTTTAAAATTTAATTAAAATATGCACGTGGCCACCACTTTTGTACGTATAAGCCATTTTCTTGCATTCTATACGAATTTTTTGTCTGTATATACGTTTGTATATCTCGAAAACAATTTTGAATACACGTGCATTCTGGTTGTCTGGGTTTGGGTTGTAAGGTTAGGTTATCTTTATTAGCAAAACTTTCATCCAGAGGCTGGTTCATCTTTTAACGAATATCGGGAGTTGTAAGGAGAACTCCAAGGTAGTTGTGAGTTGAATTCCAAGAGATTCTCTGCTTGAACGTCAAGCAGTACAGTTCGGTGTTTGCTCGCTCTGTCGAGTTGTTCGATTAACCTATAGTTTGTTACAAACGTTCGCAGATATACTGCACGTCGCGTCGTCAGTAGTGTCGGTCGCATCGCGTGATGGGAAGACAGCGCTCCCGGAGCAGACTTCGTGATCAAGCGGAGAAGAAAAACAGTGGTGAGGGTAGCTCGGTACCTACCTCAAATAGGTACGCTACTCTTCCCACCGATGTTGGGAATACCAACCCAGTCCCGGTGAAGTGGACGAAAAAGAGGAAGAACAATCAAGGACAGTCCGATGGTACGAGCAGACGCGACGATGTTACCGCGACGAACGCCGTCGAAACCGAGAATTCTGCCGGCCCGAGTGCGGTGAAAATCAAGCTTCCTCCACTGGTGGTGAAGCAAGTACCACTCAACACGCTGATTGGCGATCTCTCATCGCTGGGCGTTGCCGCTGAGTTTAAGCTCGGCAGGATCGGCACCAAGGTGATGCTGCGAAAAAAAGCGGAGTACGAAGTGGCCGTGAAATATCTGAAGGATTCCAAGACGAAATTCTTCACGCACGACATCCCCGGTGAGAAGCCCTTCAAGGTAGTCATCAGGGGTCTACCAAACTTCGACCCCAAGATGGTCGAAGCTGAAATCAACCGGTACAAGCTAGCCCCAATCGCTGTATTCCGAATGACAAGGAGAGACGAAAACGTGAAGGTGTACCCGGATTGCCTCTTTCTGGTGCACTTCCAGAAAGGGACGGTGACTCTCAATGCGCTGCAAGCCATCCGATCGATCTACTCCATCATCGTACGATGGGAGCCATACCGTGGCGGCCATCGTGACGTAACGCAGTGCCAGTGGTGTCTCAATTTTGGACACGGTACCCGCAACTGCAACATCAAGCCACGCTGCAGCAACTGTGCTCAAGAACACGCCACTACCAACTGCCCTGCGGATGGAGCCGTGGCGTTAAAATGCGCCAACTGTGGTGGTGCACATCAAGGTTCCGACAGACAGTGCTCCAAACGCGAGGACTTCAAACGCATCCGAAAACAGGTGGCAACTAACAACCAATCAGGACGCAAGAAGGACAAAGTCCCGGCATTTCAGACGGAGGATTTCCCGCCTTTTCGTGCTCCTCAGCAAAGGCAAGCGAATTCGCGGGTGCATCTCGCTCAAGCAACTTCCGGTGATTCTGCTAGCCAAAGCTCTCCATCCCCCCTGGATTCTGGAGACAACCAACAGCGCAAAACAACAACCCCGATCTGTTCTCAGCGGATGAACTGATGGAAATTTTCGTCAACATGTCCGGTGCTCTTCGTAAGTGCCGCAATAAGCCCGAACAGATCCAAGTGCTCGGTAAGTTCATCATCCAGTATGGCGTCTAAACCGCTAACTATCGTCACCTGGAATGCTTGCTCTGTAAGAGCAAAAAAGATTGAGCTTGCCGACTTCCTCCGCAAGCACAGCATCGACGTGGGCCTTCTAACCGAGACCCATCTAAAGTCCGGCGACAGCTTCTGGTTGCCTGACCACAATATTATCCGGCTTGATCGCACCAGCTCCAGGGGGGGTGGTGTTGCGGTCGTCGTCAAGAAAGGAATAAAATACCACACTCTGTCCCATATCCGCACCTCTATCATCGAGGCCCTTGGTGTGGAGGTGGAGTCGTCGACTGGATACGTCCAGTTCATCGCCGTCTACTGCCCTCGACAGTGTGCCGCCAGCAGTGGACTAGCGGCTAAATTCAAGAAGGACCTGTCCACCATCACCCGTAACGGTTCCCGCTTAGTAGTTGGAGGAGATCTGAATGCTCGCCATGAGGCCTGGCGGAACTACCAGCAGAACCAGAACGGTCGTCTCCTGTTCGACCACTCACAGCATGGGCTGTATTCCGTTTGGTTTTCGGATGAACCAACATTCATCTCACCGGCGGGCAACCCATCGACGCTAGACCTGTTCCTGACAAATATCGGCTTGTCCAAGCCGATAGCCTTAAACGAACTCAGCTCCGACCACCAACCGGTGGTGGCTGAACTGGGCTGCAACGTGGCTCCTGCTTCAAGCCTGCGCAAGGACTACCATCGCGTTAACTGGGCCCAGTTTGGACGCGTGGTAGACAGGCACATCATCGACAACCCGCCGCTTGACACCGTGGAGGACATCGACCGAGCGTTGGAGGGACTCCACCAAGCCATAACCGTGGCTGACGAGGCGTGCGTCCGACGAGTTCCTGTGAGGGGTAAGTTTATTGCCATTGATTCCCACACCCAACTTTTGATTCGCCTGAGAAATGTTCGTAGACGCCAGTTTCAGAGGACTCGAGATCAAGCGAGGAAACGTGAAATGGCCGATCTGAACAAGGAGATTGCTTCCAGAATGGTCTCACGAAAGTTTCGGGTGGCTTGTCCAGAATCTGGACGACCGCTCCAGACCATTCTGGAAAGTTGCCAAGGTCTTAAAGACGCACCCTAAACCCATTCCACCACTAAAAGATGAAAATGATGACGATCGGCTCATAATCACCCCTCAGGAGAAAGCAAATGCGATTGGTGAGCATATTGCCAAATCGCACTTGCTTGGCTCCAACATCCAAAGTCCGCTGGAAGTTCAGGTTGAGCTATGCGTACTCAACCTTGATTCCTCTCTTTGTGCCATCCCTCCGGAGGATAGAATCACAGTGGAACAGATTTGCTCAGTGCTGAAATGCACCAAAAACATGAAGGCCCCGGGTTTGACGGAATATTCAACCTAGTGTTGAAAAATCTCTGCATGAAGGTTCACTCTCTGCTGGCTGCTGTCTTCAACAGATGCTTGGAACTGCACTACTTTCCAAGCAAGGTTGCAAAGACTCATTTCAGCTAAAACAATGTTTTTCCAAATTATGAAATAATTAGATGCCATGATCAAATTTTGAATTGGTAGGCTACAAGAAGAGGTTGCAAAGAATGTGTTTGACATATTAAACCTGTTTATTTCACTTCATGAGAGTCACAATCAGCGATTTTTCACAAACTCACTCACTCACTCACTCACTCACTCAGCGATCAGCAAATCGCTGATAGTGACTCATAGAAAGCAAAATTTACAGGTTTTATGTTTCCAACGTATACTTTGTAACCTCTTCTTGTAAGTTACAAGTAAAACATGCCATCATACCATCTTTTGGTTTTATTATTCCGAAAAACATTATTTTAGCTGAAATGAGTCTTTGCAACCTTGTTTCCAAGTATCTGGAAGACAGCGAAAATCATACCTATCCGCAAACCCGGGAAGGACCCAACGCTAGCTTCAAGCTACAGGCCAATCAGTCTCCTTTCAGCGCTGAGCAAATTGTTCGAGAAACTTATTCTCAGTCGTTTGCTCAAGTTTGTCGAGGAGCAAAACATTCTCCTACCGGAACAGTTCGGGTTCAGCAAGGGGCACTCCACAAATCATCAGCTAGTACGGGTGACGAATAACATCCGAAGTAACAAGGCTGTATCCAAGTCCACAGCCGTGGCATTGTTAGACGTTGAGAAAGCGTTTGACAATGTCTGGTACAATGGGCTTGTATACAAGCTTTGTAACTTCAACTTTCCTTTGCATCTTGTTAAAATCATCCGTAACTACCTTCAGCAAAGATCGTTTAAGGTATCGTTGAAAGGCTGCCTTTCAAACACGTTCTCCATCCCAGCAGGAGTTCCGCAAGGAAGTCTGTTGAGCCCTTTGCATTACAGCATCTACACTTCAGACATTCCTCCCCTCGGAGACGGTTGCGTGTTCTTCCTATTCGCAGGTGATACCGCAATAACCGTCAAGGGTAGGATGCCTCGCGAAATAACAAACAAGCTCCAACGATGTCTTGACGCCTTCGCTGATTATGCCACCACGTGGAAAATCAAAATCAATGCTTCCAAAACACAAACAATCATGTTCCTCCATCGGCAATCACCCAAACTAAAACCGGCTCCCTCTTGTACTGTAATCATGGATGGCACAAGGGTTGAGTGGTCCGCCGAAGTAACCTATCTCGGGATGTTGTTTGACGAAAAGCTCCTATTCCGCTCGCATGTGGAGAAAACCGTAATCAAGTGTTCCGCCTTGGTTAGGTGTCTGTATCCGCTGATTTGCCGTAGATCCCGCCTCTCAAGAGTGAACAAACTGGCTGTCTACAAACAAATCATAGCACCTGCGATCCTCTACGCAGCTCACATGTGCACAGACTCACAGGAACAAAATTCAAGTCGCTCAGAATAGAGTGCTGAGGATGGTACTTGATCGGCCTTTCGACACTAAATAGAATAATAAATTTACACGAAGAGGCTGGCATTGCCAAAATAGATTCCAGAATTAACGAAATAAAAACTAAGGTTGCACAAAAATGTAATTTATGACAACATGCTTTGATAAGCAATTTATATATAGTAGATTAGGTGTTGTTGCTAATCGATTAGGATAACAAATTATCTGTGTTTGTCATATCCTGAAATTGCTCGTAAGTTTTAGTGTATAATTCATATTTATAATTATTAATTTACTCACAACAAATTCTAGTGTGTTCAAAAATACATTTGCAATCTATAGAAATAAATTTTTACTACACCAAATCAGTTTTTTGTTTTTAATATAAACAACGTACTGAGCCGCACAATCCAATCGTGTTTTCCTTTGTATTTCGCTAAATCATTCCTCTTGACAGTCCTCATCAATCTATTCATGACCCGTCGAGTTGACATCTCCGTTCATCTACTGGATTCGGGAAGCCTCAATTCCCTATGGAAATTAGTAACGGGTGTAGTGACGCTCGTTACGCTTTCGCCAACATTTCCCGACCCGTAAAGCTGCTCCGATCCTCCAGCTTTACTCCGATCCATGATATCCAAGACTGCAAGCTTCGTCACAGGTCTCCGAAGTACTCCTGACACCGTCCTGATGTTCGCTTGCCTGACCCGTCCATCCTTTCCGGGAAACACCGTTATCACGATCCCCCGTATCCAACGGTTCCTCACGCCTTCGTCCACCGAGAATACGACATCTCCTACTGCAATGGGTTTCGTATCTTCAAACCACTTCGTTCTTCGAGTAATCGTCGGTAGATACTCTCGGATCCATCTGCGCCAAAATTGATCGAGCATGTATTGGCACAGCTTCCATCCGCTCCGAAGTGCTTCTCCTTCGTCCGTTGGTGTCTTCTCTGTTTGCTTCGCTCCATCCGAACTAAGTAGAAGGAAGTGATTCGGCGTAAGTGCTTCCTGATCCGACGTCTCTAGTGGCATATATGTCAACGGCCTCGTGTTGACCATAGACTCTGCCTCACACAGAACGGTTTGGAACACTTCCTCTGATGGTGTCCTTGGATGGTTGATGGAGTTCATTGCTGCTTTAACCGCCCTAACCATCCTCTCCCAAGCACCGCCCATGTGCGGGGAGGCAGGCGGGATGAAACTCCACTGGGTGTTAGCGTTCGTGAAACTTTCTGACAATTTCTGGTTGATATCCCTCATCTGTTTCGCCATCTCTCGTTCTACTCCAACGAAGTTTGTCCCGTTGTCAGTGAAAATACGAAGTGGGGCTCCTCGTCGTGCGATGAACCGCCGTAGAGCGAGCTTGCACGATTCCGCCGACAGAGATGCTGCGACTTCGAGATGTACCGCTCTAATGGTGAGGCATGTATAGAGCACGACCCATCGTTTCACCTGACTTCGACCAATCTTGATCAAACATGGTCCGAAATAATCGATGCCGACCAGGGAAAACGGACGAACGAAAGATGTCACACGTTCTTCCGGAAGCGGAGCCATCCGAGGAACTTTTGGTTGGGCCTTGTACACGCGGCACCATAGGCATCGCCGTGCTATTTTCTGAACTTCCGTGCCCAGATTAGAGATGTGAAACTTCTGCCGGATCTCATTGACCACGGTCTCTCCGTTTTGATGACCATACATTCTGTGATACCGATCGATGAGTAACTCGGTGATGCGATGACTTTTCGGCAAGATCACTGGATATTTTGCGTCGTACGTAGCATATGGTGAAGCACCTATACGACCACCCATCCGGAGTACACCACAATCGTCGATAAACGGAGGTAGATTCCTTATGGGACTGGTCTTCTTGACGTTTGCTCAAGTATCACTACTCCTGTCCGGATTTTTCCTCAAAGTAGTCAACAACTTCTGCTGCACATTCTAATCCACGACATTTTCTAACAAAGTGGTATCATATGCAGTAGCTCGCAACAGTCGTTCCCATGTCGAGAACCGACTGCAATCGATAAAGCCGGTATCAACGATTTCCGTGTGGATGTGAACTGCGCGCAATTCTTCATGAATCTCGATGAACTTCACCTTTTGCTGGGGCCACTGATCTTCTGGTTCGTATAGAAAGTCTGGACCTACAAACCACCGATTGGATGGACGCAAATCGGGAACGCCCTTCCACTTCGTTCCGTCATCAGCTATGTTGAATTTAGACGGAACGTGTCGCCATTCTTGTACGTTTGTGTCCTCCAAGATTTCTCCGACTCTTACTGCAACGCATTGTCGATACCTTCTTGCGTCTGATCTTATCCACGACAACACTGTATCAGAATCAGTCCAGATGCACCTTTTTTGGATTTCTATGGTATGATTCTCGACAATCGACTTCATCAGTCGACTACCCAACAACGCTGCTTGCAGCTCTAAGCGCGGAACCGATAGCGGCTTCAGAAGTACTACCTTCGTCTTTGACGCAACCAGCGCACACCGTGGTTGTCCGCGATCGATTACGCGGAAGTAAGCTACGCAAGCCAAAGCGGACAGACTTGCGTCCACAAATATATGGAGCTCCAATGTTTGGTAACTCTGCGTTACATACCCCGGAAAATAGCAACGAGGTACTCGTACTTGGTCCAGGGTGCTGAAACTGTTTGCAAAACTGATCCAGCTTTCTTCAACATTCTCCGGAATCACTTCGTCCCATCCGACTCCACATCTCCAAAGATCTTGGATCAATATTTTCCCATGGATGAGAATGTGAGAGATCAGACCGAGGGGATCGTACAAGCTCATAATGAATCGAAGAATCTTCCTCTTCGTTGGCGGTGAATCTCCCGACACGAGATGCTGTAGATCCTCTGGTAACGACAAACTGAAGATGAATTCGTCCTCATTTGGTAGCCATGCCATTCCCAGAACTCGTTCAACCTGATTAACCTTATCGTTGCCGAAATCTTTGCGATGAACTACGTTCTGCTCTCCGATACCTTGCAGCACCTTCGATGAGTTCGACAGCCAATTTCTGATTTCGAACCCGGCTTTTGCGTGAACGGTACGAACGTCTACAGCCAGCTTCGTCATTTCCTCTTCGGTGTCCCGGCTATCCAAGTAGTCATCCACATAATGGTTTTCTACTATAGCCACTGCCGCTTCCGGAAACTCAAGCTCAAAATCTTTCGCATTTCGGTTCTTAATGTATTGAGCTTGACAAGGTGAACACGTCGACCCAAAGGTAGCCGCATCCATAATGAAGATTTCCGGAGCTGTTGATGGATCAGGACTCCATAGAAAGCACTGAGCCATGCGGTCCACTCGCCGAATGAAAAATTGGTGATACATCTCCCGCACGTCCCCTACGGCAGCTACTTGCCGTTGTCGAAATCGAGACAGCACTTTCGGAAGTGGAGTTAGCAGATCCGGACCCTTCAATAGCATTCCGTTGAAGGATACACCGTTTACCTTTGCAGCTGCATCCCAAATCATTCGAACTTTCCCAGGTTTTCGAGGATTGACTACCACCCCCAACGGCAGAAACCACATTCGAGTAGGGTCGGCGTCTTGGATCTCTTTCTGCGACGCCTTGTGAGCGTAGCCTTTCTTCTGATAATCTTCGATTTGCCCTTCCAAATTCGCTTGAAGCTCCGGGTTCAATTTCAAACGTCGCTGAAGACATGCTAACCTCCTTTCCGCCATAGCGTAGCTAGAAGGAAACTGCACCGTGTCGCTGCGCCATAGCAATCCTGTCTCATAGCGACCGTCTTCCCGTCGCATTGTTGTTCTCTCCAGGATCTCTCGTGCCCGTCGATCTTCTTCTCCCTCGAGCGTACGTGGTATCGAAATACCAAGACTTTCCTCCGCGAAGAAACTATCCACCAGCTCATGTAGACCTTTCAACTCCTCGCATTTACAAATGTGCAACGACGGTGCATCATTGATCTTAGCAGAATCACCGATGCTGCCAAACACAGTCCAGCCCAATCTGGTTTTCGTAGCGACTGGCTCCTGTGCTCCTCTTTCTCGACATTTCAGCGGAATAGAAAGACGCACATTATCGAGCCCTATTAAGATTCTTGGAACGGCTTGCTCGTAGCTCTGAACTGGCAGTCCCTCCAGATAAGGATAACCTTTTGCAAGATCCCCGTACCGAAGAGTTTGTACCGGTAAATCCAAGCCCGCGACATTTCGGACATTTTCCAGTGTAAATCTTGTACCACCAGATGCGCTGGAAATCTGTAAGCTTATGCGACGAGACGTAGGCTCACGCCGCGTGACATTCGCTGTCCAGGTTAAACACAAAGGTTGAACTTCTCCGTCAATGCTCAATTGATCAGCGATTTCTGCATCCATTAGCGACGATGAACAGAAACGACTGCCGGAGATCTGGCCCCCGAACGCGAGGACTCATGGGATTCCGGGAGACCCGGGTGTAACATTGTATTATGGTCCTTAGAACAACCCCCTACGTCACAAACCCGTGTTGATTTGCATGGCCACTTACCGTGTGCTACCAAGCATCGTCTGCAGAGTTGGTGTGTTTGGACTGCTTTCCAACGGTCCCCAAGCGTAAATGACTTAAATTCAACACAGTCCCTGATTCTATGCTTGTTACTTTGACAAACGTAACATGGTCTAGCTTGACTATCTACCCTCTTACCTGCAGGACTTTCTTGCTTACGATAGTCTTGCGAATAATGCGCATTCATATACTCCCTGTCGTTCGATTTTTGTTTCTCAGGCCGGCTCGATCGTTGACCACCGTGCTCGTGGAAGTGAGTAACGTCACTGGCTGCAGAAGTTATGGTGGTCATATATTCGCTGAAGGTACCCAAATCGACGAATCCGATGCGTTTCTTGTACAGCGCCCAATCCAAACGAATATTGGCAGGCAATTTGTCTACTAGCTTCCCTATGGAAATTAGTAACGGGTGTAGTGACGCTCGTTACGCTTTCGTCAACAGGTGTATATAGTAGTTGTATGTTAGTTGTAGTTGTAAATAGTAGTTATAAGTAGTCTCCTTTTTACAATTCAAATCAAACCAATCCCACCAAGGTGGTCATACTTTAAAAATAGGCCTGATAGGACTAGGAACTGTAAATAATAATTAAAATCTCAAATGTACTAAAGTTGAAAAGACGCATCTGTGTCACTTGAAAATTCATACATGTAAACCACACAAACACAAGAAATAAAGATCATTTAAAGTAAAAAAAAAAATACTTTAATTCAAATCTCTCTCCCTTTACCTTAATTACCAGCCACATTTGTCACGAAAATTAACAACAGATGGCACGCATGCTTTAGTTCCAGCACTTTCGGAGTTTGGATATTGAACGTATTTTCCAAGCATGCTTCCTTAGTACCGTTCCGATTCAAATTTCAGACGATTCAAATTTCGGACACTTTCATTTTTAATTAAATATTACATCCAGTTAGAAACAAAGTAATAATGTTAGATGATCGTGGAGGGCACTAGTCAAAAAAATTTAAAATTTACAAGACATGTGGATCATATTCGACCGAGATAATCAACTTTTAAAAGTGTCCGAAATTCGAGTTTAAGTGTCCGAAATTTGAATCGGCACGGTACCTCTATAAGGATGCGAAAAATAAATGTTTCATACTTTCGAAGAGATTTCAGTTTCTAAAAGATAACACACATTTATGTTCCATTTTCAAGTCCATGGCTGCTTGAAATCACAAATGAAAGTTAATTTCCTACTATCAATACAAACCTAATATGTGTACACCCCAAGTAACCAACAAGCCTGTCTCCATAATTCCATGGAGATTTTAGGAAATACTTAATCAATACTGAGGAGAGTTTATTTCAGGAGAGTTCTTTGAGAATTCCTCGGTAATTCAGGGAACCTAAATAATAATTTTATGAGATAGAGTGAATCAATGAGCTTTCTAGCGATAATTTCTACAGTATTTTAGAGTAAATTGTAAGAGAATACCAGAGAGAATTTTAAGACGAGCCCTGAAAAATTTTTGAGATGATTCTAAGGAAAATCTTAGGAAAATACTAAAGAAATTCTGTGAAGAACTGCAAGAGCATCAAGATGATTCACACACAGATATTTTTCAAGATCACAAGAGAAAATTCCAGAGGCCTTCCTTAGCTCAATCGGTAAAGGCACAGCTACAAAGCAAGACCATGCTGGAGGTTGCTGGGATTGATTCCCGGTTCTGTCTAGGAAGTTTTCTCGATGCTTTCAAAATTTAAAACTAACAGAAATATTTCAATAGCATATTTTTTAAACGAATTTTAAATAAAGGTTTCATTGATAACCTGGAAATTTTCTGTTGAAGTTCTGGAAAAACCTAGAATACTCAGGAAAATTGATTAAGCATAATCCACTAAGAAACTAAGACCAATCCTGAGCAATCAAGCATGAACAATCAAGATTCTGCTACATAATTTCATGAAAAGCATTCAAAATTTGCAATGTTTCACGACATGAAAATTAAGCTTACATAACAATTACAACATTATTTTAAAAACATTGCGGCGACCACATTACAGAATCTGTTCATCCGGTCAAAAAATGCAAATTCTGAAAACTGTTTATGCTAACATGCAATAGAATCTTACATTTCCCGGTTGGGTGTGGCTTCTGAGCGAATTTACCATCTTTATCGCCTCATGATATCATACTCAAGCTGCAGTATTAACATGATTGATGCTTCCAATCAAATTCAATTACAAGATTAGTAATTTCACAATTGCCTCACACCACTCCCAATCAGATCATAAATCTGATCAAATTATCTCATCCATCAGCAACAGAGATCTGATCTTTCGATCGAATTATCTGTCACAGCCAAACGATTCATTCGTCAATACCCTTCCTTCCTCCCCTGCACCCACACAGCCCGAAGATAACTTCATCAAATATTCAAATCTCACTAAACGAACCCGCCCCGCGTGCCGGTCGTCGGATTGCCACACGCTTCAAATACCTTACGATCCATAAATCATTTGGATGCGATAAATCTCTAAATAGCATACCGGATGATATCACGATTGATGGATTAAATCAAGCGACGATGATGAATTGACCGCACGTAGGTTGGAAATCGGCATGCTGTAACAACACCAGGAACAGCTCACACTGACTGGCACGATTTGCAACCATTTCCAGTGAATTTTCAATCGGCACTAGCGGAAATTTCACACGAACTCGTCGGCGTCCAATTTCAAGTGGAATGTGATCAAATCCTCAATTTTCCCTCTTTGTAGAATCCCGATCGGACCGTCAGACGTCAGGCGCGGTGCAATTGTTGCTGCAGGAGAGCAACCCGAGAGGGTGTAATTTTCGTCTATTCCTCACCGTCGGCCGCCAGCACACGATGAAATGAATCAATCAAAGCCTAATTGGAGCTTAATCAAGTTTTCCGATTCCCAACTCGTTCGATCTCTGACGAATTACCAGTCACGCAAATTTACTGCACTGCGAAAAAGCAGCAAATTGGGACCTAAACAGGTATCGATGGTGGTGATGATGCGGAGGCTAAACAACATTGTAGGTAGGTTAGCAACTAGTTTGATTATTTTCTACTGCTCCGTCGTTGGGGGAAGATCAGTATACTACATACAGGACAGGATAATGCTGGGATGGATCCGCGCACGAAGATCATCTCCAGCTTCTGAATTGGATAATGCACACGTTCTGCTTTCCACTGCAATCATTTGTGTGTTCGGTATATTAGGTTGCATTAGCATACGCTCTGCTGCTAGTCGGGATGCCCAGTAGCAATTGGCGGTGAACGGATTTTCAATTACTAGGAAGAAAGATGCGGATAGAACAATGCTGTGGCCTTATGCGAGCGGTGCATGCAATGCAAGATTTATGGAAGAAGAGTATTGATAAGTTGAGTTTGAGTTGAGCAAGAAGATGTTTTCAGCACCCAGCGGTGCTACTTTGATAATGCTCGATGAATGTAGAAAAAAAATGAGAGAACTCAACAATTTAGTTCTTTAACCTTCCTAGTGCATTAGGGTCTTTTTTGACCCGGCGTCACTTAAAAAAAGCTGTAATTTTGTAACGAAATATGATAGAGACCTGAAATTTCCTGACTTTCCCTAATTTTCGGAAACAAACATTTTGATGTCAAAAGATGCTCTTAGCGACCTCTGGGAGTGACGCTACAAAAAAAGTGACACATTGTGCATTAGGGTCAAAAAAGACCCAGACTGAAATTCACTCCCAAAAACCCATTTTTGAACCGATTCTTGATTTATTGGCCTCGAATGAAAGATAAAGGGTTATAGAATGGCATCCTTTCCAGGATTTCTCCAATTTGGCCATTTAGGCTACTTGGCACCGGTTCCGATAGGCCACAAAAGGACATTTCCAAAAACCTCATGTACTGGTACCGTCCGACGGCTCAAAATTTATGATTTTTCATCCAGAAGCAACTAGACATCATACCATGAACCAAAAGGTGAATCTGGCAACATTCGGATACCTAGAACCGGTTCCGGCAGGGCCCCAAAAAGGACAATTCCAAAACCTCATGTACTGGTACCGTCCGACGGCTCAAAATTTATGATTTTTCATCCAGAAGTAAATAAACATCATGTCATGGACCAAAAAGTGAATATGGCTACATCCGGATACCCAGAACCAGTTCCGGTAGGGCTCAAAAAGGACAATTCAAAAACCTCATGTACTGGTACCGTCCGACGGCTCAAAATGTACGATTTTTCATTCAGAAGTAAATATACATCATACCATTAACCAAAAGGTGACTCTGGCAACATTCGGATACCCAGAACCGGTTCCGGCAGGACCCCAAAAAGGACAATTCCAAAACCTCATGTATTGGTACCGTCCGACGGCTCAAAATTTATGATTTTTCATCCAGAAGTAAATAGACATCATGTCATGGACCAAAAGGTGAATATGGCCACATCCGGATACCCAGAATCGGTTCTGGTAGGGCTCAAAGAGGACTTTTCCTAAACCTCATGTACTGGTATCGTCCGACAGTTCAAATTTATGATGTTTCATCCAGAAGTAAATAGACATCATGCCATGAACTAAAAGGTGGATCTGGCCACATCTGGATACCCAGAACCGGTTCCGGCAGGGCCCCAAAAAGGACAATTCCTAAATCACATGTACTGGTATCGTCCGACGGCTCAAAATTTATGATTTTTCATCCAGAAGTAAATAGACATCATGTCATGGACCAAAAGGTGAATATGGCTACATCCGGATACCCAGAACCGGTTCCGGTAGGGCTCAAAAAGGACCATTCCAAAACCTCATGTATTGGTACCGTCCGACGGCAATGAAACAAGCTGCTCGTCGATAGTAATATTCTCATGCGGTGTGAAGAGTAGCGCTTGTTGACCATTCCATAGATCCCAAAATTCTCTAATAGCGGTTTTCTTCTCGCGAGATCGTTCAGCTTTGTCATCAGTTCGGATCATAGCGAAAATGTCTTTGAATCTGCGAGCTGACATTGTTGCCCGGAAGATCGGTCGTCCAAGCATCTCGTGCCATAATGTCTCAACTGGCTCCTTGTTTGACTTGAAAATAGATGACAATATAAGCAAACCCAGAAAAGCATCGAACTCCACCGCATCTATGATTTTTCAATTTTCTCTACATTTTTCAAAACCCTTTTCGTTAGCGTGGCTGATGACGAGAGTGATGAGACTATCATCGAAAGAAGCTTTAAAAGCTTGAACTTCATTGTTCACATGAGCAGTTGCATAGCTCGTTACTCCTGGGCGAGTTCGTAAAATCTCATAAGACCGCTTCCGTCCAACTTTGGAATCCGGCTTCACAATATTTTGTTCCCATCGAGTTCCGTCTTTAGACGTCCACGAGTAATCTTCTTCATCACTTATGGATAATTCGTCATCAGAATCCGAAAATTTTTCAATTGAATCATTTTCAGGTTCAGAATCAACTATTTCGTCATCTGATGAACCAAAATCAAAATCTTCGTTCATGATGAAATTTACCTGAAATAAAAGAAAAACAAGTCTCGTAGAAATAAAGAGAATGTGTTTCGGATTGACTCTCGTTTTCCAGGATTCTTCTTGAGATTACCCACTGAGACAAAGCCTGCTCATTACTGCTTGAGGCCTAAGAGACGAACCAACAAATAGCTCAAAGTCTCTATAATATAGAAAAAAGCCTCGTATCGGAACGTATAAGAATAAGTTATAAAATGTGTTTTAGTTATACAAATTATGTCCAGAGTGTTCCTGCAAGGTGAAGTTAAATCAAAATCATTTTATTTTTCTCACTTGTTTTTATTTATTTTTTTTTTCATTCACAAAAATTGGTCATGTCTACGAAGAAAAGGCAACAGTTTGTTTCGGGATGATAAATTATAACATTTGTACCAAATTTGAAGGTGAACAAAAAGATAATTTCAGTAGTGAAGGCGTACACAGAACATGGTTGCGTTTTTATTGAAAATGGTATTAGGAGTATCAGACTTATGATAAGTCAGTAGGATGCTAGAATTACTTATAGTGGAGCAAAAGTACGAGGCAGCGCACAATGGGCAAAAACTGACCCAGAGTCACACTTATTTCATATCGCTGGTTTCAAAGGGTGTGAGATCCTGTTCTAATGTACAAAAATTGGGGAAAACGAAAACTGCTAGTTTTGTCTTGCAGAGACTACCAAAAGTGCCGATTTCACCCGTTTCTCCCCATTTTCTGATGAAATTAGAAGTTATTTGAGTTCATATGTGACTACCGATTATCTGCAGCCATAAAATGCATTGGGTGATATGGTAGTAAGCCGTGCCAATGATTAATTGGGTTGTTTGCTTGCCCAATAAGCCAATTGGCTTTTATAAAAAAAATTGATTCATCAATTTCGATAAATTTTTCAAATAATTAATGTTTGATTTCGATGCCACTTGGCAATTGCCAAGCGGATGTCATACGTGAGGTGTTATTTTTCAAATAAAATGAGGTTTAGGAAAAGTCCTCTTTGAGCCCTACCGGAACCGGTTCTGGGTATCCGAATGTTGCCAGATTCACCCTTTGGTCTATGGTATGATGTCTATATACTTCTGGATGAAAAATCATAAATTTTGAGCCGTCGGACGGTACCAGTACATGAGGTTTTTGAATTCTCCTTTTTGAGCCCTACCGGAACCGGTTTTGGGTATCCGGATGTGGCCATATTCACCTTTTGGTCCATGACATGATGTCTATTTACTTCTGGATGAAACATCATAAATTTTGAACTGTCGGACGATACCAGTAAATGAGGATTAGGAAAAGTCCTCTTTGAGCCCTACCAGAACCGGTTCTGGGTATCCGGGTGTGGCCATATTCACCTTTTGGGCCATGACATGATGTCTATTAACTTCTGGATGAAAAATCATAAATTTTGAGCCGTCGGACGGTACCAATACATGAGGTTTTTGAATGGTCCTTTTTGAGCCCTACCGGAACCGGTTCTGGGTATCCATATGTAGCCAGATCCCTCTTTCGGTCCATGGCATGACGTCTATTTACTTCTGGATGAAACATCATAAATTTTGGCTGTCGGACGATACCAGTGAATGAGGTTTAGGAAAAGTCCTCTTTGAGCCCTACCGGAACCGGTTCTGGGTATCCGGATGTGGCCATATTCACCTTTTGGTCCATGAAATGATGTCTATTTACTTCTGGATGAAAAATCATGAATTTTGAGCCGTCGGACGGTACCAGTACATGAGGTTTTGGAATTGTCCTTTTTGGGGTCCTGCCGGAACCGATTCTGGGTATCCGGATGTGGCCATATTCACCTTTTGGCCCATGACATGATGTCTATTTACTTCTGGATGAAAAATCATAATTTTTGAGCCGTCGGACGATACCAGTACATGTGATTTAGGAAATGTCCTTTTTGAGCCCTACCGGAACCGGTTCTGGGTATCTGGATGTGGCCATATTCACCTTTTGGTCCATGATATGATTTCTATTTACTTTTGGATGAAAAATCATAAATATTGAGCCGTCGGACGGTACCAGTACATGAGTTTTTGGAAATGTCCTTTTTGAGCCCTATCGGAACCGGTGCCAGGTAGCCTAAATGGCCAAATTGGAAAAAATCATGGAAAGGATGCCATTTTAGCTGTTTCCTTCAGCTTTATTTTGAGGCCACTAGATCAAGAATCGGTTCAAAAATGGATTTTTGGGAGTGAGTTGCAATTTGGGTCTTTTTTGACCGTAATGCACAATGTGTAACTTTTTCCTAATGCATTAGGAAGGTTAAATATGAAACTTTGAACGAGTAAATAATCAGAAAACTTCATAAGCAATAATAATACAACATTGAATTTGTGATGGTTGTATCGGAAATACATTTCATAAGTGATGGTTTGAGTGCTTTTTCAAAAAGGCGAAAAACACGAAAATGGTTTTTTAATATTTTTGTAAAATATGTAACACATAGTATAAAAACTATATACAATATCAACGGAAATACCCTAAGCTACAATATGGAACCAATGTTTCTTATTTGGAAAAAGCACAGCGAGTAAATCTATGCTTTATATTATACTATTCCGATTTTCTCCGATTTTAAATCTTCTAAGAGCATTTGACTGGAAAACTAATATTGTTTTACGGTGTAACCACGAAAATAATCCTGGTCACCGGATACCAGAGATATTTTGGGTTTCCGGAGGGCTTCCACCCAAAATTTGGTCATAATCTTAAGCAGTGATCTTTCCTTTCATGGCAATTGATTGGTCCAACTGAGTGTCATAATATGGCACTTCATACCCTAAATGAGCCTCCTTCGTGCTTTACAATCGCCAGCGAACACAAAAGTGCTGGCGAACATCTCCAGAGCTGACGTCGACAGTCATTCTGTTCATTAAAGAGTTGTTGTTGTGCTCTTGCTGCACCTTACATTAATACAAGAGATAGACTTTTATTGGTCTACAACCAGAGTTTAAAGACCTAACCTCCCCATCCACTGCAAGTAGTCAATGGTCTATTTCAAGACTTCAGGTAGTTCAAGCTGTTGAACGGCATTGTGAATTGAAAATTCGATTTTCCTTTTACATGCTATCCTGGGTCATCTCCTGGTTCAGAATGAGCTCCCCAATGATATTGTTTTGTGCAAAAATGTGATTGCAGCCTACTACAGGTTCCCCCGGGAGATTCCAGTGACTCCGAAAAGGCTAATGTGGTCAATGATTCACTTTAATTCTATAGAAAGAATATTCATAAAAAATCCATGAAGAAAGAGCTGTCGTACGACTGTCGCTGCATCGAGGGGTGTTGTCGTCACATACCCCCGCCCATAAACCTAAGTGTTGTCCCAGATTTGCTGGAGGCTCCATAGGTTTACACAATTCTCCGACGTCCAACACTGCTAGCCTAACTACAGGTCGCCGTAGAACTCCACTCGCTGTTCGCACTAACGCTTGGCGAACTCTTCCATCACGTCCTGTGATGACTTTCTCCACCCATTCACCACAAGGACTAGATCTCCCACTTCTAGCTCCTTGATTTCCTCGAACCACTTGCATCGGCGGGCTTTCACCGGTAGATACTTCCTTATCCACCTCTTCCAAAAACTCCCCGGTGATGAACTGGGCTAGTTTCCAGCTACTACGGAGTGTTGCATGGCCACTGACGTCGGTTACTGGTTGGATTTTGTTACCCGTTGAACTGCCCAACAGAAAGTGGTTGGGGGTCAACGATTCTTGATCCGCAGACTCCAGTGGGATATACGTCAGAGGTCGGGAGTTGACGAAAGCTTCTGCTTCGTAGATGATGGTTTTCAGAGTCTCATCATCGGGTTTTCGAAAGGTGTCCAGAGCTGAACCAACTGCTGTCTTGACACTCCACCCATGTGCGGAGCTGCGGGGGGAATGAACTTCCAAGCAGTTTCCGAATTTGTGAAGGTGGTTGCTATGGTCTCATGGCTGGCTGCAATGTCCTCCTAAGCTGCCTGTTGGCTCCTTGGAAGCAAGTGCCATCATCGGAGTAGAACTCTGCCGGTGAACCACAACGACTTATGAACCTCCGTACGGCCATAACACATGACTCCGCAGACAAGCTATGTACTACCTCCATGTGTACAGCGCGAATGGTGACACACGTAAATAGCGTGATCCAGCGTTTCACCTGACTGCAGCCCACCTTGACTAGCACCGGTCCAAAATAATCTACCCCGACGTACGTGAATGGGCGTACAAAGGGTTGCAACCTTTCTTCGGGAAGAGGTGCAATTACTGGTGCTTTTGGGATAGTTTTGGAGATCTTGCAAAACATGACGTTCTTTGCAACGAGGAATCTATGTTTGGCCACCTCGAAGCGCTGTCGCATTTCGTTCACCAGTGCCTCGCGGTTGGCATAACGAAATCGACGGTGGTGCCAATCCGTAAACATATATGTCACAGGATGACACTTTGGGAGAATAGCAGGATACTTTGCTTCGAAAGGCACATATGTTGCGGCTCCAATACGACCACGCATTCGAAGAATTCCTTGCTCATCCATAAAGGGAGCTCGACTTGGACGCGGTAGGGTGGCGATTCTCTGGAGTGGCTCGAGTTTCCTCTAAAATCTCTTCTGGAAAAGCATCCGTTTGCGCCATGGCCAGAAATCTACTCTCTGAGCCAGAAAAGTTCGCAGAAGTTCTTAATGTGGATGCTGATATGATGAGAAACCTGCGTTTGATAAGCTGTTTGGCCTTGTCAAACCAATTTTTGAACAAGGACAAGTTAGTGGAGTTTTACAGAAGAACAGGTATACACAGAGGGGTACACGATGTTAGGCATACGGACGTTAGGCATACGGACGTTAGGCATACGGACGTTAGATATACGGACGTTAAGCATACGGACGTTAGGCATACGGACGTTAGGCATACGGACGTTAGGCATACGGACGTTAGGCATAATCTTCGATAGGCATAATGGACGTTAGGCATTATCTACCCGATGAATTCCAGAAGGATGATAATGGGGACCGTTTACTGATTGCTGACTTCGGTGACAATAATGAAAGAGCCTTAATTTTAGGAACTCATAAAAACTTGCGACGTCTTGGACAGGCAAAGTATTGGGTAACAGATGGTACGTTTGCCACAGTTCCTTGTTTGTTTCGGCAACTCGTCACTGTTCATGGAAGTATCGCTCCCTCACATCAGCAGACGGTTTCGCTTGTTTTCATTCTGATGACAACAAAAACAGAATCGTTGTATCGAAAAGTATGGCAGGAAATCCTGGAAGCAGCAGGTATGTTTTTTGTTATTAAATGAAAAACCACAGAATTCACCATTCTTCATTTCATGAGCTGTTCTTTGAGGAAAACCTTTTCTTCTTTGACAATTGGAATAAGTGTTAAGAATATATTACAACAAATGTGTTATTTTTTTTATTTCTAGATGCGATTGATTTCAATATATAGTTCAAAACTATGCTGAGTTTTCATTGCAAGATTGGATGTAAGTAAATATGTAACTACGTCGATTATGATATGATAAATAACGGATTCCAAACTGTGCTTATTAAACAAACTATGTTTGTTTAACTTGTATCATATTTTATTCAACGCTTAGCCTAATTTAGGCATTGTTTCCCATGCTCGAAACAGGTTTCCAGAGTTGTACAGCAGCAAGGTATTTTATGCCTAACGTCCATTATGAGTAATGAATTTATGCCTAACGTCCATTATGCCTAACGTCCGTATATTAATTTATATAAATTTATGCCTAATGGGGTACACTCACACAGAGTTTCCGATTATAAGAAATCTACCTCCATGTATTCATAAATACAAACATTTAGCAGAATACGTGGATAAGTTGGTAAGATCATTGGTTACTAATCTATGCATTATAAACAAAATACTTTCGTTTGTTTTAAAGCCTTTTACCTTGAGTTTATCCACAAAACAAGGTGAATCTTGCCACACAAATAATAAATATATTCGTCCCCATCTTGCTCGCAAAACTTCTCCAGAGGCCAATTTGTCAGATTTGATGAAGTCTGCATTCAGACCCCAAGATCGGAACATTGGTTATGTGGCCGGAGACGAACCAGCTCAGGGCTGAAAGTCTCCTTAATTGGTTATAACGCACAGTTCCAAACGAAGAAGATCTTCTGACGAAACATTTAGTAAAAAAAATGAGAGAATATTTGATGAATCCTCAATGCGAACTTTGTAATAATGATGACAATTCTGATGAATATGATAAATATAGTGATAGCCACGATGAAGAATAAGTATTAGAGATGTTACTAATTAAAAGTTTGGTGTAGAAAGCGCTAAACAAGTACTTTGAACTTATGATTAGAGAAAATTTATATGGAAAGAAATTGAGTTTTAAATCATCTTCCTGCATCCTAACCCTGTCATTGTAAAAAGATAAACTGTCACGTCTTAACCTTGAGTAAGCCTTGAATATATGATTTCAAATTACACGCATCGTAAACAGAATCAATTTATCAGCAGGGTTAATATTTTTTATTATTTTACATCAAATCCAATATCTTTGTATTTTCTATTTACTGTTTCATAGGAATGATAGTTTGGAGGGTTATAGATAAAAAAGATAAGCGGTAAGGAACATACTCTGCACGGAATCAGTTGAAATGGAACTGAATTGGAAAGAAGCTGATATTTAGAAAGTTGATTGATTGTTGTTTGTTTACTTACACACGAAACACGTATTGTGCAACTTATGAAATAATTCATTCTATGTGATACCAGTGTTGGAAAAGTTCGCGATATTTCACAAAGTTCACCAAGGGAAAAGTTCGCGAGTCATAGGGAACTTTGATGAACTTTTCCATCACTGTGTGATACATAAAGTTATTGAATGATATTTCTACGGTATGTGAGGTTCACTTAAGATGGGATTATCACCATTAGATGTTTTCAGTAGGACAGTCCTTGAGGGTTAAATAAAAATGTGGCGTTTAATCATATGATTTAACGTTTCTTTTCTTCCTTTAAATTTTCCATTTTTTGGAAAATTTAAAGAGAAAATCATGTATTTTTTTCAAATTTCATGCGATATAAATTTTCAGTACTCTAAAACTAATAAAATTGTTTGTGCAACAATCCTCTAAGCATATACCTACCCTTCCAGCTCTAATGAATAAGTAGAACTTAACGGTACTGATATTTTAGCTACGAACAGTAAGCCGATATGTTATTCAAAAGAGTGTCGAAAAGTACCACTTTTCAGCACTGAGTGCCAAAAAATGTCTTTTAGTTCTATGGGCTCTTCAATTGCTGTATTCCTAAAAATGCTTCGTTCCTGATCATTTCGTATCGGACTAGTATTTCCTGAAATTATTTATTTCATTTCAAACGGACCCCACAGTTTTACACACCGTCCGAGCCTCTGCATATACTTATTGCAACGATCGCGATCCTTTCTAAAAGTACCCGCACACACAGATCGCACATCGCAGAACTGATCCAGCAAGCTGAAATTGGATTTGTTTAATGTTTTGTGTTATAATACCCCATTTTCCAATTCAAGTAGCTCGCTGTACGCGGTTGGTAAATTAAAGTTTAATTTATTCCAATCCGGTGTGCGCAGATATCGGTTGGCTGGTTCACTGGGAAATCTCGCAGAATCTCAAATTGAATTGACCGTTCCGCAATAGGGCATCTTTGCATTTGCTGAGATTTGGCTGTGTGTTGCTAAATGTCGTTGAGAGTCACGCAGCAGTGCCACTCAGCGATTCTTTTCAGATTTACGAAATTGTCTATCTGGCTGTCTAGGAGTTGAACAATATTTAAATTCTCAACCTGTGATCCCGAAAACTTTCTCACAGACCACACACACACCCGTTCCCACCCGGGATTCCGGGCGTAACGGACCTGCAAAAGAGTTGTGCCCTCCAAGCACTAACTGTCTTTAAAACTTACTTAAAATTTATGTCTATGATAATAGCCTTTAACTGAGTATAAAAATCAATAACGTTTGTTTTCTTATCTGGCCAAACCAGATCTTAATAGCTGCAACTATTTGGTGCCTCTCCCCACCGCTTGGAGTTTGAATCGGACGAGCCCGACAAACTGGCCGGCCGGGGAACGGTATGCGAAAATAAAGCTATTCCCAGACCCATACCGGAGATCTTCAACAAACGTAGCCTTGGGTAACGAGGCACGACGGTGAAGGAACTGAAATGAAAAGCTACAGCAAAATCTACTCCAGCAGTGGCTCCTGTCCTGTCCTGTCCTTCTCCGATCGCCGGACCTTTCGCCCGTGTGCTTCTGACCATCGTCACTCGTTTTCGAGGACGGTAATGAAGGCATATTCCGACAAGCAAGAAGATCCCTCTACAGTACACCGCTGCTGCTGCTCCGTGCATAATGATGATAAGCCCATTGTAATCGAAATATAATAACCGGCGCGATGATGATGGTCTATGATCATAACAATTTTATTTATTACTGTATTATCTTCATTGGGATCGAAATCGGGGCAAAATGGGGCTCTCACCCTTTGGACGACGAAGTTTGGGGGAACGGGAGACCGAAAATAATTCGGTCGGTCGTGATGAAGGCGGCGGAGGGATGGCAGCAAAATAGGGACGCCCTCGAGAAGCGCTTACGAGTTGTGAAACATTACGCAATGGGGCACATTACCAAATTGATTAATTTATCACATTTTTAACCTGACGATGATGTCCTTAGGAGATAAACGTGATTATCGCCGTCGAGTGGCGGTGCCTCCATTTTCCGTGGGCTCCCGTGTATTATTTGCATCACTTACGGTCAGTGCCTGAGTCTTGATGGAGCAACCATTTATGGCAGAATAGACCCATGCGAGGTGTTATTAGCATACTTTCCATTTATGCTATAATTTCTAGGCCTTTTTGTTCTATAGCTATTAAGGCTCCAAGCTGACAACTTGAACACTATTATTTAGCTCACTTTAGCGACGGATTACCGAAGAGCCTCAAGCTGCCTCGAGAAACGTCACTCGAAGAAAAAGTACCGGCTGAATTATAATTTTAAACTAGAGCTTTCTAAAATTTGGTTCACGTCCAACTTATTTGGCTCATGCAATTTGATTTGAGTTGCTATCATGAAAACTTATCAGTAGATCTGATTTCGGCATTGGTCACGAGTTGATTCGACCGGTGAGGGGCTTGCGCTGCGTATTCCAGACTGTGTACTGGTGAAATGAAACCGTTGTGTCACGAGTGATTGGTGATGGAAAGTGGTCGCAGTCCTTTTTTCTATGCTGAGGAGCAGCTTGAGTGCTGACGAAGGAACGTCACAAGAACTGTTTTAACACCTGTTGAACAAGTAGCGGTAGCATATCTATGGGAGCTCTTCGAAATCATTGTCATGTCATGGATTCCTTTGCAACATATCGGATGAGATCTTTCGTTTATTTTCTCTTAACTTTCATTCCATTATTATATGAAACATTAAATACTGGGTACGGGAGGGTCCACCAGGGCACACAATTGAAGCGAAATGGATGGGAGAGTGGAAACTGGGTCCCCAGGGGACGAGTGTTTTCGATCGGGGTTTGATCCAGGAGGAAACATCCGTCAAGGATATCCTGGTGGAGAGTGGTGCGTATTATGAGGAGACGGCACTGAAGAATTTCAAAGGAAATGTGCTGGGTTATGTGACACCGTGGAACAACCACGGATATGACGTGGCCAAAACTTGGGGAGGCAAACTCAACTACGTCTCGCCCGTGTGGCTTCAGGTGTTGAGAAAGGGCCCGAAGCAGTATGAGCTGGGCGGTGCTCATGATATCGATGCAGGTTGGGTGAGGGACGTTAAGAAGGCCGGGGAAGCGATCAATAATAAAGTCGTTCCCCGAGTTTTGTTCAACAAATTCACCGACAAGGACTTCTCCCAGCTGCTGACGTACGGCGAAGAGCGTGCGATAGCCACCAAACTGATCCTGCACACCGTCCGAAAGTACAAATTCAATGGCATCGTCCAGGAGGTGTGGTCGCAACTGTCCGCTTGGGTCGACGATGAGTACCTGGTCGGTTTGGAGAAGGAAATCTGCGAAACCTTAACCGCTTCGAGCTACGATTCCATACTGGTGATTCCGCCGGCGCGGAAGGAAACCTACGATCTGTTTTCACGGAAACATTTTGAAACTTTGGCTCCCGTGGTGACGTCATTCTCGCTAATGACCTACGACTATTCTAGCGTTCAGCGACCGGGAGCTTGTGCCCCTCTCTATTGGGTTAAGAATGCAGTGCAACACATCTGCCTGGATAGTGCGGAGAATGTGAAGGAGAAACGAGCCCAGATTCTGCTGGGTTTGAATCTCTATGGAAGCGATTACACCCCTAACGGGGGACAACCGATTGTGAGTCACGAGTATATGGGATTGCTGAAGCATCTGAAGAGACATCTCACGTTCGATGAGCATGATGTGGAAAACTTCTTCGAAGTGAAAACATCGAACGGTCGCCATATGGTATTCTACCCAATGTTGTTCTCCATCAACGAGCGACTGAAGCTGGCCAGGGAGCTGGGAACGGGAATTTCCCTGTGGGAACTAGGACAAGGATAGACTACTTCACAATCTCTTCTAGTCAGATTTCACCATTCTTAAAGTAAAACGCATTTTCAAGACTTTTCGTTTATTTGAAAGAACTTTAAGTTTTACAGTAGTTACAAAACGTCTTGCACTCTTGGAAGCCAGTAAATATTTTTTTAGCTTTTCGGTATTAGACATAAAATCTTTAGTTTTTTTTTCAAAAACCACTCTTTTGAACTGTTACTATAAATAGTTTACATATTAATTAATAGCAAAAAACGCCAACTCCCTGTCTTTAACATTTCGGGAATAGAGAGTAGGCTCTACTCGCCACTCATTAGAACATCCTCCTGTTAGATCGCGTGTTTTTTGACCGGTTGTATGATCCTGTTGTTGGAAGGAGATTGTCATATATCCTGTGGATACACGTGACTGATGAAGCCCACTGATTCAATCAAACCGTATTTGGCCCTTCATACAATGGCAGGTTGAGTAAAATTAGAGGTTATTAAAGTTGATCAAGTCGAACAGCAAGGATAGTCCACACACAGTCAACCGACAGTTGTCTTGCTACAGTGACAGGCAGTTCCATATCATCATCATCAGCAAACCTCCATATCATCATCAAACAAGATCACGGTATAAGATATAAAATCAAGAATAAAGTTGCAAATTTAAGTTGAATTCTAATCGAAAGGAATGAACTCCAAACTTTTGTGATTGTGCCCTGTTTGTAACTAGATTTGGGATTGGCCCATACATAAATTCAGCAATCGACTAAATTTTCAATAGCGACCAAAAATATTCATTAGTACTGTCCCAATGACGCGTTCATCTAGATAAAATTGATAAATAGCAGATTTTTAACGGTGGGCCCAATCTTAGATCCATAGGCCAACATTAGAGCCATTTCCTCTACTATTTGAAATTCTATTTACGTAAGTTTATTGGGATATTTTTTTTTATATTTGAAATGGTATTAGTTTTGATTGAACCCAGGCGGAACCAATTTATTATTTACTCGTACTTTATACGGATTAGAGCTTTCATGGTGTTTTTTTTTAATTTTATCAAAAAATACAAATATAAAGGAACGGAAATTATATTCAATGTTCTAAATCATCCAAACTATCCATAAAATCTAGAATCATCTTTCAAGATTTAATCAGATTCGATTAATTGGAATACTTTTAAATACTTTTCACACTTCAGTCTTCGAGGAATATATGAGTGACGTCATCTGTTCTTTCTAACAGTTGGAGATCTTCAAAACTTGATCAACCTGAAGTCTTGAAAATGTATCCAAGGATCTTTACTAATATCTTCGTCTATTGGTTATTTTTTGGATATTTCCTGCTGTCTAGGAAGGATGTCTGAAAGAACATACTATAACCTATGAAACGTTCCCTAACTAATTATTTACAATTCACCGCACGAGCTAGCTAATCTTTTTGCCGAATTCTTCGAGAATGTGCACAGTACAACATCGCCGACATTCTCTCCTGACAGTGTAAGGGCCTGATACTGGCAACATACCGCCGTTGTTTTTTAAGAGAATGTGCTGGATCACTGCTGACACCGTTGACGATTATTTTCAACAGGTCACTCAGTGAAAATACTTTTCCCGAAGCGTGGAAGTTGGCCTCGATCACTCGATCTTCAAAGCTGGTTACAATCATGCTCTTGAAAATTACAGAGGTGTTTCGATTGTATGCTGTTTAGCTAAACTGTTCGAACCATTGCAACCATTTCCTGAAGTCTGACCATCACCATTCGATTCTCCGGACATTTTTACATAAATACAGTGCAAGTGCGTGTAATATTAATGACGCTAATCTATAAAACCACATGATATATGAGTTTGTTCAAGTTTGAGGGGAATATAGGGAGAAATGGGGTTTTGCAGTGGTCGCCACATGGCGAACTTCGGAGCATTCGATTTCTTGGATAATTGAACAATAGTTAAGTGCATAAAGTTCAACATTTTACCCGTCAAATTCTGCTTTCCGAGTTTTTAATCTTGTTTTTATATGCCAAGGGGAAATCGGGTAAAATTGACCACTAATGTTCACGTTGGCTCAATCTAAGTGCACCAAGTGCAAGCAGTTTCTGGATAATAATTATATTTTTCTTCCAAAATTAGGGGTAAATTGGGCAAAACGGACCATTTACCGAAGTCAACGAAGCTCTGTATGTCACCTCCCGACCGCTGATATCGGACTTTCAACATGGATATTTTAAGAAGCGATCTACGACGACGAACCTGATGTCCTACGTAAACTTCCTGTCTTCAGAAATCGAAGGTTCCTTATGACCTTGCAATTGACAAATTCAAGCATCTGGGCTATCCTAATTGGATCACCGAATGGCTGCGCTCTTATCTATCCGGTCGGAGGGCATTCGTCAAATTAAACGGTACTCGCTTCCGCGATTTTTCCATCACGTCAGGTGTCCAACGAAGAAGCATTCTGGGACCACTGATTTTTATATTGTTCGTGAATTATTTGTGCTTTCTGCTGAAATCGAGCCTACTGCTTTACGCTGACAATCTAAAAATATACAAAGCGATATCATCGCATCTCGACTGCTGTGCTCTTCAGGCCGATGTTGACGAGCTTCTGCTATGGTGCTGCGAGAATGCCGAACAGAGTTTGATTACTCCATCAGCTCAGAGGCTACAGAACCTGTTCAAGCAATACTTGACTTAGGGGTCACTGTGGACAGTAAACTCCGGTTCAACGAGCATGTCAGCATAACTACCGCAAAGGCCTTTGCGGCCCTGGGATTTACTCGTCGCAATATAAGTGGCTTCATCGATATGCTCTCAAGGCACTATACTGTTCAATTGCTCGCAGCATCATGGAATATGCTGTTAGTGTATGGTCACCATATCATGCACAGCAAGTCATCAGAATGGAAAGGTTTCAACGTAGCTTTATACGGTATGCTCTTCGACAACTTCCGTGGAATTATGCAGTAAATCTTCCTGACTATACAAGTCGTTGCAGACACAGAATCAGTCTGTGGAGTTTTTAAAAATTCGAGACGAAGAACAAATAAATAAAAACCAGGGATCGGGTGCTACTCAGATTTCTTGGAGTAAAACAAATAGACAGGACATTCATTTCGAAATAGACGGTTAACTGGTTTAATATTTAAGCACAGCATGTAGTGTCCAAAGTGGTGAATTAACCTGCTTCCTTACTTAAAGTAAGTTTGGGTGCTTACATTCCTTAATCAGGTGAGAATTCAAGACCAACATTTGAAAAGGCCTCAACTCCTTTTTGTAAACAAGCCTTATAAGGCCATTTTGTCGCGAGCCGAAGTCCGTCATCGCAATCCAACAAAATGAATAGGTAGGGGAAATTCAAAAAATGTTTACAAAATCCTGATTATGTTTTCGTCGCGGTTTTCCAAATTTTATCTGAAGATGATTTGCCAGTTTTGAGAATTGATAAGTTTTTTGAAGAATAGTTTTTGTTTTTGTGGATGAAAGAAGGTTTTTTCAAAGTGCATTTATGACCGGTATTCCATTGGAAGTTTTTTTGATCCCATTCGAAGTTAGGTATTTCCTGGGTGCCGGAGACGAACCAGTGTTCGACTGAAAGTTTCCTTAATAAAGATAACTAACTAACTAACTAACTATTTCCTGGGAGCGGAATGGCCCATAATGGGAATATGTGAGTTATGTTCTGTGTATGATATGGTGAAATCCATGTGATGATTCGTCAACTGTTCAAAGAAGTTCTTAGATGCTACGATCGTTCGGTTTTGTATTGTTTTTTTACCAGTAGCTTACAATCAACTGTACAGGATTACCGGATACATTGAATTCATATGGTGAGACCTTTCCATTATTATGATTTTATGAAACATTTATTACATAACATATTGGGGCTTATTACGGATGTCACTTCACGGTGAAAACTTATCATTTGTCATCACGGTGAAGTGATTCGCATTTGATTTGTACGGAAAGCACGGCTCTTATTCTGAGTTTCACTCCCTTATCACCGTGTAGTGACACCCGTAATAAGGCCCATTATATATTGACTTACTTTTATATAACTCGGAGCGTTTGGTACGGTATGTCCACGCATCCTTCCACCCCTGAGGGTTCAAGAAATGCTTTGATGTTTGAATGTTTTTATTTAAACACAAATCATTTCAAAGAATCATGCAAATGCAACGCAGTAGACCTTGCCGTTTAGATGACTGTATCATATCTAGATAGAGCTAGAATTAGGGTGTAACAGCCTTTGTAAACAATGACTTCTTTTGTTGATTTCTCGGAATTCCGAGCGGGTGAACGCCATTTCCCCGAAAGCTTTTGTGTTGCTGAGTTTAGAGGGGCAGTCGCTCCCGCCTCCCCCCCCTGCCCCCCTCTGGCTACGCCTATGCTCCAGTTCATCAAACAAGCATGTCGAGATGCTGGAATCATGTGAAACCTCATGTGAACGAAAGAAAACTTCCAAAATGTCGTCGTTTGAACTTAGTCCTTCCATGGGGTCCTCCGTGGATACGTTTGCTAAACCGCCATGAGCAACAAGCTGAATGCTTCGCCAAGTTTAGTTCAAGTCTTCCTGTGAATAGTATTGTGTATACAATATAGCTCACAATTTGATTTCTTTATCTGTTCAATTTTATTATCCATGCTTACCAGGGCACATCAACGTTGTTCTTCAGAAATCAGAGAACTGTTCCGATAGTTAATGCGTGCTGCACTATTTGAAATGCTCTTTCACGTCTCTTTGGAAAAGAAAGAGCTGTCTCCTAAAGTGGACCCTACACGATTGCTTTGATTGACAATAATCGTATTGTCAATACATTCTATATTGACGTCAATACATCGAGATTGTCAATATTTCTGAATTCACATCATCAATATTATTGTCAATAATTTCCCTTCGCGTCAATATATTGATACGTGTGGGGTTTGCTTAACAGTGCGAGTTTTACTCGCAGATATTAGAGTAGCACCCAATCATTCTTGTAAATCTATAAATCACGTCTCCCTCGTGCACTACTCGATTGAGTTATGCGCGTGAGTTTGACGTGATATCAAAATTATTTTTTTGCTGTGTACAAAACTCCCTTAAGTTTTACAAAATGTCCTCAACTTCTACGAAGTTCTCTGAGTTTATTCTACAATCCATATTTTTTCCATCCCTCGTATTTCTACAAAGATCTCAGAACACATTTGAACTTCTGGAAAGACTTCCATCATCTCAAATCTTCTTGAACATCTGCAAAGTTCCTTGAAATTTACCGAAGTTCACAAAACTTCCAAGAAGTTCATTGAGCTTTTTTAAAGAAAGATCTCTGGCAAACTAAACTGAAGTAAGGATCTTTGAAGTTCTTCAAAGTTTGCTGAACTACACACTTAGAAATACCTAATCTTACACGTGATGGAATGCATCTTTGACATAAAGAATGTAACGTAAACAAACATGTCATGTACAATTAAGTGCTCCGAGACTGAAAAGTTCCAAAGTACGTTTGATTGAGCTGAATTTTACGTCTATTATCACTCAATTTTATGTTGCTCGTATATGCCAGTCTTAGAGCACCTAAATTTACATCAATTTTTCTAAGTGTATATTTTAGATATTCTACCAAATTCCCTTCATTTAGATGAAATTATATGCAGCTCCTCAAAATGCTGTGAAATTCGCAAAACTTCTACAACGTTTTCTGCACTTCTACGTTTTTTTCCAGGCTCATGAGGCTTCAAAAAAATGTACTGAAATTATATGAATTATATGAAGATTAACTTTTACGAAGATCCCAAAATGTAAATACAAGTAGCACAATTCTGTCCCAAAAAGTTGCAGCAACTTGTTTATAACTGAAATAAGTCGTATAGAAGTTTCCAAGGCCAATTTATAACTAGGGTACTACTAGGGTAGAGTTCCCACTTCTACGCAGTTTTCTGAACTTTTCCAATGCTCCCTGAGTTTACTAGGTGGGGTGAAAAGTAACCTCTTTGACCGCCATAATGCACAGCTACTGCAAAAAAAAGTTATGGTGCCTTGTAGACATGTTGAGTATGGATAAAAACGATTTGCGTTCTCTCATAAAGCATTATTTTTTGAGAGGCAAAGCGGCGAAGGAAAAAAAGAAAAGTTGTATAAATATTATGGGGCTAATGCTCCGTCAGATAACACCGTCAAATATTGGTTTCGAGAGTAGTGTTTGGACTTGTTGATGCGGAATCGGGTGGAATTTTGGCGTCGATTGGTAACTTTTGATGAAACTTGGATCCACTATCACGCCCCAGAGAACAGAATGAGTGCCCGGCAATGGACTCAAGCCGGCACGAGTGCTCCGAAGCGGCCGAGGGAGGCTCGATGGGTTGGAAAGGTTATGGCGTCGGTTTTCTGGGATTGTCTAACATACTCTTCGTGAACTACATCGGAAAAACCATCAACAGCGAGTATTACTGTGCATTATTGGAGCGATTGAAGGCCAAAATCCCGGCAAAACGGCCTCACATGAAGCGAAAAAAAAAATTGTTGTTTTCGCAAGACAATGCGCCGGCACACAAGAGCATCGCATCCACGGCTAAAATCAAACTTACAGCTCCAATTGCTTCCGCATTCCCCCTTATTCGCCCGACTTTGCTCCCTCAGACTTTTATCTCTTCCCAAACCTCAAAAGATGGCTCATCTTTAAAATAAATTCTGCTCACCTGAGGAAATCATCGACGCCGCGCACACCTTCCGGACGGGATCATGAAGTTGGAAAATCGCTGGAATAAGTGTATCGATCTAAAAGGGGACTATATTGAATAAAATTTAAAAAAAATATTTAAAAAAATTCATTCTACGGAGGTTACTTATCACCCCACCTAGTAAAAAGTAGCATTGCAGCTGCTTGACAAAATATTGGTGTCTAACAGAACACCCAAAACTCATGGGGGGGAGAGGCCTTGATAATTCTGGAGGGGGCCTTTTTTATATACAGGGGGAATCTGCTCACAGACACCTGAGAAGGAACTCAGGGTGTGGGGATGGGAGAATTTCACTCCCGACCCACTAAACCTTACCCTGTGCGCTTGGCGCTTGACCTCCCCGGAACCGCCCGAAGGCATTACTTCGTGGGAGAGGCCACTGTAGCGCTATGGCGCCTCTCTAGCAATACTCTAACGATCTAGTCGGGCAGTAGGTAACTGCTGCTCGGCTCGCCACTGTCGTTGTAATACCGAAACTAAGTTGGTTTGCCGCAGTCACCACCGCGCTCCAGTTCTCGGTGGTACCACACATCCTATGAACGATGTTATCCGGGCTGGTATCCGCTCCGCATATCGCTAGCATAGCGCTTGATACTGGCTCGAAACGTGGACAGGCGAACATAACGTCTTCGGCGGTCTCTTCGACACCAGCACACGTGGGGCAGGTGGGAGTACTTACATGTCCGAACCTATGCAGGTAGCTCCTAAAGCAGCCATGGCCTGACAGGAACTGTGTCAGGTGGAAGTTTACTTCCCCATGGCGCCTGTTGACCCAGCTTGATGCGGAAGGTATCAAGCGGCAAGTCCACCTCCCCTTTGTGGAGTTTTCCCACTCCGATTGCCATCTCGCGGTCGACACAACTCACGCGTTGTTGCGCACCCCTCGAACGGTCCTCGCGTCATAGCACACCACATCCTCCTTAATGATAAGGCTGATTGGCATCATCCCTGCTATGACACAGACGGCCTCTCTCGAGATAGTGCGGTATGCACTGGCCACCCTCAAGCATATTAGCCTGTGTGTACTCTCTAATTTCTGCCTGTGGCAGTCAATATCCAGTACCGCAGCCCACGCAGGGCCGCCGTATCTGAGGATAGATACTACGACCCAAGCGAGGAGCCTGCGCTTACTGGCATTCACTGCCGAGCTGTTTGACATCATACGGAATAATGCCCCCACAGCCATAGACGCTCTCTTGCAGGCGTACTCGACGTGGCAGCCGAAGCTGAGCTTATCATCGAGCTTAACCCCCAAGAGTTTCAGAGAGCGCACAGACCTAATTGTGCTTCCGCCGACTGTCAACGTCGCATGCTGTACTGACATGCGATTGTTGACTACGACCACTTCCGTCTTGTGATGGGCGAGCTCCAGTTTCCTGGTTCTCATCCATTCCTCCACAAGTCTGACGCAGTGAGCCGCTGTCAGCTCTACCCCCTCGAGGGATTCCCCGCAGACTACCAGCGTGACATCGTCGGCAAAACCTACAATTTTCACGCCTACCGGGAATTTTATCCTCAACAGTCCATCGTACATGACGTTCCATAACACCGGGCCCAGGATGGAGCCTTGTGGCACTCCTGCGGTGACTCTAACGCATTTTTCGCCATCTTCTGTGTCGTACGTCAACACACGATTCTGGAAGTAGCTTTCCAGAATCTTATACAGCCCTCCGGGAATGTGGAGCTGGTGTAGCGAGCGGGCTATAGCACCCCAGCACGCGCTGTTGAACGCGTTCTTCACATCTAAGCCCAGACAACCAGAAGTCGTATAATAATGTACAGACAGTATCGTAAATTGCTACAGTTTAAGTAAAAATCGCATATTAGAATGGCATACCTCGCATTATGTTAAAGTTAAATCGTATAGAATGCAAATTTCCAACTTATATGCGATGACTCATTTTTCCGTCGTACTGTGTCACAAATTTAATCGGATTACATCGTAAGACTTTTCAAAATGGATTTGTTATTACAGATCAAATCGCATATGATGTTAAATCAACTCGTTTAAAATTAAACGAAAATATGCACGTATATGGCCTCCACTTTTGTACGTATAAGCCATTTCTTTACATTCTATACGACTTGTTTGTTTGTATATATGTTTGTATATCACGAAAACAACTTTGAATATACGTGCATTCTGGTTGTCTGGGAGGTTAACACATGGCATCCACCGTGGATCTGCCCTTACGGAACCCGTACTGGCTGCTTGACAGGCCGTCTACACCTTCAGTGTAGGCCGACAACCTGTTGAGGATGACCCCCTCAAGCAGTTTCCCAGTGGTGTCCAGCAAACAGATGGGTCTGTATGCTGACGCGTCCCCAGGGGGTTTTCCTGGCTTCGGGAGCAGCACCAGCTTCTGCCGCTTCCACGAATCTGGGAAGATGCCTACGTCCAGACAAGTCTGAAAAACAGAACGGAACATGTCTGGATTTTTCGCAACGGCCGCCCTCAGAGCCACAACCGGGATCCCATCTGGGCCCGGGGCCTTGCCCACCACCAGCGACTTGGCAATACCGCCAAGTTCACTGTTCATCACTCTAGACACTTCTCCCTGATCCGCGCCTGGAATCCGCGGCCAGGAGTCTACGTCCCTACGTGGGAACAGGAACCCAACGATCGGAGCCAGTACCGCTGGTGATCTCTCTGGGGGTGCCGTCACGCCGCGGGTCATTGCCATGACCACTTTGTAGGCATCCCCCCATGGGTTCGTGTTGGCGCTTTGGCATAGGCTGTCAAAGCACGCGCGCTTGCGTCTGGCGATCTCTTTATTGAGGGCTGCCTTAGCCGCTCGAAGAGCGACACGAGATTCAGTCGTGCGAGCTCGTTGCATCCTCCTTCTCGCCTGGAGGCAAGACGCCCTGATGATAGCAATCGACTCGCTCCACCAGTACACCGGTCTATGGCCATGCCTGGGATAGGCTCTCCTAGGCATGGTTGTATCGCACGCCCTTGTCAGTGCTGCTACCAGTTCTTCCCCCGTCAGATCCGGGGTTATTCGCTCCCGCATCAGTGCTTCGCCGAAGACCTCTTCCTCGAAGAACGACGTCCGCCAGCCTCGAGGGCAGGAAGAATTTCCTCCTGCCACTCGCCTCTCACCTGACCCCACATTGTACCGAATCGCCTGATGGTCACTGTGAGTGTAACCCTCATCGACCCTCCAGTGTAAGTTGCCCTCCAAACTCGGGCTGCAGTATGTCACGTCGATGACGGATTCTGCACCATTCCTTCTGTAGGTACTGACCGAGCCGGTGTTGGATAGTACAACGTCCAGCTTGGCCATTGTCTCCAGTAGGATGCATCCTCTCTGGTTGGTGTGGTGGCTGCCCCACTCCACCGCCCATGCGTTAAAGTCGCCCGCAATGACCACCGGTCTTAGGCCGACAAGTACCGCAGTGAGTCTATCCACCATCTGCGAGAATTGCTCAATAGACCACCTGGGCGGAGCATAGCAGCTACTTAAATATACTCCATTAACCCTGACGATCACGAATCCCTCGCTCGAGTTGGACACCACTACCTCCTGAATGGGGAAGCTCCCCATCGTGCATATCGCCGCCATCCCCGACGCGTCCGTGACCCTATTCCCGTTGCCGGTTGGGACGCGGTACGGATCGGAGACGATTGCGACATCCGCTCCCCATTCCGCTGCCGATTGCCACAGCAGTTGCTGGGCAGCCGAACAGTGGTTCAGGTTCAACTGCGCTACCTCGAACATGACTGAGCATTGCTCTTTGCCTTAGCAGCATTGCTCTTGGCCCCCGGGCAGCGCGGGCCACCTGCCATGTGGTTGGTAGGGGTATTCCCCTTCTCCGCGCATATAGTGCACCTCGGCGGCTTTTGGCAACCTCACGCCTTATGGCCCTCCGAGCCGCACCATCTGCAAAGCTTGCTCCTGTCGGTGTTCTTACAGTCACGGGCCACATGGCCCTGACCGAAGCACCTAAAGCAAGCCGTAACCGGTTGGGGAATACTAACGGGGCAAACCGACCAGTCCACTCGCGCCCTCCCTGCGGCTAACGCCTTTCTGGCCTCAGCTGCAGAGAGCCTGACGGTAGCCACTTGGGTGGAAAACAGTCCCTTCCTCAAGGTAATCGCTGTTTGCGGTACCTCAATTTGACACTGTTCCCGGAGCGCCGTGACTATCTCGGTCGCCTCCGTCACTTCGTCCAGGTCCTTGACCTGGATGGTGATCGTCGAGCCTAGCGACTTCACCTGCACCCCAGTACCAACGACCTCCTTTGCCAGTTTCTGGTAGGTTGGTCCCTGGTCTTTAGCACCACGCTTGAGCACCAGGAGCATCTCGCCTGTACGAGTGCGCCTGATGCTCCTCACGTTGCTGCCCATCTCCGCAAGACGCTCGTCCGTTCTCATTTTCTTCAGGACTTCCGCGTATTTCGACGCTTCCGTCTTGAAGATAAGAGCTTCGCCCTTCATCTTATTCCTGTTCCGGGCAGCCCTGCTCTGGAGTTGATCGAACAATTAAATACGCTCACTTCAGCGGTACCCGGAATGTGCCCGTGTACTGTATGGGATTGGTGGGTTTAATCCCACTGGTTGCCGTATTTTTTTCTCACTCACGTGTTTTGTCGATCATGTGTGCTTTGCTTCTCAGTTACTTCTAATTTTAAAAAAAAATACTACTTTACTTTAAATTCCTTTAACCGTAATAAGCTGAACATATTAATAGATTATTATGAATGAACTTATTTAATCAACTAACAATCATGATTTAAAACAATTCTACAAATCCAAAACACCCGTAAATATTCTGTTTTCCATCAAGCTCGACTGGCAAAGCGGAACACCCAAAACGTACAATTTCCATCACAATAAACATTGCTGACGAATAAACAAAGTCCCACCGTGAGACAAGACAAGGGGCAACGGGGCAGAAGTTAACGACGTCTCCAGTGTGCAAAAGGGTTGAAACGACCTAGCTCGCGGCCAGAAGGAATAAGATGTTGAACGAAATTCCGGCTGAAAACCGTTAATATTCGGCGGTCACTGGCGATGGAACAATTTATTACCCCCGGTTACGAAAAGAAGGACGCAGAAACTTTCAATTTCGCCGGAGATTTGTTTTTTGGACATGCGGGGTGAAAATATTCAACTTTATGGCACTCGTATCTTTGGGTTTATTTATGGAAGTACTCCACATTTTGGCCCTCACTGTTGTTGTTGTTGTTGTTGAACTCGATCCGCGCCACTTAATCCCGGCGATTCGATTCGGACGATCGGACGCACTGCTTCCGAAGATCTACGCAGATTCGAGATCCTCCCCATCGTTAAGCATCGTAAATCAAGAACGGGGAAAATTGTTTTTCTCGTAAAACACTTTTTTCGTAAATTCAATTTTCGTTTACAAGGCGGTGTTCACGCGAACAAATTACGACGATGATCAGTGCACGGGTCATAACGTTATCGGATAATTGCTGGGATGTCTGGAAGCCATGTACAGTACACCCGGTTTCAGAGAGTTTCTCAATTCACGCAAAATGGTTCCAATTTGCTGAACCTGATTTGGTTGCATAATTTTGGCCAAACAGTCAACCATCATGTTCGCAGTGTTTAAAGAAATTCTGTCTCTCGCTCGCTAATCCACCACCTACACCCACGGAGTAACTTGAACGAAAGTTTAAGTGACGAACCGTGCGGAACAAATTGAGCACCGGCAAACGATGATGTATTTCAACAAGCGCACATGATCCCGCTATTATTATGCAAAAAGTGCCAGAAAAACAGACAGAAGAAAAGCCACATTACAGCCTCCCTGTAATCCCTACAACTGCACTTTGAAAGTTGCTCTCGCTTCTCTCAGCAGCAACAACAACAACAACAACAACAAAAGCAACGAAGGGGAAATTGGTAGTTTACCGCATCCATTAGCAATAATGTTGCAAAAATTCGTGCAATTCCGATAAAGCTAATAGTGTTTAAGGTTTCAAATTTAGCATTAATTTCTTGGTTCTTCTCTTTTATTAGCTGGAGGAGAGCAGTCCGTATTTTCCTTATTGTTATTAACTGTATCGCGAGCGTCCGTCGTCATCGTCGTCGTCGTCGTCGTCGTCGGTGCGGGATGGAGGATGCTGCCAGTTTCTAAGCCGCAGGGTGTTTTCGGGCTTCATGTGCTTCTACATTCTATGTGCAATTCGTTGAGGGCTTGCTTGCTTGCTGCAACGGTTGGGGCGGGCACGGATTTCACATTCTTATTGCTATCATTTCGTGCCAGCAACAGCCTCAGTAACCGCATAAGTTTATAATACGTTTCGCATAAGTGGTACGCGATTCTCTTGGGACCCAGATCTACACGCGGTCGCAGGAAGTGTTGATGGTCCATGAATAGATGAATTTAGTATTCTATTTAAAGTAGAGTAGTTTTGTATTTCCTTTACAATAATTAAAATAAAATATGACACTGAACAGGAAGAAACGCTGAATTATCTTGAAATTTTGAAAGGTCGGGAAGACCTTAACAAATTTAGCAGTCTGGAAATATTATAACTATTATTTTAGGAAACATGGAAAATCGCACTGAACCAGGAGGTTGAATAGTTTACTGCGATAGTATTACTGAGGCAATGCAGTATAATCTGAAAATATTTCTAACTTGCGAAAACATGGAAATTCGGACAAATTATGAATATTGTTAAAATATGGGAACAAGGAAACCTAACTACATCTGGAAAATATATCACCGAATCCAGAAGAGCCTAGTCTCGTAAAATGATCCAATAGATCGTATCAATCAAAAGTAGTTACCTCATGCTTTTGTAGCACCTACTCGAAAGTAAAGTTTGCAGAGTAAACTACCAGTCACGTCAGCCCGCGACCAGCACGATGAAAAGGAAATGCTGCTTTCCTAATGCGACTGTATTTGACCGAAATTTCCAATTTTCAATCTTACATTTTGTGTTCCTTTCCAATTTTCTCATTCGTTTCCACCGAGTATCCTGGCAAAAATGCTGAGTGCTAGTCGATCCGTATCCAGACTATTTTAGTCAGTAAGTTCAAAGTCATAAGTGCATATATTAAGATCTGCATGATATCTTACCAAAGGCTCGTCTAGATTTTGTCTTTCCAGAGCTTACTCAATTGTTAATAGTCAATTGTTAATCGTCAATTGTTAATCGTCAATCAGTGTGGACGCGTTTTTCAGTCGCTCTTAGCCGCGTGCGCTTTAATTTCGTTTTCATTTTATTGTTTTGCGTGCGGGTGCCGTTTTGCGTGTGTGTATTTTTTTTTTAATTTTTGTTGTTGTACGCCGTTAAAATGAACTGTAAAATTTGTGCTGTGGATTCTTCCACGGACTCCGACATGTGGAAATGTGCTGGATGCCCGCGTCAATTCCACGCAGCCTGTCTAGGATTATCTGTACCTGTGCCTGTTCAGAGGAGCTCAATTCGCAAGAGAGACAAGACAATCTTTTGTCTTATGTATTACCATGCTGTAGCTCATGCCAAACTATGATCACGGCTAGTTTTGAGTTCAACGCGCTTGTGGAGCAACAAGCGCGGCTGGTCGACCAAGTCAACAAAAACACTGAGGTGACTCATCGCTCCACGGTTCACCCAAATAATGCTGACATTGTCCATGAAGCGATCGACCGACTCGATGCTTTACTCGTCGATATAAAAAAACAGCTGACGGCAACTGGAAGCAGTGGTTCTACTGACAACGTTAGTGCTATTAAAAACCACATTACCTCGCTTTTTGACATAGCGATGAAAGCTTGAAAAGAAAATTTTGCAAATTCAATGCCAACAATGACATCAGGAATTTCCGAAGACCTAAACTTTCTCAAGGACGAGCTGAAAAATATCAGCAATATAACTTGCTCTACTGTTGTAATGCAACAAAACCCTATACTAGGGTTAGGTATTGTATTAGATGAGCTGAAATCGTTATCGGCGGGTATTGGCAACATCGAAACCCAAATTAACTGTGTCACACTTAATACGCCGGACTCCCCATACGAAGTGATATCACCATCACCTGACCCCCTCCCCAGTTTGCTGGAAGAGATAAACATTGAGCAAAACGTTGATGACTCAGGGTGGCGTCTTAAAAAAAAGTTTAAAACGTCACAAAATTTAGAAAAATACGTTGAAATTTGCGGAGCATTTGAGACAAAAATATCGTCAGCATATGAGAATTACAATTCAAGAGTAGAGAACAATATAAAATCTGATCCCAAAACGTTTTTTAACTTCACGAACGAAAAAATGAAGTCATGTACATTCCCATCACGCATGTAGTTTGAAGAGTGTGATAGCACTGATAGTGAGGATATTTGTAGCCTATTTGCTCGTTTTTTCCAAAACACATATAAGAAATCCAGTAATGCTCTCGATTTGAACTATTTTTCTTACCTACATGAAGGGGAAAATGACGTATCAGTTAATAATATCACGGTTAAAGAAATTTGTATTACTCTTGAAAGTCTCGATGCTGGCAAAGGACCTGGTCCTGATGAAATACCTCCATTTTTATTGAAAAAATAGCAATTAGTTTTGTTAAACCATTGTTTTGGCTTTACATTTATCTCTCAAAACAGGTGATTTTCCAAAAATTTGGAAGAAAACATTTTTAGTCCCAATATTTAAATCTGGCAAACGGTCAGACATTAAAAACTATAGAAGTATTGCAATTATGTCATGCATTCCTAAAATGTTTCAAGCAATTGTTAACTAGAAAATATTTAACCAGGTTAAGCATCGCATTTCAAATAATCAACATGGTTTTTTTAAAGGTCGGTCAACGTCTACTAATCTGTTGGAATTTGTAAACTTTTCTATTAAAGCAATGGATAGAGGTAATACCGTTGAAACTTTATACACTGACTTTAGTAAGGCCTTTGGCAGAGTAGACATTCCCTTACTTCTTTTTAAATTATAACGTTTAGGTATGACAAGTACACTTTTAAAATGGATTGGATCATACTTGACAGAAAGAATACAGATGGTCCACTTTAAATGAAAAATGTCCTCGCCAGTTAATGTTACCTCGGGAGTTCCACAGGGATCTCATTTAGGTCCTTTATTATTTATTTTATTTGTGGATGACGTGAAGTTTGTGTTGAATCGCTTAGATGTGCTCATATATGCTGACGATATGAAACTGTACATTGAAATCTTTAACAATTCTGATTTGCTACATTTTAAAAATGAAATTGATGTTTTCTACAATTGGTGCTTTATAAGTCTGCTGGATATTAATGTTAAAAAATGCAATATTATATCTTATTCCAGAAAACACACTACTCTAGATTTTACATGTACTCTAGGAAACCAGCTGGTTGTAAGGTGCGATAAAATTAGGGATCAATTCTCGAATATTGCAGTGTGGTTTGGGCTCCATACCATGAAACTTATATAAATCGTATAGAATCAGTTCAAAAACAGTTTTTGTTATCTGCTCTTAGGAAACTAGGCTGGACCTCTTTTCCCCTTCCTTCTTATGAGTCCCGTTGCATGTTGATAAACATTAAAACACTTAAGAAACGAAGAGAAATTTCCATGATTTCCTTTGTTAATGATATTATCTCACAACGCGTAAATTCAGAAAAAAAATATTAGCAAGATTAAATTTTTACGTACCATCACGCATGTTAAGAACTCGAAATGTATTTCAACTGTCACCTCACTGAACGAATTATGGTAAAAATTGACCAATTAATAGAATTATGAGAGTGTATAATAATTATTGTGAGCGTATAGATCTAACGATGTCCAAAGATACAGTAAGGAGAACACTAGCTGCTAGGATTTTATCTCGTTAAGTTTAAAACAATTTTTATTTTTTAGATATTTGTATATGCAGTCTACATTTACTGACAATTTCAAATAAAACGTATGTTTTAAAATAGCATGTAAGGCAACAGCATTGACGACAAATAAATAAATAAAGTAGCTTGAGGTAACCTGTTTAATATTCTCTAGTTATTTTTGGCAACATTTTAGCCGTAGCCATTACCTTTAGTTTGAAATGGATAGGGGGATTCTTCGCTATTCTAACCTATACCGTAGTTGATAGATTTCCCTTTATAGTATTCTAGCTTCTAGTTCAAGTTCTAGCTGTAAGTGCATGTTGAATTCAGTACATACCTTAGTATTAGTCAAGATAAATTTTAGGCTTTATAAATTTAGGATAGTAAGAAAAAAATCACTTTTAAATGTAATTGGGAAGTGGTTGAACATCGCACCATGACTTTTGCTTTTAGATGGCGTTTTAACATTTTTAAAATTTCTTCCACTACAACTGACAGATAGTCCATCGTCCCTATCGGAAAGGCTACCCAACTAACAATTTTCACAATGTAAACGCTTTACTCCTTTTATTTATACAGTCTCAAGCTGTATTCAAACGTTGAGGCAACCTTTACTAAACTGCCGTTATACGCATAACTGTCCCATCTGTCCTTTTTCACCGTGGGACTCTTATGTGTAGAACGGCAGTAAACCCATAGAGGTAACTCTAGACAAGTAGGTCCCCATAAAAACGTGCTCAACTTTTTGGCTCAGCTCAGCTGGTTTCGTATTCGAAACCGGAGAGAACTTTAGCAACTAGATTTAAAGAACATATAGCGGAGGTTAATAAGGCCAAAAAGCAAGGGGAAAAAAGCCTAACATATGATTTCAAATCAAAGGTTGCAGAACACATCTTCACAGAAGACCACCAACTATCGACGGAGGACATCACGATTTTACGAACCGTATCTACACCATGGAAATTGGATGTTGCAGAAAGCCTCGAGATCAACAAACAACGTAATAACTTTACTCAACAGGGATCAAGGAAACGGACACACATGGCTTTTCAAGTTACTACCTAGGACACATCAACGAGTAAGCAGCGGAGTACCTGTTCCTATAGAAAATTAAATTTAAGTTTACCTAGTTTCTAAGTGAAAATGTACCTGTGTTAATATATATTCGGTAAATGCGCTGTTTTTCTTCAGTCGAGTATTAGTACAAGACACTGAAGAAGTCTGCACATTGTAGACGAAATACGCGTATCTGTCAAGGATAAGCAAATAAAGTAGTGGAATTAAATGGAAAATACTAATCCTTCTCTCTCTCTCATTATACAGGTATTCCACTAAGACGCCCACATTCATCAGGACTCTACCCAACAAACAATTGAGAGCTCTTATAAAACACCTGAGTTGATCAAACGTTGAATAATAGCTTCCAGAGTTGTACAAGGATGTAGTTGTATTGCCTTTATGGTTAAGAGCTTCAAAAGCTGCTTGGAGCACTCTTAAATGATTGTTTACGTTCGTTTTAGCTATATGCTTTATAAGAACTACGATAACTTTTATAGCACCTTAGTTAAACTGATTCACAAGAGCTATACAGAACGTGGAATAAAAGCATTAAAACAAATTGATCAAACGTTGAATAATAGCTTCCAGAGTTGAACAAGAATGTAGTTGTATTGCCTTTTTGGTTAAGAGCTTCAAAAGCTGCTTGGAGCACTCTTAAATGATTGTTTACGTTCGACCAACCACCAACCACAATTTTGTTGCTAAAAATAGCACAAGTGATAGGCACGTTTATATGACCATAAGGCAATGATTATTCGACTGCAAGAGAAGTCACTCAAGATGAGCTTCATATACTTCTCTCATATGATCAAAATATGTATTCAAGAATAGAGCAGATGGAAACAGAAGCGGCTGGCAATCCGGGATCATGAGTTCGAATCTTGCTTCGAGAAACCCTCGGTGGAGTAGAGGTAAATTATATATAGGTGTTATTAATAAATGCAAACATTAATTTAAGACATATATCATATAATCAACGATAACATTTCTAGATAAATTCTCTCAATTAATGATTAGCGAGATTAATTGAAAGAATATCAATCAAAGATTAAACAGATGCTTGGTACTACTTTCTCCATGATCACAGAATGTGAATTATGGAATAATTACATATATTTTCAATGAGCACAAATAAATTAAATTAATAAAAACTGTACAAGCAATTATTTTGGCGTACCACGACAATTGTTAAACTAATTTTAATCTGTGAATATTGTGAGTACTTACACAACGGTTATTAAGGAGTCATTAAAAAGTGCTATAAACGCTTTTCACCGCTTGCTGTTCAATTAATATTTAGGAGTCATAAAAGAGTGTAACAAACGCCTCTCAGGTTCAATCTCTAATACATTTCGAAGCAGCTGTTAGGAGGTGTCTACAAACGTTGTATTAGAGCTTTCACCAAAACAATAAAGCTTGAGTTTAAATATGCATCTATAAACGTTGTATAAAAGTTGCTTCTATCCGGTTGTTAAGGAGTCATTGAAAAGTGCTATAAACGCTTTTCACCGTTTGCTGTACAATGATTATTTAGGAGTCATAAAAGAGTGCAACAAACGCCTCTCAGGTTTACTCTTTACTAAATTTCAAAGCAGCTGTCAAGAAGTGCCTACAAACGTTGTATAAGAGCTTTCACCAAAATAATAAAGCTTGACTTTAAATATGTATCTATAAACGTTGTATAAAAGTTGCTTCTACTCCTATACCGCATATGCATATAATGCTGTAGTTGAACAGGTTCTCCAAACCAGTGTAAACAAGAGTTTTACAGAAGTTGTAATAAACAAATTGTACAGTTATTATTCAGCAAGCAGTTGAATAAAATCACAATGGAAGCGTTTCTTCAACAAGAAATTGATTTTGGGTAAACGTTTTACTGAATACGTTAGACAACACCTTTGTGTTGCAGTTGTATAGGTTCTCCAAACCAGTGTAAACAAGGGTTTTATAAAAGTTGTGGTGAACACATTGTGCAATTATTATTCAACATGCAGCTGAACAAAATCAAAACGAAAGCGTTTCTTCAACTTAAAATTGTTACTTGGGTATACAAGCAAATCTGGCAAACTTAGTCAGCTACTTATGGCTGTTGGGACGGTTGGAACAAGCTCTTATTGCATTTCCATTTACGCTTCAGAACAGCAGTTATCCTGCTGTTTAGTTGTGTGCGAACTTGAAAGGCGTTTATTCAACCTTTTCCTGGTTATCCAATAATCACTACACAGCTTTCTGTTGAAGCCGGGTTAAATATGATTTACGCTTTTTTTGTTGTATAACATTTTAATACAGCTTGAGGCTGTATAACTGAAATGAGTAAAGCGTTTACATTGCAAACATTGTTAGTTGGGTTATGCCTTCTACTTTTCCAAGAGGCCTAGCTCTCACGGCGGCGCACGCAACACGACCAGTTTGGTATGAATACGCATTTTTTTTCGAAAATGTGGTCGATAATATTATGTTACTAGTGATTTTACATCATGGCATGAAGTTTCAAGGAAACTTGTCGGAAGTTCCAAAGGATCTTGTCGTAAGTTACAAGGGAACTCCTCCCAAGTTTCAAAGTTCCGTAATCTTTTTACAAGTTCTGTTCCCCAGTTACGCGAACTCCTGTTATATTCCGTTAACTTTTCCTATGCTCTGCACCATTTTCTGAAGCTCCATGAACTTCTTTTTTTTTATTATTATAGTCACTTTAACACTCTTAGGTCATTCGTGAGTTGTCTGGGGGTGAGATTTGAACTCGTGACTTTGGCGTGAGAGGTATGGATGTTAACCACTACGCCGGGGTCGCCCCCGTCCATGAACTTCCGTTATCTTCATCCAGAGTCCGTGAATATCTTCCGAGTGCCATGAACTTCTCCCATGCCGTGTAGCCGTGTTTTCCTGTGAATTTGTCCGAAGAATAAGTTCTTAAGGAGCTTCAGAAAAGTTCCAAGGGTACTTCCGTGAAAGATTCGAGTGACTTCAGTGATGTTTCAAGCAAACGTCAGAAAAGTCCCGAAGAAAGTTCAGAAAAGTTCCGAGGGAACTTCTGACATGTTCCAAGAAAATTTTAGCGATGATCTGAGTGAACTTTAGAAATGTATCGAAAGAACTTCTGGAAAGTTCTGATCGAACTTTTGGATTGCTCCGAGAGAACTTTAAGGATTGTTCGATAGATCAGCGGAGAACAGTAGTTCTGTGCCAAATTTTCTTCCTTTCAGGGCACCACAGAGCACAACGGGAACAAGCAAGTCTTTAAAATCTATTTCTTTTATTTTTCACTTTCCTATAATTTCTGATAGCCAGGCCGATGAAGAGCACAAGTAATTAGATAAATTCTTCTTTAATTTAATCACTAAAGTAACTAGTTCACTATTTTTATTCTTAAAATTCTAAAAATAAATTTCTGAAAAACTTGACAGTGAGCATGCATAAAAGCGTAAACACGATGATCGATTCTCTTCGTCGATTTTCTCTTTTGTTAATAACTCGCTAAAACTAACGTTTCTCGGTGCGTTTGCTGTTGCTTTTGATAGCCAATACAACCTGTTACAACTAGCGGCGCCGGTGGTGTAGTGGTAAGCGTGATTACCTCTCACTCCAGCAGGCCTGGGTTCAATACCAGTCGGCGCCGCCGGGATGTTCTGAGGCATAACATCTCTGATCACGCCTTCCTTCGGATGGGAAGTAAAGCCGTTGGTCCCCGGTTCATGAGTTGATGGGTCGATAGGTAGGTAGGGTCCAGGTGTGGGAGCTGCCTTCCTGGCACGGCGAGCATTGGTGCTCAGCACGGAAAACAAGATCGACGAAAAAAACAAACCAAAGGAAAAAAAAAAACCTGTTACAACTCTGTATTGAACAAATTCTAGAAAATTGTTTCGCTAAGCTGTAGCAATGCAAAGAGAAAATCGATTAAGAGAATCGATCATCGCGTATACGCCCTTATGCATGCTCACTGTCGAACTACACTTCACTTTCGGTTTCACTTTGTTTGTTGTGAATCTTCTGGTTCGCTGAAGGTCGATCTCCATCCCGGACTTGAAGGTGTCACCCGGGTGGTCACTGTAAAAAAACCGACCGGTCGCTACACTTGTCCAGTTTCTAAGATTTGTCTACTGCCGATTCCACCCACACAAAACAACACCATCGAAAGCCATGACGATTAATTCAACGGAAAAACTCAAGATTCCAACCAAGCTCATCCGTCTGAAAATGGTTCCACTTCGAATCACCTAAAATGAAGAGATACAAGCTCGGATACAAGGTCCTTTTGATTATGGGCAAATTCCAAATTCTATAAATAATTTGAAACCCTCTACCGGGTCTCTTTTTTGAATGTTTATTTTCCCTACTGAATCTGCTGATAAGCTTCGCAACGAGTAATTTGACATCTGCCACGAACGTCAGCATGGTTTCATCGACAACACAGGGGACATCAACGAATGACGAAACGGATTAGCCGAACATCGATGTATCTGTCAGAAATGAGATTTCTGAAGGGGTCAGCATGTTCGTACATCGACGAAAAGTGTATCAGCGCGCCATCTAGTAGTCAACCCTCATGGACCGACAGCATAAACCAATCTCGTTGGTCGATCATGGCACCCGGCGGAAAAGAGAATTGTTGGTCTCACTCTATCCGGTGTTTTGCAAAGTAGAGGAATCCCCTAAGGGGAACGCAATAACCTTTAACTCCAACGCAGGCAACGGCTGTAATTAAATTAATTACATTAACTACTAACATTAACTCGTCCCAGATCTTCACTGTAATCTTTTTTCTATAAGAAAAGTTGAAATGGCGGGAATGGAGGTCGTGTTCAAGAACGGTGGTGTGAAAATTCTCCAAGATTCTGAAGTGCTTGCGAATGGTAGACGATGCGGTTTTCAATACGAGATGGATTTTTGCCCCAAAAGTGTAAACTACCCAGCATTGTATTCGTGTGGAAAAATTCTGAAATGCCACGAACTTTGGCATAAACGGTTTGGACATTTAAGTGAGAATAATTTGGAGAAGATTGTGGCCAAGGACATGGTGAATGGCCTTGAAAAGCTTGTGAGTTACAACAAGAACGAAGTGAACTGTGAACCCTGCATTGATGCGAAGCAAACTAGAAAACCTTTCGGTGAACGTCCGGAGAAACAATCTAAACGAGTGTTGGAAGTGATACACAGTGACGTTTGTGGTCCTGTGACACCGATGGGACACGATGGCAGCCGATATTATGTCAGTTTCATAGATGATTGGACCCGGTTTACGATCGTTTATACACTAAGGTCGAAGGACGAAGTTTTTGAGTGTTCCAGGCTATATGAGGTAACTGCGAAGTTTGGCCAACACATATCGCGTCTCAAATGTGACAACGGTGGTGAGTACCGTAATGGTGAATTTGACAAGTTTTGCAAACATAAAGGTATCGAAATCGTGGAAAGGAGTTTTTCTTGGGTATCACTGTAACGGATACAGGGTGTGGGACCCAACGCGAGGAAAAGTGATTGCAGCTAGGGATGTGATAGTCGACGAATCCAATGGTGCCTCGAATACGTTGGGAAAGTCACAGGGAAACGAAACAACTTATATTAAACGTTTTACGGATTATAACAGTAGCAACAGTGACTTGAAGAATGAAGATCATGAAGATGATTTGGAGCAAGAAGAAAGTTTGGAACAGCTTGACTTGGAGGTGACCAACGAAGAGTTTGAAGACTGTACTGATGGTACTAGCGACAGTGAGGGTTCAACAGGGGCCAATCAGCGGATGGTGCCTGCGGTGAAGAAAGTGTTCGGAAGCGAGTTGCTCCTATTTGGCAGAAAGACTACGAGATGAACTTTTCTGCATGGGCTTTGAGTGCCGTGAGTTATGTTGACAATTTTCCTGATACGCTAGCAGAGATGAAGAAGCGTGACTGGAAGATGTGGGAAGAGGCTGTTCGAGAAGAGATGAGGTTACATGAGCAGAACAATACGTGGACTTTGTGCAAGTTGCCAGAAGGAAGAAAGCCTATTACGTGTAAATGGGTTTTCAAAATCAAGAAGGGTGATAATGATGCTCCTGATCGGTATAAGGCTAGGCTGGTAGCTCGTGGCTTTACACAGCGGTACGGCTACGACTATGTTGAGATGTATGCTCCAGTAGCAAGACTCGATACGGTGAGAGCAATGCTGGCGGTGGCGAATCAGGAGCGGCTACAAATTCATCAGCTAGACGTGAAAACGGCGTTTCTCAACGGTATGCTTCAGGAAGAGATTTACATGGTTCAGCCTGAGGGTCTGCAGCAAGAATCGAATCTAGTGTGTCGTCTCAATCGTGCATTGTATGGACTCAAGCAGGCATCCCGGTCGTGGAATGAGAGGTTCCACCAGTTCATGATGAAGCTCAAGTTCAAGCGCAGTGATAACTATCATTGTTTGTATGTGCGAACGGAGTGCGGAAAGCGATTGTTTCTAGTGCTGTACGTGAACGATATTCTCATCGTTGGTCATGATTCGAAGGCGATTGTGGCAGTGAAGAGCTGTTTGAAGAAGGATCTTGGCGATATTAGCTGTTTTCTCGGAATGAGCATAGAGAGGAATATCGAGAAGCGGTTCATGAGGATTTCGCAGAAGGGATATTTGGAAAGTCTTCTTCGACGTTTTGGAATGGAGGACTGTAAGCCAGTTGCTACACCGATAGAATGCCATCTGAAGCTAACGAAAGGAACTGAAGCGGAAAGAACGGACAACCCTTATAGAGAGCTTGTGGGTTGTCTGGCGTATTTTGCCCTTACATCGCGGCCAGATTTGTGTGCTGCAGTGAATGTGTTCAGTCAGTTACAAAGCTAATGAACATTGGTGTCACCTGAAGCGGATTCACCGTTATGTGAAGGGATCTCTCGACGTCGGCCTGGAATTCCAAGGAGGTGAGGATGAACCAGCTCTGGTGGCGTACTCAGATGCGGATTGGGGAAACGATGTCAACGATAAAAGATCCATGAGTGGCTACATTGTACGAGTTTTTGGAGGCACAGTGGCTTGGCTTACACGCAAGCAACAAACCGTGGCGTTGTCGTCAACAGAGGCGGAGTTCGTGGCACTTTGCACTGCTGCTTGCGAAGGTGTTTGGATGCGAAGACTGTTGGAGGATCTTGGAATCGTCATCAAGGGAGCCGTGACTTATTATGAGGACAACCAGTCGTGTATGAGAGTGGCAGAAGAGTCAAGGTACAGTCGGCGAATGAAACACGTTGATATAAAGTTGAATTTCATCCGGGAACTAGTGCAAGAAGGTGATATAAACTTTGAGTATATTCCATCGGAACAGCAGCTAGCGGATGTAATGACTAAGGGGCTACCATCTGTGGCCTTCAAGCGTCTTCTGGAAGAAATTGGTGTTAAGCGGTCCAGAAATTGAGCAGGGGTGTTGAAAGACAATTTCAGTGACGGGTATTTGCGCAGCTCTACTAGCTAATGTGACATTTCTTTGATGCACTGTCAGACCTTCTATCAGAAAGATTCTTGCTATGTGTGGGTTAATTTTTATTCGAAGCTAAGTGCTCCGTGAATATACACGTTTTATACTTTCACTCTCGAATGCGTCGTGTTTTATTTTCTGACTGGAATTCCATATCTTATCAACTACTGCTTTAATTACATTAATTACACAATGTAGAACATTAACTTCTTTTTAACTCCATTAATTACAGTTGAAATTTCGTAATTAAAGTACATTAATTACATTTTTTACATTAATTACAGATAGATAATTTTAATTACCGTCAGTACTACTTCAAAACGCATTAATTACTTTAAGTACTTTTGATTGCATTTTAACTTCAACGCACCGCAGGAATCCCCTATAAAAGGCCGACTTATCAACGTACTCGTCCTTTTTTTTTCGTGCTGCAACTCGACACCCATCGATCGACAGCGAACCAGTAGAATCACAACAAACAAAGTGAAACCGAAAGTGAAGTGTAGTTTTTCAGAATTATAATTTTAGAATTTTAAGAATAAAAATAGTGAAATAGTTACTTTAGTGATTAAATTAAAGAAGAATTTATCTAATTACTTGTGCTCTTTATCGGCGTGGCTATCAGAAATTTATAGGAAAGTGAAAAATAAAATAAATTGATTCTACAGACTTGCCTATTCCCGTTGTGCTCTGTGGTGCCCTGAAAGGAAGAAATTTGGCACAGAACTACTGCTCTCCGCTGATCCATCGAACAAGGATGTTCCGAGTGAACTTCAGACTAGTTCTGAAAAACTTCAGCTTAATTCCGAGGGTACTTCAGTAAAGTTCCGATGGTAGTTTCAAAAATCTCCGAGGGAACTTCAGGCATGCCTTTAGGCAATTCCAGGGATATTCCAAGGATTCTTAAGAAGTAACTGCAGGAAAGTTCTGAGAAAATTTCAGGTATTTTTAAAGAGTGAGTCGTTATAATATGTTCATTATAATCAATCAAATTAATTCAGTAAGTGCAGCTTGTTGAGAGATTTCAGGAAGTTCTAAGAGAACTTCATAGCTTCTTGAAAATGCCAAAGAAAAGTCAGATAAGTTCTGAGAAAACCGAGGCAAATTACGAAGGAACTTCAACCAAGTCCCGAGGGAACTTCAGGCAAGTTCCGAGGAAACTTAACGCAAGTTCCGAGGGAACTTAAGGCAAGTTCCGAGGGAACCTAAGACAAGTTCCGAGAGAATTTAAGGTATGTTCAGAGGGAACTTAAGGCAAGTTCCGAGGGAACCTAAGACAAGTTTCGAGGGAACTTCCCAAGTAACACAAATTCAGGGAATTATGTTGAGTAAACTGCTATACAACCAAAACTAGTCATACACAGGTTGTATAAACTGTTATAGAAATGTGTATTGCTTGGGATAAGGCAAGTTCCGAGGGAACTTAAGGCAAGTTCCAAGGAAACTTAAGGAAAGCTCCGAGGGAATTTAAAGGAAGTTCCGAGGGTACTTATGACAAGTTCCGAGGGAACTTATGACAAGTTCCGAGGGAACTTAAGGCAACTTCCGAGGGAACTTCAGACAAGTCTCTAAGGAACTTCAGACAAGCACCATAGGAACTTAAGACAAGTTCCAAAGGAACTTCAGGCAAGTGTCGAGCGAACATAAGGCAAGTTCTGAGGAAACTTAAAGCATGTTCCGGTGAACTTAAGGCAAGTTGCAATAGTACTTGAGACTAGTTTCACGAGTTATTCTACCAGGTTATGACGCTTTTAAACGAGCATCCACCAGCTCTCATCTTAGTGTTCTTGAAGCACATCCACAATAAGTAATTGAGAGCATTCTATGCCAACCAATGCAGGGGCATGAAGTAGTTCGCCTCCTCGTGGTGTGCCCTGGAAACGTTAATTATCGAACCCAAGGAAGAGATATTGCGGCTAAACAAACTACAGCAGAGTAAGGACGCTGGCCGACAAGTTCACTGAATTTCCGACAAGTTCACAGAACTTCCAACAAGTTTACGGAGCTTCTAAAATGTTCACGAAATCTCCGAGGTGTTCACTGAATTTCCTAGAATTTCGCGGAACAGCCCAAAAGTTCATGAAACTTATATAAAGTACCCGGAACATTCGATAAGTTCAGTGGATTTCCAACAAGGTCACGGGAGTTCCAAAAAGTTCAGGAAACTAACGTGAATTTGACTGAACAACAACACGACAACTACACCGGACTTTGGGATAAGCTCACGAAATTTCCTAAATGTTCACTAAATTTCCGAAAAGTGCAAGGAACGTTTTAAAAGATCACGGACCTTCCGACAAGTAAGTGGAACTTCCGTAAAGTTCACAAAATCTCCGATAAGTTTATGGAAGTTCCGGCAAGTTCGTGGAACTTTTTACAAGTTTGTGGAACTTCTCACAAGTTTACGGAACTCCCTAGAAGTTCACCGAGTTTTTGACAAGTTCAAGGAACCTCCAAAAAACTCACGAAACTTCCAAAAAGTACACGGAACCTCTGAAAACTTTACGGAACATCCAAGAAGTTTACTGAATTTCCTACTTCTACAGATTCATGGAATTTCTGACGCACACGTAACCTTAGAGAAGTTCACGGATCCTCCGAAAAATTCGTGGAACTTCCGACAAATTTACGGAACATCCAACATTCAACATGAATTTCCGACAAAATCACGGAACTTCTGACAAGATGACGGAACTTCCGAGAAGTTCACTGAATTTCTGACATGTTCGTGGAACTACTATCACAAAGCTCACGGAACTTCCGAAATCTTTACAGAAGTTCACGGAATTTCCGAGAAGGTTAATGAGTCTCACAAAAGTTCACGGATCTTCCACAATGTTCACGGATCTTCCGATAACTTTACGGAACTTACAACAATTTCATGGAACATTCGAGAAGTTTACTGAATTTTCAACAAGTTTATGGAATTTCCGAATAGTTCACGGAAGCTCCGAAAAGTTCACGGAAGTTCCGAGAAGTTCACGGAAGTTCTGTGAACTTCTGATAATCTCACGAAACTTCCGAAAAGTTCACGAATCTTGTAACAAGTATATGGAATTCTAACGAGTTCACGTTTTTTTTATGAAGTTCACTGAATTTCCAACAAGTTCTCGGAACTTTCGCAATGTTCACGGATCTTCCAACTACTTTACGAAACTTCTAACAAGTTCACAAAACTTGCGGGAAGTCAGTGAACAAGTTTACGGAAGTTCCGAGAAGTTCCCGGAACTTCTGACAAGTTCACTGATCTTCCTAAAAGTTGATGGATCATGCGACAAGTGTGTGAAATTCTATCAAGTACACATTTTTTTCAGTGAACTTCATGAATTTCCGACAAGTTCTCAACCTTTTGCAATGTTCACGGATCTTTCAACCACTTTACGAAACATCTAACTAGTTCGCGAAACTTGCGAGAAGTCAATGAACAAGTTTACGGGAGTTCCGAGAAGTTCCCGGAACTTCTGATAAGCTCGATGAACTTCCGTGTGTGGAATTCTAAAAAGTTCACAAAAGGTCCGTTCACTGAATTTCCGGCAAGTTCATAGAACTTCCAAATAGATCACTGAACTTCTGAAAATTTAACAGAACATCCGAGAAGGTTACGGAATGTCAGACAAGTTCACGGAACTTCCAAAAACTTTACGGAACTTCTAACAAGGACACGGAACTTTCACAGAACTTTTGAAAGGTTAATGGAACTATCGACAAGTTACTGGATCGCCCGAGTAGTTCACGAAAAGAACCTTCAAGAAGTTCACTGAGTTTCTGACAAGTTCGTGGAATTCCGACAAGTTCGCGGTCCTTCCGAAAAATTCACGAAAGCTCCGACAAGTTCACGGAGTATCTGCTAAGTTTATGGAACTTCCGGAAAGTTCACTGCATTCCTACAAGTTCATGGAACTACTTCCTTCAAGTTCACAGGAACTTTTTGCAACTTCAAGGAACTTCCGAAAAGTTAGCTAAATCCTCGAAATTAATGGTCTTTATGAAAATTCCAATGAACAACCAAACGTTTTGGGACCTCTTTGGAAACTAATAGAACTTTACCCCTAAAAGCCCGGGACAATTTTTTTTTTAAATCAAATTAAATTGTTTTTACATCATTCCGGTGAGTGGTTAAATAATAATAAATTTGACCATATGGAACCATAATCCGGAAAATCCGGAGCCGATTCCAAGGTGGTCTTATGATTTTTCTCAATCATTTCATCAGCACCAACGCTACCGACGCCAGGAAAGCAGCTCCCACACCTGGACCCTACATCTCGACCCATCAACTCATGAACCGGGGACCAACGGCTTTACTTCCCTTCCGATGGAAGGCGTGATCAGAGATGTTATGCCTCAGAACATCCCAGCGGCGCCGACTGGGATTGAACCCAGGCCTGCTGGGGTGAGAGGTAATCACGCTTACCACTACACCACCGGCACCGCTATATCGATATGTTTTCGCAATGATATTTAAGATAGGGGAAATGTCAGCCTTGGCAATACTTTAACCTATTATCGTCAGGAGGTAAATAAAGTCCTAGAGCACTTAAATTTGGCCAATAGATGCTCTGAAACACAATGTATCCATATGCCCAAATTGAGCTCTCAAGGACGTTGTTTACCCCATGACGATAATAGAATAAGCTATTGCCGAAGCCGTAATTTACCCTGTATGATAAAAATTTGAATAAATTCCCCCGTGTCAACACATTCTCTCTCTAAGAGATGAACCAGCCCAAGGCTGAAAATCTCTCTAATAAAGCAAAAAAAAACACATTCTCTAAATTCCAAATCATTATGGTGAAGAGCTAGGACAATGAGTATAAAAAGTTAACTTTTCTCATACTTATTCGCATATAAACTTCAAAGAAAGCATCCAAATGAGTTCAAATTTTGGGCAAATAATCAGGACCTGATTTGGAATCGATTGAATGGGGTGGTGCAAAATCAATATTTTGAACCACCCTGAATGTATAGTTATTTGGTCTATTGTACCTCAAGAAATACCAATTTTTAAAGACAAAAAAATATAACTAAGCTGTATACTTTTAAACTGGCTATTGGTAGTTGGCAATGCAAGCAAATTTTGAAATCATGGAATTGAAACAGAGAGATTCTAAAATTATTATTTTTTCAGGTGCGATTCAATAACCTGCCTCTCGGCAGTTAGCTTCCATTAGTTCAAATACAGTTTATAATATTGACTTCACTCCGTTTGAATGACTGGTTCAGAGTTCAGCTTCGGCTTGGGATGTCAAGTTTCCACTCAATGCCTCCCAGATAAATTTAAGCTACTATAGAGAGTAATTACAACTGTCCACCTCTATCGGGACCATAGGCGCATCGTACACTCGCACGATCATAAAAATTAATGAAAATGAGTGTTTATGGTTAAACGTTTGCAATATTTAATCGTATTTGTACGTGGTGAACTAGCTCCCCCTAACCATTAATCGCCCTGTATGCAGTAGCAGTGAAGATGCTGCATTATGCAACGACGATCAACGACGATCAACGACAACGCGACACCATCCGCTAAGTAGCTCAGGCTGGCAATTGCAGCGCTAATAATCGTGTTGCGACGGTGGAAGTCCACCACACCGCACACGAGACGAGATGCGAAATCCCATATCCATTATGCCGTTCGAGAAGCTATTTGCATTCCGAGGGATTTGTTCTAACATGGAAATTGACTTTTCATGCGTTCACGAAGATGCTCTACCCTGAATCGGGGAAAAAGGTTAATGTGTTCCCAAATGGACGATAAAGGACACGACTCTCTCGGTCGGACTGGACGGGTTGGATGGGTGGGCCGAAGCCCCATAGGCCGTATATATATAAATAGAGGCAGATAAGGAGTGCCAATCATCCAATCTGAGATAAAGGCAAACAATTCATTTTCCGGTTCATTGATTTTTATAACTCTATTTATGGATTTCGTCCAAATGACTATAATCAGTGGTAGGTACACGGGGTTTCAAGATTTCCTGATAAGATTATCCCCACGAAGGGGATGTCCGACAGCGTGCTGCGCGTTGGTAAGTGAGTGGCTTCCAGCTTTGTAGGAAAATAAAGACCTATGGTGAACTCCCCCAGTTGTCCGGAAAACAAATAGTCTCCGCCTTTCATGTTGAGCTGGACGGTCGTTGCTCCGATTGCGGTCGCTTTGGATTTCTTGGGTAACTTCATAGCTTTTGAAAGCTGCAATTACCTGCAACCCTCCGGGATGGCGCTACGAATACTGGAGCTGGTTCAGAATGATTATTATCAAATTGATTGAAACCGAATGTATGTGATATATTATCTATTATCGATATATTATCTATTATCGATATTGGAACCCCTTTCCATTTGTAAATGTACAGCACGCACTTGTTGCCTAACCTATCAACCCGATGAACGAATTTCTCCTTCGGTATTCGACCCAAAATATTTAAATTACAACCTCACGCATATTCCATCAAAACCGTCAGGACGGGATCGACAAAATACAGGCCATACAGATAGCTCATTATTAATAGTGCGGAACGCTCATTTGATTATTTACAACCGCCCAGGCGAGCATTGTAATTTTTTCATTACCGCGTAATCGATTTTCGTCCTCGCATTCGCTCTGCCCGGAGTCGGAGAATGTGGTTCAGGGTTCAAAACGTAGGCTGATGTATGCAAAACCATCCACTGGGGAGGTTGCTGTTGCACCTGCAGCAGCAGCAACATATGTATGAAATGCAACCTTCGAGCAAACTGCATATGTGTGATTTTGGCGGTGGCGGTGGCGGTAAGAGTAGGACCATTAGCATAAAATACAGAGGAGGAGGTGACCCGCGCAAAAACAGTGCAAAAACAAAAGCAGAACTCGTAAATCGTTTGCCTCTTTTCACGAACTTGAATGCAGTTCAATTTTTTTTTTTCGCTTGTGCCGGCGCTCTTTTTGCTTTGAACTCCTACCCAGGCAGGCGTCGATGTTGTTGTTGTTATTGTTATGCGAGCAGGGGTGCACGATCGAACGAGATTGCTTTTATTTTGTGCTGCCCCCGATGATGATGCGGTGATGAGGATGCATTTTTATTGCATATTACTGGCGGGATCGTAGCGAAGTCCTTTCATTTCGGCGCTGACGTGCAAATCAATTAAACGGGAGTTGGAATGGGGTGGTTTGAAAGTGTAACAGTTATCGAACGGACTTGACTTGTGGAGGATGACACCAGGGCCAGAAATTTACGTTCATATTTTTGGAGAACTTTGAGATTTTGGCGTAATTGCTTTTGTAAACAAACCCGTCAATCGCCGATTGCTCGCGAATAACAAACTAACTATACCAAATGAAAGAGGAGTCATCGGCATCGTCATCGATCAGGAAATTCGCTTGATAGGCCCAAGTAAACTACCCAAGTAACATTTCAAGCTTTATAAAGGTTTTATAGCATTCTACAAGTCTGAATCGTGGTCTACAGAACCCTCTTAAAACCAAAATTGTTACTTGGGATACGAAGCCCGATAAGGACACTTTTTACAATATAAGATTAACTATAAGGCTTCCAAGTTGTATATCAGCATATCAGTTTTATATTGCACGGCGAACCCGGTTCTTGGTCCATTTTTAGCCGAGCACCTTAAATTCAACATTTACACACACACGGTAAGACAATCATCATAATCAATTGAATTTATTACAATATGTGGAACCTTAATGCCTGATTGCAGGAAATACTAAAATAGTTATTTGGAGAACTGCACTAACAATTTTACGCAAGATTTTTAAGGATCTTGAAATGATTCTAAATTCTGGAATTTATGATTTTCCTGGGTCCCAGATCATGAATTATTTTGTTTGTCTGAATTTACTTCATTTACAGAGTTCAATTTGAATCATCCTAGAATTTCATCACACTTCTATTCTGGATTCCCCTAAACTAATCTTGATAATATCCAAACTTTTTCAGCAACATTCCAAGAGTGCTTAGCATTATCTATTGTAATCTCTTATAAATCGCTCTCTGATTCCACAATTCCCTCAAACTGGTAATAATTTCCAATAATTGGCGTAATTTTGTCCCATTTTTTCTCTATGAAATTCCCTTAGAATATTCTTAATAATTTCCTTGGTACGCTCTTCAGTCACATTCTTCTCAGACTTATCATTTGAACTGCTTTGTAGGGAAGATCAGAATTGTTTGCAAATCCTCTTCAGAATTTCCTAAATACTCAATTACTTTACCAAAAAGGCCTTGAAAGTCTCCCATAAATTGCCAGATTTCTTAAAATTTGATTAAAATTAATCTCCATAGAAACATTGAACAGAATTCCATTGAAATTATTCTCACGATTCGTATCAGCGTTCTCTTCCGAATTCTAACTATTTCCTTTCTTGACAAAATCTCCATGCAATTGTCATCAGTGCTTGCAAAAGACAATTTATACCGTCTTCACTTCAATCAAAGGTTGCACAGACTGCATACTTACACTGCACTGTAAACTATTTTCAGAATTACCTTAAAATTCTGAAATCTAGGGCAATTCAGAATTTTAAACTATTCTACACTGCTAAGGTAACTCAATATTCACAGGTTTTTTTTTTTTTTTTTTTTTTTATTATAGTCACTTTAACACTCTTGGGTCATTCGTGACTTGTCCGGGGGTGAGATTTGAACTCGTGACTTTGGCGTGAGAGGTTTGGATGTTAACCACTACGCCGGGGTCGCCCCCATATTCACAGGTACTTTAAAACTCTATTAAGAAATTTAATTAACTATCATCAAAATCACGAACATACTTCAAAGTCCTGGTGATTGTCTAGATTCAAAAGCCGTGCTAATTTTCCAAAGCTGCTCAATTTATTGTTTTCAATCCTGAACAGTTTTCGATTTCTCTAAATTTCACCATATTGAAAAACAAAAAATTCCGGCTCGATATTTTTAAAAAATTGATGATTTTTTACAGCCAACAATGTTTAGAAAATGTCCCAATTTTCATGATTCTGCAACCCATTACAAACATGTTGTAACAAATCTATGTATGATGTTGCAATAATTTCTAACGTTGATGGCCTTTAGAAATTGAAGTAGTAAGTTTGGCTTTTTATTTTTTGATTAGAGGGTCCATTAAAATCTGTAACATATTTCAAAAATCTTGAAATAAACGTCTGTGTGTGTCTGTGTGACTGAAAATCTGGAAAATCCAGATAAATCTGTAATACTGGCAACGCTGCCCATCAGCGCCCGCATAGTGGAAGCGGACAAGGAATCAGAGCATTTCTTCCGTTTTGCCCGCATTTGCTGGATGTCCTTGACTGCCCCACCGCTTCGTCGAAATCGCTGCTTTGAAATTGCCAGTATTTTTTGATTGGTCGAAATTCCGGGCGTTTCGGAGGATTCGTTAGCTTGTGGACAAAATCGATCGCGAGACGATGGAAAATCTGTACCGCGTAAACGACACACGGAAGTTCTATGAGAAGCTAAATAATTCGCGCAAAGGCTACGTGTCGCAAGCCGATATGTGCCAGGACTTGGACGGTAATCTTCTCACGAACGAGTATGAGGTGATTGAGAGGTGGAAGCAGTACTATGACGAGCACCTCAACGGTGAAGCAGCAGAAAACGAAGGTGGCACGGCAACAGACCTTGGAGCACGCGCAGAAGACGACAGGCTACCGGCCCCTGACCTTCAAGAAGTTGAAGAGGAGGTCGGTCGACTGAAGAACAACAAAGCAACTTGTGTAGATCAACTACCAAGTGAGCTATTAAAATACGGTGGTGAAGCACTGGCTAGAGCGCTGCACTGGGTAATTGCCAAGATTTGGAGGAGGAGATATTACCGGAGGAGTGGATGGAAGATGTCGTGCGTCGCGCTACCACGCACCAAATTTTCGCGATTCGGCAGGTTCTGCAGAAATGCCGCGAATACAACATGCCCACACATCATTTGTTCATCGATTTCAAATCCGAATACGACACAATCGATCGAGATCAGCTATGGAAGATTATGCACGAGTACGGATTTCCGGACAAACTGACGCGATTGGTCAAGGTGACGATGGATCGAGTGATGTGCGTTGTTCGAGTATCGGGGACACTCTCGAGTCCCTTTAAATCTCGAAGGGGGTTACGGCAAGGTGATGGACTTTCGTGTCTGCTGTTCAACATCGCGTTAGAAGGTGTGATCAGAAGAGCTGGGATATACACGAGTGGTACGATATTCAGGAAGTCCATCCAGCTCCTTGGCTTCGCCGATGACATTGACATTATGGCACGGAACTTTGAGATGATGGCGGAAACGTACATCAGACTGAAGGCTGAAGCTAGACGGATTAGACTTTCCATCATCGCATCAAAGACAAAATACATGAAAGGAAGCGGTTCTAGGGAAGACAATGTTAGCCTCCCACCCCGAGTTCAGATTGACGGTGACGAAATCGAGGTGGTCGATGAGTTCGTGTATTTGGGCTCACTGGTGACCACCGAAAATGATACCAGCAGAGAAATTCAAAAACGCATTATGGCAGGGAATCGTCGCCGCCGCACGAAGTTGACTGTCTACAAGACGCTGATTAGACTGGTGGTCCTCTACGGCCACGAGACCTGGACTATGCTTGTGGAGGACCAACGCGCCCTTGGTGTTTTCGAACGGAAGGTGTTGCGTACCATCTACGGTGGAGTGCAGATGGATGACGGAACGTGGTCGAGGCGAATGAACCACGAATTGCACCAGCTGCTGGGAGAACCATCCATCGTCCACATTGCAAAAATTGAGCGACTACGGTGGGCTGGGCACGTCGTAAGAATGCCGCATGACGACCCAGTGAAAATGGTTCTAGAAAGCGAGCCAACATGAACAAGAAGAAGAGGTGCGCAGCGAGCAAGGTGGATCGACCAAGTAGAAGGTGACCTACGGACCCTTCGCAGACTACGAGGCTGGCGAACTGTAGCCATGGATCAAGTAGAGTGGAGACGACTTCTTCGGACAGCAGAGGACAACAAGGCCTTAGCCTGATTGGTAAGGTAAGTACAAAATCGATCTTGTTGGCAGAATACCACTCCAGAATCATCTTGGAGTTGTGGCAGCTGGCCAAATCGGGCCAATAGATGACTTTGCCCCTATGCTTGCGGATGAACGGCAATACACGCTTTTTCAGGCATTCTTCTATGTAAACTTAGGATGACATCGTCGAGGATGTGACGAATGTGTTCAGGCCACAACTGCAAATTGCTTGCCAAATCATGGCCTTCTTCTTATGGCAAGCGTGATTACATCTCACTCCAGCAGGCCTGGGTTCAATCCCAGCCGGCACCGCCGTCGGCATAACATCTCTGATCACGCCTTCCTTCGGAAGGGAAGTAAAGCCGTTGGTCCTCGCTTCATGAGTTGATGGGTCGATAGGTAGGGTCCAGGTGTGGGAGCTGCCTTCTTGGCGTCGGTAGCATTGGTGCTCAGTACGGAAAACAAGATCGACGGAAAACAAATCAAAGAAAAAAAATGGCCTTCTTCCCCACGCCCAGTCGCGATGTAAAACTTTTGACCGGGAAGCTGCTTAAACTCGAGTTTGACGTATGTTTCGTCATCGATCAAAGTGTGTACAATATTTTTTCTTCTTTCGAGTTCCACTTGACGTTTTTCTGGATGCGATCGACTACTTTGATCAAACTTGCACCAGTTGTTTTATATAGAAGTGTAATCAAACCACTGTCAAATAACAGACTAAAGTGGTAATTTTTATACGATAAATGAGGAGATGAAAGCATAGCTTGGCTCTATCTTTCCGCGTTCCACGTAAATATTGATCGATGTGAATTTCGTGAAATAAGTGCAAGATTTTCGAAAATATCGAGACTTGAGGTAAGTAAGTATGGTGCAGTTGCTAAATATACACAGTTTTTCAGCCAACAATATGTGTCCCAGAGCAAAATTTATTGGTAACTACTGCTTGCTGGTTCTGCTGCTGCACCTGCTTCTTTTTACGGTGCGGTTCTGTTTTTCAACCCCTAGCTTCTTACAGAAATTTAATAAATCAGGCATAACATTTGATAACGGCCCAAAAGCATTTGTAAACAAACTTTCTAAGGCCCTTAACACGCGAACCAAAATTATCATCAGATAGGGGCAACTCTCACCTTTTCGTAAGTGGTATTGGTTTGCGTAGGCGTACTTTGGTTCGCGTGTAAAAGGCCTTAGAAAGTTTGTTTACAAATGCTTTTGTGCCGTTATCAAATGTTATGCCTGAAATGTTCACTTCTGTTACCTAAACTTATGGGAAATTAAAGAAATTTGTTTGAGAAGAAAAAGTATAGCGATAGCATAAAAACAATCGCCAAATTATTGTTGAATCTATGTATTGTCAGGCTTGATAAAATAAATATGATCGGATCAACAAGAAATATCTTTTTAAACCAAACATATTTTTATGTTGACCTAGCTGCCAAATTTGACAGCTTACGTCAAAACAATACAAGCTCTTGTAAATTCGAAAAGATTTTCTTTTTGATTTGACAATCCATGGGTTTTGAGGAACAAAAATACTGGATTGTTGGAACAATAATGTTTTTTTTTGCATCCAAAAGAAAATGAAATTCTTATTGATTTTACGTCACATATTATTTCGTTCGTGAATTTTTAATCCGGTTACTGTAAATAAACATTATTCAGTAGGTAGGTCACGAATTCATCTGTTTTTAAGCGGAGTGATTTTTCAAGTTCAAATTACATTATTTTTTATTTCACAATGTGTGATAAGCATTGCTGCAAAATCTCGACAATACACGGTGATATACAAAATTCTGCTTTGGTCACTCATTTGAGCTAGAAGTCATCGTCAAGGCAAACCATGTCAATTGTCATTGACAATGATGTCAGTGACAAACATGTGCAGATTTTATTATTAGCTAAATTTGTAACGAAATTAAATGACTTCAGTAAAACAATTACATGGAGCCGTTAAAGTGAACAAGCATCTACGTCCTGAACTGCTTGGATAACAATAATGTGCCACATAATGCACGAAATTACACTTTTTGTTATCAGGTGAATCTTTGTCATTGACGAAAAATGAAAAAGAAAGTTTGTCATTGACAATGAAAAATCTCAGCACTGGTGATAAGTATGTGGACGATTGATTGGTATTGTAGTGAATCTTATGTGCGTGTGTTTTAATTAAGAAAACTTGAGACTGTCTGCCGGGTATAATTTCACCTATATAACTGTGAAAGATTGTATGTAAGGTAGCCACCATCCCTTCGAAGATCTTGTCTTGTATGCAGCTCCACTTAATAGCAAGATCAAATTGAGCTACCGATCTGAATTCACAATATCGCTGTATGAAGGGCCAAAAACGGTGGGGTGGACCCGTAAGCAGAGGCACTTACGCGAAATCCACGGGAATTTAAGAATCTCCTTCCAACGATACGATCCAACAAATCGAATAACGCAATTCGCAATACTTATTAAGCTTCCTACAGGATGGTTTGTTAAGAAGGGCGCGTCAATCTCCATGAAACTGTTGGAGTAGAATTCACACCATCACAATCGAATCGGTAGGATAAAGAAAATGATAGTGTTTATTCCCTCCTAGACTCCGGTTGTCATACCACTCCAATCGTCCAGTTCCATGTCAAATGATACCCTGATGCTCCCTCCCAACCCAGTATTTATTTATATATATAGTAAACATATGTAATGGAGAAATGAAATATATCAGAACATTAAAATACGTAATAATGAAAATACATTTATATGGATTAAAAAAACTGGTATTCCGCAATGAAAATAATAATTATTTTACATACAATATGATGCAGCTCTATGTCTCCTCAGCTCCCAATAAGGAAGATGTAACCCTGAAATTTCCAGGTTATATTATGCAAATAAATATTTTTAGCTAGAATGATACTTGATATGTTTGTGTTGTGTTATGTTGTGGGAGAGCTTGGGATTAAACCCATGATGTTCTGCTCATTAAGCAAAACCGATCCCTCTAAGGTTATCGAGCATCTCAAAACCAAAACACTAGATGGCAAAACATGATTAAGCCCTCACCTGGTATGTAATGAACAACAGAAATACGCGATAATTCATATATTTTCAGCATATGATGCAATATCACAACTGTTGATAAAAGGAACAGATCCCATCTTATTTAAGACCTGGATGACCTGAAATGTGTGTAACCGGGTTAATACTTATTTAAATGTATTGTAATATTGAAAATGCGTTATAATGCCATGTAACAAGATACAATAAACACAAGATTTTTACAAAACAGATAATGAACGATTCAGATTTCTTTTCAAGCTGACACTATGCTTCCCTGGAGCCGCTCATAATAGCTAACATTAAGAATTAAGTATAATAAAATGTAATTTACAATAATATTAAATGATGTAAAGTCAATAATGAAAGATATGTAGTACTATAAATACTATACAAATAGGATAACCAATAGCTAGCTTAGCTTAGATTGACTGCACTCCGTGATTGATCAGAATCAGTGAAATTGTACAATGAATCAACTGAATGGGGCTGGGAGTGACCGTCTATTCTCATTGTACAAGTTTCAGTGACTCTATATGTTGTAGATCAATAACGGCGCCGGCCACGTCCTTGCAATCAGGTGGGAGTAGGGAAGGAATATTAGAGTGACCTTTGTTGTTTGTGGGCCGTGTTTACCTCTGCACCCCAACAAAAGACACAGAAAAGGAGATTTTGTTAGTAAGTTGGGTTCGTTGGATCAGGATTCACCTTGATAAGTGTTGCGACCATGGTTTTAAATGAATCAGTGTTATCATGCATTATACTTGGATTTGCCCGAAGCCAAAACCAAATGGTGTATCATTGGGCCTTATTTCGGGTGTCGATACACCGTGATAAGCAAGTGATACTCAGAATAAGAGCCGTGATTACCGTACAAATCAAATGGGAATCACTTCACCGTGACGACAAGTGACAACTTTTCACCGTGATGTGACACCCGTAATAAGCCCCATTATAATATAAATCTGAAGACGTTCCATCTTCGAAAAGCTGAAAATAAACTTAGAGCATGAGCATGAGCAAAATTGATCGCCCGCGACTGCGAACACCAAAGAGCTGAAAACCAATTCAAACAAATCAAATCAACAGACAAAACTAGGGTGAAAGCTGTAAGAGTGAATCATTACAGTATAAATCTAATGATGTTCCGTCATCAAAGAGCTGGAAGACAACTCAAATAATTTAAATCAATAGATCCAGTCTGAATGAAGCCTGCAAAAAGAGAATAATTATACAGCAATGACCTCATTTTGTTAGCTAGCAAAGTATGTGTATCTTAAACATTCATCTTGAAGGAGGAAGGTATGAAATTACAATTATGTGGAATTATTGAAAAATAACAGTCTGATGCGCGAAGAGATTGACAGGATCGGGTCATAACTGTAATGTGAATATTAGGAAGATTTATCATCATCAAACTATTCTTGAATTGACCTGGAAGAATGCTTGTGAATAATTGTTATACAGATAAATTAAATTGATAAACTAAATGGTTCAAACAACAACTCCAGCCTGTAAAAAAGCTGAAAATAGGGAATCTTTACAATGTGGATCCCCGACGGTCTTCTACTCAGTAAGCAAAAGCGGCAGCCACCAGGCTAGTCGAGCTGCTCAATTTAAATATTGAAACCTTATTTTGTGAAGTTCTTAAGAATACCAATTGAAACACAATGTAAACAAATAAAAGTTAAGAGTCTCATCCGAATCAAATGATGCCAAACGATACGCATTCATAGAAATTAAGTTTAAATAGACAAAAGTAGAAAAATGGAACAATCTCACCAAATCAGTCCAACTGAATCCCTTGCAAGCAGCTATGTCACGCTTGGTGTAGTAGCTCCGATCATAGACCCGCCCTACGGGGATCAATCCTCTGGTCGAATGTAGTCGATTGCTCCATGACGTGAACACGAAGCGACCGCTCACAAAATCATACAACGCGTAAACAAACTGAAATCAAAAACTATCACACGCGACGCCACAAATTTCTGTACCGGGTGCACAAGCGAAGAAAAAGCAAACAACGCAGATAGCGACATTTCTTCTGATGCCTGCAAACATGATGCATCACGTTTTCTTTTTCGATTCCAAAACTTCTCGGAAAGCGAGAAAACCACCAATCACACACGTATAACCGTCCGGGAGGCAGAGTGCCAGCGCTAATCTGACAAAATCACGCACAAAACAGAAATAAACTTATACACAACCGTATCCGAACAGGTTCGTATCCGAACAGCCTATATAACTGTGAAAGATTGGACTAGAAAAGAAAATGTGGTCGTTACCAAGTTGAAGGGTGACTTGAATAAAAGCAAGAAGAATCTTATCATCAAGGAAGTGAGCGATTCCAAAATGGCGGCGGATGTCAATTTTCCAATTCTACTTATCGAGCCCATTCCACAGATACCCATATTGCATGGGTTTAAATGCATATTCCCTGTCCGGGGGCCGCCATATTGGATTTTGGTCCACCATTTTGAATTCCAAAATGGCGGCGGATGTCAATTTTCCACTTCCCCACATCGACCCCATTCCGTACATACCCATATTACATGGGTATAAATGCATATTCCCTGTCCGAGGGCCGCCATATTGGATTTTGGTCCGCCATCTTGGATTCCAAAATATCGGCGGATGTCAATTTTCCACTTCCCCTCATCAAGTTCATTCCGTAGAAACCCATATTGCATGGGTTTAGATGAATATTCCCTATCCGGGGGCCGCCATATTGGATTTTGGTCCGCCATCTTGGATTTGTGGAAGCCATCTTGGCTTGAAATCCACCATTTTAATTTCATCCGGAATGTTGACTTGAATTTCGGAATGCCTCAAACTCTATAATTTAGCATATCTTCTAATCCTATGATTTTCGATGATTTTGATCTTGATTGTGATGCTGGTTGATTTTGGGAATCGAAATTCACGGCTGATTTTCTTCATGGTGATGATGGCTTGTGATATTGGTGCCTGTGATTTGAGGTGATATTGATCTTGAAATATTGCTGATTTTGATTTTCTGATCTTGATTTTAGCCAACACTGGGTGAGATCGTTTCATTTTATATCATTTTGGGAGTTTATCATTTTATCTATATTTAATGCTTATATTTATTATGAGGAATGTCGTGTTTTTGCTTTAGCTTCACACTTGTTTTTTCATCAATAGAATAAAGTGCTGGTGTTATAGTTAAATTCTGAAAAAAATTTGAAAATTATGCTAATCTTTAGATATACCCATCAGGGTTCACGCAATGTACATAATCAAAAGGTAGTTACGAAAAAAGAAATTTCCATTAAACCTCCAACATCCAATCGTCCAATGCAGCCACATCAAGAAGCAACCGAAGCAGGTCTCCATTTGTAGCATTTCATAGCAGTTTTTCAGCGCTCGGAAACGTTGACCAGTTGTGGTGCGACCATTCCATTCCATCTATAAATTAGGAATTTAGCCAACATTGGAGGCAGTTGGTGAGATCTTTCCATTAAACTATATTAGGGTTGATGCATATATTATGTCACGCTCTAAGGGGGGAGGGGGGGGGGTCTAACATTTTGTGACAAGCAATGCATTAGGTATAGGAAAAACGTCACGATAGGGGGGAGGGGGTAATTTTTTGCTCGATTAAGCGTGACATAATTAATGCATGGGCCCTTATATAAACGATACATTAGAGCACCCGCACCAATGCGTTGCTATTCGGGCTGCTAGTTTGGCAACTTTAGTCATTGCTATTTTAGTTAGCAACTTGTTTGCTATCACGATTGTGAATTTACGTGTTTGACTTTTGCACCGATGGTTGCTAAAAAACATTAAGAAAACAGAAGATCCATATCTAAAGGGAAATTTAAAGATCTTCTGGGCAATTCCATTAATTTCTGACAATTCCAGAAACATAATCAGGAAAGTTTTATATGCAAACTGCGGGAACAAAAGGAAAGTTCCGCAAAATTTCTGGAATTTTTTGAGAACTTCAGGCAAACTTCAGGATTTTTAAAGTGGTTTCAAAAGCTTCAGGAAACTGCAGGAAATTTTAAGAAAATTTTAGGAATTCAGGGATATTCAGAGAACTTTAGGAAAGTCAAAATAATTTCAGATATGTTGAGATAACTTGAGGAAAAATGAAGTTAAACTAGAGAGCTTTAGAGAATTTCAGAGATATTAACGGCACTTCCAATAACTTCATAACTTCGAGAAATGTAAGAAATTCCAGACATTCAAGGAAGTTCGAAAATTTGTATGCGTAAGGTCCGATAAATTCCGGTCAATTCAATAAAATTCAGAAAAACATCGTGATTTTTTTGGCAATTCTATTTAGTTCAGGGTAGTACCAAGAACTTCAATAGAATTGAGAGTACTTCAGGAATGGAAAAAATAAATAAAAAAATAAATAATTAAACTTATTTTATGGAAATTGAAGGATGTTTCAGAAGTTCCAAGAAACTCATGGAATTTCCGAAACTTCATCAAAGTACCAAGCCCTTTGTTTAAATTTCAGAAACATAACAGATCTTACATGAGCATCAGGAAAATGTGAGATCATTTTAAGGAAGTTCCATGGTATTCAATGCAGTTTAAAGAATTGCAAAAAATGCAGGAACTTCAGCCGCGAGATCTTTTAAAATGTTCAGCAATCTTCAAGAACGTCTAGAGACCTTCAGAGAAGTATATAGATTTTTTGGTAGTTCCATTATATTTTGGGAAGTTCCCGGAACTTAGTTGATGATCAGAGATCTTCATATCAGTTTCATCTATTTAAGGAAACTTGCAAGATATTTCAAGGAATTCAAAGGAATTATGGGACATTTAAATAAAATCATGAATTTTGCGATGCTTCAGAAACAATGCGAGATCTTTAGAAAATTTTATAAATATGATTAAAACTTCCGGAGCAATAGAACATTTAATAAACTTCAGGAAAGATTCAAAACCTCAGGGAAGTCCAAATAAAACTAGGATTTTTACGCGAATTGACTACTTTTGTGGATGTTCAAAATCTTCCAGAGAATCACACCACTTCCTGATTGCATATGCTAGTCCTAGATTATAATTCATACATGTTGCTTCAGAATAAGTGAATCGATGCTCTTGAATTTTTTTTTTATCACTTTTACGCATGGTTTGGACCTCCCGAAAGACCGGATTGTGGCCAGGAGAGTTCGCATGCTGGTCCCAGATCCAAATCCATTAATGTAGGTAGCATCAAAATAAGTGATTTAAAAAAATACGGAGCTCTAGGATCTTTTCTACGAATTGGCCCCCTTTACGGATGTTCCGGATCTTCTGAAGATCCGTTCCATGGCCACCAGAGTGCACATACTGGTTTCAATTCTAAATTAGTTCATGCAGCATAACAACAAGTTGATTAAAAAAATCTAGATCCTTTTTTACTAATGTTCCACATTTACGGATGTTCTGGGTCTTCCAGAGCAATGCTTTGTTGTCCCTTGGGTCCACATTTGTGTCCCAAATCCAAATTTATATATCACAATGTTCAAATGAAAAACAAAACAAACATTTCATAGATAGCAACGCTTGAATCGGTTGCTATCGCGCTGCTACTCGCTGTTCACCGATAAAATAACTTTAGCAACGCATTGCACCCGCACATCTTACATCACATATTATTGATACATTCACTCTTACCTAACTCGGTATGTCCACGCATCCTTCCTAGATTTATTTAAACTCGAATCATTCAACAAAAAGATCTTTGCAGCAAATGCAACGCAGTAGGCCTGGCCGTTTTGATGTTTGTGTCATATCACAGACATCATTGTTAACAAATCCTGGTGAATGTGGGCGGCTTAGTGGAATACCTGTATAAAGAGAGAGAGAAGGATTAGTAATTTTCATTTAATTCCACTACCTTATTTGCTTATCTTTGACAGATACGCGTATTTCGTCTACAATGTAAAAGTACAAGACGCTGAAGAAGTCTGCACATTGTAGACGAAATACGCGTATCTGTCAAGGATAAGCAAATAAGGTAGTGGAATTAAATGAAAATTACTAATCCTTCTCTCTCTCTGCTTTCTCGTTCTGGCTATGTTTGTATTAGATTAGATTGGAGAAGCTAAACATTATTCAGTAGGTACCTGAAAATTGGTTGTACATGTTTGGAACCGAATTTTGAAATATGAAAATTGAATTTAATTAAGTATACTGAATGTCCCCTCATTTCAAAACTTTGAATTGAATGTTTGTTTATTTTAAAATAAAATATTAAACATCAATAATTTTGTAATTATTAATAAAATAATGCGGTCGGGCTTGGGACACAACCCTTAATATTTTTTATTATTCCCGAATCCCGGGAAATTTGAAAACCCTTATCGTCAAGCTTGGCTGGAATTTCCCAAAAGCTCCCAACTTGAAATTTCCAATCCCAGCAGTTCTCTCAGAGCAAGAGTAAATAGTAGAATAAATTGACCGCAAAACTGCCATCGAAACCCAATTATCCATTACCTGACCCCAAAACACCGGATAAATGGTCAAAAAAGCGAATTGAATTGAAAATAACCCATCACAACACAAAAGAGGGAAGCAAAAAACCTTCTCATCATTACGTAATAATGTGAAAAGTCAATCATTTTCATTCACATTTTCACCGGGGTGAAACTCATTCAATCATCAGCGGCGGCGCAGTTAAACGGCCTGGTTTTTTTTTTTCATCGGCTCGAAATTCTCTTTTGCGCGGCAAAAGCGCACTCTTTCCACGATTTTGATTTGGGTCGTACGGGGACCATGGCATGGCAGCACTATGTCTGCCTATATAGAGGTATTACGGCAGGGCTGATTGCGATTGGTTCCGCCGTCGATCCATGACTTCCTTTCGGTTGCGGAGTCACCCATGATCGGTGCACCCCAGTGCAGTCACACACGCAGAGAGAGAGATGCACGCATATCACGAACCCGTTATCGTGTTCCATCGGAACCATACCGAGCGAAAAACGAAAACAATCGCTTCCAGGCAGAAAAAGACACCGAGATCTTGGAAATGTGATCAAATTTGTACCTTATAAAGATTAATGTAGGAAAAAGTGAACCAAACGCCGGGGAAGAAATATTGAATGATATGTCAATAAATTTATGATAGTTTATCGGGTCGATTATTCTTCGGCAGGTTGTGTTGGATGCTGTGGGTACCGATTTTTTCACTTGCACCCATATGGGACCGATGGTCTCTCGCGGATGCTGCTACACATATTGAACTTGTACGGCCGCAGTCGAGATAAGAGCCGCCCCAGCGATATCGACAAGAAGGTTCGGTAATGGGCCACACCATCCCGCACCTGATCATCGTCGTCGTCCCGTTCGATGTTGTGCCTTGCGATATGGAACCAAACAACATTATAAAGTGGAATTTTGTAAAATTATCACGCCCCTAAGGGAAAATAAAATTTGTTTCGGTTTATTTTTCCCGTCCGATACGCTTGTCGTGCTCTGACTCTGGGGTGTTGTACCTGATAGCAACTGGCTGGGCTGATCTGGCGAGGAACACCGTTCCCATCAGGACATGCCCCAGTCTCTGATGGTATTGAGGCGTGAAATGCTTTTTCTTCTCTTTTCCTGGGTGAAAAAATAAATTTGATTAAATCATGTCAAAATATTTCATTACGGTTGTAATCCTTAAATTTTATTATTATGGATGAACGCGTTACATATTTTCCAGGAGCTGACCTGTGTTCAAAAAATGGAAACGCAAGTGAAAGCCGTATGACAACCGTTGATGGTTTTCAGCGAGGATTATTCGATTGAAAATGCTACTTTGTTGAGATACCTAGGAAAAGACCGTTTGTTTCGAGTGATAAGCAATGTTCATAATTTAGAGTGTTCTACCTAATTAACCACCAAGTCCGTCAATAGTCCTATAAGGGCCCTTTATGCAATTTACGGCTGATACACTTGATGGTTACTTGGGTAACTACCCGAGCAAAGTCTGAGATCAAATTTGAATCTAAATTTGATGTTGTTTTTTTTTTTGTATTAATTTATTTGTACAGGCTCAATCGAATAAACTTTACAAAATTTGATGTTGTGATTTCGCTGATAGTGATTACTCAGGTTGCTGTCGTTTTGGTAGTTTTAACGGTTAAAATAACAAAATTGAGAGCAAACTGAAAACTCAATTTGATATCAATTTTTCCTGTTGATAGCAAAACAAGTATTCAATTTGATGTTATGCTACGGCAATGAAAACAAACCCGCAACAACATATTTTGAACAGCAAAATGAAAAACAAATTTGGTATCAAATTGGTCAATTACGTAAACTGACATTAAATTATGATTTCAGTGTGATGTTGATATCAAAACTTGAATTCAATTTGCTGTCATTTTGATGCTGGACTTTGCTCGGGTAATGACGTTTTTCATTCAAGTAGGGTAGAACAGGGATGATCTTGTTAATTTTATTCAATTAACAATCGGACATCACTAGATGAATGTGTAACGTCATTTCAAATATAAGGGCCAAATGAGACAAATTAAAAAGGAGCGGGGCTAAACACAAATTACGTCCCCACGGTAACTGAAATAAACACGAGTGCTGGCCGGTTGCTATAACTATGACTTTTTATAGCTAAATATTCTCAGAGCTGTATAACCCTCTTCCGCTATAAATGCTTTTAATTAAATTTTCCTAATCACGGTACATCGTTATAATTATGATAATTATTATTGATGATGAGTTTCCTCATTTCAGGCATGTACTGCAACAAGATGAGAAACCTCTTTGATCGATTTTGTGACATTGAGTATTAATTTTCATGAGTTTCCAACTTCCTTGATCTTGAAATCACACCACCTAGTGTTTCCTACCCGGAAAATTTAACAGAATCAACATTTCCCGATTCCCGAGTGTAAACCCCTCTGCTACTCAGTGGAAATATTGATCAACAGGGTCGGAAGGAAGGAATACAGTACACCACTCTCACTCATCAATCTATGCTGTCAGCAGGAACTCACAACGTTAGGGTGTTGTCCATAAACAGGGCAACGGGATTAGCAATGGCAGATAACTGTATCATGATTTTTATGCTCAAAAGCCGCAGTGTAAAAACATTCATTCAATAACCGCAAAGGGAGGGAGGCATGGAGGCTCCTTTCGAGTCCGGAAGAACGAAGCAAACACAAAAGGTAGTGAAAACATTAAACAGTATGAAAAGTCACCAAGAAATACGCTTACATTATGCTATATTCAAAAGTTTTGGTGTATACAGAAATATGGATAGATTTTATAGCTTAAATCTAGATTTGTGACGTCACATACTACTACTTGCGGTTTGTTTTGGTGGTGTGGGCGATTATGGCTAGTGCGCGGCGATCTTGCTGGTACGGTTGCAACGGTAGGGCAACCGGTGAAGCGACCGGTGCGTGGGAGTACCGATGGTGGTGCTGGTGCTTGGTAGCGGTGGTGTAACCGGTGAGGGGGGGACACCGATGGTGATGCTGGTGCGTGTTGGCAACTATGGTGCGACCGGTGCGGGGTCAGCTATGGTGATGCTGGTGCGTGGCAGCGGTAGTACGACCGGTGCGCTGGTAATTTGGGCGTATCGGCACCACAAACCGGGAGTATGTGAGAATCACGGAACTGTTGCAGCAGATTCACTCACGGGGCATGCAATTTCCACCGGGTCATGCAGGTGATCAATCCAAACGTATAATAATACAGCCTGAGGGGGATGAAAGCATGCCAGATCCAACGTGGTTCTTCCTCAAAATGGCCGCGCCTACGGTCCGTCCTTTGACCGTCAGGGGAAATGATGGCCGTTGTATCCGAACAAAGCTGTCGAAACAAAAGAAAAAGGCCCTTTTGTGGACCTAATCGTCTTGGATTAGTTGCGCACTACATATGCCAATTTTGCCCTGCCCAGAATCACCCAATAAACCGCAAGTTTACAAGCATCGTACATAAAAATTTCACAATTTAACAATACAATTTACAATAAATTACCTTTTTCTTACAGACGACAAGGTTCCGTGACAATGAACATTCAACGTAGGTGACAATAGATCACACTACCCTAGTTGGAGAACAAAGGGAACACCGTTATTTTCACCGTATTTCCCTGACTAACAATACTAACCACTTTTAGCTTTAGCGTATCAACTAATTTTAACTTTAGGTCAGTACTAACTTTACTGACACGTTTTTACACGCACTCGACCCTATAACTGGAAAACCAAACACAATGATTAACAATTTCACTACCGTTTCGCCCTTTCAGCGAACTTACGAGACTACCCTAATAAAAATTGTATGGTTAATTTGCTTAACGACGTGTTCTGGGTATCATCCAAACCATTTTTGGAATAGTTCAATGATTTGGGTTATCGTTCGTTTATGGTTATTTTTATTAGGGTAGCACGGCGCGCACTGAGACTATTCCCGAGTGCGGTCAAGAATGCAATGGATTTTACTCCTGCTAACAAGCCAAGTAAGACCGACAAAACCATATCCTACGAACGAATCCGAATTTTGCCGTATTTACTTTTTTAATTTATCTGCATTGCCTCTCTCCTCGCCCCGTCTACAGACAACCTCTTCGGCTGAGAGTCTATGACAGCAAATTCGATGAGAATGAGTGGTGGCGTGGGTGACTGGAAAGGTAGGGGAAAGTGAGCAGTTGCAGTGGAGTAGGATTTTGGTCGCACTTCTCAAGTAAACTGTTATACAACTGTCTTGCGATGGAGTCGCAAGCCCTATTTTTGAAACCATCGGTTACACGGGAAACTAGTTTGACTTCCCGGGAAGTAGTTTTTTTGAACAAAAACCATACAAAACAATTTTTTTTTAAATAAAAATGACCATAATCCAGGATTTTTTGGAGAAAATATAAAAGTCTATCCAGAGGAACCGGTAGACACTTCTAGCAGACGTTGGAGTAAACTGCCGGGAAAAGTTGAAAGTAATTTTTTTAACTAGTTCGTTTATTTGGAAGGCTCAATCGCGTTAGCTTACGGAGCCGATAGTTCATTGTTCTTTGTTTGTAACCAAATTCACTTAATTCTATGTCTAGTAGGAGTAGGGCCGAATACTCGCGGCTTACTCGAGGTTAGAGAGGTACATTGTTGAAGGATAGGATCAGGGGAGGAGCTTGGGGGTAAGGTTTCGTTGTCTCATCAGAGCGTTGTCGTCAGTATGAACGGTAGTGCGGTTCTAGTTTCGTCTGGAGTTCAACCGGCGATGGTGACCAGTGGGCGACGATGAGACTCATCGAGACGGGGGGACAAGACAAACAAAAATTAATAAAGAGAGACAAAAGACAAAGGAATTAAAGTCTTATACTAGACATTTGAAGAAGAAGAAGAAGATATCGCGAAGTTCCCAACACGTCTCTGATAGGAACATAGGGTTGTCTTCCTTGGGCCTCAAGGGTATTCAAAAGTCGCTCTCTGGCGGCGTCATTATCCGCACATTGCCAAACTGCGTATAGATGTCATCAACATCTATACGTTTCCACACCGACAGATGTTGCTGTCCACGAGGTTTATTCTATTGAGATGAGCATCTAGCGAGTAGTGGTTGGACATAAGTCTACTCATCACCTTTGCGAGAGAGACCGCCTTCTCATTGCCTGGGATTGAGTAATGTGAGGGGACCCATACAAAGGTAATCATATATGATCTTTCGACCAGCAAACTCATCTGTACCCTTACCTATGATAGGAAATAAGATGAGTGCCTACCTTGTTTCATCGACCGAATAGCCTTAATCGAACTGATACTATCCGAGAAGCTGAAGTAATGGTCTATGGGCACGTCGGAGATCATCCCCAATGCGAAGTTGATTGCTGCTAGCTCAGCAACATACACGGAACAAGGTTCATGAAGTATCCGTAAGGCGGTTGAGTTTTCATTGAAGACACCGAAGCCAGTGGATCCACTGAGACGTAAAATATCTGTTCACGCAATTGACGTGTTGGCAGAGCCGTAGCGCCGAAAGCTTGATATACTTCATGAAATAAGAGTAGAGAAATACTGTTTAAGGGCGCCATACGAATCACAAATCATGATGTATGGCCAGAAATATTAATTTCCCTTTATGAAATAAGAGAAGAGAAACGTTACAAAGGGGCGCTTAGGCTGGGAAAGAGAAACTGCAACCTATGCAAGGGAAAGTAATTGAAAACTCATCATCACCATCAAAGTTTTGTCAGTTCATTTTTGGTAATATCCAACGAAATTTATAACAATATTTTTAGAGTGCATGACTTAGAATTATTCAAAAACAAACGTCGGTAAAGCAGTTTGAGTGTTTCGAAAGTCAGATGGTTTCGAATTCATCTTCGCATGGAATGTCAAAGTTGATGCGTATTATTCATTTCATTCAGAAGAGCTGCTCGATCAAATCAGAGAAAAATGGCTTCAAAAAAATTGTCAGCAAGTGCGAACAGAAAATTGAAATCAGACCGGCATAAAGTTGCAGCTTCACTTTCTGGTAAACTTGGAGGATGGTTGATTCATAGTAATAAGAGTGAAGTGGAATCGGGAAGAAATTCTGAAACAGGTAATAATTTCAAATCGTGTTGTGTGATGAATTGTGTGATGTTGAATTGTTCTAAATTTTGTTTAACTATTTCATAGATTCAGATCTCGCTGAAAATGCTATTGAACACAGTAAACCAAACGTTGCAGCTGTGGATGCGAATAAAGGTAAATTTTAAGATAATATAAACTATCAAAACAAACCATTCCCTATGCTGAACAATTATTCTATGCAGCGTCAAAGAACACAACTGAGTGCGATGGTTTGTCCACCACACCCATGCCTAGTTCATCTTCGATTTTTCCTGACGATGAGGTGCTCAAAACAGGTAATTGAATCAACACATCTTTTTACTCTTAAATAATTTTTAATTCACAGTTTTAAAACAGACAACGTGGACTACTGCGATTTGAGACCTAGTTTAGTCTCGATTCAGACAACATCAGAAAGTCAGGAAGAAATGTTTAATGTCAAAAATTCATATGAAATCATAACGTATGAAGATCCGGTTAATTGGCCTACGATTACCGACAGTTTGCGCACTCTTCTGGTTAAACAGGGGTCAAAAACGGTTGACATTGAGTCATTTGTGTTCCCTGTCGCTGATGATGGAAGACATCTTGATAAAAAATGTTTTTTTTTAAATTCTGAAGAATGGTGACCATCTGAAAAGGCACTGGATGCTGTACAGCGAGTCGAAAAATGCCTTATTCTGTTTCCCTTGCTTGATTTTCCACACGAGCTTTAAAGCAACACTATTCTCGGATTTGCAAAACGGATTTAGCGACTGGAAACATCTCAACCCGTGCATTCAGGTTCATGAAAATTCATATCAGCATCGGGAAATGTATATGAAATGGAAAAGTTTTGAGAAATCTCTGCAACTAGGAAGGACGATCGACATTGAACTGCAATCCAGTATTCAGAGTGAAGTAGAAAAATTCGGAGCATTCGGAACATTCTGAAGGTTGTTGTGGACGTTGTAATTTTTTGTGCTCTTCGTGGCGATAACCATAACGGGGAAAATTCTGAAGGTGGTTTATTTCTCAACACTTTGGATTTGATAAGCCACTATCACCCACAGCTGGCAGCACATATGGCTCATGTGAAGGCAAATAAGTATGCACTGAGGTACTTTTCACCTCAAATCCAAAACGAAATCGTACAGTTGCTAGGAACTAACATAAAAAGGGAGATCATGAACGATCTTAAAGATGACAAATATTTCTCTATTATGTTCGATTGCACTCCCGATAAAAGTTGTAAGGAGCAAATGAGTCAGATTTTGCGATTTGTGAATGTCTCGGATGGAAATTGTATAATCAAAGAGCATTTCATCGATTTCATTCATACTAATGAAAAGACAGGGGAAGGACTATTTGAATACACTCCAAGCCGATGATTTGAATTTCCAGAAATGCCGTGGCCAGTCTGACGATAATCGGAGCAATATGGCTGGAAAGCACTGTGGAGTGCAAGCTCGTTTGTTAGAAATTAACGAGCTAGCCAGGTTTGTGCCATGCGCTGCACATAGTCTGAATCTAGTTGGAACTCACGCGGTAAGCCTCTCACCTATGATGACTACTTTTTTCGGAAACGTACAACAAATCTTCAATTTCTCTAGCGGATCAACTAGCTAATGGCAGCTTCTCATCAATTAATTAGGAGTTTCCCTGAAGGGTCATAGCGACACAAGGTGGTCATCCAAGGAGCGCGCAATAAGCGCCCTCAGCAAAACTATTGTCCCGGTATGGTTTCTATTGAAAGGTATGTCGAATAGGGATCAGTTCAAAAATGATACAGTCTATGGCGCTACGACCTTAGTGAAGCAATTAAATTACAAATTTATTTGTCTTTTGTATCTATGGAGATACAATTGTATCTGCAGTTGATAAAGTGAACCAAGCGCTTCAGAAACATAATATGACAATCGATACTGCACACAAGTTGATGTCTTATTGATGTAGTAACCTCCATGGCTAAACCTCTTTGTAGTGAAATGGGAATCGATGACCACTTTCCGGAAACAAGACAGCGGAAGAAAAAACGATTTGCAGACGAATCTAACGATGTACCCGTGAAGCAACAATCTCTCCACGAGCAATTTGGTTTGGATCGACACTCCGCATTTGTATAGTATTCTGAGAGAGAGCTCCCAGAAACGGTTCTGGAGGGGTTTTACTCCTGCCAGAACCTCGAGACTCATATTATGCGTTGAGTGCATACAGCCAAGAGCAATACGCAGACAATGATATTGTATTCGTTCCAATTTAATTAGGTGACATTTTCTTGCCGAGAGAAAGCAGAAAGAGCCGTACTCTAGAACAGAGACAATAAGTTGTTTTAGAAAGCGTTATGAGGTTGAAAGTAATTTGCAGGGGAACTCTGAAAATACTTCCCGTGTAAATTGGAAGACGCTTCCAGGGGAAGACAAAAGGACTTTTGGGGAGGTATGAAGAAACATTGAGGTGAAGTAGGAAGTGTCTTCTGGGGGATGTCAGAAGAATTTTCGGAGTGAAATAAGTAAAAGATCTGGCGAAGTAGAAATACACCACCTTAAGGAAAATTGTAAGAAATTTCAGGAGAAAGTTGGAAAATTTTTTAGGGAAAATTGTAGCCAGAAATGGCTGGGAAATAGAAACACTAACACCACCACATCACCAAAAACTTTAATACATTACACGTTAGCCATCAATACATTGAAAGCAAAAGAGGCATAAGCAGACCCTGGCCTGGACAAGAGGACTTGGATCTTTTAATGAATCAAAACTAAATCTTGATATCAAAACATTCTGTCAGATGGTTATTGTTTGAACACAATTTGAAGCAAATATTAGACTACTTTGTTAATTTTTGAGTAAATATGCGTAACTCAAATTTACTCACTGCAAATACATTAACTTTGAGTACAGTTGTCTTACCCCTTGCTTAAGCCCTATCAAGACCTTCTTGAATGTGCATGAGAATAACTGTCAGTCCGTTTCCTGTCAAAAAATATACGATTGCTTCTCTACACAGCGAATGAGAACGACCCAAATTTGAGTTTAGTTCACTCATAATCGCCAAAAGTGCAGGAACTCAGCGATGAGTAAAATTTGTCTCATGTTTTCCCAGGTTTTTCCAGGTTTTTTTTTTAGGGAAAAATTCCCGAATTTGAGAAAAGTAAAGATTGGATTCACTCAGTATATTGGTACTGCTCCGAGACTGAATAAAATTTTCGTCAATTTCCTCATTTTCCGGCAGATTATTTAGGTTTTCCACAGGAAACCATGAGACAAATTTACTCATCGCTGAGTTCCTGCACTTTTGGCGATTATGAGTGAACTAAACACAAATTTGGGTGTCATTCGCCGTGTACGCTGTTCCATCTGTTATAAAATGTTGTCAACTAGCGAAAATGGCTCTAATGTATGGATCTAAGATTGGGCCCATTGCTAAAAACCTGCTATTTATCAATTTTATCTAGATGGACGCGTCATTGGGACAGCACTAATGGATATTTTTGGACGCTATTGAAAATTTAGTCGATTGCTGAATTTATGTATGGGCCCAGATCAGGGGCATTTAGGCCGACATTACATCCATTTCCCCTATATGGAAGCTCGATCATTTCATTTTTTCGCTGTATTTGAGTTGTTGTTTACGCCAACGCTCAATGGATTTTCATTTGCGTACTAGATAGCACGATCAGCTCCATCCTTATTCATTTCCTCAAAGATGTTTGCTAGCCTCTGATACGTATAATTGTCATGTCTATGGTGATGGATCTTCATTGCAATGATTCGTTCACTTTGTTAATTTTATTAAGGTTTCCCTCCCATAGATCGAGCAGACAAAGAAAATTTAAAATCAATTTGTTTCAATAAAACTTGATTCCCGTACACCTTGGCACTATTTTAAGTTGTTAGATCTGTGAAATGGGTAAGAAGGAAGAATTTTATCTTTTTAGAGCTGGAACTACTTGTCGTTTTTACGGCCATCTTGTATCGAAATGTCCTTTTACCGTTAAATACTCTCAAAAATGAATGAATTAAGAACACTCCAACGTGTGGTTGAACTATTTTAAAATTTGAACATCTCTGGTACACAGCAAAAAAATAATTTTGATATCACATCAAAGTGGATGCACTACAATCATGTCGAAAATTTCATGTAATTTTTATGACCACATAAATAAACAAATGCAGTAAAAGCAGCGTAATGTCAGTTCATGCATTGTATTAATGATAATTTTGTCCTTTTTAGCAAGTAATATTACACCATATTTTCGACATGATTGTAGTGCATCCACTTTGACGTGATATCAAAATTATTTTTTTGCTGTGTAGAGTTCCAATGAAAGTAATCACAATAGTGGCTGAGTAATCTCTGATAAGATTTTAACTATGAGCAGTACAAGTACAGCTTTGAAAATTTCTGAAAGTTAATCGTGGTGAGGGCCACTGTCGCCATCGTCTCACTACGCCTCTGCTTAGCATGCACTACATTAAAAAAAGTTGATATAAGGTTAAAACACAAGCACTGCTAATGCCAACTAAGGGCCTTTATGAAAAAAATTTAAGCCTGAAATGTTTCTCAACATCAACTGCGACATCAGTATAGGCTTAGAAAAAATACGATTTCACAACAGAATTGTCTGCCTTACTGACATTAACATAGATTCTATCCCAACTGATAATGATCTGTATAGTTTGTTGATTCAACAAAGTATGACAGCTCCCCTACAATTTACCGGCACATTTATTTCATTACCCGAACAACCGATTCCATAATGTCGCGTTTGACCTTTCGTGGGTCCAGTCCACGTAAAAAATAACCAAAAATTAATAATGTCTTTATAAAACGAAAACAAAGCTCCCCGGTTTACACAAGACACTTTCGCTCTGGACCTCGCGCAAGCAAAAGAACCTCAACTGAATCCAAAGCATAATTTCACCCTGACACGAAAAGACCGCGAATTCAGAGGCAACCCATACGTAGGTATAGTCGTCACAAATAATGTGTATTAATTTTTTTGTATTAAGCCATGATCATCTTTTTGCTCTCCTTCTCGCGTCACCGTCGCACAGTGCGGCAGCGAAGCCGGTAGCGTGGCCAAAACGTGGATATACTGCCTTCAGATGTTCGGTGATCGACAACGTTGCGCAGTTTAGAATTGAAATAACTTCTAAAATGGGAGTTAACGATGTGATGCGCTTAAGGGGGTAGTACACTTTGAGCGTCCAAAAAGTAAGGCATTTTCGTTAATTTTTTTAAGCAATAAAACACTCAGGGAGGGCAAATATGTTATAACCCATTTATTAGTCATCCTTCGAACTACAATTTGTATTTTTTTTTTGAACTCGATTGGCGTCTCCCCGTGGCCGGTGCACCAGGTCGCGCGGGCGTCCTCGCGCGGAAGTCGGAAAATGGCGTGGGAAAATACTCCTTTCCATGTGATCCTGGAACATAAATCGAACAAAAATCCTGATTAGTAATGAAGTTTGGGTTAGAAATACGTATTCCGATTTTTTTTAAATTAATGTTTTCAAAAGTTGTGGCCTTAGGAAGAAAGAGTCAATTTTTTCACCCTAAAAATGCTTACAAAATCGTGGATTAAAAATCCATTTTTGACAAAATCGAAAGTGTGGATACGTATTTCTAAGCAGAATTTAATTCTGAACAAGAAAACCTAGGCGATATCCAAATTTGATGATAACTGGTTAGAGTTATTTCCCTCGCCAGTTTGAAAAACCCCGTTTCGAGATAAACGCGTTTAAAAATAAAATTGCTCTCTCAGCGCGCCGGTACATGTTTTAGGAAATCGCTTCGTAAAGCGGTAAGGAATATTCTGGCGTACTTGGAGTCTTTTCTAAATTAAAGTATACATCCCAAGAAACATTTGAAGCAAAAAAAAAATGCGTTTTTTTGATAAATCAAAGTGTACTCCCCCCTTAAAGAAAAACACTTTGCTTCGGTTGATTGTTGTACATATTCTGAACTCGTATAGTAATAGTAAAATTACGTTTTATTTTCAATTGATTATGATTTTACATTGTTTGTACATTTCAATTGATTAGCCTTCGTTTAATTTGTTATTCTAATTTACGTGTTACGTTTTTTTAGGTTGCTTTTTGCTTAAATTAAAAAAAAAATATATCCTACCTTAACCTGGTGATTTGAACACAAACAGTCGTCTCTGAACCTTTCGAGAATGAGCGTACTTCACTCCTCTAGTGTATGAAGACCAGCCAGGCGGTGGATCTTAGAATTTCGAGTCCACGGGGGACTTCTGAGGATCATCCTAAGGATCTTGTTCTGGATCCTTTGAAGTTTAAGGTGATGGCACTTAGCACAGCTACCCCAGATTTGCGTTCCGTACTCAATGGCGCGGGGAGGATGATTTGCTTGTAGACGGCAAGCTAGTTTTTAAGGGAAAGGGTGGACTTTCTGTTGATAAGTGGGTAGAGCGACCTAACCAAGATGTTGCATTTGGTGGATGTTTTGTCCACATGGGAATCAAGAATGGGAAGAATATCAAGGGTGAGACCTTCACACGACCATTCAATGGGAGTATTATCAAGGTGTACTTTCAAGTTACCAGGCGGGACAAGCCAAGGTGAATTGGAGTGCAGAAATAGTATGGTATGTGTTTTAGCTGCATTGATACAAACCTTCCAGCTTTTGAAATAGTCGGACAGAACATCCAGGCCTGATTGGAGTTTTCTCGTCAGAGCACGGATTACTCGACCCTTATAGATGATGGCAGTGTCATCCGCAAACATTGACAAAATGTCACCACCCGGAAGGGGAGGAACATCTGACGTAAAGATATTGTAGAGGATAGGAGCAAGGAGGCTACCCTGGGGAGCTCCAGCATCAACGTTGAACGTATCAGAAGATGAATTGTTCAAGAAGATCTGGAATGATCTGTCCGACAAGTAGTTTTTGATGATCTTAACAAGGAAGATCGGGATGTTGTATCGATGCAGCTGCAACAATGCTACGGCAGATTTCTTGGAAACGGACTTGTTCCGCTTGATGATGTTAGTAACCCGTGAGATTTGCTGGATGGTAGAGTGGCCTTTCCTAAAACCGAATTGCTCGTTGAGGAAGATGTTATTTTCGTTAGAGAACAACAGCAAACGGCTGAGTATTAGCTTTTCGAATAAATAGAGGCTGAATGGGCGATATCTTTTGGCACTGGTAGGGTATTTGCCAGGCTTGTGGATTGGAATGATTTTGGCTAACTTCCAGCATGCAGGGAAATATCCAAGCACCAAACACTTGTTGAAGACCGCTGCAAGGTGCTCGAAGAAGTCAATACTCAAGTTTTTCAACTAGAGGTTGACCACTCCATCGACATCAGCGGCCGTCATGTTCTTGGTTGATTTAATGGCTGCTATCCACTCATCAGCCAATATTCTACTTTCGTCAGGAACACCTACGGGGGTAGGGTTACCATATGGTATCCTAAAGGAGGACATGTCCTTCTTTTTCAACAATTTTTCTACATCCTCCTTTTGCCCGAAAATGTCCTCCTATTGCATTTTTTACATTAACATATTCATAAAATTGTTTTCAAAGAGCGTTGTTTGCAGAGCATATTTGTTTAATTATGTCGTAACCTCATCTTATATAGCAAATGCTATTCGATAGTGGGATCAAGACAAGGGGTGGTCACTCTACACACGCATTTTGCACCAACTTTTTTCTCAGTGTGCCTCACGTCTGCCGCAGCTGTGCCGGCAGTGCCGAGAGTGTCATCAGACAGATTTTTTTGTTTGTGGTATGTTTGGCAACCCGGTTAATTCTAACTGTCGTCGAGTCACTCTCGATTCGTTGCTCCCAAATTCTATCGTAAAGGACTACACTGAACCTAATAACCAACGGCCTCAGCCACCGAATCCAAGCTTGGAGCGATAATGTTCTCCGTGGGAGGCACTTCCAATTTCCGACAGGACAATAACTTCTACTGGACTGGAGTATGATCGGATGAACCACAGGTGATGCTGGTAAGTACACGTAGCGAGCGTGCATCATCAGAGGAAACTGGTCCAGATGCTCTTCAGATTCTGATGAACGCTTCCGGGAGGAGTTTCTCCCGCAAGCCATCGACTCAATCAAAGATGAGTCGCCAGCGTTCTAGTGGGAGTTTCAACCGAAATCAGACTTCCCTGGTGGAGGTGGGGTTTAATATTTCCACACGGTTAGATAGTCCAACGATCGGACAAATGGAGGAAAGTATGATGTCTCTGGCGAAAAACAGTGCCAGCCAGAGAACGCCTGTAAAAGCGGGGTGCTGTCGATGGTAGAAAAGCAAACACCGGTGATCATCGAAGGCGAATACATCTACATATGTCAGTTACGATGAGGAACGAATCATGGAACTGAATGTTGGTTGGCTGATCCTCGGGCTGATCAACGAAGTGGTGAAGCCTTACGGAATCAAACATGCTAAACGACCACTGATAAAACTACTACAACCAGATGGTGGGCTTTGTTGTCCTTATGACCTTCTGTGCGGCTCGGATTCCATAATCAATTCGTACCTCATAGAGTTCGAAAAGCTGCGTTCGGATCAGTTCTATGAGGATGATTGCAAACAACACGTTGTTGAAATGCTTACCGAACTGCTCTAATCGCTGGCACCATGGAAAACACCAGTCTCTTTACACTTCGCCGGGACTTCTTTTCCACCAAGCCTAAATATTCTATTTCAAGCCACCAGGGTCGTGTCTAAGAGCTAAACCTATCCTTCAACCAACTCATCGATGTCAACTTTCAGGAGTTCACCTTCAAGCCCAACAACTGACCAATCAACATTTTACAATTCCACTTAACCTTCTTCGGCTGTGATTTCAGCTCCGTCACAAATCTCCCCGCCACAAATCGATCTACCAACATCTTCAACGTTCCTTTCACTTCCTCTTTCAAGGTTTCGCTCTCCCTACTAACCAACTCACTAATCACATTCTGAATCTGCATTATGACCAGTAGCAGTGCCTTCATGGTCTTTTTTTCAATCAGCTTCCGGAACGATGCCATCCCCTTCCCAACTTCGATCAAACTGTTCTGAAACACCAAAGCCTTCCGCACCAGATCCTCGAACAGTTCGATCGTCTTGAGTGGAGGTTCTCCGATCTCGAAACCTTCCGTTAGCGACCCCAGCATCATCCGAAAGAATTCCAGTAAGACCCCCAGATTACCGTTGTACTTGGCAAAGGTCATCGCTTTGATGACCACGCTCATCCTAACGTTTTGACAATATGTCCGCTGTGATCGGCAACTTCACGGTTGAAGTTATGAAATCAAAAATCGGATTGTGTCAACAACAATGATTATCATTTTGACACATGCACAGAGCAGGTGCAGATATAGTACAGTGTTGCTAGTAACTTTAAATATCATGAAAATGTCTCACCATGGGTGCCAATGAAAGTGCCCAGGTGTGTCCGTCTGTATTTTTGGCACACTGTACGGAATGACCAACCCCTTTGTATCAGGAATATACTACAGCTGTCAACCCCCCTACATTTAGGCTTTGGTTCATTTGGTGAATTTTCATTTAAATTTGACAGATGGAAAATTTTAAAATAAACCTGCTATTCTACCAGACTTGTTTCTGGCCGACCAGGGATCAATTTTGACAAACAACTCCTCGAAATTCTGATGATCAACAACAGAGACAATTTCTAACATTATAATTTATTTTCGATGTGCCAAATTTAAGTGAAAATCCAACAAATCTCGATTACGTTTTCGAAGGGACGTATCAGTTTTTGTAAACAATGCATTTGATTGTCGATTTGGCGTAACTGGTAGCTCGCCCACGCATGCTAACACTGCCATCAAATATGGGAAAATGTCCTCTACCTGATAGGGGTGTTAGAGCCTTAGACTGTGTTTCAATTGGGGAATTTTCATCTAATGTTGAAATCTCTAAGATATATTAAAATGTTTGAAAATCCCTCTCATTTTGATTGGCCGATTTTCGAGAATAAGTTTGTCAAAATGGATTGTTTGTCGGTCAGAAAGAAGTCTGATCTAATACCAGGGCTATTTGAAAATTTCCCATTTTTAAAATGTTAGTGAAAATTCACCAAATGGAACACAGCCTTACATTGAATTCAACATGTGTTCGATTTTGACGTTCTGGTTCTATGGGATTTTAGGTATAGGTTTAGAGTCCTATGCTGAATCAATGGGAAAATTAACAGGTTGCTTAGATGTTCCTTTTTCATGTTGCTTTCTATCAGCGATGACAAGTATCATTATTTTAGCACATGATAAAAGTTGGGATGATTTTAAGGCTGTAAAGCTGTAGTTTTCATGCAAAACAGCTATACTACATCATTTTCTAGCATTAAAAAATTATTATGAAGGCTAGTTTGATGCATTTTTCAGAAGTATAACGAGAAGATGGATTGAATTGATAACGACTACAAGTTATGAACTATCTCAATTGAACTTTTGAAACTCATTAATTTAGTGATAGCGCACATATTATTAAACCGTTTGATAAAAACTTAGTGTCCTACTTTAATGTTAAGAAAAGGAAGCTTTGTCCTCCTTTATCTCCAAACCTCAAATGAAATGTCCTCCTTTTCAAGTTTTTGATATGGTAGTCCTGTACGGGGGTGCCTCCGATACTGCAGGCTCGTGGGGACTCACCATGGCTTGGCCAAAGTTATGTGAATTCACAAAGTGTTGACCAAGAGGATTGGTCTTTTCAACTGGGGTTATGAGTAAGGATGGATCTGAATTCTGATTAAGAGGGGAAAGGAGAGGGATGGGCCTTGGCTTATTTTATTTAAATCTATGCCATTTTCTAGAACGGCTTAGCACAATCTGGGAGAGCGAACCTTCTATGCAAAATCGTTATTTCTTAGATCCACCATCCTGGCTTGGGTGATTTTGTTTAAACGGTTGCAATTGGTCTTCAGGTTAGGCAGCCCAATCAAGTCTAATGAGGTCTTTAGTGGGCCTGTCAAGGTTCAGAGTATTACTCACTTGTCTGGATACTGACACATGTTGTTCTCTGGCCCGGGAAATCGCTTCATCGTCGGAGCGCAGTCACCGGTCGATGTCGTTGGTCGTTTATGGCTGGACGTCATAGCTGATACTGGTGTCATCGCATCGTTGGAACAGCGTTGGGACAGTACGATGGTGCTGGGACCGACATGAGTAGAAACTTCCACCCCTTTGGCTTCGATTATCCTCAGTCGGAAGCTCGGCAGCAGCCGACAGTAGATGTTTCTTCTTAGATCGATGGCCACTCCTCCTCCCCCGCAGCTTATCCGATTCAGCATCACTAGCCGGAAATCGGTTGTGAAGGTCCTTCTAGATAAAGAAAAACTTCTGTTACGGCTACTAGAGATTTCATTATTGAGGATATTTTGACCGCTTCTTCAGCAGTCAAATCATCCTCTTCAAAATAGTTATTTATTGTTGCAAAAAGAAGATTCATTCAACACGCTACGAGCCGTGTTTATCGATATTTTGAACCCCTACAGGTTTTGGCCACGCTACCGGCTTCGCAACCCCAGTGTGCACCGTCATCGTCCTTATGTGGTCCAGCAGCAGGCAGCCAACCAACATGTTCAGAGATACCGCAGATAGTGGCCCATCGAAGCAAAACCGAAATTACATAAAAATTGTTTGTCGAGATGAGCGTGCGTAATCGTGTGGCATCAAAAGAGACGTGGTGTGCAGTCAGGTATAGGCCCTTATCCGCATACCTACATATACCTCCTACTTGTTGCTAGGCTACTGATGATGCTGGACCATCAGCCGCTTACGCAGAGACGGGAATCACATTTTGGACGTCTCTCCGCGGTAGTCGAACGACCGATGGATGATCCAGATTCGGTCTTGTTGGGTTGATTGCTGCGGCACAGTTTGAATCGAAAGGTCAAGAGAATGCTGGCGAAAGTGGTTTGCGGAACGTCAAAAATGCCATCCACTTGTCACTTGGGGAGGAATGTATGGAGTTGATTTTAATAGTCGAAATGGTTATTTTCGGGACATAAATTCACTGGAAACAGTAATTTGATCTATTACAGTCTATCTCGGGACCTTAGTTTAGAGCATGTCGTATTAACTCCATCACTATCGAGAAATGATGAAGTACATATTTTTTGATGCAGCTGTCATTCTTGCTTTTATCGCTCGATTCTGAATGTAAGTCACTCCAAAGTCTTGCCCCTTTGTCAACCAGAAACGCATTCTTTGGCGAGAAAATCAAGCAATCACACCGATATTGACTAGGCAGAAAAACCCTACTCTTAACAACTTTAAACTAGAGAGCAACGATTAAATATTATGAATCACATAAAAGACTAACCCATATTTTTTCTCTTTTCAAGCTTATTGCTCATCGCATATAAACTTATTGCGTGCGCTCAACCTAGTGTTCTACTAAGATGCACTTCCACAGTTATTAAGTGAGAATTTCCGATGCCTGTACCATTTTTGCATTAGTATTATTTTGTGCAAGTACCATCATCCCAGTGAAATCGAAAAGGTTTTCATTCCAACCCGAAAAATCCCTAGACCAGACCAGGAATCGAACCTTTAGCATGTTCTTGCATTGTATATGCGCCTTTACCGACTGAGCTAAGGGAGGCCTCGGTGGATGTGCTCCTTTGATAACTGAAAAAAAAACAGTTCCCCTAGTTTGAAATAGCCAGGATTTGTGTACGGTGGTATGTAGATCTGAACCCGTAACGCACCACGAAGAGGTGGTCTACCCAATCAAAGTCAGTTAACAAAATGAAAGCAAATCGATATTAAAGATGGCTGTTCCTATTATAATGAAAACTCATCTTGATTTCAATTGTCGCAGAATAATAGTACGTTCAGACTACAGAGTTATAACGTGTTATACACCGTTCGAAAAATTCATGCAAATTTCTGCGAGATATAGCGCACATAAAATAAACGCTAGTTTTGGCCAAAATTTACGCAATATTTCGTGTAAATTTAACCGCAATATCGCATAAATTATCAATATTGTATGCAAGCTTGTAAACTATTTCGCTGTTTATGCCATGTATAGCTCAAAATTAAACGAAGGGAAATTTTACGCGATAGTTAAAACTCAGATTTTTTTCTGTGTAGTACTATCTTGATGGTGGTTTCTGTGTTGCATTTTTTTGACAACCGTTATAACATCTTATAACTGCTCAGCGCTTTATAGACTGCACTCAAAAAAATCCACACGTCTGATAGAAGTGTTTAAACACTTGATTTTTCATATGTACAATCACATTTATTTTGAATATATTTCATCATAGTTCAATGTGTTCTACACGTTGATTTCTAATGTTTCAAACTTTGAAATGTTGATAATCTTTCTCTATCAATTCAAGTGTATTACACATTGAATCACACTACTGTTCAAAACAGATGAATGCGAATGCGATGTGAATTGCTTATTATGCATGGTAAATGTAGAAAACATGAGTTGTGACTTCATCCTTATCAACCAGCCTCATATATGAGAACAACCGTGGCCTAGTGAGATTGAAAGTAGACAACGGCAGCAGCACACCCCAACAGTCCAGAATCAATTCCCAAATCAGACCCATTAAAAAAGTCATGTGTATGCTCTCCCTTCTGGTAGGCTTGTTTATATATTTGTTATATTCAATTTTGGAGTCGGTAAAGTAGAAGTCGCTAAAGTAGAATATTGTAGAACATTGAACTATGATGTGCAAAGCTCTTGATATCACCATGTGAGGCACATAGACTCCAAGTAAGTCACAAGTCGAACCAATAGTGTTGAGGCATGGTTCAAACCATAAGATGCATGTATGAAATGGATGTGTTTCACAGTAAGTGCAAAATTAAGTGTGAGACACATGATGATGACGTGTGGAATTTTTTGAGTGTAGGTATAGGAATAACGTGACGAAAGAGGGAAGGGATTTAACGTGACATGATAAATGGATCGCCCCTAGTAGATGCGTAAAGTTTGCCGTAGTTTAACTCATTCGGTAGTAAAACCAGGATGGCAAGTTGTTGAGCTGGAACATGCATGCACGTCAGGTAATGGATCGATTCTAGTAATCGCATACTTGCCAGAGTTAGGAGGTTGGAAGACCTCTTCCGATTGCAAACCAAATAATAAATCTGACCGAACCGCATCGAGCATGGTATGCCAAACCTTTACTAAAAGGCTATCGCAAAGGCTACAAGGCCCCGTCGTCCTACACCGGTGATATTCCAAATCTAATAATCCACACAAATACATCCTTCCACTTACCTATAAAACTAGATCCGCTGAGATCTCACTTGTAACACCGTGTGACAAACTCCAGTTGCCGCCTTCGTCTTCATGAAGCCAGACCAGCTGTTCTGGTCTGTGAAAAAATCACACGTTCAATGTTCATTAATTAATCAATGCCAAGCGAAACCCAATGACATATGAATAAGAGAAGGTGCAATTGTACAAACCGCGCGCCGCTCATCTCTCTCTGGTAACATGTGGTGTGGTGGTGCACATGAAGAGTATCAAAGCCAAAGGACAAGGAAAAACAAGCCAGCAACCGACGCGAGTAGGGACATGGCTGCGGTAAGAGTAAAGTTGGATCAAACTGAACATAGGTATCTACAACAGACAGTGGGAAAACAGGACCGAATAGGGGAAATTAATCTTCGATAAACGGGCGATGGATCGTTGGATTGGATCACCAACATAAATGTATATTCATCAGGATTACAATCGCCTTAGCACAGCATTACATAGATGAAACGGGCGGAGAATCAGGGATTGCTTTGGTTCTCACACAAATTAGAGCGCTGGGAGCAGAGTTTTGCTACAATTTAGCGGGGAAATTAAACGAAATTAGTGAAACCGCCTCGCGGGAGAAAAGATACCTAGTCCGCCGCGCGCAATGAATAGCTTGCGGGAGCATTAATCATGAACTTGTTGCACCACGGTGCATGTGGCCTGTACAGGACAATTGCTCAATTTAGCACCGCACTAACTGCGGCAACCAAACTAAAAATGGTGTTCTATATCTATCGCGGTGATCGTGGCAAAACGGTGTAATAAGCTCTAATTTATGTGTTATAAATAATTTGTTAAAGCGAACTGACATCACAATCCGATCCGCCAGACACAGCGGTGCGCCATTTCACCAAACTTCGTTTCAGCGCGCGCGATGTGCTCAAAAATGATGATCCACGCTGGTGTTCGGTAGTTGCATACCTGTCGGGCGCTCTTATTGATTTTGGGTTGCTTGAAGCAAATGAAGTAGAAGGTGTCCGCGAAAAAAATTGGCCACCTACTTTGCAATCGTGTCAACCAGTGTCTGTTTTCATCATTAACCATCGCAAGCAAAGAGTAGCACTTCAACCATAGAGGTAACTCTAAGACCATAACACGGAACCAATTTTTTTTTCATTTAAATCAAAAATACTAATGTTCATTATATAAACATATGAGTAATTCAAAGTAAATTTAAAACCAGTTTGAAACAAAAATATTTATGTTTGGATTAAAATAAAAGCATTTTTATTTCAACAATACATATAAGATTTGGATAAACGATTTTAAGCGTGTCCTGCCTGTGGTAGATAGAGTTGGTGGGGAGTAATAATGATTAAAAAAATGAAAATTAAGTCATGTAATGAAACGCTTAATTTGAGTAAACCCAAATTAGCGTGAATGTGAATAAAATCTAACTTTCGGAGACGAGCCAGCCAACGGCTGAAAGTCTCCTTAATAAAGATATATAAAAAAAAAAAAAAATAATAAAATCTAACTATCATTGCTTTGTGAGGGCAAATCCCGAGACAGTTAGCAGTGCTGTGTAAAGAGGGAACATTCTTTGGGTATAAATATGGGATACCTAAGCTCGCAGAAGGCTCTTTTGCTCCGAGATGTTTTTAAGACAGGTGGACAGGAACTCACGGTCTCCCAGTGTTGGTGAGTTCTTTGCCGTTAATGTTCACGAAAAGTTCACTATTTTGCCATACAGAAATTCAAAACAAAAATTTTTATCTGCGGATTTGAACAGTTTTTGACCTGTTTTGTACGACCGGAAGGTGTATGCTGGTCACAAATGCCGTGCCAAACTGATTTCCTACGCAATTAATCAATCTTTGATGTAAATTTCGCTAATAAACACGAGGAGCATTTCTTATAGCAAACTTGCCATAACAAAATTGGCATGGTTCATTTAAGTAAACAAACTAACACTTTTTCCGACTGTGGCACCTCTCTTACTCGCCTGGCTTTTGCTCGACTGTTGAGCTGTTCAGTTCGTTTTCTTTTTCGCTCGAGTTCTCGCTTCGATTCGGTTTGTGCTGTCGCGTTGCGCCGTGGAAGCGTCGCCACCTTCGCGCGTTCTGGCAAGTTTACTGCAACTTGCCAACACGAAACAAATGGTGCGTAAACGTACCAATGATTCAGCAGCGGGCCCTTCAAAGAAGGTGGTAATCCAGCACAGCGCGTCGCAGGATGACGCTGGAAAACGGGTACTGCAAGCCAACCAGTTTGCGGTGCTCCCCGAAGAAAATGGCGATGGTGACGTCGTTCCCATCGCTGCAAGAGAGCGGATTCCCCCGCTTTTCACGCCGGAGAAGGATGTTGCCAAGCTGCGTGCCGAACTGGCAAAACACAAGCTGCTGCCTCACTTCAAGCTTTGCAGCATCGGCACCAAAATCATATGCTCCAGCCTGGAGGAGTACAATCAAACAGGATGTTTCCTAAAGGAAAACAACGTTGACTTCTTCACGCACGATCTGCCATCGAGCAAGCCACTGAAGCTGGTATTGCGTGGATTACCGTCGTTCGAGGCGGCTGTGGTTAAATCCGAGCTGGAGCGGCTTGGGCTCAAACCTGAGGCGGTGTTCCCAATAAACCGGCGTTCCAACCACAACACCAGCTTCCGTGACCAGTTGTTCCTGGTGCACTTCACGAAGGGATCCACCAGTCCAGCGGCTCTGAGATTCAAAATCCGGGACCTGTTTCAGGTCATCATCAGTTGGGAGCATTACAAATCCCAACATCGTGATGTTACGCAGTGTATGAACTGCCTCTCCTACGGCCATGGCACCAAAAACTGCCATATGAAGACTATCTGCGGCAAGTGTGCTGGAACTCACTCGACTGCGTCCTGTGAGCAAGATGATGACATCGAGCCAACGTGTGTCAACTGCGGTGGTAACCACCAAGCCTCCAATCGCGGATGTCCCAAGCGAGTGGAGTTCATCAATATCCGTCGGAAGGCTACGATCAATAATCAGCCCGGTCGCCTCCGTAATCATCGTTCACCTTCTGCACGCACGGAAGTCCAGTACCCAGCTCTCCAGCCCCGTCGACATGTTCCGAACTTAGAACCACTTCCGCTCAACAACCAACAAGTCAAGCATGTGAGTATTCCTAACAATCGAACAGTCCAGCATCGCCTCGCTGCTGCTGCTGCCCAGCCAATGCCAGGTCCCTCCACCACCCCTGGTTTATCATACGCTGGTGTTGTCTCAGGTGAGCCTGTCGACGATTCTCCGTTCACCTCGGAGGAACTTGTGACGCTCGTGGCCGAGGTCATCATCATCTTGCGCACCTGCAAGACTCGATCTGAACAGCTTCATGCTGCCCTGTCCCTTGTCACTAAGTATGGACCGTGAAGCCATCAAGATCGTAAACTGGAACGCTTGCTCCTTGAAAGGCAAAAACATCGAGTTTGTTGAGTTTCTCAATGAACAAAACATCGACATTGCCATCATAACTGAAACCCACCTGAAGCCTGAAACAAACGTCTACCTTCCCGATTTCCGGCTCGTGAGGCTAGATCGAACCAACTCTGGAGGAGGAGGAGTAGCTATTGCAATAAGGAGAAACATCTGCACACTAATCCAGCATTTAGTTGTTCGGTATTTTTTTGTACTGGGCTTACACCGTAAAACGAAAGATTTACTGAAAATTCAGTTAAAATCAGGTGAATAACCGACGTTCTGTAAAACACAAATTGAACTTCGGTATCGTTTGATGCAAAATACTGTAAACAGAATATTTATTTACTGAGAAAGTCGTTAATTTCCAAATCTTCGTGATTTCACGAAAAGTCAGTAAAACTAATTACTGTGCACAAAGTAGTTTTTTTATTTTTTACCGACTGGTCAGCAAAATAGCCACCTTGTTTTACCGACCACGAATTGTAAAACTCTAACCTGTCAATTTTATTCCCGCCGCCATTTTAGCTTCAGTCAAATCCGGGAGCAAGTCTTTAATCGCGCAGTTTTGTTAAAATTTGAATTATATCATGACGGAACTGAGAAAGCTCAACAGCGAAATTGAAGAGCTATTTCGTTAGTACCAACAATTATTATTTACTCTTTTTGCAGTTCCTTGATCTCCAACAAATTTTGATTAATAAAATGGATGTTTGCATTATTTGCTTTCACTGTCGATGCGCTGTCCCGGGGTACGTCAAGGGATTAAGTCGTCATATTAATTGGCATATTATAAACGGTAAATTGCACCAGGATTCGTGCTTTTATGACTGCATATTCACAACTTTTAATATAACTGGGTAACACGGTACAATAATGAACCAAATAACTGTCTTGTCAGTTAAATTGCAGCAAAATAAACAAAACAAAATACTGGGTTTTCCAGTATACGCAACTCAAACCAATTACTGAATGAACAGTTATTTCTGACAGATTGACTTTACGGACAGTTCGGTAATGCAATTATTTCTGTGATGATTACTGGGCGATCCGCAATTCAAAAACCCAGTAATATTTTACTGACTCCAGTAATCTAAAGTTAGTGTGCTGCTTTCAGCTGAAGATCATCGAAGCCGTAGGGGTGGAAGTTTCTACTCCTATCGGCCCCATCACCATCGTCGCGGCTTACTGCCCCAAACAAGTCAACATCAGGGACGGATCGGCAGCAGCTCTGCGACGAGATATTATCAAGCTAACACGACGACGGGAAAACTTTATCATCGCTGGCGACCTGAACGCCAAACATCAAGCTTGGGGCAACAATCGGCGCAATCAAAACGGCACCATCCTGAACAACGACCTGCAGGAAGCGCAGTACAACATCTTGAGTCCGGAAACTCCCACCCGATTGAGTCGGTCCGGTGTTCACGCTACCATCGATATCTTCATCAGCAACATGGGCAACAACATCGCTCAACCTATCACCTATCAGGAACTCAGCTCGGACCACTACCCGGTGGTGACTGAGGTGGGATCCTCCGTAAATCGATTTGAAGCTTTCCGGCGCAACTATCATCGTGTTGACTAGGGTCAGTTCCAACATTGCGTCGACACCGCTGTAGACTACGATGTCCAACCGGAATCGTCGAAGATGTTGACCGGTGTCTGCGCTCCATCGATCAAGCAATTTCCCGGGCCAGGGAGCTACATGTGCCAGTATCCAGACAGGTGAGTAATACTCTGAACCTTGACAGGCCTACTAAAGACCTCATTAGACTCCGCAACACGATTCGTAGGCAGTACCAGCGTACTGGGCTGCCTAACCTGAAGACCAATTGCAACCGTTTGAACAAAATCATCCAAGCCAGGATGGTGGATCTCAGAAATATCGATTTTGCAAACAAGATTCGCTCTCTCCCAGATTGTGCTAAGCCATTCTGGAAAATGGCAAAGATTTTGAAAAATAAGCCGAGGCCCATTCCTCCCCTTTCCTCTCCTAACCAAAATTCGGACCCATCTTTACTAATAACCCCATTTGAAAAGGCCAATGCTCTTGGACAACACTTTGTAAATTCACATAACCTTGGCCACGCCATGGTGAGTCCCCACGAGCCTGCAGTATCACAGGCAATGGCTAGTGTCGCTGCCACCCCCGTAGTTGTCCCTGACGAAAGTAGAATATCGGCTGATGAGGTGATAGCAGCGATTAAATCAACAAAGAACATGAAGGCCGCTGGTGTCGATGGAGTGGTCAACCTCGAGCTGAAAAACTTGAGTGTTGACTTCTTCAAGCACCTTGCAGTGGTCTTCAACAAGTGTTTAATGCTTGGCTACTTCCCTGCATGCTGGAAGTTAGCCAAAGTTATTCCAATTCACAAACCTGGCAAAGACCCTACCAGTGCCAAAAGCTATCGCCCCATCAGCCTCTTGTCCTCCATCTCGAAGCTATTCGAAAAATTGATACTCAGCCGTCTGCTGGTGTTTTCAAATGATAATAACATCTTTCTCAAAGAGCAATTCGGGTTTAGGAAAGGCCACTCTACCATCCACCAACTCGCAAGGGTTACTAACATCATCAAGCGGAACAAGTCCGTTTCCAATACATCTGCCATGACATTGTTGGACGTCGAGAAGGCGTTCGACAATGTCTGGCATGATGGTCTAGTGCGAGATGTTTTTAAGACAGGTGGACAGGAACTCACGGTCTCCCAGTGTTGGTGAGTTCTTTGCCGTTAATGTTCACGAAAAGTTCACTATTTTGCCATACAGAAATTCAAAACAAAAATTTTTATCTGCGGATTTGAACAGTTTTTGACCTGTTTCGTACGACCGGAAGGTGTATGCTGGTCACAAATGCCGTGCCAAACTGATTTCCTACGCAATTAATCAATCTTTGATGTAAATTTCGCTAATAAACACGAGGAGCATTTCTTATAGCAAACTTGCCATAACAAAATTGGCATGGTTCATTTAAGTAAACAAACTAACATTTTTTCCGACTGTGGCACCTCTCTTACTCGCCTGGGGTCTAGTGTACAAGCTGCATCGATACAACTTTCCGAACTACCTCGTAAAGATCATCAAAAACTACTTGTCGGGCAGATCATTCCAGGTCTACTTGAACAATGTCTCCTCTGATACGTTCAACGTTGATGCAGGGGTCCCTCAAGGTAGCCTGCTTGGGCCTATCCTATTCAACATTTTCACGTCAGACGTTCCTCCCCTGCCGGGTGGTGGTATCAACAATCAATACGAAACTAACGATTTTAAATTGGCTCACCACTTTAGTAGCCTATTGGTCCCAAGCAAACGATTAACGTACCCTATTCTAGTTGAAATTCTATTACTACACTATGTTTGTTTTGTTTCGCTCCAAGAGGAAGAGGTGACAATTGGCTTCTTCCTCTTTTATTTCTATCTCTATCTCTATCTTTATCTATCTCTATCTCTATCTTACGCACATGAAATCGGCCAATCAGGAGCTGGTTCACGTTTGACAGAAAAGTGGTTCATTTTCGCCCCCGTATTGTCACCTCTTCTCTTAGGTTTCGCTATGAAAGTTTGACAGATAACATCAGGGGTGTGTGGATTCATGCAGAACATGCAGGGGTGAGTGAAATAGCTTGGGACTGCTTGGGACCGTTGTTCTGGTACTGAGTGAGCCAAAAATAATAATGATTTTCTTCGGGACCCAGTGGTCTTAGAGTTACCTCTATGGTGGTATCCTGTCAATGTTCGCAGATGACACCTCCATCATCTATAAGGGTCGAGTGATCCGTGCTCTGGCGAGTAAACTACAATCAGGCCTGGATGTTTTGTCCGACTATTTTAAGAGCTGGAAGATTTGTAGCAATGCAGCTAAAACACAAACCATTCTGTTTCCACATTCGTATTCACCTCGGCTTGTTCCGCCTGCTAACGTCAAGATCCATCTTGATAGCACTCCCATTGAATGGTCGAGTGAAGTAGTCTACCTTGGTCTCACCCTCGATAGCAAATTGCTATTCCGATCCCATGTGGACAAGACATCCACCAAGTGTAACATCTTGATCAGGTCGCTCTACCCTCTGATAAACAGGAAGTCCACCCTGTCCCTCAAAAACAAGCTTGCTGTCCACAAGCAAATCATTCTGCCGGCTATTGAGTATGGTATGCCAATCTGGAAGAGTTGTGCTAAGTGCCACCACTTAAAGCTTCAGAGGATCCAAAACAAGATCCTCAGAATGATCCTTAACAGTCCACCGCGAACTCGTAATTCTGAGATTCACCACCTGGCCGGTCTTCAAACACTCGAGGAGCGAAAGACTTCCATGCTGGAAAGGTTCAGAGTCGCCTGTCTGCGATCAAACCACCAGATCATTCGTGATTTGGCAACCTAGTTTAAGTAGTTAGGTGCTCAAGTAGGTAGGTTAGCAAATTTTTAAATTCAAATCAAAACAATCCCACAAAGGGTATCCTGTAAATTAGCGCTAAACGCAATCATCACATTAGAATAACCAATTAACTAGAACAAAGATGAAGAGCCAAAGGCTAACCAATTGAAATGTTAAATCAAATGTTTTTTTTTTTTTCTTTGGTTTGTTTTTTCCGTCGATCTTGTTTTCCGTGCTGAGCACCAATGCTACCGACGTGCCAGGAAGGCAGCTCCCACACCTGGACCCTACCTATCGACCCATCAACTCATGAACCGGGGACCAACGGCTTTACTTCCCATCCGAAGGAAGGCGTGATCAGAGATGTTATGCCTCAGAACATCCCGGCGGCGCCGACTGGGATTGAACCCAGGCCTGCTGGGGTGAGAGGTAATCACGCTTACCACTACACCACCGGTGCCGTTAAATCAAATGTTGAAACATAAAACCCAGAAAATAAACGTAAATTTTACTACTACTCGCAGAAGGCATTCTTGTGACGAACGTTGAAAACGACGGACGAGCAGCAGCAGCAGCAGCAGCAGGAACAGCAGCAGCAGGAACAGCAGCAGCAGGAACAGCAGCAGCAGGAACAGCGGCAGCAGCAGGGGAAGTATAGCAGCCGAGATTCGTGTAGCCGTGACCGAGGCTGGAAACCTCGGTCCGGTCACGACACTGCCTTGTATACATTCGGCAGAAATTGGCTCAAGCTATTCCTCGAAACTCATACATGTAAGTAGGTCATCTGAAAACGGATCCGGAAACCCATCTAGTTAAGTGTCCAAATGAAATTCCAGCTCGATAAAACCGGCGGAACCGCCCAAAATCAACGCCACTCCATTCTTCCAGATGCCGATCCTCATATCACCATTCTCCACGACATCAAAAGAAAAACTACAATCTGAAATGGATTCTGAATCCATCCTCTCCCTTCTCCCGACACCAAACGTAGAAAGAGGACCAACGACAAAACGACACCAATCCCACAAAATTTCACCGATTCCACTGAATTGGAACCCCCGGACACTCACCCCGACAGGCCTTTTGGAACCCGGACTAGAACACCACCATCCACAGACCACCCCAACAAATAGCGGGAATTTACATGTCCTGTCTGCAGACCTTTTATTTATCCCGACCAACCATTTCGTTAATTTTCTTTAATTTTCTATACATCGATCTTCAAAGCCATTCATAAGAAAAATCGATAGCGATCGTCACCATTTCATAAATAATTGTAAAGATGCTAAAAGTCTAATCGTGAATCGTTTATAAAGATCTTTCTCAAAATATTGCTATCAACGTTACCAATGTTAAAACATCGATTGTGTTGCCAGATTAAAATATCGATTTCTGTTGTAAAATCAAAATATCGATTCACAACTGCTGATTTTATTTGTGATTTTTAATTTGCATAATTTCTAGTTTCGATCCCATGCCATCTGGGGTGTACTGATTTCGTTGTTGGTTGCTAATCCTCGGGTCCACGGCTGCTGTTGATGAGCTTATCAACGACAGGCAAACACACTCTAGTTGGTGATGTATTGAAATTTCTGTAAATCTTTTAATACATGAATTCAATATTTATTTGTCATAACCATCAACCAGTCAGCCATGTAGGTATAATAGAGGTCAAAAAGCTATCAATTTTACTCAGTGGGTTCCAAATGCCGAGAATCCCACCACGCATGCTATCACGGGTTATTAAATATATAGACGTAAACTTGAAGAGCAATGGTAAACATTTGCTGCGTCGCGGCCATCGGTCTTCTCATTCATTTACCGGCAGATTGCTTCTTCCGATGAAATGCCGAATATGTCGATAAATAATATAAACATTGCCATATGTCACCTGGTGTGTCTCGAACTCTCTCTAACCAGCGATGCAAATCGATAACAAGGAGATTATAAATGTGCATCGATGGCAATCTTTGTTGTTATTTGTCAAAGTTCAAAGTTACGATGATATCAGTATTTAAATATTTATTGATGAATATTTCTAAAGAATACTAAAGTCCATGTGACATATCGAAATTAAAAGAAATTTAGTATGAAGAAATAATCTTAAATGTAAGTATCGATCAATAAAGATTTTTAAATGTGTATATCGAAATCATAGAAAATTTAAAGTAAAGAATTGCCGACATAAATCTTTATTTCTGTATAAAGAACTTTGACGAAGTTTCACGAACGGTTGGTCGGGATGTCGTCAAGGAATGTGCAATTTGTGCTAAATTTGCTCACCGGTGAGGTGACAATTCAAGCTGAACATTGCATTAAATCTTAACCCAGAAGGAAAAATGTTAGCGTTAGACCAACGTTAGACGTTACCACGATGATCGATCTGCATGACTCGGGTCGAAATTATGCTCGGGCTGCATGACTCGAGTCGGCTTAAGCTCGACTCGAGTTTGTTCGCAGCTGTCATTGGCTTTGACGGTGACACTGTAACTCTCTCCTAGAAATCCATCCGAGTATTTCTACTCTTTACTCCTATGGTAAAATCCCATAAGCAAACGTCAGTCTGTGAGTGAAACATGGTGTACTTTGTACTATCCTTTCACTCAACTGGAAATTCCCATAAGAATCTTTGACGATAGAAGAGGACTTTTCGATGGTGCCGTCAACACCAATTCGATTGTTGTTTAGTTTTCGTCGTAGTTTCCCGTAAGTGCATTCGTTTTTCCTCGGTTGTGCTGCTGGACTAGGATGACTTTTATTAGTGTAAACTGCTGTTCTGCTAAGTAGTCAGGTAGGTGAAATAATCTACCCGCGTTTCGAGGAATGTGCATCAGTTGCTTCTTCGGTTGATTTTACTGTCGTAGCAATAAAATGTTGGTTTAGGCTGGGATTGGTATGAAAGTGGATGCAGTAGCGAAGTCTTGTTTTTTGCTTCAATGTTACTAATGTAATGATTGTGAACTGGATGAAACATGTAAATCTCATTACGTTCCTTAGACGATTGGTATATCTAGGAGACGTAATGACATTTACATCTGGTTGGTTCTGGTTGCATGTTTAATCCACTTTCATGCCAATCCCAACCTAATCCAAATTTTCCTGCTACCGTAAAGGAAAAGCAACCGAGGAAACAACTGATGCAACCGAACCCATGAACTGTCAGACCACTTAGTAGAACAGGAGTTTTCCCTCAGGAGTTTTCACAAAAACACGTCTTAATCCGTAGGCAGTTTTACACAATGTAGATAGTCACAAGACTCTGGTTGCCTACCGAGGATGACATTGAAAAAAAAAGGAAAATATGGGTAGGTCTTATATGTAATTTCTAATCTTCTATTCGTTGTTCTATGCATGGCCAATATAGGTGCCATTGCTTGATTTTGTCCTCAAGGATTCCGATTTTGCTTCCCTATTACAATTATTATGGTTATTGTGGTCAGGGTGCCTTCCATTCATTTTGACTAAAAAAATGTTTTAGGAAATTATGGAATAATACGATATTATGATGGTATTTTGTATGTGTAAGGAACAAGACAATTTTTTAAAGTTTGTGTTTGACACATAAAACCTGCAAATTTAGCTTTGACAGAGCCACAATGAGCGATCGCCTCTTCGCGTGGGTGGGTGAGATAAATGACAAAATCGCTTATTGCGACTCTCATGCAGCAACATTGGCTGGTATTATGTGTCAAACACAAACTCCACAATCTTTTCTTGTTGCTTACACAAACAAAATATTATTATAATATCTTATTATTGCATAATTTTATAAAACATTTTTTTAGCCAAAATGAATGAACCCTGATTGTGGTTAATGACGTGTTCGTGGTATCATCCAAACAATTTGTTGAAAAGCTATACCATTTGGGTTATTGACAATTTATGGTACTTGTTAATTAAGGTTAGCAACAGGTAGACCTGTGAGGGGACTACCATATTTCGAAGTACGTATATAAATAGCAGGACATATTATTTGAATTGATTCCTTTGAGATAAGGGCAAGAATTACAACTGTATCAAAACCAAACCAAGTAACTACTTCGTTATTTTTAATACAACATACACTAAACTAATGACACGGGATAAATTACAATAGATCAAACTATTGTATGTCCCAAACAGAGGAAAAAAACTGATAAGCATGATCCTGTATGAGAAGGATGGTACAGCGGAAGAAATTCGAACGCATTACGAACTTCCGGATGTTTTTGTTTTATTAAATCCGAACCATTTTCTTGGGGTTGGTTATTTTTTTTTTTGCTTTGGCCAGTGATCTGTTCCCGAGGCAGACGATATAGACGAAAACACTATAATTCAATGGTATTTTATAATACGTTAAACGTTACAGAAAGGAGTGGGTGGGTTCTAATAAACTTGTAACAAAACTATGACGAAGGGGTAGATGGGTGTATGGAGTGCAAATTTTTGATTTACACTCAGGTCTTTTTTTACACGGGGGATATGTATCGTGTAAAAAAACCTACCGAGATTTTGATTTTTCACATGCTTATAAGTTTAAAAAAATGGATTTTGATACGATTTGTTTATTATAGCATGCTATGGTCCATATAGACATATTTTAGGAATTTCTGTATTCACACCAAAAATTGTGATTTTTTTAAAAGCATGTCATTCGATTACCTATAGCATGAAACGGATAATGTGATTGGAATCAAAGATTGCTTCGTATCATTGCTTCTTATGTAAGGGGACATCCCGTTTGGCTGTTTTCCCAACTTTTCAAGTTCATCGTTTGAGTTCATCCAGTATGGATATATGGACAATTAGCTATCATTTCCATTGAAAAAGTCAGTTAACAAAATGCAAATGGAACAGGTTTGCAATGAGTGGCAGTAGGTATAGAGCATTTTTGTAGTTTTGATATGATTCTGCGTTTCGTTTTGCAATGTTCCATTCCGCTTTACTCCATTTTTTAATGAGATCAGTGACGTTAGATCAATTAATACTAATGATTGAAAATTTTAATCCTGAAATAATCTGTTTGCTTTTTTATATAAACATATTAACTTTATTTGTATGTATTTTAGGGGGAGTAATGGGTTATTTAATGAGAAATTTAAAGTTATTTTTATTTTAATAAGTCATTAGTAATTTATAAATTATTTTTTTAAGGGAGCATATGATTTGTACCTGTAATTTCTACAATTTGTTTTAGTAAATGACTATTCATTTTAGGAATATTTTGTTACAAAAGTTTTGATAAAGGATGAAATGAATATCTCCCTGTCCAAGGATGAGCGGCTTGTTGATGATTTGTCAAGTGTTGGTAATATTTTTTTTTTTGCAATTTGGTAAAATTGTAGTTTTTCTCCAGTTTATTGATTTGAAAGGTTCAAGCGGGTTGATTTCACGGAGCCGTAAATTGTAATTTTATCATAATTTTAATATTAGCATAAAATAAAATAGTAATTTTAAATTCGCTTTTGTAATGCTAAGGTAAATAGTTTGCTTTGAGTGTAAAGTTAATTTATAAGAAAGTTCTAACAGTTTTTTTGCACTTCGAAACTTAACGAAACTCTAACATAGTAGCAGTGACAGTGTCGCATGTCCTAACAACAACTGCCTGCGACCAGTCTTGGAGGGGTCGACAGGGCTGAATACGGGTAAATACTAACAAAACTATAACACCAACATGATCCCGAAACTAACGTTCATCCATTGCACTAATAGTTTTAACACGTAGTTATACTTTCCTAATAACCCATCTATCATAGACAAACAGACATAACACTCGCAGGTTGTTCACCGAACATGCAATTTGAGTGTTTTTGGTTGGTGGTGTCACCACCTGTGGTGAGCACGGTCGGTTCCCTTGCGTTTGACGTCTGCACACTAGCGCAATCTGATCAGCGTACTATCCATCACATGATACTGAACAGATGGTGGTAGTGTTTTAGTGACTATGTTTTGTGGAGATAAATATTAAATGTGTTATTTCTGTTGATCTGTGCATCTTTGTTTCTTTTTTGCTGTGTATGTGTGTGTGTGTGTGGGGGGGGGGGGGTCAATGTAACCAATACTAATACCTTTCTCTCTGTTCTTTTATTCTTTTTTTTACTTTAAATGATCTATATTTCTTGAATTTGTGTGGTTTACATATATAACTTATCAAGTGACACAGATGCGTCTTTTCAACTTCAGTTCTTTTGAAATTTAAATTATTATCAATTACAGTTCCTAGTCCTATCAGGCCTGTTTAGAGAATGACCCCCTTGGTGGGATTGGTTTGTTGTTTTTTATTCGTTTCTATATCCCTTCATCATCACCCCATATCCCATCATCTTGACGAGAGATGAGTTACTTGCATGGTGCACAGTCCGCATCGTGCTCTCTTGCCGTGCGGATCTATTTGCTTTTTGCTGAAGGAAGTGTTAACCTAAAGCTACAACAAAATTAAACAGCACTTTTCAGTGCTCAACCTGTAAAAAATTTTCTACCGTGTGTCTCTTCGATCCTTGTTTGGACCCTACCCGAGGTAATCCTTCTTGGATATCGATTTGGAAAATTCCTCTTCGATTCTTCAGATTCTTATAGTAATCTGCTTGGAAATCGATTTGGATAAAAATTTTCTGCCGCCATGGCACCTAAACGCAAAAGAAAGGGGCAAACTCTTGATCCCCCTTCTGATGAAGTTAATTTGAGTAATCAATTTGATTTGCTCACGGATGATGAGAATGATCCATCATCCAAGAAAAATTCTAGTAAACTTTCCCGGCTTAATGCCATAATAAGATTCCTCCTATTGTGATAACCACTTCCGATTTCCATGCTCTTCGCATGGAACTTTTGAATTTCGTGAAAGTTAAGTTTTCACTACAAATTGGACGTCAGGGTGAATGCCGTGTATTGGCTGAAATCTTGGACGGATTTAAATGTCTTCCCAAGTATCTTACTGAGAAACAGCATAATTTTTTTACTTACGACACTAAAACTGAACGTGTGTTCAAGGTTGTCATGAAAGGACTGCCTAGTGGTGAATCCCTGGATCAGATCAAAGATGAACTGGCAAAATTACTTGGAGTTGTGACGTTCCAAGTATTCAAAATGAAAATGTCCGTCCTGGCGATTCGCGGAACAGGATTTCTAATGATTTTTATTCAGTTCAGCACTTCAAGTCTAGTGAACTAAACAACCTTAAGGCCTTAGAAAAAGCTAGCCTTATGCTCCATGTCCGAGTGAAGTGGGAACACTTTAGGAAGACTGGAGGAAATTTCCAAAACCTCACTCAGTGCCGTAAGTGCCAGGGATGGGGTCACGGAACTAAAAATTGCTACATGCCAGCTAAATGCATGAATTGTGGTTATTCCTCTCACGCAAAGGACGACTGTTCCGTGAAGAAAGATCCTAAGAAATTTAAATCTTCAAATTAAAAAAAATCCAATTTTTGGGAATGTAAGACGCGCAAAGCGATCCTACAATCTCGTTCTAAGCACCAGGTAAGAAACGCTCCACGTTTCCAACCAGGTACAAATTCCTCTGCTGTTAACAACGGTCAGCGAGGATCAAATCCTACATTCGTACCCGTAGGTACAAATATCACCCCTGCTTCAAATGTTTCATCTGTACCTACTCCCTTCGCTGCTAACAATGTTCAGCGAGTTAATGGCGCTACCTATGCTGCGGGTAGAAATCATAATACTAATCAACGTAATTCTAACGGAAATTTTGATAATTTTGACTTAGGAAGCATTACTGCCCCTAAAATGGAATTTTTACAGAAATCATTAATTGACATGATTTCTGATATGCTTAAATCTAACTCCATGTTTGATGCTATTCAAACTGGGGTAAAATTTGCAAATAATATTGTCATGACTTTAAAATTCAGTAATGGATTTTAAAGCATTAAATATTTTAAATTAGAATGCTCGATCTCTTAAAGATAATGAAGACGAGCTATTTAACTTTTTGAGAGTTCATAACGTGCATATTGCCGTTATAACTGAAACGTTCCTTAAACCTGACCATAAGGTTAATAAGGACTCAAATTATTTAATTTATAGAAATGATCGTCTTGATGGACCCTGTGGTGGCGTTGCCATCATTCTTCATAGACGAATCAAACATAAAATTCTTTCTTCATTTGAAACTAAAGTTGTTGAAACTTTGGGTGATTCTGTTGAAACAAAATTTGGACAACTTACGTTTATAGCTGCCTATTTGCCATTCCAATGCGGAGGCTAGCAAAAGAATTTTCTCAAGGGTGACCTTCAGAAACTTACCCGTCATAGGTATAAATTCTTTATTATTGGTGGTTTTAATGCAAAACACCGCTCATGGAATAATGCTCAAAGCAATTCCAATGGTAATATTCTGTTTGATGATTGTTCTGCAGGTTATTACACTATTCAATATCCAAACAGCCCAACATGCTTTTCTTCTGCAAGAAATCCCTCAACTATTGATTTGGTCTTAACTGATTCATGTCAACTTTGTAGCCAATTGGTTACCCATGCTGACTTCGGTTCTGATCACCTTCCAGTAACTTTTGAAATATCCCAAGAAATAATTTGTAATCCCAACAGCTCTACTTTCAATTACCATTGGGAGCAGTATCGAACTTCGATCCAAACATTCCTTTGCAAACCAAAGATGAAATTAATTATGCTCTTGAATCTCTGACTACTTCTATAGTTGAAGCAAGAGCTGCCTCAGTACCAAAATGCGAGGTTAAATTCGATTCAATTATAATAGACGACGATCTTCAGCTCTTGATCCGTCTTAAAAATGGCCATAGGAGACAATATCAAAGAACACGTGATCCTGCCATGAAGGTTATCTGGAGGGATTTGCTAAAACAAATTAAAAAGCGATTCTGTGCCCTGAGGAACAAAACTTTTGAAAATAATGTTTCTAAATTAGACCCGAGTTCCAAACCCTTTTGGAAACTCACAAAAAATTTGAAAAAACCTCAAAAGCCAATTCCAGCGCTTAAAGAAGGTGGTAAAATTTTGATCACAAATTTGGAAAAAGCTTAGAAACTTGCTAAGCAATTCGAGAGTTCCCATAATTTCAGTTTGGGTCTTACTAGTCCTATTGAGAATCAGGTTGCTCGGGATTTTCTGAATATTTTCTCTCGGGAAAATATTTTTGATGATTCCTGGAGGACTGATTTGGACGAAGTAAGATCTATAAAGGCGCAGCTACAAAGCAAGACCATGCTGGAGGTGGCTGGGTTCAATTCCCGGTCCGGTCTAGGAATTTTTCGGGTTGGAAAATTTCTCGACTTCCCTGGGCATAGAAGTATGATTGGACTTGCCACACAATTATACCAATGCAAAAATGGTACAGGCATCGAAAGCTCTCAATTAATAACTGTGGAAGTGCATCATGTTAAGAGCACGCAATAAGCTAATATGCGATATGCAATAAGCTTGAAATGCAAAGAAGAAGAAGAGGAAGGTCTATAACTAAAAAGTTTCATAATATGAAAGCTCCAGGTGATGATGGAATTTTCTATATCCTCATAAAAAAACTCCCAGAACTCTCTATACATCTACTGTACAAGGTACTCACCTTGTCACCTTGTCTAAATGGAAAAATACAAAAGTTGTTCCAATTTTGAAGCCGGATAAAAATCCAGCTGAAGCTTCTAGCTACCGTCCAATAAGTTTGCTTCAATAAGTAAACTTTTTGAAAAGATAATTTTGAATAGAATGATGCTTCACATCAATACGAACTCAATTTTTGCAGATGAGCAGTTTGGATTTCGCCATGGGCATTCAACTATTCATCAACTCTTAAGAGTTACCAATTTAATTCGTTCAAACAAATCTGAAGGCCTCTCAACTGGAGTTGCTCTTCTAGACATAGAAAAAGCATTCGACAGTGTTTGGCATGATGGTTTAATTGCCAAATTAAAAATTTTAAATTTTTCACTCTATATAATGAAATTAGAGTTGGTTGGAAATGCTAACATGAAGCTTTAGTGTGATGATTTATTAGCTAGAGAATGATCTTTAGAAGAAGGTAGGTGGATAGTTCCGTTAGAGTACGGCAGTATGAAAATTGAATAGAAGATGAAAATGAGCGAAGGGCCATTAAAGCGACAGTTTTACAAGATAGACGCACATTTTTGCCTAGCCCGTACGATGTACGCGGGGACTTGAAGTATGTCTCCAAGTCCACAGGCAGTCCTTCGCTCATTTTCAACTTCTATTCAATTTTCATACTGCCGTACTCTAACGGAACTATCCACCTACCCTCTTCTAAAGATCATTCTCTAGCTAATAAATCATCACACTAAAGCTTCATGTTAGCATTTCCAACCAACTCTGAAAATCGTTAACTTCGCGTATGAAGTAACATAAAAAACACTTTGAATGTAATGAAATTAGTTCAAAATTATTTAACTGACAGAACTCTGCAGGTAAATAATCAAAATTTCAAATCTGAACGACTATCTGTTAGAGCAGGAGTTCGTCAGGGTAGCATTCTTGGGCCTATATTGTATAACATTTTCACTTCGGACCTCCCTGATTTGCCTCAGGGTTGCCACCAATCTTTGTTCGCTGATGACACAGGCATTTCCGCTAAAGGAAGAAGTCTTCGTGTTATTTGCAGCAGAGTGCAGAAAAGTTTAGATATTTTCTCTTCTTATTTACAAAAATGAAAGATTTCTCCCAACGCTTCCAAAACTCAACTTATAATATTTCCACATAAGCCTAGATCTTCCTTTTTGAAACCTAGTAGTAGTCACATAGCCACTATGAACGGAGTTCCTATTCCCTGGTCAAACCAAGTGAAATATCTTGGATTAATACTTGACCATAAATTAACTTTTAAAGATCACATTGAGGGCATTCAAGCCAAATGTAACAAATATATAAAATGTTTGTATCCTCTTATAAACAGGAAATCCAAACTTTGCCTGATGAATAAACTTCTAATATTTAAACAAGTTTTTAGACCGGTCATGCTTTACGCTGTGCCAATATGGTCTTGTTGTTGCACTACCAGGAAAAAATCACTTCAAAGGATTCAGAACAAAGTTCTGAAAATGATTTTAAAGTTGCCTTCCTGGTACGGTACTACCGAAGTACATAGAATTTCGAATGTTGAGACTTTAGAACAAATGTCCGACAAAATAATTAATAATTTCAGGCAAAAATCGTTGCAATCATCAATTGCAACGATTAATTCCCTTTATACTTAGATAAGATTTAGTTTTAGTTTTAAGTTTTAAGATATCAATTGTTATACTGACATGCAGGTTTAAAAAACCTGTTTAAAATACTGAATTATCAGGACAGGAACAATGTAAAAACACTTAGATATATATCATAACAATTAAGGCTGGTAAGTTACTGTAGTAACTGGAGCACCTAGGTTAAAATGAAATGTAATTTATTTTAAATTTGGAACAAATAAGGAGTTAAAAAAAATCTGCATGGTGCACACCCAAGTCGTACTACAGGGTAATATGCCGTGAGTAAGTATATCACAAAAACCATGCAGGAAAGAAAATCGATGGAGCTGAGGAATAATAAGGTAAACAACACAGTATTTTAAAGGAGCCAACTCTAAGCAGGTAATAATAGCAATTAATAATCAAACAACCATAAAAAGGTAAGAATGAATTTATTTATTTTAAATACAGTAATGACCCGATTTTGTCTTTTTCCTTTCTATAATTTCACATAACCATAATTCTAAATTTTTCTAATTCATCGTTAAGAAGGATATTTAAAGTATACTTTGGTGCAATAGGTGCAATAAGATGACTGAAAAAGGGCATGGGTGGTTTTGTAGAACATTGGAAAACATTTTCAAAAAAGGGGGCTGATAAAAACGGGACATTACTGTATTCCAATTACATTTACATGATTTATCACATATTTATGGTCGTAATCTAATACACACATTTAATTACAATACGAGCCTAAAAGATGCAGTGACCTAGTGAGTACCATAGCTCGAGTCGTCTGTTATTGTTGTGTATCGCATGGAGAGCCCAACCGAGATTCTAGACTATTAAGACTGCAGTTGCCCGAAAAAAAAATAATTATAATAAAACAACGAAATTACAATGATTTTTACTGTTGGGTTTTGAGTACATCAAAATTTATTGTTAAATTATTGTACGGGAGAAAAAATAGATTTCGATTTTTAACGATACAATGCTCAAACAACGAAAATTTGTGTGATGAGATCAAATTTGTTCGGGAAAAATCACTTTTTTATATTGTTAAGATGCTGCCCCCTTTTTTACTGTAAATTTCTCAAATACCATGATTTTCATTGTTGTGAACCATGAATTTCGTTGTGATTTTATGGTAATGGACAAAAATGTCCAATGTTTTGACAGTAAATATCATGGTTACAATGACAATGAAAATCATTGTATTTTTATTGGATTTTTTTTACGGGTGGTCAACTCTCGAAAAAAGGATGAAATGAATATCTTGTAGGTCAGATATTATATACACCTCTTTAAGTATTAATAAAAACAATAATAATTATAAAAAAAATATTTTTTAAGTTATATATTCGTGGATTTTCCTATGCTTCGAGGGGTGCATCGACACGGATTTACTTATTCAATCGGATTACGACGCAGTTGTATCTACGCGCACACGTCACTTCATTTTTTCTATAACTATCTTGAAACAATACACACGGAATCCAGTGTTCAAGCTAGTAACCATAGGAACGTTATTTTCGCCTTTTTGATTACACTGAAACAAGGACCATAGTTATGAATACTATTTTGCAGAAAACACTTACTTTCAATATAACGACGCTTATTACCGTTAAATCTACTACACTGAACAAATTTCAAAGATTGTTTTTATATGTCCCACACATGATTTTTTGCAATGTGATCAACAAAAAGATATCTATGTGTCGGACACATACTTAATATATGTACACATAAAAGCCATGGGTAACCACACATACTATTCATTTGGCTCATAAAGTTCATGTGTGCTTCTGGGTGGATTCTGTTTATGTGTGGCTACATGAAAATAATGTAGAATTTCACATGGAAATTCGTCAATAAAAATGTGTGGATCTTTATTAGTGTAGGAATTAATTATAGTTGACTATGAATATTAACAAAATTACTATTATTCTGGCAAAACTACTTTGCTTGCTAAAAATGCATAGTAATTTTGATAATTCGTTTTCTGCAAAAATCTTTTGGTGAAGGTATTCAATTTAAACCAGCAATATAGTATTTTTTTTTCCAATGGATTTTGTTTCAGTGTATGTACAACTGAACAACGACTATACCAGTGTTTGCAAGTTCTGATGAGGCCCGTATATAGCAAAAAAGGCGAAATAACGTGCCTATGGTTACTTGAGCAGGCTAGTCCTTCTGCTGTATTGTCAAAGAAGGAGCAACATTTATTCAAATGGTTCAAGTCTTGAAAACAAAACAATAAAAAATAGTAATAATAAAATAATAATAATAAAATAATAATAATAAAATAATGATAATAAAATAATAATAATTATAATGATAAAAATGACTCTGCATAAGAATGAGAGGATTAAAGATGATTTGTCATGTTTTATTTTTACATTTGCTTTTGTTTTCATCAAAGTTATTTATATCAGTTACAGTGTCTCATGATCTAACAACCACTGCCTGCAACTAGTGTTGGAGGGACTGGAAGGTCTGATTACGGATCAAAACTAACATAACTCTAACACTAAAATGATCTCGAAACTAACGCTCATTCATTGCACTTTATGTTATAAAGTAGTTACTATACTATAGTATACTTTTCTAATATTCTGTCTACGTTTCTTTTTCTTTGTTTTCTACTTTATCTTTATTCCCTTTTTATTTTTCTGTTCTTCTTTCCTTCTTCTCTTCTTTTGTTAAAATGTAACTAATACTAATGCCTCCTTGTTTTTTCTCTAATTTGTCCGTTATATCCCACCATCACGATGAGAGATGAGCTACCCTACATGGTAAACACCCATATGGGCTCCTAAAATAGTATGCCGCAAATTTAATAATATCAACGAGAGGATAAATGATGAAAATTCTTCGAACAATACAGGAATGGCAACATCTCTAATAGATAATTACCGTAAAACGGGGTATCTTTGATAGCGCGGGTAACTTTGATAGTATAATATAATGACTAAATTAACCTTCTGCACTATTTCCTAATTGAAAACATTGGTTTCAATCAATGATCATGAAAAATGTTAAATTATTTTTTAAAGGAGATGAACTATCATGAAATCCTAAAGTTGCAACAACATAATATGTATCATGCAATACAATATTTTTTTTTATTTGTTATGGTTGCATCAACAGACTAGAAATAGTCCCAATGATGTGTTGTAAAAAATACAGATTATACAGACGACATACATATACTACAGTTACTACAGTTACAAACGAAAAGCATTGTCAAGTTACTAAAAATTTATAAGTCTTAAATTTTACACTTAGCTGTTGGGTATCAAGCGCCTTCGGTCAGCAAAAAAGGCAGAGAATCTTCGGCGAAGCATATTCCGTGTCAAGTGGAAATCGAACATCGACGCTACTCGGTTGAACACTAGCTGCAAGCCGTAAATAGCGCTCCCTATGCTATAATTAGTTCGAAGAAGTGGAAGTCTCAGCATAAGACTGTTGCGTAGTGATCGAGGTTGAACATTAATGTTCACTTGTTGCAGAATTGCTTCGCAGTCAATTCTTCCTTGCAGAGTATCGGCGACGGTTAAGGCTCTGAAAACATCTCTTCGGATACGTAAGGGCTCGATATTGATCAATTGGCAGCGATTCTCGTAGCTTGGAAGACGAAGTGGGTATCTCCAAGGCAGCTTACGGAGCGCGAAGCGAAGAAAACATCGTTGAACAGATTCAATTCGCTCGGCCCCATTATTGTAGTTCGGGCTCCAGACAGCAGAGCAGTATTCCAACGTAGATCGTACGAGAGAGCAATAGAGCGATTTCAAGCAGTAAATGTCCGTGAAGTTCTTAGTAATCTTGAAGACAAAGCCAAGCGTTCTGGACGCTTTGTCGACGACATACGATATATGGTGTGAGTATGTCAGCTTTGAGTCTAGAAAAACGCCTAAGTCTTTCACGCAGTGCACCCGTTCGATAGTCGTGCCTAGTAGTTTGTAGTTGAAAATAATCGGTTGTTTCTTGCGTGAGAAAGTAATAACTGTACACTTAGCTGGGTTGACCACCAGTCGGTTTAGACTTCACCAGTCAGCAAAGATGTCAATCTGATTTTGGAGAGAACGGCAGTCGGCGAGTGAGCTGATGCGCAGAAAAACTTTCAGATCGTCTGCAAACGATAATCGTGGCTCTGTGATAACATGGTGAACGTCGTCGAAGTAGAGGAGAAATACCAATGGTCCCAGATGGCTGCCCTGAGGTATACCGGACTTTGCGCAGAAGCTTGCTGAGCGACAAGTACCCAAAGTTACTGTCAATTGGCGCTCCGTGAGGTATGAACGAAACCATCTCAAAAGATTTCCACCGATCCCTAGTCTATCAAGCTTAGCGATCGCAATTTCGTGGTTCAGCTTATCGAAGGCTGCCGTAAGATCTGTGTAGATAACGTCCGTTTGGGTCCGAGCAATCAAACTGTCTGTGATGTAAGACGTTAGGCACAGCAGGTTCGTAGTTGTGGAACGCCCAGTTATGAATCCGTGTTGATCTGTACTTAGATATTGCCTGCAATGCGCATTTAGGGACTCTATGACAACCAATTCAAAAAGTTTTGATACAGCACTCAGCGATGTGATTCCTCGGTAGTTGTTTACGTCGCGTTTGCTTCCCTTTTTATGAACAGGAAACATATCCGCAGTCTTCCAGCAAGACGGAAAGATGCCGCTGGAAAGAGAGAGCTGGAATATGCGGCGCAGTGGATCTAAAAGACAAGTGATGTTCTTTTTAAGAATAATCGACGGAACACCATCGGGTCCAGCCTTAGTTGAAGTCTTAAGTTTAGATGCTGCTCTAGAAATCGTATCTGTAGTGGCTTCGACCATGCTGAGCGTTTGGTTGATCAAAGGAACATTACTGGCCGCGGAAGTAATGATATTAGCGGAGAGTTGCTCGGCTACAAACACACTAGCAAATTTGGCTGAGAACAGGTTGCAAATGTCTTGTTGATTTCCAGCAGTTTCACCATTAAAAATCATGGAAGAGGGTAAGCCGACTTCCCTGCGTTGCTCATTTACGAAGTTCCAGAAGGATTTCGGGTGTGATTTTAGCCGCCGTTGAATCCTCCTTTGATAGCGTTGAAAACAGAGACGACTTAACCGCTTATACTCGTGGTTGAGTCTGACATAGTAGCATTTCAGTGGCAGTGTGCGGAGTTTAGTAAATCTTCTGAGAGCAGCCTTCTTAGTTCTTTTCAACGAGCGAAGATCTTTCGTCATCCACGGGACGCGAGAGTCGATATGGATGATCTTTTTGGAAACGTGTCTGTCAATGACATATGCCAAGACGTGAGAAAAGGTAATATCAATTGAAGAATTAGCAAGAACTACTAACTCCTGTTCATATTCCAAATACGGTGTAGGTACCTACGCGAATCTCTTTATTCACTACCGCTGCTGCCCCTAATAAATCAAGCCAGTTTGGGTGAGCCTTGAAGCTCGCCTTTGGAACCCTTATCGTTATGGTGTATAATTTAAATATTGCTAATTGCACCTGAAGCTGGACTGCCCCAAAAATTAAAAAAATTGCGATAAAAGTGCACGTGTCCGTCAAATCGTTTTAGTATTTTCGGCGTACTTATTGCTTGCATAATAAGGAATAACTGTACCGAACACACCAAGACGATTAGACGGAAACTCGCAATTTTATCACACTTTTTAATAGTTTCCACACAGACAAACAGACATAACACTCACAATTCGTTCATCGAACATGCATTTAACGGACAATTTAAAAGTATAGTAGTTGGTAGCACCGCCACCTGTGGCGCTCATAGTCGATTCCCTTGCGTTTGACGTTTACACACTACCGCCATCTGTTTTGCGTAGTGCCCACCACAGTGTACTCAACAGATGGCGGTAATGTTTTAGTGACGATGTTTTACAGTCAGAAATATTCAATGTGTTATGTCTGTTTGTCTGTGGTTTCCAGTTTGGTGTGAAATGCGAACTATGCTAGCTTGGAATGTTTTCAACCTCTCTGTGCTAATCTAAGAGTCCTTAACTAACTATTATCGGTACAGCTCAAAACCGGAATAACCCACTAGCGACAATCGAATTTACTCTCGTTTTATTCATTATACATAGTATCGGAAGTTATGGCACATCATTATGCGATTACAGTGCACTACTTCCGACACTTTGTATAAAGTACAAAACTAGTGTAAAATCGAGTGTACCGATAATATTGTAAATTTTCTTCACCGTCGTCTGTTACCTAACAAAACAAACACGCCGGTTCCAAATCCTCAATAATATTAATACCGCATAACCGACTCCCACTCCCACTCCCAGGATCCACAAATTAGATACGCTAACCAGCAGTATCGCCACCAAGATGCACCAGTATCGGTTATTAGTTCTACCTGTCAGCGCATTCCACCCTGGATAGCTACTGCACTGGGAGGCCAACTCGATGAAAACAGCCTCTTCCTCTTAATACTTACCTTTTCTAACTCCGGTTACTGTGCCATACAATCCTCCGGTCCACTCCGCGATTTTCACGGTAGTCCTCATAGGAAAAAAATACAGCCGTACCTGTTCTCCGGGCGCTCGATCTTGATTATCGGTCCAGAGTCTAAAAAAGTCGCAAAGTGAAAGCTTGAAATTTTCACTATTCAATAAATCTAGACCAACAATTTAAATAGGAGGAACAACCAAACGTAAACAATGACTTTAAACACAAATTTCTCGAGAATCAAAACACACGCACACAAACTAACAATTCTATTCAATGAAGGAAGTTTTCTCTTTCAGATGCTGGAATTAGATTATGTGGATGTGTTTTGATTCTCGGGAAATTTGCGTTTAAAGCCATTGTTTAAGTTTGGTTGTTCCGCCTATTTCAATTGTTGGTCTAGAAATGCTCGTTTGTTTACACTCTGCGATTGGAGCACGAAGTTTGACACTTGATGCTGTAGCAGAGTGTAAGCGAACAAGCATACAATTTTTATGCTTGTTCGCTTACTCTGCTAGAACCCGAGCGTCAAGTGTCAAACTTCGTGCTCGGATGGCAGAGTGTAAATAAACGAGCATAAATTCCACCACAGAGGTGGTCTAACGTCGTCTAACCAGCCATACAAAAAAAATGTCTAACGTTAGTCTCACGTTAGACTAACATGTTAGATCGAAACGAGCTGTAACGTCTAACAGACTGTGTCATATCAGTCTAATATTAGACGAACATTAGACTAACGTTAGACCAAATGTTAGTCTAATGGTCTAACGTGTTAGACTAACGTTAGACTCATGTTAGACTAACCTTCCGTGCTGGGAAGTAACATTGATCGATTCTCTTGGTTGACTAGAGATGAACTAGCCTAAGGCTAAAAATCTCTTTAATAAAGATTAAACAAATCTCTTGGTCGACTTTCTCTTTCGTTCATAACTTGAGCACATAACCGTTTGTTGTTGTGTTTGTCATATTAGATGCTAGATAAAAGCTTCTGGTATCGATCTGTGTGCTGAAAATACCTGGGAATGTCTTTAAATGCCCGTGTTGTTACAAAGAGAAAGTCGACGAAGAGAATCTGTCAATGTGTTACGATGGACCTAATGCAATGTTCAGCTTGAATTGTCACCTCACCGGCAACAGAGAGTCAGGTAACTCGCAGCATAGGGGAATGTCAGGTAACGAGTTCAAAGACGATTCTTCTGTGGAAACATGTATAGAAAGTACTATCTAATTTAACAAAAATATAAACGATGTTTCGAAGTGTTAAAATTGAAGTACTAGGACAAATCTAGCGTTCAGAATCATAAGGGCCTAACTGCGATGATCGATTCTCTTAATCGATTATCTCTTTTGTTAATAGCTCATCTGCATTAAAATTTCTCGGTGAGTTTGATGTGGCTGTTGCTAGTTATTACAACCTTCTATGTATTAGACTGCATTAGAATAATTTTGGAAAATTGGTTCACTTGACTGTGGAAAAGCAAAGAGAAAATCGATGAAGATAATTGATCATCGCAGTTTGGCCAACCGGTGGAAACTAAAGATTTTAAATTGGCTCACTACTTGACTAGCCTATTGGTTCCAAGCAAATCGATTAACGTACCTCATTCTTGTCGAAATTCTAGTACAAAACTATGTTTGTTTTGATTCGCTATGAAAGTTTGACAGATAAAATGAGAGGTTCGTGGATTTTCCTATGTTTCGAGGGGTGCATCGATTAGCTTGGGACCGAAGATAGTACCAGAGCTGAGCCAAAAAGTTGAGAACGTTTCTTCGGGACCTTCTAGTCTTAGAGTTACCTCTATGGTTAGGCCATTATGCCCTTATGATTCTAAACGCTAGAAATACTCGAGAAATACTATTCATAGATGAAAATCAGTGTCTTTATTTGCTCTTCGACGAATGATTCACTAAGTCTAATTGTTCCGTTGAATGAATAAAATTTCATAGGTACCTTATTTCTATCTAGCATTATTCTGTTTGGTTCGAATGAATATCTCCTAAGAATCTCACAAAAGTTTATTCAAATAAATTCTTTTGCATTACACCGGTAGCATTTTACAATCCACCATCTGCTTATTGCTATCGTTAACCTATTCTAAATAAAAACATCCACCTTGCGATGGATCAGCGTCCTGCAGATGGGACAGTATCGATCGTAATGGCCCAACTGGTCCGCGCATCGCTTGCACAGGCACATATGTCCACACGGTACCAGCACCACGGCCTTTTCGTTATCCTCACAAATGATGCATAGTCCGATAATGGTAGAACCTTCCGAACGCTTCTTGCTGGGACTACCGTTATTACTATTACTACTATTTTGAGCAATTGGTCGTAGAGATCTACTCTGGGTCGATTGGTCCGATGAAGCCGACGATGAACGGGAGGATTGCTCCGAATCCGAATGGTCTCGTCGGTTTTCAATACGACTCAGGTGTTGTTGTTGCTGCTGACGTTGCCGCCGATCGGAGAAAGTGAAAAAGTTCCGGAAAAATAATGCAGTGCGATGAACTTCCGTGTCGTAGATGGTGATGGCGCGCGTTCGCAAGTAAACGGAGCCAGCCAGCACGGTCACAAGAATGTTATCAATTATTTGTGCGATCAGTTGCTTACACTGGAGGTATTTACGGCGGATTCCCCGTCCGTACGGCAGCATTTTTCGGTAGAAGTAGCGCAGGATTCTAAAGCAAAAAATTGCAATTCTCTTGCTGCATTTAGGATTTATATAAGCCAGTATGAGTATAAAAATTCCAGCAACTGATTGCAGGGGAACGTCTTTTACCAAGTAGTATCCCAGACGGGACACAATCTCCATACTCTTGGCTCCAACATCCTTGGAAAAGTGGCCAACGACCTCCAATCCAGTGTCCAAGTATTCCCAAAAGTTCTTAGCAAGATGTCCTGGCAGTGTAACCAAAAACCAAACTCCATTCCCGACGATCACCAGTAGCTGTTTGACAAACTCCAACGTAAAAATCGGAACCGTCAGTAGCCTTCCGGAGAGTAGCTCCCCTACGCCGTGGTACCCCGCCACAGCGGCATTTCCGATCGAAACCACTGCTTTTACCACACCTCCGCAGATGGCCGTTAGACACTCAATGAAGAAAATAGCAATCGAGCTCAGCGCATTCTTGAAGTCCTCCACAAAGTACGAGTAGTCTTCGTAGAACACCACCATGAAACGGCCAATCGCTTGCAGTATCTTCCACGAGATGAAAGCTGCATTGCTAATGACTTCCACCAGCAATTTCCCGATGAAGATACTGATTTTGAGCAGATAGTTGATCAACTGGAACACATTTACGACGAAGTCGGCGATTTCTGCAAGGGCCATACTTGTTTCTTGTTGCTTTCTTCCACCACCGTCTCCGTCGTTATCAGGTAGGCAACGTCGCACTCGCGCGGATTCGTAGATTTCACATTGCAAAACTCAAATTCAGCTAAAGGATTATCGGTTTTCGATTCGAATATCTATAGGTAATTTTACATGCAATCAGCAAAACTTCGTTACAAAAATATAATTTTATGCGAAAGCCGTTATGTTTTGTTTATCTGATTTTGACACTTCTGTCGGTTGAGTGTACGGTGTAATTTGAACATGGTGGGTTCACATACTCTTATTTATCATGAAATTAAACAAATCGACAGTGAGCATGCATAAGGGCGAATACGCGATGATCGATTCTCTTCATCGATTTTCTCTTTGCATTGCTACAACCTCGGCTACAGCTAAGCGAAACAATTTTCTAGAATTTGTTCAATGCAGAGTAGTAAAAGGTTTTATTGGCTATCAAAAACAAAAGCAAACGCACCGAGAAACGTTAAATCCAGCAAGTTATTAACAAAAGAGAAAATCGACGAAGAGAATCGATCATCGCGTATCCAGCTTTCCATGCTCGGTAATGGCGGCCTGTTGGTTTGAATAAATGTATCCTTCACTGTGCGTTTTGACGCTATCTGGATGTTCGGATTTTGACCCCTCCCTTTCCCTATCCCAGGAACAGAAGAAAATGGAACAACACACGCCCTCCAGTTAGTGTCAAAAAGCACAGTGAAGGATACATTTATTCATATAAACAGACTGCCATTACCGAGCATGGAAAGCTGGATAGGCCCTTATGCATACTCACTGTCGAAATGTCGTTCACTATCAAGGCCTCGATCAAGGCCCAAATGCAATGTGGGCGGAAGCGGAACAAAAACGGCGAGTTTGACAGTTGTCACAAATGACATCAAGATGCCTAACCGAAATCGATTTGGCTCTAACTAGTTTTCAATCTGACAAGTAGGCTTACCCGAGGGCTTATCCTAATAAACAAATACCATAGACGAACAATAACCCAAATAGTCGAACTTTTCCACAAATGGTTTTGATGATACCCTAAATACGTCAAGGGCCATCCACATTAGATCCGGAACTGACACGTTGCGGCAAATTGATAGCTGAATCTGATGTCTAACTGCGCAAATCTAAGAATATTTAAATTGGGTTCATTAATTTTGAAAAATATTTCGATTACTATACGTCATCATCTGAAAGGGCTTCGATTTCTGAGCAGAACGATATTTTTTCGAACCCATTTACTTACATCTCGATTATTTAATCAAGATTTAAAGCAAAATGACCATAACAATTTCATCCAGTATTATGAAAATATTGATGATTACTAGGAGCAGATCACTTGTGGTGCATTTATTATAACAAAAAAAAATGCATTTTGACCAGAAACAAAAAAATTAATTGCATTTTCTCAGTGCATTTTTTGTAGCGTGATGCTCTAAGTGACAGTTCCTACCAAAACATGTTGTTGTTCACATCGGTTCGCTCAAATCCACACTCCTGACTCGAGAAATAAAATTCTGAAGCTCCTCGACCGAGAATGCGGAAAAAGCCGTCGAAATTCACTGTAACCAATGGGAGCATCGGACGCAATAAACTCTGATGAAATCCACTGGAACCTCCGTTGACAGCACCGAAAATCTCCATCAAAATCGCACGGAACTCTATCCGACGTGAACATTTGAAAACACTGTCGAATCTCCCCGGAACATCCGTAACATACAAAATATCCACCGAAATCATGCTATGGTATTCTTTCCACCGTGAGCACGCATAAACTTACTAGAAACTCCCTGCAACCTCCTCCGGTAGCAACGAAAATCTCAAACGAAATCGTGCAGAAGCTGCCTCCGGAACTTCCAGTGTCAACATCGAAAACCTCCTCCGAAATCGTGCTAAGCCCGCTTCACCGAGAACGGGAGAAAACCCCGTCAAAATTCCGTTGAACCTTCGTTGGCAGCATAGCAAATCTTCACCAAAATCTTGTGGATGCTCCTTCACCGAAAACACGAAAAAATTACTTAGAATGTTCCTGGAACATCCGTTGTTAGCACCGACAATATCCACCGAAATCGTACTTCTCGACCGTGCACACCAGAAAACTGCATCGAAACTGCCTGGAACCTTCACTGACAAAATCGGAAACCTCCACCGAAATCGTGCAGATCCTCCTCCGCTGAGAAAACTCCGTCGAAATTATTTGGAATCTCCGCTGGAAGCATCAGAAATCGACACCGAAACCGTGTGGAACCTCGTCCGCCATGAACGCAAGAGAATGCCATCGAAATTTTGTATTTTCGCATTTGTAATCTTGATGTAATGGATCAATGAAAAAGCAGAGGTTTTGACAGAACTGTGCTGTGGCTATCACAGTATTTTACATTTGATCGTTCATATACAGTAGCACCAAAAGCATGTTGTTGAGGGTTCAAAACTTGACCATCTAAAATGATCAATTGTAATTGTTATTTATTTAGTCAAAAGTTATTCGTAAATTACGTAATTTAGTCAAACGACGAACAAGAAAAACTTTCCTAGAATCTGCGTTTGCAGCATCTAGAACCGTCTCCAAAAGAAATCATGCAGAACCTCCTCCACCGAGAACGAAAGAAAATCCCGTTGGCAGTATCCAAACTCTTCACTGGCCGAAGCTCCTCCGACGACAATTCGTGGAAACACCGTCGAAACTCCCTGGGAACCTCCGTTGGCAGCGCAGCATATAAATTCTCTAGTTCACCGAAATCGTGTGGATATAGACGATTTTTCTTTTCATGTTTTGTTTGTATATTTTGCTTTGTTTTGACGTTAACATCCCACTGAATGGTTGATGTAAACGATGGAAATTAAATGCATTTTTTTTTAAATTAAATACATCGTGAATAAGCATTTTAAAAGTGAGACGCCCGATGATTGGCTACCATTTGCATTGAAAACTCAGTTTTGTCAAAAACGGCCATGTGACCGACATGCGAAGAGCGGCAGTAAACGACGATGGATCATTTTAGATGGCTGAGTTTTGAACCCGCCACAGCTTGCATTTGGCGCTACTGTATACGGACGATCCAATGTAAAATACTGTGGTAGCCACAGTACGGTGCTGTCAAAACCTCAGCATCTTCAATGATCCATTGAGGAAAAAGAGTTACGTCTCTTTGAATGTGGTGAAATCGAATGAATGAATAAAATAATTATTAAATTTTGGATTTCGGTTCCATTTTCAATGCAGATTACGAATATGCAATAGCCCCAATACCCCTAATTGCTGGAAGTATCAGCAGCATTATGTTGCAGGAAAGTTTGCTGATGTTTCATGAAGCCTAAAATCAGCGAAATTTTGCTGACTTTCAGCGATTTAAATTTGGTATATATATTTGAATCGCCCGTGACTCAAAAATTGCGGCAACATCGCGAGCGGTGTAATCGACTGAACCCTTGCTTAACCTGCTTATCAGTAACTGTCATTATCATTAGAAAAACAAAAACAAAAATAACTACAGTCGTATTTTTATGATTTTTATCGAACTCTGCTGTGATTATTTTGCTATCAGACTAAATTGTTTTCAAGCCGTGCATTCCTGTGAATTTCCGGTTATTTTGGTGTAAAAATGTTTCAATAATCTAGTGAAGTCACTGCAATGTTATCTTTATTCACCGAAGCTCCTCGCTTCCTGGTTCCTGGTGGCGGCATAGGCCCTTCGAGCGTTGGTGGATCAAATGCCGCTGGAATGGATTCCGTGTGCTGTCCGTCGCGACGCAGCGCTTGGGTCCGTGAGTATCGTGATCTGCAGGCAAATGTTATGTCCGTCGATTGGACAGGGTCCTGGATCTTGCTGGCTGGACGGCGTCAGCTGGCATTGCAATCGATAAAAGATTACGAAATGCACGATTCTCCGGTGATGTTGAGTAGAGACGATGGCAATGGAGGCAGTCCCGGGGGACTGAGTAAATTTCCTCGGCCGTGGAAATATGAAGTTTCGGCAGCTGAATGGGCTATCTGCAAGGAAAGCCAGGAGTACTGCGCTATCGCAACGAGTCAGACAATTGAGGTGCTGACATGGGAATCGGGACAGCCAACAATTAAGCATTCTCTGAGGGCACATACCCGGATGATAACGGACATTGATTGGCACTCGAAGATACCGCATCTGCTGGCGAGTTGCTCGATTGATACGTTCACGCATTTGTGGGATTTGCGGGATCCGAGGAAGCCGGTGCTGTCGTTGAATGCGGTTTGCATGTCCGGGGCAAGTCAGGTCGGATTCAATAGGGTATCGGGAAATTTGGTTGCGACTGCGCATGATGGTGATTTGAGGATTTGGGACCAGCGAAAAGGGTCGTGTCCGATTCAGTACATAACGGCCCATTTGTCTAGGATTCATGGTATCAATTGGAGTCACGATCACGAAACTAGTCTGTCGACGGCTAGTCAGGATGGGACCGTAAAATATTTTGATATAAATAATCCGAGAAGGGCTGAGAAAATTATTACGACGTCTTGTCCGGTTTGGAGAGCCCGCTACACGCCATTCGCGGACGGATTGGTGACGATTAGCGTTCCGCATCAGGGAAGAGGTGAGCACAGTTTGTTGATGTGGAACAACTCTAGACAGGACGCTCCCATCTGTTCGCTAACCGGTCATACGGATGTTGTGCTGGATTTTGCTTGGAGACGAACGAGCTTGGATGGAACGGATCCAGAACTGATCACGTGGTCACGGGATCAAACTATGCGCATTTGGAGAGTAGATGAAGAAATTCGAAAACTCTGCGAACGCTACCCAATGGAGGAGGACGATGGGCTGATCATTGAGGAGGGTGGAAGTCTATCGCGAGTCAATTCGGGAAATAATTTGAAAAGCCCCACACGAGAGAAGCAACCTTCCGTTTCATTGCAACATGAGTTTTCTCTGCTCAATCCAAATATTCCGCACATTGACATCGAAGTCCTGGATCCAGTGAAAAGAACTGCAACGGTGCGAATTTCCGTCAACGGGTATGTCATCATGCTTCAAATAAACTTTCCACCGCAATACCCGAACAATGGTTTCGGTCCGGAATTCACCTACTGCCAGGGAACTTCCATAGACGATAGTCTTTCGGTGACTCTTATGAGGGTCCTCCGTGCGACTGCTAGTCAGCGTGTGAAAAAGGGACGACCCTGTCTCGAGCAATGCCTTCGGGCGTTGGTGACTCAGCTGAAGAAATCCTCCAGCAATGGAGACAAACATCTGCGGTTGCAATCACCTCGGTTGGAAGGCGCCCTGAGCAGTGCCCTGCACGATGCCTGCATTCCCTTTCCGAAGACTTCCGGTGCACGGTTCAGTCAAGTTGGAATACTGGTAACCTTCTCGAGACCATTGAATACCAAGAGGATCAGCCTGAAGCACCAGAATACGACGCCGAGGGCACTGTCTGCGCTCAGTGGTGGCTATTTGGGAAACGTGATGGGATCACAGCCGATTTTGTACGCCCATCGGGATCCTAGTGCGTCGTCGTTCTATGTTTACGATAGGGTAAGTCTGGGTATTGAGATAGGTCATGGGAAATGCCTATTAATTTAAAATTCTACACAGCAAAAATCATCACGCAATCGAGGGACACAGCCGAAAGTTTGCGTCGCCACGGTCAACGTTTACGATGTATCGAAAATTTTATACGTAAGTAAAGAACTGGCCGAGAATTACATCGTCAATACAACGAATGTGGCAGGTAATTGAGTTGAGGTAATTTTCTTACGCCGCATTGGCGATACAATTTCCCACAATCCACTACGCAGAAATGTGCCGCCACAACAAGGAAGTTGCCGAAAAGTACGGCCGACCGGATCTGGTGCAGTGTTGGTCTCTGGCCGAAATGATCGCTCAACCCAACACCGATTTCGATGCGGACGACGACATGCTGTGCTCGCAGAATCCTTTCGCTAAGAGTCTACTCGAATCGCTGTAAGTAATCGTAACCATAGATGAACACTACTCACATTGATAGCTTTTATCCACACTAGAATAAACCACTTTGCCAAAATCTACGACATCCAAACGGCAGCGATGTTGTGCTGCGCATTCGGACGGCACTGTCCATCGCTGTACGAACTTTCTCGTAGTTCCAGTTCCAGCAGTAAATCCGTCAATCAGAGCGTAAGTACTTGTCTGGGGCTTGTTGCCAATCGGTGTAGTGATGTTACAGTAGTACGTGTTGTTTTATTGGCTTTTGGTAGCTAGCTTTGAGTAGAAGTTCCCGTTGGTAATGTTCTTATCTCATGGTACATATGGTATACTTTGGTGGTTTTACTTAGAATAATCTGTTTAAAATGGGGGTTCGCTGAATTAGTGCAGAGAGTGCAAACAATTCTCATCAATAAGTAGTTCGTTGACACCCAAAAATGGATAATAATCACGAAGCGAAAGCTATGGAATTCTGTGCTACAAGTAAAACTATTTGTTCTTTAACGGTTAAGAGTTTATTTAAACGTCTGCTTGGAACAAAGGCTTGTAACTGAATGATTGATTTTTCTTTCTTCGCTGACAACTGTAGCGCAATCGAGAGCATGGCACTTGGTTGCGCAGCTGAAGGAAGCATCGCCCCCTTTAGTTCAGTGCCGGATGTTTTCCTCCAATCTCCTGGGTGGTCTGGAACATCTAGCTGGTAGAGGTGTAACGGAAACATAGTGCTGAAGAACTGCTACTGGTGTTAAGGCAAGAAGAGTAGGTGTAGTCATACGCAATGTATCGTTTTGACTATCTTCTTATACATCGACAGCGTTAGAACTGACATTGGAGTTTGGTTCTGAATACTGTTATGTCTTAAACTGTTATGTCTTTCAAATGTATCAATACTCACAAACACACGAGGTTCTTCTTTTGGTATTTATTAGTCAACGGTTCGGACATCAAAGAGCTTACAATAGGGTGCTTAGAGTTTATATACATACTTGACCGGATGTTCATTCTTGTTCTCCTGAGAACTACCAACTGTTTATATAAATTGTGTTCACTTACAATACTTCAATATAATCTACATGAAATGGTATTTTGTCAAGATACAATAGGGTATGTTATATTACAAATACGGAGTTGGTAATCCAAAATCAGCTATTAGAGTTTCCAACGGTAATTGGATTTCAGACTGCCGCTTCTTGTCATCGTACCCAGGTCGTAAATAATTTGCGTGAGCACGAATGAGCTTTCTTCGACCCGACGCTTGATCCAGAAGAACATTGAAATGCACCGTACCAATGGCTTCAATTATCGTTCCAGGTTGCCATTTCCAATTTCCTGAATTGCTGTGAACCTTCGTGCAGACAAGCATGCCGGCCTTAAAAGTTGTTACTGCAGGTTGTGGTGGTGTAGCTTTTGCTAGTCGGGATAGCTCGAGAGTGCGGTCTTTATCGGATGACCAAACATCACTTCTGCTGGAGATTATCTTTACAAAATGGTACTTGGTGTTGAACGATACAATTGGAGAAATGTCTACAGAGCTTAAGTTGGTGGTACGCCTTCCCCGGCTGTGATTTTCTGAACTGAATGCTTGAGTGTGTCCACAACCCATTCCGCTTGTGGATGGTAAGGAGCGGTACGAATGTGAATGACACCAGAATACCTACTCACAAAACTGTTGGAACATGCTACTGCAAAATTGGCTACAAATCCGATATCTTGCAAACGTTTTTCTCAAGAATCCAATCGTTCAAGACGTGCTTCCATTTATTAACGTCTTTTTAAACAAACCACCTTGAGAAGGTGGAAATAGTTCATTCAGGACGGCCAAGCCGTAACCAGACCGAGCCGGTTAGCATCCCCAGGTAGCGATAATCACAGGCTACTTAGGCTGTGTTCCATTTGGAAAATTTTCACTTAGATTTGACACTTCGAAAATAAATTAAGATGTTCGAAAATCCCTCTGTTGTTGATCGGCCGATTTTCGAGAAAGCGTCTGTCAAAATTTATTCCTTGTCTATCAGAAATAAGTCTGCTGGAATAGCACACGGTAAGAAAAAAGTACCCAACGGCCAGTTCACTTTTACCTACTTTTGACTAGTTTGTCTCCTTTTCTCCTTCTAATGTTGTCAAAAACGGAGGAGCAAAACTACCCAACAAGGGTAGTAAAGTGTGGGAACCCAACGTTGGGTATAATCATATTTACCTACTGTTGGGTACAACTAACTTACTTTTGGTTAAAAAGCCAGTGGAAAATTCCATACGAACTGCAGACAAGTAAATGAAAATTACTTTGACCCGCTTTACCTACTTTTGGCTTCCTGCACTATAGTGCCGAGATGAGTGAAAAGAACTTAATTTTGGGTACTTTTTTCTAACCGTGCAGGTTTATTTGAAAATTTTCCATCTGTCAAATTTAAGTAAAAATTCACCAAATGGAACACAGCCTTAGAGAGTTGGCTATAACCTTATTGCTCTGTCATCGTCATCACGGGCACTACCGATGTATTGACAGTAGTGCTTTGGTGACAACGATGATCCCCCGTTCTTGTTCGCATTACTGACGGCAAATATCACCGCCAGCAATCCCACCGGGCACCGCGTGGAAGTAAGAATCGGAGTTCAGGTGCACAGAGGTCGCAAATCGCCAGTCAGGGCAGAACCCAACAACCATTGATAGGCGTTCTTATGCACCTGCTTTACCCGGCGTTCCAGACGTGGTTGTTGAGCAGGTTTGGAAGATTTTTGTCCATTTACTGTAGCAGGGTGGCCAGTCATTTTTCATATAAGTTCCCGGATTTCTCGCTTAAATCTCAGAAATTTCCCAGCTGTTACTAATTGTATTTGTAATTGTTCAGTGCATAGGCTGTGCCTTCCGCTAAGAAGGCTTATCTAGGGACCAACCCCCTAGTCTATACACCTACTGTCCTTCCCGTTGCACTCGTCAGCTCGTGCGATACTCTAGACACACATGGGTGGTCGTATCCGGGTCCTCCCCTGGGTAGGCTCGTGTCCGTCCAGGTTCTGGTACATTAACTTATCTATATGCATGGTAATTATACTTTTAAAACTCACCTTTTGATTATAATGTCGAAAATGCTGAAACTAAATAAAGGTTAGCGATCCATATAAGGTGTGTGCTGGGAAGGAGTAGTAATTGAAGAAAATGAGGTTCAGATGTGAAGTATAGGTAATTCTAAAATAGGTAAATCAATTAATCATTAGCTGCTAACAGTTACTAATAAATGGGTACGATAAATCACTCATCAATGAGTATTGCCACTCCCACTGAAAAATGGGCAAAACCTTAATCATAAATGGATATTCGATTCCTACCGTGTATTTAAAGTAAAGTTAGGATCTTATCAAGCAAGCACACACCTTTTACGATTCTTATCCTACTTACGGTTTCCTGCACATACGACTTTTCCTAGATACAAGCCTCGTCCAGTATACATTGGCTGTCTCCAACCGGCATGATCCTTTCTGTCTGCTTCCTCTTGCCGGTGCAAGTTTAATTCTTCTTTTCTTGTTCGAATTTTCTCGCTACTTTTCTCGTATTGAACTTCTGGTCGTGTTCCCATTTGTCCTCAGGCAGTTAATATTAGTACATGATAGAAAGAAAGAAAGAAATAGAACAAGTTAAGTGTGAGCCGCATGCATTGGTTACTTATTTGGGTCATGGTGTTGTCTTCCCTATTTATTTGCCTCTATTCGCTCTCATATCGCAACGTTTAACTCACCCCCTTCCCTATTATGGTCGGAAAAGAGAACCCATATTTAGTAATCTATCGCGAACTGCGATGCAGAAGATATTAATAGCAAACTAATCTGGAACTGGTCTAAGACATATAACCCAGTGAGTATTGACACATCACACTGTTGTGAATGAGCACGGACGCGAGATTTACTAGAGTATTAAATGCAAAACGCAAATTCAAAATAAAACTTGACAAGACATCGTCAATCCCCTTATTTTTGGGCAGGGTCTGACGATGTAAATCTGATTTTGATCAGTGAACGGGTCCCATATGGTACATTTTCTCACTATGAACCTGTCATTTCCAGCCTATCTGAACTATTTAATAAATGGAAACCATAACATGGGTTACGCTTCCCCTAAGCGGGCCCTCCGCATTCTATCTCTGTCTTATCTCAAATGCCAATAGTTTGAATGTATCAATATATACATTGGAAATGACGTTCAATCAAATAAACCCATACCCCACTCACTTGGCCAGGCTTCAGAATCGTCCAGTGGGCAGTGCGCTCTACACTCCAAGTTCCCTTTCTTTCATATTCACCCCAAATTTGATATTTTACCCCTTTGAGTGTTGATTAATCACAATGAAACATTGTGACAGAGCACGGACTTGAGGTTACTAGAGTATTAAATCCTATTTAGGATTATATCTGAAAATCCAAATCTGGCCCACGCACACCCAGAAATTTCCCAGCTGTTACTAATCAGCAAAAAACGAAAGTAAGGGTTGAAATGATACCATAGATAGGGTAAATGACGGCTTCGGCAATACCTTATTCTATTATCGTCAGGGGGTAAACAAAGTCCTTGATAGGTCTATTTTGGCATGTGGATACATTGTTTCAGAGCATGTACTGGCCAAATTTGAGCGCTCTAGGACTTTGTTTACCCCCTGACGATAATAGGGTAAGGTATTGCCGAAGCCGACATTTCCCCTATTTCGAATCATTTTGATTTTTTTTTAAGCTCGATTCCGCTTAGGGGCTGCTCATAAACTACGTAGACAGTTTAGGAGGGGTTGACAATTATCCACGGCTAATACAAATTTTAAAAAATTGTATGGACAATTGTCTACGCAGGGGGAGGGGGGTCAAGCATCACAAAAACCTGTCTACCTAGTAAATGAACAGCCCCTTATGATTTCAAATCACCAGATTTAACAAATTAACAGAATTATATGGTATCGGGCTATCAGGCGGAATGGGAATTAAATTAAGAAATTGTTTTATAAATCATGAACTTCATACGAAGATCTCGGAGCATGAAAATGTTTTAACACACCGTGATATTTACTAAAGGAAATCTTTAAAAAATAATAAACGCTATGACATCAACGAACGCGGCTGCGATCGAACTCAACGACACGTACCAAAAAATAATTGAGGAGATCAAGAATGAGATAAAAGATAGCCTAATTGCCGAAATTAGGCAGGAGATCCCGGGTGGATTCAACAAGCTCTCTCCAGCAGTGCTATCTCCTCTTTCTCCTCGAATGTTCACGTTTGGTAATCCAAAAACGCCAAAGAGACCCCGTGACGACGAATCATCGGCATCCGATCAGCCAAACAAAGTTTTACGTGGCACAGGTCAATCAACTCTCAACGTGACATCAGCCCCAATGAGTAGATCCGACGACAAGTTCTGGCTGTATCTAACAAAAATATCACCAGATGTATCGGAGGCAGACATCGAGAAACTTGCCAAAGATTGTTTGAATACGGATGAAGTTGTTGCCAAAGCCCTGAAACTAGGACGGCCTTTGTCAGCACTGTCCTTCGTTTCATTCAAGGTTGGAGTCAATCTCGAAATGAAGACAAAAGCGACGTCTTGACCACAAGGTATCGAATTTCGGGAGTTCGTTGAAGATGATAGGAGAACCCAGAATTTATGGAAACCGGTACTGCACATAGATTCTGGTCCAATGAGCAACGCCCACAACATGCACAGCCTTACACTTCAGCTCGGCCAAACAGTCAGCCCGACATTTACACCAAACACGCTGAGTCCGTACAACAGCTCCTTGATATGGCGAACCCTCACGATACAACCATAGTAGTGGGCGATTACAATCTGCCAAATCTAGCTTGGGTTGTTGATTTCTGCTTCCCAATGCTTCATCAGAACAGGAACTCGCTGTAGTGGAGTCCATACTGTCTGCTGGATTGAAGCAAATCAACGATCTGGTGAACACGAATGGTAAGCTTCTTGACCTGGTTCTTGTCAGTGACTCCGATGGCATCGAGCTGTTTGAACCACCCTCTGCAATTATGAAAGTTGATTGTCACCACAAGCCGTTGGTTCTAAAAGTTGACTCCCGTTCGAGAGATCATCCGCTTCCGTACCCAGCAGCCCGCAGTGAGTATAATTTTGCACAATGTGATTTCGATGTTGTTAACACGAGTGTTCGGATCGAATAAACAAACCGTTCTTGAATCAACCTTTTCTTGCAGGTAGATCAAACTGCAATTTTATGAGAAATTCATTCGAGTTAGTACAGTATTTTCATGAGTTTTAGTGTTAGTATTACTCACAATTTTAGTTTGTTTTCCTCCTCTAAACTTTCCTTGTCTTTCCAACCTCGCTTCCGATACTATGCCTGACACAATTAAGCGCATTAATATTATTTATTCCCAACGTTTTCTGCATGTTTTACCTGTCTGCCAATCTATCTTGTCGATTCGTCTATCATCGACTAACCTCCTCTTTGTGTCGTAAAAAACTGTAATTTGATTCTTTGTTCTAAATGTATTTCAATTTTTGTATGTTGAACTAACCTGGTGTATTAAACTGCGGTCGTTTAATTATTTTCACTCCTTTTCTAACAAACACGCTCTAAATTTCAATCTACTTTTCAACTAAACTTCAACCTTTCTTTTCTATTTGTTTACTTCTCCCTGCACGACTTCTGTCCGATCAACTTCTAACTATTTTTTCTATCTCTTTCTCACCTGTCACTTCTACTTCACCTGTCACCTTGTCACGCCTCATCGGCCAAACCGCTTCTCGCCTCATCGGCCGATCGCGAGGCGGAACGGTCCGTGTTGCCAGAACATTCCCCGGCCCGTAACTCTGTCCGAGGGGTCACGTCCGGCTCAGGGTTACCCTCAACCAACTCCATCACGGCCAGTTTCGCTGTCGCTCGCTTGTATCGTCCGGTGCTGGTACGCACCCACGCTTGACGGATCCTACCGTCACCGGATACGATGGGCTCTTCCACCACTCCGCGGATCCAACACTTTCTATTTGCTCCCTCCACGACGTACACCAGGTCTCCTGCTCGCAATGGTCGTGTCTCACCGAACCACTTCGTCCTCTGGTTCAACGACGGCACGTACTCCTTAATCCACCGCTCCCACATCACGCTGGCCAATTGCTGCGAACGCTGGAACGCATCTCGAAGGGCCACGGCAGGATGGGGAGGTGGAAGAGTGCCACTTGGTTGGTTTGGTGACGCTCCCCTCAAGAAGTGATTTGGGGTGAGCGCTTCTACTTCGTTGGACTGCTGCGACACGTAGGTGAGCGGACGGGAATTGATGATGTCCTCCGCTTCAACGATTGCTGTCTGCAAGATCTCGTCCGTTAGTCGCCTTCCATCGTCGAGTGCTGTCAGCGCTTCCTTCACAGAGCGGACCAGGCGCTCCCAAACACCTCCCATGTGGGGTGCAGCGGGAGGATTAAACGTCCACTTCGTTCTCGCGTTTGTTAACTGGTCTGCACAGTCGTCTGTAATGCCGTGCACAGCCTCCACCACTTCCTTACTGGCTCCTCGCAAGTTCGTCCCGTTGTCCGAAAAGAATTCAATCGGCCAGCCCCGGCGACCCATAAACCGGTATATCGCCATCAAACACGACTGAGTGGTCAGCCCGTGTGCCACCTCCAAATGCACGGCACGTGTTACCATGCACGTAAACAGCGCAATCCACCTCTTCTCCGTTCTGCGTCCTATGGTCACATCAAATGGTCCCAGGTAATCGATACCGACGTAGCTAAAGGCTCGAAGATTCGGTGTGACTCGCTGTACTGGCAGCGGGGCCATCCTTGGAACTTCAGGACGACACCGATTCACCTTACACCACACGCAGGACGCTGACACCTTCCGGACAACTGCATCTATGTGTGGAATATAGTACAACTGCCTCAGTTCGTTCTTCACCGCCTGGCGGTACCCGTGGCCACTTTTCTCGTGGTAGTGCTGGACTATCAATCTCGTAATCCGATGGTCATTCGGCAGAATCACTGGAAATCGCAGATCAAACGGTAAAAATTCTGCTCGTTCCACACGACCCTCCATTCGAATCAGTCCATCTTCATCGACCATGGGAGTCAGCCTATACAGAGGACTTGACTTCTCGATTGGCAGCCACTGATTCACCGAACGCTCCTTGTTTCTCGACAGCACCTTCAATTCATCGATGAAACTCTCCGACTGCGCCGATTTTAGGAGGCACCGCTCTGCTTGTTCGTATTCGTTCTGCTGTAACGGTATGCGAATACTCGCCATCGTGGTTGACTTTTGCACCTTCATCTGCTCGCTCGTCGCCCGCAATGTCTCGATAGGCAGCCCTTTGAACTTTCGCCTGCAGTTCGACACGAAACGAAATACACACGCCATCGTCCGAACCAACACCGTCCACTTCGAGAAGCGGTCTGCATCTACCAAATTCGCTGACACCTTCACATCGTGCAGTAGGAGATGAACCCGGAGTTCCTCCGTCGTGTTCGCCGGCGGTAGATTCTTCTTCGGCCACTCTTCCTCACGGCTGTACAGAAACTGCGGTCCTTTTATCCACGAGCTGTTCGGATGTATTTCCGGATCCTTGCCCCACTTCGTTAGCTGGTCTGCCACGTTCAATCTCGTCGGTACCCACCGCCAGTCTGCAATCCTCGTGGAAATCAGGATCTCTCCGATACGGAAACCGACAAACTGCTTGTAGCGGCGCTGATCGGATCGAATCCACGATAGCACCACCTCCGCATCTACCCAGAAGACCACTCGACTAATGGAGAAGGTATGGTTTTCGCGCACTGTCTGTGATAGTCGTACACCGAGTACCGCTGCCATAAGCTCCAAACGCGGAATCGACAGCTGTTTCAATGGTGTTACCTTCGCTCGACTCATCACCATGGCGCACATCACATCTCCTCGTACAACGGCTCGGAAAAACGCCACGCATCCGTAGGCCGTCTCGCTCGCATCCGCAAAGATATGCAGCTGCACGTCATCGATCTCATCTGATCGCGCACTGCCGAAGTAGCTGCGTGGTAGTTTGAAGGCTTGAGTGTCCATCAGGATGTTCGTCCACCGTTTCCACTTCTTGAACGATGCGTCGTCCACGATGTCATCCCACTGGCAACCAATCCGCCACAGGTCTTGTACTAACATTTTTCCCAGAATGGTGACTGGTGCGAGGAAACCCACCGGATCAAACTGCGCCATCACGATACTGAGTACTATTCGCTTCGTCGGACGTTCTTCTCCTCGGAGGACTTTCAGCTGCTCTAATTTCGAATCTTTTGCGAAACAGAAGACGTCTTCGATCATATTCCACACGATCCCCAGTACACGCTCGTATTCCGTGTCTTTATCCCGGGTCAAGTGAATTGCTGCGTTTGCGGTGCGCTCCCCAAGCTCCTCTAGAAACTTCTCCGAGTTCGACATCCAGTTACGTATGTGGAATCCTCCTTTCGAGTGAATGTGTTTCACCTCCTTGGCTCTTTGGATCGCTTCCTCGATGGTGTCCACACTGTCGTAGTAATCGTCCACATAGTGCTTCTTTATAATCGCTGCTGCTGCCTCAGGGAATTCTTCCGCAAATTGTTCCGCGTTCAGATTCTTTACAAATTGCGCTGAAGCAGGCGAGCACGTAGCGCCAAAAGTGGCCACGTCCATCACGTACACTTGCGGTGCCCCTGTTGGGTCTGTTCCGAACAAAAATCGGAGCGCTTGCTTGTCCTCAGCTCGGATTTTCATTTGGTGATACATTTCTTGGATGTCTCCTCCAAATGCAACCGGACCCTCCCGAAAGCAGCTGACAACTTTCGGAAGAGGAACTAACATATCCGGCCCCTTCAACAACTGCGAGTTCAACGAGACTCCTCCAACCGATGCTGCAGCGTCCCACACCAGGCGAACCTTTTCAGGTTTCTTTGGGTTTCGCACCACATTTACTGGCAGATACCAAACCGCCGAGCTTGGTGTTTCAAGTTCTGCTACGCTGATCTTATGTGCGTATCCCTTGAGCTGATAGTCCTTAATTTGTTGGCACACATTTCGTTTCAACGCTGGATCCTTCTCTAGATTTCGTTCAAGTGCTTTCATTCTTCGCATGGCCATCGGATAGCTGTCAGGAAACCACCGCACGTCTTCTCGCCACAGCAGACCCGTCTCGAAACGATCGCCAATTCGTTTCGTTGTTGTTTCGAGAATCTCTCGAGCCCGCTTCTCCTCCGCCGGTTCTGGTACGGCAAACGATGTAATCGCCGTCTCATCCAACACGTACTGCTCCCGCATCAAATCATGGAGCTCTTGATTGCTTACCGGTGTGACAGAATGGAGGTTCAGGTAAGTCTTCACGCTAGGCTTCAGCTTCTCGGAACCATAGATTGTCCATCCCATTTTCGACCGCACGGCGATGGGTTCGTTCGGTTTCCCAACCCGTGACTCCAACGGCGCGAAAAGATGGAGGTTGTCCAAACCGACCAGAATCATCGGCAGTCCGGACGGAAAATCTTTCACCGGCACTCCAGTAAGATGCGAATACCGGTTCACCACGTCATGATACCGTACATCCTGTTGCGGTAGCTGCAACTCGGACACCGTTCGTGTGTTGAATAGCGGAAATTTTTCCTTAGATCCCTTCGCCGACATCATCATTTCCACACTACGGGAATCGTTCTCATACCGGTTGATGTTTCCGGTCCACGTGACTATCAGCGGCTCGAGAGTCCCTTCTGCCTTCAGCCGTTTGGCCACCCCATCATCCACCAACGTAGCAGACGATCCTTCGTCCAGGAAGGCGACGGTGTCGTACTGCCGCTTACCAACATGAAGTGTCACCGGCATCATCCGGAAAATCACCATGCAATCTGATTTTGCTCTCTGCAATTGCACCGATTCTTCAACCCGATGCAAAAGAGAATGGTGGTTGCCTTGGCAATTCCGCACCATACATCGGATCTTTGAGAAGCATCGATTTCCACCGTGTTTGTTGAGGCAGACTCCGCAGAGTTTCTGCTTCTCCACTTCTTTTAGCCGTTCTGCGATATTCATCCGCTTGAACTCACCGCAGCTCTTGATCATGTGATCCGTCCGCCTACAAATCCAACAAGGACGGCTGACCACCTCTCTGCGTAGTTCTTCGCTCTGCTTCTGCTCAGAGTCGTGCATATGCACAAACTCCTTCTTTCTAGGATTCTCTCGCCCATGCGACGCTCGCTCGTTCACCGACAGCGTAGAAAACTCCGTCACCTCGGACACGTCGGATACTATTTCAGTCATGAAATCCGTGAACATCCTCAGCGGACTATCTTCCTTTCCTCGCTTGTACCGCACCCAATCCAGTTTGTAACTCGGTGGTAGCTTGTCAACCAACTCCTGTACCAGCATCGGGTTATTAAGATGATCGTTGAGTCGCGCAGCCTCAAGATGGTCGCACAACTGCTTCACCGTAATCCCAAATTTAACGAACATCTCCAGTCGATCAGCTCTCGGCGCTGGAGCGTTCCTCACTTTCGTCAGCAGCGACTTCAGCAGCTTCTCCGGCCTTCCGAATAGATTCCGTAGGTCACAAATCACGTTCGGAACGGAATTCGGCAGAACGAGCCGACTCCTCACTGCTTCGAGCGCGTCACCTTGCAAACAGTCCTGCAGTCGCTTCAAGTTCTCCAGGTTTGAGAACCCACATGCTTCCGTCGTATATTCGAAGCTGCTAATAAACAGCGGCCAAACTTCCGGTTCTCCACGAAATTTTGGAAGGTGATGCGAAATCGCTTTTCTAGCGGCCAGCTGATCCCTCGAGATTCGACCGCCGGTTCGCCCCGACCCGTCACCAGCTCCGTTACCACGCACACTGCCAGGTCGCTTGCTGCTCGCACGATCTTCCGACGAGTCGCTGCTTCCACAATCTTCTGACGAGTCGCTGCTCGCACGGTCTTCCGACGAGTCGCGGATTTGACCCTCATCACTTGATTCGGCCTCCCGATCTTTAGCAGGCACCTCCTTCATCTTCTTCTGCTTATCGGTTTTTCTAGAACCCGACTCCATTCCATGTCGGTCCTCCCTTTTCGGGTACGCTCCTCGAGAATCCGTACCCACTGGCTTTTCGGCTATCTTCTTCTGTTTCTGCAACTCCAGCTGCCCTTTCTGCTCCGGCTGCCTTTTCTGCTCCGGACCGTCCTTCGAAGATCCACCAATAGCGCCATATTGATCCTTCAGCGCTTTAATTCTATTGATGCTGCTGTTGACCTGCAGCCGGATTGCCTCCCGTTCCTTCAAAAACTTCTGCTCCGCAGCCAGTTGAGCCTGCAACATTCTCTGCTCGTAGTCCAACTGCTGCATCTCTATTTCTCGCCGGGCCTGGGATTCCAGTTCAAGCATCTCCCGTTCCTGCTTCAGCTTTTCTTCGTTCCACGCCTTCTGCCGAGCGAGTAACTTCTTCCGCACTTCCATTTGCTTCGCAAAGGCCTTCTCCTTGGCGAGCTGTTCCTCTTCCAACTGCTTTTCAACTGGATCAACATCGGAACCAGCTCCCTGATCAGACCCTCCATCGCTCTTTTGGCCGGACTTCTTGCTACCTCGCTTCTTGCCTCCTGCGTCTGGAATCTTCAACTGCTGAACACTCGTTGGGACACACTGTGGGCAATACCAATTGGATTTCGCTACCTCCTGGTCAACACCCGCGCAAGAAAAATGAGCCCAATGTTCACACTTTCCGCATTGGACCCAATCTACGTCCTCCGACGTCGACTCTGACATGGAGCAAAACAGACATTGCTCGTCCTTGGAAGGAGGAAAAGCCATTCCGAAGGTAATCCGATTATAAAATTTTTGATTCTGTTCGGATCGAATAAACAAACCGTTCTTGAATCAACCTTTTCTTGCAGGTAGATCAAACTGCAATTTTATGAGAAATTCATTCGAGTTAGTACAGTATTTTCATGAGTTTTAGTGTTAGTATTACTCACAATTTTAGTTTGTTTTCCTCCTCTAAACTTTCCTTGTCTTTCCAACCTCGCTTCCGATACTATGCCTGACACAATTAAGCGCATTAATATTATTTATTCCCAACGTTTTCTGCATGTTTTACCTGTCTGCCAATCTATCTTGTCGATTCGTCTATCATCGACTAACCTCCTCTTTGTGTCGTAAAAAACTGTAATTTGATTCTTTGTTCTAAATGTATTTCAATTTTTGTATGTTGAACTAACCTGGTGTATTAAACTGCGGTCGTTTAATTATTTTCACTCCTTTTCTAACAAACACGCTCTAAATTTCAATCTACTTTTCAACTAAACTTCAACCTTTCTTTTCTATTTGTTTACTTCTCCCTGCACGACTTCTGTCCGATCAACTTCTAACTATTTTTTCTATCTCTTTCTCACCTGTCACTTCTACTTCACCTGTCACCTTGTCACGCCTCATCGGCCAAACCGCTTCTCGCCTCATCGGCCGATCGCGAGGCGGAACGGTCCGTGTTGCCAGAACAACGAGGATTGCCACCTTGGATTGGGTACAAATACTTGACCAACCCACCATTGATGCCGCCGTCTCCGTATTCTACGACAACATCTATAAAGTAATCCAAGATATTGTTCCGGTGAAGACACGAAAATCTTGTTTGCAATTCTCGTTGCAATTCCAACAACCTTGGTGGAATCCGCAATTGCGTAATCTGCGTAACCGTCTGCGTAAAGCTCGAAAACGTTACTTTCGTTCTCGGACCGCAGCAAACAAGTATACGGTGCTGCTAGTAGAAGCAGAGTATAATAGTTTGATAGAAGCTCGCTTTCGTGAGTACGTCGACAACCTCCAGAGGGGTTTCAAGGAAAATCCATCGTCGTTCTGGTCTTTTATCAACTCTCGGAAAAGATCAGCTGGTATTCCCGTGGACGTCACCTACGCTAGTAGAAGCTCCACCACCGACACCGCTTATGCTGACCTTTTCGCTGACTTTTCCCGAAGTGTTTTCGAACCCGATCAAACTCCTCCACCGTAGCAATACATTGATCAGCTACCAAGATACGACATTCACCTGCAGCAGCTCATCTTCAGTCAAGACGCTATTCTCAAAGCCCTTTGCTCAGTCGATCCATCGAAAGGTCCAGGCCCGGACCGTAGTCCACCGTCTTTCGTCAAGAACTGTGCAGCATCGTTGGTCACTCCTATTATGTCTATTTTCAATCGATCGCTTAAGGATGGCGTTTTTCCGGATGCCTGGAAGCTCGCCTCAATTACACCAATCTTCAAGTCCGGTAACATGCACAAAGTGGAAAATTACCGACCTATCTCGATCCTGAACTGCTTGGCCAAAGTTCTCGAAAGTCTTCTGCATGAGAAGTTGTATCCAGCTGTTCAACCCATAATCTCAGAGTTTCAGCATGGATTCATGAAAAAGCGCTCGACAGTCTCTAACTTGATGACTTACACGAACACTCTTATAGGTAGCATCGAGAAGCGTCAGCAAGTGGACTCCGTTTACATCGACTTCTCTAAGGCTTTTGACAAAGTCCCTCACGACCTAGCCATTATGAAGCTGAACCGCCTTCCCTAATAAAAATTGTATGGTTAATTTGCTTAACGACGTGTTCTGAGTATCATCCAAACCATTTGTGGAATAGTTCAATGATTTGGGTTAACGTTCGTTTATGGTTATTTTTTATTAGGGTTGGTCTTCCACCGTGGATCGTTTGTTGATTGAAATCATACTTATCATCTAGGAAGGCTTTCGTTAAGGTACGTGATTCCAGATCCGAGGTATTCCATATACCATCAGGGGTTCCACAAGGGAGTCACCTAGGACCTCTCATTTTCGTTCTGTTTATTAACGACTTGTGTGATATGCTAAGTTCCTGTAGGTTGCTATATGCGGATGATCCTAAGCTGTACCGTGTGATCAAATCGATCGTGGATTGTTGCGCACTACAAGCTGATATAGAGCGATTGTCATCCTGGTGTCAGATGAATGGAATGCAAGCCAATGCTGCCAAATGCAAAGTGATTACCCTTACCCGCTCTCACTCTCCGATAATTTTTGATTACTCTATGAATCAATCGCCGCTGGAAAGGGTTAATGCTATTGGATCTTGAGCTCATCTTAGACAGTAAACTACGGTTTAACGAGCACATATCCGTGACAGTTGCAAAGGCCAACTCCATGCTAGATTCGACGACGTGTACGCCCTGAAAGCGTTGTACTGCTCTATGGCCCGCAGTGTTTTTGAATATGGAGTACAAATTTGGGCTCCATATCATGCTGCTCATGTACTGCGCATCGAGAGAATCTAGAAACAGTTTATAAAGTTTGCATTACGACGTCTGCCATGGACAAATCCAGATAGCTTACCTCCGTACGAGCATAGATGTGCACTTATTGGACTGCAAACACTAACAAATCGCCGACTGTTTAATGATGAGTGTGATGTTTTTGATTTTAATATAAGTAGACCAGTTTTTAAGAATAGGATTATAGTACGTTCAGACTACAGAGTTATAACATGTTATAGCGCTATCTTGATGGTGGTTTCTGTGTTGCAATTATTTGACAACCGTTATAACATGTTATAACTGCTCAGTCTGGACAGTGTTTTAAGTCGCTTTAAACAGTCTGTATTAGTACGTTCAGACTACAGAGTTATAACATGTTATAGCGCTATCTTGATGGTGGTTTCTGTGTTGCAATTTTTTGACAACCGTTATAACATGTTATAACTCTCCAGTATGGACAGCGTTTATGGCTAAAATGTCAAAGATGGTGGTTAAATAAATAAATAAAAAAAATGATAAAATTTACAAGGTTCGGAGGCTTTGACATTTTTTGAGAGTCTTAGCCCATGACATTTTTTCGACATTGGGCTTTTAAAATCTTCGTGATCCTAGATTTAGACGAAAAAAACAGAATTGGATTTTTTTAACAATCTGGAACTGAGAAGAATAGTGTCATGATGTGCTGAAAAAGAATCGAGAACCCTTAAGATGTTCCGAGAATTTCGGGGAAGTACAGACACCTTCAGAAATATATCAGAAACTCCGTAGAAGTCCAGAGAATTTCAGGGAAATTTAAAAGTGTTTACGGGAATTCCATTTTGTTCCGAGCAGAATCGAGATCTTCAATAGAACTAAGAGCTTTATGGAAGCTTCGAGAACATCAAACTTCAGCCAAAGATGCGACACCTGCAGAACAACAATGACGATCGAACACATACTAATAAACTGCCCTTGCTTCCACGGGCCACGAGAACTCTACGGGATCCCGGAACGTCCGGGACGCCCTCCAGAACGACCTAAAGCCCTACAGTAAAAGTATGGACGTCTGTCAAAAGTTGTTCCAATCGAACCGTCAAAATGCACCGCTTTGCTCGAATGGAAAAGCTTTTTTCAGTTTTGTGATGACAGTCGTCCATACTTTAACTAGAGGGCTTTAGAACAACCCGGTACCAGAGGTACACGCTATTTCAAAACTACCCAAATTTGGGTACAATCCACTTAGATTGGTCAAAACTGAACCTACCCAAAAATGGGTTAACTGTGTTGGGAGTGAAAAGTTGACAAATGAACAACAGCGATCGGATTCATGTCAATGTTGTTAATATGTCAACTTGTCACTCCCAACACAGTTTACCCATTTTTGGGTAGGTTCAGATTTGACCGATCTGGGTGGATTGAACCCAAATTTGGGTAGTTTTGAAATAGCGTGTACAACTAATATCTCGATTAACATTTGAAATGGACCTATGTCCATAACGTAAACAAATCGGGTTTTGATGCCATTCTTTAGCACCGCTTGATAACTAATCATGTAGGAAAGTTCCGCATAATCGAGAAAAATCATTAAAAATAACTCGATTTTCGAAACGGCCGATAAACGAAATTTTTCAATTCATTAATAGGCCCGCACGCTAAAATGGCCAACTATTAATTTATTTCATTTCATTGATAGGCCTAGTGACGTAGAAGAGCCGATGACTGAAAAATTTCAAACCAAAGCTAGGCCCTACCATAGAGGTAACTCCTCTAAGACTACTGGGTCCCGAAGAAATCCATTTTTTTGTAGTTGAAGATGCTAATTTCAAATAACAGACTGTAGTGGTAATTTTTATACGATAGATGGAGTAGATGAAAGCATAGAGTTGATAGTTCCGTTAGAGTACGGCAGTGTGAAGATTGTATATAGATATTAGAATAGCGAACTAGGACAACTTTTAAGGAAGGTACAAATCGGTTTTTTCATCTCTCTTTACCAAACTCCCCCTTTGGAGAGGGAAGGTGAGGGGTGTTTGCCAGTGGTGGCGGGAGGGGGGGACACCCCTCACCATCCCTCTCCAAAGGGGGAGTTTGGTAAAGAGAGATGAAAAAACCGATTTGTACCTTCCTTAAAAGTTGTCCTAGTTCGCTATTATAGGAAATTATAAATTATTAGGAAAATCCCCAAAGGCTTGATAAGTTCTTTAGTGGGAATGACACTGATGAAGACTGCACATTGTAGTCGAAATACGTATCTGTCATGGATACCAAAATTAATTAAGTGGAATTAAATGGAAGATAACCTTTTTTGCTGTTTTAAACATTATTTAATTTCCGGACGTTTTTATTTATTTTTTAACTTTCTGAAGCTTCATCCAACTTTCCATGGAATTTTCTTCCACCTTACCTTGGAAGCTTCTTCAGCCTTCACTCGAATGATTCTTTCATCTACTCCCGCCAGTTTTTTTTAACTTTCCCGGAACTTCAATGATGCTATCAGATTTTTATTGCGGATCCACACTAGCTGCAGGAACATTTAAGAAGTTCGGAAGCTTCAGAAAAGTCCAGACTTTTGTGTTAGTTTCGATTAATTAAAGACAGTTTTATAAACTTCTGTTGAAATTAGAAAACCCGGAAATTTCAGAAAAGTTCAGTGAACTCCAGTGAACTTAAGGAAACATCATAAATATTTTGGAAACTTCACAAGTTCAAAGAACTTCAGGGTTTTCAGGAACTTTAGTGAAGCTCAGAGAACATCAGGACAGATCAATGAAATTCAATGAAATTGCTGAAATTATAAAGGAGTTCCGAGAAACCTAGGCAATTTCCGAAAACTTTAGCAATGTCCTGAGAGGCTCATGCAAATTTAGGAAACGTAAGGAAAGTTACATGAACATTAGAACATTGTGAGAACATTTTATGGAAAGTTAATGGCAGTGTCGATCACTTTAAAAAATAAAAAAATAAATCGGGAAGAACTTCAATGATGATGTTACAATAAATTTAAAAAAAAATGTGAGAGCACTTAAGAGATTTCGTAATCTTCAAGAAAGTCCAGAGACCAGAGATGATTAGAGATATTCCGGTATTCTCATTAGAATCATGGAAATTCCCAGCGCTTCGAAGATGACCAGAGAACTCCAAAAAACAGCCCCTAATTTCAGAAAAATTACAAGAACTTTTAAGGAATTTCGAGGAGTTATGGAATATTCCTAAGTGCACTTCAGGAATGTTTCGAAAAATTCAGGGAAATTGCAAAGTCTTCAGGGATGTTTTATGAATATCAGGAAACTTTTCTGGATCATTAGTTTATCCCCCAGGAATCTCTTTCTTCCGGAATTATGTCCTTGTTTCTTTCGACTGTTCCGTAAGCGCTCTGGCTTTCGGCTTTCTTCAGACGTTTCTTCCAATCTACCTTAGGAAGTTTCTGCCAGCGTCTCCAGGAAGTTCAGTTAATTCTCCCAGAAATTTCTTTCGTCTTTTTCTGGAAGTTTGACCAATGATTTTTTTTGTTCGACTTATATTGACAGGTTTTTCCGAGCTTATTCTGGCTTTTTATAGAAATGGCTACTTCTGGAAATCTACCTCGGGTTTCCGAAACTCTTCTGGCTTCCTTTGGATGTGACATTCGATTTTTTTCCGATAGTTTATTTAAGTTTTTGCCACAAGTTTCTCAATTCGTGTCTTGGAAATTCCCTGGATGTTTTTCCAGCTTTTCTCGAACTTCATCCAAGAGAGCTTCTTTCGTCTTTCTTTGGATGGTTTTTCAGCTCCACTCAGAAGCTAATTCAAACATTCCCCGGAGTTTTCTCCGGAATTTTTCGATCATAGTTCAGAAGCTAAAATTTTGCTTTGATTAACGGCTTTCTCGGCTGCAACGACTACGATGTAATCTGCCCGACATTTCGGCCATGGGTTGTAGCTTTTTTCAAGGGAAAATATTGTTTGCCGTCAATAGTTTAGTCGTTGTTGTGGCTGATTTTCCATATTTTGGTTTCATTTAATGATATTTAATTGAAAAAACTACTTGGTCACAATTTCGATCACCATTTGAGGAGAACGATAATTTTAAAAATTAAATTAAAAAATTAAAGAGTGTTTTAAGACTGAGAAAGCCGTTAAACAAAGCAATTCCATTGTTAAAAATTTTGCTTTCAAAAACGGCAAACATATAAGATTAATTAAATAGTAAATACCGATAAATACCGATTTTTGAATACCTTCGATATCGATGAGCTTTAAAACAATCTGGCAACGCTGGGTCAAAGTTTCGTCTTGATATCAATCCACCCAAATGCCCGCAATTCTGCCCAATCGAAAAGTATTGGGCAATTATCATTTTTGCTTTCTTATATGTGAATAATAATGTTACGTTCATAACTATTCCTCCTCGCAAATTGCGCACTCCATAGCTGTTAAGAAAATATATTCATCCTCCTGCAGTAGTCCATGTGGTCTTAGATATTTGTTAACACGCTAACATTTCTTCGATGAACTAAAACCTTCTGTGTTGTGTTGGTATAATTTTCAATTCCCTCCCTTTTACATTGGATTTATTTATTTTTTTCACCCATCTTTATAGCACTTTCTTAGTGGTCTGCGCAAAATCAAGGTAATTGGTTGTTTTTAGTGGTTTAATCATTCCCCAGTTGCATATGGAATATCAGGCTATCATTACAATTAACGAGTTAACTTAGTTTATCAGATTATTGCGATCATAAGCGCGAACTAAAACTAAAACATTTGAACATCGCAGCATTTGCACGTTTTCCGGGCACCTAACGGATATGCATGAACATAACTTGCTTAGTTCAGAGACTAGTTTAAGAATAAGGTTGTTTGAGTGTGGAGGTTGTCGAGCATTAGTTGCATTGATTACTCTTATTTCGTCCAAACTATAGCCAAGTGGATCGCCGTACCATACAATTCTGCCGGTGGACAGTGCTAATTCCAACAACGTCTGGAACTTGGCTCAGCAGTTGAAACACTTGCGGAGCAATTCGTGGTCGGATTCGTTGGACGATTGTCGCATAGCCGGCCTAGGGGACATCAACCGTAGTCTGTTGGGCGATAGCAATCGTTATATCTATGATAACTTCAAGCGTGCCTACGCGGAAATGTTGTACCGCTGGGGATTGCTGGTCACTCGCACAAAAATCCTAAAGTATCTGTCTAGCTATGTGGATCCACCGCGGTGCGTGGAGTTCGTAACGGAGTGTCCTCTGTGCTGCCGGATCGGATCGCCAGCTTGTTCCACTTGCAAAAAGCCAGTGCTATATTGTACACTTTGTAGGCTTCCGGTGCGAGGGGCTGCCAACGCGTGCCTTCACTGCGGCCACGGTGGTCACACCGAGCACATGCGAATATGGTTCGACAAATACGACGAATGTGCCACCGGGTGCGGGTGCCATTGTTTGCAGAAAAGTTCAGCGTTGTGCAACCTGAATTGAGTTATGTTTGTGAGATCTTTTTGAATACATTAGTTATACGATTAATGTTTTATTTTATACTGAAAGAAATCCAATCGGTCAGCTCCTTGAAGGATTTCGAATATGATTTCAGCCAAAAACTACCCCCGCTGACTGCTATTTCATTTTACATATATTATCTCTTACACTCCTACCAGTAGAGTATCCTTACATATCATTTGGGAAAAAGTTCTCCATCCTACTAAACTTGTTTGTCAATTAGGAACAAAGGAAATGAAAGCCATCCCTCTGCTGATTCAAGATATATCACAAAGTTAAATCAAAATAATATGTTTCCGATTATACACAGAGATTTGGCCCAAATGGGTACCGATACCCGCTGCCAGCCGAAGGAAGTTGCTCGATTCGAACCCTTGTCCCGCTCAAATCGGACCCCTCCCGCACAATACCGTAACATTACTAAAGAGGAAATAATATCCCAGTCTCGACTCATCAAATCAATCATTGAAAGCAGCAAAACGTAAACCGATCCTACCTTACCTGCTCACGGTCCATACTGCAGCAGGTATTCCTTCAAGCTTTCCGGTAGCGGAAGCTGCCGGATAGACGTTTTCGATACCCTCGACAGGATCGCATCCCGACAGGCGCTCTGAAGTGTGGAAATCCCATACAGCTGAATGATTTTCACCTGTTTGGTTGTGCCATAGACGTCAATCACTACGTGCAGTGCTCCCTTAGTGTACGGAATGTCCTGCGTGCACGGGCCCTGATCCTCTCCGTTGATAATGAAGTGCATCTCAGCTTTATCCGCCTCGTTCGGCGTCGGTACAAAAATTATCCCAATCCGTGAATGCGTATCCGTCGGAAGAATATCCGCGCTGGCCCCGTCCTGCGAGATGGGCCGCAGCAAGCTACGCGGGAACGCCCCTCGGGAAGTTTTAACATTAATTCCGTCCCCTAGAATACTGCTTTTCGGAGCAGCATTTCCCACCGTTCGGGTGATGGGGAACACCCAACTAGAGCCGAGATTGGCCAAGTCTGGAAGCGCATACTGAAGAGTGGAAGCCGGTTTTATGTCCAACTGAGTGAGACCTGCAAAATGATACCGTTTTAAATAATCAATTTCCTAAACGAAACCCTCTAGCAACTCAAACCAAGTCTCATGTGTCCGCTCCAGCCGCGTTCGTTTTTCTCTATTTCCAGCAGGAAAATCTCTCCCGGCTGCAGTGGTTTTTCGCTGAACGTCAGAGCATTGCCGAAGCTGGCCTTCCGATAGGCAACCGTGTTCTCATCGAACAGGATAATGTTTTGGCCATGGTAGGGATGGAAACGCGACAGCATTTTTCTCGGGTAGACTACAGTCATCACTAACGGCGGGCTAGCGAGCTGCGCACCAGTTTAGGGGAACTCGCCCTCAAACGGTTCAAGGCTCGGTACTTCGTCGTCGTATCGTCGTTCCGCTCCAGATGTTTTGCGAAGAAAATACTCTCTGGCAATCGGTGTCCCTGACCCGAAAACAAACCGAGCAAAATAGTCGACGCACTTTCTTTGTGTCAATATTTTCCCGAACGGTTTTACTCCGGATTGTTAGGATTTTAAAACCGAAGCTTTGTACTACCCAATGAACAAAACACTAGCGAACGGAACGAAATTCGTATTTGGTTACAAAACACGAAATTCTTAACGTATTTTCACCGAAAACTTGGAATTCTTACGACTTTGGGTGAAAATTTGGAGAACGTCAACAAAAACAATACAAACATGTCCGACAAGGATCGAGGTGTCATAAACCGGACTCATAAGCGTAGAAGCGAAAAAGGGGCAAGGAAGGTTATCAACTGTGGGTATTGGCAAATCAAAGTTAGCACTCGTGGAGAATAGCAGAACTATGAAAGTGATGATGGTTTCAAAATTTTCCACTGGGAGGTATACGAGTGCAATGTTAAAATGCTTTTATTTAGCAAATGGAGCATTTTATTTAAATCTGGTTGCTGCTACAGTTGTAGAAAAGCTGAAATCTATGTATACACCTACAAATCTGAAAAGAAATTATTATTTTTATATTATATGTCTATTGAGTAGTCCTCCAGTTTTCTACTAACGTAGCACCAACCAGATTTAAATAAAATGCTCCATTTTCGAAATAAAAGCATTTTAATATTGCACTCGTATACCTCTCCGTGGAAAATTTTGAAACCATCATCACTTTCATAGTTCGTCTATTCTCCACGAGTGCCAACTTTGATTTGCCAATTAATTTTACTTGTTTCATTCCAGACCTGGGACAGGACTTGACAATTGGCAAATCAAAGTTGGTACTTGTGGAGAATAGAAGAACTATGAAAGTGATGATGGTTTCAAAATTTTACACGGTGAGGTATACGAGTTCAATTTTAAAATGCTAATAATTTGCAAATGGAGCATTTTATTTAATTCTGGTTGATGCTACGTTAGTAGAAAACTTAAGGACTACACAATAGATATACAATATAGAAAAAAATAATTTATTTTCAGATTTTTAGGTGTATACATAGATTTCAGCATTTCTACCACTGTAGCAGTAACCAGATTTAAATAAAATGCTCCATTTACAAAATAAAAGCATTTTAAGATTGCACTCGTATACCTCTCCGTGAAAAATTTTGAAACCATCATCACTTTCATAGTTCGTCTATTATCCACGAGTGCCAACTTTGATTTGCCAATCGGGTAGCGTTTTCGAGCCAATAGGCCTTTTTAATGCAGCACCAACCTAGAGTGCGCCACGCGAGTTCGAAAAGAAGCGTCAACCAAACCGTTTGTTTACATCAGAATAACTATTTTTCACAACGCAAATTAAAGCATTTTTAATTCAATATCTTGCCAATTGCCTTCGGTAATTCCCAACAAACATTGGGCGTTGAATAAGAGCTTATTCAGGCAAAAACATGCTTCTTCAGCTAAAAAATAGCTTATTCAGCTGTTGATCGACTGAAATTGTTTGTTGGGTTGTCTTATTGTACGATTTTTCACAGATCTGAACTGATTTGTACCTTAACTATTCACACACAAGAAATCCGGAAGATCATAACCACTAAGGCACTTTTATAATTTTCCATTTTTCTCAACAAAAATATTCCTAAACACCAGCAGGATCTTTGCAAAAACGTTACAGAATTAAATTTTTCAACTTTTAATCAAATTTTGGAGCACCTCTAATAAATCAATTTATCAGAAAAAGTAAAAAAGTGTTCCGTTTCCTGTCTCACGGTAGAAATTTCTGCTCACAACACTCTTTTTGACGTTTTGCTATTCATCACCTGAGGTTGAATCGATCGTTTAGTTTCTATTAAAAAGGCGTATTGGGTTCTTTAATTTTGAAAAATGTATCGTTTTTTATACATCATCTAAAAGAGCTTCGTTTTCTGAGCACAGCGATATTTTTTTCGAACCCACACGCTTTCATCTCGATTTTTAAATCAAGATTTAAAGTAAAATAACAACTTCACTGTTTGACACTAAACTAACAAACTGACAGCTCACTCCCATATAAAGTGACACCGAGGGCGCTAATAAGGTGATTTTTACAAATGTAATCGTACTTATTTAAAACTAGCTGAGTGTGCCCGGTCTTGCTCGGGATTCAATATTAGCTTGAGTTTATGCGCCGATTTAAAAAAAAAGCATGCTATATTTTACGTTGCCCCCCCCCCTATTATCTAAGGGGCTACCCCCTATGATTATCTCCTTATACCCCCACACTCGCCCCCACATGCCTTATTTGGTTCCATTTGCTTGATTAGTTCTCGAGTTATGCAGAAATTTCTGTTTCATTTGTATGGGAGCCCCCCCCCCCCTTACAGAAGGGGAGGGGTCTCGAACCATCATAAGAACCTTCCACGGCCCCAAAAACCCATGTATACAAATTTTCACGCCAATCGGTTCAGTAGTTTTCGAGTCTATAAGGGTCAGACAGACAGACAGACAGACAGAAATTCATTTTTATATATATAGATAGTTCCAGTGTACCAAAATTGATGAAATTTTGGATTTAGGTTTCATTTTTAATGCAGATTACGAATATGCATTTACCTCAACACCCTTAATGGACCATAATGCTGTCAAATCCCAGTTTCTGATTGGTCGATTTGACAGTAGCAATCGTGGAATGAAAAGGACAGAGGGATCGCATCAATCTGGCTGCTAGTGATGCCGGAATCAATGTTGACGCTGGTGGCGTTGTTAATTGTTTATATTTGCAAAAGGAAATTTGAAAAATTGAGTGCACTGTGTGTTTTAAGCAATGGATATTGTTGTTTGTTTATATTTTTTTGAGCAAAAATTATGTACAAGCTTCTGAACTGCGGTAGAAACTCCGAATAAAATCCAAATTAAAATAGAAAAAAAAAAATACATTCCTGGCATCATTAGTCAACTCCGACAAACACCACGCACAAATTTCCGAAGGGCATTCTTTAAAAACATTAAGAAGAGTGAGAAGCTCGATTGTCAAGTCCCGTCCCGGATTTTTAATAAACAGGGCCCCGCTGTCGTATCATTTTTTTTTCAGTTTTTTCAAGTTTTGCTGGAAAATCAGAAATCTGAAATATGTTTACTGGATGCTCGCCCTAATAAAAAATAACCAGACACGAACGATAACCCAAATGATTGAACTACACCATAAATGGTTTGGATGATACCCCGAACACGTCGTTAAGCAAATTATCCATAACATTTTTATTAGGGCGACTGGATGTTCCAGCGTGTTCCAGTAAATTGTAACAAATGTCAAATTCAGGCGTGTCAGGCAGTTTGGTTGGTAAATGACTGGTTCGCGGTTTTGAGTATTTTGTAGTCCAAGAAGCGTTCGGCTTGCGAGTTATCTCACAGTACTTGAAATTATTGAAATTAAAATATTTGTGATATTATAGCGTAGTGTTCGTGAGATCTGGCTTGGAGAACTCAATATAAGGTCTGAGCAACAGGAGGCAACTTGATGGTGTTAGAAGCAAAAATATTGTAAACATTGCGGAGCACTCAAATGACCATGTCACTCTAGCCAACATTACATACTGCAAACAGATTGTATTACGTCACTGCCAACAGCTGTTTCGTATAAACAGATAAACATTGCAATGAAATACGAACACCACTAAATATTTGCACATTTCACTAACACCAATAAGCCCTTTGGCCAGACCTTGTATATAGGACATTGATCAAATGTGACCACTTTGTCAATACGCCTTTTTAATGCACCACCAACGTAGAGTGCGCCACGCGAGTTCGAGAAGAAGCGTCAACCAAACCGTTTTTTTACATCGGAATAAGTATTTTACCCAACGCAATAACAGCATTTTTCATTCAAAATCTTGCCAATTTCCATCGGTAATTGTCTTATTGTACGATTTTCCACAAATCTGAACTGATTTGCACCTTAACTATTCACACACAAGAAATCCGCAAGATCATAACCACTAAGGTACTTTTCTAATTTTTCATTTTTCTCAACAAAAATATTCCTGAACACCAGCAGGATCTTTTCCAAAACGTTACAGAATTAAATTTTTCAACTGTAGATTAAGTTTTGCAGCATCTCAGATGAATCAATTTATCAGGAAAAGTAAAAAAGTGTTCTGCTTCCTATGTCTCAAGACAAAAATTTCTGCTCACAACACTCTTTTTAATGTTCTCCTATTCACCACCAGAGGTTGAATCGATAGTTTAGTTCCCGTTAAAAAGGCCTAAAAGTACCGATAAATACTGATACTTTTAAACCTTTGACACCAATTGGCAAATCAAAGTTGACACTCGTGGAGAATAGAAGAACTATGAAAGTGATGATGGTTTCAAAATTTTACACGGTGAGGTATACGAGTACAATCTTAAAATGCTTCTATTTTGCAAATGGAGCATTTTATTTAAATCTGGTTAATGCTACGTTAGTAGAAAACATAAGGACTACTCAATAAACATATAATATAGAAAAAATAATTTCTTTCCTGATTTTTAAGTGTATACATGGATTTCAGCTTTTCTACCACTATAGCAGAAACCAGATTTAAATAAAATGCTCCATTTGAAAAATAAAAGCATTTTAAGATTGCATTCGTATACCTTCCCGTGGAAAATTTTGAAACCATCATCATTTTCATAGTTCTTCTATTCTCCACGAGTGTCAACTTTGATTTGCCAATAAGCTTTAAAACAATCTGGCAACGCTTGGCAGTACTGCTTGTTTTTGTTGTTTTTATTAAAATTACCACAGTTGATTCGAGTCTTCTTATTCGTCGTGTGATCGCGAAACACCTCCGAAAGAAACGTCACCTGTTTTGTGTGTACGCAGAAAATCGTACGAGTGTGGTGCCGCAGTTTTTGTTTTGGTTTCTCCGATTGCGAAATCTGTTTTCCACGGATAAAGTCTGGAAATCTACTCCCCGGACCACTTCCATCAGCGAAGTTTCCGCCAAAAGATGACCTCGTCGATCAGCAACTACGACTACGAGTGTACGCGAAAGTGCCACCTGCCCCACCACGGCAATGCGATCACTGCGGCGCTGACGAAAAAGTCCGTCTCGGACGAGCTGCTGGTGGCTTATGTGGCGAAAATCTGCCGCAATTTTGCCGAAATACTGGACGATCAGGTTGGTGGGTTGTGGATTGTTTGAAGGGAATTTGGCTAATTCTGTGATTGTTTTATAGGGAAGAAGTGCCCTTCACCTGGCGGCATCGGTCGGACGGTACGCCATTGCCGAATGGTTGCTAAATAACGGGGCCAACATAGCGTTGAAGGATGGTGAATCCGGCCACACGGCACTGCATCGGGCAATGTACTATGGTTGCGTTGGTGTGGCCTCTCTGTTGCTGAAACATGGAGCCGTTATTGACGTTCCGGACGAGGATTTCGTGAATCCTTTGCAGCTTTGCAGTAACATCCCGAAGCACAAGGACAAGTAGGTGCATGTAGGTTTATGGGTGCTGTGGTAACTGGTTGAGATATTTTTCTTTGCAATTGCAGCGGCATCGGTCACGAGATAGTGGTCTGGGGTAAGAACAAAAATTATAATCTCGGAATTGGGAACGTTGAAGGCAGGGACAATCCCGATTTCGTTGACTATTTTCGGAAGCACCGGCTAACGATCGAGAAGATGTCCATCAATTCGTATCACAGCGTATTCCTGACGAAGAGTGGGGACGTGTATGCCACCGGACATGGTCGCGGAGGTCGGTTAGGGAATGGCGCCGAGAATACGGTTGTATTCCCGACCAAAGTATCCGTTCACACGAGAAGCGCTGAGGAACGAATAATAGACGTTAGTACCGGAAGACATCACACGTTGCTATTGTCTGATCATAATTGTGTAAGGATGGTTGGATTTTGGGTTTTTTTTTTAGACGTAAAATATTGATGGAACACTTGTAGATTTACTCCTGTGGAGAGAACAACTACTGCCAGCTAGGAATTAAGCCACCTCCGGAGAAGCAATTGACATTTAAGGAAATCGGAGGATTGCACAATTTTGCGTAAGTTTTGTCAGATGTTGGTGATCAAATTGTTGCTCTTATCATTATCTTTCCAGAGATAAGCGAATAAGTCGAATAATTGCCAAAGACTTCCACTCAATGGCGATCTGCGAAGCGGATGTGTATGTTTGGGGTCAGAATGGAGGTCAATTTGGCATGAAGAAGGAAGTGAATCCGGTGATGTCTCCACGGCCACTTCCGTTGGAAATTGAACAGGGCAAGGACAAGCTGGCAGTCGCCAACGTGGACACCACAATCAAGCTAGTCGAATCAAGCAATGCAGCAATTGTAGTTTACACCAAGTCGAGTTACTTGTATATATTTAATAATTTTAAGCGTAGGACGTACAAGAACCCACTGATGGAAAAGTTCGCATGCATTTCCGTTTCGGGAGGGGAGTTTGTAAGCAAAAAGGAGGACGCCCCGAAGCAGAGCAAGCAGCTGAGGATTCTGGCGTTTACCGTTTCGAGGAACATCTACATCTGGTACGAGGATTGTCAGCAGTTTGTGCGATGCGTTTTTGCTCAGTCTAGAAATTTGGAAATCGAGAAGATCCTGTGGTGCAATAACAATGCGCTGGTCTTGTTGATGGGGAACTTATACTATGGAACCATAACGCACAAGCTGAATGCGCACGCAGTTACTCAGATCAGTGAATATACGGAGACGTATGCGAAAAAGGAGATGAGCACCACCACCAAGACGAGGATCGAGTTGAAGCGGATAAGGAATTTGAACAACGTAGCCGATTTCGTGTGCGATGACGATGGGGAAAACTTCGCTGCTTTGCTGGTATGTCGAAAAGTTTATTTTTTAGACTATTTCATTCTTTCGTTCGTTTCCTTATCTACAGGAAAACTCCCGTCGCTGCCTAAACGTGCCAGAGCTGGAAGAATCCAACTACGACTTTGACAAGCTTCTGATCGAAGCGCACGAAATGGACGGAGTGCATGATCTGGTGTTGGTCGTAGACTACCAATCCTTTCCAGTGCATAGGTTCATCATTTACCAACGCTGTCGACATTTGAGGAAGTTAGCTGAGAAACAAGCCAACGAAAAGGAAATCCACCTTAAGGGGTACGAAGGTTTAACGGCTTCAATCTTCGAACTGGTGCTCCGGTATATCTACACAAATGTAGTGCTGTCACGCGAGGATGTTGAGAGGCTCGTTACGCTGTTGCATCCCGGAGCGACAGTGGATAAGGAGAGTACAGATGAAATGGTGACGCGACTGCGAAAGATCTTCAAGCAGTTGGAAATCGGAGCTTTGAATGAGTCGTTGAAGAGGTTTGTCATTTTCATATTTATGGCGGTCGTATTTTTAGATAGTGTATCGGAGTTATGAATATTTTTTACAACTAACATTCCATTATCTATAGTGGGTTAAATCGATGCATAAAATTGAATTGAATTTATGTTGAACGTCATCTAAAATTTCAGCTTATCGGACCACCCAACGATAGAGGACTATCCAAAGCTACCTCGGGATTCCTATCCGGACCTAATGGACGTGACCATTCGATTGCAGGACAATCAGGAGATCAAAGCCCACAAATGCGTACTGATAGCTCGACTCGAGTACTTCAATATGATGTTCAGCCACACTTGGACTGAGGTAGAATTTCCTGTACATGATTTTCTAAAACCACCCTCACATTCTCCCAAATTTCCAGAGTCAAACAGTCAATCTGACCACCATCCCGCTGGAGTACATGGAACCGATTGTGGACTTTCTGTACAACAACGACTACCAGAAGATTCGCGATCAAAAGTACTCGGAAAGCTTCCTCTTCAATATGGTCGTCATTTGCGATCAGTTTTTCATAGAAGAACTGAAAACCCTCTTTGAGGTGACCATCGCCGATCGGATCAATCTGAAGAACGTGGGTGAACTGCTCCAGTATGCCTTCCAGTACAACTGCGAAATGCTAAAGAACCTCTGCATGCAATTCATCAGCGTCAATCTGGCCAAGGTGCTGGAACTGCGAACGCTAGAATGCCTTGAACCACCGGTATTGACACAGATTGATCAGTTTTACAAGGACTTTTACCAACTTGCCGACTACAGGACGATCACGCCATCGGCGGATGCTATTTCGGACGAAGAGCTGGTACTATTTGTGGAAGATTTCCTCGTGGATATGAACGTTAAAGTTAACGAGTCAACAACGAAAAGCAAAACCCCCAAAGGCAAAATTACTCCAAAGAGTACAAAGATGCAGCTGGAGAAGAGGAACTACGAAAAAGAGGCAATGGGATACATAAGAGATTTGTCTTTCGAGGAGATTCCCATTCCGAAATCAGAAGAGAAGAAAATCTCAAATGGCGAGAACGGACATCAGGCCGTGCCGGAAAAGGAAATCAAAAATTGGCAGAAAGTCGTTGACAAAAAGGACCCCAAAAAGAAATCCATACCGGCAGCTTTGAAAGCTAACGAAATCGTCAAAAACGAATCCAAGGGAACGGAAAACTTTTCCAATCTTAGATCAATTCTGGAAAAGGCGTCTTCTCCTGCAAAAGAACTACCCTCCCCAACTGCGACTCCGGAAAAGAAAGAAGAAGAGTATGACTCCGGCTACAGCAGCTCCCGGATCACCACGTTCAACCTCAGCGATTTTGCCGTCCAAAAACCAAAACTATCGCAAAAGCAACGGAAACGTCTCTCCTCTACCTCTGAGAAACCAAAAGAACTGATACCGGTTGCATCGCCGGAAATTACCCCTGCTAACCCATGGAAAAACCTCAACAATTCCGCTGCCGACATGTTCAAGTCCGAACCGATCGCAGTAACGTCACCTTGCGGGAATCGGAAAATTTCCACCAGCAACGGAAGCTTCGAACCTGCCTCGCCACTAACCAACTATCACCACTCACCATCACCGCACGTTATTGCTTCCTCGCCCAAACCATCAATGCAGCCGACTTCCATCAGTGCGGCAACGCCCACAACCACCATTGCCAAACCGGACAGAGCTCAAAAAGAATTCAGCAAAATCCTGGAGGACGAGCGCAAGCAGAAGCAGTACTATGAAAAGATCAAGTCCAAATCGTTGGTCCACACGCAGATCGAGGAGCGAGCCATCGAGGAACTGCGGCGGTTCTACAACGTGGACAGCGTGTTCGATGAGAACATTACGATCGAACGGTTCCGGCCGCAGTCGGACGGCGCGGTCAACTTTGCCGTTTGGCAGTATCAGTAGACGCTTCGCTTGGGCCTTTGCGCGGTTTTATGTGTTTCTAGTGTTTAATTTTAAAGTCGAGCTTTAAGCAAACCATGTCTTATTGTTGGGCTGTAAGACAAAAATGACTATTGTGTTAATAAAGTTTAGCTTTTACTTGAATCAGTTTCGGATCTTTTACTTAGATATAGAAAGAATGAAGGAAAGTGATATGTGGAGGTTTTCAATAAGTATGACGATCTTGGATTCATACACTGAACTAACGAGAAACGTAAATTTCACCTGAAAAATCAGGTAACCTTTCAAAAATAGAAATCCAATAAGAATTACATGCTGCACATAAATATCAATGGCATGGTAATGAATTCCACTAGATTCACTGATGGAGTTCAAGTGTTATACAGATAAATATTAAGTGAAGTTCACGTAAATTTTAAGTGACCTCATGATGTGAAAACTGTTTTTGCGTATTTGTTAGTTCAAAATGGCGCCGGTTGAAAATATGTGATTTTTGTTACTAGGAGATTGGGGATTTTTAATGTTTGTGAGCGTAAGTTTGATTAATATCAATATATGAATCCTGATTTTCAATACCCAAAATAAATTAAAGAGCGTAAAATCGGATTGAGCAGTCCTCACAAGCTTAATCGCTGAACTACAGGAGTGCTTACAAGACGTCTATTGGAGACATGATGTCCTTTTCGAAGTCATCAGTTGATGGAGGAAAATAAATGTAAGGATCAAACTTAATGTTTTAAATAAACCAATAACCAACTTTAACTTTATTCAGAAGCAGCAATTATTATTGAGCATTGAGGAGCAAACAAATGCAGAACGATCAACTTAACAACAACCTGTTGCACTGGGTATAGATTTAAGAATAGGTTTGATACTCACGATAGTTACTAAATAGAACAATTTTATGTTGATTATAATAAAGTAAAAATTCAACAAATAAGTTAAATTTTATTTAAAAAAAAATCCGGATGGTATAATGCAATACCACTGCATTAAAACACATGAAACATACCAAAAATTCACATAAATATTACTACAAAATCCAGTGACGATTACTAAACAATTCACCTAACTTTTAAGTGAAGCTAATTTGACGATCATCGGAACGTCCGATAAAATTTACGTGAAAATCACTTGATTTTCATATGAATCACTTGAAACAACATTTCATTCCCAAACCACGTAATATCCACCTGAAAAGTACGATGGAAAATATTTACGTACCTTTTCAGGTGAATATTACGTGAATTTTATTTGCAGTGTACAGGCCCTCGCGTGCAGTTTTGGGACGACATTTTTTCCGGAGATTTTATACGAAAATGAGATCCTAATAAATACAGTAATATATAAAATACCAGAGTCCAAAGAAATTTAAGGGAAGTTAACGGCTCTACCTCGTTTGGCATGGATAAAAGATCAGACCAATTAATCAACCAAGATCAACGAGTTGAACGATAACGCTATGTCAGGCATGGAAAGTAATACAATAATGATATATCCTTCTTCCTTTTTTCATGACAAACAGCCTTTCCAATATAGCTCACTCGGGTCGGTAGAAGGAAACGACCAAATTGTTGGCAAGCTGCTTCCGAAGTAACGCCGAAGATGATAAGGGCCACCCACAATAGTCCGTCACCGTCAGCGTCAACTGACAGCTTGGTTTGAGCCAACGATATTCAGTTTAGCAACCCACAAAGATGCGTTGCGCTCGCTGCGCGCCAGTACTAAAACGCTGAGGCTGTGCTAAATTTTGAAAATTTTCAAAATTGACGCAGCGTCATGTTGCTTGTTCTTCACATCAGCGTAATCAGAAGTGTATTTTGTGTATAATAGAAGTGTGTAAGAAGGGCCAACCCCAATTCCCAAACAAATTTCAGTGAAATTTTTCAATAAAATACACCTAGAGAAATTGCTTTGTAGAAAATTTAAACTATTACAATGTTTTATATATCCTTTAACAATTCTTCGATACAATCGATGTAAATATTTACATTATTTGACAAATCTCAGGTAATCATGACAGCAGTTGATCTCTTTTCTTCATTCATATTATTTTCAATAATCAAACGTCATGATTACCTGGGTTTTTTCATGTTTGGCCAACACATTTCGGCTAGCGTATGCAGATCGTGTCGCATTGTTGCCTCTCTGAAGGGCCGCAGAGTTAATACATCTCAGAGGATCAACTTCTATAATGTACGTTATTCATCAGGTTCACTGACGTTCCCATCACCATCTAAGAGGAAGAGGTGACAATTGGCTTCTTCCTCTTTTATTTCTATCTCTATCTCTATCTTTATCTATCTCTATCTCTATCTTACGCACATGAAATCGACCAATCAGGAAGTGGTTCGCGTTTGACAGAAAAGTGGTTTTTTTTCGCCCCCGTATTGTCACCTCTTCTCTTAGATCACCATCAATACGATCTAGGAAGCATGGCGGGCAGTAATCATTCGTTGAATTCCTCTTTACAAAGTTGTGCAAAATGACAACCCTAATAAAAATAACCATAAAAGAGAGCTTAACGACGTGTTCGGGGTATCGTCCAAACCATTTGTGGGATAGTTTACCAATCCGGGATACAGTTCGTTTATAATATTTCAGTGCCAACATTTCAAAGGGTCGTAATTGCTTTTGTAAACAATGGCTTTAGTCGTCGATTTCTCGCGAATGAAAGCACACTCATGAAAAAGAATGACACCAGCATGCAGAGGAATGTTTGCTGTATAAGCTAGCATTTGTAATTTGAAGGGGTGGGTTTTCATTTGCGAGAAATCTACGTCTAAAGCCATTGTTTACAAAAACAATTACGCCCCTTTGAAATGTTGGCACTGATTTGTTTATTATTAGGGACAAGCTTTCACAATTTTGTCAGCCGAGCCTGGAAGCATAAATAACGTGTTCTTCAAAATCCTCCACCTTGCCACTAGAATTCCAAAGCTGTTTTCGATGGTCCTCACAGTGAGCTGCACAGTCGTTGATTGAAGTTGTCTTGCATTGGATATGAACGGAGCAAGTTATTCTTAAGAGGAAATGCTGCATCCCCAACAATGAAATACTGCATCACTTCATTTTAGCTTGGCAACTTGCCCGGTGCTGGTAAATCCAACTCGTCATTCACCAATCGCTCCCAAATTCAGAACGTTCGGACTTGTTTTTTAAATACTAAATCTTCTACCAAAACAAATGAGTAAAACCTGAGTACTGCGAACTCAGCCGATTTTTTTTTTTCAAGTGAGCTAGAAAACATCTTGAAAATCTTCCGAAGTTTCAAATTGTTTTGCTGAAACAGCTCACGAAATTGTATATACATGCTGGCAAATAAACTCTTGGCTCCTCCTCCTCTGCTCCAGAAATAACGTATACATGGTGATGGGAGTGTTGCAAGCTTCACTCTGCGTAACTCTGCTATTATCAACTCTGGAAAAAATCACTGTGCGCAAATTAATGTGATTTTTTCTTTATTTATCTTCCCTGAATCCTAGATGAAAGGAATGTTCTGCATAAAGAATATAAATAAGAGGGAACTAAAACCGACAATCGTGGATTAACAACAAGAGTTTACGCGTGTTGAATGAAAAAGATAACAACAAAACAAACCGAAAGAGAGAAATTCTCTGAAACGTCAAATCATAGTGACCTGCGTCAAGATAGCAAAGAATGAATTTCAGTGAACACTTTTGCAGTGATTTTCAGAATATTTTTATATAACATCATTTGAATATTGCATATTGTAAATTCTTTCAAATTTGTTGAAATTTTGCCTTGTGCACGCAGAAAAATTGATTTTTGTTTCAAGGCCTAATGTATTTTGTTATTGATTCAAACATATTGTATCTTTATTTCAACAAAACATATTTTTGAATCAACAAAATGGTTTTTAGAACCAACAAACAAATTATTGACTCTACAACCGGATTGTTGATTCAAAAATATTTGTCTTTGAATCAACCGAATACTACATTTGAATCAATACCAAAAATATATTAGGCCCTGAGTCAAAAATATATCCATTTGAAATTAAAAATTATTTTTCTGCGTGATGTGTATGTTTATGTGTGTGTGTGTTATTGATCTGAATAGATTACACACAATCAGAAACACAAATTGTAATTTTTATTATGATTTTTAATCCACTGAGTTCTCACTGAGCATTTTGTCTACTTTCAAATTGTTAAGTTGTAACATGACTTCTTGCATGGATGAATTCCTGATGAGTTTAGGTTCTTAATTTTTTTCCGTGCATTGAATCAAATAGAGTTCTCCAGATGCACAAAAGTGTGCGTGAGACCGCGCGCTACCTTTTTAAGTAGTTGTGATATCGCGATACCTTTTTGTTTCTTCTTCTTTTTCGTTTTTACGTATGGGTGTTGGATTTTAGTGTTCGTGAGATTGCGCTTGGAGATCTCTATAGAGTTCTCCAGATGCACAAAAGTGTGCGTGAGACCAACAATCAATACGAAACTAACGATTTTAAATTGGCTCTTCACTTTAGTAGCCTATTGGTCCCAAGCAAACGATTAACGTACCCTATTCTAGTTGAAATTCTATTACTACACTATGTTTGTTTTGATTCGCTATGAAAGTTTGACAGATAACATCAGGGGTGTGTGGATTCATGCAGAACATGCAGGGGTGAGTGAAATAGCTTGGGACTGCTTGGGACCGTTGTTCTGGTACTGAGTGAGCCAAAAATAATAATGATTTTCTTCGGGACCCAGTGGTCTTAGAGTTACCTCTATGGTGAGACCGCGTTTTTGTTTCTTCTTCGTTTTTATAAATGGATGTTGGATTTTAAACTGGGTTTAGACTAGGCAAGTTACTTGATCAACTCAGTTGAATTCAATTGGCTTGAAAAGTTGAGCCTGGTTCAACTTTTTTCAATTCAAGTGAGTTGATCAAGTCAGTTGAATGGCATGGTTTACACGTTCAATTCGCGTTCAAGTCAGTTGAATTCAACTGACTTGATCAATTGACTTGCCCTATCTAAACCCAGCTTTAGTGAGATTGCGCTTGGAGATCTCTATAACTTCGCCAGTCGCCAACTGTACCGCGGTGACTAGCACTGCCAACATAACAAAAAAAAAACACGAAGTTTCAAACGTCAACAATGTATCAGCCAGCGTTGTCAGATATACCGATTTATCGGTATTTATACCGATTTTCAAACTTGCTACCGATGTACAGATAAGGTTTCTCAGAATACCGATTTTTGAGTTTCAGTACCGATTTACACCGATTTTTTTTAATATTTAAAATGATTACTGCTCACCCGCGCTGAAACTATTATGACAGGTTTTATCTTTTTGAGCCAGCACTAAAAAAAAAATCTTTAAAAATGTCTTATGCTTGATACTCTTTCGACTAATGCTTCCATTTCCTCGCCTTTTTTGGCTACTAACGGGTCGAGAAACAGCTGATGGCGCATCCCGGTAATTCCTGGAAATCCTTAAATACTTTTATTTACTGAACAAATAAATCAATCAAAATGTTAATTTTTCAACTATTTCGACTTCCCTTGGAAACTTCTTCTGGCTTCGCTTGAAAGGTTCTTTCGTCTTCTCGACCCATAGCCAAACGTCGTCAGCCTCGTAGTCTACGAAGGGTCTTCGTCTTCTCGCGTCAGTTTTTTCAACTTCCCGGAACTTCTGGAATGCTTCCAGAGATTTATTGCGGTTCCGTTAGCTTCAGGAAAACTGCAGGAACTTTCCAGAAGTTCTGAAACTTCAGAGTAGTTCGCACTTTGGGGTAAGTTTAAAGATATGTAAGGGTAAGTTCTTGTCCGGACACTTGCAGGAACCCGACGAGCTGTCGGAATATTCCCTCGGTTGGCTCAGCAGGAACTGGTGGACTGTATGTAGTTTCCCTTCGGTTGAAGGGATTCCTCGGAAACGTAGCGTAATAAATAGACTTTGATTAACTAGATATAGCTTTGTGGCTAATTTGTTTTGGCTGAGATATTTTGGAAACATCACAAGTCCAAAGAACTTCATGGAAATTTAATGGTTTTCAGGACACTTCCATTTATTTCAGGAGAATTAAGATAACTTTAGGAAAGCTCTGAGAACATCAGGACCCATTAATTCATGAAAATGTATGAACCTTTAAAGAAGCTCCGAGAAACTCAGGGAATTTCCAAAAACTTCAGCAAAGTTCAGAACTGTTCATGAAAACTTTTTAAACTTCAAAACAGCCCCATTAACTTCAGGAAAATTGCAAAAATCAAAGAGTTCCAAGGAATTAAGGGATTTTCCGAAGTGCATTTCAGGAATTTTCTGAAAATTTCTGACAAATCGTGGGGTTTCAGGGATGATTTATTAATATCAGGAATATTGCTGGATCATTTGAGCATTTAACTCGGCATTTAAGGAACTTCGGGAATATTGTTAACATCGCCCAGAAATCTATTCCTTCCAGATTTTTTCCCCAACATCTCCTTGAAGTATTTTGCGACTGTTCCGTAAGCACTCTGGCTTCCGGCTTTTTCCAAAAATTTCTTCCAATCTACCTTAGGAAGTTTCTCCCAACGCCTCCAAAAAGTTTCTTCCATCTTCTACAGGAAGTTCTCGCAGAAGTTTATTTCATCCTCTGGAAGTTTCTCCATAAGTCATTCTCCGTAGGTTTTTTCCGACTTCTATTAGAAGGTTTTTCCGAGCTTCTTATGAATTGCCTTCCAATTTTCAAAACTTTTCTGGTTTCCTCTGGGTATATTATTTGAATTTTTCCAAAATTTTCTAAAGTTTTCGCCAGAAGTTTCACAATATTTGTCTTGAAAGATCCTCATCGGATGTTTTTCCGACGTTTTTTAGAATGTCCTGCAAACTTCCTCAACAAGATCTTCTTTATTCTTTCGCTGGAAGTTTTTTCGGTATCATTAAGAGACTAATTCAAATATTCCCGGAAATTTCTTCCGACTTTACTACTTCGTTCTTAGTCAAAAAGTTTGAATTTTCGCCTACAAATAGGCAGAAATATAAAATTAATTAGAATAGTGAATACAGATAAATACCGATTTTTTAATCATTTGATACCGATAAGCTTGAAAACAATCTGGCAGCGCTGGTATCAGCTTACGCGTGTGAAAATTTTTGAGTTGCTTAAATAGAAAAAAAACATGCCCGTGGGACGTTCGTGACAATCACGTTTTTAAAAATATTAGGAAAGCGATGAAAATTGACAAAAATGATACTTGTGTGCCTCGTAGAAAAAATTTAATACCGTTAATAATCGATTTAAAAATGAATAGTGCAGTTTACAGTCGAACAAATATAAATCGGAGCTTATCAAACAATCTATCACCTATAGAAAAATGTCAACAAATTTGAAAGAATTAACAATATGCAACATTCATACGATGTTATATGGAAATGCCTGCAGTTGCCTGTTGATTTGTGGTCGTTATATTACCCAACAAGGTCTACACTAATCACTGTAATAAGGGGCTGTTCATAAACTACGTAGACATTTTTTTTGGGATTCTTGACCCCCCCGTCCCCCTGCGTGGACAATTGTCCATACAAAAATTTTAAATTTGTATGGGCCTTGGATAATTGTCAACCCCCCCCCCCCCTAAACTGTCTACGTAGTTTATGAACAGCCCCTAAATTGGCTGCTACTTTTCGCTATATTTTGAGTAATTGACATTTTTATGCATCACTTTTTTGAGACATTTATGTTAATAACTTTATAGTAAAGTAAGATATATAAAATAATGGGTATTTATTGGATGAGTCAAACCATTTTGATAATTAGCAGAGTACATTTGACGTACACACTTAAATTTTTTCACCGAGATTCCAACAGCCGAGTTGTTCTGCAATTTATTTTGCTGAGATTCAGTAAAACAATTGCCGAGACTCAGCTAACAAATAACATTTTACTGAGATATCAGCTAACAAACTGATATTTTGCAGAGATACCAGCAAAAGTTACTGCCGAAGTAATCGGCTGTTGGAGATTTTACCGATCTAGATTAAGTGTGTATATAGGTGAAAAAAGGGGAAAAACTCAATTTTAGAGGTTAGTTTTCCTAATTGCCCGATATCTCGCTTAATGTGAGTCATAGAGTTTCGATGGGTGGCAATGTTGCCAGTCCGGCAATAGCAAAGTGAAGAGGTGCGACGCGAACACTGGCGCGGTAACCATAGTACGGTGATAGAGGAAATGCTCCACCAAACCCGAGCGTCTGTTCACCATGGAGGTGCGGCTCAAAACGGCGTCTGTTCTCCATGTTAGGAGCGGCTGATCACCGTCCTAGTTCCAGCGTGGGACTCTAAACAGAGCTGTGCACGATGGTCCTCCGGCGAGACAGGGGGTTGGGGCAGGCCCAACAAGCCGCCCTGAAAAAAAAAACAAAATTGCAAATACTGAAGAAAGAAATATGGATCGGAACAATCGGCACAGACCTACGCGACGAAATAAGGACTACGATTGGAAACTCGGAACATGGAACTGCAAATCGCTCGGCTTCCCGGGTTGCGATAGGTTAATCTATGACGAACTTCAACCACGCAACTTCGAAGTCGTAGCACTGCAGGAACTTTGCTGGACGGGACTAAAGGTATGGAAAAGCGGTCATCGAGCGGCTACATTCTACCAGAGCTGTGGCACCACCAACGAGCTGGGAACCGGCTTTGTAGTGATGGGTAAGATGCGCCAACGCGTGATTGGTTGGCAGCCGATCAACGCGAGGATGTGCAAGTTGAGGATTAAGGGCCGTTTCTTCAACTACAGCATCATTAACGTACACTGCCCACACGAAGGGAGACCCGACGACGAGAAAGAAGCGTTCTATGCGCAGCTGGAGCAGGTGTACGATGACTGTTCGCAACGGGACGTTAAAATCGTCATCGGCGACATGAACGCTCAGGTAGGACGGGAGGCAATGTATAAAGGTGGTGTATAGGATGCTTTGTTGATTGTTCATTAACTCTTGATTGCTTGTAATACTTATGAATATTCTAGGTGGACAAAAAGGCGAACTAAGAGGTGGACGCCTAAGCTTTTTCACATTTATGTATATTGCTGTGAAGCAACTGTAAAGTCTAGAGGGAATTTATATCTGTAACTGTAACCAGCTCGTTTTTGTTTGCTAACCTGGTTAAAATGTTTATATTTAATTATCTTAAAGATAAATCGTCCAGCTCAAACCTTTGTAGGGGTAAGAGGTGGGACCATCATCATCATAACATAGACCGGCAATCGGGCCAAACAGCCTGCATGCCGTATCGAACGACAACGGCCAACGATGCGTGAACTTTGCAGCCTCTCGGGGTATGGTAGTTCGAAGTACCTTTTTCCCCCGCAAGGATATCCACAAAGCCACCTGGAGATCACCTGACCAACACACAGAAAACCAAATCACATTCTAATCGACGGGAAATTCTTCTCCGACATTATCAACGTCCGCACGTACCGCAGTGCGAACATAGATTCGGACCACTACCTAGTTGCAGTATGCATGCGCTCAAAACTCTCGACGGTGCATAACACACGTCGAAGTCGAACGCCGCGACCCAACATTGAGCAACTACGGGACGCCGGAGTTGCCCAGGACTACGCGCAGCAGCTGGAAGTTGCACTACCCACGGAAGAGCAGCTTGGCGCAGCTTCTCTTGAAGATGACTGGAGGGACATCCGTTCAGCCATAGGTAGTACTGCTGCAGCGGCACTAGGTGCTGCGATCTCGGACCGAAGAAATGACTGGTTTGACGGCGAATGCAAACTGTTAGTAGAGGAGAAGAATGCAGCACGGGCGAGAATGCTGCAACACCGCACGAGATTGAATGTGGAGCGATACAGACAAGCGCGAAACAGACAAAACTCGGTTTTCCGAAGGAAGAAGCGTCAGCAGAAAGACCGTGATCGCGAGGCGATGGAAAATCTGTACCGCGTAAACGACACACGGAAGTTCTACGAGAAGCTAAATAGTTCGCGCAAAGGCTACGTGCCGCAAGCCGATATGTGCAAGGACTTGGACGGTAACCTTCTCACGAACGAGTGTAAGGTGATTGAGAGGTGGAAGCAGTACTATGACGAGCACCTCAACGGTGAAGCAGCAGAAAACGAATGTGGCACGGCAACAGACCTTGGAGCACGTGCAGAAGACGACAGGCTACCGGCCCCTGATCTTCAAGAATTTCGGTCGGCTGAAGAACAACAAAGCAACTCGTGTAGATCAACTACCAAGTGAGCTATTAAAATACGGTGGTGAAGCACTGGCTAGAGCGCTGCACTGGGTAATTGCCAAGATTTGGGAGGAGGAGATACTACCGGAGGAGTGGATGGAAGGTGTCGTATGCCCAATCTACAAAAAGGGCGACAAGTTGGATTTCTGCAACTACCGCGCGATCACACTGCTGAGCGCCGCCTACAAGGTACTCTCCCAAATTCTATGCCGCCGTCTGTCACCATATGCAAGAGAGTTCGTGGGGCAATACCAGGCGGGATTTATGGGTGCCCGCGCTACCACGGACCAAATTTTCGCGATTTGGCAGATTCTACAGAAATGCCGCGAATACAACGTGCCCACACATCATTTGTTCATCGATTTCAAATCCGCATACGACACAATCGATCGAGATCAGCTATGGCAGATTATGCACGAGTACGGATTTCCGGATAAATTGACACGATTGGTCAAGGCGACGATGGATCGAGTGATGTGCGTTGTTCGAGTATCGGGAACACTCTCGAGTCCCTTTGAATCTCGAAGGGGGTTACGGCAGGGTGATGGAGTTTCGTGTCTGCTGTTCAACATCGCGTTAGAAGATGTGATCAGAAGAGCTGGGATAGACACGAGTGGCACGATATTCAGGAAGTCCATCCAGCTCCTTGGTTTCGCCGATGACATTGACATTATGGCACGGAACTTTGAGATGATGGCGGAAACGTACATCAGACTGAAGGCTGAAGCTAGACGGATTGGACTTGCCATCAACGCATCAAAGACAAAATATATGAAAGCAAGAGGTTCTAGGAAAGACAATGTTAGCCTCCCACCCCGAGTTCAGATTGACGGTGACGAAATCGAGGTGGTCGATGAGTTCGTGTATTTGGGCTCACTGGTGACCGCCGAAAATGATACCAGCAGAGAAATTCAAAGACGCATTATGGCAGGGAATCGTGCCTACTTTGGACTCCGGAGGACGCTCCGGTCGAATAAAATTCGCCGCCGCACGAAGTTGACTGTCTACAAGACGCTGATTAGACCGGTGGTCCTTTACGGCCACGAGACCTGGACTATGCTCGTGGAGGATCAACGCGCCCTTGGTGTTTTCGAACGGAAGGTGTTGCGTACCATCTACGGTGGAGTGTAGATGGAGGAGGCGAATGAACTACGAATTGCACCAGCTGCTGGGAGAACCATCCATCGTCCACATCGCAAAAATTGGGCGACTACGGTGGGCTGGGCACGTCGTAAGAATGCCGCACGACGACCCAGTGAAAATGGTTCTAGAAAGCGACCCAACAGGAACACGAATGGCTTCGCTGCCCCACTGTGCACCGCAGGATATTTCGGTAGTTTTAGCCACACTGAAACAAGTCAACCAGTTCAGCTGGATTAAATTTATTTGAATCTTCACATTTTGATCTGATCATTTTAAATATGCACTTTACATTTCCTTCATCTTGTAGTAGAGTTCTTGTGTTTTTTTCTTCTTCTAATTTTAGGTAGTTATCATTATTAATGCAATATATATTACTCTATATACTCATCAGCGACCAAGTGAATGAAACTGTTGTTGGTATATTGCAATTTAATGCTCATTGTTTTGCGTTTTTTTTTTTCATCTCTTCATTTTGAATTTATAGTAAATGTAGGTTTTCATCTCTCACTTAACGTAAACTAGTAAATCTATGCGTGTGTGATTTTTTGTTTTTGTTGGTTTTCTGTTTTCATCTCATGCCTAAGCTAAGGTTCGCTATCAATTTGTAAATAAATCCTCTTATCCACAAGTTTGTGAATTTGCACTTCCACTTTCCTTCTTTCTGGGTACGATCTTTTTAGTTCAATCAATCGATTAATTTTATACCTCACTTTGATTCGTTTTCATTTTTTTTTAGATTAATAGTTTTATCATTTATGTGAGTTGTTATCATCTTCAACAAGGACGATACATATGTATAAATAGATGCAGCAGGCAATTTCATTGTGTTTAATTTGCAAGTTTCATTTGGAAGGAAGGGCAATTTCTCAATTTATAGTGATAATGATAAATGTGGAAAAAAGACTATCTGTAAAACTAGATGCCTACGTTTTGTGATAGGACGGGTGTATTTGTAGGACTTGACCAGTCCGAGATGTCAGTGTTGAAAGCATGTTGGTGTGTGTTTGTGTGTGTGTTGGTGTGGTTTGTCAAATTATAACGATAACAAACAACCATCTATCAATGACTGAAAATAGTTGCTCAAGTTGTGATTAAAGACAAACAAGGAAAATGTTAACTAATAATAGCTACGGTAGTGAATTGAATTAATAAATAGTCACACAAAAACGGAAGGTATAACATTAAAAACAAAAGAAAACATTGCTTAAAATACTGTTTTTATAGTAGTGACATCTACGTTACTGTTGTGAACTACCCAACTGGTAATCAGAAATGAGAGAAAATGCTAAAACCTACGTTTGTTTCTTTTAAATCTGTTTATATTACTATTTAATAATCTATAATATTTTGTTTCCAATGCGTTGATTTGATATATTGTTGCTTGAATGTACTTTCATTTCACTGTGAGTTCTTTTGTGTTTTAGTTGCAGTTTGCACTTTTCCATTGATTTCGCTTTACAGCTTAGCGGATAAATATGCACATTTATTATTAGTTTGCTTTATTAGCCATCTATTACTGCCAATTGCCTTTCTGTATGTTTTCCCGCTTCTAATTTGCTTCCAATTTTGGGTTTGAACGAATCGAATTTTCAGGTAAGGTTTTCATAGTTTTTTTTGTATTTCCTCTCGAATATAAATATGAAGTAATTATTTTCACACATCAATAATATCAAAATATTGACCAATGTCCCCCCATTGGAAAGAGAAGGACACCTCTCTAATATTAAACTTTACAAGGACGACATTAATAAATGTTAGCAAAAATAAATAATCTTCTCTTTTCTTCACAATCCTACATTCCGTATTTTTTTTACAACTCCCAACGACTCGGCCACTTGCAGCGGCGACGAGGAGTTCGTGCTGCGTGTTGGTCTAACTTGAACTTTCTAAACTTCGTCGGTACAGTTTCCGCTTGTATTGAAGCAAAGCAAATATTAAAAAAAAATACAGTAGCAACCACCTGTAAGGTAAAAGCAAGTGCCGCCATCTATGTCTCGTGCATTCACACATGATATCAAGATGGCAGTATCAACTTTAGATCATAAACAGAGGCTGATACGGTATTCTCTGCAGGTAGATAGGCACCATTAAAACTAAGAGCCGACATAATGATCACTGAGACAGACGTCCTTAAAACATCTACTAAAACTTAGTAGATAGAACTGCTTGTAACTTAATGCCGATATCGAATCGATAAAATGTGTGTGTAATCTGAATTTGCACCTTATCAACCTGATTTTATCCATGCAAAAAGTTACACGATAAGAATGCGACGAAAACAATTTTACTCACGATAAATACACAATTAAAAGTTACGAAACCCTTGCGTAATAACTTAGTTGCAAAGTTAAAACAAAGTTTCTGTTAAACTGGATGCGCAGTGGCAATATCGTTTTCTAGACTTTGTTCCTCACGATTGGGGTCAATTTTCTTTTTTGGCCACATAAAATTGAAACATTTTCAACATTCTTATCACTTACCTGCGAATCCTACACATAAACATCGATAGCTAACTCGGACTGTAGGCTTGCTTTGCCTATATCTATGCACACGAAAAGCACGAAGCACACTTAGCGCTTTAGTTCCGACGTTCTTCGTTCATGAACTCATCGACGATCGCATTGATCGAGGGTTTGGCATCCGGTTTCCCATCGACTACCTCGGTCACCGTGACGGTTCGGGTTTCTTTGACTACTTCCGGTACGCCGGATTGCTGCAGCATCTGCAATAGCTCATCCTCAGGGAAGTCGGCATCGGTCGACGTCAGCGTGATGGTATTGGTTGTGGTCTTGGTCGTTGTCGTCGTTTTCGTAGAGTGATTCGGTGAACCCGACTCTTGGTCGGCGTCGTCGTCTTCGTCGTCGCTGGCTGAGGTTACCATTGTGGTTACCACGGTGTTGCATTGCTCACTCGCTCCGGCGGCGGTTGCTGCCAACTGCATTTGCTCCAGCAATTGCCGCTGCAGGTCCTCCGGGAGCTGATCCGTGGTTGCGTTGATGGTGGTGGTCGTTGTGATCACAGTTGTGCGTACGGTACTGTGGAAAAGAAGAACACGATGCATTGTAATAGTTTGAATGGTACGGGTCTTTTAAAACCGGACTGTAGATTTTATGGAGGCTTCTTGGAAATCTTGAATCTGTCCAAAGTTTGCCGTAGCCCATCGCAGTTTGGGACTCAGTGCTGCATTATTTCATCAATATTACGTGACAACTGACGTGCTACATTTCTCGATTCTCACTGACGAAACCCCAATTGAAATACTGACTGACAAAATATGATGCGTCATAATGCATCGAACAAAGTACACAACTATTGATCGATTTAATTAAAAGCGAATTTCGTCATACATTCTCATGACGGTTTTCCACCTACCCATAAATTTGAAAGCTGCTCGCTGTCGCCGGTAACTGCAATTGGGTTCTTTAAGGATATTGAGGTAAATGCATATTCGTAATCTGCATTAAAACTGGAACCCAAACCCAAAATTTCATCAATTTTGGTACACTGGAACTATTTTAAATAAGAACGATAACATTTGCAAAAATCACCTTATTAGCGCCCCTCGGTGTCACTTTGTATGGTAGCGAGCTGTCAGTTTGTTAGTTTAGTGTCAAACAGTGAAGTTATTATTCTGCTGTAAATCTTGATGTCGGTGCTATCTTCACCATCTGACGTGACTTCAGCTGAATCCAACCACCAAGGCAACAACATTGCAGCTGTTCAGTACAAAACGACTAGAATAGCTAGGTAGAAGGTTCGATGTTTTGTGTAGAGTTTCTCTTGATGTCTTTTGTTATATGTCCTTATCACTTGTAATCATGTGTGTTAGTGTAGAGAAGAGAGCATTTTTACAGTCTGACCCGACCACAGACTCTCTAGGGCAAGCTAGGTAAGGAGGGTGAACAAACTGCCAACTAGGCTTTTGACCACCGCACGATACGGTCGTTTCTGTGTAGTCCACGCGTTTAATTTATAGTTCGTCCGAGTGATCCGAATTCCCCCGTTTTCTGTGGCCATATTCCACGCCGCGTGTGCAGCTTATCGAAGAGCGAATATATAAAAGTGGTCCTTCGAGCCGGATGTTACCTTCCGGTGATGTTCTGGACTGGACAATTGGACAATTTCCCTGACGGTGACCACTGAAAACGTGGGGTTCGGACGTGTGCATTGTGTGATTGTGAAATGAACGCTGGACATTGTGCGCCTATTGTGTGATTGTACTATTCTGTACGATTGATTTGCATGAACAAAAGAACGATTTGATACGAATCGAACAAAATCGAAAACGCAAGATCGAAAAGTGGCCTACGGGCAAATTAATTGTTCACTCATCATACAGAGAGTGGGATATCGTGCTGTGAAGGTCTAAGGCCTGCGGTGTTGTGTGCCATTGATGAGTTCCAGCTGGATCGCCTCGTGGTTTGATCGCTGATGCCCTTCATGCTTTTCAGGTCGGTCCTAGGTGGAATCGGTAAGGTTAGTGTCGTATCCGAGGTCGTATCCCACGTTGAAACGCACGTCCTGCTTTCATGAAATAAGCACACAGAATGAATCCAATTCGCATCTCAGTTATGTGACCGAACATTCCGGAAATGCTGCCAAAACGCATAGGCTTTGCGTTAATTACATGCCTGGTTGCCAAATATGATACAGTGAGCGTTTGGGTTGTGCTTACATTTAACCGTGTTGTTATTTTTTATTTAAATATTCAATTCTGTATAATAAATATGTACCTGGTTTTATCTACAATATATTTTAGAGTTCAACTACGATTTCTGTATCACTACAGTTAGAAATCAGGTAAGATCGTGCAAGTGGGTGCGTTGTTTCCGGGAGTAACTATTAGCCAACAATGGCGGCCGAGAGAAGGATTCTCGTTACTTCTTACTCTCGCATGGTGGATAGTATTGAGTCCCGTGCTGAGAAGTTGCTAATTTTGTGCGTTCTTTTGATCCCGAGAAGCAAGAAAAATCTCTTCTCGAAGACAAGCTTCAGTCAGTTGAAGAAATGCGTTCCCACCTTCATGAGACAGAGGTCAAGCTTTATGGGATAATCAAGGAAGATGAGGTTGAATCGTGGCAAATGACGAGTGAAAAGTTGGAGGACATGTTTGATGAAACGCGTCGTCTCATTCGGGACAAGCTTCGAGAAATTGATCCTCCGAAGCCCGTTTCAGCACCAGTTGTGGCTTCTACTTCTCAACCATCGCATCCCAAACTGCCAGACATTCCTCTTCCTCGATTCAACGGTCAACTAGAAGATTGGATTAGCTTCAAAAATCAGTTTTGTGCCCTTGTTAAGCGTCGTGAAGGTCTTTCGGAAAGCGAGAAGCTGTTCTACCTCAAGGCTGCCATCCAAGATGGTGCCACTCGCCATGTTCAACCGACCGAAGATTCCTTTTCGTCCCTTTGGAAAGCCCTTTGTTCGGAGTTCGAGAATAAAAGGATCCTTGTCGACAAGCACATTACCCAATTGTTCCACTTGAAGCCCATTGTTCGCGAGTCTGGTTCTGCGTTGCGATGCTTGCTAAATGATGTCACTCGGCATATTCGAGCGTTAGCCAATTTCGAATTGAAGCTTGAACCATTATCGGAACAATTTTTAATCCACTTGACCTGTACTCGCCTAGATGCTCGCACTCGTAAGGACTTTGAGCTTCAATTGATCGACAATGCGCTACCGTCTTGGGAGAAATTGCTGGATTTTCTTCAGTCTCGATGCCGATGTCTGGAGAGCATTGAACAGGATGGAAAAGAACCAGGGTCCAGGCCAGAACGATCTGGATCACACGTCGTGAAAATCTATTCCGATAAATCAAACCCTCCAAAATCCAACTATGGAAATGTGACCTGCTTTGTTTGCAAGGGCTCACACTTTCTAAGTAGATGCGAGCAGTTTTTGAATCTCGCACCAAACGATCGTTTTGCAAAAATCAAGGGTTTGGGACTCTGCTTGAATTGTTTCAGTAATAAATACCACGTGCATGAATGCAAGGGTAGTTCATGTCGAAAATGTGGCCGTCGGCACCACACACTGCTTCACGAATCTGATTCTTCGTCGTCCACCACAAATGAGAATCGTCAACATTATGGACCAAGCTCGGGAAGTCGATCAACATCTTTTCCGTCTACTTCGTCGATCAATTCGTTAGTTGGGACTGTCGCTTTGTCGAACCCCCGAGCAAGTCAATACGTTCTCTACACTGCAGTAGGGTTAGTCGAGGACGCCCATGGAAACTCGATCAACTGCAGAATTTTACTCGATTGTGGGTCAATGCACAATCTGATCACCACAAATATTGTGAATGGGTTGAAGCTACCGAGATCAAATGCAAACGTCAGCATTGTAGGTGTTTCTGGGACACCACAAATAATCAAGAGCAAGGTCAGAGCAACGATCCGCTCTACCTTCATGTCCGATGCCTAATTCAACCTAGAGTTCCTGGTCATGAAAATGGTTACAACCGATTTATCGATACGATCATTTCAGGTAGATCCTGAGCGAATCCCAGCAGATGTAGTGCTGGCTGATCCTTCGTTCAATCGATCGCGACGAATCGATATGCTGTTGGGAATCCAAGTGTTCAACGAGCTATTCACTGGTCAAACATTTTCATTGACAGATGATCACACGTTCTGGTGTAAGGAGACCATTTTTGGATGGGTAGTTGGTGGTGCAGTAACCGAGCAGGAAGCAGAGCAGTCTTCCGTGAACCATTGTGGAGTTGTGACAAACGAAGCGTTGAGTGAGCAGATCAGCAAGTTCTGGGAAACTGAGGCAATTCCCGAACCACGTAAGATGACCGAAGAAGAGCTAGCTGCCGAACAAAGCTTCAAGGACACTTGCCGGAGACTTCCAGACGGACGGTACGAAGTTGGACTTCCGGTAAAGGAGAGCATCCGAGAGCTAGGCAACAGTGAGAAGATTCACAACCCGAACGTTTACGAGCAGTATCGAGCATTCATGGAAGACTACTATGGGCAAGGCCACATGATCAAGATCAATCAGGCAGTTGATAGCGCTTACTTCATGCCTCACCACGCGGTGTTCAATCCGGCGAGCACAACAACCAAAACACGAGTTGTGTTCGATGCGTCGGCCATCACAACAACAGGAACCTCCTTGAACGATCACCTCTACGTCGGTCCCGTGGTCCAAAGAAAGCTAGCTGACACTGTGCTGAGGTTCCGAATACCGAAGATCGCAACTGCTGACATTACGCAGACGTTCAGGCAGATTCTCATCAGGTTACTTGATCCATGTACCAGCTAATTTTCTGGCGTTCACATCCAGACGCTTTCTTAGAGGTGTACCAGTTGGCAACGGTAACCTATGGCACTGCTTGTGCACCCTTTCTGGCGACGCGAGTATTGGAGCAATTGTGCAAAGACGAGAATGAGCATTTCCCCTTAGCGTCGAAGGCGAGAACCGAAGATTTTTATATGGACGATCTTTGAAGTGGAGCTGATACTGTCGAAGAAGCATTAGCAATGCAAACAGAATTCATCGGAATGATGACCGCTGGTGGATTCGTGTTGCATAAATGGGCCTCTAACCATCCGGCGCTTCTGCAGTCTGTGCCAAATTCCAACACGGCATTCTTCGAGGACGAGAAGACAACTAGAACGTTAAACCTTGCGAAGAAAACCAGTGGCAATCATTGCAGATGAGACGAGTGATTGTGGCCACCACCAGCAGTTGGCGATTGTCATAGGAAACATTCGTGGGTGTGAGACAGGTGTTGAAAACAGACGCGACGATCATCTTCAATACTATTGCTGAGGTTCTGACAGCGATGCATATTTCTTGGGGGCACGTGATGGCTGGCAGCACTCCTGGAGTACAAGCCAAGTGCAAGGACAAAACCAACAATACACTTTTATGAAGAGCTTTGAGTGTGTTGGTATATTTTCTTTTAATTCCGTTGTAATTGCTTATCTTTTGACAGATACGCGTATCTAGGCGTGTAATATAAAGGTGACACAGTAGGAAAAAGTGTTAGTTTGTTTACTAAAATGAACTATGCCCATTTTGTTATGGCAATTTTTGCCATAAAAAATGCTCCTCATGTTTATTAGCGAAATTCACATCAAAGAATGATTAATTGCGTAGGAAATCAGTTTGGCACGGCATTTGTGACCAGCATACACCTTCCGGTCGTATTAAACAGGTCAAAAACAGTTCTAATCCGCCCATAAATTTATTTGTTTTTATTTTATGTATGGAAAAATAGTGAACTTTCCGTAAGTAAACATTAACGGCAAAGAAAACTCAACACCACTGATCAAGATTGGATTGATCAAGAGCAGTGATAGAGATTAAGCGATCATGATCCGATTTCTGTCCAGATCGTGATCTGTACAAACTACGACCAACGATTAGTCCTCCACCTTGAAAATACGTTATTGCATAGGCAACTCACATATAACAAATACATTGTTAGACTGAGTCAAGCTCAGAGAAGTGGGTTACTGTTTTCGCTCATTATATCGCAACATGTGCTTATTTCACGAGACGAGTCTCTCTGTGAGTCGCATTATTTTGGCAGTTTGAGGTTACAGAGCAATAGCGAATCGGTTTATTCCCAAGCTGGAAACAGTTTCAACCCAGTGCAAACCCGAACTTTTGGTCCGTGCGAAAGTTGACCCGTGCCAGGTTATAAAAACAAACGATCAAACTGACGTTTGCTAGAAAACATGCAGACCCTAACTTGATACCCAATCCAGGTTGGAATTGGATAAGCAGTGCTGATTATTAAATTCACGAATTGACAATCGGAAAGCTATGAAAAACAGCGCAGGGCCATTATGCTTCAGGAGTGCGTTTTTCACTCCACCGAAAGGACCAATGCCGTCAACGCGAATACATGCGTCTTTCCTAATTCACAGATTGAAAAAAGTTAAAAAAAAAAAATTATGATCATTATGGAAATGATCATGATCTAATCACGGTTGTTCATCAGTTGTACATAATCCGAACGACTTCTTGTACTCAGCTATAGGCATTGAGATCTATAGTTTGTAGCGTGCACTCACAACAAGCCTTGTGTAGTATAAGTAATGTGCCGTGAGTGCACACAGTAATGATGTTGTTATCGTTTCGCTCTCTTGAGATCTTGGTTAGGATTGGGCGATCCTGGATCGATCTTTGGAAGATCGATCTTTTTCACCCAGATTTCCGATTTTTTGGATCGATTCTTAGTTCTTGAAAGATCGAAAAAATCGATCTATTCTTTCGATCATTTCGATTAAAAAAAAAAATTCCACAGACACCACAGAATGCGTTGTAAATTTAACTAACATAACGTCAACATCAGCATCGCTCCCTACAATGACGTCACTATTTGCGTTTCCGATATTTATGAATACGGCAACATTTAATTGAATATTGTAAAAGAAAGTATTTCTTGGGGTACCAACGTAAACAAGCGTATTAATATCAAAATTAAAAGATCGATCTAATTACCAAAGATCGATTCTTTGGTACCGATTTCCGATTCTAGAGCCAAATATGTAACAACCCAACAAACAATTTGTGCTGATTAAGGGCTGAATAAGCTATTTTTTTAGCTGAACAAGCATATTTTTGCTCTTATTCCGCTTCCAATGTTTGTTGGGAAGTACGCTTTTCCATTGATTTATTTATATTTTTGCACAGAATTCCTAATCATACAATTTTCCACATTTAAGTATATTGCATGAACTTTCGTTTTTTTTTACAATGTACAAAGGGATGCTGCATAGAATGGTTACAGAGAAAGATGATGAAAATTGTTGTTTGAAAGGTCATTGAATTACTTCGGTAATTTGACGTACTTCCGGTCACGATGACCGTTGAATTCACACCTATCTGAGGGTTCTGGAACTTCTACTCGTTCACTTTGAATTGAACCGTGGAAGAGGCGGAAGTGCGAGTGGATAGTACTATTAAGCACAATCCGCACTTAGTATTTCTTAATCAAGCGCAGTATGTACCGCAGTACGGTATGTTATTATAACTGATGGCTTCCAAATTTATTTACCTTTCCGTATGTACCGTAAGATTTGATAAAGAGAAACCAATCGTTGAGATATTGTCAAAAGTCTAACACTGCTTCTTGACGCCAAACTCGGCCTACGGATTCTAAACTCGGCCTAACGCATTGAAACGCCAATGAATTCACTTCGGCCTATCGGATGAAAATAAAAATTGATTCGGTCGGATGTAAGCGCTTCTTTTGTTTTTGGGAATAATGGGTGCCAACCTTCATATCATGTTCTTATGACTTCGTAGCTTATTAACTAAAGTATCGTACCAAACGCACAATTGACTTGTTAACTCTGAAATCATGGATTTATTTGATGTTTTCTGCTCGATAGGCCCAAACTCGGCGATTAGGCCGAAGTAGTTCTCTACCCTATTTTTTGTTTTAGTTGAATTTACTCCAGGTTGGACTGCCTGGGAAAACAGTTTCCGCACTCACGTGTAAGGATCGGTGGAAGAAATCTGAAAGGGAAAGTTCCTCCAGTGATGATACATGTGAGTGGGGTTGTTGTGTTTTGGTAGAACGACGGTTAGCATCAACTTCGCTTAGGACCGTTTGAAGCGGCCTCTGTTTGTGAGGATCTCAATCCCTCATGGGATTTCAGTCTGCTGAATTGCTCTAAAACTACATGTTGGTCTCTTCCATTCATAAACCCGCCCTGAGGTTAGGTTTTTTGCCGGGCAAATCAAACCTTGACGAGTGGTCCTCTTCGGAGATGGCGCTTAAGTCACTCGTTTTAGAGACAGGAAGCGTATTCGGTGGTCAAGATCGGTTTGTCAAAATCGATCTTTCTCTGAAGATCGCCCAATCCTAATCTTGGTAGGTCACTGTTCGAAATGCTCTCTGCGTATTAGTGTTAAGAGTCAGATTACATCGCTAGCTTATGATGATGCCAATAAATCTTATAGCAGGTGTGTGCGTATTCATTGATCGCTAGAAGCGATTTTTTGACATCACTGATCAAGAGCAATATACTGTTTATTCACTGCTATGCGCACTGTTTGAACCTTGTACTTGTCGACGCAGTGTGCATGCGAAAGAAGAATGCGATTCTTATTGGCCTTTCATGTCGGTTTGACGGTGCTATCATCACCATCTGACGTGACTTCAGCTGAATCCAACCACCAAGGCAACAACATTGCAGCAAATGTATAATTTCGACCATTTGACGAACCGATCATCATCGACATCGACGATGGGATTAAATTGCCAATTTCCATTGGCTGTCTGAAAGAAGTTTGCATTGAAGAAGATGATCCACCACCGGAGCAAAACAATAAATAAAATTAGCTAAATTGAACAGTAGGGAAACAGGAGTGGGTGGACAGCACCATCCACCATGCACTTTGGAGTACTCCCCATCCACAGATTAAATGCACCATAGAAAAAAAATTGCCCCTCCTTAACAAGTTTCCTGTGCACGCTAGTGAGTTCTAAGGAATTCTAAGTTGAACTGAGGGTAGTTTCAAACGTATTACCAAAACAAACCTCTGAACTTATTCCTAGGGAATTTTGAGGAAAAATCTAAGGTCATTTTTGGAAACCAGGAATGACTAAAATAAATACTTGCGAAATGTTCAAGTGAATTTTATAAAATCAGAACCGCAGGCTAGCAGATAAACTTACCCGTCTTCCGATTCGTCGACGAACGTGTTGGTTTCCATCCGGCGGCTGGTGGCGTCTTCGTGGGTGGGCGAGAGGCTTTCCGCTGGTGGTTCGCTAGGTTCCACACATGTCACCTGGTCGGTATTCTGCACTAGATAGTTCTCTGCAAGCACGTTCAAAGGGGGCAAATTAGTTTTCACTGTCCGATTGGTCACTGATGTCTGCAGTGTTTAATGCCATCCGGCAATCTCACAGTACATGTATGTCTTACTGGTTTGATGGATTTTTTTTTTTTATTTTTTTTATCGAGACATTCAGATTGTTAAGGGACTCGCTAATGATGAACGTTAGTGTATTCTACTTGAACGTTTTAAGGCAATCATTCCGCTTAAAGGCTCTATTGGATGGCATGAATATGAGGCTGGGGGTACATTCAAGCAAAGATCTTATTTATGGAACTCGTTTTTCGTTTGCTGAGGTTGGAATCTTGGAATGTTAGTACTAGCAGTTAGTTTTCCTAGCTCAGTTATTTGCTTGGCCTTAGCACATTACCATTGTTTATTATTTATTTGCTTTTGGTTAACGTTCTACAGATGATAATGAATGCACCACTGCAAATAGAATGGAAACTACCATGCAAAATAGAGTAACAGAAAACAAAGTTCAATTTTTTTTATCACAATACAAATGAAAATGGCTTGTTGAAAGCAAAGCAAAGCAAAAACGACTTGATTTTTTTTTCAGCACGTTGGCCAAAGCGACTTAAAACTACGGAAAGCAGATTGTAAAGCCTTAAATAAAATAAAAATTAAAACAAATGCAAACAAGACAAACACACAACTCAATGTTATACAAAATAAAGTAAAACGAGTATGAAAGTTAGTACTCGACGGAGGGAAACACGATACATTTGGAATTTTTTTTAGATACACACACACACACGTGTAAAGATTAGTATTTAATTGTGCGAGAGAAACAGTGCCACAATAGCGGAGCAATTACTTTGAAGAATCCATGGAGCAACTTTAGGATTTGAGCAAACGAGACAGCAAGACCCGAATACAGAAGGAATAGAAGGTTGAGATTAGTGAGTACAGTTCTACATACTATCATCAGTGTGGCCCTCGTGTGAAGAGTTATTCTGAATGACCGTCACCACGACTTGTTCGGAAGTAATCCCATCACCGTCAGTACCCAGCTCGACGACAGGTGGTGAAACATGAGTGTTATCCGCATTGATTGGCAATAGAATATCATCCTCGTTGCCCAAGATCAGATTGGCACCGGAAGGTTGGTCATCATCGTCCAGGAGCGTTTCGCAATTGATAGCTTCAATGTCAATTAGATCTTGCGAGTCATCCACATCGCCGGAAGAAGATACGATGGATTTCGGCTCCGATTGCGGATTGCCACCGTCGTCGACAACGGTATCGGCTTCAGGGTTCAGTTTCTGGCTTTCCTGACTGGCTTCGAATTGTGGCTGTTCAGCAGTTTGAATGACTACCACTGGTGGGCGCGGCGATGGCGCAGTTTCTGCAGAAACTGTGCTTTCTGGAGTAGCGGCGGTGTGGACTGCTATAGCGGCTGTGTCGGATTTTTGCTGGGCAGAGATGACTTTACCTTGAGGTGGATTGCAATTGCCAATATACATAATGGTGAGTTAAAACGATTGTGCTCGCGCTCGAATGGCTGAGTGGTTTGAGGGGGGAGGGAATGGGGTGAGAAGGTGACAGCGTACAGAATATTTCAAATTCGAAGCTTTGTAAAAGTGTCTAAGTCAGTTTACAATATGTGCTTGGTAGAACATACTTCTTATGGCTCTACCCCGTTTGGCATAATGCCGTTTGACACTATGCCATTACATTAGATTAAAATTAAACAACAAGCGATGAATCTCATTTTGATACACAATTTTGACTGAATCTATAGAGCAGTTACAAACCAACTGACGAATCGATTTTTTTTTTCCACTCCGAATTCGATGAAACTTTGCATGTTTGTTCACTAGGCGCAATAATCCAAGTTTGTGACAGAAATCTGCCAATTTGACTCACGCCTAATTTGCGAATTCGATATTTTTCAATAAATCTTAGCACGAAAGCGGCTCATCTAATCGAAATAACGTACAAAGTAGTAGAAAACTTGATTGCCTTAACAGGAAAAATACACACTGAAAAAAAAAACATTTTCGTCAAATTTTGAAGAAAAAATACTATTCAAAACTTCAATAACAAAATAAGAACATTTTGTAGATTTGTAGACTTACGTTTATTTGAAGGCTTATCAAAAATGCTGAGTCAACAAAACACTTTGATTGAATGTAAAAATGCTAACTTTTCTGAAATGGACTCAATTGATGAATTTAAGCAAAGGTAAAACAGACCATGCGACATGCGCAATTACAAAACTGATGATTTGATGGTAGCAAAACGTCATTATCATTTTCACATCATTGCCATCTGCTGGTCAACCGTAACTTAAATTCATCAATGGACACTGCAAAATTGACCAAAATCGTAGAACATCAACTATTAGTACTTATTTTAAACTTTTTCAGTGTTCACTCGTCTGTCGACAGCAGCAGGCCACTCTCGATGTGTGTCACGTGATCGTCTATTTACTCGGCAGCAACCATTGTGTGGTCCTCCTCATTGTTCTTCATCAGCAGTTCTTTCAGTCGATGCGTCGTCGACTTTGGAAAGCAACCGTTTTGTATTTGTATTTATATTTATTGTATAAATCCATCTGACATCGTGGTCTTAATGAATATAACTTAACTAAAAAAAAAACTTTAGCACGTTGTACAGAAAAAACAAAATCATTCTGGTCGATTCCGTAGGCGGTTTCGAAAGACGTTGGTAGAGATATTGAAGTCAAACAAGCTGTAATTGTCTTGGAGTCTTCGACTTATCGAATCGATGGGATTGTTGGATCCGTACTGTGTTCGTCTCGTTGGCTGGCGCAATAGCTGTCTAGATCGCAGCACTCGTTGAGGGGCGTAGATGTTGAGCTGACTCAGCAATGCAGGGCAGTCTATTTCGGAGCGTAAAATTTTGGCTCCTAAGATAGCTTGGCTGAACTTGCGTCTATCCACTAGCGGTTCAATACCAAGCAGCGCACAGCGGTGCTCGTAGGGTGGTAGTCGTAATGAGTCGGTCCATGGCAAGCCTCGTAGAGCACATCTCACAAATTTCCGCTGCACTGATTCGATTCGTGAAATCCACACAGCATCGTACGGAGACCAGACGGCAGAAGCAAATTCAAGAATTGATCTAACTAGCGAGCAATACAGAGATCGCAAACACAGAGGGTCATCAAATCCGTTCGCTATCTTGAGAATAAATTCAAGTTGACGATTTGCTTTATCAACTATTTCCGAATAGTGCATTTTGAATGTGAGTTGATAATCCAGTATCACACCCAAGTCTTTAACATGATCAACCCGATTCAGTACAGTACCATTGATAGTATAGTCATGTAGGATAGGACTTCTCGTTCTTCAAAAGGATATTATACAGCATTTGGACACACTGACTGCTAGATGATTCAGCGCACACCAACTGACAAACAAATCTAGCTGTTGTTGCAATTGACGGCAATCACTGGTGCTCCTAATAACCAGGTAGATTTTCAAATCGTCTGCGTAGAACATTAGGCAGCAATTCAGAAGAACGTGGGACACATCATTGAAGAACAACGCGAATAACAGCGGCCCTAAGTTGAATTATGTGTGAGTGCTGACCACTTTTGCGTCCATTTTTGCAATGGAAGAGCCCTGCCCCCCGTTGGCGATACTGCCATACAATAAAACCACTGGAAGCGGCTCCCGTTCTGATGGAAGAGGCTTATTGGATAGCGGAAGCTAAAGTGTTTATTGTGTTGTACCTTTTGACTATAATTTTAAGATGTATTGTATAGTAAACAAGAATCCTCGGCTCTGTAAAGTTAATTCGATTGAGCCTTAACAAATAAATTAATAATAAACTATTTTAATTTTTTTTTTGCAAAAATTTTTTTTTTTATTTTTAATGCAGAAAATATGTTTTATAGTTCAGAAAAACTTTCCTGTTAAACTACATAAAGTTATTGAAGTTTTTTTTATCAATTTTGACGATTTTTTTTTCAGTGTGTAATTGATTTCTGAAAAGACAGTAAAGTTTCCTACAATTTTGTATCAAATGTCATTTCGATTAGATAATCCGTTTTTGTGCTCTGATTTATTGAAAAATATCGTATACAAATATTTTTCGGACATCAACATCTTTTGACATTTCAGCAGAGCAAATCCACACTCTCAGAATTGTGAGATGATCAAGACCATTTTTTTTATATTCAGTATTTTACACTCACGGAAGAAAATAATCGTGGTTAAAAAAAATGCCGAGCACAGCCGGTTAGTGCGAGTTTTATCGAGCTAGGTTGAGTGTGTGCCTCCAGGATTTCTAGCGCTAAAAAAGCTCTGCCGAAAAACTGCCGAAACCCTTGAAATATCTGTAGCTCCGGAAACCATCGGAACTCTAGGAGCTTTTTGAGCTCCCGGGCAACTTCCGAATCGACGGGAATTTGCAGAACTTCTGGATCTCCACCCCATACCACTCTTGAAAATTTAAATACAAAAGAACAAACAGAGCGATAGAAATCCAGGATCATAAAAAAAACAGCAGGAACTCTTAGAACTTCTAAGAACTACAAGAAATTCCGGTACTCTGACAGTCTTCAAAATATTCAGTAAATGTCAGAAGATCGACAACTTCTGAAATTCCGACAATCCTTAGAACTTCTGCGATCTTCGAGATATACTAAGACCTACCAGAAATTTCAAAACTTTTGGAACTTGTGGAAATTCAGTTCACTCGTCGTTGAAAACATTCCACCGAACTCCCGGAACATCAAGAACCACAGTAGCTCTCAGAGGTCTAGTAGAATTTGGACTTCCAGCAACTCTGAGAACTCTGAAAACTTCAGGAAATCCTGATATTCAGAAAACTTCCACGAATTTCAGCAAATCCGAGACTCCAAAAATCTTCAAAATATCGAGTAAGTGTCAGAAGATCAACAACTTCTGAAATCCCGACAATCCTTAGAACTCCTGTGATCTTCGAGATATACTAAGACCTACCAGAAATTTCAAAACTTTTGGAACTTGTGGAAATTCAGTTGATTCGTCGTTGAAAACATTCCACCGAACTCCCGGAGCATCAAGAACCACAGTAGCTCTCAGAGGTCTAGTAGAATTTGGACTTCCAGCAACTCTGAGAACTCTGAAAAACTTCAGGAAATCCTGATACTCAGAAAACTTCCACGAATTTCAGCAAATCCGAGATTCCAAAAATCTTCAAAATATCCAGTAAGTGTCAGAAGATCGACACTTCTGAAATTCCGACAATCCTTAGAACTCCTGGGATCTTCGAGATATACTAAGACCTACCAGAAATTTTAAAACTTTTGGAACTTGTGGAAATTCGGTTCACTCGTCGTTGAAAACATTCCACCGAACTCCCGGAACATCAAGAACTACAGTAGCTCTCAGAGATCTAGTAGAATTTGAACTTGCAGCAACTCTGAGAACTCTGAAAACTTCAGGAAATCCTGGTACTCGGAAAACTTCCACGAATTTCAGCAAATCCAAGACTCCAAAAATCTTCAAAATATCCAGCAAGTGTCAGAAGATCAACAACTTCTGAAATCCCGACAATCTTTAGAACTCCTGCGATATTCGAGATATACTAAGACCTACCAGAAATTTTAAAACGTTTGAAACTTGTGGAAATTCGGTTCACTCGTCGTTGAAAACATTCCACCGAACTCCCGGAACATCAAGAACCACAGTAGCTCTCAGAGGTTTAGTAGAATTTGAACTTCCAGCAACTCTGAGAACTCTGAAAACTTCAGGAAATCCTGGTACTCGGAAAACTTCCACGAATTTCAGCAAATCCAAGACTCCAAAAATCTTCAAAATATCCAGTAAGTGTCAGAAGATCGACAACTTCTGAAATTCAGACAATCCTTAGAACTCCTGCGATCTTCGAGATATACTAAGACCTACCAGAAATTTCAAAACTTTTGGAACTTGTGAAAATTCGGTTCACTCGTCGTTGAAAACATTCCACCGAACTCCCGGAACATCAAGAACTACAGTAGCTCTCAGAGATCTAGTAGAATTTGAACTTCCAGCAACTCTGTGAACCCTGAAAACTTCAGGAAATCCTGGTACTCAGAAAACTTTCACGAATTTCAGCAAATCCGAAACTTCAAAAATCTTCTGGATCTTCTGCAATTCTGAAAACTTCTGAGAAGTTCCAAAAATTCTGTTACCCTCAGATTTTTCCAAACTTCCAGAACTACAAGAACTGTAGAATTTCCTGTAGGACTGTCATCTTTTCACTCAATGTGTGCAGTGCGCTGATTTTCTAAAATCCACAAAGTTAAAACCAGGCTTGCTGAAACTCCTCAAACTCACTGGAGGTTTTAAAACACTCTTGTCCTGCGAGTTTAGCCAGCCCTCACCTCAAGTGAGTGGCGGCAGGAATATGGAAGAAGTAAACAAAAACCCTTAAGCTGGGTTTAGACTAAGCAAGTCAAATGATCAACTCAGTTGAATTCAATTGGCTTGAAAAGTTGAGCCTGGTTCAACTTTTTTTTTAAATTCAAGTGAGTTGATCAAGTCAGTTGAATGGCATGGTTTACACGTTCAATTCGCGTTCAAGTCAGTTGAATTCAACTGACTTGATCGATTGACTTGCACTGTCTTCGATTTACTTGCACTCAATTGAATTGAAAAAAGTTGAATTCAACTGAGTTCATCATTTGACTTGCCTAGTCTAAACCCACCTTAAGAGCGTGTGATAAAAAACATGAACATGAATGGCAGCAAACCTCACTCTCATTTAATCCCCTTTCGCTCACAAGCTCTGAAGCTCAGTGGAATGATTTGGCAGTAGGCATTCTACTGCGCAGAAAATTGCTACGCTCGGCTCATTTCAAACTCGCGAGTGAGGCTCCATCAAGCCTGGTTAAAACCAGTCACACACAAGTTTTGTTTAGTCTTCCTCCCTTCGTAAAGCTGAGTTTAGACAGGGCAAGTCAAATGATCAAGTCAGTTTAACTTGAACGCGAATTGAACGTGTAAACCATGCCATTCAACTGACTTGATCAACTCACTTTAATAGAAAAAAAATTGAACCACGCTTAACTTTTCAAGCCAATTGAATTCAACTGAGTTGATCATTTGACTTGCCTAGTCTAAACCCAGCTTAAGGGTAAAGCAGCGGAGAAGAGGAGAAAGACAAGCACCAAGAAATAACGTGAGCTGGTACTGCTATAAGTACCTAAGCCCACTTTACCTCTGACTGGCATCCAGTGGCTGTACATGAAATGCCTATCTTCGGAAGCTACACCACCAGCTGTCTCTGCCACTTCCACCACTATGCACCACTGGAGGTGCACGTGAGTGAGTGAGAAAGTGAAACTTTCGCACCCACTCAAAGAGCGCACGCATTGTGTGATTGTAAATGGGAAATCCGGCAGAACGCCGTGGCCGTAATTCTAGTACTACACTATGTTTGTTTTGATTCGCTATGAAAGTTTGACAGATAGATAAAATGAGAGGTTCGTCGATTTTCCTATGTTTCGAGGGGTGCATCGATTAGTTTGGGACCGAAAGTAGTACCAGAGCTGAGCCAAAAAGTTGAGCAGGTTTCTTCGAGACCTTCTGGCCTTAGAGTTACCTCTATGGTCCCGAAGAAACGTGCTCAACTTTTTGGTTCAGCTCTGGTACTCTCTTCGGTCCCAAGCTAATCGATGGGCCCCTCGAAACATAGGAAAACCCACGAACCCCTCATTTTATCTGTCAAACTTTCATAGCGAATCAAAACAAACATTATTGGTTCAAGCAGAACGAGGCGAACCAAGTGGCACTCGATTATGACGTCTGGGTTAGGAAAAATGTGTATTTGATGAACACAGTGGCAGGCTTCCCTTAGCTCAGTCGGTAAAGGCGCAGCTACAAAGCAAGACCATGCTGGAGGCGGCTGGATTCGATTCCCGGTCCGGTCTAGGAATTTTTCGGGTTGGAAAATTTCTCGACTTCCCTGGGCATAGAAGTATGATTGGACTTGCCACACAATCATATCAATGCAAAAATGGTACAGGCATCGAAAGCTCTCAACTAATAACTGTGGAAGTGCATCTAGAACACTAAGTTGAGAGCACGCAATAAGCTAATTTTTTTTTTTTCCTTTGGTTTGTTTTTTCCGTCGATCTTGTTTTCCGTGCTGAGCACCAATGCTACCGACGTGCCAGGAAGGCAGCTCCCACACCTGGACCCTACCTATCGACCCATCAACTCATGAACCGGGGACCAACGGCTTTACTTCCCATCCGAAGGAAGGCGTGATCAGAGATGTTATGCCTCAGAACATCCCGGCGGCGCCGACTGGGTTTGAACCCAGGCCTGCTGGGGTGAGAGATAATCACGCTTACTACTACACCACCGGCGCCGTTGCAATAAGCTAATATGCGATATGCAATAAGCTTTGAAATGCGAAGAAGAAGAAGAAAGTGGCAAAAATATAACTTTTTATTTGAACATTTTTAAAAGTTTTTGTTTATGGAAAATTGGAAAAGTATTTATTTCAGCAGATTCATAGAGTTATTTCCTATCGATTGGTGTATTTGGATTTAAATTTCATCTATAAATGATAAAGCTATCAGCGTTCAAAACCTTACACCTTTTCGTGACGATCACAATTTTAGAATTCAGTTGTTGTCAAGATTCTTGTGTTTAATTCCGCTGTCATCTGTCAATCTGGAATCAATATTTTAACAAAGCCTCAATTCGAATATTCATGTACACCGCTTAACATATTTTATAAGAAACTTCTGTCATATTTCCTGTTGAAAGCATTATGTCGACATAAAGAAACCCCTGCCACTTTGGAGTACCAAAGTTGCTGAGCAAGACTTCTACGTGTATGAGTGCAATGTGTATTAGTAAGGCTCCTAAACGAAACTACCCAAAACCGATTATGAATTATAGGAAAAAGAAACGAAAATCTTAAAACAAAATAACCAAAACCAAAATGAAACCAAATTCCAAAACGGAGGAACCAAACTTATTCAGAACAGGGCATAAAAAGCGAGAATATTTGTACAGAACAGAAAATAGAAAACCATTAGGGGGCATTTCATTACATCATCTTCTCCCACCTAAAGAGGAGTCCTCGTACAGTTCTCATATATTAGACTAATATGAACATGGCCAAGGAAATTATACAACCGAATACGGGGATGCTTTCTCAAAATCCTATTATACCGGAAATACCATTACGATCGAGATATAATGGGTGAGGGGTGGTATTAAATCAAGAGGAAATACAGAGAGAGAGAGATAGAGAGTGAGTGAATAGTAAATTTTGATGAAATTACCTGTTTCGTCGTCATCACTCAGTTCGCCGCCAGTTTCGTGCAGGGCCACGTCCGACCCACTAGAAGAGCCACCGGTTCGACTGGAATAACTCGCACCTCCGGTAGCGCTGGTAGCACCGGGCTGCGTAACCGTAATGGACGGCGTAGGACAGTTGGATCCTTCCGCTTGGTTGGGTGTCAAATCCCTCCTTCCACCACCGAGTCGATCCTCGTCGCTTTCCGAACTACTGCTACCTCCGACGATAAATTTCTGCGGGGAATCATCATCGTCATCCTGGTCTGGCGACTGATCGATAACACTCGATCGCCGATCGTCTTCCATTTCGTAGTCGTAGTGCTCCTCGGTGATTATCACCAGGTTGCTGTTGTCATCTTCGTCGGTAGCATTCTGTTCCTTATCCATTTTGGCGTAGTTCTCTGGCGACGTTTGCACGAAAATAAATTCATCTATATCACCGGAGTAATCAGCCGCCGCCTCCGAGATGTTGTTGTCCGAGGATATGATCACAATCTGCTCGGTTTTCTGCTCGTCGTCACCCGGTGTCGAGAAGGACTTTTCAAACATTCGTCCAGCATCCACCCGCAGTGTACCCGGCGATGGGTCCATTCTATCCAGACTATACCGCCGATCGTTGGAAACATCTTCCAAATTGACCGATGAGATCTCCTTGGTAACCACTTCCGTTGGTTCTTCCGCAGCAGAGGGCGTAACCTCCCACTCAATGTCTTCCACGTTCGGCCTGTGGGCCAACTGTTTGTTGATTTTGATATTGACCTTCGAGTGCTTCTTGATTGTCCTAACCTTGCCACTCTTGTCCGTTTCCAGATCCAGCTGTTCAAAGTCATCCGACTCGTTCCCTTCCTCGTCATCATCTTCCTCGTCACCCGTCTCGACCAGTGGCTTCTGCTTCTGCATCACCGGTTCCTGCTCGATGGCATCTTCAAAGTCCTCGTCATCGTCGCCGGTAGTGTCATGTTCCGCGATCGCAGCCTGAATAATCTCCTGTACATCCTCGACGATGACTGGTTGGGCGGAAATGGGCACAAACACGAACACACCAAGCCGCATTATCATCACGTGGAGGTGCACATGACACAGCATGAAAGCAACGGTGAGTTTATTGTTTTGTGGGTTATGTTTCAATTTAGGTAGTAATTTCAAGCATTTGTGACCGGGGATGATCGATGGTGCACGAGAGGAGTTCATTCGTGCAGTTCGTGGGGGTATTTGGGAGGGATTTTGTGCGCACGCGATTGGTGTGCAGAGACGACCGACGTTGCGTTGTAGAGTTGAGAGATCACGAAGATGGGACGGTTGAAAATGGGGTTTCGGAAGGTTTGATTCGTATTAGTAAAACAAGATGAATTGGAGGCACATGATAAAGGGGTAGGTGGTGGTGATTGTGGTGGTGGTAACGCGAACCAAGTTTTACGAAGTGCATCCGGATGTATTGGGTTGTTTGGCCAAGTAGCCAAACTGGGCAAGATACTATCCGACATGTTGTTTTCAAAACAGTACACAGTTTACAGATCGTGGACTTTATAAAATATTAGGAACTCTTCGACTTACCTACAAAAGGTTTTAATATTCTGAAAATCAATGACTAATGAATCAATGCAGATGCTTGTTCTCTTCTGGATACTCCCATGACTCTTAAGATCTAATAACTTACCTTCAGACACCTAATGGGCTAAATCTAGAAAAGTCAACTCCAGATGTCTCTTGTATTGAAGGCAGCGAAGCCTTATGAGTTAACTTCAAATATCTTATTCGTCAAGTCCAGAAGCCTTATGAATTGAGTTCAAAGGCCTTACGTTCTAAGTCTACAGACCATACAAGTCATCTGACAGTTATAAGTTTTTTTAGTCAGTTATACGCATTATTTTCTAGTAGACCCATATGTCATTTTCAGAGGACCCATAAGACATCAACAAAGAGTATATATTGAAATCATTAAGCTCTTAAGTTTAAGTTAAATGAATATGCGTTGAAGTGTCGGTCAACTGCAGAAGACTTATGGTACACGTCCAGCGATCTAATTCGGATGCCCTTGAAGTCCAATGGGTTCAAAATAACGACCCTATAGAGATCTTTTGTGTCAACTCAGGATGCACTATGAGTTCATTCTAGACATCTTTTCGATAAATTACAGTGATTAGCGTGAATTAATTTATCCCATAAAGCCTATTGACTTGACCTAAGGGGCGTCTAAAGCCACTGAAACGGAAATCCAGTTAACTCATAACCCCTCTGTCATTATCTCATAAGTCTTTTGAAGTCCGGAGACAGTTCAGCTTCCTGTCCTTAACTGTTAAGTCTAATAAGCTACTGAACTCAACAAGGCATTGCTCTTTCGGTGCTACTGAAAGCAACACCTAATCTTCTTCTTACTCTGACACCACTTTAAAATCCTTCAAAAAGTGTATCTTTGACTACTGAACACTGCATCGTAGACTGTTATAGAACGTCACAGGAATTGATTTAACTGTCTGCCAAGAGCTTCTCCCAAAAAACATTGCAAGTTTTATCGAGGTTTTAAAGCATTCTACAGCTTTAAATCATGGTTTACAGAACCCTAATCAAACGAAAATTGTTACATGGGCTGCGCTCTGAAAAGTTATCTTTGGAGTCGATGTATTCTACTTCTAATATTATCATAAGGCCTCTGGAGTTAACCCAAGATTTATTTTTCTTGACTTAAGGTTTGTAAAATTGGCTCGTCAAGCTAATAATTTCAACTCATACGTCCAACGGAATTGATTTGTTGAATGTTTTTCAAAATTAACCCCAACGGCTTAAGGAGTTATTTGCAGTTGGTTTCTAAACATAACCCATAAGATTCCTGGAGTCGGTACAAGAGGCATGTGGAAACGGTCCAGAGGCCCCTTGAATTATTCCAAAAGACAATGAAGGCGTCGTCAGATGGCCTCTTGCTTTAGAGCTCAAGCTTCATACGGTCTCCAGAGTTGATGAATAAGATCTTTGAAGTTGATGCAACAGACATCTGCATTCGACTTATAGGGCCTCTGGACTTCGCCCATTTGGTCTCTGAGGCTGAACCTACATATAGGATCTCTAGTTTTCACTCATATCTCTTTATCAGAGATACCACGTGTCTTCAACGAGACCAACGGGATGTCTTCATCGCTACTTTTGAAATTTGCGATTTTTTAGATTTATAAAACTGAGCCTTTACAGAAGTTCAGGGATCTTCATTGAAGTCAAAGGGCAATTCGTGGAAGTTACGATAACATCACCGGTCTAGGAATTTTTCGGGTTGGAAAAATTCTCGACTTCCCTGGGCATAGAGTATGATTGTACTTGCCACACAATTATACTAATTTCAAAAATGGTACAGGCATCGAAAGCTCTCAATTAATAACTGGGGAAGTGCATCTAGAACACTAAGTGGAGAGCACGCAATAAGCTAATGTGCGATAAGCAATAAGCTTGAAATGCGAGGAAGAAGAAGAAGATAACAATCATTTTATTTCAGATAACTTAGTAGAAGTTCGAGGAACTTCGTAACACTTCAGGGAACGTTGTAGAACTTCATAGACCTGGATTTGGAAACTTTCTAGAATTAGAACTATACAGAACTTCGAATATTTAAGGTCAACGAACTGCGTAGACGCTCTGGAAACTTTCTAAAAGTACGATGAATTTTACAGGAGCTCAGCTAGCTTTGTAAAAGCTCAGCGAACTTCAGGATACTTCATGGACGTGTTGATAATTTTGTCGAACTTAATAGAATTTTCTAGAATTTCAGAGAACTTTGTAGAACTTCATCAAGCTTTGAAGAAATTTAGTGAATTGTATAGACGTTTAACAAATTTTGTAGAAATTCGAGGAACTTCTTAAAACTTCCGGTATTTTGAAGATGTTCCGGGGGAGATAGTTGAAATTCAGGAAATGTTATATAAATTCGGGGAACTTCGTAGAGTTACAGATAACTTCGTAGAAGTTCAAGAAACTTTGTGAAAATTCGGGAAAACTTCGTAGAAGTGGAAGCTTTGTACAAATTTGAGGAATTTTGTTGAAGTTAAGGGAACTTTGCTCAGTTTCAGGAAACTTCATAAAATTACCAGGACCTTCTTTCAACTTCAAGGAACTTCGTTAAAGTTTAATGGAATTCCGTACTTTGTAGAACTTCAGGAAACTTCGCAGGAAATCAACGAAATTCTTTAAGGTGATACGATCCAACTTCCACAAATTTCGGACACTGTTGGGATTATAAGGACTAAATTGGCATCACCATATTTGCTGCGTCCCAATTATTGTATGTTTTCCAGCAGCATATAATGTCTCCTAGAAAATGCGAAGTGGCATCAGACCCCGGGCATCTGGATCGTATCACCTTAACATTGTAGAAGTGCAGCGATCTCATAGTTCATAGTTCAGCGAATTTTGTATAAATTTAGCGAATTACATAAGAAAAACTTCGTAAAACTTCATAAGACGTTTAAGGAACTTTGTAAAAGTTCAGGAAACTTCGTAGAAACTCGACAAACTTTGTAGAAGCTTGGTTTAGGTTCAGGAAATTTCGTAACCCTCAGGGAATTCCGTAGAAACTCAGCAGTCTTCTAAGAACAGCAGCGATCTTTGAATCAGTATAGGGAGCTTCGTAGCAGTTTATCAGAAGAAGTTTTGGGAACTTAGTTTCTCCAAGATGTTCAGGAAAATTCGCAAACAAAAATCAGGCTCTTTTTTTTTCCTTTGGTGTGTTTTTTCCGTCGATCTTGTTTTCCGTGCTGAGCACCAATGCTACCGACGTGTCAGGAAGGCAGCTCCCACACCTGGACCCTACCTATCGACCCATCAACTCATGAACCGGGGACCAACGGCTTTACTTCCCATCCGAAGGAAGGCGTGATCAGAGATGTTATGCCTCTGAACATCCCGGCGGCGCCGACTGGGATTGAACCCAGGCCTGCTGGGGTGAGAGGTAATCACGTTTACCACTACACCACCGGCGCCGTTAAATCAGGCTCTTCTCGGAGGTTTGGAGAAGTTCACTGCCCATAAGAGAGTAACTGTTTCAAATAAATTGGAAATCAAAAAAAAATGGGACAGTTATGCTTTTTATGGCCAGTTCATGGCCGTTTTATGGTCAAGATCTTGGTCAATTTTGGAGAGGTTGGAAAATAAATAATAATGTAACATGGAAGAACAGTACTGGTCTAGGAATTTTTCGGATTGGAAAATTTCTCGACTTCCCTGGGCATGAAAGTATGATTGGACTTGCCACACAATTATAATAATGCAAAAATGGTACAGGCATCGTACAGCATCAATTAATAACTGTGGAAGTGCATCTAGAACACTAAGTTGAGAGCACACAATAAGCTAATATGCGATATGCAATAAGCTTGAAATGCGAAGAAGAAGATGAAGAAGAAGGAAGAACAGTACTGTCATGGCAAATATAGAACTGGTTCCTAACTGATTTCTTAGATGCGCACGCCTCAGAGCGCCCTTAATTCAATTATAGGAATTTAGGTGAATTTAGGTACATCTCCACTGACACTGACATAAGAGTAATTTTTTCTGCATTCAGTTCTCCATAAAACTATCCGAGACGAGAAACTGTACTGAAGTTAATGTAACTGCCCTAAAAATCAGTAAACATTTGTGAAATTTTCTAGACTTCCTCGAAGTGCTAAGGATTCCTTTACATTCTCTGAACTTCCTACAAGTTCACTGGAAGTCTTTAGAACTTCTTTAAAGGTACACAATTTTTCTGAAATAAATGGAACTGCCTTGACGTACTTTCGAAAAAAAACTCCGATTTTCATGGTACTTCCCTTGAAATCTTTAAAATTACCAGAACTTATCTGGACTTTCCTAAAGTTCCCGCAATTTCCCTAACGATCATGTATCACCTTTGAAGGTTCTGCAATTTTTATGGAATTCTAGGAACGTCCTGAAGTCTTAACAATTTCCATGATTTTCGCTAAACTTCTTTAACATTTATGTAATTTCTCTGAAAATAATGGAACTGTCTGGAAGGTTTTCTGATCTTCCCTGAAGTTCTTTGAACTTCTCCAAAGTTTTCTGATCGTCCATGAAGTCTGTTGCACTTCTCAAAAATTATCTGAAATTCTCCAAAATTCTATGAACTTCTCGAAAATTATCTGAACTTCTCCAAAGTTTCCAACAAAATTCTGAATTTTTTGAACAACACTGAAGTTCTGTAAACGTCTTGAAAATTTAGGAACTTCGTTCCCTCAATTCTCGAAACAACCCTGAAACTTACGGAACATCTTTTAACATGTTTTTTTTTGCAATTTATGTTCTCAGAGTTTTTCAGAAGTTTCTTGACGTTCTTTGGAATTTTATAAAGTTCCCGCAGTTTTCCTAACATTTCTTAACTTTGAATTTCCTGAAATGTTTGTAGCTTCTTTAAATTAATACACAATAATAAATGTATGCCTAAGATTATCCTGGAACTGGTCTTATGTTATTGGGACTACCAAAAAGATCTCCGAACTTCACTTTAAATCCAGTAGACTTCTCTGAATTTATCAATATATTTTGAAAGTCCCCGTTGTTTGACTGAAGTTAATTCAATTGCCTTGATATTCCTTCAAGTTCCCGTAATTTTCCATAAGTTTTGAAAACTTCGGAAAAGCTCACAGACCTTATCATAAAATTTAAAAAAAACAATCCTAAACTTTTCTGGAAGTCCATAAAGTTTCCTAAATTCTCGGAACATCTCATAATTCCTTGGAACTCCATGAAACTTCCTGCAATTTTCCTTAAATTAATGGAACTGCTCAGAAGTTATCTGATCGTACTTGAAGTACTGGGAACTTCCCTGAATATAATGAAACTTCCTAAAAATCTCCAAACTTTTCAGAAGTTCACTGATGTTCGCTGAGGATCCTGCTATTTTCTGAAGTTCTTGCAGTTACCATCAAAATCACGGAATTCCCTCAACATCTGCTCACAATTTCCTCATTTTCATGTTTCATTCCAAAATTATAACAAAACCCATATTTTCCCGGAATTTCAATAAAGTTCCTGCAATTTCCTTGAAATTTATTGAACTGCCCTTATAAGTTCATTTATTTGTCTTAATGATCTCGGGGCATTCCTAAAGTTCTTTGAATTCTCCTGAAGTTCATGGTACTGCCGTGAAATAAATTTAATTGTCCTAAAAATCATTTCCTGATGATCTCTGGGCTGCCGCTCATGGCAAGTTGGTCTCATAGCCAGGCATGGAAAATCATTTGCATTCATTTCGTGCATTCATTTACATTCATTTGCTTCTAACTTTTTTCTTCAACAGCATTCCGCAAAATGATGTAAAGAGCTTTTGAAGGTTTTATTAATAGCTGCAACTTTTGTTAAAAAATCAAATCCGTATCTCTTATGCATGACAAATCAGAGCGAACAGAAGCCACTACTGTTTTTCAGTGAATGTATTTTACATTCACTAATAAACAGTAACAAGTTCTGCGCGCTTTAGTTCGTAATGCACAAGAGATACAGATTTGAGTTATGAGAAAAACTTGTAGCTAATAACAAAACCTACAAAAGCTCTATACATTATTTTGCGGAATGCTGTTGATGAAACAAGTTAGAGGCAAATGAATGTAAATGAATGTATGAAATGAATGCAAATGATTTTCCATGCATTATTCATGTGTTCATTTTTGGTTAACAGGGCTCCGCTGTTGTGTCACTTTTTGTCGAGTGAGTGAACTCAAATCCATCCGTGCACTCGTCTATTGACCAATGCACCGAATGAACTCACGAAAAAATTTGACTTTTGAGCAGTGCCGTGTTTACTAAAAATGAACACATGATGTAATGCTCGCGTAATTATAAAAAACTTGTTAGGCCCTTTTCTCACGAGCCGAAGAACACCCACGAAAACCAAACCACTATCGGAAAGGGGAGATTTATTAACCCTACACAGAAACAAAATCCATTGGCAAAAATACTATATTGATGGTTTAAATTAAATACTCCCACCAATAGATTTGTGCAGAAACGAAATTCATTTAATTTTACTATTTTTTCTATCAAAACTACTATGCCTTTTGAGTAAGCATAGTAGTTTTGACAGAATGGTAGTAAATTTGATTATATTTTTAGTCAAATAAACTGAAATCATGGTAGATTTAACGGCATTAAGCATAGTTATACTGAAAATAAGTGTTTTCTGCAAAATAGTATTCCTAACTATGGTCTTTGCTTCAGTGTACCCGATGGTGTTGTTGGTTTGCATGGGCGTACTTCGGTTCGCGTGAAAAATGCCTAACAAGTTTTGTTTACATAAGTTGATAGGCCATTTTTAAATGTTACGCGAGTATTATTCATGCGTTCATTTTTAGTATTCAGAGCACCGCTCAAACGTCAAATTTGTTCATACAGTTCATTCCGTGCATTGGTCAATAATGAATCTATGGGTGATTAGCTGACTCTTCCATTGAAAAACTCAGTTTTGAATAAAACACAAATGGACGAGTGCACCGATGAATTTGAGTTCATTCACTCGAGAAAAAGATACACAAGCTGCGGCAATATTTACTAATAATGAATACTAAATGTTCATTGTTCATTATTCATGAACATTTAGTATTCATGATTAGTAAACATTGCCCGCAGCTTGTGTCACTTTTTCTCGAGTGAGTGAACTCAAATCCATCGGTGCACTCGTCCATGGGACCGACTTGCGATGAACGGCAGTGGGCTTCTTTGAATTTCTCAAATTTTCAATGAAGCATTCTGGACATCTCTGGATTACTTTGAAATTCTCGGAACTATCCTGAAGTTATTGGAACTGCCCATAATAGCTCATAATAGGAATCACCGTATGGACAACTGCACCGATGGCTTTTAGTTCATGCACTGATGGACATTTTACAGCAGAGCGGGGTAATGTTTATTAATAATGAACATTCAGTGTTCATTTTAAGTAAACATTGCCCCGCTCTCCTGTCAAATTTTCGTCGGTGCATGAACTCAAATTCATCAGTGCACTCGTCCATAGAAACATATTCATCAAGCACGCAAATCTTTCTATTTAGGTTGACATCATTGCTATGAAACTCATTCAGAACTTCTACCTTTGAACTGTAGATAGCGACATTTAATTTAGCTTTTGCGTTTGCAGTTTTCTTAATATGGTTTCGTCGATTAATAGTAAATGGTCATTTTATTTGATTTCAACTGAAACTTCCCTCTGAAAATGTTCGAAGAATCTCCCGTTAAAACTCGTCTCCTTGGAACACGTTACCACCACTCGATTTCGGACAAGAACACAATATGACTGGAAATGCTCGTCACAGGGCGATGTAGGAAGGTAATCATGTGATGAACAGAAACAAAATGGTCAACAAAAACTCGAACAAAATAGAATACAAAAAAAAATGCGAAGGGTTTATGATAAATTTCCAACAACTGTGCAACCTATTTTGAGACGGAGTATTTTTTGTTTATGAAACCCTAACCCAGTCAAAAACCACACTGGTAAGACGTTAAGCTCATTTCTGCCGCAGAGCTTTGAGATAGATTCATTTACAAAAGATGTTTTTTGCAGGGATTGTTTCCAAACATGTTTTATACAATTGTGCGTAAACGCCCTAAATACTTCTAATACTGAAGAAAACAGGGGGGTTAAGTCACCTATACGTATGGTTAAATATCTGTGGATAAGGATTATATTCACAAACTATGTAGACCTATCTAAAACTAATACAAACTCACTCTAAACATCGTTCTTTCAACTGTAAAGGTACTGTATTGTTTAATTTATTTAGAAAATTAGAAAACTCATTCGTTCCTCAAAAAAAAAAAAATCAGAAGACAAATAGTGCGTAACTAAACGGTTGAATAATTATCACAAAAATGAGTAAAATTCAAAAACCATCAATCTAAACTATGTTCCCAGAGAAGGAGAAGAATAATCACACCACTTCACAAACACCCACACGCGTCAAACGTCCTAAATCATTCCTAGTAAACGCGTACACACAAACAGAAGAAGAAGAAGAAAAAAAAACCCCCGAGACAAACTAAAACAGAAACGACAAACGAAAATCTGTGTTGCAAAACTAAACAAAAAATAAGGTAAAACAAAATTTAGCAGAGTGAATAACAAAACTAAACACAAAACAATACAAAACAGAAACTAAAGGGACCGAAACACGGAACTAAATGACCCGTAAACTTTGCAGCGCGAGTTAATCATGGGGGAAGAAGAAAAACTAACGAAAAGAAAAACAAACACTTGGAGATGGAAATGTTTTCTCCAATTCGAAAGAATCGTAGGGTAGAGTAGATAAAAAAAAAGGTATAAGTAGATGAAATTCAAAGGGAGGGACAAAACAACTGGACAAACTACTCTCGAGTCAGTAGTGGTGGTTTACTCACCCTGCTGCTGCTCCTCCTCGGTTCTGCTCACTTCCGGCTGCTGCTGATGCTGCTGCTGGGTATTGTACTCAGCCGGACTGGGTGGCGGAGTGGCCATGTCACCGTCCTTCTTGTCGGAATCAATGCCCAAGATTACACTTTCCCTTCGGATTTGCTGGATTGCTTCGGTGTTGTCCGGTGACGAGGCTGACGACGACGACGAAGTCGACGGTTCCTTGCTAGTTTTTTCGTCGGTTTCGTGTTCTTGCTTTTCCTCCGCCGGCTCGTGGGAGGATTCTATAGCAGGGGGGGTTTAATGTTATAAAATTAAGCAATGTTAATTTCGAAAATCTTCTTACCTTCCATCGAACCTTCCACCGTATTGCACTCTACCCCGTTGATCTTGACCGGATCGACTTCGTCGATTCCGTTGGTCGAACCTAGCTGTTGCTTCGCTAGCTTCCTCTCCCGCTCGTCGGTTACCAGCTCCAGGTTGGTAATCGATTTGCTCACAATATCCGCCCGGTTGATTTTGATCAGTGCTTGCTCCAGCACGTTCCCGGTGGCATCCTTGCCGGCTTGACGCAGCCACAAGCGCAACATCACCACTGCCTGTTGGGCTTCGTCGTTTTCGTATTCTGCCTTGATGAGATCTACATCGGTTGGGGAAATCTGCAGTTCCTCTGCCAGCAGAGGCCAATCCGACCCTAGCAGATTGCAAATGTCGGTGATTTTGATGTCTGCCTTGTGTATGTCGCTTCCAGCATCTCCATTTTGGAAGGTAAAGTTCAATGTTTTGCTTCGGTTGGCAGCATTGACGATTGCCTGTTGGTCAAAGTTCAGAATTTCCGTTGAACTCTGATCGAACTCGGAGCCTGTCTCCATTTCATCTCCACCAAGGCCGTATTTTTCCGGAGGCAGTGTAAAGTTCAGGGTGCATAGCGGTGTGGGAACCGGCTCGCCCTTGGCCACTTTGGGTTCGCTCATGAACGAAATACGACCCAGCAGATCGTCGAGATTGTTTTTGATCTTGACGGTGAAGGTAAGTCGGTTCTCCTTGAAGGCGCTAAACTGAATCGATAGCTGTTCGCCACTCTTCTGCACGGGAACAATATTTCCAGCGAATTCCAAATAAACTACACGACCTTCGCACACTTCCACGTCGCGGGACTTGGCAATCTCCGTAAAGTGCTCCTGATGTTCCAAAGTTTTGTCTTCCTTATCGTCGGTCATGCAGAAAACGCTCAACCTCGCTTCAGTTTGATCAACTCGCTTGGCATACACCACGAACTTCACCATGAACGGAACGTGAGACATTTGCGAGTAAAGATCCGTGGCCATTTTGGTAGCTTCGTTGATGTTGCGACAGTCCATTAACCAAAAGCGAGCCGACACCGTCGTGGTAAACGAAACACATTCGTTGACAAAGGTCAACGGAGTCGACCCGGTAACATCTTCCCAAACGGCTTTGTTCTGACCGCCAGTAATCGAGCAAAGCAATCTCAACGTCGGAGCGTTGCCCGAGTACTGATTGATCATACCGGAATTGTATGCCTTCGGCGCCGGCATACTCAGTGTGATCGCTTTGTGGAACTTGCGCCGTCTGGGTTCAACCGTTACCACCGGTGATACGGCAACGCTTCGGCCGAGTAGATTCGCTGTCGTATTCATATCGATCGGTTGAGCCTGGAGACCAACGCGAATCTTCTTGGTCAGGGCATTCTGCGGGAAGATGGCCTGAACCAGCGGGACAGCTGTAGCGGAAACGGTTCCACCCTCCGGTCCAATGGCGTGCACTTCCTGCCGAATACGGGACACGACCGCAAAGTAATGCGGGAAATCATTCGTCAAAACCCGGGTAATCCGGTTCGTATGCAAATCCTCCAAGAAATTCAAGGTATCGCCCTTGAATGTGTCATTCAGCACATCGTGGATGGCTTCCTCACTGTCGTACAGTGTATGCTCCCTCCAGGTTTCACCGTTATCCGATCGTAGAATAATAATCTCACGTTCCTTCTCGCGCAGCGAGGCAAAGTGTGGAACTTCAATAATTACCGGACTGAAATGTTTGGAAGCAATTAAGGAACTCTTCTAAACACACAGGTGATTCGTTCGACTTACCCCAAAAACTTGGCACCGACCGGGGCCAGTTCCAGAATGCGGCTGACCAGTGCTTCACCTTCCATCAGCGGTGGAGCGTTGGTGATTCGTTGTGGCTTCACGTACCGACAGGTGATCCGCGTCGGTTGGGCAGCCGAACGTGGAGGGACAATAACGCGAACACCGCTGTGGCGACATCCACGCATGGCACCACCCCGGGCATCGACCAGGAACGAAACCAGAAATCTGCAAAATTTTGCCCGCGAATGAACGGAATTCGATTAGTAATGGGTAGTTTCTACTCTGCTGGTGTTGGGCAGCAAAAATCAATTACGTTTTGTTAAATACGATACGAAATGGATGAGCGCACTACTGGAAATGTACGAATGATTAAACTAATAAGCGACGAATAGGAAATGATGATTTACAGACGAAGAAAGATAACTTACAGAACCATAACCACATACACAGGTTACTAACTACAGGATGGTTTAATAAATGAGAATCAAATTGTATTATCCAGGCTTTGCAACTCTGTTAGGCTCTTCTCGGATTGTGGACAAAAATGGTCAAGATGGCGGCCATCGGGCATCGAATATGCATGTGATACCGCGCCATATGAGCATCTTGACGAGTAAGGACTGTATCGAAAAGTAACTTCAAACATTTGGCACGTTGTTTCGCGACAATCATGCTGTATTTTTGAAGCGTATAAGCACCATCGACTTTGTTTACGAGTCAACAATTTAAGTATAAGGTATTGCACCGTCGGGGTTAACCTCAATCGGATGACAGTTCAGTGGTACTGTTTACGTGGACTTAGTCGTGGACTTAGATATTCTCGATAAATTTTAAGATTGGAGTGAGATATAGAGCATATTTCTGCAATTTCCGCGAGCAACATCCTTTCCCCGCGTATATCCTCGACATTTATCAAGTTAAATCCTGATTTTTTTAAATTATTGTATTTGAAAAAAAATTCTAAGTGTATCACTGAACTGTGAAAAAGTTCATTTGTGACGTCACGCTGCAAAACCTAATATTTTATCCCACAGTGGTTCAGAAATGCTATATAACGAATTAATAACTTCAACAAAATTAATAACTTCAAAACGGGTAATTTTAGTGACTGTGTTTTTTTATATAAAAAGCTCCATCTTTTGGTCGAAAAATAATTATACGAAACTTGTACTAAACTGCTATTCAAAACGAATATTTTTAATTATTCATTCCGGAGGTTTAATGTTTTTACGACAATGTTGTTTATTAGTCAAAAATATCAAACTCTTTCGAGGCCGTCAACATTGAACTCCCTTAGTTTTCAAGATATTATTTTTTTTATACTTAACTATGTTTATTTTTCCTCAAAAGTAGTAGTTTTTTATATTTTTTACTGACATATTTCAACTATACTTTAAACTTTTACCGAAAAAAAATAACACTGTTTTGACGCATCGTTTCAAATATATTGAACAAAGACTATTAAATTTGACATAGGGTAGATAGGGACAATATGGTCTCCCTAAGAAAAACACATCATAACACATGAAAAACATTCATAAATGTATGATAGCTGTGATCATGCTCACGCTTCGGAATATTTTTGATAATATGGAAAGGAGGAGCAAAGTGAACAGGTGGGACATAGTGAGCTTCCTGTGATGTTCTTGGATTTCATATGGTTTGAAGCAAATTAATTGGTCAATAATCATTGAAATGGTGATATTGAACCTACTACCAATTAATTTCATTTGAACAATTAGAAGATTGGAACTGGAGTGCGGGATGCTCACTATGCCCCATCTGTTCACTATGCGCCGCTTACCCCTATACAGTGTCCAAAATATGGATAAAATATGATATACTGATTAAATTATTATGTTTGAAAAATATTTCAGTTTTTGCTCCGATCAACAACCATACGGGGCAATATGAGCACCCTAGTAAAAGTTAACGTTTTGACAGGTTTTCGCTAGAAAATAACATTCAGGAATCATGTGAAATAGAGACATAATTTTAGCAACTGTTACGTGTATTGCTCGCTGTAGAACCAGCGGATCGGTAAAATGCATTATAGTGAATGCAATGCTTGTTTTCTTGACTGCATACCTTATAATATTTTAGAGATTTTGAGCTACGCACAAAATCGTACCCCAGAATATTCAGGGCCAATAACATTCAATATTGGATACATACAGAAAAATATCTTTTCATCTAATTCGTGTAATTTACTTAGAAGAAAATTACATAACTGGCAACCTAAATATGGTATTGACGAGCCTGGGCTACAAAATGGTGAGTTGACAACCTGGAAGGAGCGGAATACCTAGCTCTGGTCCTCACAAGTTCCTACTTCACGCCTCACCGAGTCATATGATAACAAAAGACTACCAGCTGAAACGTGGACACAGCTGGGTGGCGTAGCCTGGGCAATGTTGCCAGTCCGGCAATAGCAAAGTGAAGAGGTGCGACGCGAAGAGGAAATGCTTCACCAAACCCGAGCGTCTGTTCACCATGGAGGTGCGGCTCAAAACGGCGTCTGTTCTCCATGTTAGGAGCGACCGAACCGTCCTAGTTCCAGCGTGGGACTCTAAACAGAGCTGTGCACGATGGTCCCCCGGCGAGACAGGAGGTTGGGGTAGGCCCAACAAGCCGCCCTGGAAAAAACATAAAGTTGCAAATACTGAAGAAAGAAATACGGATAGGAACAATCGGCACAGACCTACGCGACGAAATAAGGACTACGATTCGAAACTCGGAACATGGAATTGCAAATCGCTCGGCTTCCCGGGCTGCGATAGGTTAATCTATGACGAACTTCAACCACGCAACTTCGAAGTCGTAGCACTGCAGGAACTTTGCTGGACGGGACAAAAGGTATGGAAAAGCGGGCATCGAGCGGCTACTTTCTACCAGAGCTGTGGCACCACCAACGAGCTGGGAACCGGCTTTGTAGTGCTGGGTAAGATGCGCCAACGCGTGATTGGTTGGCAGCCGATCAACGCGAGGATGTGCAAGTTGAGAATTAAGGGCCGTTTCTTCAACTACAGCATCATTAACGTGCACTGCCCACACGAAGGGAGACCCGACGACGAGAAAGAAGCGTTCTATGCGCAGCTGGAGCAGGTGTACGACGGCTGTTCGCAACGGGACGTCAAAATCGTCATTGGCGACATGAACGCTCAGGTAGGACGGGAGGCAATGTATAGACCGGCAATCGGGCCAAACAGCCTGCATCGAACGACAACGGCCAACGATGCGTGAACTTTGCAGCCTCTCGGGGTATGGTAGTTCGAAGTACCTTTTCCCCCCGCAAGGATATCCACAAAGCCACCTGGAGATCACCTGACCAACACACAGAAAACCAAATCGATCACGTTCTAATCGACGGGAAATTCTTCTCCGACATTGTCAACGTCTGCACGTACCGCAGTGCTAACATAGATTCGGACCACTACCTAGTTGCAGTATGCATGCGCTCAAAACTCTCAACGGTGCATAACACCCGTCGAAGTCGAACGCCGCGAACCTACATTGAGCAACTACGGGACGCCGGAGTTGCCCAGGACTACGCGCAGCAGCTGGAAGTTGCACTACCCACGGAAGAGCAGCTTGGCGCAGCTTCTCTTGAAGATGGCTGGAGAGACATCCGTTCAGCCATAGGTAGTACTGCTGCAGCGGCACTAGGTACTGCATTCCCGGACCGAAGATCTGACTGGTTTGACGGCGAATGCAAACTGTTAATAGAGGAGAAGAATGCAGCACGGGCGAGAATGCTGCAACACCGCACGAGATTGAATGTGGAGCGATACAGACAAGCGCGGAACAGACAAAACTCGGTTTTCCGAAGGAAGAAGCGTCAGCAGGAAGACCGAGATCGCGAGGCGATGGAAAATCTGTACCGCGTAAACGACACACGGAAGTTCTACGAGAAGCTAAATAGTTCACGCAAAGATTACGTGCCGCAAGCCGATATGTGCAAGGACTTGGACGGTAACCTTCTCATGAACGAGTGTGAGGTGATTGAGAGGTGGAAGCAGTACTATGACGAGCACCTCAACGGTGAAGCAGCAGAAAACGAAGGTGGCACGGCAACAGACAAGTTGGATTGCTGCAACTACCGCGCGATTACACTGCTGAGCTATTCTATGCCGCCGTCTGTCACCATTTGCAAGAGAGTTCGTGGGGCAATACCAGGCGGGATTCATGGGTGCCCGCGCTACCACGGACCAAATTTTCGCGATTCGGCAGGTTCTGCAGAAATGCCGCGAATAAAACACATCATTTGTTCATCGATTTCAAATCCGCATACGACACAATCGATCGAGATCAGCTATGGCAGATTATGCACGAGTACGGATTTCCGGACAAACTGACGCGATTGGTCAAGGCGACGATGGATCGAGTGATGTGCGTTGTTCGAGTATCGGGGACACTCTCGAGTCCCTTTGAATCTCGAAGGGGGTTACGGCAGGGTGATGGACTTTCGTGTCTGCTGTTCAACATCGCGTTAGAAGGTGTGATCAGAAGAGCTGGGATAGACACGAGTGGCACGATATTCAGGAAGTCCATCCAGCTCCTTGGCTTCGCCGATGACATTGACATTATGGCACGGAACTTTGAGATGATGGCGGAAACGTGCATCAGACTGAAGGCTGAAACTAGGCGGATTGGACTTGCCATCAACGCATCGAAGACAAAATACATGAAAGGAAGAGGTTCTAGGGAAGACAATGTTAGCCTCCCAGCCCGAGTTCAGATTGACGGTGACGAAATCGAGGTGGTCGATGAGTTCGTGTATTTGGGCTCACTGGTGACCGCCGAAAATGATACCAGCAGAGAAATTCAAAGACGCATTTTGGCAGGGAATCGTGCCTACTTTGGACTCCAGAGGACGCTCCGGTCGAATAAAATTCGCCGCCGCACGAAGTTGACTGTCTACAAGACGCTGATTAGACCGGTGGTCCTCTACGGCCACGAGACCTGGACTATGCTCGTGGAGGACCAACGCGCCCTTGGTGTTTTCGAACGGAAGGTGTTGCGTACCATATACGGTGGAGTGCAGATGGATGACGGAATGTGGAGGAGGCGAATGAACCACGAATTGCACCAGCTGCTGGGAGAACCATCCATGGTCCACATCGCAAAAATTGGGCGACTTCGGTGGGCTGGGCACGTCGTAGGAATGCCGCACGACGACCCAGTGAAAATGGTTCTAGAAAGCGACCCAACAGGAACAAGAAGAAGAGGCGCGCAGCGGGCAAGGTGGATCGACCAAGTAGAAGGTGACCTGCGGACCCTTCGCAGACTACGAGGCTGGCGAACTGTGGCCATGGATCGAGTAGAGTGGAGACGACTTCTTCGGACAGCAGAGGACAACAAGGCCTTAGCCTGATTGGTAAGGTAAGTAAGCATCACTCATCGTGATGCGTGTTTGAGGAAGTCCAGCTTGAGCATCAATCTGAGCTCGAGCTCTTTTGCGCTCTTTGGATTCGACATCATTGCTCTTTATATGTGAGGGATGAACTAGCTCACGATGAATGATCATCTATACGGCATAATCTGAGTTCGAGGAGTTTAGGCAAGCCTGGTTGCGAGATTGAGGTCGTGAGAGTAAATTTTCTCTCTCAAATTTGAATTTTTTGGCTCTCTGGGGACTGGTAGTAAAGCAGGTAAAATTGTATGGGGAAAAATCATTTTAATTTAATTGTAGCTTGTTTAACAATAAATTTCCGGGAAAAACTGAACGACAAAGTCCCAGACTAATTTATTTAGGTAGTCGTTTACTTTTTTGACCTAAATATGCACCGAAAGCGAAGTATTCCCACTTCTCTCAAATTCTATATGGGGATTTGTTATCACTTCCTACTCTGTAGAAAATTAATTATCAAAGTGTATTGAATATAATGGTATATTATTTTGCACGCATCACACATAAATTGTAACGTCATCATTTCAAACCGACATGCATCTGTAAATTATTGTTTTCCTGGATTTGCTTAAACATTCCCGGTTTTTCCTGGTAAAAAAAAATTCCGACATTTTCCTGGTTTTCGTGGTTTACTTGCCACCCTGAAAATTGTGTTGCTTGCTAAAATGCGAATGTTGTAAGGTAGGGAACGAAATGTTTTGATTTTTTGGCAGGCCTGTTCCAGAACGTCGAGAAAAAATGGTCTTATTCATGCTAAGCTTGAACAATTTGTAATATATTGCTTGCTTGTAGAGAATGCTCTGGTAGAAGGTCGTCCCATTAATTAATTTATTTATTAATCCATTTTATTATAATAATCCTCGGAGACTCTGCTTTTCTGCGTTAACTAGAACTAGTTCTCCATTGACACTACAGTGGGTAATGCATTCTTCGATGGTTAGCTGTACTTGAATTCTTGATCCAGCTGAATTGTTCTCAGGATCATAAACAAGACGACAAGAAATAATCGAGCTACTATGGAGCATTACACACGAATTCAATTTAGTATAACTAACGATAAGTTCTGAACGCAAAACGTAACAACGTGTTAAGTAGTCATACAAAAAAACGAAAATCTAAACCATGCAAAAGAAAAAATCAAACTTAGCGAAAACAATGCGGTTTAGTAACTTTAAACAAGTTCACATTCACTCGGCGGCGGTTAGTCTCGACAAGCTGGCAGAAGCTCACACGTGGGAAGGAGGGGCAGGTCACTACGAAGTAGTTAAGATAGAAGCAAAATTAACTCAACCCGTTCCAGGAGGATTTCCCCCCCGGGAACGAATTCTTGACAATATACCTTTCCCTACACAGTGGAAAAAAGTTTTTCTTTTTGCAATAGACCGCTAGACCACCGAGCGACAACGATAGGCTATTACTGCTGCTTGATGGCGATGGCGAAGGTCGGTGGGTGTCCACGGCCGTGGTGGTGGTGGTGGTCGTTGTTGTTGACAGCACGGCGGCGTGTTCGGCAGACGGATTGCAGATGTGTTTCGTTTTTATTTTTCGGGTGCCAATTTGTGTTTTGATTTTGAAACGTAATTTTTCGTATGCGTCCGTGAAAGTTAAAGGGATATTGTCATTCACAGGGGGTGGGGGGTGTCACATTTATACGCGTGTGGAGTAATCGATCGTTCATAACATTGATTAGTGGAAAATATTCCGGGAAGTATTGGCAGTGAGTTGTTATGGTTGTTCCAAATCAAGGTGGTATTAGTCGCACGCGGTTGTTGTTTTTGTGGTTGTTGGGTAATATAGGGGCAGCCAAAACAGCAAACCAAAAACAGTGGGGGGAAAATACGGTTGAAGATATATTTAAAGCGCACGCCATATTTCATTCAGTATTTCATTCACAAGTTTTTGCGTGGTTTGTGTGTGTATGTGTGGTTGAGAGGTTGTAAGGTTGGTGCAAAGGAATGCAAACGGGGAGCATAAGTTGTAGTTGTAGTTTTTTTTTCAGTAGCATATTTTTGGCGTAGGAATCGGATTTGGTGTATTTGGATCGTAAAGAAAGAAAAGAGAGAAAAATAAAGAGGTGAAAAAAAACAATAATTAATCTTATTCGTTCAAAATACACACTATCATTAGTGATTAGTTTAGCCTTTCAAACATTATATTGCGTTTGCATTGCATTGCGCTATGGGTGGTGACGTCTATCTTTAGAGCAGAGTTTGTTCAATATACAGTATTCCCCCCATCGGGGCCACATTGTGGTGATTTTGAAAGAGTTGTTCATCTTGATTTGAAGTTAGATTGTCCTTATGTTGATCATGTTGATAACTCATAATAAAGGTTATTATGGTTTAATTCCCGTAGTTAGTAATGAAAAAAAAAAAACTTTCTCAAATTCACCGCTCTAGCCTTTGAAATTATTGGGATACTAATATTCTCCGTAGAACTTAAAGCTGTAAGAAAACGTCTTTTTCATTCTATTTTTATTGATTATGGGCACGTGATGAAATTTTACGGAATCGGTAAATGTATCAGGTGAGATTACAAGGGTTAATATTTAATAAGCTTGTAAATAATTGTTACAGTAGACAAACTGTGGTCAACTAAATGCTTCTAGTTTTAATCGATGTTTTTGTTTTTTTCAAAATAAACTTGGGTTGTTTTTACGCCCAATTTTTCGCACAAATTGCTCATTTGTCAATAACTCTACACTCACTTGACGAAACATAGAATTTCTTGGAGTAACTGATAGATGAGGGTTTTAAGTTCCGATAGGTACATTAAACAAAGTAGACTTGTATTTAGATGTATTTAGTTGTAGCGTCACAAAAACGAAAAGATAAATAATCACTGCTCATTTCAGACTTTTAATGAAATAACTAAGGCCGGAACAAATATCAACAAAATTTTGGAATATCACCAAGGGAGAAATAAAATAAAACTTTCAGTGTATATTTATTTTTCGCAAATTCATTTGGGTATGGATGCTTGCTTTGCTAGATTTTATTATGTTGTTGTTGTTGTTGTATCACCTTGTTCTTTTAAAGAATTTTCACATAAATTGGTACTTGACCAGTACGGCATGACAGGTCCTTGAAATCGGATCAGCCGGATTCAGTTGTTGAAAACGGATTTTATCGAACATCATTCCTAATCTTGTTTGGCAACTCACTAGGTAAGCCACCTTCAATCTGATCGATCCCTCTTGTTCGTTGCGCACATCTTCGTCTTGTCCCAGTCGGATCACTACAAAGAACCATTTTCAGTGGTTCGTTATCCGACATTATTACGATGTGCCCAGCCCACCGTAGTCGTCCGATTTTTGCATTCGATCTACATTTCTTAACTTACAAACCTTCTGCAATGATACTTAATGATTCACTTCTTTTCTACAGTGATTCAACAATTTCCGAGCTAAATCCAATCTTTTCAAAATCAGAAACGATTCAGGAAATTCCTAACTGAGGTGACACTTTTCAAAGCAGATTCAAAACTGAGTCTGAACTTTTTTGAAGAGAGTTCAAACTTTCGAATAAGTCATCAATATTTTTCTAACTGAGTCTAAACTTTTCTGTTATGTTATTCAATAATATTCATAACTTTCCTGAAGTGATTCAACATATTCCAAATCCAATCTTTAAAGAATTGGTTTCGCATTTTCTGAAGTGAGGCAACATTAACTGATTAATCCTTTTCCTAAATGAATCCAAGGTTTTCTGCATTGATTCAACTTTTTCCGAACTGAACCAAACTAGTCAGAACGGGTTTTATATTTTCCTAAGTGAGCTCCAGATTTTTGTTAACTGCTTTGGCATTTGGCAAGGACACAATCTTGCTTAGTGATAGTGTAGAAAGTTTTACGAAGTGAACCGACAATTTATTGAGCATAAATTTTCCAAATGGTGTCCAACCTTTTCTGAAGTGGTTTGAAACCTTCCTTAGGGAGTCCAAACTTTTCTGTTGAGTGATTGAATTATATTGAATGTTAGCGAAGACTACAAATCAATAAGACTGGCAACTCTGCCAAAAATCAGGAGACAGTAACGGCAACGCCTCTTCTGAGCAAAAGTGGAACCTGTGTATGATGGTGTGTGTTAATTCACGAGTGCATTCACACACATAGGTAGAAATAATTAGCTGTCTATTATTGGTTTTGTTATGAATATCGTAAAAAGTGAAACGTTTCTTTTTTTGCTTTATGCTGACAACGAGTAAAATTCCAGCTGAAATTGAACAAATGCGTTGGTAGATTTGATTTGAAAATTGAAACTACGGCAATGATGTCATTTACAATATGAGGTAGGTTGAATTTTCAGCAGCTTCCCAATGATGGTAGTTCACTCAATGGTGATGGAAACTGCCAATTCGTTGTAATTGATTGCTTCCAACAGGCAAAATAAACAGTATTTCGATTCCTCGTTCACAAGTAAAAGTTATTTTCACTAGGTATCGATCCAAGTTTCAATCCTCTACTTGATCCACCATGGCAAGTTTTTCGGGTTGAAGTTGGAAAACCTTCGGCTTGCTGGGATTAGGATACAAATTGCCTTGAAATTTTGTAGAGCAAAACAAAAACAACAACGAGTACCGTGTTATGATTAGTCGTTTCGATGACATTAGGTCACACACAGTTACTGTTTATGAGCTGTCTCACTAACACTTGTGCTTCAAAGTTCCACCTTTGATTGCTGTTATGTTTGCCGCTGTTATCAGTGACGTTTGACATTTGTATGGGAGAAGGGAACAGTCGCCAGTCTTCTTGATTTGTAGTCTTCGATGTTAGTCTGAGCTTTCCTGAAGTGATTTACCTAACTTTTAACGTAGATTCCGCTGCCTTAGATCCCTTCCTCGTTCTTGTGAGATTCACATCCTTTGAAAATTAGGCTGAGATTTTAAAGAATGGACCTTTGTGTGTTCATACCTGATGGTAGATTTTTTTAAAGCAAGCACAATTGTTGAGAAAACTGGGTTTACCTCCACCAAAGTACTTATTTTTATAGAAATTTGGGTTTCTTGATCAGCCAAGTTGGATTTTGGCTCCGTCCTTTGAAAAACAGGCTTGGATGTTATGGAATAGACCTTTGTGAGTTCATACATGATGGTAGATTTGCCAGGTTGGATTTCGGTTCAATCTTTTGAAATTTGAATCCATACGTAAGGGTTGAATTTCTTCAATTTTTGAGAATACACTGGAGTCGCTTTTTAAAAAAAAACCGCGTAAAAAGCGACTCTAGTGTATAACGATAAACCGCGTAAATTCTGAAATTCGCGTAAAAAAAACCGCGTAAAAACAACCGTGTAAAAAAACCGCGTAAAAAGCGACTCCAGTGTACCGTGAATTTAAAACAAAAGTACGTATTTTCATAAAAACTTTGATTTTATGTTCTGCCAAGTTGAATTTTGGCTCCGATCTTTATAAATAGACTTGAATTTTATAGAATAAACTTTGCTGAATCCATACGTTATGGTAAATTTTTTGAAGCATGCACAATTTTTTAGAAAACTGGGTTTGAATTCTCAAAAGTACGTATTTTTATAGAAATTTGGGTTTCTTGTTCAGCCAAGTTGAGTTTCGCCTCCTTCCTTTGAAAAATAGGAGTGGATTTTACCGAATTGCTGAATCCATCCGTATTTTCATAGAAATTTGATTTTTCGGTTCTGCCAAATTGCATTTTGGCTCATATTTTTGAAAAATAGGCTTGTATTTTATAGAATGGACCTTGCTGAATCCATACGTGAAGGTTGAACCGGGTTTGTAATTCGAAAAGGTTTTTTTTTGTTTTCCTTTTCTGCTAAGTTGGATTTTGATACTGTCCTTAGAAAGTTATGCTTAGATTTTATAGAATTGACCTTGCTGAATTCATATGTGATGATTATTGTTTTAAGCAAACACAAATCCAGGTTTAAATTGACAAAACTACGGATTTTTGTTAAAATTTGGTTTTTATGTTCAGCCAAGATGGATTTTGGCTCCTTTCTTTGAATATTACGCTTGGATTTTGTTGAATAGACCTTCCTGAATCCATACGTCTAGTTAGATTTTTTGAAGCACGAACAATTGTTGAGAAAACGGGGTAAAATTTGATAGGGAGGCAGTATCGAAAACAGAACGTTTTTTTTTTCATAAGAACTGTTACGTTTGTGGTTTATCCGGAATTTATCAATACCCAAAAATCAATTGCTTTGATCCTATTCATCTACATCATTACCAATGTTCTTCCTTGAAAGGGTAAAAAAAACTTATGCGAGAAATGTTTTGTTGATAACTCGAGTGTTACACATAATAAAGTCGACATTTGTGGAATTAAAGGGTGATACGGTCAAAATTTGGTCAATATCAACTTGACGTATTTCTTTCAATTTTGCATTTAAAAAACCTGAACACCCCTCATTTTGAAGGTGTGTGTGTGTAGAATGTTGCTCCTATTTTGATTTTGGAATTCACTCTTCAGTTGTCAAAATGCCGTCCAAGCAAGAAGAGCAGCGTATCAAAATTTTGCTCGCGCATCGCGAAAATCCGAGCTACTCGCACGCAAAGTTGGCAAAATCGCTAAAAGTTGCCAAATCAACCGTTACAAATGTAATTAAAGTGTTTGGGGAACGTTTGTCGACAGCCAGGAAGTCTGGATCGGGGGGAAATCGAAAACCGGAAGCCGCTGAGACGACAAAGAGAGTTGCCGGTAGTTTCAAGCGAAACCCTAACCTCTCTCTCCGAGATGCCGCAAATAAGCTGGGTGTATCGTCTACAACCGTGCATCGAGCCAAAAAACGAGCCGGACTATCGACTTACAAGAAGGTAGTGACTCCAAATCGCGATGATAAACAAAATACGACGGCCAAAGCGCGATCCCGGAGGCTGTACACGACGATGCTGACGAAGTTTGACTGCGTGGTAATGGACGACGAAACCTACGTCAAAGCCGACTACAAGCAGCTTCCGGGACAGGAGTTTTATACGGCAAAAGGAAGGGGAAAGGTAGCAGATGTTTTCAAGCACATGAAACTGTCACAGTTCGCAAAGAAATATCTGGTTTGGCAAGCCATCTGTACCTGTGGCTTGAAAAGCAGCATTTTCATAGCTTCCGGACTGTCAACCAAGAAATTTACGTGAAAGAGTGTTTGAATAAACGTCTGCTGCCTTTCCTGAAGAAACACGGTTGTTCCGTACTGTTTTGGCCGGATTTGGCATCTTGCCATTACGGTAAAAAGGCCATGGAGTGGTACGCCGCCAACAACGTGCAGGTGGTTCCCAAGGACAAGAACCCTCCCAACACGCCAGAGCTCCGCCCAATTGAGAAATACTGGGCTATTGTCAAGCGGAACCTAAAGAAGACCAAAAAAACTGCTAAGGGCGAGCAGCAGTTCAAGGCAAACTGGCTTTCTGCGGCGAAGAAGGTGGACAAGGTGGCTGTACAAAATCTGATGGCAGGGGTCAAGCGTAAGGCCCGGCAATTCGGATTTGGAAAAGCGGAAGCCTAACTGAATATTTTTCCTGAATTTTATACTAATTGAACTTGAAAAGGAAATTTAATTTGATTTTTTAAATAAACGATTTCACCGATTTACACGCGTTTTCCCTTGACCAAATTTTGACCGTATCACCCTTTAGTGTCAAAAATCACGGCTTCAAAGAAGTATAAGGCTAAAGCGAAGGCTAAGAAAAAATGTTAGCGTTTGAAATATATGGTTTAGATATAATGTAAAACGAATTTTAAATGTTTTATTTTTTTTGGTTTATTTTTTATCCCCTCTCCCCTCGACTGGTGCGAACATCGAGTGACAAAAGAAAAACTTGATTTGTTCCGGCCAATTGTGGTTGTAAAGTTGAAAACAAAATGATCTTCCAAATCCGTAAAAAATATGTTTTGATAAAAAAATGATATTCGATTGTGTGTCCTTCTTTAAAATTTAACAAAGATAAAAAACCAAAAAAATATTATTTAAATGACTGGTCTCATGTTAGATTTGGTTCCTCTTATGAGGTTTCGGACAGTGCATTTTCGTGTTTTTTAACGCATCGTTACAGTACATTTTTTAAAAATGAGCATGCCAACCCTGCGTGCCACGTAAATGTAAACTGCGTAAATCCCGAAACTGCCTAAATGACCATAAGGTGATACTTATTTTATCATAAGGTGGGGCTTATTTTTAAAAAATCGTTCGGGGACATGTTTTCTCATGTGGAATATTATATAAAAATTAAGCTTTTTTCGTTGACATTTAGAGGTGGCACAAGGGGTCTTAATTCAAAATGTCGAACGATGAGCTTCATGCATATACTTCTATAAGTAAACACGTGATTTTGTGACCCTTTTAAGGCGTAAATTTTGTCAATTTTACGATATGTAACTCGTTCTTGAGCTGCATGGATACCGTACATGGACTTACGCTTACATATTGATACATTGAAATCAGCAGTGCTATAGGGTGTCAAAGAATGTATTAGCACGACACCCATGCTTGTTTCAGATGACGTTTAAACAGCTGATTATCACACTAAATCATTGTTTACATTTCGACCAACAGTTTCGTGTATCGCAAGTGTCGGTTCTTCACATTTCCGTGACAATGCGAAACATATTTTCGGAAAAGCGCAAACAGATTGTGCACAAATGGTGTACTATTCCCAACATTTCTCTGAGTCAATTAGCGAAATTGTATCGGAGCCGTTCGAAACGCGATTCGGATGTATTGTGATGAAGCAACTTTCCAGGACACGCAGAAATCTGGACAAAACCTGTTGACCAAAATCAGGACCGGAAAATCGTGCAAGCTTTCACTCGCAAGAAAAGTGATTCGGTTCGAGACGTGGCTAAAAAAGTGGGATCCTCGAAGAGTAACGTCCAGCGGGCAAGGCAAAAATGGGTCTAAAGACGTATAAGAAGCAGCAGATGCCAAAGTGGAGTGAAGAACAAGCCGCATCCGTCAAACCGGAAGTTATACGACTATGGTTTGGCAAGCCATTTGTGAGTCTTTCAAAACCGTTTGTGACAACGGATAGAATGGCAACCGATGTTTACATGCGTAAGTGTTCAAACAAGCGTCTGTTACCCATGATCCGCAAACAAGATGCCTCAGTAGGGTTTTGGTTGGATTTGGCGTCGGTTCATTACTCCAAGGACACGGTAGCCTGGTATATTTAGGTTCAATTCGTACCCAAGGAGATAAATCCGCCAAACTATCCCCAGGCCAGGCCAATCGAAACTTTTTGGACCCTGATCAAAGCATGTTTGCGGAAACATGTAAAGGCAGCGTTGCAAAGTTTGCGAAAGACTGGGGAAAAGTATCCAAAATTGTTGGAAAGTCAACTGTGAGTAACGTGAGATCAAAAATCCGCTCATTGGCTTACGACTGATCGGATCTCGGATTTTCTACGTAAAACTATAAGTTTGTAAGAGAATACTATAGAGAATATGAATACGAAATAAAAATCGAATTTGCTGTTAGCATAGTTACGTTATCGTTTTTTTTAATCGTGCTTAGACATTCTGGGACAACCTATACCGTATGTGTTATAATGTTTGCACCATTGAACAATGTCAAAATTTAAAAAAAAATCTCAAAAACTTCGTTTTCGAGTTTTTTTTATTTATTCAAAGGGGAGATGTTTCTCAGAGTCTTAAACTATGTTAATCATTGATCGAGTTTCCACTTGCTGCAATTATGGCCTCCACACGCTTCCGGAATGCACGGCAGGTTCTAATAATGCAGTCTGGATCAATTTCTCTCCAGATACGGGTCAATGTTTGCCTGAGGCTTGCTGTACTCGGGTGGCGTTTAGAACAGGCCTTGGCCTTCACGACGCGCCATATTGAGTAATCCAGCGGATTAAGATCGGGGCTGGATGGCGGCCACATATCCTTCGCCCAGAACGGAAGATGTTCCTGCAACCACTTCTGAGTGCGGTTCGAGGTGTGGCACGGAGCCCCATCTTGTTGCAATACAACATTTGGCTTAGGACCGTACTGTTGTTTGATCCACGGAAGAACATACTTACATAAAATCTCGATGTAGACCTCCGTGTTGACGTTGTCGCCTTCTGGAATGAACACCGGGTCAATTTGTTTGCCATCGGAAGCCACCATACCAAACACCATAACGCTAGCAGGATGCTTGGTCAGATACACGTTCTTGTGCTTGTCGGCCACGTCTTTTACCGGAAGAGAACTAATATACCGGTCGGTTTTAGAATTTGATACGGGATCGACGGTAAACATGCTCTCGTTGGTGAACAGGATTACCGGATTTTTTCGCTTAAGGAAGCTCAAGATTTTCTTGCATCGTTCGACTCGTAGCTCCCGGATGCGGTTGGTGATCATGTGAGTTTTTTTCCGTGCCGTAAAGTGCGATCTTCCGTGCCGTAAAGTCACTGATCCCGTGTTCCTTTGCCATTTTCCTTATTGAACGCACTGGATTCACCCGAATCTTCCTTTTGATAGCAGCGATAACCCTCGGAACCCGAGCTGACCTCGGACGACCTGTGGCCACCTTCGCGGATAGTTGTCCTTTCTTTTCTCGGTGTAAAACCCTTTTGACGGTCCACCGGGACACTCCCACAGCGATTGAAATGTCTTTTTGCGACATTTGCGCGTGGGACAAATCACGAATCGCTGCCACTTCGTCATGGTGCAACTGTCAAACTAAGTAAATCATTTTCTTTTATACACAGCCTACTACGGCATGAGCTATAGGTTACGTACATGCAAAGAAAACCAAGGCATTGTATGCACAGGTGAAACGGGAACCTTGTTTGTACGATGGTGCAAACATTATCACGCATACGGTATATACAGCGTGAGTAAATATGAGAACGAGAGAGAGAGAGAGATAGAGAGAGAGAGAGAAAACGAGAAAAGGGAGGTTAAAGGTAAACACTATCGAAATAGATATTCAATCGAACAACGAGTTAGAATTCGAAATCCTGAGCTACGGTAGTAAATGTGCATAGGAATGTGATAGTGAGCATGCATACACTGAAAATAAAATTTCATTTATTAAACGAATGCATTCGTTTGTTTGACGAATTCATTCGTTGTTATCTGCAACGAAATAGATTCGTAATATCTATGAAGCAGGTTTCGTTCAAATTCCCAAAATCATTTACTGCGTAATATTCTTATATTTTACGAAGCACTGCTACACGCGCTACGAATGTTTCATAAAATAAATACAAATTATTCGTGAGAAAACATCGATCGATTGAAAATAATAGGAAACATTCGTATACTCATAAAACAACGTGTGTAGATTGTACTAAAATTTCGTTCATAAATAAAATAATCTTTTTTTGGAATTCAAAATGTATTTATAATTGTAAACTACATTTTCATATGATATCTGAAAACAGCAGCGTAGATCAAAACCCATATCGAGCCCACCGATGAACAAGACCCACTTTGGTCGAGATACCTTGAACCTCTAGAAGAAAGTCGACCGGAAGTTCCTCAGCTGCAGACACGTCCTTGGAAAGTATCCCAAACCGATGACGCCGATGTAGGTTGACCTAGGCGATTAATTCTGTCGAAAGAGCCCCCGCTCAAAATTCCGTCCAGGTTGGAGTCCGGGTAATCACTTCATAAAACACGCACCAAATCGGCCACCTTTTCATTTGGGAAGCAATCGCCATGCTGTGGATAAAATTAAATAGTTCCATAACGAATTTCAAAACGAAAATTAATTACTTACCAACTCCTAGGACCGTAAACTACTCGTTCCTGCTATAGTTCTTGAACTCTTGGATGGCAACATAGTAGTAGTAGAACGCATCCGTTATGTTGATCTCCAGCAAGTAAAACAATCCGTAGTCAGCGTCGCGGCCGATATCGTCAGCTCGTATACGACAAGATTCTCAGGTTGATGAATGTCTGCTCCTCCATGTTACGTATTCCCTTGTTGATTGGCAATCTGTTTATTTGGTAGCAGTTGCAGAGTATTATGGGCACTTGGACACTGGGAATCGGTCCAATAATATCCAACACCACACCGCCACAGTTCCACATGCTAATGCCAAACGAATCGAGTAACTTATCTCACTCTTCACTCACAAATATTATGTTTTATTCTGGCTGTCATTGTACGTAAACATTCACACCACAAACGAATACAATTAGTACAAAAACGAATGATAACGTAATTGTCACGAATGACATGTGTGCATACTAGCTATGTGCACGAATGGTTTTCGTAGGTAAACGAATGATTTCGTATTGTTCACGAATTCACGGATGATCCTTGTGTTGACTTCCATACGAAATTCAGTTCATGTATTATACGAATAATGCGTTATGATAGCATTGTACCTGACGCAATGCAATACGAATAATTCGCACAATTAGCGAAAAATATGTTTTATATACGAAACCCATTTTTACGAAAGGAGCTTGAGAAAATAAACGAAAAAATATTTTCAGTGTAATGGTGTAAACGCGATGATCGATTCTCTTCGTTCATTTTCTCTTTTGTTAATAACTCACTAGAATTAACGTTTCTCGGTGCGTTCGCTGTTGCTTTTGATAGCCAATACAATATGTTAAAACTCTGCATTGTACAAATTCTAGAAAATTGTTTCGCTTAGCTGTAGCCATGCAAAGAGAAAATCGACGACGAAAATCGATCAGCGCGTATACGCCCTTATGCATGCTCACTGTCGAATTATTCTTTTATTATTGTTAGGAAGGTATTGTTTATGAAGATTCACATGTAGTACTAGGTTTTGGATGTTTCCCCTTTCAAAATAAAAAAAATACCAAAATAACTCTAAAATCTTTCTAAAATCCAACGAGTTATGATCGCAAATATCTATTTAAAGGGTGATACGGTCAAAATTTGGTCAATATCAACTTGACGTATTTCTTTCAATTTTGCATTTAAAAAACCTGAACACCCCTCATTTTGAAGGTGTGTGTGTGTGTAGAATGTTGCTCCTATTTTGATTTTGGAATTCACTCTTCAGTTGTCAAAATGCCGTCCAAGCAAGAAGAGCAGCGTATCAAAATTTTGCTCGCGCTTCGCGAAAATCCGAGCTACTCGCACGCAAAGTTGGCAAAATCGCTAAAAGTTGCCAAATCAACCGTTACAAATGTAATTAAAGTGTTTGGGGAACGTTTGTCGACAGCCAGGAAGTCTGGATCGGGGGGGAAATCGAAAACCGGAAGCCGCTGAGACGACAAAGAGAGTTGCCGGTAGTTTCAAGCGAAACCCTAACCTCTCTCTCCGAGATGCCGCAAATAAGCTGGGTGTATCGTCTACAACCGTGCATCGAGCCAAAAAACGAGCCGGACTATCGACTTACAAGAAGGTAGTGACTCCAAATCGCGATGATAAACAAAATACGACGGCCAAAGCGCGATCCCGGAGGCTGTACACGACGATGCTGACGAAGTTTGACTGCGTGGTAATGGACGACGAAACCTACGTCAAAGCCGACTACAAGCAGCTTCCGGGACAGGAGTTTTATACGGCAAAAGGAAGGGGAAAGGTAGCAGTTGTTTTCAAGCACATGAAACTGTCAAAGTTCGCAAAGAAATATCTGGTTTGGCAAGCCATCTGTACCTGTGGCTTGAAAAGCAGCATTTTCATAGCTTCCGGGACTGTCAACCAAGAAATTTACGTGAAAGAGTGTTTGAATAAACGTCTGCTGCCTTTCCTGAAGAAACACGGTTGTTCCGTACTGTTTTGGCCGGATTTGGCATCTTGCCATTACGGTAAAAAGGCCATGGAGTGGTACGCCGCCAACAACGTGCAGGTGGTTCCCAAGGACAAGAACCCTCCCAACACGCCAGAGCTCCGCCCAATTGAGAAATACTGGGCTATTGTCAAGCGGAACCTAAAGAAGACCAAAAAAACTGCTAAGGGCGAGCAGCAGTTCAAGGCAAACTGGCTTTCTGCGGCGAAGAAGGTGGACAAGGTGGCTGTACAAAATCTGATGGCAGGGGTCAAGCGTAAGGCCCGGCAATTCGGATTTGGAAAAGCGGAAGCCTAACTGAATATTTTTCCTGAATTTTATACTAATTGAACTTGAAAAAGAAATTTAATTTGATTTAAAAAAAAACCGATTTCACCGACCAAATTTTGACCGTATCACCCTTTAGAACGAGTTTACTGAATTAGTTTTACCATTATTTGCTCTCTCTCGTTCTTTCTATCTCATTCTTTCTTATTTTCTCTCATTCTCACATTTACTCACGCTGCATCTATCACCACAACGATACTGAGTTCGATATATCAATATGTAAGCGTAAGTCCACATGCAGGAACATCGCTACGCCATATAACTCAAGAATAGACAGCTCATCGTTCGACATTTTGGATTTAGACCCCTTGCGCCACCTCTAAATGTCAACGAAAAAAGCTCAATTGTTTATATGTTACTTAATTAGCCCAGTGTATCAGATTTGAAAAACTCATCTAAAAGTTTGTTCGTTTACATCTGAGTTGTACTACACGATAATTTGCAGTAACACAAAATTGAGTCGAACATGCTCATTTCAGCGGGAAGTATGACTACTCGAAAGTGAGTTGGGGCACTTTTACCCAATTTTCTGGGTCATTCGTGACTTGTTCGAGGGTGAGATTTGAACTTGTGACTTTGGCGTGAGAGGTATGGTTGCTAAACACTACGCCTGGTCACTAGACTGATGCAAATTTTGACATTTTCGCTCCACAGTGATCATACGGTTCCAAATCGGGTCCTGATTAGTCTCCCAAAATTTGAACTCATTTGCAAAGAAACTGATTTCGCACAAACCATTTGAAGTTTATATGGAAATTACTATGGGAAATCAAAACTTTTTGTTCATTGTCTTTTTAACTTTTTTCCATATTGCACTGTTCAAAAATTCAAAAGCTATACTTATGGAAAATTTTCTCTGCTGCAACTTAGCAGAATATAGTTGTTGAGCCAAACGTCAAATAAAATAGTTATTAATTGTTTAAGAGATTGATAATCTTCTGGCATGATCAAGCAGCTGTTTTGTGAGCAACACTGTATCTTGCAGTGTGGCATAGTAGCCATGATTTTTGTGCTCTATTCCAAGCGCCAGAAACACCAATGTTGCCTGCTGAACAATTGATTGAGCATAATCGTAAGACATTAGTGGCTTGAATTATTGATAACTTTTGATGCTTACATTATATTGAAAAGTGGTTAAGCACAAAGTTGTAGCTGAGAAAATTTTCTACGAGCTCAGTTATCATTTTTTAAAGCAGAGCAATATGGTAAATTGTTAGATGGATATGAACAAAATATTTGGTTTTCCTATAGTAATTTCCATATAAACTTCAAATGGTTTGTGCCAAGTCAGTTTCTTATCGAATGAGTTCAAATTTTGGGAGACTAATCAGGACCCGATTTGGAACCGTTTGAGCACTGTGGAGCGAAAATGTCAAAATTTGCATCAGTCTACTGGTCACCCCCTTAAACTTGTGATATGATATATGTCACTGTATAACAATTTTCTGATAAACTGTGAACTGTTGACTCGTTCCGGTCTCGATATAACGCTTCGATCCTTTTGTGTGCTCCAAAATAAAACTACTATTGGCACATTTCACACAATCAACCAACATTTTAAATATTTAAAGTAATAACACTATAGATTTTGTGAACAACTGAAAGAATGAAGCGCAAAAACAATTGTACATACAAATTGTTGTCCTATGTCAAGCATCTTTTTGTGCCCCTAAGCATAGACTCTTTTTTCACCACAAAAAGCAATGTTTGAAGAGAAATTTTACAGTACTTCCCAGCTTTTCTGCAACCGGATGCCACCATCTTGGATTTCCAAATGGTGTCAGACATCAATTTCCGGTTCCTACACGTCATTCCGATTCCAAAACTACCCATATTGTGGGGAATTTGAAAGTATTTTTCAGTTCTTCTCTAACCTGAAACCGCCATCTTGGATTGAAAACTGGCATCAGACATGGGTTTCCGGTCCCAATTATCCACGGCCCATACAAATTTTAACAATTGTGTGGAAAATTGTATACGCATGAGGAGGGAGCAATAATCAAAAAAAAACTATCTACGTAGTTAATGAACAGCCCCTAATTGATATAAAAAGTTTCCCAGATAATAGTTCAGCAGCCCATCGAGTGATTCTGGGTGAAAACCCATTAAATTTGTTTTGAAAAACACGTAAATCACTGTTGGTCATATTATCTCATTGCGCGTATTACCCCACCTTACCCTATAACAATTTACATATTTTGTAATAATTTTGATCGATAAAATAATGGGAAAAATTTTCTCGATTTAGTCAATTTCCCATTTTTGTCAGCCTAAAATTTGAGAAGGGACTGACAAAATCGGCAAAGCACTGTAATAAAAATGTACATGTTTTTGATGTTGAAATTGTTTTATCAAAATTATAGATTTTTTTTTCAGTGTGTATTTTTATTTGGAAAGGCAAACCAGTTTACTACATATTTGTCTCAGACGCCCGTTCGATTAGATGAGCCGTTTTCGTGCCATGATTTTGAAAAATACCGAACACGCTATTTTGAAAAATTAGGCGCGAGTTAAAATGGTCGAATTGTCCCTAGCGAACAATCATTCCAAGATTCATGGAATTCGGAGAGGGTAATGATTGATCGATTCATCAGTTGGCGTGGATTTGTCCAGGCAGAGATGCACGATCCCGTATCTCAAAAAGAGAAATTCAAAATGATCTACATTGCACCCCACCCATCAAACCGTTGATGGATAATCGATCCTAGCAGACGTATAAATTACACCATCTGCTTATCAAAGTTGGCAATCGTGCAAAACCATACTCGCCGAGACCCAAATGCTACAAATTGTAATACAATTAATGACCACACCGCCATATGAAGGGAAAATACAAATTAGGGAAAATTTGGCAGCAAAGAAATCAAAGGACACCGAAAGAGTACACGACAGCAAGCAGACTTGGGTGAAGATAGGTATCAGAGAGATGTAGGGTTACGGTATGTAATGTGGGTCTAGTCCTTTCATTCGGCCTATCACGCAAATAAATAATTAATTAAGGAATATTACACAAAAAATAAGGAAAATATTGATCACTGATGATTGATAAATGTGTACCACACACAAATCAATTTATATCACAACATTTCAATACATTTTCAGCTCTCGTAAGTAATAAAACTGGTTGAGAATATCACTCTGTTCGGAGTTTTTAGCCGCCATGACTTCTAAGGTTAAGATGGGAAGGTTGCACTGACGATCATCAAATGGCCTGATTATGGCATTTATTGAATGGAATTACCTGATAATACACACTAGACGTAAAACTCACAGTTACTGTTTGAATATTTTATGTTTATTTTAATTGTTTAACAACGTTTTCACAAGTAAATCATGGACCCAACTTTAGGGACACATTTCTTTTCTATGTTCCTAACTTTGGCCCATGAAATTCATTTGACAGCATATAGCAATAAGAGTAACGTCAACAATGTGGTTTGCATTTGGATGATAAGGAACGAACAGGAAGGGAGATTTTTTCTGCCAAATCTGTATAATGAACATCACAATGTTTTGATTTAGATATTCTGCGGTCGAAAGACGATAAGCGAAATTTTTAATTTTTAATTTTTAACTTGAGTGATTTAATGTAGTTTTCGTAAAATTTTCTCTAAGAAATGTTTTGAGGAATGAAGAGTATTAAGTTAACAGTGATAGTGATAAAAAAAAATACATAAGAAAACGTTACCAAGAGCGTTTTTTTTGAGAATCAAACAGGATAGGACGAAGTTGCATCCATAAATAGACCCAATTTGGGGACAATAGACCGATATTACATACATTTCCCTGGTGAGTTTTTGTCTTAAAAAAAGTAAGTTTTTCAACTTTTTGCGGTTCCTGATAGCAAACGACATGATAAGCATATCTAAGCATACCATTTAGCAGTAGAATATCGTTTGCAGGTAAATTAATTGATGAGTTATGATTAAAAACGTAATCTATGGCTGCATATTAGACCGAGGTTAGGGACGTATACCCTAGTTAATGATTAATGAAAAAATGGGGTTACCGGATCAACAGTGTCCTGCTGTATAGAACATTGTGTGGTGAGAGAACATAGATGGAGAAAAAGAAAAGAGCAGAGAGATGGAAAATATGACGACTGTACACTGGGGCATTTGAGAGGGACGAGGGGGGTGTCTGGATGAAAAGCGTCCGGTGAAAATGAGTGAGTCGGATTTTCTTTATGAATGTTGCAGAGTGCAGATTGGTGTGCTACGGCACAATAAAAAAAATAAGGAACTTAAAACCACTTACCCAACGTGGATCGGCTTCCGTGTGATGTTGACATTGTCGGTCACGGTGATGTCCAGCGGGTTGGGTGTGCTCTCGCGGGGTGTCATCGATGGGTACTTTTCGGCATTGGAGATAATCTTCTCCAGGTACTTCTCGTCCTTCATCGGATCGATGCTCATATTGGTGATGTTGGTGTCGTCGAACTGTTTATTCTCGTCGCTCGTCATGTAGTTGTACTGCTGCTGATCAGACATGATCGGATCTTCGCCTGATAGGTCCCCGAGCCGGTCCAAATTGTGGGAGGAAAACCGAGAAATGAAATGAGAAAATACCGAGAGAAGAGACTGTGAGTAAGTGAACATTTCCTTTCGGCGACGTTTGATGAGCGAGAGCAAAAAATGCGAACAAATACATGGAACATATATGCGAGTACACAGAGCAAGAAATCAATTACTTAACGAGCAACTACTTAAGGCTAGAGACTTACGTTCCGTTGATCTAGGTTGTTATTCTTTTCTGAATGAATGGACGAACTAATGCGTGCCCCTTTCGGACACACCGCGATCGCTTGAAAGTTAGTCACTGCAGTCAACAACTCTGCTGAATGAAGCTGTATCTATACACAGAATACGCACTCTACTCGTTAGCGCAGTGACTAAATGAAGGAAGATTAATAGGTTTGAAAGTCCAAAAGAAGAAAATGCACTCGCGCGAGTGAATGCGAGAGTCGTCTCCGTCGGACTACTACTGTGATGTGATCTTGTACTACTATGCTGTGTTTTTGGAGATTCAGGTCCAAGACACAAGTGAGAAGAGCGTACGTGCGGAGGATGTCACTTCGGAGATGAGCTGCCGCCGCCGCCGCACATGGTTCACGCTCACTGCTCGGTGTGAAAACACGTAACTGACTACTAAACGCTCTGCTGTGTGGAGTACTATACCTACACTACTAGTCGTTGTCGATTGCGAGTATGTATGCCTACTACCTACTACTGGTGTTTACCAATACAGCCAGGAGGGAAACATCCGCTGCTGACTAGAGGGCCAGAGGGCGATGCTGCCTAGCTGGCCCCGGACAAGCTGATGTCCGGACGGGGAAAGTGTAAATGGTGCTTGAATAACTATGATGAATGATGCTAGGATATCTGGTGAGATCACATCCAACAAACAATATGATTAAAACGTGTAAATACTTAGTAGTTGTTTTTCCAAGTCCCAGATCTGATGATAATTAAGTCTGAGATCGTTAAGGTTTTTTCATGGACGTGATCACGAACAAAAAGCTTAGAACAGAATTTCGAGCATTTTTTCCTTGAACAAAGTTGCCATTCCGAGATTTTGGAATCTTTCACAAGTAAAGCTGGGGCAATATTATTATCTATTACCGTAAGTCATTGAGCGATCGATGTTGTTCATTATTAACTTGTTAAACTTGTTTAAATATTAGAAGTTTATACTTCAGGCAAAGTTTGAATTTTCTATTTATAAGAGAATGCACACATGTTATGTATTTGTTACATTTGGCTTGAATGCCCGAAATGTGATCTTTAAAAGTTAATTTTTGGTCAAGTACTAATCCAATATATTTCACTTGACTTGACCAAGAAATTGGAACTCCGTTCATAGTGACTATGTGGCTACTACTAAGTTTCAAAAAGGAAGCTCTAGGCTTATGTGGAAATATTATAAGTAGAGTTTTGAATGTGTTGGGAGAAATCTTACATTTTTGTAAATAGGAAGAGAAAATATCTAAACTCTTCTGCAGTTTGCTGCAAATAACACGAAGACTTCTTCTTTTAGCGGAAATGCCTGTGTCATCAGCGAACAAAGATTTGTGGAAAAAAAATTTTGGTCCGAAGTGAAAATGTTATACAATATAGGCCTAAGAATGCTACCCTGAGGAACTCCTGCACTAACAGGTAGTCGTTCAGATTTGGAATTTTGATAATTTACCTGCAGAGTTCTATCAGCAAAATAATTTTGAACTAATTTCATGCCTTCATGTCAAACACTGTCAAATGCTTTTATATGTCTAGAAGAGCAACTCCAGCTAAACAGTCTTCATATTTCTTTGAACGAATTAAATTGGTAACTCTTAAGAGTTGATGAGAAGTTGAATGTCCATTTCGAAATCCAAACTGCTCATCTGCAAAAAATTAGTTGGTATTGATGTGAAGCATCATTCTATTCAAAATTATCTTTTCAAAACGATTATTTATTGATTTTGTTTAGAGCCGAGGATTCTTGTTCACTATACAATACATCTTAAAAGTATAGTCCAAAGATACAACACAATAGACATTTTATCTTCCAATAAGCCTCTTCCACCAGAACGGGAGCCGCTTCCAGTGGTTTCATTGTATGGCAGATTCGCCAACGGGGATCAGAGTGCTTCCATTGCAGCAATGGACGCAAAACGTGGTCAGCACTTACACACTCATCACGAAACGGTTGCTTTCCAAAGTCGACGACGCATCGACTGAAAGAACTGCTGATGAAGAACAATGAGGAGGACCACACAATAATTGCTGCCGAGTAAACAGACGATCGCGTGACACACATTGAGAGTGGTCTGCTTCTGTCGACAGCCGAGTGAACACTGTTTATTTATTGATGAAAGCAAACTTATTGGACGGTAGCTAGAAGCTTCAGCTGGATTTTTATCCGGCTTTAAAATTGAAACAACTTTTGCATTTTTCAATTTATCAGGAAAGTATGCGAAATGGAAACATTTGTTAAATAGTTACTCTCTGAGAGTTTTTTGATTAAAATATAGAAAATTCCATCATCACCTGAAACTATGAGAACTCTCGAATTGCTTAGCAAGTTTTTGAGCTTTTTCCGAATTTGTGATCAAAATTTTACCACCTGCTTCAAGTGCTGGAATAGGCTTTTCAGATTTTTTCAAAATTTGTGTGAGCTTCCAAAAGGGTTAATAGCTCGGTTTTAATTTCAAAACATTATTTTAAAAAGTTTTGTTCCTCAGGGCAGAGAATCGCTTTTAAATTTGGTTTTGCAAATTCCGCCAGATCACTTTCATTGCAGAATCGCGTGTTCTTCGATATTGCCTCCTTCGGTCATTTTTTAGACGGATCAAGAGCTGAAGATCATCGACTATTATAATTGAATCGAATTTAACATTGCATTTTGGTACTGAGGCAGCTCTTGCTTCAACTATAGAAGTACAGAGATTCAAGAGCATAATTAATTTTATCTTTGGTTTGCAAAGGAATGTTTGGATCGAAGTTATATTCCATAAATGTTCGATATTGCTCCCAAGCTCTATGGTAATTGAATGTAGAGCTGTTGGGATTAGAAATTATTTCTTGGGATATTTCAAAAGTTACTGGAAGGTGATCAGAACCGAAGTCAGCATCGGCTACAAAGTTGACATTAATCAGTTAAGACCAAATCAATAGTTGAAGAAAAGCATGTTGGGCTGTTTGGATATTGAATATTGTAATAACCTGCAGAACAATAATCAAACAGAATATTACCATTGCAATTGCTTTGAGCATTATTCCAAATAATATACACAAATAATGAAGAATTTAGACCTATGACGGGCAAGTTTTTGATGGTCACCCTTGGTCTGGTTTAACGAACGTTACAGTTATAATGGCGGCGTTATGCACGTTATGAACTCTCAAAAAATTAAATAGCTCGTCTTCATTATCTTTAAAAGATCGAGTATTGCAATTCAAAATATTAAATAATTTAAAATCCATTACTGAATTTCAAAGTCATGACGATATTGTTCGCAAATTTAACTCCAGTTTGAATAGCATCAAACATGGAGTTAGTTTTCAGCATATCAGGGGACCTTTTCCTTCTTGGCATTAGGCCGGGAAAGTTTACTAGATTTTTTTCCTGGATAATGGATCATTCTCATCATCGTGAGCATATCAAATTGGTTGCTCAAATATATTTCATCAGAATGGGAATCAAGAGATTACCCTTTTCTTGTGCGCTTAGGCGCCATATTGACAGTAAAACGTTTCTCCAAACAGACTTCCGAGCAGATTACTATAAGAATCCGAAGGATCGAAGAGGAATTTTCCAAGTCGATGTCCAAGCAGGATTACCTCGGGTAGGGTCTAAACAAGTGTCGAAGAGGAATAAGAGTCGAGCAAGGTTGCAAATTTGCAGGTAATATTGAGCACTGAGAACTGCTGTTTAAATGTGTTGTAGCTTTAGGTAGCAGTAACACTTCCTTCAGCAAAAACCAAATAGATCCGCACGGCAAGAGAACATCAATTCGTTGGATTATTAAGAGATTTCGGACTAATTTTCGGAAAAAAATTATGACTCAAATTTTCCTTATACACATAGTAATATTTAAAAAATACTGGAAAAACCAAAGATTCCAGACTTGATTCAAATAGGATTCGGTGTAACATATTTCGAGACTAAATAGCAAAAAAAAAAATGAATTTCAGACTCGATCATCTTCGATTTGCATGATTTTTTGCATAATTGCTTGTTATGGTCAATAATTCACACCCAGTTCGGAAAATCAGAACTCGAAAACGTCACTTCAAATCGAAATGACGTCCGAGGCAAGATAATAGAAAAACTTAATTTCTTTTCAGGAAAAATATGCACGGTAAAATTTTTCAAGTAATTTTCGGTAAACAATCCGAAAAAGTGTTTAGAACGTAAATAACAAAAAATACCAACTTCAATATTTTTTGAATATGTTTCTTAAAAAAGCTTATAAAATCTTCTGTGCATTTTTCAAGTTGGACACTTTACACTTAACAACAGTTAAACAACAACCACTTTTGGTAAAGTTTATAAACTTTTTGTTTGCACAGAAAACAATTTCATAAGTTTAAATATGGTTTTCTGTGCGAAATTTTACCAAAACTTGTTAAAACAAAAATATGTCAAAGAGTTGTTGTTTATGATTTTCTGTTAATTTTTAGGTGTACAACTTGAAAATTTCACAGAAAATAGAAATTTTTACAAGCTATTTATGAAATATATTCAAAACATATTGAAGAGGGTCATTTTTTGTCATTTAAGTTCTTAACACTTTTTTAATTTTTTAACCAAAATTACTTGACATTTTCTAAAGTATATTTTGAGAAAAGGAATTGTCTCAGACGTCATTTCGATTGGCAGTGATGTTTTCAAATTATGATTTGTTGAAACATATCAAATACGTCATTTTGAGTTTTTTTGTGAGATCCAAAATGGCTGAATTTTAGCTTAAATTTTAATGATTGACCATAACAAACATTTGCAAAGCTCCACGCAAATCAGAGATAAATAGTTGCGTCTGATTAATGCAAGAAAAATGCTGAAGATTGTAGCTAAATAAGATTTAAATTGCAGTTCACCGTCGGTCACATCCATCGAGTCTGGGTACCGGCAGTGTTGCCAGTATTCCAGATTTTTTTCTGAATTTGAAAGATTTTTAGTCGTTTTGCCAGTGTACGTATATTTCCAGATTTTGTGAATAAAGGAAATACAACCCGGAAGAGAAATCATAGAAAACTCTTATGATGAAACTCCTTACTCCTTAATATGCTGATACGAATCTTGAGAATATAATTTCAATTGAATTCTGCCCAAGCTATGGAGATTCTTTTTAATAAAATTTGAAGACATTTAAATGGAATTATGCGAAAAGAACATCTGGCAGTCAAGGCCTTTTGGCAAAGTACTTGAGTACTTAGGGAATACTGAAGAGGATATTTTAAGAACTTCATAGAGAAATATGAATACAATTTATGTCAATTCTTGGGAATTATTGCCAGTTTGAGGGAATTGTGGAATTGGAGAGTGATTTATAACAGATTACAAGAGGTAATGTTAAGAACTCTAAGAATGTTGATGGAAAAGTTTGGATATTATCAAGATTATTTTAGAGGATTCCAGAAAAGAAGTATGATGTAATTCTAGGATCATTCAAATGGAACTCAAAAAAGGGCGAAGATATCCTGTGAAGAGTTCCAAGTAAATTCAGACTAGCAAAAAATTTCATGATCTGGGACCCAGGAAAAATATAAATTCCGGAATTTAGAATCATTTCAAGATACTGATGCTTCAAAAATGACGCTATCAGACATTCATTTTAGTAATATAATAAAATCATTCTTTGGCATAAAATTATTCGTAATAGTTATGGGAATGGTGGTGTTACCTGTAGTTTAGGTAAACTGTGTGTGAGTACCACGATGTTAGGCTTTGATTCCCATTTCAACCAGGAGAATTTTGCTTCAAAATAAATCGTATTCCTTTTTTTAAATTCTGGTACTGCATAAAATAGTAATGACTACATCGACTATTAGTTTAAAAAAATCCATCTAATCAAATTTGCTTGACTCTTTGCTTCTCATTCTTTTTAAAAAAGCTAAAGTTTAAAAAAACAATTCTAAAAAAAAATTCTGCAGTATTTTACCCACATTTTAATAAATTTTTGAAATGCTGCCCAATGGATGTTTGAACTTTTTGGGCGCACTGTGTCAATATTTTTCAACTTTTGAATGATTTTAGCAATACTAACAAGTTATTTGCTTTATATAGTTTATTTAATTTAAATATTTATTCATAACCATTCTAGTACTTCAAATAAATTCCAGATGATCATTCCGACCGATTTTAACGGGAGATTGGCACATTACTTTGATTTCAATAGCATTATGTTAAAAACAGAATTTTTTGGAGCATTCCAGATTTTTCCAGATTTTATATTTTAACTAGTCCAGATTTTTCTGAAAATGACTTGGCAATCCTGGGTATCGGTGCCCAAGTCTACTTTGCTGCTGGAATCGGTGAGTTGATAAGAAACGCCGGCTGTGATGCAAAGAAGACAAACATAAAAGTATCCTTTTACGACAACGTCGCCTTACATACCTTTCATTTTAAAACCACATCTCTAAAACGGTCCTTTTGAGGGCCATAAATCATCAGAACGGCTCTTTTCAGGGCCACCCCAATTTTCAAAGAAAGAGTTGGTTTGGAATATTTTCAAACACAAGAATAATTGCACATGAACTGAAAAAGAATCTGGTTAGTAATAAACGCTAAATGGACAGTGATCAATTATTACACTTCCGAAGAAATCAACGGATGTCATAATAATATCGGAAATTTTGAATAACGTTTGATTAAAATAGTTAACATATACACTACCGATCATAAGTTTAAGGACACCCCCAAAAAACCATGCAAATATGTTTTGTTCAATTTTCGATCTCCAAAGGTTATTTGAATGGTATGAATGGTATAGCATAGGGAAGGTCCATTAATTATGTCACGCAAATTTGGCCCATTTTCAACCCCCTCCCCTCCCCCGTTTGTCACATTTTTTATATGGACCTTAATTGTTTTTTGTAAGGCTCGTCACAGTTTCCAAAACCCCCCTCCCCCTAAAAGTGTGACAAAATTAATGGACGATCCCTAAGTGTTCTACTACTTCTTTTATTTCAAAATTTGGCCAACCCAATTCTGAGAAAATCAGTCACGATTCTTAAGAGTAAATTTTGAAAAATATTGTAACTTTGGGTGAACTTTTAGCACACAAAATTTGAAAAATATCTTGAACAATTTGCCTACGAGTTCCATTCAATACCTTTCAAATGATCTAAAGAGAACGAAAATTGAACGTAACATGACAGAGATATGAACATAACAAATTTGTCATGTTTTTTGGGGGTGTCCTTAAACTTATGATCGAAAGTGTATGTGACCGTAGTCCTACGTCAACTGTTCGTACAACCCCATTGGGCTGTCCCTTGTAGTTTTTTTTGTATTGTCAACGTACCCCTAAAGCTGGTTTGAAAAAGCAAACCATGATTATGATTGCATTGAACCTGTATTATGATGCACAAATAAATAAATATATGTACTAAACGCTGACTAAAAGTAAATTGGTACGCCCCTCGCGCGCCGCTAGCATGCCTCTAGTGTTGGGAATCGAAAATCTTTGACAGTGGTTTGTTTACACTTCTATAGAGAACAACTGGTGCAAGTTTGATCAAAGTAGTCGATCGCGTTCAGAAATAACGTCAAATGGAACTCGAAAGAAGCTGACTAAACAGTTTGGGATCGGCAGCTGCGCAACAAGATGTTGAGGTGCGTTAAAGCCAACCCCGGTCTTTCGATCTGAGATGTGGCCAGAAGGTACAACGCCAACTTTCAAACGGTGCGGAACATCCTTGCCAGGGAAGAATACAAGTCGTACAAAGCCAGTAAACATCCGAACCGGCACATGAAGCAGAATTCCGTGGTCAAAAAGCGTGCAAGGCTCTTGTACGACCGTGTTTTGACGAAACACAAGGGCTGCACTTTGATCGATGACAAAACATACGTTAAACTCGATTTAAAGCAGCTTCCCGGTCAAAAGTTTTAAATCGCGCCTGGACGTGGGGATGTGCCGGGAAGTCTAAGTTCGTGTTTACCGACAAGTTCGCGAAGAAGGTCATAATTTGGCAAGCGATTTGCAGTTGTGGCCTGAAAACGGAACCATTCATCACATCCTCGACGATGACATCCCAAGTTCACATCGAAGAATGCCTGAAAAAGCGTGTATTGCCGTTCATCCGCAAGCATAGGGGCAAAGTCATCTTTTGGCCCGATTTAGCCAGCTGCCACTACTCCAAGGTGGTTCTGGAGTGGTATGCTGCCAACAAGATCGATTTTGTCCACAAGCTAATGAATCCTCCGAATTGCCCGGAATTTCGACCAATCGAAAAATACTGGGCAATTTCAAAGCAGCGAACTCGACGAAGCAACGCCAAGGACATCCAACAAATGCGGGCAAAATGGAAGAAATGCGCTGATTCCGTGTCCGTTTCCACTGTGCGGGCGCTGATGGGCTCCATCAAGAAGAAGATTCGAGATTTCGTTCGAACTGGAGAAATGTAACCATCTAATGCTGTAACTTTGAAGTTTTAATAAAAGTACTGTAAAGCAACCAGTAATGGATCCTGATGAATGTGGGCGTCTTAGTGGAATACCTGTACCTCTCTCATTAAACCAGTAATGGACTTTTTAAACTTATTACATCACGAATTACAGGTATTTTTGTGTGTACCAATTTACTTTTAGTCAGCCTTTATCCATCTTATCCCGCCTTATTCTAAATTTCCCAGCGCATCGAGCTGAGTCGATTGGTGAATGAAACATAACCCTCGGGGGCCTTAGATCGACAATTGGTTTTCCAATGAGCTGTCTTGTCTGAGGATGGAGCTTAGAATCCGTGACCTTCAGCACGAATTTTTGGAATTTTTCACAGAGCATTCATTGGGTTACCTTCAGCCAACTGATCTTTGCGTCGTAGCGAGCCGGTGCCGTCGTACTGTACGGTTGGTCATCGCCGATGGCGTTTTCGAAAAATAAAACAAACACTAGCTTTCGTGATCGTGAGTCGACTTTTGATGTTGACGATGTGGGGGCAAGGGAAATAGGAGTTCAAAAAGAAAGCACATCCCAGTGTGTATTGAATCTGAGCCGGCAGGGATCTTCCGAGAACGACGTGTTTTTCAATTACTAAGATGATTTCAGACGTTGGGAATCAGTTTTGATCAATCCCTCAGCCTCACGTGCCGTTGTGAAAGTGGACGTGATCGGTAGAATTATTTGCTCTGGTGACCATAAAGAAATATCACTGCTGTAAGTCAGTCGTCGGACAGTTAGCTCCGCCTGAGTGCATTTCTCATCTCACCCGCATCCGCAGGTTGCTGGCTGATCGTCAGATGTTTTTCGCTCGCTTGAACGAAGAAGAAGACAACCGTGATCGCGTAGGGTTAGTAAGCTAGGTAAGAGTAGCGGCGTGAAGCCGTGGATCATCCGCGGCCGGAACTAGCAGAATTTGAAACATGTGATTGCATGCTGGGCAACTGTGTCAAGAAAATGTTGAAATGCGATGCGACAAGAGTCAGGTTCTATGTTTATTTATTTTTTTGGTAGGTTTTCTTTTACGATTTGTGAAAAAAAGTGATGGTTTTTCGAAACGGAAAATGTTTCAGACTAGTTAGACCTCAGAAATGGCTGCCGAACGACAACACATTTGAAAACTAATGTTTTTGTTTATTAAACGAATTGTAATTTAAATCGTATAGAATGCAAATATTCAATTTGTGTATGAGCAACCGTTTTGAGTTAAATTTAAATCGGATAATGTCACCAAGCAGAATTAGTTATTAAAGATTTAATCAAGTATGATGTGAAATCAAATAGGGGAATTTACGCAAATATATGACGTGTTTGTTTGTTTATATTTATCTGCTGCTTGCTGTCTGCGTACTGTCAAAAACGGTTTGAAATCGTTTTTACATAGCTTTAAACTTCTCAGGTGAGTGTAACTATTATCGGTAGCCTCTTTTTCTTCGGCAACCTTTCCATTTGAACTGCGCGTTAACCAGCTGTCCTATTATCGGAAATTCAATATCAACCGTATTTTGTAGTAGGGTAGAGAACTACTTCGGCCTAATCGCCCATTTTGAGCCTATCGAGCAGAAAACTTCAAATAAATCCATGATTTCAGAGTTAACAAGTCAATTATGCGTTTGGTATGTTACTTTAGTTAATAAACTACGGAACGAAGTCAATGAGAACACGTGATATGAAGATTTGCACCCATTATCCCCAAAAACGAAAGAAGCGCTCCGACCGAATCAATTTTTATCTTCATCCGATAGGCCGAAGCGAATTCATTGGCGTTTCAATGCGTTAAGCCGAGTTTAGAATCTGTAGGCCGAATTTGGCGTCAAGAAGCAGTGTTAGACTTTTGACAATATCTCAATGATTGGTTTCTCTTTATCAAATCTTACGGTACGTATGGAAAGGTAAATAAATTTGGAAACCATCAGTAATAATAACATTCCGTTTGGTGCTAAACTACGCTAGATTAAGAAAGACTATTAAGCAGGTCGGAAATGGAGTAGCTAACCCTATGTATATTTCATTTGCAAAAAAAACCTGATATGACAAGTTTGTTCAGTGGTAAAAATGTAATTAGATTGATGGTGAAAGACGAAGGAATTGTTTAAATACATTAAGTGAAGTGTTTGATGAAAAATACAGCGAAGTTAACGTTTAAATGTTGGTTGTCAAAGCCATCATGAAATACAAATTTATATTTGCACAATTTATTAATCAATTTATTCAATATGCCCTGAAAAAATATATAGTACTTCATCGAACAAGGATTAACGAGAAAATTACATTGTGAACGATATAACATTAATGAATGTGATGAATACCATGTTAATATAGGATTGCCAATTGGATTGGAATTGCAAAATCCAGATAGACAAATTGGCAAACTAAACACTGCATCGCCTATACATCAATGTCCCGTCTGCATCCGCGCCACCAAGCAACGTCAAAAATCCCATTCAACAGTCCCACAGTTATGGCCCCGTGCACAGATAAATTTCGGGCCGGTCATCCCGCGTTCTACAGACTACCGAATCCAACTGCATTCGGCAAGATGCAGAAATGCATCGCTACACGGCGACGCCGACGACGACGGTCGGCAACCAAAATGGCATTTTATTTATAGCTCACTCGCAGTGGAAATGCATTTTTCAAATTATCTCTCAAATTCCTGTAACATCATCGAACTGCACCAGGGCGGCGGCGGTGGCAGTGATGAAGCGCAGACATGCACACAGTTGTAGCACCGTACGATATGGACACACGTTCTGAACCAAAAAGTACACGTGAATCATTTCTTTTACAATGACAAAACTCATTAACAATTCAATTAGATGACATGTCGGACTGTCTGTCTAGTCGCGTATGACGACGCACCTATCATCCTATTCGGGTACTTGAAATGTAGAATGTAAAACATGGGTGCATTTCCTACTTCTAGCTTCGGAAGCTGCGTGCGCATCTCTAAATACCACATCTCTAGGTCTGTAGGTACAGTACACTGTTGCTAATTGGATGCAACTGAGTCCGAAATATGCCACTTGATTTGCTCCTTTCGACCATCAGGCGAACACTGTTTAGCAGAATGCATGTGTGCAGATTCAACGACGACGCCACTCGAAATGCACTTTTGATGCACAAACGCGCGTGACTTGTCAGTAGTGCGATTATTGGTGTGGTGGTGGTGGTGGAGCAAGTGCATCACTCGACTTTAAGAATGTTACGAATAAAAACGGTCAGTATGATCCAGATCATAATATTGTGTGCTATTTTTGCCCATGTGCAATTAGTTTGTCATCTCGTGATAGTACAAGTTGCTCCATTCAGGTATGACGTCGCGCACGACAAATTGCCGCTAATTAGCGAATGCCTGTCATTTGTTTATGGAACCTTGACGGTCACAAAAAGGCACAAACAACTGATAAAGATTCGAAGGGATTAACCGATTGGAACGTTGGAATTGAATAGACATTACTAAATGGAAAGCTTTATATGACCGATACTTGTTACACAGGTTGGGTATAGCTTAACATTTTGGAGAAATTGTCATAGAAAATATTAGAATGGATATGAAATAATAAAACAAATCTCATCTGAAATATCAACAATTGTTGCAATTTGGAAACTTCAATGTTGAGCATAAATAAAGATATGGTTTTTAGAACTTACGTTTTGATGACTCATAGGGTTTGGCGTTTTCGGAAGCTTATAGTACCTTGAAGCTTTAAGATCGGATTAGCGATTTTAAATAATGTATTTTAAGATCACTTTGAAGTTTTACGGCGAATTGAATTTAGATTTTTAGATTTGAAATTGATTTGACATTTGCTAATGCAGGGCTGGTAGCGATCGCTGCTGTCAAAAATAGTGATTCTAGTGACCATGTTGCAGAAATAAGTGACCAACTAGTGACATATAGTTGTAAAAATAGTTACTAAAAAGTGACCTTAGAGAAGAAAAGTAACGATGGCACACCAAATAAATGTTTGATGTTTTAGACTTATGTACGATATAAACCTTAAAAGCGAAAGATTCAATAGAAAGTTTATGGCCAAACCCACGGGGTGTGAATCCTCAGGAAATTTTATTTTTCCTCAAAATACCTGGAAGGCTCAGAGAATTTAATAATTTTATTACTAAGGATATTTTAAAGAAAATAATTAATTTTAAAATGCAAGCATATAATTTTTCTCGTTATTTTCATTCACACTTTGAACATTATAGATCCACAGTGCATTAATCTTCAGTAACAAACATGCAAATTTCCTGGAAATTTCAAATTTGAACTAGTTCTGGACTTAAAAACTATACTACTTCAAGAAATTTCAAGGGTTAAATTCCATGCACAGTTTTAAAAGCTCGTGGAATTTTATAATAATTACTTAGGACCACATTTCAAGGGAGTTCTGGGAAAAAAATCTTGGAGAAAAACATCAAGTGCAATCTGCTTTCGAGGTAGTTCTGATGAATTTTAGATTTAAATTGACTGATGAAAAATTTGAAGAAACCCTGAATTGAATTAAAAGCAAATTTTAATGAGAACTCTTAGTAATTTCTGAGGAACACAACTCCTTCCAAGGGCCTTCTGAGGATAATTTGTGAGTTTGTGGGAGAAAACGAATCCCGAACATAAGTCCTTGGAATCATTTTGAAAATACTAAAAGGAGGATTACAATTAAATCTGAGAATAACTCCAGAACACATTCAAAGGAATTCGGAAAATAAATTCAGAAGAGTTTTCCAAACAAATTAGGAGAAGAAATCTAAGGAATTTGTGAGGAGAAACGCCAATGAATTCTTAGGAAACTTTCAATGTGAGTAGAATTCCAAGGGAAAGAGTGAGATTCAAAAAGAAATCTGAAATGAATTCAATGAATATTCGGAGAATCTTTCCAAATGGTTTCTTATTGTGGTGAGTTTCAAGATAATTCCGAGGTAAACTAGAAGAAAATTGAATTCGAAGCTACATCAAAATGTTGAGGTATGTTTCAATGGAAATCAGAATGTACTATTCTGAGGTCTTCAGAACTACTTGAAAGTTCCCAATTTTTTTCATGAAGTTAAAGAAACAGCAGTTGCAGTTCTTTTTTGTTTGAAACACTAGCCTGATGCTCACAATACTTCTCATTAGATTCTTAAACTTCCCTGAACTTTATGGGACTTCCTAAAGTTTCCTCAATTTTTCTAACGATCATAGATCTCTGCTAAAGGTTTAACAATTCGCTGAAGTTCTCTAAACTTCTTTAAAATTTATATGACTTCTCCAATGTTAACGGAACTGCTCTGAAGTTCTCTGTTCCTTTCTGAAATTCTCAAAACTTCTCTAAGGTTTTGCCGTTTTCATGAAGCTTGTTGTACTGCCCTGAATTTAATTGAACCGCCCTAAAAATGTTTAAGCTTCACTGAACTTCTAAACTCATGGGAAGACCTCAATTAAATTTTTAACGTATCTGTAGTTATCTGAAAATCTAGGAACTGCCTTAAATTTTCACCAATTTTCTGAAACTAATGGAACTGACCTCCCCCTGAAATTCGAAGCTTAAGGGGGGAGTACACCTTGATTAAAAAAAAAAATGCATTTTTTTTGGCTTCAATTTAGAAAAGACTCCAAGTCCGCCAGAATATTCCTTACCGCTTTACGAAGCGATTTCCTAAAACATGTACCGGCGCGCTCTGAGAGAGCAATTTTATCTTGAAACGCGTTTATCTCGAAACGGGGTTTTTCAAACTGGCGTGTAGAATAACTCTAACCAGTTATCATCAAATTTGAATATCGCCTAGGTTTTCTTGTTCAGAATTAAATTCTGCTTAGAAATACGTACCCACATTTTCGATTTTGTCAAAAATTGATTTTTAATCCACGATTTTGTAAGCATTTTTAGGGTGAAAAAATTGACTTTTTTTTTCCTAAGGCCACAACTTTTGAAAAATTTAATTAAAAAAAAATCGGAATACGTATTTCTAACCCAAATTTCATTACTAATCAGGATTTTTGTTCGATTTATATTCCAGGATCACATGGAAAGGAGTATTTTCCCACGCCGTTTTCCGACTTCCGACTTTTGGGCAACGGCCACGGGGAGATGCCAATCGAGTTAAAAAAAAAATACAAATTGTAGTTCGAAGGATGACTAATAAATGGGTTATAACATATTTGACCTCCCTGAGTGTTTTATTGCTTAAAAAATTAACGAAAAGGCCTTACTTTTTGGACGCTCAAAGTGTACTACCCCCTTAATAAACTTCTTTAAAATTCTCCCGCATTTTGCTGATGTTCATACAAAATTCGCGGATCTCCTCTTAAGCTCCATAGATTTCTATGAATTTCTCGAAATGTTACTGAAGATCACTATCCTTCTGTGAAGATTTCGAAATTTTTTGTGCTCCCGCAATTTTCATGGAATTAGAAATTCTCAAGATTTTTCTAAAGTTCATGAAACTTTCCTTAAATAATTGACATTAATTTGAAACTTTTTCAGTAGTCTAGACTTTCCTGGTGGTATTTAAACTGGCTAAGCGATTATTGAATTTCCTTAAAGTATTTTTAATAGCACACAACTTTACTGAAATTAAATGATTTGCCTTGAAGTTTCGACAATTTTCCTTAAGTATTATAATCATTATAAACGCTCACTAATTTTCCCTGATCTTATCTATGCTAACCTGAAGTTCTCTAAATTTATTTAGCTATCCGGCAAATTTTCGGATATATATATATTCATAATTAAGTTAATGAAATTATTCTGAAGCTATCTGATCGTCCTCGAGGTACTCGGAACTTTACTGAATATCATGAAACCATCAAAAAATATCTAAATGTATTAAAAGTTCTCTAGATCTTCTTGAAGCTTGCTAAAAAGACTCGCATTTTTTCTTAATTAATGGAACTTTGTTGATGTTATCCAATCAACTAAGCTAAATTTTCGCATTTTTTATAAGTTCTTGAAATCTCCATGATATAACACCTTTAGAATACTCTCACGTTTTCCTATAATTTTTATCACGTTCCAGAAATTCTCTCGGAGCTTTGCTGAAGTTTCAGGAAATTCCCTGAGTTTCTCGAAACTACTTTTAGGTTTCTACAATTTCCTTGACATTATTTGAACTGCCCTTTTGATCCTATGATCTGTCTTGATGTTCTCGAAACTTCCCTAGAGCTCTAATTTATATTGAGGATCTCAGCTCTGCTGGAAAATAAATGGAATTCCCGTAAACACCTTTAAATTTCCCTGAAGTTTTCATAATTTCTCTGAAGGTCTCTGTACATCCCTGAATCGGAACATCTCAAGGGTTTTAGATTTTTTTTTCAGCACGTCATGGAACTATCCTGAATTTTTCTAAATTTACTATTATAGATCTTTTAACTGCTCCAAAAGTCAGGACTAAAGCTACGGAAACTGCTCTTAAGATCTGAAATTCCCCAAATATCTCTAGATCTAGCTTTTTTGAGGTGCTTAGAACTTCTTAAACATATTCACAATACCCCTCATGTTTTCTATATTTCTCAAGTTTGCTTGACGACTGTGAAGTTCTCTGAAGTTCTAGGAACTTCATTAAAGTTCCTGAAAATTTCCGGATGCCAAAAAGAACCATTTTGAGGTTCTTAAAGTTTCCAGTAAGTTCCCCATACTTTCAGCGCATTAACTTCCCTTATGATCCCGCAGTTTGTTCATGGAGCTTCACTGAAATTTTCAGCATTTCTTTTATTACTCAGAACTTCTCCTAAGTGCCTAAAATTGTTGTGAAGTTAATGGGACTGCCATGAAGATCGCTTATCTTTCATAAAGTTAATTACTAACTTGAAATAAATCATTCCTTTTTTCCTTGATTCTGGTACTTGTACATGGGATGCGAAACTTTAAAATATTGAATAATTTTAAATCTTGGACTTACTCAAATTAAGTAAGTTTTTATTTTATCTCTATAAAGTGAGAAATTAAGTAAATGTTAAACTTCAACATTCAATGGACTTAATTGTGAAGCTGTTTCTTTTAAAACTGATTACCATGTCTTAAATATGTTTGAGTACATTGCTGTTGTTTTTGATCTACAAAAAAAAAAGCATATTCTTAACGCATTTAAAAAATAGCCTGGAGTTTATCCGTTAAAGTTCTGGAAAACTCAGGTAATTTTATTTAGAAAGATGAGTAGATAGAGAAAGACGATTAAACGTCACAAAGCAAAGAATGATCAATCTTGAAATACGTACACGCTAAAAATGTTGAAAATAGTTACTGATTACAAGAAAATGTGACTTTACTGACTTGGCCTTGAAAAAAGATACTTTTTAGTGCACGTAGCCTTTGCGCGAACTATTTAGTGTCGATTACGCGGTACAGATTTTCCATCGCCTCACGATCTCGGTATTCCTGCTGACGCTTCTTCCTTCGGAAAACCGAGTTTCGTCTGTATCGCTCTACATTCAATCTCGTGCGGTGTTGCAGCATTATCGCCTGAACTGCTTTCTTCTCATCTACAAACAGTTTGCATTCGCCGTCAAACCAGTCATTTCTTCGATCCGGAATCGCAGTACCTCGTGCCGGTGCAGCAGAACTACCTAGGGAGCATCCATAAATGACGTAGCATATTTTTGATCAATTTTAGACCCCTCCTCCCCCCCTCGTAGCGTATTTGGCTATATCCAATACATGGCCGGTCACAAATTCTGAAACCCCCACCTCCCCCCTCAAATGCTACGTCATTTATGCATGTTCCCCTATGGTACAACTGCTCTCATGTGAAGCAAATAGTTGTGTTAACAAAAAATCTATAATAATTTCTATGAGTCTGCCAAACATCAAGATCTAATCTCCCGGACAATTTGAAGAATTATTCTTCAAATTGTCCGGGAGATTAGATCTTGATGTTTGGCAGACTCATGGAAATCTTGTTCGATGTCAAGACTGATTTTATGAACCCTTCGACCCTTTTATGAACCTTTGATTATCCAAGCTTCCTTGGAGATCTGCTCTTCAACTTCTATAGACTCTACAAGGTATTCAACTGTGAATCGAACAAATGTTAGAGATATACAGTTAAAATGACAAAGCATTTCGAGTTCTCCAAATTATCCTGGAGTTTGGGTTAAAATGTTTTACAGACTCAAAGGTATACTACGATGTCCCGACTAAATATTCATTAAATCCCGTTTTCTTTAAACTTTCTATTGAGCTGTCTCTCATTCGTTTGTTGGCAATCTATTACACTGAAGTCTTTTTTACACGGTTTTTTTTACACGGTTTTCCACGATTTACACGGTACGTTTTTAACGATTTCTCGACAACGATACAACCTATCGACTTGATTCCAATCACATTATCCGTTTCAAGCTATTTGTAATCGAATGGCATACTTAAAAAAAAAAATCACAATTTTTGGTGTAAATACAGAAATTTTTAAAATATGTCTATATGGACCATATCATGCTTTAATTACAAATGGCATCAAAATCCGATTTTTTAAAAACATTTAAGCATGCGAAAAATCAAAATCTCGTAGGTTTTTTTTTACACGTTTTTTTTTTACACGGACCGTATCCCCCGTGTAAAAAAAGACCTGAGTGTATTTGTATTGAACATTATGATTACACTGAATAATTCAAATTCCACTCGACAGAATAATTTAAAATGAACCGATTTAGGAATGTGAGGAATCAACCTAACTTTTGGCGAAGAAAAACCAGAAGTAGGTACACGAATGTTGATTAATCCGTCACTTCGGACATGGTGTGCGGGGTCGTCCCCAAATCAGAGGGTCTTTAGAATAATATCTTACAAATATTATATGAAGGAGAATATCTGATGAATTAAAGGTCTTGAGAAAAATACTTCTTAAGTAGATGTTGGATTAACTTTCCCTCCCTTCCCCTGCGATTGTAAGGATGTGGCCAGGTGTATAATGCGATGCTTGTATTGTAGATTTTATTTTCGTGTGGGGAAAATCACTAATCCCAAGTGATATTTTCTGCGTCAACACTCGATATTTTCTGCAAAACGTATTAGTTGACCATTATATAGCCACCCACGATTTGTACAATCGCATATGCTATGCTATGCTATGCTAATTAAAGGTCTTGAGAAAAATACGATAGTATGCTATCTGCAGGATTTCTATTTTATCAGTTGATTCTTCACAATAATAATATCCGAACGATATTATTTAATTGATTGATCGATGATCCTGATGTGATTTGAACTCCATTTGATCTTAACACTTTTATGATCTTATATTTCACCAGTACATGCATCACCGCGATGGAGGATAAGGCACAAGTCAATGTCATGTATTCATGGAGCTCAATATTGTTCCCGACGATTGGAGGCAAGTGAGGGTGATAGCCATTAAAAAGCCTGATAAACCCGCGTCGGATCACAATTCGTATCGGCCCATCGCGATGCTGTCGTGTATTCGGAAATTGATGGAGAAAATGATCCTTTTTCGCCTCGACAAATGGGTTGAGACGAACCACCTTCTTTCAGATACTCAATTTGGTTTCCGTAGGGGCAAGGGAACGAACGACTGTCTCGCGTTGCTTTCCTCGGAAATTCAGTTGGCTTTTGCTAAGAAAGAGCAAATGGCTTCTGTGTTCTTGGATATCAAGGGGGCTTTTGATGCAGTATCCGTTGAAGTTCTTTCAGAGAAACTCCACGCTTGTGGATTGTCTCCATTAATGAATAATTTTTTGTACAATTTGCTGTCAGAAAAACATATGAGCTTTTTCATGGAAACTCTACAGCTTTTCGATTTAGCTACATGGGTCTCCCCCAAGGCTCATGTTTAAGCCCCCTTTTGTACAAATTCTACGTTAGAGAAATTGATGTCTGTCTTAGTGACAATTGCACGTTGAGACAACTTGCAGATGACGGCGTAGTGTCTATCACAGGGCCAAAAGAGGTTGACCTGCAAGGACCCTTACAGGATACCTTGGACAATTTGTCTACTTGGGCTATTCAGCTAGGTATCGAATTCTCCAAGGAGAAAACTGAGTTGGTCGTTTTTTCTAGGAAGCATAGCCCAGCACAACCGAAGCTTCAACTTTTGGGTAAACCGATCACTCATTCCATGTCTTTTAAATATCTCGGGGTCTGGTTCGATTCCAAATGCACCTGGAGATCCCACATTGAGTATCTGAGACGAAAATGCCAACTAAGGATCAATTTCCTTCGATCAATTACCGGAACGTGGTGGGGAGCCCATCCACAAGATCTTCTGACGTTGTACCGCACAACGATTTTATCGGTTTTAGAGTACGGTAGTTTTTGCTTTCAGTCGGCAGCTAAAACGCACATCATCAAGCTGGAACGGATCCAGTATCGTTGTCTTCGTATCGCGTTAGGATGCATGCACTCGACTCATACTATGAGTCTCGAAGTGCTGGCGGGCATGTTGCCACTATCCGTCCGTTTTTCAGAGTTATCTCTGAGGCTCCTCACCCGTTGCGAAGTAATGAACCCACTGGTGATCGAAAACTTTGAGAAGCTTCTGGAGCTAAATCCTCAAACATGTTTTATGACTTTGTACTACCTATATTTAACACAGGATGTCAGCCCTTCAAGAAATATTCCCAATCGTGTAGTCTTCTCCGATTTCGGCAATTCAGTGAATTTTGATTTATCAATGACGCAGGAAATCCGCGGAATTCCAGAGCATCATCGTCCTATGATTGCTCCGTCATTATACGCTGCAAAGTTTGGCCATGTTGATTCTGCAAGAACGTTTTTCACAGATGGATCTCTAATAGAGGAGTCCGCTGGTTTTGGTGTATTTAATGAATTTCATAGCGCCTCTCGAAAACTTGAAGCTCCTTGTTCTGTGTATGTGGCTGAACTGGCAGCAATTCACTACACCTTGGAAACTATTGCTTCACTTCTTCCACACCACTACTTTATTTTTACGGATAGTCTCAGTTCTGTCGAGGCTATCCGTTCCATTAGGCCGGTAAAGCACTTCTCGTATTTTCTCTTGAAAATACGAGAACTGCTTAGTGCTTTATCCGTGCGCTCTTTCATCATCACCTTCGCGTGGGTCCCTTCGCATTGCTCAATTTTGGGCAATGAGAAGGCGGATTCACTTGCGAAGGTGGGCGCTATGGAAGGCGACATTTATGATCGACAAATCGCCTATAGTGAATTTTTCTCTATTTACCGACAGCAGTCACTCGTTAGCTGGCAACATCAATGGAGTGAAGGGAGCTTGGGACGATGGCTACATTCAATTATCCCTAAGGTGTCGAAGTTTGCATGGTTCAAAGGGTTGGACTTGGGTCGAGACTTCATACGCGTGATGTCTCGTCTCATGTCCAATCACTATTCTCTAAACGCTCACTTGTTCCGTGTGGGGTTGGGATACAGCAATCTCTGTGAATGTGGACAAGGTTACCAGGACGCTGATCACATCCTTTGGTCTTGTGCGGAGTATCGTGGAGTCAGATCACATTTTTATGATTCCCTTCGGGCTCGAGGTAGACAACCTAATGTTCCAGTTAGGGATATTTTGGCTAGACGCGATCTGGAGTTTATGAAACTCATATATGTTTACTTTAAGGATATTAACCTTAGATTGTAAGTTTGATTAACCTTGTATTTAGTTTGTATTTTGTACGTGTGGGGGTTTTTTTTCAATGTTTGTTTTCAAGATGAATAGAAATAATTTCATGCTTTAGGATAAATTAAATAGTTGTATCGTAAACCACATTTCAAACCTCCTTCTTCCCTTTTCCCATCCACAAAATTGTAAATCTCCACTAACCTCGAGACAACCGCGAGTACTAGGTCCAGTTCCTTTAACTTTAAATTTAAGACAGTAATAATGTATAACGCAAAAGATAACTCGGCTCTGTAAAGTTTATTTGATTGAGCCTGTACAAATAAAGTAATTATAAAAAAAAAATGTCATATATACTGATCTGAAAGCCGCATTCGGCAAAATCGACCAGAAGGTTTTGTAATGCAAGCTTTCCCGACTAGGAGCGTCTGAGCAACTTAGGTCGTGGTTACATTCCTACTTGACTGGACGAACTCTTCGAGTACAACTAGGACCGTGTGTCTCTTCTACGTTTACCAGCACCTCTGGAGTACCTCAGGGAAGTAACCTGGGTTCACTTTTGTTTACGATATTCTTAAATGCAAGCTCGTTTATGCAGATGATCTTAAGCTATACGTCATAGTTCACTCGATTGAGGATTGTCATCGTCTTCAAGCTCTGCTAGATTTGTTTGTGGATTGGTGCCGTCGCAATAAACTCATCATCAGCGTTCCAAAGTGTGCAGTGATGACATTTCACCGCTCTAAGAGTTCAATCCTTTACGACTACTGCATTGACAATGTAACGCTTCGCAGAGTAGAACGTATGACTGATCTTGGTGTTCTTTTGGACCCAAAGTTGACCTTCAATCTAAGGCGAATCGTCAACTGGGATTTATTTCAAAGATTGCACGAGATTTCAAAGACCCTCACTGCTTGAAGGCACTATATTGCTCTTTAGTTCGGCCCATACTTGAGAATGCATCTGTGATCTGGTATGGAATCTCCGAATAGAACGTGTTCAGAAATTATTTTTTTTAGGTTGGCTTTGCTTAGCTTGCCGTGGCGCGATTCAATGAATTTACCACCTTATGCAGACCGAAGCATGCTATTGGACCTGGGCACATTGGAACACAGAAGAAAAATGCAACAAGCCTTATTTGTAGCGAAACTTTTAAATGGCGATGTGGACTGCCCTCAACTGCTTTCACAATTAGACTTCCGTGTTCCTCAAAGGATGTTGCGGCAATCATCCTTACTACAATCAAGATTCCATCGGACTGCATATGGATACTATGACCAATGTATGCGATAATTCGGGCATTCTCCGCTGTGGAAGAAGCATTTGAATTCGGATAAACATCAACCAATTTCGAAACCGATTGAGAAGATTGTGATTATTTTGTAATCTGTTTATCTGTTGTTTTTTTGTGTAGGGGACATGGCTCTAATGTTGGCCTATGGATCTAAGATTGGGCCCATCGCTAAAAATCTGCTATTTATCAATTGTATCCAGATGAACGCGTCATTGGGACGGTACTAATGGATATTTTTGGTTGCTATTGAAAATTTAGTCGATTGCTGAATTTATGTATGGGTCCAAATTAGGGACACTTAGGCCGACATTACATACATTTCCCCCTATTATCTAAGTTTTGTTCATTAAGACAACTACTGTCAGATTTTGCATGAAGCCGGTCAGATTTTGCATGAAGCCGGTCGAAATTTCGAAAGGCGTAGTAGGCTCTGCCTTTGAACCAGTTTGACGTGCATTTTCTTTGCTGTGATTTTTTCGGAGGAACGTTTTCGGCATATTTTTAAAATAGTATAAAAAACCAATCTGATTGTGATTTCTAAAGTTATTCAAGTTTGGGGTTGTCTTTCCGTGACTCTCAACAATACCCGTGTCAGAAGTTTTTTCAGAGCTTCAGAGGGCAGCAGCTCCGAAAACAAACTCCTCCAGTGAACCCCCGACGTTATTTCGTTTGCGACGACGTCACGGAGAAGCGAACCACAAGGGCTGATCCTGGGGACTCTTTTATGTCGTTTTCGTTTTTACTACACTACACCGGTGTAGTGTAAGCAGCAATAAGCACGAGTCACTGACAGTTCATCATCATTTGTTTGTTAACAAAGGTGCAACCGATAGCTACACCCTAAAATTTTTCGGTGTTCGGCGGTGTAGCACCGGTGTAGCTACACCGCAAAAACGAAAACGACATTAGTGATATTTCATATTAGCTGAACCTGATCTGGATGATCAAAATGTGAAAATTACAAAAAGATAACAGATACAGGACTACAGGAAATTCTCCCTGAAGAAAAGGAATCACCAGGATCAAGATGTATTCAAGGAGAGGCAACATGTTAATTCTGTTGAATAATATCAGGTGGATATCATCCTGATTCAAGCAAGAAAGGTGGACCATGAAAGTACCAGTAGCGCCATGCAATTTCATTCTGTTGACATTGCTCATGGATTCATTTGGTGAGTTCGTTCCTACTTATTAACACTTGTGATTATGATGTTCAACAGTGTTGAATGGCCACAAACAACTGCAGAATCTGGTGAGAGCTTACCATTTATTTACCATTATTTATAAATATTTGTACAGTAGTCGTTTGATTTAGGTACGGTTCGATTTTAGCAACAAAATCATGTCGTTTTTGGCACGGGGTTTAATTTTGACCAAATGCCAAGATTGAACGAAACTTGAAAATAGTGTGTTTTTGCTCCTTGTGATTACAATTTTAATAAAAAATTATTATTAGTAATGTCTTTATCATGGCGATGCAGTGGTCCGAAGTCAACTAAATCATAAATTGAATTTCAAAATAAGATCGTTCGATTTTGGCAACACAAAATTTTCGGGCTTGCTGCCAAAATTGAACGGGTACAATTTAACTGCAAAGGAATAGGTAGATTAAAAGTTTGTTAATAAACGTTTTATAATCTTGTACGCGAAAACCCAACGCTCTTACCCATTCCTTTTAGTGATTCCTCGTGGAAGTGCAGAGGATTTCTCGGCTTCCATCAAAGCGAGTGTCACGTCAACACATTTCTACTCATTCCTTTCTTGACCTGCGTTAGTACGCGGCCGGTGCTGGTATTGCCCAGTTTGAGATCACCAGTTTTTACAAATTGATGATGATTGCTAGTCCCAACCAGCAGGATTTTCCAGTAATCAAAGGATCACATTTTAGTCCTTGTTACTTTTTATGACTTGATAATAGTGACAAGACTCGAATAGTGACCACCGCGCCGTTCTGCATTTCTATATTGTATATTTCAAATGAAAAATATTGTTTATGTTCATAGATTTCACATAATCCTTTTCCCTTTGTCCTTCTCCTTTTCCTTTCCCTCTTCTCTTTTCAGAAAGCGAGTAATAGCGCTATATCCATAAGTCATAAAAGGCTAGGACAAGAGCTAGTGCTTATGCCCCAACCGTCAGAAGAAAATGGAGCATCATTTAACCTTTCTAGCTTTGATGCTTCCAAGGACCAACCAATCATATAATTACCAAAATCGGAACGTGCGGTACGAGATGTCCACGTTTCATCCATTTATTGGATTCTGAAGCATCGATGTTTTCTGAATCATCTTGCCCCTTAAATGCTGCACAGTTGGCCTGGCCGTTTTGATATGTGTGACGCATCTTCGATGTGAAACATATATCAAATAGACAAGAAAAATTATTTAGGTATATATATCATTTTCCAGGATGCTTTCATGAACTAGCTATGTTGGTGTTAGATTAGATTAGCTTAGAGAAGACAACTATGATGAATTACAATAAATAAATAAATTATAACCTGATATTCAGTCAATACAAGAGTATTTTGGAGCTTTGCGTAGCCCTCCGAATACGTTTAGTCTGTCGTGACATACAACACCAAAATATGTCTTACAATGATGTGATATGTAGCTCTACAGATTCGTATGATCAACGTAACATCGTAGAAGAAATTGTTGAACCTAAAGAACTTCAATATTTGAACTCCTGAATTTTTTTCACAACGTATGATATGTTGTTTGTACAAATGTTCTAAATCAATGTGAAGCTCTATGGATTACTAAAGTACATCTAAACATCATGGATGAGTTAATGAGCCTGGTAGAATTCAAAATCTGATCTCCACGTGGTTTGGAGAATCTTACGTATTTTGCTTATACAACTTATGTCACGCATATTGTGATAAGGTCATAGAACTGCATAGATTCCGAGAATATATGAAAATCGGAATTTCCGGAAAACATAGAGTTCCTGGAGTCCCGGAAATTCCAAGAGTTTCGGACAAGGTTGCAAATACTCATTTCAGCTAAAATAATGTTTTTCGGAATAATAAAACCAAAAGATGGTATGATGGCATGTTTTACTTGTAACTTACAAGAAGAGGTTACAAAGTATGCGTTTGAAACATAAAACCTGTAAATTTTGCTTTCTATGAGTCACAATCAGCGATTTGCTGATCGCTGAGTGAGTGAGTGAGTGAGTGAGTGAGTTTGTGAAAAATCGCTGATTATGACTCTCATGAAGTAAAATAAACAGGTTTAATGTGTCAAAAACATTCTTTGCAACCTCTTCTTGTATCCTACAAATTCAAAATATGATCATGGCATCTAATTATTTCATAATTTAAAAAAAAACATGGTTTTAGCTGAAATGAGTATTTGCAACCTTGGTTTCGAATATGGGTTGAACTTTCTGAACTGGAGAGTTCTGAAAGTTTTGACAGTTTTCGAAGATCATGGAATTAAGACAGCATCCAGCACTAATTAGACACCCCAATCTCCTCCCAGAGATCGGCTAACGGCACTGGAGAAAATACTGATATATGTCAAACAAATTTATATATGATGCAAAAACAACACTTTAATAGGACGAAAACACAAAACACAAAAAAACTATTGAAACAGAAGAACAGCATTCATGATTCATCTCATCTGCACATACCGGTAACACTTAGTACCGTAATTATCAATGACTAAACACGGAGCTAGCACCACATATAGTAAAAGCAGAAATGTGTGAAATTCAAGCAAATTGCACCTTATATACACGGGATGAGAATAGAACAATGACAAACACTGGAAAATTTTGCTATATACAACGAACAATAAAACTAATTGATCCTCGAACTGTGTGAAATGTAAAGATTTAGAATTCAAACACTAAATTTCGTTTCGGTGTGTGCAATGGTAGCCAATCTGCAGAAAATTTCATCTTTTCGCTAACCGGATGTTTTGTAAAATAGAATCGAACCGAAAATCAAAGATCCAAAAAGATAAGTAAATTTAAAAATGTGTGTGCTGGAGTGAGGGTAGGAAGAACACGATCATCCGAAACGATCACTTACGTGTGTAACGCATCTGCGACTGATAGTACTTGACAACACCACTACTGCTGCACGACTGCTGGGTTTGGCTCAGAAGGTTGGTGTCAGTCGGCAGATTGGTATCGTCTGTTCCGCCTGCCACCGGGCGTTGAGGAGAAGGATAGGCGGTGGTGGATGGCGGGTGGTACGGTGTGGGAGAATACGATCCACCCCGCCACGTGTGTTGGTGTGTGTATTCAACGGTGGTTGTTGTTATTATGGCATAGTTGGGATTAGGTGGCGTTACAGTCGGAGGTTCCAAGCCGGTGTGTGCGGTTTTCCGAGTTCGGGTTGCAGTCCGGATCACATTACAGTCCGTCCAGGGGACGCGCGAGCGCGGTCGTTCGTTAAATCCGATTTAATGGCGTTTCGTTTTGCAGAAGGTTTTCCCGAAACAATTGATCATTTACAATTTTTACGGATATTTACAACCGTGAATGATGATCAACGACACACACACCCAGCGTGGTAAACATAAGCACAAGATAACCGAAAAGAAACACATCACATCACAGAGGAAAGCGGAAAGAGTCAAAGTACACGTGGGAGAAAGAAAGAAAGAGAACGTGTTAATTGCGGTGTAGGGTTTTTCGGTGGAGACGTTGATTCAATTAAGTCATACATTCCCTGCTGGTAGGTATGATTTACTACACACACTCTATTAGTGTTGCGGTGGTTGTTATTGTTTGTTGCTATTATAGTTCGGTACGGTGCTGCTGTCGGCCTGGCACTATTCGTGTGGTTTCGTTTTGGGCAGTCAGGTCGGCGTGGTGATGTCGTTAATGCACTTTTTCACGCCCACGCCCGGTGGGTGACAGATTTACGATTATGTTAGGGAAGTGATGAAAAATTCAAAACACGAACATGGTTTGACATTAATTGAATTCAATAGATGGTGGTTCCGGTGTTCACTTGAACGTGATGGGAAAATTGTATGTGCCTAGCCTAGCCGTGACATTTTCAGAAAATCACATTTACTACTTTCACAACAGTGTTGTAAAATATCATGAGAATTATCATGTGTTTTTAGTCGTAATCAGAAGATTTGAAAGATTTTACAAAACACTGAATATCATTAAGATCACAGTAGACTGCACGTGCGAAAGAATATGACGTTCGATTTTTTTTTTCTCGGAGTTGTTTATGCTTATTTGGTTATTAATCCGATTAACATTTTCGAAGATGGCCAAGAACACGATTATCCGTTTCAAAAGGAATCAAACCATCTATGCAGAAAAGCCCTGTGAGAACTGCATCCCATCCCCACGGGATACTGGCTGTACTGATTGTGATTTGCCGCTGACATACGGTTTCGAAAACGAAGAGGAACCTTTATTGGATTGGAACCAAGAAATTGCAAGTTGCTACACCTGATACTTGGCTACCTTCACTCGGATCCAGCAATCAACTACAGCCGATTATCTTTTATCCCAAGCCGGAGGATCACTACATTTGGACACTTCAAACTGGTTCTACATAGGACGGGACTAGTTTATGTTGATCCCCATCAAGCGAACCGTCTTTGATTGGAACTACAATGCAAAAATAGCACGGATGCTTCCTGTGGATTCATTTGGACTAAATTTAAATGATTCTCTTAAATTTGTCAAATTCTTAATGGAGTTTTCTCCACTCATCCCATTTTGTGTGTCTTTGAAATCATCATTGAAAGCCAAATGGATTGTCTGCACATTTTTGAGCATGAGGTGGGACATTACTGTAAATCAGTTAAAACATTAAATTATATACTGGGTTGGGGGGGTGGGTAGCCTAAGGGAATCAAAGGATTTGTTGACTGGACGAGGGTTCATGGATTTGCCAGTCCCTTGTCACGTGATTACACATGGCCATCTGGTCGTTTTGTCCAAAGGTATTCAATGAAGCTGATTCACCCTGCTGCAACAAACCATCAGGCAGAACTTTACAACCGGTAAAGTATCCGTAGACATTGGTAAATCATTAGGATAAAAGTGTTTATGATTTTTACGGTTTCAATTTATAGTTAAAAGCATAATCATTGGACATGACATATATGGGGATTTGTTTTATTATCGAAGTGCTCTTAGCGAATCCATTTAAGGCTTGTACTCGAAAAAAATGCACAATTTTTATCCGTGTTTAACTTTTTTATCCGTGGGTAAAAATTTACGAAAATCTGGGTATAACTAGTTTGGAGTGAATTGTTTACATGTGCAAAATTTCATAACAATCGGTTCAGTGGTTATTTAGATATAATCGAAACAAGAAGAAAATCGCCGGAGAATTTTGCGCGCCGTCATGGAAAATCCGACTGCGACCATGAGATGGATCGGAAGACAACTAGGAATCACCCATACAACTGTGTCTCGGGTAGTAAAATCGTTTTAGGAGTCCCAGACGACCGAGCGGCGGGCCGGAAGTGGAAGAAAATTGAAGACAGCTGACCCTGTGAAGGCCCGGAAGGTGTTGGATTATTTCAAGCGTAATCCGAACTTTTCGATTCGCGACGTGGCTCTGAAGGCAAAGTGTTCCGCCTGGTTCGTTCAGCAAACCATGACACGAGCTGGGCTTCGTGTAGGAAGGCACCGAACCGGCGTGATCAACAAAACACGGCGGCCAAATCCCGCGCAAGGAAGCTGTATCGAGAGTGGTTAACGAAACCGATGTGTGTGGTTATGGATGACGAAACCTACATCAAGGCAAACGCAAAGCAGATACCGGGGCTGGAGTACTACGTTGCCAAATCACGGTTTGAAGTTCCGGAGGGCATGAGGAAGAAGAAAATGGACAAATTCCCCAAAAAATACTTGCTCTGGCAGGCCATATGCTAATGCGGTAAACTGAGTAAACCGTACATCACAATGGGTACCACCAATTGCGAAATTTACCGCACCGAGTGCCTCCAGAAGCGTCTGTTGCCCTTCTTGCGGTCCCACGGAGGCGAGACTTTATTTTGGCCGGACCTGGCATTATGCCATTACGCGCGATCGACGTTGGATTGGTACAGAGACAATAACGTTGTTTTTGTACCAAAAACCGCCAACCCCCCAAATTCACCAGATATTCGTCCGGTGGAAAGATTTTGGGCCATAATGAAGGCCAAAGTTCAAAAATCGTCCAAGGTGCTTAAGAACGAGCTGGAGTTGAAGAAAGAATGGATGAAAGTGACCAAAAAGGTCGGCTCCACCATTGCACAAAATTTAATGAAGGGTCTTAAGGGAAAGGTGCGGGCTTTCAGTGATGGAATGGAAATTGAATAAAGTAATTATGCCGAAACATAATCCATATGTATTAGTTCATTCCCTGAAAGTTTCAAGAAAATCCGACTTAATATAAAGTTTTGACGAACACTTTTGTCTGGTGCATTTTTTTTGAGTTACCTTGGAATTTTCTCTAAAACTATTTATTCGGAATATTGTTTAGAAAAGGACCAGGAATCCTTTCCACAGTCTTCATGCACACTAATCTAGACCTACGCCTAGTCGGCAATGTTTGAACTACAGAACTATTCGGTAGCGATCATGACCACCGTAATGAATATCATCGCCAAAATTGAATGTCACATATCGTACTTAGCTTCCAACCCTCCGGCCGAGAATAAGTATGGATCAGTAAAAGAACGATTGATCGACCGTTGTGCTCTTTCGCCACAGGCGCAACTCGAAAAATTACTTGGTCCCTGCAACTTAGGCGACCTTCGACCCACGCATCTACTACCCAAGATGCAGGAGAGCTGCACGGGATTGAACGTCAACGATGCATTAATGAAGATCCTGTGCCTTCAAAGGATGCCACAAAAAATCCGAGAACTTCTGAGCATAAGTGATGGAAGTTTGCAGAAATTGGCTGACAAAATGATGGGTTCCTCTCCGGTCACCACCGCAGCTGTTCATCAACTGGTCAAAATGCTGATTACGCCAATTTGAAGGAGGAAATAGAAGCTCTGACAGCTGAAATTCTACGCCTCAAGACTGAACGAACCAACACGAAATCGCAGCAGATCTTCATCTTCATCGTGATCCCGTGGCGACGACATTTGCTGGTACCATCGGAAGTCGAGCAGATCGTTGCAGTCGGTTCCCCACCTAAATCGGCGCAGGTGGGTACTGGTTTTGAAAGCCGCCGACTCGTAATTTTTGACAAATCAAGCCAGCATCGCGTCGTCATTGACACCGGCTCGGACGTGTCTATCATTCCAGCCACAAGACGTGATAAAGCAGGAGGAACAGTCCCATTTTCCTTGCACGCAGCGAATGGAACAAGAATACGTACTTACGGGAGTAAATTTATCTCTGTGGATCTCGGCCTACGACGATGCTTCAAGTGGCGCTTCCTTGTGGCGGATGTGAGCGTTGCCATAATTGGTGCGGATTTGCTGGCACATTTTGGATTACTGGTGAATCTGAAAAGTCGGCACTTGATTGACGAAACAACAAAATTACGAACTATTGGCTGTTTATCGGCAGTACCGCTCCATCGAATAACTGCAATAGATCTGCAATACCCATTTCGCGACATGCTTGCGTCGTACCGAGAGATATTAGTTATACCATCTGTTCAACAGGAAGTAAAGCGCGATGTTACACATCATATTGTTACTCGGGGACCACCGGTGGCTTCGAAGCCACGTCGTATGCATCCGGAGAAACTCCAAGCAGCAAGAGACGAATTCCAAACGATGTGCGAAATGGGCATTTGTCGGCTTTCGAGCAGTAGTTGGGCAACCCCTTTTCACTACGTTCCCAAGAAAAACGGTGAGTGGAGGTTCGTGGGCGACTACCGGTGCCTGAATAAAGCTACTGTTCCTGACAGGTACCCAGTACCTCACGTTCACGATCTTGTCAACCGATTCCAAGGTAACCACCGATCACTTTCCACTCACTTATGCTTTAACCACGAAGAACGGTATCTGCACGGCCAATCATACCAACTCAGCGACTGAGAATAATTGATTAGAGAATTTCTTTCCATACAAAATTTACTCAGATTTGGAAGAAACTACAGTTACTCATAAGCTATGAGTAACTGCAGTTTCTTCCAAATCTGAGTAAATTTTGTATGGAAAGAAAATTCTTTGAGTCAATTATTCTCAGTCGCTGAGTTGGTATGATTGGCCGTGTGGCATTTATAGCGGAGTTTACGAGTGATATTCACTATAGTCGCTATATTCATAGTCTGGCGGATAGAATTTCGATCTATCAAAAAGCGGAACCAATTCAATATATTTTAGACCAACAATTGAAAAGGTACTATCGACTTTTATAAACAAAACGTTGATTATTATTTCCTCGCCAATCAAACGCAAATTACCGGCATCATTGGACAGGGAAAACTTTCCTCAACGCAAAGATGGTGTTAGTTTGCGTAGGCGAGCCTTGAGTCACGAGAAAAGGGTTTCCGAAGTTTTGTTCGGAATAGCTGATATGCTCTTTTCTGTTGTTGGTCGTGATTTGCTCGATTGGTTCCGCTATTTGACAGCTCAATTGGTTCCCGAGATTCTATCCGCCAGACTATGCATATAGCGACTATAATATTCACCACATAAGTGGAAAGGATAACATTGTTGCAGATGCTCTTTCAAGAGTTGATGCTGTAACCGCCGGAATTGACTTTGATGTGATCGCCAAGGACCAACAAAATGATCAGCAACTAAAGAAACTTTTGTCGTCCAAAGATACTTCCTTGAAGCTCGAATCTCGAACATTCCCTCACTAGCGTTCACCGTTAGTTGAGGATGATCTTGAAACAAAGAAAAAATGAGTTAGTTAGGCTTCATCTACATATGTGATTCCTAATCTTCTATTCGTTGTTCCCTAGTTTGAAGTGGTTAAGACTAGGGTTCTGATGCATGGCCATTATCGGTGTTTGTTGCTAAGGAATTCAATTTTGACTGACAAAGGGGTGCGCCTTTAGAGGGTGTTTAACCGGACCTTTCAATTAGAGTCGGATCCTTGCGATAAATGCAAGAATGACAACTGTAAAAAAATCGAACACTTCATCATTTCTCTATAGTGATGGAGTAATACGTACTAATGCACTATTTAAACTAAGGACACGGGATATACTACAATAGATCAAATTACTGGTCACAGTGCTGAGTTTCTCAGGAATTCAAGGTCATCAAGGCAGCAACTTGTGAAACTTTTCAAGCCTATGTAAAAACAATTATGTCTAGAAAAGGATTATATGTCTATTACTGAATGAAAATATTGTATGTTTGGAATTAAAATCAGATTATTTTTCTTCAAAATTCTTTCACATCGCTTAGGGAACTCCTATTACACATAATGTACACAAACATAAAAGAACAAAACGATTATTATACTGGTACTTTCCACACGAATAGCACCACTCCACAGCGCAAACCACCGCACCGAACGAACTACAATCGAAAAAGATTTAAGCCATTCACGCGACAGATCTCCTACATACAACAGAGAAGACGCTACACAACATCGACGGGACGAGCAGCTACCTACATAATAGACATATCTCACACATTACGGAAGCGCAACATATTCGTTCACCTTAACCCCCCTCCCAATTCAACCAAACTTTACTTTCACAGAACAGTACATTCTCGGGAAAACTACAAAGGCCAACCAAAACAAACACTCACCTTCATCTTCCGAGTCCGACATGAACGTCTCGTGGATGGTTTCCGGCGCAACGATCTTGAACTTCTCGTCCACCGTTTGAGTGACGCTGGTTTCCGTGACGACCTTCAGCGTCTCCACAACGGTGATGTAGCCCAGCTTGTCGGCAATTGACAGTGCCGTCTGACCGTTGTTGGTCACCGCTTCCGGATTGGCTTTGTTCTTCAGCAGCAAGTTGATGATCAAAGTGTGACCCTGTTGGGCGGCTTGGTGCAGCGGCGTGTGACCGATGTTGGTCTTCATTTCGATGTTGGCATCGTTCTCCAGCAGGAACTTGACGATGTTGATTTGGCCAAAGTGGGCACCCACGTGCAGTGGGGTGAAGCCGGTTTTCGTTGTCGGTTCGATCTTTGCACCGTGATCGAGAAGGACCTTTGCGATATCGGTATGGTCTTCCTGGGCGCACAGATGGAGCGGAGTTAGACCATTCTTGGCGGCAAGGTTCGGGTCGGCGCCGTTTTCCAGCAGCAGCTGGGACATGTCACGGTGACCTTCCTGGGCACTGAGATGCAACGGTGCGAAACCGGTCTTGCTTTCGGCATTTGCGTCCGCCTTGTACTCGAGCAGCGTGTTGGCAATGTCCAGTTGGTTCTTCTTCGAAGCGATGTGCAGCGGTGTGTGGCCATTTTTGGCCGGGGAATAGGGGGAAGCACCTTTCTCCAGCAGCAGCAGGGCCACCTTTTGGTGATCGTAGTGACTAGCGACGTGTAGCGGAGTGACACCGTTCTTGCCCTGGACGTCCACTTGGGCACCGCGTTCCAGTAGCAGTTGTGCGCATTTGAGATTGCCGTACTTGGCCGCCAGGTGGAGAGGAGTGAACCCTTTCTTCGTAATTGCTTCCATGTTGGCTTTGTTGTCCAACAGGACGGCAGCGACGTCGTCTTGACCTTCTTTGGCAGCGATGTGCAGCGGGGTGTAGTTGTCCTTGGTGGCGGCATCGATCTTGGCACCATGCTGCAACAGGAGCATCACGATGTCGACGTTGCCGATTCTAAAAAAAACATGGGATGATTATCAGAATGTTTTGGCTTACAAAGGAATGCGAAAACTCACCTGGAGGCAACATGTAGCGGTGTTTGATCCTCCCGTGCCTGTGCATTAACGTAAGCACCGTTCCGTAGGAGAATCCGGATGATGTCGGCTTGCTTGGCTCGGGCAGCCAGATGCAGTGGGGTTTCTCCTCGCACCGTGGGAATATCGGGACTAGCATCGTGTTGCAACAGATAGATCACAATGTTCATGCAACCCATGAAACTGGCTACATGCAGCGGAGTAAGGCCGCTTTCCGTGGTAGCACTGATGGTAGCACCATGTTTTAACAGCAGTTCTACGACCTTGATGCGGTTCTTTTTGCAAGCAATGTGCAGTGGAGTGAATCCGTTGAGTGCCCTCGCGTTTGGATCGGCGGTGCGATCCAGCAGCAGTTTGGCCACTTTCACGTGACCACAGTGTGCCGCCACATGAAGAGCCGTTAGGTAGTCTATAGTGATGTCATCTACCGGTGATTTGTTGACCAGGAGAATTTTAGCGGCACTCACGTGCTCACCTTGTGCTGCCATATGTAGCGGAGCGAGGCCATTCTTGGTTTTGGCAATGATGTCGGCATTATGCTCCAGTAGCAGCTCAATGACCTGATCGTGACCGGATCGGGCCGCACAGTGCAACGGTGTCAGCCCATCCCGTGTTACGCTGTCGATTCGTGCCGAGTTCTTGATCAACATCGATACCATATTCAGCTTGCCCCACTTGCAGGCCACGTGCAGTGGGGTAATATTGTGCTTGGCGGTAAAATTAACATCGGCACCCTTCTCGATCAGCAGCTGGGCGACATTGACATTCCCATAGTGGGCGGCTATGTGCAGTGGCGTGAAGCCACTCTTGGACGACACGTCGGGATTGTGTTCGTTCTGTGTGAGAAAGGAGATAAATTGCAATTATCGTCAACCATTCACCACGCTGGTATAAATTGAATTAATAAAACTTGCACCTCTCGAGGCAGCAAGATAAGGAGAAGGAATTCCCAATCAGGGGTGTGTTCTTACCTCGAGCAACAGCGACGCCGCTTTGACGTCGTCCTTCTTGGCCGCTATGTGCAGAGCCGGTAACCGCACCTTGCCCCTGGTATCACTTTCAAGCAAAACCGCAACGACTTTGTCGTGACCTTGCTGCATTGCTACGGCCAGAGGTGTGAATCCGTCCTGCAAAAAAGAAAAAGATGGATTATGCATTCTACCTACATCTCTAAAGGAATGGGAATGGGGGAACCTACCTCCGTAGCCAGGGCCGGATTCGCTCCCTTTGCCAGCAGCAGGTTGACACATTCGTCGTGATTCTCCTGGGCGGCCATGTAGAGGGGCGTGAAGCCATTTTGGGATTGCACATTGACCGAGGCATTGTACTGCAGGAGGAGCTGGATGATTTCCTTTTGACCCGCCAGCGACGCTATGTGTAGCGCTGTGTTGCCCTTTTTCGTTGCATTGTCTACGTTGGCGCCCCGTTTGAGCAGTTCCTGAACGATTTCGAAGTGCCCGTCCTTGGCGGCGAGGTGCAGGGCGTTTAGACCGTTCTGAAAAGGGGAATGGGAATCGTTTGTTAGATTTGTCGTTTGGTTGCGATTACGAGATTCATTTGTTAGTCTTAGAAGTTGTTTTTCAAGTTACGGTACTTGGATCCAACATGGATTCTGGACAGTTGGGTATAACCAACAATCAATACGAAACTAACGATTTTAAATTGGCTCACTACTTGACTAGCCTATTTGTCCCAAGCAAACAATTAACGTACCCCATTCTAGTCGAAATTCTACTACTACACAATGTTTGTTTTGATTCGTTATGAAAGTTTGACAGACAAAACGAGGGGTTTGTGGATTTTCCTATGTTTCGAGGGGTGAATCGATTAGCTTGGGACCGAAGATAGTACCAGAGCTGAGCCAAAAAGTTGAGAACGGTATTTCGGGACCTTCTAGTCTTAGAGTTACCTCTATGGTATAACTATGTATAATGCGAACGAAATCCAGAGCGTTAGTCATTAATCATAAAATTACCATGATTAATGATAAATGAAATGATGAATGATAATGAATAATCATGATCTTTTTTAGAGATTAATCATTAATCATTAAGTTAATCATATGCCTCACATTATTCAATAGTTCCCAAATAATCATAATCGTTAGAAATGAACTAATGAATTAATAATCATTCATCAGTCAAGAAAATCCACCTTTCTGTTTAAAAAAGTTTTCTGCCATAATTCTATTTAAAATTCAAATTAATTTACCTTAGAATTACAGTGCAATTCACCTCAGAAAAATATTGAAATTCTGCTTAAATTTATTTCAGAGCTCTACTGCGAATAATTTTAAATGCTGCTCGAAACTATCATTGGAATTCACTTGAGCTTTTTTTCTCAGAATTCCTTCGTATTTATACCCGGAAAATTCAATTTCATAGTATTCTTTTCGGAATTACCTTTGAACCAACCCTAAGAAAACACTAAGATTTTCTCAGATTTTATTTGGAATTTGACTCAGAATTATTTTGAACTATCCTTAGAATGCTTTACCCTTTAAAGTTCTTCTTGTAATTTCCTTTGAATTATACATCAGAACCCCTTTGAAATTCTTCCTAGAACATATTAGGAATATTTATTCAAATTGGACCTTAAATCTTCCTCACAGTCATCATATAATTCTCCTCAGAACCACCTAAAGAACCACTCAGAATACTCATAGAAATCCACCTGGAGTTAAATGTTCCTTAAATTTTTTTCTACAATTGGCTTGAAAATCTCTTTAAGACTCTTTTAGAGAGCTATCTTAGAATTGTTCCCTGAAATACATTAATTCCCTTTCAATTTTCCAATGATTCCTTTCAAATTTTTCATGAAATTCCTATGAAATTTTTATAAAACTATTCTTAAAAATAGTGACTGAATAATCTTAAATAAACTTGCTGAATCTTTAAAACCCAATTTAGCCCAAATTCTTAGGATATTTCCAAGGTCCAGAATCTTATTTGTTCTCAGAAATAAGGTCCCATACAACGCTTTTGAATATTTTCAGACTCAGTCAACTGGCTCCGGAGATGTGGACGGAACAAGATACGAAAAAAAAACATGGATTTAGGGAACTAAGCCATGTTTCTCGACAGCCACTGAACTGAATTGGTCGCAACAACCACCAAATGAAAGGTTTCAAGGTCTCACAATTGGCTTAAAATTCTCGTCAAGACTCTTTTAGAGTTCTTCCTAGAACTACCTTAGATTTGTTCCCAAAAATTAGTTCCCTTTTAAATTTTTCATAAAATTCCTATGAAACTTTCATAAGAAAAAATATTTTTAAAATACTGACTGAATCTCAAACAAAGTGACTTAATCTTACAATGCAGTCCAAATTCCTAGGTCATTTCCAAGGTCCAGAATCTAATTTGTTCTCAGAAAGAAGGTCCAATACAGTGCTTTTGAATATTTTCAGAATTGGTCGAAGGTATGGACACAACAAGATCCGAAAAAGCATGGTTTTTGGGAACTAAGTCGTGTTTCTCGGCAGTCACTGAACTAAATTTGGTTCCAACCAGGGTTGCTTCCACTCACTTGCTATAAAACATTGTTTTTCGGAATTATGAAATCATTAGAAACGAAAATGATAACTAGTAAGTTTCAAGAAAAGATTGTAAACAAGGTGTTTGATACATAAAACCTGTCATTATTTCTTTCAGTGCGTCACAATCAGCGATTTTACGATTTTACGTTCACTCAGAGTGAGCGCTCACGAGTCATAAATTAACTGATTGTGGCGCACTCAAAGCGAAATTGGCAGGTTTTATGTGTCAAATACATGTATCTGTCAAGTACAAAATATCATTATAGCATCCAATGGATTCCATACATTCGAAAAACATGTTTCATAGCGGAGTGAGTGGAAGTAGCCCAGGTCCCAACAACTACCAATGAAAGGTTTCATGGCCTCTCAATTGGCTTGAACATCTTGTCAAGACTTTTTTAGAGTCCTTCCTAGATCTACCTTAGAATCGTTCCCAGAAATTAGTTCCCTTTAAATCTTCATAAAAATATTCTTAAGGGGAAGTTCACCGCTTCGAAAAAAATAATTACGTTTTGATTTTTCTAAAAATATTGAAAAAAAGTATCAAAAATCTAAAAAAATCAAATTTTTTCTAATTTTTTAAAGAAAATTCACGTGCAAAAACATGTTTTATAAGTCATTATGGCATAAAGTTGGACTCAAAAAACCACAAAACATCAACTTTTCGGTTTTTCTGAGAGTCCAATTTTTTTTCATGATGGGATAGAAAAAAATTTTTTGCATGTAATTTTTGACAAAAATCTAAGGAAGAAACTGATTTTCTTGGATTTTTGATAATTTTTCCCAATATTTTTAGAAAAATAAAAACGTACCGAAAATATTTTTTTATTTTTGGGCCGGTGAGCTTTCCCTTAATAATAGAGACTGAATCTTAAACAAAGTGACGGAATCTTTAAAATCCAATGCAGTCAAAATTCCTAGGATATTTCCAAGGTCCAGAATTTCATTTGTTTTAAGAAAAAAAGGTCACATACAATGCTTTTGAATAATTTAAGATTCAGTCAACTGGTTCCGGAGATACGGTTCCGTCCGATCCGAAAAAAAAACACGGGTTTGGGGAACTAAGTCATGGTTCTCGACAGCCACTGAACCGAATTGGACGCAACTACCCCCCTAATGAAAGGTTTCATGGTTCCATCGTTTGTATATCTTTGAAATCAGTCAAATGGTTCCGGAGATATGCACGGACTCAATAGACACCAAATAAAAAGTACCTTAAAACGGTTGATCATTGAAAATTAAATATAAAAAACAAACGTAGAAAAACAACTTTTGGTAAAAATTTTGAGCTTTTATTCTGCGCAATATTTTTGAAATTTTCTGTAAAATTTCAAACGTTGTTTTCTGTGTAAAAACTGCATAAAACAGCGTACTAAAAAAGATAAAAAATACAGGACTGTTACAAAGATATTCTTAATTTGATCTGTGAAATCCGCGATTTCTCAAAAGAAATCCACGACTTCAAATACTAATCCGCCACAAAACAAAAACTGTTTTCATTGCCTAAAAATAGCATTTGTTTACTACTACATGACATTTCAAGCTTATTGCTTATAGCATATTAGATTTTTGCCTGCCCTCAACTTAGTGTTCTTTAAAGTACTTTCACATTTTAATTGAGAGCTGTCTATGCCTGTACCATCCTATCATCCTATGCTCAAGGAAGTAGAGAAATTTTCCAACCCGAAAAATAAATAGATCGGAAGGGAATTGAACTCAGTAGCCTCCAGCATGGACTTGCTATGTAGCTGCGTCTTTACCGACTGAGCTAAAGGATTATCGTTTGTAAACTTTGATTTTTTTTTTAAATAACATTGTATCATCTTCAGTTATTTATGTATAGCATAAATTCTGAGTAATTAGTGAACATAACAAAACACCCGTATATTATAAGATTCTATTGAATAATACCGGTTTAGATTTGATGGAACATTATTCAAAAAAATTAATGCATTTTCATTTGAAATGCAAATTTTCCTGAAAATTAACCTTTGTCTCTGACGTATTTTGTTGTCCTAATTGTTGTCTAGTCTAGTTAATTTGGGTCTAGTTTTCTCAATATTTTACCGATTCACACCCAAACACCCTGCACATAATCGGGAAATTACCAGAGTTTCATAAGTTACACTTGTTGGTCACGTCGCGGTTGTGTATTTAAACGGATATTCCTTGGAGTCTGTCCAATCACAGTGGTTGAAAAGTCCATTTCGACGCTCTTAATTAATAGCACCATGGAGAGCGGATTTAGAGTAAGGACGTCTTGATGAGTTGATGAGTATGACATGCTTCATATTTTGAAGGCATGGGTTTTGTGATTAATCCCCCTAAAAGCGGAATGAAAAATTTATTTTTTCACAATGTCGAGATAAATGGTTGACGTCTTGAGCAAAGTTGTAGCAAAAATGATTACAAACAACTTTGCTGAAGACATAAAAGTCCTAAATTTCACTCAAATAGAGATAGAGAGCGTTGTTTGAGGATGGACCCCCAAAAACACGTTTTTCATCAAAACACATATTTTCTTTAATTTTAGGTCTTCATTATGTTCAACAAAGTTGATTGGTATACTAAAATACACATCGTTCTAGAACATACTATACCTGCATCATTTTAATAGGATGAGTTATTGATAAATGTTCTTCTATTTTCCTCATATTTTGGCCTTGCGTATCTTTCTTAGGTGCAAGAAGGTGCAGATGAAGTCAAATGCATCTAAAACTACATCAACAGAGCTTTCAAATGGTGGTAAATTTGTCCGTCCACGACCGTCTGCTGGGGAGTTGGGATCAAAACAAGTATCTATACTGACTCTACTCTGTTTTATGATATAACCAGTATAAAAGCGATAAACAATTTCTATATATCCACATATTTTTCTTGATTAAATTCTTTTTGTTCGATTGGTTTTGCATTTTTGATGTCAATATTTTGTATTGTATTCAATTATTATCATTATTATCAGAACCATAACCATTAATATAATCATTATCGTTTCCTTCAGCTTCTTCTGCTAGCAGCTGTTTAGCATCGCTCGACAATGGCTTCTCGTGCTTTTTAGGCCATTCACGAATGCTAGTAACCAATGGATCTGATAATAATAGGAGCCAGTTCAATAGATCACGATTTGTAAGCGATCTTGATTGCTTGCGGGTATTGAACTCTTGGTATCTGTTAAATAAAAGTTTTATTAATTTATTCGTTGTTATTTTGGTTAAATACATGTACCTCTTCCAATCCTGTTCTTAGCTGATCGATAAGATCAAGGAAATGTCCATTCACGGCTGATCCATGTATCAATATTTTATGAATACTATCTGGCAAGTAATACCAGGTTCGATAGGTTGGTGTTGATCGTCCTGCCACACTTTTTGCATTTTCAGAAGTAGACGGAAGCAAGTTTAAAATGTTTTCAGGAAGCGTGAACGGCTTACTGAAATACTCGGTGTGACACTTGACAACCATGCACGAGCATGTTTGGTCCAGAGCTTTTCAAAAAGGCCGCACATCGTTTTCATGGGTTTTCCGACATGTGCAGCCACATCCGGCATAATATTCACATTTATGGCATAACACCGGAGTACCTTCTTATAAACACAGTTGAATATTGATGATCAGCCTCCACTCGTTTTTGACCAGAGTGACAAGAGATCACGCTTATCAATTTCGACTTAAATTGAATCAAGAAAAAAAAAAGATCATTGGCCCTTGTTGTGATCTAACGATGAATTGAAAAATTTAAAATAAACTTAGCCCTACCAGATAAGGCCATTTTACTTCAAAGCCCTGCTCTCGTAGCTTCCTCTGCTGTCCGGTTTCTTTGGCAGAATTAGTCTCTCTCTCCTTCGCTTGGCTTCCGCAGTTCTTCTATCTTACATGCTTTCATATACTTTCACAATTCTCGATGAACATTTCAAATGGTCCTATCTGCTTTGATCGATTCTCTTCATCGACTTTCTCTTTTGATAACCACTGCTATGCAAACAGATTTCGCGCTAATTTTACAACATAGTTTGATAAAGGAGATTCTTATCTAGCATCCAAAACGTCAAATACAATAGCGAAAGGTTTTGCAGCTGAGTTATTAACGGAAGAGAAAGTCGATGAAGAGAATCGATCAATGCAGTTAGAACCTTTTGAAATGTTTATCTAGAATTGCTGCACGTTTGATGAAAAACAGTGATGAGCACTATGGAAAAACACTTATCGACTACAAGTTTAACTGAATTTGACAGTTTTTTATTTCGTTCTTGATGCTTCAGTTTTGCCTTCTGGGCAACTTTTGAAAAGAAAATGTGCCGTTCTTGAATTTGATAAGCTCTGAGAAGTGGGAAATTTGTTTATTGAGGGGGTTATTATGGAAACGAATTTATTACGCGGTATAAAACACAGCATCCCCTTGTTGTTGACATGACTTCTATAAAGCCTATCAAAGAGTGTTTGTTTTGATCATAACTCTCCAGCAGACGGTCGTAGACGGACAAGTTTACCACCATTTGAAAGCTCTTTTAATGTAATTTTGGATGCTTTTGACTTCATCTGCAACTACTTGCACCTAAGAAAGAAGCGCAAGTCCAAAATATGAGGAAAATAGAAGAAAATTTATCAATAACTCATCCTATTAAAATTATGCAGGTATAGTATGTTTTAAAAAGATGTGTATTTTAGTATACCAATCAAAGAAAATATGTGTTTTGATGAAAAACGTGTCTTTGGGGGTCCATCCTCAAACAACGCTCCCTATCTCGATTTGAGTGAAATTTAGGACTTATATGTCTTCAGTAAAGTTGTTTGTAACCATTTTTGCTACAACTTTGCTGAAGACGTCAATCATTTATCTCGACATTGTGAAAAAATAAATTTTTCATTCCACTTTTAGGGGGATTAATCACAAAACCCATGCCTTAAAAATATGAAAAATGTCATACTCATCAACTTTGCTCAAGACGTCCTTACTCCAAATCCGCTCTCCACGGTGCTATTAATTAAGAGCGTCAAAATGGACTTTTCAACCACTGTGCAAATGGTGAGACATTTTAATGATATTTTTTTTTATTTCTAATATGAACCTAGCACTTTTCGTTGTCAAATCATAACCGAATAATATATATATATATATGACTTTTTGGATCATGCACGACTTATTACTATGTATACCGGAAATTATAGGTTTTCCAAATCGTCCAGGACATCAGTTAATTTGTTCTACTAGATCAACCAAGACTACAACAATGCCTGTAGTATCGAAAAATGTCCAATCAGATTCAAAGAGTATATGTGGATCATGCATGATCTATTTCCGAGTAATCCAGATGTTCAAGGTTCTTCAAATCGTCCTGGAGTTCAGATAATTTGATCTATTAGATCATCCGAGATTGGGACAATGTCTTTAGTATCGAAATATTTCATTCCAGACAGATGCACACTGTCTATGTGGATCATGCATGAACTATTGTCATGTATACCAGATGTTTTAAGTTCTCCAAATCGTTCTGGGCCTCTTAGTCTAGTCAGTAAAGGCACTATATTGCCAAGGCGGAGGCGGTGGGTTTAATTCCCGGTCCGGTCGAAGGAATCTTTCGGGCTGGAAATTTTCTCGACTTTCCTGGGCATGGAGTAGCATTGTGCTTGCCACATAATATACGAATTCATGCATTGGCATTGGCATCGAAAGCTCTCAATTAATACCTGTAGAAGTGCATTTAGAACACTTAGTTGAGAGCACGCAATAAGCTAATATGTACTAAGCAATAAGCTTTAAATGTGAATAAGAAGAAGAAGAAATCGTTCTGGAGTTCAGATGATTTATTCTACTAGATCAACCATGGCTGGGATAAAGTCTGTAGTATCGAAATATGTTCAAACAGATTCATAGTGTCTATATGGCTAATGATTAATTATTTCCACGTATACCAGATGACTAAGATAATATCTGTAGTATCGAAATATCGATTTGGAAATCCTGGAACATTTGGCATACACGGTAATAGGTTGGCATGATCCACATAGACACTGTACATTTGTTTGGGCATATTTCGATACTACAGATATTGAATTAGCCTTGGGTGATCTAGTAGAAAAATAATGTGATCTCCAGAATGATTTCAGAACCTATAACATCTTGTATACGTAGCAATAGGTCGGACACGATCCACGAATCTGTTTGGACATATTTCGATACTACAGCCATTATTGCAGTCTTGGTTGAGATAGTAGAACAAATCAACTGAACTTCAGGACGATTTGGAGAACCTAGAATATCCGGTTTACATGGAAATTTTACTCGCATATATACGATTCGTTTATGATTTGACAACGAAAAATGCTATGTTCATATTCGAAATAAGGAAAATGTCTCACATAGGATAGACCTCAGGGAATTTCCGTGTAAATCCGGTGTGACTTATGGAATTGAGATCATTTCTCGATTATTTGCAGGATGTTTGGTTTGAACCGGTAAAAAATCGAGAGCCAAATGAACAACAACATTGATGACAGCAAAATAATCCGGGACGGATTTTTTGTGACATCAGTCCCTTCACGATTTTCGCGACATCATTTAATGTTTCCGCGATTTTCGCGACTGAAAGTTTAAATCCACGACAAATCCGTTGTTGTAACAGCCCTGGAATTGCTCAATAACCACCAAAAATGTTGTTGAAAATGTTGACATGAAAGTATTGATGGAAATATTGACGAAACTACGGTCGTGTGGGTTGCAGTGCACTGTAGGGTTTAAGATTTTTATGTTTCCAATGTAAGCAAATTAAAAACATTGGAGATGTATTACCGCGCAGTCATAAAAATCCCTGAATTTTACGCTAAAAAAGGGCTCAGTTCCCATCCAAGGACCAAACAACTTAACACTAGTACACATTGAAGTAGACTTACCGCATTGCATGTATTTATATCTGTGACCTGCCCGGTCTCGAGGTACTCTATCAGTTTCTGTAGATCGCCGGCCCTGGCTGCTCTGAGGAAAGCTGTGTTTGTGTCATTCTGGAAGAAAGAGAAAGGAAACGAGAAGGGATGGTATAATAGCGAACGGCAAAAAAAAACAAAACTGAATTAAAGAGCATCCAGCGAGATCATTCGAGAGCATGTCCAATTAAAAATTTCAACATGTTAAAGTCAATGGGGCAAGTGGGGAGAATGCTCGTGGTATGATGTTTATTTCTCGTCGATAAACATAATAAACCTGCTTTTCTCAGCGGAATAACCTTGGATTAATCCGAAGCTTATTAATTAACGATATTACCCTTCTTAATGCCATTTCTGGAATTTTCTCATATGACCATTTGTTTGAAATCTTATTTATCTGCAAATTGCTGCATTTCTAGAGCACTGCAGCTCGCTTATTAAATTCGATCCCATAAATCACCATTTAGTGTCATAAATTTCCTTTTAACAGCCTCAAGCGTCTTTGCATGATTCGGGAATGCAGTATTTTTCCTGTCCACAACCAGAAACATGCATGTACAAGAAGAGGGAGAACAATCAGATGACCTCTCTGTCTCTCTCTCTCTCTCTCTCTCTGCTTTTTTTAAAAGGGCTCACGCGGTCGATGACGCAATGCACCCATCAGATCAGGCAGACAGACAGACAGAGTCCAGCTTGGGATGGCTTTCGTATGATCCCCCCCGAAAAAAAGGAATAACGATTACTTATTTCACTTAACTCGCCTGGCGAGTAAAACAGAACCAGAGCATCGAGGCCGAGGGGTCAAACTCGTTAAAAATAAAGATTAAACCGCGGTGCCGGTGCGACTATCCTCATATAAAAATGTAAGACCATGGCCCCGAGGAACGCACCATCCACCGAGCGCCGAGACCGAGATATAAATGTTTAATAAAATACCAGTTTTATCTCGATCGGCTCACTTTCTTTGACTTGGTTCTGGCGGCGAAGCTTATCGATGGGGGAAGGTCGCTATCTCGTCGATTCGTGTATGTTTGTTTTGTTATGCCGATATGACTTCATAAGGCAAATACGAAATGTGTATACTTTATATGGATGTAGCGCACCTAGACCTGTTGGTTAAACATTAATTGCAGGTACTGTTTGCATTACGTAATTACCGTATGCGATAAAAGTGCAGGGAAACAGTTGACGTCATTCGGTTGGAATTGACAACGTCTTACCCTAAATACGGTTTACTTTACTCAGGTGCATACCACCCTTCATATTGCCCATTGCAACATAATTTCAACTTCGCAAACGCTTCCGTTTTTTTCTGCTTCGCATTCGCGCATTTTTCATCACACCTGTCACCGGCTACTGGCAGCTACCGCCGGTGGCACAGATCGACATGAACAGGTGCAGCCAATGTGTGATTTCAGTGATTCACACTTGCACAAAACTAACCGCGAAAGCACTCGGTTTCGTTCAGACAATTTCATGACGTTGTGGGAAAATCTTTTAAATCGTGATGCTCGGTTAAACGTGATGCGCACACAATTATAACACTTGAGCCGATTTATTTACGACCAAGAACTTCAAGAGCGTCCATGATGTTTGTTGTAGCTGTTGAAGAACCCATCAAAGTCGTCAAAGCCCTCGCCGTCGTCAAAATATGATTATTGTGCAACTTTCTCAGCCCGTTGGCTATTGGGCATTGTCTTGCATTTCAACTTGAGCTGCAGTGCTTAAGAAGAACATAAATGCAATGTAAGCACATTTTCCTACAGCAAACAAAAGGAACGCAAATCAAGTGCAATATGGGACTTCAATTGGATTGGACTCTTGAAACGATTAAAATTCTTTGCTCCAAAACATGGGAAGATTATGCCGCGGGGTCAAAGCATGGCCGAAAAAAATCGGGTTAGATTTTCCCGATGATTTTTTTTTTCTCAAGTGGACACTATGCCGTCAGGGGAAATTTCCATGCGATCATCTTGCTACAACTGGCGTCAGGGAGTGTGTATAAACATCAACATTTTCGAACGCTAGAATGCGGGGGAGGCTATTGGCATAAATTTATTATAAAATTGCCAGACGATCGGATGTTTAATTATAAACTGTTCTGTGGTCTGGATTTTTCCGGGAAAATGCGTTGTTGAAATCGAAAAATATTCATCACTTGTTCCGTCTGGATCAATAGCAACGTTTCTCTTTGTCCCCAGATACTGATTTTTTTAAATGCCTATTTATTTTAAAGATAAAAATATGAGATCGTGAAATTGGTAAATTTCAGAATTTTTAAGATTTCGTACTTTGAATAATGTTGGTGTTTTTGGGATTACTTTTTTATATTAGCCAGTTTCAGGTATTTTATGGAACTTTGTGCAAGTTTTTATCACTAATATTTTATTCAACTAAGTAGCCAAATAGAGGAAATGGATGGAATGTCGGTTTAAATGCTCCTAATTTGGGCCCAAACATAAATTCAGCAATCGATTAAATTTTCAATAACGACAAAAAATATCCATTAGTACCGTCCCAATGACGCGTTTATCTAGATAAAATTGATAAATAGCAGATTTTAAGCGATGGGCACAATCTTAGATCCAAAGGCCAACATTAGAGCCATTTCCCCTAGATCACGTTTTATGCACACAAGTTACACAATTCAATATTGGGTTTATTCAAGGTAGTTGGACTCACATTAAAGTTGCGTCGCGTGCATCGATGATCTAAGCAGCTATCAATATCTTTGACATAGAAATTATAAAGTAAGGGACTTAAACATAAACCTTGGGGTAAGCCTATGTAGCTAATTCTATAGGTTGTCAGTTGACTTAGATTGAAGGTCATTTGTTTTTCTGACAGCAAATTTATACAATTCAGGTAATCCACTACTGTGCAAATTGTCTGACAGTATTTCTAAGGAAACAGAATCAAATGCGCCCTTAATATCCAAAAAGACTGAAGCCAATTGCTTCTTGTGCGCAAAGGCCAGTTGAATATAAAATGAAAACATCACTAACAATCGTTTGTTTCTTTACTCTTATTGAAACCAAATTGTGTATTTGAAAGTAGAATGTTTGATTCAACCCAATGGTCAAGTCTAGATAGGATCATTTTCTTTCTAATAATTTCCTCAGGCATGATAAAATAGAGATCGGACGGTAAGAATTGTGATCAGACGCTGGTTTTCCAGGCTTTCGAATAGCCATTACATTAACCTGTCTCCATGCTGGTGGAACTATATTGAATTCCATAAATGAATTATACAGGTTAAGTAATCGTCTTTTAGCGATATCGGGGAGGTTTTTTAGAAGGTCGAATTTGATCATATCGCTTTTCGGAGCAGTGCCATTGAAAATTCCAGCATTGTGAATGGTTCATCCAGAGAACCGTTAGTTTGGGCTGTAGCAGAGTCTGGACAGACCTTTTTAGCGAAGTTGAATATCCATTTAGAGGAGTATTCTTCAATCTCATTGGAGGATGAGCGGTTTCGCATATAGCGAGCCTTTTTCCATAGCGTTGTCATCGAGGTTTCTCGAGAAAGTCCCTCGATAAAAGTACGCCAGTAATTTCGTTTCTTTGCTTTTAGTAAGTTTTTAAGCTTTTTTTTCAAGCTTTAGATACTTTTCAAAAAGCTCAGATCTTTCATGTCTGCGATAATCTTTAGAGGCATCGGATTTCTCAAGATACAACTTTGTGCATTCGTCATCCCATCCAGGGGTGGCGGGTCTTCTTTTGAAGGATGCACTTGGAACACGTCGTTTCTGAGCTTCAAATACGCTTTTGTAGATTAGTTCGGTAAACAAACGATACTCGTCCAATGGTGGTTGAGGATCGGTAGAATCAATACCAACAGTTACAGCCGATAAAATTTTTTGCCAATCAATGTTCATCGTGAGGTCAAAAGGAACTTGAATTGACTGATCTGTTTTTAGACGACCACTTTTGATTGAAATAATAATTGGTAATTGATCACTATCATGGGGATCATTGATAAGCTTCCACAGACAATCTAATGATAGTGAGTTAGAGCACAAAGATATGTCAAGACGGCTCTCTCGAGCAGGAGGTTTTTCCATACGTGTTGCTTCACCAATGTTCAAGATAGTCAAGTTGAAATCGTCGCACAAATCATCGCTCTATTGTCATCGTACTGGAGATGGGAAAATAGTAACTGAACTCCAAAGCTGACGGTGGTTAATGGAAGTCCTTGGAGGGACATATACGGAAGCTATGCAAAGATCTTTGTTCTTCACATTTATTTGGCAAGCGACAATTTCAATGCCTGAAATTATTGGGATTGAGATTTTATAGAAGGAGCAACACTTTTTGATCCCCAAAAGTACGCCACCATATGAATCATCTCGGTCCAGGCGGATAATGTTAAAATCGTGGAAGTTTAGTTCATCTTCAGAAGAAAGCCAAGTTTCACAGAGTGCAAATATATCACAATCATAATTGTGAATCAAATACTTGAACGAGTCTAATTTAGGTATTAAACTACGACAGTTCCATTGTAATAAAGTGATCATATCTAGATCCTCACACGACGAATTATCCATAGAAAGATATCAATTATAATACCGAAAACGGATACTACTAGGAACATAGTAGATGAGTGTTATCATGACTTAGCTCATAGAATGAAGAAGGCAGCTTCAAGAACTCTAAGAATCTCCAAGGAACCTAGCACTCCAAATGAAAAAAAAGCATTATATAGTCTAAGGGTAGCAATTAAAAATTCTAATAAGCATCCAGATATGATGAATTATAAATACAGGTTAGACAACCTTAGGCAGGAATACAGTCAAGCTGTCAAGAAGCATAATGAAAAGGAAATAATGATCTTCTTTAAAAATTTAAATGACTTTGATGTAAGACAAAGGTTAAGAAAAACAAATAATTATTTGAAAGGATTTGTAAAGCATAACAGGAGAAAGGTTGCAAAGATAACTGCAAAGACTTGAGAAAATATATTGATGGAAAGTGAAGGTTCACAGAACATGATCAAGTACCACTTCCAAATCCACAGACCAGTGATGAAATAAGAAGTAGGGGAAATGGATGTAATGTCGGCCTAAATGACCCTAATTTGGGCCCATACATAAATTCAGCAATCGACTAAATTTTCAATAGCGACCAAAATTTCTATCAGTACCGTCCCAATGACGCGTTCATCTAGATAAAATTGATAAATAGCAGATTTTTAGCGATGGGCCCAAGCAAAGATCCATAGGCCAACATTAGAGTCATTTCCCCTATAATTCAGTTTTCATGTAATGCAGTAATCAGCAGAATCAGATAGAGTTTTTATAGAATATATCAAAGGCGCTGCCGATGATACATTAGAAACACTTGTGAAGTTAATGCAGAGGGCATACATAGAAAATGAAATCGTTCAATACCATTCTTCAAGTCAGCCAAAATACCTTTACCACAGACAAATAGACATAACACTCTCAAGTTGTTCATCGAACAAGCATTTAACGGACAATTTAAAAGTATCGTAGTTGGTAGTACCGCCACCTGTGGCGCGCATAGTCAATTCCCTTGCGTTTGACGTTTACACACTACCACCATCTGTTCAGTGTAGTGCCCACCACAGTATACTCAACAGATGACGGTAATGTTTTAGCGACGATGTTTTACATATTCAATGAGTGATGTCTGTTTGTCTGTGCCTATACCAAAGAAAGCAGGAGCAACCGAGGCAGATCATTTCAGAAGAATATCCTTGTGTAATTGAATTCTCGACGCAAGATCTCACTAATACAACCTAGCTAGTGTAGCCGTGTAAATCCGATTTGTTTATTATTTTCAACCACGAAATCAGCTGTCAAAGTGTTCGACTTGACAGCGTTTTGTTTTTTTATATTTTCAAGCAGTAAAATGCATGTATTAGTGAAACTGCTCACTAATACTAACGGTGGTAAAGAACTCTATGTGGCATTTACAATTTACGCCCCTTGCCCGCCGCTAGCACGCCACTAGTGTTGGGAATCTAAAATCTTTGACAGTGATTTGTTTGCACTTCTATAGAGAACAACTGGTGCAAGTTTGATCAAACTAGTCGATCGCATTCAGAAATAACGTCAAATGCAACTCGAAAGAAGAAAAATATTGTACACAAACACCTGGAAAATCCGGAGTCGTCCTAAAGTGCTGAAGATGCCGAAAACAACAGTTTGTCGAGTGCTCAAAACCTACAAGGAAACCCTGAGTTTAGAAAGGAATCAGCTGCGCAGCAAGGTGTTGAGGTTCGTTAAAGCCAACCCCGGTCTTTCGATCCGAGATGTGGCCAGAAGGTACAACGCCAACTTTCAAATGGTGCGGAAAATCCCTGCCTGGTAAGGATATAAATCGTCCAATGCTAGTAAACATCCAAACCGGCACAAGAAGCAGAATTCCGTGGCCAAAAAGCGTGCAAGGCTCTTGTACGACCGTGTTTTTACGAAACACAAGGGCTGCACTTTGATCAATGACAAAACATACGCCAAACTCGATTTTAAGCAGCTTTCCGGTCAAAAGTTTTACATCGCGACTGGACGTGGGGATGTGCCGGGAAGATTCAAGTTCGTGTTTACCGAACAGTTCGCGAAGAAGGCCATGATTTGGCAAGCGATTTGCAGTTGTGGCCTGAAAATTGAACCATTCGTCACATCCTCGACGATGACATCCCAAGTTTACATCGAAGAATGCCTGAAAAAGCGTGTATTGCCGTTCATCCGCAAGCATAGTGGCAAAGTAATCTTTTGACCCGATTTGGCCAGAAAAAATTATTCCGATTGGGTTTGATGAAATCTCGAACTTTTCTTCGAATAATACTCATCATATTTTGGAAACTCTTGGCTAACCTGAGCGGCCGTTTTGTTCCACCGTCTCTTCATCTCTGTCGCATCCCGAGTCACTTTTCCACTCTTCTTCAACTTCTGTTTGACAACTGCCCAATATTTCTCAATTGGGCGGAATTGAGAGCAGTTGGGTGGATTGACTGTTTTGCCTATAACAGTAGAACCAGAAAGTAGGTATAGATTATGTGACTATGTTAGATATGTATCATGGTAGTCTAGTTACATAGGAGTATTGAGCGAAAACCCAAAACTTAAGTACTCATCCTCTAGGTAAAAATGTCAAGATCACAGGTACAAAAATGAAACTACATCGTGTAGAATCGGAACCTACCTAACTAATAATAAGATTTAAGTAAGGTATAGGAGAAAAATCTATTCAAATCTCTAAAAATTAAAAATTCCCATAGGCTTGGTAGCCATCATCCGCTAACAACTCAGTTTAATTACTTCATTATGATGGCAACCAAGCCTTTGAGAATTGTTCCTTATTATCCTTTGCCTTAATTAAATCTTATTATTAGTTAGATAGGATCCGATTCTAAACGTTGTAGTTTCATTTTTATACCTGTGAACTTGAAATTTTTATCTAGGGGATGAGTACTTAAGTTTTGAGTTTTCGCTCAATACTCCTATGTGACTAGACTACCATGATACATATCTAACATAGTCACATAATCTATAGCTACTTTCTGGTTCTACTGTTAGGAGGTTAGGTTTTTGATAAGTCTGTAGTGGGAATGACACTACCCAAGTAACAATTCAGTAACGATTTGACATCCACTCTGATTTATGATGGTTTTATAACGGAAATGAACAATCCATTGAGTTTAAATACACACAGCTAAAAAAAAGTAATGTAAATTTCCGTTACTATGATGCACATAAATGGAGCGTCATATATCATACAAGTTTAGATTATAGATCGTGTAAATTTATGAGACATGTCATGCAATATTCCATATATTGTATGCAACTGTCCACTTTTGTTTGCAACATTTCTTGCAAGCTGCTAGTTTACGTGAAAAGGAAGTTTACATGTATGAATGTTTGCATGCATGGATGTTTACATCGCCATTAAAATTCAGAATTTTTTGGTGTGCAGCATTTTAAAATGTATAACATTCCTGCTTAGTAATTCAGCTTTTTGCTGTTTTAAAAACCTTCTATAGTCTGGCAAGAAAGTCAAAAACTGTCTTATTTAAAAAATAAATTTAAAACAGTTTGCAAAACTTAAAACTGTTCTGTAATTCAAGCATAAACGTCATTAGCAATTGTTTATTAATGTCTTGATAACATACTTTATAAACGTGTTCTATCATTATAAAAGCAACCATAAAACCATTAGGTTTTGCATTAGAGCAAAAAGCATTTATTGTTGCTTTTTAGGCTTTTTAAAGTGCATCATAAACTTCCCCATTACTCTGTTTACGAATTGATCTTAAATGATGGTACCTCATAGTTAACAAAAGCCAAATTTGAAAAATTCAAGTCGATTTCAGCAAAATTTACTTCTTTAGAAGAACCAGCACACCATCAACGACTGACCATCTGTCGGAGAAGAATAAAGTGAGCGTGGCCCTCGAATTCATAAAACATTGTCGAACGTTTAAAAACATACCAGCCTTCTCCAGATCTTGCGAATAGATGACAATCGAAATAACAACCGACAGCAAACTACTGAAACTGTTAGTTAGCGGAGATTAGCTGGTTTCCGATCCATACCAGCGATTTTATTCGGCGAAAGAATCAACTCTTCAAAAATTTCATTCAAGCGTACATCCCTGCATCGTTGGATGGTGCACTTCTGTAACCATCCGGAAGAAGGGGATCTTTTTCGGGAACGATTGCACTTTCAGCTGTTCGAAATGCGAAATGTTGTAAAACAGTATCGCAAACTGTCTGAGTAACCAATCTCCCAATCTATCGGGAGAAAACCACCTGGAAGAACCCTGGGTCCCACAGCGCAACTATCGAAAAATAAACAAACTTTGACGTTTAACTTTTTGCAGGTAACTTTGCCTCCATAAATGCTGCTATAAATCTGAACGGGTTAGGATCAAGCAAAATGGCTTTAGATAAAGGGTGTCCACGATGAAATTGCCACACTATGAAATTGCTCTAACTTTTTAACCGTTGGGTAGAATTTAATGAAAATTTGGGTGGATTTAGTTCATAGAGCATTATTTACATCCTGCAAGTTTTAAAGTCCTGTGATCAAAACTCGCGGAAATGGAGTCGAAAGAACAGCTCGTGCGTGATAAAATCTTGCGCATTCATCACGAGAACAAGGATCTCTCGCATCGTTCCATCGCTAAAACGTTGGGAATCGCGAATTCCACGGTGTCGCGAGTGATTAAGCGGTTCGAGGAACGGTTGACCACCGATCGGAAGCCCAGAAGTGAAGGAAAAAGTATTCCGTACAACACCAAAAATCACAACCGCGTAGTTGGGGCCTTCAACCGAAATCCGAACGCCTCCGTTAGGGATGTGGCTAAGAAGCTGCACCTAAGCCGAAGTTTTGTCCAGAAGGCCAAAACTAAGGCTGGGCTTCGAACGTTCAAGGTACAAAAGGCCCCTAATCGCGACGAGAAGCAGAACAAGTCCGCCAAAACCCGTGCCAGGAAGTTGTACCTCAACATGCTGACGAAAGTTGAATGCTGCATCATGGACGACGAAACATATGTGAAGGCCGACTTCAAACAGATCCCCGGCAACCTGTTTTTCACGGCCAAGGATAAGTTCAGCGTTCCGGAGCATGTCCGCACTCAGAAGATGTCCAAATTTGCGAAGAAATTCCTGGTTTGGCAAGCCATCTGCACGTGCGGGAAGCGGAGTGCACCTTTCGTGACCCAGGACACGATGAACGGACAGGTGTACATAAAAGAGTGCCTCCAGAAGCGGCTGCTTCCTCTCCTGAAGGCCCACAACGTCCCAACAATCTTCTGGCCGGATTTGGCCTCATGCCACTACTCCAAGGACGTGCTGAAGTGGTATGCGGACAATAAGGTCAATTTCGTGCCGAAAATGTTCAACCCTCCCAACACTCCGGAGCTCCGCCCCATCGAGAAGTACTGGGCGATTATGAAGCAGCACCTTCTTAAACGACCTAAGGTAGTGAAGACAGTCGAGGAACTGAAGAAAGTATGGGTTTACATGCAAAAAACGGTTGATTCACAGGTTGTGCAGAATCTTATGGCCGGGGTTAAGGCCAAGGTGCGGGCATTTGCGTATGGACTGTAAATAAAATACGAGTAAAATGGTAAAATGAAGTTTAATAGTTATTTCTCAATCCCTGAAAATTTGATGGCAATCGGATGAAAACTCGAATTTTGCGAATCAATTTTGTGTGTGGCAATTTCATCGTGGACACCCTTTAGTGGATTCAGCATGCGGCTTGGTGGAAATGGCTCGGTAAGGGCTTTTTTTTGTTGCTAAATAGCTTTTATTGTAGCTTTCAAATGGTTCTCAATGCGTTCGTTATACAACCTTTTGCAGTAAATCAAACAAATTCGAAATCAACAACGCTTGGACGTGAGTGTACCCAATTAGGCATAAATACGTTAGGCATACGGACGTTAGGCATAAAGTCATTAGTTATAATATACGTCAGGCATAATGGACGTTAGGCATAAAATACCTCACTGCTGTGCAACTCTAAAAACCTGTTTCGAGCATGGTAAACAATGCTTAAATTAGGCTAAGCGTTGAATAAAAAATGATACAAGTTAAACAAACATAGTTTATTTAATAAGCACAGTTTGGAATCCATTATTTATCATTATGATAGCTACATATTTACTTAGATCCAAGATTAGTAGCGATAGCGGTTAAGAAATCTGGCAATGAAAACTCAGCATAGCTTTGAACTATATCTTGAAATCAATCGCATCTAGAAATAAAAAAACCACACATTTGTTGTAATATATTCTTACACACATATTGCAATTGTCAAAGAATAAAAGGTTTTCCTCAATGAACAGCTCATGAAATAAAGAATGGTGAATTCTGTGATCTTTCATTCAATAACAACAAAAAACAGCTAAGGTTGAATAAAATATGATGCCAAAGAAATGCTCATGAAATGAAGAATGGTGAATTCTGTGGTTTTTCATTCAATAACAAAAAAACATACCTGCTGCTTCCAGGATTTCCTGCCATACTTTTCGATACAACGATTCTGTTTTTGTTGTCATCAGAATGAAAACTAGCGGAACCGTCTGCTGATGTGAGGGAGCTATACTTCCATGAACGTGTTGTCGAAACAAACAAGGAACTGTGGCAAACGTACCATCTGTAACCCAATACTTTGCCTGTCCAAGACGTCACAAGTTTTCAAGAGTTCCAAAAATTAAGGTTCTTTCATTATTGTAACCGAAGTCAGCAATCAATAGACGGTCCCCATTATCATCCTTCTGGAATTCATCGGGTAGATTATGCCTAACATCCGTATGCCTAACGTCGTGTACCCCTTGGGCGTAGCCTATGTGAGTCACACTGAGTATTCAAGAGCCGTATGAAAATTTTATTATGGAATGAATCTGCTGCTTCAGCAATACAAAAATCTTCTGTTCAATTAGTAAACATAGAATCCAAATAGGAATTGAGCTGGTTACGAACATGGTTAATTTGATGAAGTGCTAAGTGCTTGCCCAAGTAACATTTTCTGCACACTAAAAATACAGCATCAATCAAGACAAAAAGCAATACATAAATATCATCCGATCTTACCAAATTCATTGTTCAAAAATGAATCGCTCAAAAATCCTCATAAATTTCCTCATCATTAAAGTGAAAGAAGTACCAAAATTATCAAAACAGTTCTCATTATGTGGTCCATTTTTAGGTGACAGATTAAATCTAATGTGAAATGTGCTCCGGAAGATCGAAGAAAATAAGTCCGCCTTCGGAAATCGTTGATTTTACTTAAATTATGTTTAATTTAGGAAACAAAGTATAGTTATGTTTTGTATTAATCATTGCGTCCAGTCGAGATAACTTGATGATTTTTTGTAATCTTTATTACTGCTCATTGATGAATTGATGAGATTAAAGTTATTTTCAAGAAAACACATCTTAAAACACGAAGATGGTGGCATAAAAATTGATTTTCCATCGGCCAATAGTGAAAATGCTATTTTGCTTTCATGAAATCGCTAACAAACGCAAAATGTTTTAATTCGGCTTTAATGAAGATAATTTGCAGACTGAATTGTTTTTTTTATCTGAGGCCATTTACTTGATCCTATTCTGTTTAGTTTTATGACGTCATTAATGGTGGCCAGTCTTGTAAGCGATCACCGTAGTCGACACATTTTCTGTGATAATCGACCACCTTTGCTTCCGACACTTGCAAAACAAGCTATCAAATTACAGCAGCAAACTAAAATGTCATATGACAGGCTCTGTTATACGACACTGTCGCCGAAGACCGTCACGAATGTAAGTATTTTAGTTTTTCTCGTAATAAGAGCTGCTGATGTTGTGCTTGTGTGAATTCTGATAAAAGCAGGCAACGATATCCTAGTTATAACATTTTTGATCAGAAATGGTTTAATTTACAACAAATTAAGGAATTAGAACGAAATCACACACGTCATATGATAGCTATTTGATAATTTTCTGTTTGCTCGAATGTTGTTCTGCCGTTTGTGTTGTGTAAGAGAGATGACGGTAGAGCATGAGTGTACGAATACAAACAGACTGTCGCGTACGACAACGAAGCAAGTGTAGTAAAAAACGTCAACAGTTTCAACCCCTGATGGTGGCAAAGTTGCATGGAAAAGGTTAAACGTCAAAATTGGTTTATCTTTCGATAGTTTTGTTGTGCGATCATTGCACCGAGTTTCTACTCCAGCGTTGGATCAACAAGTTGCTTGGCATCCTCGATAAGGGCGATTATCGACCATTGAAAGCAGTCAATCAGGAAGTGTGTGTACATAACCTGGAAGTTTCTTTTCTCCCGGATGATGCGAGAAAGGTGCGCTTGCTTGGATTTTTTGGAACAGTTGACCCTTTCGCTGAATGAAACCGCTGCGAAGGCAGTCAATTTTCAACTGACTGACAGCTTCTGAAGTTTCCAGTCAGCAGCTTTCCGCAGTCCCAGTTTGGCACTGATGCATGTTATTCGGATCATCATCGAAACGCAATTTCTTGAGGAGTCTGGTCTGTTTTTATTCAGAACGTGATACAAACGCCATTGACAATATTTTGGGCATTCCCATCAATTAAGCGTCTAATTCGACGGCTTCCAGTACTTCGTAAACCGCATTCACTTATCTTTTCTCAGTCGGTTATTCTGTCGTTGTTGACCGGTTCAGTCGGCGTTGTTCGGCCTCCCAGGAAGTTGTGGAATTGTATTACTTTTCCCTTCCGTCGATAACATCGCTATAATTATTCCTCATAATATCGCTAGTATTATTACTCGACTGTCCTTTGGCATTTCCTTGTGATTCTGCGTTTAAAATCTCCAATCGATTTATTTTATCACTGTCACTAGGTGGATCCATATGTTTAGTTTAATTTGTAAACAGTAGGGAGTTTTGTGATACACTTTATTGTCACCAAAAAGCACCAATATATGCTTTTTGTTCCAGTTAGAAACCGAATGGTTTTATAATTGCTTTTATAATGATCAAACACTTTTACGGAGTATTTTGTCGTGACATCAATTAACAAATTACCAAGCAGGTTTATGATTAACTAACTGAACAGTTTAATACAGGGATAGAGTGCTACAGTAAATTAATTGTTAAAATCAGACCCGTTTTGACTTTATCATCAGACTTTAAAAGGTTTTTAAAACAGCAAAATGCTGAACTACTAACCAAGAATGTGTTCCACTATTAAATGCTGTATTTAAACTAAAAAGATTGCTCATCGTTATAAAGCCGCAATAAATCAGTGTGAAAGCCAAAAGGCTGCTAAATTGTTACTTGGGTGGTTCAATCAAAGATGAATTGCAAAGAATCGCTAAAATTGGTAACAGTAGAGAATCATTATCACTACTCTGTATAAAATTAACTGTTTTCTGGTTAAAATCTCTATAAATATGAATTTTGGTACTAGGATCTTCTCTTCGAAATTTCTGTTCTGCAATGGTGAAAAACTTTTCATAGGCTGGTTTTTTGGCAAAGTGTGGAGGAAAGTCGATGGTAGCGAAGAGATGTTCTTCACCGTTTATTAAAATTTCAACCCATACATCTTCAAATACTTTTGTCTTTCACTAGCAATTTATTCAGCTTGAAATGTAGCATTCACAACAGTAAGCACACAACGGCGCCGGTGGTGTAGTGGTAAGCGTGATTACCTCTCACCCCAGCAGGCCTGGGTTCAATCCCAGTCGGCACCGCCGGGATGTTCTGAGGCATAACATCTCTGATCACGCCTTCCTTCGGATGGGAAGTAAAGCCGTTGGTCCCCTATTCATGAGTTGATGGGTCGATAGGTAGGGTCCAGGTGTGGGAGCTGCCTTCCTGGCACGTCGGTAGCATTGGTGCTCAGCACGGAAAACAAGATTGACGGAAAAAACAAACCAAAGGAAAAAAAACAGTAAGCACACCACCACCTGATTTTTTACCTGATAATGACAAGTCGCGGTCACTGAATTTGCTACCAAAGACCTCTACGCTATTTATACTTTCAGGCCAACTAGCTTCTGTTCCAATTATTATATCATATGTTCAGCCGCTTATTTTATTTTGAATTTCATTTATTTTATAAAGCTTGAGTCATTTTATATCTGGAGGCAAAAAAAAAAGAATGTATCTCGGAACAAAATTACTGAAAATAGCGAAAAAAATATTCCGATTGGGTTTTGATGAGCGGCCGTTTTTTCCTCCATCTCTTCATCTCTGTCGCATCCCAAGTCACCTTTCCACTCTTCTTCAACTTATGTTTGACAATTGCACGATATTTCTCAATTGGGCGGAATTGAGGGCAATTGAGTGGATTAACTGTTTTGGGTTTTTCAAGCCTATGACAGTAGAAGCAGAAAATAGGTACATATATCCCAAGTAACAATTCAGCAAGCATTTTGCATCCACTCTAATTTATGATGGTTTTATAATGGCAATGAACAATCCATTTAGTTTAAATACAGCATTTCAAAGTGTAAAACATTGCTCTTTAGTAATTTAGCTTTTTGCTGTTTCAAAAACCTTTTATAGTCTGGCGAGATAGTCGACGATTGCTTTGTTTTAAAAATAAATTTAAAGCAGTTCTCAATCCCTTCATGAAACTGTTCTGTAATTCAATCATAAACTTCATCAGTAATTGTTTATTAATGTCTTGATCAAATACTCTATAGAAGTGTTAAAATCATTAGGTTTCAAATGAGAGCAAAAGGCACATTTTAATTCTTTTTAGTATTTTTAAAGTGTATCATAAAATCCACAATTACTCTGTTAACACATTCAACTTAAAATATATGGATCCTCATAGTGAATAAAACCAAAATTTAGGGAAAGGAAATCTCGAAGGATAGACGAAGTAGGATGAAAAATTCAAGCGATTCCAACGATCGAAGGGAAGTCGATTTCAGCTAAATTTACTTCTTTAGAAGAACGAGCACGTCCGGCTGAACCGGTACCAATAGGTGACGACCGGAATTACTTGGATCAGTACCGACAGCAAACTATCAAACTGCCAGTAAGCAGAGATTAGCTGATTTCCGATTCATGGCAGCGATTTTATTCGGCGAAAGGGTCAACTCATCAAAAATTTCATTCAAGTGTACATTCCTGCTTCGTTTGATGGTACACTTCGGGAACCATCCGGAAGAAGGGGATCGTCTTCGAGAACAAGCTATTCGAATTAATTTTCGACAAAATAATAAATACGGTTTTAATATTTTACGATAAGGATCAAAACTACCACGAAATTCTGGGAACCACTGCATCGTTTTCCCATGGAATGGCTGTATTGTTTTATAAAAATCTACATTTGTTCTTTGAAAACAGGAGCAGGCACACTTTTTGCTACATGGAAGCTATGTTTAGATGTAGGAGCTAAAGCAAATGTAATGTATACTGCATATGAAAAATGTTACGCACTGTAGGAAACACAAACATCGAAGAGTTTCATTTCTGGAGCAATTTTACATTCCGATAAACTCAAACGTCACGTGCACTCGTAAGGCAAAAAGCACTACCCCAAGAAGTTGCCGGTAAGAGTCGGACATAGGCAGAAGCAGGGACCACCTAGACTGCCTTTTGAAACACGCGTCTGAAAAGATGTAAACATCACACACAAGACACAACCCATTTGCTGTTGCTGAAGTTATGCAATATGTAATGGCTGGGGTAGCAAAACAACAACAGCAGCGATAGGAGGAAGGCCGCACCACCGTCGATGCGATATAGTGCGTTTGTACACCATCATACAAATGATAAAAGCGGTGGTGAAGCCATAACAAGGAGGGAAGCAAATAAAACTTCACTACCTGTTTATAGCCAATCCAAGTCGGGGATCAATTGACCGGTAGCAGCAGCAGATAGACATACAGATGGACATCGTCGACTTGATTACGTTTCCTTCCTCAACAACAATAAAAACGTGTGGGTTTTCGGTTTGCTGGCGCAACCATAACTATGCATCGGCCAAGAGAAACCGAACAATTTAAGGATGAGAAGGAAGGTTAAATTCATAGCCTAACCCTATGTAAGCAGCGAAAGTATACCGGAGCTTGTTGTTCTTTCAATCCTGATGTTGCGTGAGCTTGACCTGACCACGCCTTGGGTAAATTTTGTGTATGTTACGAGTTACGATCCTTGGAATTAATTACGGTATTAGGCAAACATGACAGCAGGAGACCTCATACAGTTTCACAGCAGATGTCGCGTGCGGGAATGTGTTGAATTCGAAAGTTTATGGCGTGATGGATTGCCCTTTTAACAGGATTAGCAGTTGCGTGCCACGGGCTCCTTTTGTATATGGTGACGACGATGTCCAACTTGCCGAAGGGATTGACTTGATTATGTGAATGGCACATATTATTTTTGATTTTTATTATTTGTGTGAGAATGCCATACAGAGTCCAAAAGCAGTTTCATTTCTCTCGTCAACCACTAGCGAACCTGGCGGTAGAAGTCAAGCTATTTTGTATGTGGAACTAGGACGTCAAGAACGCATACTCAAGTCAATTTAACGATGTATACATCGAATCAGGGGAAACATGTCAGAAGGGTCTAACTCGAAACGTAAACAATAACTTGGATCGTCGGTTTCTTACGAATGACAACACACCCACTCAAACCAACTAAATCATCTGACAGAGAAATGTTCGTTCTATGAGCTGGTGTAGTCAGATTCCGTGGGTGTGTGGTCATCAGTGCTGCAAAATTTCGACAATACACGGTGATACTCAAAATTCTGCTTTGGTCACTCGTTTGAGCTAACAGTCATCGTTAAGGCAAACCATGTCAATTGTCAGTAGCATTTTTGTCAGTGACGAACATGTGCTGATTTGTTTATTAGCTAAATTTGAAATGTAATTAAATGGCTTGAGCAAAACAATTACATGGAGCCATTAAAGTGAATAAGCATCTACGTCCTGAACCGGTTGGATAACAATAATGTGTCTCAGAATGCAAGAAATTACACTTTCTGTTACCAGGTGAATCTTTGTCATTGACGAAAAAATGAATGAGATTTTGACAAAGATTTTTTTGAGGATCAAGTCTATCATTGACTATGTGAAAAACAATTTTGTCAATATCGCGCAAAAGTCTGTCAATGACAATGACAAATCTCAGCACTGGTGGTCATTCAAGAGAAATCGACGTTCAAAGTCATTGTTTACGTTTCGAGTTATACCCTTCTGACATGTTTCGCCTGAAATGTAAGCAAGGGTTTCTTACATCCTGTGTAGAAGTTTCTTACTAAAAATTTAATAGTGATTCTTACTGTCTGTAGGGAACTAGTAGCTTTCTTCAGATTTTTTGTTTGTTGAAATCAACTTAATGCATTCTATTTGCCAAAAATAATTTTATAACTTTAATTAATATGTCTTCCGACGCCTTTTTTCAACTCTTTTATCAAATAAACATGTACATGCATGTTTTAACCTAGGTGATCCACCTACTTCTGTAACTTACCAAACTTATTTGGCATTTTATATCTAAGTGTGTTCACATTTTTGTTGTCTTAGCAGTCGTATTTTAAAATTTTAAACAGGTTTGTGTGTCAGTATAACAATTTTCCACACAAAACTAAAAAAATAAACTATATCTTATGAAGATTGCAACGATTTTTAAAGACAATAATTATTTTGTCGGACGAAGACTACATTACAGAATCTGTGGAAGCGATGATTAACTACAGATTCTGCTTGCGTCAGACGACGACTTGAGTGTGAAACAATAAATAGAACTGTTTCCACACATTGAAGATACGTGAGCAAATCGGCGAGCATCTCTTTTGCCAGTGGTGGCGTGGGGAGATAGCCCTCAACATCTCTCCCCAACGGGGGAGTTTGGTAAAGGAGATGATCAACCCGATTCGTAACTTCCTCAAAATTGACCTTTGCTCACTTTCTACTCTCTGTATACAACTTTCACTCTGCCGTACTCTAACGGAACTATCAACTATATACTTTCATCTCCTCATCTATCTATAAAATGACCACTTTAAGTCTGATATTTGTCGTTAAGCATTTCCAACTACATATGTAAATCGTTAACTTCCCGCATGAAGTAATACAAACATGATTAGTTAAATTACAGATAAAATGTTTATCTTTTATACAGAACTTATACTTCTCTTCTAAGCAGGTTGCTCAATCAATCATCACATCATAATTACCTTTAAACCTATCCATCACAACCTCACTCGAAGCCATCATTCGTGGAAAACCGGATTTCCAGAATTTCCTATTCATTCAATTCAGAACCCGCACTCATTTTGATTCGCAAAGTAAAGCAAACTCGCTGAATTCATTATGCGGTTGATTTGCCTAACGACCAGTACGAAAAAAGGTAAACGAACGCTTCCTTCATTCCTTCATTCATATGCTAATACTACCTCTTCTCCACTACTGAGCTGAATGGAACAAATCGTAATTTCCTAAAATATTCCTCAAACATAGGTACATCACTCTTCCACCGAAGACACCTACTAGAAGTTGAATGTATTACGCAGTTCCTCGGTGCGTGTTTGTTTATGTTTTGATCCATCAGCCAAACCAAAGTGACCTATTTTGGTGTCCTGAATACCCTCGAGTGGAATCCAACCTCGTATTGTGTAACTGTTTACTAGGAAAACAGCAGCGGCGAGAGGTTCTGGCTTATGCCACCAAGAAAAGAAAAGAAAACATACTTGGAGTGAAATTGCAACGCAACTGCAAATCCTTACCCGTGCTTATATCTATGGGGCAATGAATATGTATAAGGCCGATCATATTTCCTTTCGCCCCAGTTCGCCGTATCTCGTGCATCTTTGCGGGCAAGTTGCTCCTCATACTTCTCGGCAAACGTATATGTAGGTAATTGATTGAATGTCGGTTCGGTACAGACCTTAAGGGACTATAATTTCTTTCGATTGCCCTGCTCCGCACTCGAGATGCTATGCAATTAATCGCTATAAATATCTTCATTATCAACTGCCTACCTGGCAATTATGTGATTTCATTACATGGAAATCAATCATCACCCGGTCGTTTTTCTCGTCGTCGATGTGTGAAGTGTGCTAAGACGGTTGCCGTTGGAGCGTTGTTATTTTTTTTTGTCTTTCTATTGAAGAGTTCATGTGTTCAACCAGTTATATTTGTTCCCTCAAGCGCTAATTAATTAGCGGCATTTACGGAGCAATATTTCTCACTTTAACTTTTCCCGATGATGGATACTTAGGTTGACAACTCGAACGCAAATGGCTGGAAATGAACTGCCCGAAGAATGTTTAAGCTTCTGTGAAGTTCTGACCTTTTGTGAAGAGCTCAATAATTTTCTTAACATCTCTGAAGTTCTCTGAAAATCTGGGAACTTTTTAAACGTTCTCGCTGATTTTCTGAAACTCTGAGAACTGAACTCCCCCTATTTTTGGAGCTTACTAAACTTCTTTTAAAAGTTCCCGTATTTTTAAAAATATTCATGAAAGGTCCTGAAGTTCTCGGATCTTCCCTTAAGTCCCATAGACTTCTTTGAAGTTCTCAAAATGTTTCTTAAGATCTTTACACATCTGTGAAGTTTTCGAAGTTTTTCTGAAACTTCTATAAGCTCCCACAATTTTCTTGGAATCAATAAAACATAATTAATATAGGTAGTTCTATGATTTTCACTGAAGATCTGAAGATTTTTGTGAAGTTCATGGAACTACCCTTAAATTATCGGCCCTCAATTTATAACTTCTTCAATAGCCTAGACCTTCCTGATGTTATTAAAACTGCCCGAAAGATTTATGAATTTCCTTAAGATTCACTAAACTGCCCTTCTCAGTATTTTTTCATAATAACCCGCAATTTTACTGAAATTAATTGAATTGCCTCAAAGTTGCACAATTTCCCTTAAGTTTTATAAACTTTATGAACTTATCTGGAAATCCCTGAAATTTTCCATACTTATCTGAAGTTATCTAAATTTGTTAAATGTTCCGGGAAATATTCTGATATAGGGGAAATGGATGTAATGTCGTCATGTATGTCATGTATGTTATTAAGGATTTAATGAAGATTAATTATCAGTGACATTTTTTTTTAAATTTTGCAATTTAGCCCAATTATTATAAATAATGTGAAGTCAATTTTTTAAAGCAGCACTTCGCGCCGTGCAGTCCCTACGTCCATGATCACGTCTGAAACAAAAAAAAACAGGACATTAAATTTGAAGGTACAGCGCACAACATGAATTAATTCGTATGTAAAAATAATGTTTTTTTTTCACAAAAAAATTTGAAGTTGAAAAAAAAAATTAAAAAAACCCTATTTTTTTCGACTTTGTTTATAAAAAAAACATGTTATAACAAACAAATCTAAAACATCTTTCTATTCATGTTGTGGAGAATTTAATTATGAACATAAAACAGAAAACCGGAATCCATTTGAATGAAAACTCTGACCTGTACATTGCACGGCGATTTTGAAAACACTACTTTTCAGTAGAAGCATTTAAAGTTCAACTTTGACATGTTCAGCCATTTGACATGCACTCACTGAATTGCGTATAACTTTTTAAATAAGTTCCGGACGGCTTTATGCTTTTAAAGGCTCATTCCCAGATACATATAGAGTAAATTAAGCCAACAAATTTTTTTTCGAAAAAAAAAAATTCTAATTGTACTTCCCCCCTTAAAGCCAAATGCAATCCTCAATTGTAACGATTAATTCCCTTTATACTTGAATAAGATTTAGTTTTAGATTTTAGTTATAAGGTGTCAATTTTTATACTGACATGCAGATTTAGAAAACCTGTTTAACATACTTAATTTCCAATAGATATATATCAATACAATTAAGGCTAGTAAGTTACTTTAGTAGCTGGAACAGCTGGATTAAAATGAAATCTAATTTAGTTTAAATTTGCAACAAATAAGAGATAAACAAAACTTCTATAATGTAATGTAAGTAAGTATTAGATACCTATGAATCTGGTCACAATTTCCAAACTCGTGTTAAAATACAAAATCAATTTATCGAACCTCATGGAAATTTAATTACATTTCATTAACCTCATTTCGTTCGAAAGGCAACACTTATCACCGCTCAAGTGGGGGACATGCAAAATTACCATCATAAAAGACAGCGATATATCATCATTAAAGTGCAACTGAGCAGCAATGCCAGAGGGCCAAATATGTACGGTCCTATGCATCGCCTTCCAAGGACAGTGCAATTGTAAATAATGGCCATCGGAATTCCCTCCCAACCACCAACCAGTCAACCAGTGGAAAGTAAGTGTTCAAGGTGATGGCAACTGTGTCTCGTCGTTGACAACCAATTTAATGGTGACAATTGCAGGCCCTTCCTTCGAATGGTCTTTTTTTTATTATACTAATACAAGCCTCCATGGCCTTCAAAAGTTTTCTGAGACCATCTCATCGTCGTCGGCCGTCTGGTAGTACCTACAGACATATGATGTGACACCGAGTTATGCGAGACTTTAGGATCCACGTCAGAGTGGCAATCCGGCGTCTGATTGATTGGATGATTAATGAATGTTTTGTCTGAGCAGATTCGGGAGTTTTGTGAGAACGCGAACTTTCACACGGAAGAAAGGACCGGGTGTTAAAACAAAAATCTATCCTCTTTTGATGCGCTTGTTAGAAGTTGTTGTTACTCGATTTCAGTGAAATGATTTACGATCCCCAACACGATCTTCAACTTTTACTGCGGCTCAATTCCATTTAGTTATTCATTCAACCCAATTCAACTCCAATTTACCGCTATAACGTCCCTAATGACATCACCCACAAACTACCCAGAGCTCCAGCTGCTACAATTGAACTAGCTCATCTCGTACACCTACGTGAGTTGCTAATAATATTACACACACTCTATAAGTAAACGACCGTCATTTGCCAGAGCCGATACATTGTACTAGCAACAACACCTTCCACGCTCGAAATGATAAATTCAAATTTGATTAGATTGAATAGCGCCCAATGCCATACAATGAAATGTCATCTGAATTTGAACACGTGCGAGTACGCATTTGTTTCCGCGGTGACATCTTGATGCGTGTGTGTGTGTAGCTACAGATACGATGTGGTCTTTTCGGTATCGTCATCATTATTATTCGCACATTCAAATGACCACAACCGACGACCGAGCGACGGACGATGACATCATTTTGCGCTGCCAGCAGCATCATCGATTGACAAAACATTGAACATCACCCAATGAATGCCAACAACTTCGTTTCCCCTGTTCCAACGACAGTAGGTCGCCGTAGGTTTGCGTTAATAGATAACCGGCTGCGGTATCTATCACAATGTTTATCGGTTGATACATGGTCGTTTAGTGTACGGGCAAAATACATGGTGTAGTAGGAGAAAAATGTGCGTGCGACGAGTCCTACCTTGAAATCGATAGTCGGGATCAAAAGCGAAAGGACGGTAGGTAAACAAAACATTACCTACTAACCCAAACGAATGGACTAACGGAACGAATGACACACATTCAATTGGCAAATGAATTGATGATTTATTTCTTGGCATACGGATCAGCACTTTGGTATATTATAGTTGGCTGTTAGCTTTCCTCTATCCGACCGTTCTACGAGTACCGGTTAGTCTGTGTCCGTTTGTTTACACGACATACGGGACGATGTTGCAATGCAATACACCTTGAGCTACTTAGAAGCTTAGTCTGTACGGGACGCAGGGGAAGCAGCACCCTGATAATACGATGTCAACCTTGTGGGATGGAGATGGATAGTCGGTAATAGTATGTTTCGAAATGAGGACTTACTATAGCATTTAGTTGGGTATAATATATGTAGATCTGGAACACTATAGAATCCGTACACTGAGTCTATGCACCACCACCACTCCCATTTTTCCTCATAGACCGCCAACGAAGGGAAATTGATTCAGGAAAGAATTTCGAAAAGGGCGTATCTGCCTTTATAAATTGCTTAGCTCGTCCACGCAAACTAACACCACCATCATGTAGGAAGAAGTTTCCCCAGAGTGGTGGTGTTAGTTTGCCTGGTCAAGCTAAGTATTTCGTCAAATTGACGTATGGATCTTTTGTTAACAAAAACAAATTACGGCTTTGGCAATACCGTTACCTATTACCGTCAGGGGGTAAATTGAGCCATTTTGTGCTCATTTGAAACAAAAGCATTTTTCACAGAATCGTCTAGCCAAAATTGAGCGGTTTAGGGCTTCATTTACCTCCTGACGATAGTAGGTAACGGTATTGCCAAAGTCGCCGTTTACCCTACGTCCTTTTGAAAATTCATCCTTGGATTGATTGAAGATCGAAAATCACTGAGTCACTGAACTTTTTTGACACAAGTGATCAGTTCATAATCTTACGTAGTGTGTTTGCAGGTACCGTCTTGGGCGTTATTGAATTCCATCCAGATCGGACGTTTGGTTCGGGAGATATTGTAAAAAAAAGTGCTTCCAGGCAGTGCTGCGTGCTGTCAACAATGTCAATTGACGTAAGAGTCTGGTCTAGTACTGAATTTCACTTCCGACACTGATATTCGTAGGAAGTATGATATCAGGCGTTGCGGCTTTGATATTACTAGAATATCACTAAGAAAAAGTTGAATATAAGAAACATTTGCGATAGATCTTTGAATGGTCACTTTACAATGTCAATGACATTTGTGTACTGACATTGAGGCAAATGATATTGATATTCTAACTGGTTAAGCTGATACTGATACTGATTCAGCATTTTGTAGGTATTGCCAAGCTCATCTGATTTAATTTGTCGCACGTCAGAAGTAGTTTGTCTTCTATCAGATATTGGCCTATTCCCTGGAAACCAATATCTGATAGAAGACAAACTACTTCTGACGTGCGAAAAATTAAATCAGATGAGCTTTCGACACCCGTATCATTGACAGGCCACATCGGCCAAATTCGAACATGTTTGGGCTGCCTTCGGAGAAGTGTTGCCAGGATTACAGCTTTATCTGGATTTTGCCAGATATTTTGTCATCTTACCAGATACACAGAGTATTATAATATCCAGATTTTGTCTCAGATATTCTCAGATATTCTCAGATGTTTCAAACATCTCGTTTTCAAAATATCACTACCATTAATTCACCATCTCATCAAAGAAAAAAACTACAAGGAATAGTCCTATGGAATCAACGCAATGGTGACGTAGGACTACGTGGTCTTATATAATAGATGTTATTCATTAACTGCAGCAGGAGCTTGTGTTGTATGTAGGAATAGGAATTTGAGCGGGGTTCTCTCTGTTTATACTCTTAGATTGCCCACAGCGACTCACGAAGAGTTACTGATTCCGATCAATAGCGGTGTGGCTTCGTCCTCCTTCTATGGATGCTCATGTGGGCTGCAGCTCGCTGCTTGCAGGCAACCTTCCGTTGTGTACTGGAGAACAATGTTCAACGCCACGCGCCGAAAGCACTGCTGCTGCTGATGCCGACGACCGGACACCACCACACACGGTGATTGGAACTGAATCCGATCAGCGGTTGGGAGCAGCCTTGATAGCTAGCCGCTTGCGGGGAGCCTTTCATTGTGTACTGGAGAACACCACCACTCATCACGCGGTGATTGAATAAACACCGTTTGGTGAGATCGGATGGAATTCAACTTTGAAATCTGTGTAAGGGAAATCGCTTTTCGCAGGCAATCAGTGATAATTTTAAGTATCATAGCAACAGTTAAACATTCGTGTAATTTTCAATAGTGACATTTGAATAATGATAAAGTCTTAACTTTAACAGACACGTAGAAATATTTCCGATCGGTTGGTGATAAAATTATTGAAATTTGTCTAGAGACAGCAGAGTTATTTACGTTCAAAATCTTTCATAAATTCGTTACATGTTCCACTTTTGGTTTTCACAAAGTGAACCCCCATATAGAAATAACAGACGTAGTGCTACGTCAAAATGCGTAAACTGAAACATAAATGATTTAAGATTTGATGGCCGTCTTGCAGTACTACTGCTTACTTTCTATACCCATAATAAATCTCAGACAATATTGGGAAATCATTCATGAAATGGCTACCCTAATTTTATTCCTTTTTGTTTTAAACCATACTCTACACAGTTTTCTTTTCTTTTAACAACATATGCAGCATCCAGGCAGCAACGGTTTCCACCAGATTTACTCGTAGATGTCCTCATTATCGGCGATGTACTGTACAATGTCGGCCGGTTTGAATAACCTCTCACCATCGGGGATCTCGAAATCGAACTCATCCTCCATAACCATTGTCACTTCCACATGATCCAGTGAATCCAGGCCGAGATCGTTGATTAAATGCGCTTCCAGGGTCAGCTTCTCCGGGTTGACTTTGTCGTACAGCTCGAGTACTAGAAGTACTCGTTACTTCAGAGTTAGGAGTTCCTTACCACTATAGCTTCTAGTGCACTCCAGTTGCCAACGACCGATTTGCTCAAAGTTTCACAGAAGTTGCTGGGGCTAAACCAGAATCCTCTGATTACAACTTCTCTGCTACAAAGCCGCTGCCGACGAAGACGACGAGTTGGTGCGGATGGCGAGTGATCGAAGCAGTGGAGTAATTCTGCACGCCAAGCTGCGGACGCTATTGTCTAGAGATGCCATTCTTGGACTATCGTTGACCGACGGGATTCACGGACGTATGCATCACGGAATTGCACTCCGGATTTACGGGTTACACAATCGCGGACGTTTGTAGGAGCTGATATTTGCCCTTTTGAAGTTTTGAATTGATCAACACATCAATCAGAAATAAGGTTTCCACAGAGTTTCATAATGTCAGAAAAGACCGTAACTTTTGATATTTTGCTTTCATTTAATTTAGCTAAAATCTATTCGAATTGTATGTATTATTGATTTGAAATATATGAACGAAGCTAGAGTGAGGCAAGCAAGAGCGCATGTCCTCATAATATTTAATTTTGCTGTAGTATATGGCGGATATGGCAGCTAATTCACCTAATCGCATAATTCAGCTCAATTTTTAAAGACAACATTCTCAAAAAAAATCCATACTTGAGAATCTTAAAAAAAAACTTTGAGTTTCAATACTACTACAATACCATTGAAATATTCTAGATCCTGCAAAACCAAAATTATTGACAATTCAGGGTTTCCACTGCGCTGAGGAATTTATTTCCTCATTGTCTAACATAGCTTTCCCGGTTTAATGGAAACAGCTAATTATGGTGCGAGACACAAAATAAAATTAAGTAAAATCGAAGTTTTAATGACAAGGTCCACATCATGATCTACAACAGTATAATAAAACTAAAATTGTTAGTAGATTTTTTGACAAATTTTGAGAAGAATCGCAACGTGAATTTTAGAAGAAATTCAAATAAATTATGAGGAGAATATAAAAGGAATCCCGAGAGGATGCTTCGAGAATGCTAAGCTTAATTTAAGGAAATTTCCTGAAAAAATATCAGATAAGTCTTAAATACCCAGTTCTGTTTAGATTTCCAAGAAAATTCTGAGATGTATTCCTAAGGAAATTCCAAAGGGTAGCTTTTTCAGAAAACTATGGAGAGCATTTTAAAGCAGAATTGCGAGAATTATTTAGAATAGGTACTAAGAGTAAATTCTATGAATTTCCTAGAGGGGATTCCTAAAAGGATATGTAGAGAACTTCTAATGATATTATGGACGAAAATTTCAAGGAAATACCAGAAGTAATCATAAGATGGCTCTAAGGAATCCTGAAAGCAGAAATCTTACAAATTGGATCTGAAACGCACGACAATTTCTAGACCTCTATTGTTACTCGCTTTGGAATTACGAGTGCTGCATATAAATGGTTTGAAAGCTACATGTGTGATAAAACTCAACGGACTGTTTTCGATGATTCTGTTTCCAGTCCCGTTTTGATTAACCTTGGAGTGCCGTAGGAAAGTGTATTAGGGCTCCTTTTATTTATTATGTATATTAATGTTTTACAATTTTACAACTTTATTTTTTTTGCAGATATTGCAGCTAAGGATTTAGAAGTTGCCGTTTCATACTTGAATGAAGAATTGCGTTCTCTAAGTACATGAAATTGAAATTGAACTTTAACTAATCATGTTTTTATTACTTCATATGAAACGATTTGTTTTGCTTTTACTAACAGTAGATTTTGTGTATTTTCCGCGTGCTTTTTAACTTTTACTGAAGCAGTAAACGATCAATTTTCAATAGACCAGTTGCTTACAATCTCTCAAACTCTCAAAACAAACAATGCCTCTAACTTAACGTTTTCCATGAAAGTACTTTTAATAGTGTGTTGAACCTGAGAGCAAAATGGTGTACGATGTTTGGAGTTGGAATTGCGGAGGTCAAGAACAAGGGAACTGCTTTCAGGTTCCACGACGAATTCCCGTTTGCTGGGCGAGCGGAATTAGATACTTCAGATTGGCTACCGTGGCAGATGGACAAGTTTTCAAAGGAGAGCACGCAAGTTACACACAGCCAATACACTGCAGTGCTCAAGAACAAATTTATCGCTTCTGAATCGCCACTAAAAATCGCGAATTTCAAAAATGGCCCATCAACGAACGTTGAAACTTTATCAGAAACGTAGTAGGGGTATTTGAAATAAATTCTAAAAGAGTATGTACCAGTTCATGTTGATCCCCGTGGACCGTCTACGGCCGGCACTATTACGTTAAGAAGAATGATAATTTGAACACACTACGAGGCAGCTTGTTGCAGGTCCAATTGCTTTATTTTTTTAATCTATTTATCCTTCATATCCATTAGTGTTTAAGGTACATCATTATCAGCACTAGTTTACCAAAACGATCCAGTGATTTCTCGTGGAAGCGCAGATGACTTCTTGGTTTCCTTAACAGCGAGTATCACGCCATTTCCTATTTGACCTGCATTCGCTCGTATTGCTAAATATTAGATCTCCAGTTTTTACACATTGAGGATGAATGTTAGTCCCAAACATCATCTATTGGTTCTCTGTGCAATCGCAGCTGATCTGGCAATAACAGAGGCTCTGTTATTGGCAGATCAGCTGCAATTACACAGAGCAGCAACCGTGGGCGGTAAATCATGCTCATGCATAGTTAACCTCTTTAAGTCTAATATTTTCCGTTAAGCATGCAAATATTAGACTCAAAGAGGTAATTTTATACGATAGATGATTAGTTGAAAGTATAGACGACTTGAGTGGGAAACAATCGATAGAATTGTTTCCGCACATCGGAGGTTCATGGGCAAATCGGCGATCATCCCTTTTGCCAGTAGTGACGGGGGAAACAGCCCTCACCATCCATAATCAACGGATCAATGGATAATTCTAGCTTACACTGGAAAACAGTTTTGAGGTGATTTCTAAGACATCTCTGAAAAATACAAGTGATTCTAGAGGTTGAACCAAGGAAATTCTATAAAGCATATCAGCAGAAAAATAAGATAACAACTGGGAACAGTTTGAAGGAATGATAATATTGTCGAATTCATAATCGAAGTATGACAAAATTCTATGATAATTCTATTGCTACTCATCATAAAAGTTAAAGAGAAAACCAGTGAAGAGTTATACATGAAATGCGAAATTTCACATCAACAATATTTTCTTAGAATCGTTCCTCTTTACAGAGTTTTTTTTTCAGAATTCGTCTAAAATAAATCCCTGTTACAAAATTTTCATCAGAACACTGCTGGAGTTTCCTTTAAAATTCCATATAAAACGGGCCTGGATTCCCCATTGAATTTTCTCTGAATTCTTATAAAAATTGGCTTGGAATTTTCCACATAATTCTCAAGAATTTTTTCTTTGCATGCCACTTTGTATTATCCTCGAAATACCCTGAAACTATTCTCAGAATTCAATAGGAATAGTAGACTACAAATTCGATTGCCTTGATATTCATCTCTAAATTCACTTTAGATTACACTTGGTACTATCCACACACATTCTCTGCCACAGCCTTTGAATTAGTTAGAATCTATCCGCAAAGACTCTCAAAGCTCTTCTTGGAAATTCCAAAGAATCGTTCATCAGAACTCTACTGAAATTCATCTCAGAACAAATTTGGAATAACCATTGGAATTTTCCTGGAATCTTCCTCACAATCTTCTTGGAACTTTCCTCAGAACGAAATATATTGGCTACAAACCGCTATCGTACGAGGTATGCCAAATTTGGATCCTTGAACCAAATGATGGACACAAGCACTGCGATAATATTGACTTTACAATGACAAAAACCAAATTAAAGCAATATTGTAATTCCTCGCGTAACGTGAGCTAGTAGAAGTTGCTTTTTAATTTGTTTTCAAGACATTGCAAAAAATAGCACTTAAGGCAACTATTGTAAAACAGTCTACACTGATTGACGACAAATAAAATAAAATAAGAGTTAGTGCTCATGTCCAGACCACTAGAAGACAATAGAGCATCACTTAACCTTTAAGACTAGAAGCTCCCAACGACCAATCATTTATAAACAACAATGCAACGATACGTATGGTACGAGATGTCCACGTTTCATCAATTCATTGAATGCTTCGTGTTTAAATCTTCGATTAAAACAGGCCCAATGTTTCTGAATCATCTCGCCCCTTAAATGCTGCACAGTAGGCCCGGCCGTTTTGATATATTTTGCACACCGCTGATGTACGACATATAGCAAATAGACAAGAAAAATCATGGAAGTATATCTATCATTTTCCAGGATGCTTTCATGAACTGGCTGTGTTGGCGCTAGATTAGATTAGATTTAATCCATAAGCTTTTCACACAGAAAATCTATGATCAAATCTTACAACACCGACAAATAAAATTAATCGGACGAGACGTGTTATGAAAACTTACACCTTGAAACGTTATTGATACAGAAGATGCTGTTCAGGATTTGTGATGATTACGCCTGTGTCATCTCAGATTATGCTTAACTTTTCCTCTTAGGATGGTTATATTACTTGGACGTCTATAAATTACCTGCAAAGAAAAAGAGAAGAGAATTTTGTTCTATTCAATTTGTTTTTATAAATAATGTACGGATCAAAACAATATAATATTAAAACATTGGATGCTGCTGGATGAAGTAAGGGGAAAATATGGCGGAGATGCTTATGATTTAATTTTTTGTGATATAAATACACACTAGACCTTATCCCCCCCCCCCCCTCTTTTTTTTTTGATCTTTTGTAATATACAAGTGTCTTTTGGTTACTGCATGTCGAAGTACCTCATTACTATGGAAAATAATGTGATGTTCGTTTTAGATACAGTCATCATAAATACTTGCTCTTCTAACAACAACCCTCATGCAAATGTGATGTTCCGTATTATGCGAGTGTCTACGGTCCATAAGAAATTCCAAAATAATGTATGGAAGAATCCTCTCATAAAGAGCATTTATCATAACTGAAATCGAAAACTGATACCTTATGACTTTTCCATAGTAATGACGTACTACAACGTGCACTTAACAAAGGACAGGGATAAGTCACAAAAGATCAATGTGCAGGCCGCAGTGATTATGACCCGTACAAAAAAAGACCGGATATAACTTACGTTCTTCTGCTCAGTAAGCAAAAACGGTCACTACTAAGCCACCGAGTCTCGCATAACACTACAAACCACTACGACCGTTATGAAAACGTAGATAGTTTAAATCCGATTGCGACGACGACTGCTGCGCAATATGATAATTAAATGACAGCTACACAAGCAATTTCATATGGCGTTACCTACTCGGAAGGATTCAACTATGATTTCTGCAACCATGCTTCACTCTTACGCCTCACCACTGTCATTCTTCTTTTTCTTCTTCTTCGCATTTCAAGCTTATCGCATTTTTAGCTTATTGCGTGCTCTCAACTTAGTGTTCTAGATGCACTTTCACAGTAACTAATTGAGAGCTTTCGATGCCTGTACCATTTTTGCATTAGTATAATTGTGTGGCAAGTACAAACATACTCTATGCCCAGGGAAGTCGAGGAATTTTCCAACCCGAAAAATTCTTAGACCGGACCGGGAATCGAACCCAGTCACCTCCAGCATGGTATTGCTTTGTAGCTGCGCTTTTACCGACTGAGCTAAGGGAGGCCCCCTCACCACTCATAACTGTCAACACAACTCGAATCGAGGCTCCCGAGCCACACCATACAGACCACATACTTTTGAACAAATGCTATTAGGAGACATATATCGCCACCAGAGCAGTGTTGACTTTTCGCAAAAGCCAATATACCTCAATCACTTAAGAGTGAATGTTTTAAAATATTAAGCTAAAACTTGTTCAAAACAGTTGAACATTAGCCGTTTGAGTGTAACATACTTATAAAAGTCAAGCTCGAGCACAGTGTTGTTCTCATTCAATTGAAGTTTCAATAACTACATTGCAGTATGGCCCATCACTACTGTGTGTACAACACACAGCACATTTCGCCGGTAAACATACCTATAGCTGGAATTGGCTCCAGCAGGCAAAAGTCACGTATACACTTCATCACTCTCCTCCTCTCATCATCAGCCAGGTTTAGAAATAGAGGGGTGCAAAATCTCGAATGAACCAATCATATTCCAAAGGAGGATAAATCACCTTTGCTTTATTTTATGTAGACACCTTATTTTTATTCATGGTTCGATATCTCGAATGAATCTGTTAGTTTTGAATCATGCAAACTTCTAGAATATTCAGGAGCATTTTGATTTTTTAAAAGCTTGTGGTCTTGAAATGACCATCAAACCCAAAAGATGTTGAGAGCTTAGTGCACTGCAGTGGTGGATAAATAATTTAAACACCGCTACGATCATTTTAATTAGGGGAATTTACGTATTCTCGGCAACCTAAGCAGCCTTTTTCTCTAAGGAACGCACACATATGCAGTTTGTTTACAATCTATTGCTGCCAGCTGCTCTAACAATTTCAGTCGAAAGAATTGTCAAAAACTGTTTTGAAACGCTTTTACAAAGCTCCAATCTTCTCTAGTGAGAGCGAGTATTGTCGGCAACCAGTTTTTCTTCGGCAACCGTTCCATTTGAACTGCATGTAAATCTGCTGTTCTATTATCGGCAACTCGAAATCAGCTACAATTTGTAGTGCGTGTGTTTCATTTCAAGAAAATCTTGCTAGATTGCTTTTTCTCAGTAGAAAAATATAGTCAAATTGAAGCTGAAAGCATAAAGAATCGTTTGCATGCATTCAGCGAAGTGTTTTCGTAAGAAAATCCAGTGAAAATAGTGTTTCAATTTGGGTTGCCGAAAATAGTGTTTCAATTTGGGTTGCCGAAAATAGTCTGGCATGCCGAAGCCGTCATTTCCCCTAAATGTTATTTTCACCATGCATTCTCAAGTCGATTTTCCATTCGCCCATACTATTGAAAGCGGCTCGCCCACTGGTGGTGAATGCTGTCAGAACCTGTATGAAACACCCAATTGCCTTTATATCGCTTCACAGTTTTTTTTTTATAATTATCCGAGAAAAAAAATTGTTGAATCATTTGAGAAATTTATCAAAGTTCATTATGAGACTCTCTTTGGTATTATTTTATATTTTTAGTATGAAATGAGTATGAAATTTAGTATGAAATTCTCTTTGAATTCTACTCAGAATTGTTCTGAAAATCCTCTTCGAATTCATCTTCACTTTCCACTAAGTATTTTCCCAAACTCTTTCTTAGAATTTCCTTTATTTTTCCATGAAATTCTGCTCAAAACTTCTATAGAATCACCCTGATCCAGATTGTAAATCCTTGGCGAACTCCTGGGTGTTACTAACTGCCTTACTGTGGAACTGATTAAATGAAAAATCAAAGAATAAAGAATTAATTTCAAAATTGCCTTTGGTTTCTTATCAGAATTACTCTAAAATTCTCCTGACAATGCTCCTCAGCATTCCCCAAGTATGCTCTAAAAATTCCTATCGACAATTGCTTCGAATTTCATTAAACCCTCCTCAGCGTATTTTTTCGAAATTGAAAATTCATAACTTTTGAACCACTGGACACGAAAGGTAATTAAAAATGACTTTAAAAAAATACAATGATATTAAAAAAAACTGAATTTTGTTTCGGAAAACATTGTTTGTATTTGTCTTTTTTTTTATAGTTTTCATGGTTTGTAGACAGAGAGCGCAATATGTTTTTATATTTCTCTTTGAAAATTTAGGCTTTTTTACGCAACATATCAAAAAATCAGCTATGTTGTTTTTTTTTTCGTTTTTGAGTTATATATATTTTTTTAAGTTATCAAGTTTTGGGTTTTCGCTCAGTACTCCAATGCAACTAGACTATAAATCAATGGAGACGCATGGTAGTCTAGTCGCATAGGAGTATTGAGCGAAAACCCAAACCTAAGTTTTCAAGGAAAAATATTAAAACATATTGCGCCCTCTGTCTACAAACGGCGAAAAGGTAAATGAATTATTAAGCAATGACGATGTTCCTTAATAAGTAAAAAAAAATCTCCTTAAAATAGATCGGGTTTCTCCTTAAATGATTGATCAAAATACGTTAAAAATCTTAAAATGCTCAGTATATATTTAAAGTACGCTCCCTAAAATAGAGAATACTGTACATTAAGCATTTGAAAATGCTCCTTAGTATGCACCGCTTTGCACCATTTTGAAGTGTAATTTTACCATATATCATCGGAAAAGCTGCTGTAGAAAGGTTAATAAGTGCCATGAAATCAGCTGAAATGTTCAGTAAATCATTGTGTGCATTTGTGCATTTTTACTGAACATTTCAGCCGATTTATAATATAATTTTTTGGAAAAAGTCATTTTTGAAAATATTGATTTTTTTACACCCATGGAACATGGAAATGGTCACCCTAATAACAATATAAAAAGAAGTATTATATTTTGCAAAATGGAACAAAACTACAAATTTTTACGAAATTCTAAGAAGCACTACATCGTTTTGCTATGGAATGGCTGAATACTAAAGCTATCTGGTATTTGAAAAAAATTCTAGAGCTTGAAAATTTTCCTCGATCAGTTTTTGACATTTTTGGCTTGAAAAACGTTCAAGATCACCTAGTAAAACATTCAGATTATTGAAACCAGAAGTTCATTGTAAACCCCAGAAAATTTGTGGTAAATCGATGATTATTCAAAGATCACACACAGGAAAAACATTTAAATTTTATAATTTGGACATATTTTGAAGATAACGGACTTGAATGTACAAATCACGGAGCTGAAAAACCAAATCTAACATGCTTATTTAAAATGAGTGATTCCGTCAACACCAATTGGACAGTGATGATCTGTTCGCAAGTCTTCTTGTCAGACTATAAACGCTGATTTTTAAATATTCTTTCTAGCAAAAATTTGCTTCCAAATCAAGCTATGGTTTCACGTATTTTTTTAAAAATAGTGATTTAGTCACTTTTGGGAGAAAAAGTTACTCTGACTTGAAGTGACCTGCTACCACCTCTGAGATTATCATTAAAGACCGTTCCGATAATTATAAATACACTAATGATAAACCGTCATTTCATACTGCGTGAAATATTTTGCAAAACTCTGGCTGCACCCTGATGTTTACATTCTGCTTTAACACGTGTTGTCATTTTTTTTTTTATATATTTTGCGAGGAAATGTGAAAATGCGTGGTCTTACTCCTGAACAAAGATAACGGATTGCGCACAAACAGTGTACCGTGAGTGCACTTTTATTAATAAAACTGGCTAAGGAGGAGGGGGTGAGCGTTGGAGCAGTACAAACCGCATTACGGAAGTATGAAGAATCATGCACTTTCGAAGATTCTCCGAGGCGTGGAACAAAACCTGGGCTTGTTGACCCTGCAATCGACCAGAAAATAAGAGATCGTTTTAAGCAGCATCCATTAGCATCAGTGCGAGATGTGGCGAAGAAGATCGATACTTCTGCAGCAACAAATGTCATGCAGGCCAAGACAATACACTGGAGTCGCTTTTTACGCGGTTTTTTTTACGTGGATTTCGGAATTTACGCGGTTTTTTTTACGCGGATTTTGGTTTTGTTTACGCGGATTTCAGAATTAACGCGGTATATCGTTATACACTAGAGTCGCTTTTTACGCGGTTTTTTTTACACGGTCTTTTTTTACGCGGTTTTTTTTACGCGGTTTTTTTTACGCGGATTTCGGAATTTACGCAGTTTTTTTTTTACGCGGATTCCGGAATTTACGCGGGACGTATCACCCGCGTAAAAAGCGACTCCAGTGTATTGGGATTGAAACCCCATCGGAAGCAGACGCAACCAAAACGTTGCAAAAAGCAGGCTGCATTTGTGAAGGCGAGAGCTCGGAAGCTGTACGACTCAATGCTGCGGAAAAATCGGGTTGTATAATCATGGATGATGAGACATACGTGAAACTCGATTATTAGACTCTGTCAGGACCGCAGTTCTGGCCAAAGGAAAGGATGTTTCTGAATCGGTCAAAGCCATTAACACCGAAAAATTCGGCAAGAATGTCATGGTTTGGCAGGTGATATGCCAGTGTGGCAAAATTTCTAGATCATTTATAACGACAGACACAATGAATGGCAAAGTTTACGTGAAGGAATGTCTGCAAAACAGATTACCACCCTTTATCAGGCAGCTTGACAATCCTGTAATCTTTTGGCCTGATCTTGCTTCCTGCCACTATGCAAAGGATTTGCTAGAGTGGTACAAGAATCATAAAGTCACATATGTACCAAAAGCGATGAATCCGCCAAATTACCCTGAGGCTCACCCTATCGAAACTTGCTGGGCTTTGACAAAGGCAACACTTAGGAAACATTTTAGCGTTAGCGTTAGCGTTGTTATGATATACTTCGTAGATTGGATACTAGCGACACTCACGTCTCTTCTGAAATTCTCAGTTAGACTACTTTCAGGAATAATGCTGAGGAGTAAACATTGGTTCCAATCTAAACAAGAGTAACAGAAGCATGACTGTCGCTATTCCCGGCCACGCCCATCTTTACCATAACTAGGGATAGGGAAGGAAATGTTGATGTAGTACTTACTTAACGAGAGGCCACCGACTTAGCGACACCCTCATAAGTGCTACGGAGTTGGAGGGTTGGGTAGGGTATTCGGTTAGGATTCACCTCAAGTTGGCGATGCAACCAAAAGTATGTATTGTTTATTTGTTGTTTATTTAATCTCTCGATAGCCGGCTATCGAAAGAACATATTAATTTTGTTTAGTGATAATGAATTTTAAGAGTCATGATGGAGAGCTTGGGATTAAACCCATGATTTTCTGCTCAGTAAACAAAAACGATCCCTCCAGGGTCATCGAGCATCTCAGAACCATAACGCTTCGCGACAATACAGGACTACGTTTTCGCTTGATATGCAAATAGTTTCCGAGGTTAATGTTCAATATCAAATATACAAATGATGGTGGCGATTTATTGTGCTGTGGAAGAGCTTGGGGTTAAATCCATGATTTTCTGTTCAGTAAGCAAAATCGATCCCTCGAGGGTCATCGAGCATCTTATAATCCACAGCGCTTTGAATAACTATTATTTACGATAATTACATGAAATAAATAAAATATAAACTACAAACAAAACGTGACTGCTAAAATCTCAAAAAGATATTCTCACAAATATATTTCACGTAACCAGGAATCTCAAAACCATTAGACGTTATAATGATACTCTGCACATGTTAGACACAAGAAGAGGCCAAAAAGCAAGCGTCCGACACACAAAACCCGTAAAATCCACTTGCAGTCACAATCAACGATTCTACGAATCGCGAGCGCTCACGAATCATAAAACCGCTGACTGCGACACTCTGAAAGCGAAATTGACAGTCTCTATGCGTCAAACACCCGCCCTCCAATCTCCTCCCGCATCCAACAGCACAAATCTCCATTACAACATCTAACGAATTCAAAACTCCGAAAATCACTCATCTATAGCAAGTGAGTGGAAGCAACCCTGCATGCAACCATTCTTCATGATACACTTTTTCTACCTATCTTTCTATTAGGCCTGTGGACATGCGTTAGCTTCGAAACTTCTAACCAAACTGGGAAAATTTTCAGATCACAAATAAAAAACAGAAAAAAAAACTTGAAAAAAAAACTTTCAAAGGTCATTACAAGTAAAATAAATATTGATTATTTTACGCAAAAACGAGCAAGTAATATTGAATCTCTTGTATCGTATGCTAATGTTAATTGACTGTAACAAAAATAATATGCTTAAGTAAAATAAAATATTTATAAAATTATATGTAAAATTTACAAGAAGATCATTACTTTATTGGTGAGAAGTTTTTAATAAGCCCTCCCAGTTCCTCTGTATACAGAACAAATCTGATACTATAATCAGAATTGCTCAGTCTGCATGAAGCAGCCGATTGCATCAAGGAAGTTCTATTAACAACCAAGAATTAATCGTTTGAGGTATACTGAAGCATTAAGAAGGTGATATGTGTCACTATAGGAAATCATCATCGTTGCAAATATAAAGAAATTAAACATAACCCTTTGCTTCAGTACCGTCAACCTCCATGTCCATGGGGAGGGCAACACTTAGGAAACATTTTAAACCAAGAAAGATTGGTCTTAATTGGTAAAAATGATAGGCGAAGGTTATTCAAACAAATCTGAAGACCACTCAACTGGAGTTGCTCTTCTAGACATAGAAAAAGCATTCGACAGTGTTTGGCATGAAGGTTTGATTGCTAAATTGAAAAAGTTTAATTTCCCACTTTATATTATGAAATTAGTTCAAAATTATTTAACTGACAGAACTCTGCAGGTAAATTATCAAAATTACAAATCTAATCGACTACCTGTTAGAGCAGGAGTTCCTCAGGGTAGCATTCTTGTGTGTGTGTGTGTGTATTCCCTCTAACCCCCACTGGCCGGCAGTGTTATTATGGAAGAACTCTCTCTACAATGTCGCATTTATGGTCATTGTAGACAGCTTTAGTCCGGGAGTTAGAAGGTGATAGCTCTATTGCAGATCCAGCAACCCATTTCAGAATGTCTGGAGAGTCACGCCCATTCCGAGGTTACTTTCACTCACAATAAGCCCCGCATGTATGCATCACCGTTATCAAATGGATATTGGTGATACATACACACTTCCAGGTTCGAAAATATTCTTTTCAACCCTGGCATGTATTTAGTGTAATTTTGATATTTTTTTTTTTTTTTTTTTTATTAATAAATGGAAAGCTCTCACCATATTCTGCTCTTCCGCCGTCATTATTTGCTTCTTTTGGAATCCCTTGGACTTTTTCTCTAACGCTTCGTATTTCATTCCGTGCTTCACCGGCAATTTCCTTCCGTAGACCGTCCTTGGTTGGTTGGTTCTAATATGATTCCGCATTTTTTGGTCGGTTTGATGTCCACCATATGTTATTGAATTGCCATGGTGATCTGGGACGAGGCTCACGTCCAAAGTCACTGGTCCATCGAGCGCTCCGTTTGCGAAAGGAGAATGAAAGAAATACGAAAGGGATCAGTTTCAAGAAGTGACAGTTTCATCAGATTCCCCAATTAACCATACTCAAGCAAAGTAAGAATATACAAGCTATATTGCGACTATATGGTTACTTGGGTACTCATATGACCGTCAGAATGGTTCATCGGTTGCGAAGTGAAGTATTTCTGAAAGTGATGCTTTCGTTATTTCTGGGTGTGTGTCTGTCTTCTCTTCTCCGCTGCTTTACACTTGCCGACACTTGCGCAGGGTGAAAGACAAGCATAGGGAAGAGCGCTACTTCATCGTAATCGCCCATTTCCGTTCTATCGAGCAGAAATCATCAATAATATCGATGATTTCACCGTGCACAAATAAATAATCCGTTTGTTCCGATCCGTTAGTTCATAAGCCACAACATGACGCCTATTACAGCGCATTGTATGAATATTTACACTCATTGTTCTCGAAACAAAAGAAGCGCTCCTAGCGAATTCACTTTTTCTACCATCATCCGTACGACGAAGAAAATCTAATGGCGTTTCAATGCGTTAAGACGGAATTGAAACTCGTAGGACGAATTTAGAATCAAGAAGCAGTGTTAGATTTTTAATAATATCTCAACATTGTTTGACTCTTTATCAAATCCAACGGTACGTATGGAAAGGTGAATAAATTTAAAAGTTATCTTTGATGAAAACATTCCATGTTTTGTTCAAACCCTTTCAAAAAAGAGAGTTAAAGTGCGAGATGTGCTTAGTAGGACGGAAATTAGATCAAAAACCCTACTTTGTGTTTGCTTGATTCTCACTTTGTTTATTTCAGATAACCAGTACATTGCGCACATTGAGTGATCAGATGACAGCCCTGACCTCCACTATTGGTGCATTTATTCTACACACTATTTGCGAAAAGAAATTATATCCATTGGTGTAATACTGTATTTGGCCTCTGCAATCACATTAGTTATTCATGCATTACGTCAATCAACATTACATTCCCCCTTGGTACCTGTGTAGTATTTTTTTAATTCAAGAATATAAATATAAATAAGAAATCTGTGTTTTGTAAACCCCATCTATACTATTTCGATAAAACAATGTATCAAAATTTGATAACAATACGCTTTCAAAAACAAAATATCATTTTGATAATATGCTTGAGTCCAACTCTGTTTGGAAGATCAAGACAGAATAAATCATGGTTTCACATGTCTAAAATCTCTTAAGGTCCGTTTAGACTATCTGATTTCTTGGTCTGATTTTGACCGCCGCCATAATGAAAAATCTGCTCGAATTTATTTTCGACACACTTTGTCGAACCCCCCCTGTTTGCTGGTGTTGCACATGTCGAAAGAACTGTCAATTTAGATTTCAAAACAAAACTGTATCAGGAATCAAAAGTAAATACTTCCATCATGAATTACCGGAAAATTGCTCTAGTTTCGGCAGACGTATTTGCTTTTATTATTTTAAATAAGTTTTGTTTCTGTTCTCCGGTAAACCTTCTTCAAAGATCAACAATCCTTCCTGACAATCTGCGAATGTCTCGGTAGTTCTACAGATTTCTTTGAAGTTCTGTGTGTTCTTCAGAAGCTCTGCAATTCCTCCTAAAAATCTACAAAGCTCCTGAATCTCTGAAGACTCAAGATCCTTGAAGATCAACAATTATCTCTGATGTTCACAAAACCTCTAATAATCTACAAACTTCTCGAAAGTTCTGTAATTTTCTCTGCAGATTTTCATGATTCAATGAATATCTGCAAATATCTCTGAACATCTATACAACCTTCTAAAGAATTAAAAGATTATCTAGAAATGTGTGAGCTTTCCGGAGGTTCCAGGAAGTATTCTGATGTTTTTCTAAATTTCTCAAGCTGTGCAAACATCTCTAAAGATCAGCGAACCCACCTGAAGTTCTGTAAATGTCTTTCAAATCCAAGAACCACAGCAAAATGCTGAAAATTTATTTAAACATCTGCTAATTTTTGAGTAGATTCAATTTGACCTTAATTTTTCAATATAGCCTGTTTGATATTTCCGGAGCACTTTAAGATTTGGGCGTAATTGCTTTTGTAAACAAACATTTGTCAATCACTGTTTTCTCGCGAATAAAAGAACAATCTCGTGAACAAACTATACCAAATGATAGAGGAACCATTCATCTACCTGTTTGTGTAGTTAGTTTTTGAGATTGAGCTTTAATTCGCGAGAAATCGTCAAATGAAGTGGTTGTTTACAAAACCCATAAGGCCCAATCTCGAAGTTCTCCGGATTTTTCCATAAATACTGAAACTGTTAAAAACTTCAATAGCAAAAGATTTTTATGCTTGTGTTTATTTGATAGCCTAAAGTTCAAATGTTTTACTTAAAGTTGATGTTCAATGATTTTGATCAATTTTACTCCATTATGTCTAATATCATAAAAGATAGCATGTTGAGTAAGCTTTTAAGTAAACATAAGTTTAAAAATCATGGAAATGTATTTGTTTTGTTATTGAAGTTTTCAGCAGTTTAATTTTTTTTTTGAGTAAAATTTGTGATTTTTTATTTGTGTATATTTTTCTCAATTTTCGTTATATGATTTCTTGAAAAATATTGAACACGCCTTTTTGAAAAACTATCTGAGAGCCAAAATAGCCGAATTCCAGTACAAACTTGGTTAATTGCCTCTATATGTTTCATGGAATGCGGAAAGGGTATAATAAAATCGATTCCTCAGTTGGCGTGTATTTGCTCAGGTTTCGAACTAAACTATATAGGCGCTTATGCCGAAGTAGTTCTCTACCCTAGTTGCTGAATGAGAATGTCCTCGCCCCTCCCTGCCTCCCTCTGGCTACGCCCATGACTCCACCCGGTACTGGTTATGAACATCCAGGGAGAAATCACTTATTTCCCGACCTGCATCGAATAGCATCACGTAACGCCCATTCCAATTGGTTCTCTGCAGCACCACCGCAGCACACCCGCGGCCTTTGCTTCGCGTCTTTGAATGTCCCGGTGCAATGTGCCCTGTATAAACCCATCATCCACAAGAATTTCATACATACATCGATACAGCACAATAGCACGATGATGTCAACCGATTCAAGATATGGCACGTCCTTGGTGTTCTTGGACTCCCAGCATATTTTCATAACTTTCTTTGCTCCGATCGAACGACGACGGTACGGCAAAAAATCAAACCGACAAGTGTCGACCAGTTTTCCAATTATTAAACTCGCATACACACAAACACCCATAAATGACCCATATCTGTACATCGATCAGGTTGGGTTTAACTGGAAATTCCTTGTTTATCAATCGACGGCCAACCAGCATCGCTCTCGTGTTCTGTATAATTCAATCAACTTTAGCGTTCCCGTTATTGTTATTGTTTACAGCTCGATAGAGAGTGATGATATATCAATTTGCATTTGGATCTCTTGATGAGATCCGCCCGATCCGATCACATGACCGACGTGACGCAATCAATCTCCGTTGGTCTCTAGAGGGGGAATAGCAGAGCTAAAGCGCGAATGACATAGGCAGAACTGTTGCTTAGTAAACAAGGTCAAACCCATTCCCGCCGTTTGCTGAGCAGGTTGTCTGGCGGCAGAAAGTAGTATGTCATCAAATCTGCTAAATAATCACTTTTGTATCACTCTTTCCATGAATTTAACGTTATTTTAATGCTTATCATCATGCGCCCCCACGACGACGACATCCATTTCTAGCTTCAAAACCGTGAATGGCGGAAGTTATAAGTGCTGCTTCAATCAATTTACGTCCCCTAATATGCTACTCAGGACTATGGAAATCAACTCGACCACTAACGTGTAGCATATGGTTGCGATGAAATTGCACCTTTAATCTTGTGATTTGGTGCTGGTGAATCGCCCGATCGAATCGTCTACAGCGGCACCTGCCTCAAAAGACACTCGCCGCACCGTTTCACTTCTAATCAAATTGACCTCTCCGCATCAGAGCCATTTAAAATGCCCCGCCCAAGTCATAATAGGACAACGACAAAATACATAATCAAAATTTTACGACCCGGTGACAAGTGCAGCAACCGAACCACCGAGCTGCCGACCGCCAACAAAGCTTGTCTCAATTGCACTTTATTGCCAGTTTTATAACAACCATCCATCGCCTTTTATTGCGGGCGCGAAAACGAAAACGAAAGAATTTTGGCACACCACCATTAATGTCAATTATGCTGCCTCTAACTGTCTCCTTCCAACCGAACGAAACGTAGACAAATTTGACAATCTCCAAGTCGAGCAATGAAAGTTTCTAGTTCGAGCCATTCTGGAAGCGTCTTATGCCGGCCGGGAGGATACGCGTGGATGGGCAGCTGATGTTCTTTCCAGATATACCTAAAGACGTCGTTGGTCGCACAACTCATATAGGTACCTAATCGTTTGGCATGCGAAGAAGAAGTACATGATTGTGATATTAGAATGTTCCGGCGAGATTTTCAGCGATTGTGTGAGGGAGGGAGTAGGTTTAATGGTGGCAGCAGAGAACTAAGGTAGGGCGTCACACTCAGCAGAGCGAATATAAAGAGTCATTAAACCAAGAACTTCGTCGTATCATTGTTGGTGTGGTTGTCATTGATGGTTTACCTATTTTGGAGCTGAGGGGATCTGAACCGGTTGGATTACGACAACGTTCTAGCCACCATGTAGGAAAGATATAACATACGAGGTGTGAAATGGGGGAACCTGGGAAATAGAAGGAGAGAACACCACAAACTTGGATATGAAATTGAATGATGGAATCAGAGGTTTTTTTTCACGTCTCAAGGGTAATATTTAAGTTGTATACTAAGGCATTTGAGCATGTGGTAACTCATAACAGGGTGTCGATTAAATAACGAATAATAATTTCCCCCCAGGCCGCATCGTGTTCTCTTGCCGTGCGGATCTATTTGCATTTTGCTGAAGGAAGTGTTAGTACTACCTAAAGCTACAACAAATTTAAACAGCACTTTTCAGTGCCCAACCTGTAAAAAAAATTTCTACCTTGTTCAACTCTTATTCCTCTTCGATCCTTATTTAGATATCGATTTGGAAAATTCCTTTTCGATCCTTCAGATTCTCATAGTAATCTGCTTGGAAGTCGATTTGGATAAAAATTTACTGCCGCCATGGCGCCTAAACGCAAAAGAAAGGGGCAAACTCTTGACCCCCCTTCTGATGAAATTAATTTGAGTAATCAATTTGATTTGCTCACGGATGATGAGAATGATCCATCATCCAAGAAAAATTCTAGTAAACTTTCCCGGCTTAATGCAAAGAAGGAAAAGATTCCCCCTATTGTGATAACCACTTCCGATTTCCATGCTCTTCGCATGGAACTTTTGAACTTCGTGAAAGTTAAGTTTTCACTACAAATTGGACGACGGGGTGAATGCCGTGTATTGGCTGAAACCTTGGACGGATTTAAATGTCTTCTCAAGTATCTAACTGAGAAGCAGCATAAATTTTTTACTTACGACACCAAAACTGAACGTGTGTTCAAGGTTGTCATGAAAGGACTGCCCAGTGGTGAATCCCTGGATCAGATCAAAGATGAACTGGCAAAATTACTTGGAGTTGTGCCACTCCAAGTAATCAAAATGAAAATGAAATCCCGTCCTGGCGATTCGCGCAACGGGATTTCTAATGATTTTTATTTAGTTCACTTCAAGTCCAGTGAACTAAACAACCTTAAGGCCTTAGAAAAAGCTAGCCTTATGCTCCATGTCCGAGTGAAGTGGGAACACTTCAGAAAGACTATAGGAAATTTCCAAAACCTCACTCAGTGCCGTAAGTGCCAGGGATGGGGTCACGGAACTAAAAATTGCTACATGCCAGCTAAATGCATGAATTGTGGTGATTCCTCTCACGCAAAGGACGACTGTCCTGTGAAGGAAGATCCTAAGAAATTTAAATGTTCAAATTGTAGTGAAAACCACAAATCCAATTTTTGGGAATGTAAGACTCGCAAGCGATCCTACAATCTCGTTCTAAGCGACAGGTAGGAAACGCTCCACGTTTCCGATAAGGTACAAATTCCTCTGCTGTTAACAACGGTCAACGAGGAACAAATTCTACATTCGTACCCGTAGGTACAAATATCACCCCTGCTTCAAATTTTTCATCTGTACCTACTCCCCTCGCTGCTAACAATGTTCAGCGAGTTAATGGAGCTACCTATGCTGCTATTGCAGCGGGTAGAAATCAAAATACTAACCAACGTAATTCTAACGGAAATTTTGACAATTTTGACTTAGAAAGCATTACTACCCCTAAAATGGAATTTTTACAGAAATCATTAATTGACATGATTTCTGATATGCTTAAATCTAACTCCATGTTTGATGCTATTCAAACTGGAGTAAAATTTGCAAATAATATTGTCATGACTTTAAAATTCAGTAATGGATTTTAAAGCATTAAATATTTAAAATTGGAATGCTCGATCTCTTAAAGATAATGAAGACGAGCTATTTAACTTTTTGAGAGTTCATAACGTGCATATTGCCGTTATAACTGAAACGTTTCTTAAACCTGACCATAAGGTTAAGAAGGACGCAAATTATTTGATTTATAGAAATGATCGTCTTGATGGACCCTGTGGTGGCGTTGCTATCATTATTCATAGACGAATCAAACATAAAATTCTTTCTTCATTTGAAACCAAAGTTTTTGAAACTTTGGGAGTTTCTGTTGAAACAAAATTTGGACAACTTACGTTTATAGCTGCCTATTTCCCATTCCAATGCGTAGGCCAGCAAAAGAATTTTCTCAAGGGTGACCTCCAGAAACTTACCCGTCATAGGTCTAAATTCTTCATTATTGGTGATTTTAATGCAAAACACCGCTCATGGAACAATGCTCAAAGCAATTCCAATGGTAATATTCTGTTTGATGATTGTTCTGCAGGTTATTACACTATTCAATATCCAAACAGCCCAACATGCTTTTCTTCTGCAAGAAATCCCTCCACTATTGATTTGGTCTTAACTGATTCATGTCAACTTTGTAGCCAATTGGTTACCCATGCTGACTTCGGTTTTGATCACCAGGTATTCGGACAAAAATTGATGATCTATTCCTGGCTACTGCTGATTGCGAGTTACTCATTTTGCTAGATAAAAATCCTTGAGTTTTCCAGGTTTTTGTAGAACTTTAAATTCAAATTTACAGGGTTTTGTTGGAAGGAAATGCTATACTAATTCAACATGAAGGTTTAGTGCGATAATTAATTAGCTAGAGAAAGTGCTGAAGAGGATCGATTTATAGTTCCTCTAGAGTACGGCAGTGTGAAAATTGAACAGAAATTGAAATTGAGCGAAGGACCATTAATGCGACAATATTAATCAAACGCGCACTCCTTTACCTAGCTCATACATTGATGGGTTAGGTGATTTGAAGTATGTTCTCAAATCCACAGGTCAAAGAGTGCGCGTTTGACTTGGTCATATAAATTGCGATGGTGTGTTATAATGCAATACTTCTTTACCCTACTGCGTTTCAAAATTTTGAACTTCGGGTAAATCAATAAATCACATGCAACAAACGTGTTAACGTAACAGTTAAATGGAACAGCCTTATAATCAAAATGACTTTAAAATTGTTTTAAAATTTAAAGACATGTACTTTTTAGTATATTCTTAGTAGAATTAGGAAAATATATCATTGGTGTAAGGATAGTTCTATTCATTACAGATTCTAGACCCACAAACAACCAACAACCAAACAACCAAAGCTTCATTTATGAAAGATACACCATATATAGTTGGGATGATCGTAATTTTAATTAACAGTAATTTATGTATTTCTGAATTAAAATGCTTTAATTTTTAACAAAAATGCTGCTATTTTCATTGGTGTCATTTTGCGTCGAGATAGTGCATACTTCTTCTACAACAGGAGTTGCTGTTCATTCTATTGGGCCGATCATCTTAAGGCTGAATGGGTCATTAGGCCGCTTGCGGGAAAGCGATATTATCAACATAAAGGCTGACTAAAAATAAATTGGTACGCCCCTCGCGCGCTGCTAGCATGCATCTAGTGTTGGGAATCGAAAATCTTTGACGGTGGTTTGTTTACACTTCTATAGAGAACAACTGGTGCAAGTTTGATCAAGGTAGTCGATCGAGGTCAGAAATAACGTCAAATAGAACTCGAAAGAAGAAAAAATATTGTGCACAAACAGCTGGGAAATTCAGAGTGGTCCGGTTCCAAGCTGGCTAAAGTGCTGAAGATGCCGAAAACAACCTTTTGTCGAGTGTGGAAAGGTATCAGCGGACCTACGAATAAAAAACTGGAACCAGGGATCGTCAGCTTCGCAGCAAGGTGTTGAGGTTCGTTAAAGCCAACCCCGGTCTTTCGATCCAAGATGTGGCCAGAAGGTACAACGCCAACTTTCAAACGGTGCGGAAAATCCTTGCCAGGGAAGGATACAAGTCGTACAAAGCCAGTAAACATCCGAACCGGCACATGAAGCAGAATTCCGTGGCCAAAAAGCGTGCAAGGCTCTTGTACGACCGTGTTTTGCCGAAACACAAGGGCTGCACTTTGATCGATGACAAAACATACGTCAAACTCGATTTTAAGCAGCTTCCCGGTCAAACGTTTTACATCGCGACTGGACTGTTTCTTCAGCAAAGTTGCAGCCAGAACCAATATGGGTCTAACTGAGTCAAATTTGTTCATCGTTAAAAGATCTACACCATTAAAGATTAAACAGAAATTGAGGGCATAATTTAAAGAATTTTTTGGAATGTAACCGTAGAATTTGAAACTTTGTTTGCAGAAATATTTGTTTTAAGCCTTTGAGCGTGCTAAAAAAAAACAATCACTTCGGGGGCAGGTGCAGTGCTCCAGTTGGAACGTAATATCCAAGCCTTCATTCTGAAGAACCCGTAGCACCATGGTAATTCATCAAATGATCTTTGCCACAGGAAACTAACAGCAACAGTAGTAGCTGAGCGATTTATAGAAACGCAAATCCCGCATTCGTCTCAAGTGGAAAAAGATTTAGTTGGAGGAAGAAACCTTCTTGTGCGACGTCCATAAAACCATCCTACATACTTTTTTGGTTAAGACGGATGTTTATCGTCATCGTTTTTGCGTTTCCGTTTGTCTGTTCTTTATCGACGACCACGGATCTATGTTACATTGTAAACTACTTGGAGAAATTTATTTTGGACTCAAGTACACGGCACAGCTCGTTTCCAGTAGTTCTTTTTTTTTTCGATGTGAAATAAAGATGTAAATAAACATAGATCGGTACCATTAAGTTAGCCGGCAAAATTCAACGTCCTCAAGTTGGTGAAAGATGAAAGCCGGGTGATAAATGATCACCACTCGCTCTGCTGAGACGGCTGCAGACTGCGAGGTCAACGTGAACATAAAACTCTCTCCCAGTGCTATCTATACTTACATTGAGTTGTTGTCGTTGGTTTCGGATCTAGCAACGTTTAGACATTCAAATAATCGTCATTTTACCATCACCCTCTTCAAGTCTCTTTAGGCAATAGTTTGCCCACACGCGAATGGAGCCCACGCTTGGTGTCCTTCAACGGATGAAAGATGGTATCAAGTATGTAGTTCCTAACAGTCTATTGCATTTCTTCATAGACTGACATGCGCGATTCGCTTGCATAAAGTAGTCATGACAGCTTCGGCTTACCGTTTGGCTGCTTGTCGACTAACGTGATCGCGTGTAGGATGGAAAAAGAATGATGACGAGCTTGTGCGATTTCTTGTTCGAGCTCATCGGAAGAGGAACGCAGTCGAAAGTCTTAAACTGATGAACCTCGACAGCGCACTACCAACAGTCGTCGAGCACTGCTTATATTCCTGAATCGAATCCACGCGCTTTTATCGTCTACTGTTGATGCGGTCATTTACCATCTAAATTTATAACCTTTTTAGCGGCGCACAGTGTTTACATTGGATTGTTCTAATTTTAATGCAACACAGAAATATAACAGAATGTATCGCAAAAGAACGAACCGGATCACGAGGGATACACAGCCAACAGCAGGGAGATGTGATGGCTTTTTTTTTTTGCTTTTGTGATTTAGAGAAATGACATTGCTCTTGACTGACTGTATCAACATGTATTTTGGGAAACATCTTGCCTACATGTGTGCAGTTTTTAGGCGCAATATTAGAGTGTGGAGCGGAACGGATAAAAGATTGCACAGAATAACGCTAAATAGACAACCAGATTTCAAAGACGCATAACAAACGATAAAGGTTTAATGGACCACAGCACAGGCGATACTCAATTTACCGGTTAGTACTCTAACAACACGGTAAACTTTGTGGAATGTTCCTGAAGAATCCTGATGAATGTGGGCGTCTTAGTGGAATACCTGTATAAAGAGAGAGAGAAGGATTAGTAATTTCCATTTAATTCCACTACCTTATTTGCTTCTCCTTGACAGAAACGCGTATTTCGTCTACAATGTGCAGACTTCTTCAGTGTCTTGTACAGTCGAGTATTAGTACAAGACACTGAAGAAGTCTGAACATTGTAGACGAAATACGCGTATCTGTCAAGGATAAGCAAATAAGGTAGTGGAATTAAATGGAAATTACTAATCCTCTCTCTCTTTATAAGTTCCAGAAGGCTTTCTTGGCGGTATATTCAGGAAAGACTCAGTGCCCGATCTGTTAGACTTACTTATCTTTTAGATTTGAGTGCGTTTGTCTATATCGGTTTTTGCGAAAGGGTAAATATTGTAGCATTTGTGGTCTGTATGGTGTGACGTGACGCGGAAGAGTTGGAAGCATGGTCGTGGCGGTACGATGGTTTTTGCTTCTAGAAAGTTTCAAACGCTTAAAAAATGCTGCAGTTTAAATATACTAAGATATTTCTAGCATTTTTGAAGAAGTTTTTTTTTCCTTGTTGGGTACATTTTCCACTGCAACCAGTTATTTGATATATTATGGCAGGCCCCGATTTAATGTATGTCCCATCAGGGTGTCGTATCACTATCTGTTTGAGTGATTTCCACTAGCTGACTATATGAATTATCCCAGTAAGGTATTATAGAACGAATGAGCTTTATTGCCTTTTTGCGGAGGCGAACCTGCCTCAGGCTGAAAGCCTCCCTATTAAAGAAAATTTAACTTAACTTATTGCATTATTGCGAGAAGTCATCCGTACATCTGTGGGTTGTATTAAACCCTTATCGAAAAAAATTCTCCTTGTAGAAGTTTGGTTTCTATTGTGAAATTTCTTCAAATTAAATATGCTTTCAATAATTCTCACAAGTTTTATCAATTATCATCCTTAAAAATAATTTTAAGTCTCTTGTGGGGATGGGAAGAAATGCTATACTACACTGAAAATAAAATTTCGTTTATACAACGAAATCGCACGTTTGTTTTACGAATTTATTCGTTGTTTTCTGCAACGAAATGGATTTGTACATTGTATGAAGCTAGTTTCGTTAGAACTGCCACATTCGCTATCGCTACACCCAACCAGCGGGCCACAAGTGTTGGTTGTGGAGACCGAAAAATGTGGAGTGTGTTAGGGAGGATGCGTAAAAATAACTTCATTGTTGTAAGGGATAAACATGACAAAAATATTAAAATTGGCTTCAGACCGGACTCGAATCATGAACCTTGCGATAGCCGGATCTGTGACTTATTCATTACTCTATCTGTGCTACGAGAAATGGAAAGGCTAAAGGCAAATAACAAGTACTCATGGAGCGGTAATTCCATTTCGTTTGCTTTTTCTGCTGCTTGCATGTATTTAGTTTTCCTCTGACATAAAACCACCGTGACCAGTATTTTGATTTATAATAATAGCTTGCATGTATTGGTCAAACCGACAATATTAAAAAAAAATATCCCATCTCCAACACACAATCAGAACTTTAGGAGACAATAAGCGCAGTTTTTGGTTTGACTGTACGAAGATGAATTTGTATATTATACGAATAAGGCGTAATATTGACATTGCGCCAGATGACAGGGAAAACGAATGTTTCGTACCATTTATGAAAGATGTGTTGTATGTACGATATTCATTTTTAAGAAACGGTTTTCAGAGAAATAACGAAAATACATTTTCAGTGTAATATCAACATGAAGCTTCAATGCGATAATTTATTAGCTAGAGAAAGTTCTGAAGAAGGAAAATTTATAGCTCCGCTAGAATACGGTAGTGTGCAGTGTGAAAATTGAACAGAAGTTGAAATTGCGGAAATTCCTCAAAACCCGTTACCCATCAAGTGAGCTAGGCAAAGGAGTGCGCATTTGATTAAAATTGTCGGGATAGTGGACCTTCGCTTAATTTGAACTTCTGTTCAAATTTCACACTGCCGTTCTCTAAGGGAATCAATCATCTTTATAACTTTTTCTAGCTAATATATTATCGCACTAAAGCTTCAATTTGAAATTAATGTAACATTTCCTCCCAATTCTGAAAATCGTAAACTTCACGTATGAAGCAACACACCACTTCGGTTGAATTTAAGTCTCTTAGTATAGACCTTTTTAGAATTTCCTTAGTAGTCTCCTTAACGATATTGAAATTATCCTGGAAATTGCCTTGAAAACAGAATTTGATTCGCATTGAATTTTTCTCAGCGTTCCCTTGAATTTTTTTGAGAATTCTCATGGAATTCCCCTTTTAATTTCTCATAAAATATTCCCCCGCATCACATTCAAGATTTCAAAACGTCGTTATTAATCTAGGTCGTAAATCCTGAAAAATCCTTCAGGACATGACTCAACCATCATCCACAAACAAACAGAATATTCAGGGTGTTCAGTCCAATCCAATTCTTCAATTTTCAGGTTTTTCCAGTTATTAAAAAAAAAAAACTCCCCAAAAATACCTTTCCAATTTTGATCCACGAAATCCGCTATTTCTCAAAAGAAATCCGCGTCTTCAAATACTAATTCGCGACAAATTAAAAACTGTATTATTTGCTTAAAAATACAATTTGTATTACTTCTACAGGGTACTTCAAGCATATTGCTAATAGCATATTAGCATTCTGCCAGCTCTCAACTTAATGTTCTTTGAGGCCCTTCCACATTTTAATTAAGAGCTTAACTATGCCTGACCATCCTATGCTCAAAGAAGTCGAGGAAAATAAATAGACCGCACGGGAATCGAACCCAGCCGCCTCCAACATGGACTTGCTTCGTAGTTGCGCCTTAACCGAATGAGTATCGTTTGTACCCTTTGAATAAAAAATGTATCATCTTCAGTAGCAAGCAAGTTCTATCTATTTCTGTGCATCTGAAATACAATTGGATGAGCTCAAACAAATTAGAGTATAACTTTTTTACAAAGGTTACCGACAATACTCAGATGTATAATAATAATACATCTGAGTATTGTCGGTAACCTTTGTAAAAAATTACAGATATCTCGGTTATTTCCGATTTCCATATCGACTACAAAATTACAGTTCTCCGGTAAAGTCGACTACAAATCATGCTGCATTTTTTCGGTAAACTTTGCCGGTCGTTCGGTAAATTTGACAGCAAATTTTGCTGATCCAGTTCTCGATTACCGAAACCATTACCGACCATTCAGCTGTTGAGAATTCGGTAAATAAGTTACCAAAGTCAGTAATTGTTTCTAAGTATGAAAACTATACTATCCTGGATTTAGAGATATCCTCAAGGTTCGGGGTGTTTTATTTAAAATTAAATATTCCCGATATGGGGGGAATTACGGAGAAGATTGGGAAACATGCGAAGTTTTAAAGGCCCAAAACTAGCAAAAATATTTAAATGTTGCGAACTTTAAATTATTCAAATGGCATTCTTCTTATTCAGGGATTTTGAAAAAAAAAACAAATTCATCTGCTCTTTATATTCCGATAAGTCAAAACAACGTTCCAAACAATGGTAAAGCTTCCCAATTTCTTACCACGGCATTTGAACTTATTTTCAACTTTTGTTTAAAAAAAATCAGTGGAATTTATGATCTAATTTCCATCCTACTAAGCACAATCCGCGCTTTACCTCTCTGTTTTGTACGGATTCATAATAAATGCAATAATTCTAGGATAGGGGACTTCTAAACTTATTTACCTTTCCATACGCTTGATGGATTTCAAATTTATCGCAACACTAGTGCCACCCAGCGAGACATTTCCGAACTAAACTGTCCAAAATTCAAAAGATCTTGGCCTCTTAAACAAAATTTAAGAGAACAGCATCTTTGTATCTAGAAACAAACTCAAGATATCGACCCAGCATTTACAGGAAATTCATAAGAAAACTAGTGTCACCTAGCGAACAACATTGCAGAAAACAGCAACATTGTATATAGCAAGGATCTCGAGATATAAACCCAGCATTTACTCAAAATCTATGAGAACACTAGTGTCACCTAGCGAGAGGATTCCAAACTAAACTGAACAACATTGCGAAAAAAGGCAACTTTTCATATAGCAAAAATCGGAAGACGTCGACCCAGCATTTGCACGAAAATCATAAGAACACTAGTGCCACCTAGCGAGACATTTTCGGAATAATCCGTCAACAATTCAAAAACTCGTAGTCTCATGAACAACATTGCAGAAAACAGCAACTTTGTATCTAGCAAGGGTCTCGAGATGTCGATCCTACATGTACATGAAGTTTATAAGAATACTAAATCCACCTAGCGAGGGAATGCCGAACTAAACTGTCAACAATGCAAAGAGTCTTTGCCTCCTGAACATTTTCTTTTTCGTCGCACTTCATTGCTTATCGTATATTAGCTTATAACGTGTTCTCAACTTAGTGTTCTAGATGCACTTCAACAGTTATCAATAGAGAATGGTAGCTGCACCATTACCGACTGAGCTAAGGGAGGCCTCCTGAACAACATTGCACAAAACAACAATTTTATCTATAGCCTGGATCATTAGATTTACACATATACATAAATTTTACATGACCACTAGAGCCACTTAGTGAGAAAATTCTTAACTAAAAAATACACTGTAGTGTTGGACTTTGTAATCTAAATAACATTGCAGAAAACCGCATCGGACGAGGCTCGGTAGCTCAGTGGTTACCGTTTCTGCTTACTGAGCAGAAGGTCGGGAGTTCAATCCCAGGCCCGTCCCCTTCCTTGCAATTTTTCACTTTGCCTTATTCTATACCCACTAGATTTTAATGAAACAAATTCTTCTTTAACACCGATCGCATCACTTACCACAGTGTGAGTCCTGATCTAAAAATAGAAATTGGATGAGTGCGCGCGCGTGTGTGTGTGTGTGTGTGTGTGTGTGTGTGTGTGTGTGTGTGTGTGTGTGTGTGTGTGTGTGTGTGTGTGTGTGTGTGTGTGTGTGTGTGTGTGTGTGTGTGTGTGTGTGTGTGTGTGTGTGTGTGTGTGTGTGTTTGTGTATTATAATCGCTCTACCAAAAAAAGATCCCTGCGTGTGCGTGCAACCTTTCCCCACATCCAACATCCCAGTGATTTCTCGTGGAAGCGCAGAGGATTTCTCGGTTTCCTTCACAGCGAGTACCACGTCAACACATTCCTTCCCATTCCCTAGTTGACCTGCATTCGGACACGGCCGGCGCTGGTATTGCTAAATATTAGATCTCCAGTTCTTACACATTGAGGATGAATGTTAGTCCCAAACATCATCTGTTGGTTCTCTGTGTAATTGCAGCTGATCTGGTAATAACAGAGCAGCAATCGTGGGCGGTCAATCTGATTTTTTTTTTTTATAAATAACATTGCAGAAAACCGCATCATTCTATCTAACACATATCATGAGAACTTTATTCTATAAAATTTGATAAAACGAAGTTTTCAACAGACACTAACACCACCTAGTGAGTCAATTTCGAACTAAATGGTTTACCATTTGCTAGATATTGGTCCTTAAAACACAAAAAATGTAACTGATCTATGAATAGATTACTGGGCGTTAATGGGTTAAAGAGGATAAACGAAAGCTTTAGTTTGGTGGGTGTTTCAGCAATACTGATTGTTTTTATAAATAATGTTTTCTTTCAGAGACACCGTGACGTATGCATCCCATACGATATTGTTTGAAGTTTTTATGGTTGTGAATTTGAAGTTTCAATCAAAACAATTCCACTGCTAAATGGTCGGTAAATAATCGAAGTCGAGGATATTTGCTAAGTTTGCAACAACCTTTAGCTCGGGTTTAGATTTGACAAATTAAGAGGTGGGACCATCATCATCATCATACAGTTTTACCTGCTTTACTACCAGTCCCCAGAGAACCAAAAAATTCAAATTTGAGAGAGAAAATTGGCTCTCGCTAGTTCAATTCCTCAACATGCCATGTATTTTGATGACATTCTATTTGTGATTTCTCTCTCACAGACTACAACATAGAGTACCTGACACAGGAAAACATGCCTGGTACTGCTATACATGCATTTAGATTAACATTCGAAGTCCATCCTTTTTTACATATTCTGCACAAAATATACTTTCTGCCCCACCTCATTCTAAAAAATCAGAGGCGGGGCTTAGAAAGTATTTTTTGTGCAGAGTATGTAAAAAGGAGGGACTTCAGATGTTACTCTAACTGCATCTATAGAGTACCATACAAGCTTTGACCGCACTGCCATCTGTTAAAAATTAACGGAACTAAGCGTATGCGTAATTTCTGATAGATGTCACCATTAAGAAGAGTTATGACATCTGAAGAAAAATTATCGCAGAAGCATGGTAACATTATTAATTGTTATGAAACTGGGATGGGCCTGGATACACGTCTCTCACGTTAAACGTCACGAGTTCGCAGAGTCGTCTTTACTTCCGTTGGGGGCCCTGTGTTATTTTATATGGTGGGGCCCCCTATTTGTTTTCAATCTTCAAATTCTACCTTCCATGAAATTGAAAACATGTGATAAACCATTTTCGTATAAATTTTTCTACCAACCTGAGTTTATTCTAATATTCATTAAATCTTACTAAACTAAATTTGTAACCGACTTCTCATGCTTGCGAATTTGTTAATAAACATGTTGAAACCAATTTTCATCAATATTTCGTTATACATAATAACTTAACTCTGTTGCATAGTATCCCTCAAATAATTTTACACTAAGTTTAATTTTGAAACTGACTTCGTCATGCTTTCCAGCAAAATGTTTAAGCTGTTGACGTTCACGAAAGTTGTTCACGACCTACATGATTAATTTGAGCAAGATTATGACAGTTTATCATAAGTGCATCTTTTGAGACTGTTTTTAAAATGTCGAGGAAAGCAATTTTTTTTAAATTACGCCCAATTTAAGTCAAAATCGAAATCAGCATCAGCAAAATCAGCATTACAACTCATCTACTTCTGGTTTACAATTCTGGCTAACTAACAGCACGAGATGATTTTACAGTAGTAGTGCATTGGCAAAACTTAGTACGAAACTTAACCACACGTAAACTTCATGGATCTTAAACGCGCTTTTGAAACAATTTCTATGCCCTTATTGTTGATATCAATCAAGCGCTTTGGACAGAACTCAACGGGCCATTTTTAATGACTCTGTTTTCAGTGCCGTGGGGAATAACATTAGGACCTTCCTTAGCTCAGTCGGTAAAGGCACAGCTACAAAGCAAATCCATGCTGAAGGTGGCTGGGTTCGATTCCCGGTCCGGTCTAGGAATTTTTCGGGTTGGAAAATTTCTCGACTTCCCTGGGCATAGAGTATGATTGTACTTGCCACACAATTATAGTAATGCAAAAATGGTACAGGCATCGAAAGCTCTCAATTAATAACTGTGGAAGTGCATCTAGAACACTAAGTTGAGAGCACGCAAAAAGCTAATATGCTATACGCAATAAGCTTGAAAAGCGAGGAAGAAGAAGAAGGGGAATAACATTGGAGTGCCCCAGGGAAGTGTATTAGGGCCCCCGTTATTTATTATGTATATTAATGACTTGTGAAGTGTTTTACGATTTTGCTACATTAATCTTTCTGCAGATGATACTGTGTTATTCACTGCAGCTAAGGATTTGGATGATGCCGTTTTACGCTTGAATGAAGATTTGCGTTCTCTAAGTAGATGGTTGAAGTATATGCAGTTGAAATTGAATACAAGTAAAACTAAATTTATGGTAATTTCGCGCAATCGATTAAATGAGAACGTCTCTGTTGATGATGAAACTATTGATCGCGTTCGGGAGATTAAATATCTTGGCGTGATTATTGATGACAAGCTTAAGTTCAACTCTCACATTGACAATGTCATCAAGAAAATTGCCAAGAAGTATGGAATTCTATGTCGACTGAAAAACGATTTAACTATTGCCAGTAAAATACAGCTATACAAATCAATTATCTCTCCTCATCTAGGCTTTTGCCCTTCCATTTTATTTCTGGCCAATTAAATACAAATATCGAGATTACAGCGCTTGCAGGATAAAATAATGCATTTGATTTTGAGATGTAATAGATTCACTTCCTCAACTTTGATGCTAGACGCCTTACAATGGTTGTCGGTGAAGCAACGAATTATATATTTGACTATGGTGTTTATTTTTAAAGTAGTTAACGGTTTGCTGCCTCGATATGTGTGTGATAGAATTGAAAGAGGAAGTGACTATCATAGATATAATACTAGAAACGAGGTTTAAATAAAAACACCACATTTCTTGACTTGTGCTTCACAAAATTCATTACATTTTAAGGGAATAAATGTTTTCAATTCGTTGCCTAGACATATCAAACGTTCAGCAACACTTACAGAATTTAAAAGACACTGCATTTCACCCGTTAAATCTGTCTTTTGAACAGTTATCCAGCGATTTTTTTTTTGTGAATTGACAAATTATGTATCTTAACGAAGTTATCTCCAACGGATTATTTTGTATGGATAGCTGTCATTATGACTTTTTAATAATTGTTGTAAGACTGCAAAAACTATTTTTGTTCGCCACGATTTTTAATTTTATTTAATTAAAACGATGGATTTTTAATATTTGATTTAATAGTAGTAGATTAATTAAAAAAAAAGTAGTTAGAAGATGTTTGAGCCACGCGCGCGTAATACGGATATAGAGGACTGAATTTAACAATTCAAGATCAACAATTAAAATGGCCTTAACTCCATTTAGTAAACAATCCTTGTAAGGCCATTTTCTCGCGAAACGAAACCTACATTCGCAAACCTAAAGCACAATCAGGTAGAGGAGAATTCCCCCTGCCTTTTCATTATGTTGGTTTGCCTTTGCGGACTTCAGTTCGCGAGAAAATGGCCTTATAAGGTTTGTTTACAAAATGGAGTTAAGGCCATTTCAATTGTTGGTCTTGATTTGAAAAAAAAGAATGCTTCAAAAGCTTATTTGGAAGATACCTCGAGTTAGTAGTAAGTTTTCTGGCAAATGTTGGGGGTTCGTGAGCATTCCTGACATTGCTGAAAATTATGATAGCATCAGATAGCGGGGTTGCTAGTGTAATAGGATGCTTTGTTGATTGTTCATTAACTCTTGATTGCTTGTAATACTTATGAATATTTTAGGTGGACAAAAAGGTGAACTAAGAGGTGGACACCTGAGCTTTTCCACATTTATATCGCTGTGAAGCCACTGTAAACTCTAGATGGAATTTATATCTGTAACTGTAACCAGTTCGATTTTGTTTGCAAGCCTGGTTAAATTGTCATATTGAATTATCTTAAAGATAAATCGTCCAGCTCAAACCTTTGTAGAGGTAAGAGGTGGGACCATCATCTTCATCATCACCACCGTGGGTGTATCAAAAGCTGTAGGCAACCGATTACCAATATCTTATTTTCATTCACTCGATAGGTTTCCTTCCACCTGGTTGATCAAACCCTAAATCATTATTTAAGATATTTAAACGTCCCCGAAAGTCTAGAATTTTCTGATATATTCAGTAGAATTTCCAATATTTTCACAATCATAATTGCTGTCTCTGAGCCGGGCCCTGGCTTTAGTCCACTATCGCCCTACCGTTAATACGGCACTGCTTCCTCGGAAAAGTCTCCAATGCTGTAAAAAGTTTTAGTAACCATGATAATAAAAACAATTGTAGAAGTTTGTACCAGTTGTGGCATATGGAGTTTACATTCAGCATTTCCATAACTGGTACCATTGCGTATATAGGATAGTACCTGAAAGCTGGTGCATTTTCCATAACAGTGGTACACGTACCCTATATTACCGATAAATATACTCGATTTTGATATGTTGACGTCCCTACTGTCACTATCTGACAGTGAGAGAGAAATATTTCCGTAAAATTGAAGTGGAGTTCAAATGACATTTGCCAGCCCTGCCTTCAGCTGATCACTCAAGCAAGCAGCCAAGGCATCCATCGCCAGCCCATATCGGATGACCAATTTTCGCACAAGGGGAAAGTTTCCAAACCGTTGAAGACACACACAATAATTAAAATGACATTAATTAAACCACCGAAACACGAGTTGAAGCGCGTGAAAATGGCACTCATATACCGTCACGTCGAGGTCCCACTACTTATGAGAGACAGAGCGCGCGACCAGTAATCGACAACCGCAAAGTGGGACACACCATCACCATGCAGCCGGCTTACTACGGCTTGACACATTGACAATTATGATCGCGGTCCGAGTCGTTGACCTTTGAGCGGAGGAGCGGTGCCTATGTGTCCATGTCCATATGTGGTAAAGTCGCCGCCTGTCACTTCGTTTGTCACCTCGCCAAGAACTCGTTTATGGTATGCTCAAAAATGTAAAACTATTCGTAGGGTTAAGATCTAATACTATGCACAACCCGTACTTTACCTCTGTTTTTCGAAAGGATTTGAACCAAAATTAGAAAGTTTTTATCAATGATGGTTTCTACATTTATTTACCTTTCCATACGTACCGTTAGATTTGATAAAGAGTAACAAATTGTTGAAGTATTGTTGAGCATATAACTCTGCTTCTTGATTCCAATTCCGTCATAAGAGTTTCCACTTCGGCATATGGATGAAGGCAGACAAAATTGATCCCATTGCTTCTTTTGCTTTTGAGAAGAATGGATGTAAATATTCGTACTATACAGTTCTCAATTATTGCACTGACATTTAAGCATTCAGACAAACGTCAGAGAAGTCTATTCGTTCTTATATACTTTGATCTAAATTATCGTACCAAACGTATGATTGATTCATTCACGTCGAAATCATTGATATAGGGGAATAAGATCTAAAGATTGGGCCTATCGTTGAAAATCTCCTGTTCTTCCATTTTTCTAAGAAAATTGCTTCATCTGTACAATACAAATTAATATATTTGGTTCATTAACCCTCTATGATGTTTCTATTCGATATGAAGAAAATAGGCGCCTATGCCGAAGTAGTTCTCCACCCTATACTGTTACGAATATGAGTAAGCGAATTGGCGTTCTACTCGTGGTGACACAAGTTGCTGCTCGAAAACTAGTTCAATCGATAGGCGATGGGGCGACCGGAGAATATGTGATGTAGGTCAATTCGAAAAAGCGCAGTGACAACTAATCGATTAGTGACCGACGACGACGACGACGACGACGCGTGCTTTTCACTCGGTCGCCCATCGGTGGATCTTACCCATTCAGGAAGTCGACGAAAACTTATTGAGGAAGCAGCACAGCACACGGAACGGAACGGAACAAAACACACGTCTGACTGGATTTTGATTTTATGGATGGAACTAACGGTACCAATCCTCGCCTCGGCTTGAATGGCATAATAAATAGTCAGTCGCTGCGAGCTGCTGTTGCTGCTGCTGATTCTGCTGGTTGATGCTGATGCCGTTTAGCGGTCAATGCTGGCCGGGATTTCGTAATGGTTTTTGTAAAAAGGCACTTTGGGTTCTGTACTTCCTGTGTATGCGCGCGAGCATGTAGCAACTACGGTGGGTGGGTCGGTGGCGGGCGGTGCGGTTGGGGTTATTTATGCATGCACATTTGTATTAGGTATTACCCGCATCGGATCGCAATCGCACTAGCATCGTCGTTCATAGATCGTACGGTGGGCGGCCAGTTCAGTTTAGTGAGTGTAAAAAGCACTTCATACGTGTAATTCATTCAGACTTGGGGAGAAATGATGTGCGCGCTCATCAGCTGTAACAGTACCATACACACACACACACACACACACACACGCGCGCGCTGAAAGATGGGTTATAGTTTGTTGTTAGGGAACATTTGATTGGGGATGCGGAAAAAAAGGTCGTAAAAGAAAATCGTATCAATGAGCTATGGGTTGGCGTAGTATATTGTTCATTCATTCAATCGATTCCTAGGTTTATGGTAATCTTGTTTTTAAAGTTTGTTTTGATTTGTTTGAAACCTGCTGTCCTATGATTCATCTTGGCTTAGTTTTTCAGCATATTCTGTGAGTGAACGCGATATCCGTGATTATGTAGCACAGTAGTTAATGACGTGTCTCAGTTTTAATGTTATGCATAAATTGGCGGATGTATCTTCAGTAGCTAAATACATTTTAAAAATTCAGAGACTTGAATTCATTTTTTTTTTAAGATTTGGAATAAAGGGTGTCCCACATCAAATTGCACCACGGAAAAAAACGTTGTAGAAAATTACCCATTGGGTATTTTCTCTTGAACATTTGGGTAGAAGTAGTTTAGAGTGTATTGTTTGCACTGTATTTTTATTCGCTGTCGAAATTTGGATTTTTTTTAATATCTTTATTAAGAAGACTTTCAGCCCTGGGCTGGTTCGTCTCCATTTGGAAAAAAAATGGCGTCACCCGAAAAGCAACGTCGCGAATTGATTTTACGCAAGCACCTGGAAAATCCTCAACTCTCTCATCGGGACATCGGAAAACAACTCGGAATCGTGCAGTCAACGGTGAGTCGTGTGATTAAACGTTACTACGAATTTCTGAGCATCGAACGGAAGAAGAAATGCGGTCAGAATGGATGTTCTATTAGTGATCAGGATCACAAGCGTGTCGTGAAAGCATTTAAGCGGAATCCCAAAAAGTTGAATCTGTTCACGTCTTTTGTTCAGAGAGCCAAGGACCGGGAGGGACTGCATACGTACAAAGTGTAGAAGGCTCCAAATCGTGACGAACGGCAAAATACGGAGGGAAAGTCACGGGCCCGGAAACTGTACACTCAGATGCTGACGAAGTCTTCACCGCTCAGCACAAGTTCTTCACCGCTCAGCACAAGTTTGATGTTCCGGAGGAGGTAAGGAAGCAGAAACTTTTAAATAAATACATGATTTGGCAAGCGATCTGCTCATGTGGCAAACGGAGTGCGCCGTTCGTGACTACCGGGACTGTAAACGGGGAGATGTACCTCAAGGAGTGTCGACAGAAGCGTCAGCTTCCTCTGTTGAAGCAACACGAGGGCCCTACGATCTTCTGGCCGGATCTAGCTTCGTGCGACTATTCAAATGTTGTCCTGGAGTGGTATGAAACCAACGGGGTCACTTTCGTACCCAAGAACATGAACCTCCCCCCCACGCACCGGATCTAAGGCCCATCGAAAAATACTGGGCTATTATGAAGCAGGCACTACGGAAGCATCCCAAGGAGGTCAAATCTGAGGAAGACTTAAAGAAAAAGGGGGCTTCCGTACAGAAAAAGCTGCACCCTATTAAAAATAACCTTAAAAGAGAGCTAAACGACGTGTTCGGGGTATTATCCAAACCATTTGTGGGATAGTTTACCCATCCGGGATACAGTTCGTTTATGGTATTTGTTTATTAGGGCAGCCAGATGTTGTACAGAACCTAATGAGTGGAGTTAAGCGTAAGGTGCGAGCGTACGGTTATGGTATTGAAGTTGAGTGAAATAAATATGCGAAAAGCTTACTTATGGGTTATATTTCATTATTTATTTATTATATGATTGTTATACCCTTTATGAAGATTTTCACCAATTTTAAGTTTGAACATTTTTTTTAGAAATTATGGACTTAAAAATAATTATAATTTTATAAATTTTCAAGAACCTATAGCCTAAGTATTTTCCAAGATCACAGATTTGAACAACATTAAGATTAAGGACCTTGCATAATTTTCAAGGCTCACGAAGTTGGATGATAATTTCCAAGAACTTATTCCAAGGTCAATCCTATAAATGTGTCGTACCTCTTAACGGAATCCCTCTATGAAGAGATTTTAGTGTGTTGGTTTATTTCCTTTAAATTCCGTTATAATTGCTTATCTTTTGACAGATACGCGTATTTCATCTACTACTTGCAGACTTCATCAGTGCTAAGTACTCAGTACTTGTCACTGATGAAGTCTGCAAGTAGTAGACGAAATACGCGTATCTGTCAAAAGATAAGCAATTATAACGGAATTTAAAGGAAATAAACCAAGACACTCAAAGTTATTCCAAGGATGTTGTGGAGAGAACTGTGAGGAAAACATCAAGTACAATCTTCATTTAAGGTAGTCCCGAGGAACTCCAGATTCAATGTGAAACTTGAATACCAAGGTAGTTCTGAGTAGAATTCCAAGTAAACCCTGAATAGGATTCGTAAGAAATTTTAAGAGGAGATCAAAGTGTGCTCTGCTTCTGTAAGGACGTGAAAAATTTCCGAGTGTCTATTCTTTTCTGTCATTGATTTTTTCATCGCGCTTTAGCCCGAAACAATGTGCCACTCAATAACATAGTTCTAGAAAAAAAAGCTTTAGTGCAAAGTACGTACAAGTGATCGGGTAAAATGCATCCTTTCCGTTAGAACTGTTATTAGGCGATTGGCAAGTTGGCCCGATGATTCTGATTGGATTGGAGGCGGATTGTGCAAGAGTTTTGAAGATCCGATGGAATGGTTTGAAGTGTTGAGCTAGAACTAGGAGATGCAACAGGCTTCCAAGTTGTTGCTTCACGGGCAAACCATCGTTCATTTGGTGAGTTCGTTCCTGTATAAAGGGTGATACGGTCAAAATTTGGTCAAGGGAAAACGCGTGTAAATCGGTGAAATCGTTTATTTAAAAAATCAAATTAAATTTCTTTTTCAAGTTCAATTAGTATAAAATTCAGGAAAAATATTCAGTTAGGCTTCCGCTTTTCCAAATCCGAATTGCCGGGCCTTACGCTTGACCCCTGCCATCAGATTTTGTACAGCCACCTTGTCCACCTTCTTCGCCGCAGAAAGCCAGTTTGCCTTGAACTGCTGCTCGCCCTTAGCAGTTTTTTTGGTCTTCTTTAGGTTCCGCTTGACAATAGCCCAGTATTTCTCAATTGGGCGGAGCTCTGGCGTGTTGGGAGGGTTCTTGTCCTTGGGAACCACCTGCACGTTGTTGGCGGCGTACCACTCCATGGCCTTTTTACCGTAATGGCAAGATGCCAAATCCGGCCAAAACAGTACGGAACAACCGTGTTTCTTCAGGAAAGGCAGCAGACGTTTATTCAAACACTCTTTCACGTAAATTTCTTGGTTGACAGTCCCGGAAGCTATGAAAATGCTGCTTTTCAAGCCACAGGTACAGATGGCTTGCCAAACCAGATATTTCTTTGCGAACTTTGACAGTTTCATGTGCTTGAAAACATCTGCTACCTTTCCCCTTCCTTTTGCCGTATAAAACTCCTGTCCCGGAAGCTGCTTGTAGTCGGCTTTGACGTAGGTTTCGTCGTCCATTACCACGCAGTCAAACTTCGTCAGCATCGTCGTGTACAGCCTCCGGGATCGCGCTTTGGCCGTCGTATTTTGTTTATCATCGCGATTTGGAGTCACTACCTTCTTGTAAGTCGATAGTCCGGCTCGTTTTTTGGCTCGATGCACGGTTGTAGACGATACACCCAGCTTATTTGCGGCATCTCGGAGAGAGAGGTTAGGGTTTCGCTTGAAACTACCGGCAACTCTCTTTGTCGTCTCAGCGGCTTCCGGTTTTCGATTTTCCCCCGATCCAGACTTCCTGGCTGTCGACAAACGTTCCCCAAACACTTTAATTACATTTGTAACGGTTGATTTGGCAACTTTTAGCGATTTTGCCAACTTTGCGTGCGAGTAGCTCGGATTTTCGCGATGCGCGAGCAAAATTTTGATACGCTGCTCTTCTTGCTTGGACGGCATTTTGACAACTGAAGAGTGAATTCCAAAATCAAAATAGGAGCAACATTCTACACACACACACCTTCAAAATGAGGGGTGTTCAGGTTTTTTAAATGCAAAATTGAAAGAAATACGTCAAGTTGATATTGACCAAATTTTGACCGTATAACCCTTTATATATTCACCTGTTTCGGTTTCTACAACTTTGCTCTAGATATCATTTCGAAGAGCCGCTTTCGTGCTGTATTTTGATGAGAAATCAAATGTCGAGTGCGCTATTGTCAAAGGTTGGGAACGAGTGGGTATGGCCAAGTTCCAACATAGATTTGTCAATTGGTTCATTCGGCAAGAGAGTCGTTCTAGTGCTTTTTTTCTGGTTTTAAACGTTTGATGTTTTGTACTTGAATGTTCCCTTTTTGTGATCATGATTTGCCTGAAGAATTTTTCGAACTAATATGGCAATAACCCGGAAAGGTCTTGGAAGTGCCAGTAGTGCAGCAGGACAGTAAGAGTACAACATTAATGAAACTAGCTGAGATCTTCCCTTTATTTTCCTTTATATGTTCTTAAATTTATAATATATTTACGTTCTATTGCTCTCTACTGAAATCTAGCTCTCGCCTGTTCGTGTTCAGCGTTGGAAAATTTTGCGAAGTTTTATGAAGCACATAAAAGGAAAAGTTCGCGAGTCATTGTGAGTTTAAGCGATTAGAGACCCGTTTTTCAGTTTTTACACAAGGGAAGACAGAACTAGGGTTCCTTTCTCCTTTTGCTTTCTCCTACGGTCTTCTATTCCATTTTTCTCTTTTTTGAAAGCGAGTAATGGCGCTATAACCATAAGCCATATAGGGCTAAGACAAGAGTTAGTGCTCGAGGAAAATGGAGCATCATTTAACTTGTTTTTTTTAGATTAGATGCTCCCAACGACCAATCATTTATAGATAACAATACAACGGAACGTACGGTACGAGATGTTCCCGTTTCATCCAATTATTGGATTCTGAAGCATCGTGTTTAAATTTTTGATTTAAACAGGACCGATGTTTTTGAATTATCTTGCCCCTTAAATGCTGCACAGTAGGCCTGGCCGTTTTGATATAATTTGCGCATCTCTGATGTATAAAATATACCAAATAGACAAGAAAGAGGATGAAGGTATATCTATCATTTTCCAGGATGCTTTCATGAACTGGCAATGTTGGCTTTAGATTAGATTAGATTAGAATAGGATTCGAATGAAATTTTAATGTAACTTCATCCAAAATCTTTCGTTAATTCCTACGATATTCTGAGGACATTCAAAGAAGAATTCTAAAGGAATTCTCGGGATAATTATCATTATTCCACGGAAATTTTCGGAGAATGGTTCTGGAGTATACTTAAAGGAGGATTACAATTAAATTTGAAAATAATTCCTGGAAAACTTCAACGGAACTCGGAAAATAATTCCAGGTGAGTTCCGATTTGAATGCCAAATAAATTTAAATGAGAAATCTGTGGAATTTGTTCTTTCACTACAAGTGAATTCTTAGCAAACTTTCAAAGTGAGTAGAATTCCAAAGTAAAATTAAAAAAAATTAAAGTCAAAGGGTACTCTGAAATGAATTCGTTGACAATTATGAAAATTATTCCAAAGTATTTCTCACTGAGAAGCATTTTAAGGTAATTCCAAGAAACATTCCGTGGGAATTTAATTCCGAGCATGGATCATTTCAAGGGAATTGTAATCATGTTCCGGTGATAAATTTTTAAAGAATTAATAGGAGAGTTTCAAGAGATTTGTTAGGAGCATTTCAAACAATTTATGAAAGTTCTAAGGGAAACTTAAAAGGAATTCGTGAAAAGGCCCATAGGAATTTCTGGATAATACAAAATGAATGCTAAGGAGACCTCAACGTGAGTTTTTCGGAGAAAATATCCTGGGAATTCTTAGGTAATACTGCATAAATTGTTAATAATTTGTAGAGCATTGCAGATTGAATTCAAAGTGTATTCTGCAGATGATTTTCAAGAGTATTATGGAGCAAATTATAATAAAATACTATACAGAGGCCGAACTCTGAGGGTATTCTGAGATGATTCAAGCAAAAGCTCTAGAAAATACTGAAGATATCCTGTAAAGATTTCCAAGGGTATCCGGAAGATTCCAACATATTTTTTTGATTTGAGATACTGGACAAAAAAAAAAGAATCAAGATCCAGGATTTGGATAGAAAAAATAATAAATTAAACACTTTTGAGATTTCAAGTTTATAAAATTTTATGATCCTAGATTAAAAAAAAAATCTTCAAGACTCTCTTTTTTTAACTCTCCGAACAAGGGAAAATTTTCAAGATTCTTAAACGTCCAAATCGTCAGAACAAATATCGAAGTGTTTAAAATCTTAAAAACATTATTACTGTGTAAGAAAGCTCATCAAAATTTATTTAAGTCTGGGTTAATCGCCATTCGGCCTGATCGGCTGGACATCCTCAGGATGATAGTTCCCCACCCAGAAATGACCAGAACCTTGGATATATTGCTAAATTAAATTACAAGAGCTAGCAGCCCTATTGTGAGTTTTGTGAATATTGGCTTAGTAGTATAAATTAAGTCTAAGATCTCAAAAAAATTGAAAATCTTAAAATTCCGTGTTCAATATTCCAGAATCCCAGAATTAAAAGAATTTTAATTTTAAGTTTGCAATCTTATAAAAAATAAATAAATTCGGCATTTTAAATATTTTTGCTATTTTTGGGACTTGAAAATTTTGCATGTTCCCTAATCTTGAAAATTTCTCCATGTCCAGACATTTTCATTTTAAATAAAAATCCCTGCATCTTGAAGATCTTTTCCTAAATCCAGGATCATCCAATTTTCTTAGTACAACATCTTGAAACAAAAATCGAAGCTTTAGAATTTTTCCCAAATCATCTCGATTTTTTTCTGTATCCAGGATCTCTAAATTGAATGGGAATGTTTAATTCTCTTATAATTTGTTCCATAATACCTTTAAAAATCATCTGTAGACCATTAGTTTACTCATAAGTCGCAAAAATTGCAGGAACTCAGCGATGAGTAAATTTGCCCCATGTTTTCCAGGTTTTTCCAGGTTTATCCGGGAAAAAAATTCCGAATATGCGAAAGTAAAGGTTGAATTTATACCTTTGTGATTTTTGTGGATATTGGCTTAATATTATAAATTAACTACTCAGAACTGCCATAAACGGATCCTTGAACCATTTTTCGAATTCATATGAGTAAACAGGGCTAGATATTCCAGTAGGTATATTATAGACGATAAAAAAAATATTTTGTTTATTTTATAAGTCGATGATTCTTCAACTCGATGTTCCCTTCAATTTCCTTCAATATGGAGAGTTGACTGTATATACATATGTACATCATTATCGATCCAATTTAATGTAGGGTAGACGTACTAGCTTTGGCAATAGTTTGCTGCTTTGACCATACCTCAGAAGCATAATTGAATCACATGGGGACAATATTTATGAGTATTCAGATGCATATGATTCTGATCATCAATTTCAACACAACTTAATCTAATCTAATCTAACGCCAACACAGCCAGTATATGAAAGCATCCTAGAAAATGATAGATATACTTCCATCACTTGACTTGTCTATTTGGTATATGTTGCACATTATAGATGCCCAAAATATATCAAAACGGCCAAGCTTACTGTGCAGCACTTAAGGAAAAAAACTTTCTAAGGAAGACAGAAGGTAATTCTAGCAGAAAGTAAATGTTTACTTTTGAAGGAAGTCGGAAGAAACTTTCGGGGAGAGTATTAAAAAAATCCAATGAAAGTCTGGAGGAACTTCCAGAAACAGTCGGAAAGACTTTTCGGGGGATTTGGAGGGCTGTCCCAGAAGAAGTCGTAAGAATCTTTCTAGGGAAGTGGAAAGAGTCTTTCGAGAAAAGTCGGTTGCAACTTCTCGGGAAGTTGAAAGACAGTTACAGGGAAAGCTAGAAAAGCCATGGATGAAGCTTCCAGTATAAGTTGGGACAAACCTTCGGGCAAGTCTGGAGATACTTTCTTGGCGAACTCAAAAAAAAAAAATCCTGGAGAAAACGGAAGCTAACAGACACCTCCTGACATAGTTTGAAGGTTACTAAAGTAGTAATTCGAAAGAATCTTCCAGCATAAGCCAGAAAGGTTTTGTGGCAGTTAGGAGGACCCAACAAAATCTTCTGGAAGGATGTCAGAAGACAGACATTGCCTTTAAGAGTTTTGATAATTGTTGAAATAAGCTTTGGGAGAAATCTTCCACAAAAAAATGGTAGAAAACTTGGGGGTAGTTAAAAGGAAATACCAGTAGAAAACGAAAGATTTTGTCGGGTGATGTAAAAAAATATTCGAATGTATACGATCAATTTTTTCCAGAAAAAAATATGAGAGCATTTTAAAAGGAAATTTTTGAAAGCAATTGAAAAAAAATCTTCAATGGTAGCTGAAAGAAATTATTGGGTAAAATAGGAGAAATTTCCAAGCAATGTCAAAGTAAACTTCCAAGGAGAAATAAAAAACTACAAGGGACAGCCCTATGGGGTTGTACGCAATGGTGACGTAGGACTACGTGGCCTTATATAATAAATCTTATTTATTAACTGCTGCAAGATCTTGTGTTTTGTGTAAGAATAGGAAGAGCTACTGATTCCGATCAATAGCGGTGCGGCTTGTTCCTCCTTCTATAGGTGCTCATGTATGCTGCTGCTCGCTGCTTGGAGGCAGCCTATTGTTGTGTACTGGAGAACACCACCACTCACCACGCGGTGATTGAATAAACACCGTTTGGTGAGACCGGATGGAATTCAACTTTGAAATCTGTGTTAGAGAAATCGATTTTCGCAGGCAATCGGTGATAATTTTAACTATCATAACAACAGTTGCACATCCGTGCAATTTTCAATAGTGACATTTTGAAAAAATGATAAAGTATTGATTTCAACAGATTCGTAGAAAAAAATCCTATCGATTGGCGTATTAAAAATTAAAATCCATCATCTCTGGATCAAAATCAGACCACTATCATGCCGCGACCGACTTTGGTTTTTGAAATCACACCCCCAAAGTTGCCTTAAAGCACATGGTATGTAAGATTTGAACATATCTAGATAGAGGTGGAATTTGGCGTAACAGCTCTTATGAACAATTCTCTCGATGATTTTTTTTAAAAAATTCAAGGCACGCCCACGCAAACCACGGGTAGCGGACGTCTGATGGTGATGTTGATTTGTGTGGGCGAAAGAAGTCATTGTTTACAAAAGCTGTTACGCCCTAATTCCAGCTCTATCTTGATATGAGAACTGACATCCGATTGATGACCTTGACAATTGTCCAAAAAATACTCTTTTACAAATTTATGGTGCTCCTGAAAACGACTGTTTTGTCGTGTTGGTTGAGTAATGCTGAGCTATAAGGGTGTTCAACGCAGATCAGGCTGGTGAGCTGTATGTTGTTTGGAATGAGAGTGACGCGCTTGGCATAGATGACCCACAGCGACTCACGATTCCAATCAATAGCGGTGCGGCTTCTTCCTCCTTCTATGGAGCTGCAGCTCACTGATTGCAGGCAGCCTTTCGTTGTGTACTGGAGAACAATGTTCAACGCCACGCGCCGAAAGCACTGCTGCTTCTGCTGATACCGACGATCGGACACCACCACACACGGTGATTGGAACCGAATCCGATCAGCGGTTGAGGCCAGTCTTGACAGCTAGCTGCTTGCGGGGAGCCTTTAGTTGTGTACTGGAGAACACCACCACTCACCACAAGGTGATTGAATAAACACCGTTTGGTGAGACCGGATGGAATTTAACTTTGAAATCTGTGTTCGGGAAATCGCTTTTTGCAGGCAATCAGAGATAATTTTAATTATCAAAGCAACAGTTGCACATTCGTGCAATTTTCAATAGTGACATTTTAAAAAATTATTAAGTCTTAATTTTAACAGATGCGTAGAAATATATCTGATCGATTGGTGATAAAATTATTGAAATTGGTCCAAGGGGCAGCTGAGTTATTAACGTTCAAAATCTTTCATAATTTGGTTACATGTTCCATTTTCGGTTTTCACAAAGTGTACCCCCATATAGAAATCACAGACGTAGTCCTACGTCAAAAAAACATCCTGAAAACCGGAAGAGGCTTCCAGGAGAAGAGGGAGGTCTTCATCTAGGTATCATTTAACAAAAAGTTAAAAAGCATTCCGATATCTGATAACAAGATAAATAGTATTTTCCAATGCCCGGGATGCCCCGAGAAAAGCCATTTCGTTTTGACCACCAATGATCGAGATTTTAAGAATGATGAAGTAAATAGTATCGTTCGACACATGTTGGCTCCATAAATAAGTTGATTTTAGATTCAGCTAGCCAATTCGGTGATTAGAATGAAACAATGAGGAACAAAGAAAAAATTAACAGACTTCGACACTGACAACTTTTCAAGGTCACAGTCTCAGAAAAAAATCTAATTATTCTGGAACGAGGAACATTTTTGAAGAAGGAAGCTCACAGAAATAGTAAATTTTACATGCGTCTGGAACTTATAACCTCGGCCATGATAAAAATTGTAAGATTCCGGGAATAATTTTAGAGATTTTGAACTATTTGTTTAAATGCTTTAAATGACTTAAAAATTCGAGATCTCTCAGACAAGCAAGTTTAGTACGCACTTAGTTTTAAAATTCATGTATCTTTTTTTACCGTAACATCAAATTTTAGTGAGTCGATACACTGACTATTTGGCCTCCATCCCTTATAGATAGCTATTTGAAAAATCATGGCATTTTTCTTAAATTTTTGATTGAGTAAAAGGGTTCCGACGGCCTACTTTTGCCTCATTGATAGGGCACAGAGTGCGCATTTTATTAAATGTTTCTCAAAAGTCTATTTTAATCGAATGAATGCTTTCTAAAGCAATTATTAATCAAAATTGGAACTTAGTTCGTCATATTTACGCGCATATTAGGTGTATGACCTCATCGGTTTTCTTTGTTCAAGTGTTTAAAGATAGTGTTATTTTAGTGGTGGAAATTAACATAAAATCATACAAATCTGATGTAATTAATATATTCGGTAATATTATTGCACTAAATCCTACTAATTAAAGACTTAAAACAGGTCCTATTTTAATTTTTCAAAATCGAAACGATATGTCCACCACTCTAAACCATTCGAAGTCAACAATGAAAAGGGTCTCCCCGTATTTCCTTATTCGTCTGCTGATAGATACCATAAAATACCTAGTTAAAGGGGGAGTACACTTTGATTTTTCAAAAAAATGCATTTTTTTTTGGCTTAGAATGTTCCCTGGGATGTATACTTTAATTTAGAAAAGACTCCAAGTCCGCCAAAGTATTCCTTACCGCTTTGCGAAACGATTTCCTAAAACATGTACCGGCGCGCTGAGAGAGCATTTTTATCTTTAAACGCGTTTATCTCGAAACGGGGTTTTCCAAACTGGCGTGGGAAATAACTCTAACCAGTTATCATCAAATTTGGATATCGCCTAGGTTTTCTTGTTCAGAATTAAATTCTGCTTAGAAATTCGTATCCACATTTTCGATTTTGTCGAAAATGGATTTTTAATCCACGATTTTGTAAGCATTTTTAGGGTGAAAAAATTGACCTTTTTTTCCTAAGGCCACAACTTTTGAAAAAAATTAATTTAAAAAAAAACGGAATACGTATTTCTAACCCAAATTTCATTACTAATCAGGATTTTTGTTCGATTTATGTTCCAGGATCACATGGAAAGGAGTATTTTCCCACGCCGTTTTCCGACTTCCGCGCGAGGACGCCCGCGCGACCTGGTGCACCGGCCACGGGGAGACGCCAATCGAGTTAAAAAAAAATACAAATTGTAGTTCGAAGGATGACTAATAAATGGGTTATAACATATTTGCCCTCCCTGAGTGTTTTATTGGTTGAAAAAAAATTAACGAAAATGCCTTACTTTTTGGACGTTCAAAGTGTACTACCCCCTTAAAGATGCTAATTTCAAATAACAGACTAGAGTGGTAATTTTTATACGATAGATGCTGTGATGAAAGTATAGAGTTGATAGTTCCGTTAGATGACGGCAGTGTGAAATTGTATAATTAGAGAGTAGAAAGCGAGCAAGGACAACTTTTATGAAGGTACAAATCTCTCTTTACTAAACTAAGAGTAAAGAGAGATGATCAAACCGATTTGTACCTTCATAATAGTTGTCATTGCTTGCTTTCTATTCTCTATAAATACAATTTCACACTGCCGTACTCTAACGGAACTATCAACTCTATACTTCTGTCATTAGAAATTAGCATCTTCAACTATGTACATCGTTGACTTTACAGAAAAGTAATATAAAACAAATATTTAAAGTATAAAATACCTATCATATAGATGCATCATATTACTGGAATACTAAGGTTATAATATTCATCCATGATATCATAATATCACTTTCAAAACATTGTAAATTCTACTCATAATCAGTGATCCATCATTCTATTCAACTGGCTTTCCAACATATGCGTACTTTTGCCACCTGCGTACTCTTGCCCCGCTTTACTCTAACGTAAGTTCACAGTCCTAGAAACATATGAATGCTTTTGAAACATAACAACCATTGTATGGTCGATCATGATGTTTTGTATTTCTAAAATAAGGACATGACAATTTTTTGGTTCCAGAAGTCCGGAAGAAATACAATACAATGCAATAGGGTAGAGCGCTACTTCATCGTAAATTTCATTAAATTCTACCCAACGGTTAAAAAGTTAGAGCAATTTCATAGTGTGGCAATTTCATCGTGGACACCCTTTAATCGCCCATTTTCGTTCTATTGATCAGAAAAGATCAATAATATCAATGATTTCAGCGTGCACAAATCAATAATAGGTTTGTTCCGATGCGTTAGTTCATTAGCTACAACATAAACCCTTTTAGAGCGCATTGTATGAATATTTACGCTCATTGTTCTCAAAACAAAAGAAGCGCTCCTAGCGAATCCGTAGGACGAAAAAAATCTAATGGCGTTTCAATGCGTTAGGACGGAGTTGAAACTCGTAGAACGAATTTAGAATCAAGAAGCAGTATTAGATTTGAAACAATATCTCAACAATGTGTGACTCTTTATCATATCCAAAGGTACGTATGGAAAGGTGAATAAATAAAAAAATCTTTGACAGAAATATTCCATTTTTTTAAAAACTCGTTCAGAAAAGAGAAGTAAAGCGCGGGTTGTGCTTAGTAGGACGGAAATTAGATCAAACATCCTAAACTTGTTTGGACAAATACTAAAGTCTAGAGCTTGAAAATTTTCCAAGACCATTTTTCGACATCTTGGGCTTAGAAAATTTGCAAGATTACGAATTACAAAAGCCAGGGTATCGGGACCAGTTTTTTTTTAATGTCTGAATCACGAAGTTAAACAAGACAATCAAAATATTAGTCATTCCGTCAACACTGACTTGAAAATAGTGACCAATTCGCTAACAAAACCGATCTGGAAAGATTTCCATCCTTCAATTACCACGCAAACTTTCCTATATAATTCACACATTGCTGAAACAAACCCCGGAGATAACGACCTTGTTATCTCAATCGATTACTCAAGACTTGCATCCATCAATCCATATCCATCACAACTGGAAAACTTTGCACTCTCCTCCCAGTCATCACGCAAAAACGCCTTTCCATCCATCGGAGATTGATCATCATCATCAGCAGCAGCAGCAGTGCTCAAGTCATTGATTCGGTGAAAGTGAGCAGCCTCGTCAATCCATCCATTTGTATTTATACCCGACCCGATGATGGCTTCCGAGCAAAAGTTATGCAATTTTATTTTATTGTATTTCCCGAGCGCGCTAACCCCCAATCCGGCAAAAAAAAGGGGTAATTCGATCGATACTACTTTTGTGTTTTTTTGCACTCCCCTGCTTTAGTAGTTAGGCTCCAATCACCGACCCGACCCCTAGAGAAGTTTATTTTATTTAGTCGCTCCTGGAGTTTTATTTGTGCGATGTAGCTACTGACTGCTCTCAGGGCGTGGTTAGAGGCTTCCTTCTTCTGTCGACCGCCAGTTATCGATCCGAAGGCTCGTGGTGCCAGTGACAGTGAGTCAAACAAACAGTGGCTTCTGCGAGGAGGACGATTTTTTGCAAAATACCTACAACATCCAGACACGAGAGATCTGCACGCACATTCGTACATGGTATGGGAGGAACGAGGCGCAGAGTCGACCGACCCAGCGACCGACGACAGACGGAAACCGGTTCTTTATATCTTATGTTTTTTTGCACAGCGATGACGGTATGATTACGTAAACATTTACACAGCTCATTTTGGCAACGCCGGCGATCAAACCGTGCCGTCGTAGTCTCTCGCGGTCTCAATTAGCAGATTGTGTTGATTATTGTAGCGTTGTTATTTCTTATCGGTTGGATAGCGATGCATGATTCTACACATTATCGGTTTGAACAACTGACTTTGAAAATCTTTCGATATCCTTTGGTATGCCATCGAATGTAGTCCGCTACGCACGATAGGTTTTTTTTTTATTTTGATTTTAATAACTCGCAACTAATCACTTTGCCCCGACATTTATGGCAACAAGAAAAATGTCCGTTCGTGCAGTGGAACGATTCCATTGTCAGTGTTGGACTTCGCGTGTTTCGAACCGGCTTGCCTCAATCTTATCGAGCGATTGCCAATAATAAGTCCGGTTAAGACAGTAGCTGGAGGAAAAGTTATTTTTTGCGACCGGCAATATACAATTGAATGTTTTCGCCAAGTTATCTCGAACAGCTGTTAGAAACTCCATTGGTATGTGTGCGTGTGGCAATTTTGTATTGATGCGAATGGATTTGGGCAACGGGATTTCCATTTTTTCCCCTCATTTCGTGATTGTCAAATTTATTCAATACCATGATTATTTGCTAGCATTTTTGAATGGCCATTGTTGCGTCTTCTTTTATCTTTGATTTTGAGAATTTATAAGAATATACATACTTTTATATCTTCAAATACAACGTTATCTATTAAACTTCTCCCCTGAAATAATACTCTACCAAATCAAGATTCTTTCGCAAAGTTCCTTACTTGGTAAAGCGTTATCCGTCCGTTATCGATATAGCTACGGCAGTCATACTTCAAATGAACTTAATTTCAATAAATGTCAATACAGAGGACTCTCCTTTCTCTTGATTATTGGGGTCGCACTGGAACTTTTCGGCTGTTCTTTGAACACATCCAAGTCTACACTCACAGAACGTCTATAATTCGCTAAGGAGTGGAACCAGTATGTCCGGACCCTTTTGGAAGCTTCGAGTTCTGCGCAGTGTTGGCAAAATCATCAATCAAATGATATTTTTCCGCTCTCATACGCCCTCAATCAGAGTGTCGCGTTATTCTTAAAAAATCCAGGTATTGAAAACTATCATGATTTGTCTTAATTCACAAGTTTTGAATGTGACAAGTGCCAGAAAATCAGTTCAAGTAGTAACTACTGACCAATGTTACTATAATTCCTTGCGATGTGTGAAAAAACTGTAACCATAACCATCTTGATATCAATAAGCAAAACCTACTTGCTTTTCACCGTTATGTTTTCATCATGTTCATGATCCGTTTCTTACCTCGATTTATTCCATGCTACGAGGACAGGCCCTTGGCATGGCAATTTTCTCATCCCTAGAAGTTACTTGTCTGACTGTTTCCGGACTTTACTCCAAAGGCAGAAATACATCTGGTTCCCCTTCATCTAGCATTTGAAACACTTGTCTTTAATCCCGTTATAACATATATTCCTTGAGCACATGTCGAAATCCAGCTTAGCAAGAAACTCCTTCGGGATAGTACGCTAGTTCGCGTCCGGATTCCGCTGATTGGAAATCGTACACATTAAAAGTTTGCCAAGTGCTCGGCAAAAGATCGGAATTCGGTAATCCTTAAGTTGACAGTTGTTAATTTTTGCCACAAAATAATTGATTTGCTTTTCTTGACAAACATATAGCATTCAAAGGTGATTGAAATTGCAGCTACGAAAACCCCGTAAAACAACTTGTTGGAAGGCAAGCACGCAATTGTAGAAACGGTGAGTTAAGTGATGAACACCATTTAGAGGAGAATAAAAGCTAGAAGATCGTCTATTTCTACCAAAATCATCAACTTGTTCCGGACAAGCAATAATTCACGCTCCCGGAACTCGTACTAGGGTAGAGCGCTACTTCGTCGTAATCACCCATTTCCGTTCTATCGATCAGAATAGATCAATATTATCAATGATTTGACCGTGAGGTTTGTTCCGATGCGTTAGTTCATTAGCTACAACATAAATCCTATTAGAGCGCATTTTATGAATATTTACGCTCATTGTTCTCAAAACAAAAGAAGCGCTCGATAGCGAATCCCCTTTTTCTACGTTTATCCGTAGGACGAAGAAAATCTAATGACGTTTCAATGCGTTTGTACGGAATTGAAATTCGTAGGACGAATTTAGAATCAAGAAGCAGTATTAGATTTTAAACAATATCTCAGAAAATTGTGCCTCTTTATAAAATCCAACAGTACGTATCGGAGATGAACCAGCCTACGGCTGAAAATCTCCTAAAAAAAAAGAAAAAAAAAACAGTAAGTATGGAGAGGTGAATAAATTTAGAAGTCATCTTCGATAGAAATATTTCAGTTTTTGTTCAATCCCGTTCAAAAAAGAGAGTTAAAACGCGGGTTGTGCTCAGTAGGACGGAAATTAGATCAAAAACCCTATCTGTAAACTGAAATCATAACGAAAGTTATTTTAAAGTAAGAAATGGAACACTCCAAATTTTACATTTTTTACATTTTACATTACCCCATGTAGAGGACTGATTTTCTGTTCATTCTTTATCACTCTTCAAGTTATATCCGATACAGTTCTTTATTTGTAAAACAATCATGACTTCGATGTCACTCGATTCCCTTGATTTGATTTTATTTTATGTTCAATTCTAAACAAGAATATGACGGATTAAACAAGTTACAGCTGATTTGCTGACATCTCAGTAAATTAATTTGCTGATTTCAGTATTATCCGTGTTTGTTGATGAGCTCGGAAAAATTTGAAAATACGAAGTTTGGAAAACATTTTTTTGTTATAGGCATTTGTTCATGTGCTGCCGTGTCGAATCATTATTTATTTTTGCAAGGCTCGACAATCGATTTTAGTTTCGTACCTTCCTCAAAATTGTCCTTGGTGCGCTTTCTCCTTTGTATATACAATTTTCACACTGACGTACAATAACGGAACTATCAACTCTATAATTTAATCTCCTCATCTATCGTATAAAATCTCCACTTTAAGTCTGATATTTGACGTTAAGCATCCCTGAAGGCTCCTTCCATAAATCAATTTTAAATTTATTTGAATTCTCTTTAGAATTCCCATGCAATTGACCTCAGAAATTTCATAAATTTCTGCTTAGAATAATCTGCGACTGCTCCCCTGCATTCAATTGGAAATTCAATTCGTATTCTCCTTAGAATTCCCATAGTATTTCCTCAGAATTCTCATAACAAAAATCCATCACAGAATAACTTTGAAAATCTTTTCAAAACTCCTTTGAGATTGAACCCTCAAAATTCGATTCCATTGGAATTCTTCTCGGAATTTATTTCGAACTCTTAAGAATTCTCTTGGAAGTATCTTAAGAAATCACCCCAGATTTCTTTTAGAACTATCCGCAGAGACCATCTTTGGAGTTCACGGGATTTTCATGGAATTTTCATCAAAGCTCCCTTAAGCAAAATTCCATAACTAATGTTGAATTCACTCACAATTATATTGCAATTATTTTCAAAATTGTTTCTGAGCTGGTTTTTGCGTCTCTACTAAACTAATTTAGCAATAATCAAAAGCAACGCTCGTATGTGTTAAGCCAAGTTTAACAATGTAGGTAAACCTGGCTTAAGATTTAAGCGGAGATGAAGAAATTGGTCCTCAGAGCACTTAATTTTACATGAGACTTTCGTAGTCTGTACTTTGGTATTCTTCTCTGATATATATCTTGGTGTTATCCCTAGAATCCTTTAAAATTCTCTTAAATTTACTTTTGATTTTTTTCAAGTTCTCAATCATCCTTGAAAGACTTTTGAAATTCTATCACAGACAAATACCTTTGGAAAGTTTCCTATGTATATTTTTCTCGATTTTTAATAGAAATTGTAGGCATTTCCCAATAGTCACCCAGGCTAAAATTTTCAATTTTTTAACAGATATGTATACTTTGTTAACACTACTGTAGACGTTCTTAGTGCCAAGTACTCAATTTAAACATTTCGTTGATATTTTTAAATTTCACTCTATTTTAGTAGTGAAAAAGTGACTTTAGTGACTATTTCTAGGGAAATACAACTTTAGTGACTTTTTGGAGTAAAATGTGACTTTGTAGTGACTGGCTTCAAAATAGTGACCAAGTCACTAAAAAGTGACCTACTACCAGCCCTGCTACCCACAATTTGTACCGATTGTTCAACAGAAGCCCTCTGACGAATGAATTTCGATTGTATCTGAGCAGCTCTAAGAAGTTCAAACTCGTCCATTATAGAAACACAATGAAATCCAAAAAAACATCACAATGCAAAACTTCTAAGAAGTTGATTTTCACCTTGACTGCCTTGTTTGTCTACGTATCTTTGAATCATTATACACTCATAACCGTGCAAATGTCATGCCCATTATCCAAAATTCATATTGCAAAGTTTATACTAAAAAGGTTTGATGTTTGTTGGACACAACTAAATTCAGCGTCCATCAAGAGACGCACCAATCTACTTGGACGTTAAATTATGTCAGAATTAATTAGCTATAGCATCTACTCAGAGACACACTAACCTACTAGATGAGAAGGAGGATAAATTTTGTCACAATCAACAACGTCTAGTGTCTACTAAAAGATTGAAATTGCTTTCTACCAACCCTCCGATCACAGTTAACTCCGGGATGTATCAAACCCCAGTGGAAGTTGATTTTTGCTGATCATAAAATAAATTTCTGCTCAACTTAGCAACCACAAGTTCGCAACTCTATTTAAAATTTAACATTTGAAATGCATAACCATTCTCAATCTACACCGGGTAGAGTAAAGTGGGGATGATGGTGGCAAAATATGCTAGGAATCGACTCATAGTCATAAAATTAAATTTGATTTTCCTTGATTTGTTTTTCGTCGATTTTGTTTTCCGTACTGAGCACCATTGCTACCGACGCCAGGGAGGTAGCTCCCACACCTGGACCCCACCTATCGACTCTTCAACTCATGGACCAACGGCTTTACTTTACTGATGTTATGGTGAACAAAATACATGAATTTTAAAACTAAGTGCGTACTCTTGCTCCACTTTACCCTTAAGAAATTGTATTAAACTAGCAAGGTCAGTCATACTTTAAATTAATATTTTATGTTGAAGAAAAAATCACTGAATTTGAATGAAATTCCTTGATATTCCCTGATTTTCCATGTCCAAAAATGAATTCCCTAATATTCCCTGATTATCCCTGAATTTCCAGGTATTTGACACCCTGGCAATATCACGTGTGATATTGGACCAAAATATCTTTCTAGATATTGATTTACAAGCTCCTTTGATATTGCGAGACTATTCACAACATGTAAAGCTGTATTCAGATCTGAGCGATATTTCACGCGCGGAGAGAGATTTTGCGAAGGTACGAGAGGGAGGAAAGTACTAGTTGTCTTTCTCATTCCAATGCAAATTTTGCTCCGCTCCCCTAATGTACGCTTAGATCTGAATACACCTTAAAAATGAAGCTGAGAGTTGACTCGACACAAAAATCTCGCGTTACATTTGAAAAGGGCCTATCCTCGTTGATCAATTCTCTCTATCGACTTTCTCCTTGGTTTACCATGCCAACATAAACGAATTTCTCGTTAAGCTCGCAGCACAGTTCGACAGAAGATGATGTTAGCTTGCGCCTGAAACAACACACTGAATGGGAAATTCATTTTCAGTCGGGTTATTCGTGAAAGAGAAATTCGATGAATAGAATCGATCAACATGATAGGCCCTTTTCTCGTGTTGCACGAGAAATGATTCCGTTGCACATAATTTTCTTAGAAAGAGAAAGTATAGTTTGTATCTCTTGTTTTACTCTTCGCCGATGGCTGATACGAAGCTGCAGCTGCCAGCAGTGACCGTAGTTTCGGGTCGCGTTCGGGTGTGAAGCACAAATGATGAAGCCCAAACTCACCACGGTTTGGTTAGAATTGTAGCTGGTGAGTTTTGCAAGCTTGATATTCGTAGCTACGATATTACAGCTTGTAATATCAACCGAAGTTGCTTGCTCGTTGATTTTTGTCTACGAATATCAAGCGTGATCTTGTAAATTGTTGAGATTTGATTTTTTGATATTTTCCCAACACTGGTTCTGCGACTTCCCCATCAGAAGTGTCAACCTTCATGTTATTATTGAGGGGTAAGATGTTTTTGAAAACAGTTCAGAAAAATGGCAAAACTGATGATATTGATGTTGTTTTTCACAATACGTGGGTTACTACTCAAGCAACAATTTTGGTTCAGTCCAAAACGCTTAAAAATGACAGTTTTGTAATCAAGTAACCAGCATACACACTTCACACAATTTTAGGGCATTAATTCAGATTTTTTTTTACAAAAAAATCGAAGGAAAAGTGTTTAGAGAAAATCAACGTTTTATAGAGTTGGTTGGAAATGCTAACATGAAGCTTTAGTGTGATGATTTATTAGCTAGAGAATGATCTTTAGAAGAGGGTAGGTGGATAGTTCCGTTAGAGTACGGCAGTATGAAAATTGAATAGAAGTTGAAAATGAGCGAAGGGCCATTAAAGCGACAGTTTACAAGATAGACGCACATTTTTGCCTAGCCCGTACGATGTACGCGGGGACTTGAAGTATGTCTCCAAGTCCACAGGCAAAAATGTGCGTCTATGCGTTAACTTCGCGTATGAAGTAACATAAAAAACACTTTGAATGTAACAACTCAAGGCGGGAGTAGCCGTCAACAATGCTGATGATGGTACAGCACGCAACAACCACCCTACTGCTTTCTCTCTGAGATGATCACGTTGGTCATGACGAGAGGAGCAACACAATAGTTGGGTAAAGAAGAACTGCATTATAACACACCATCGACTGGAAATGCTCTCGCAAACGTGGGGCTTTAGGTAGTGATGAAAACGTCGCTAGAACTATTCCACAGCCGCAGTCAGTTTATGAGCAACAAGAGGGACGCACATTTTTGCCTGTGGACTTGGAGACATACTTCAAATTGGAATTCATGGTTTCCCTGTTGTCAATGATAGTTTTCTCGGATTAAAATTACCATACAAATTTCTGAAGGTTCTGGGATTTCTTGATTAGAAACAAAATTTATATCATAACAAGAGCAATTAAAAAAAAATCCTGATCATATAAGAAATCAAGATATCGTGACAACTGAATCTTGTAACGATCAGGAATTTTGTATAAATTTGTATAAAACTTAAAAGGTTTAAAATCTTTGAATAAATTCCTTGGTGTAGACAGTAGGAAGACAAGCATTTTTGCTAAAATCTTTCCTAAGAGGAGTCCATTTAATTTGTGGATAAGGTAGGAAAGGGACAGCCGCACGATTAAACGAGTCAAGTTATTTTTCGTGTCTTAAGATTCACGATAGGACACGAAGGGTTTCGGGAAATGATGAACTTCCGGTTCGTCCGAGCTTCCCTTTTTTAATCTGAGGATTCACGGCCTCGATCTGTTCGTGCATTGAATTGCATTCGACATCACTTCGCGTTCTTCGTTGTAGTTTTCGGGTCCCGTCCTCTTGTTGAGAGTTTGAATATTGGGGAGAGTAGTCCACTTCCAGTTCGGGGCGCGTCTAGTGGCAAGTGACGAGACTGCCGATGAGGATAAATTCTCTTTCGTAGAGGTCTTTTTGGTATGGGTGAGCTCTCATCGACTCTCTGAGTGATTATCGTGTTTGTGATTTTACGGAGATAATAGGGTAATAGTTTTAGTTGAAAGCCGGCTTGCCTGATCCGTAAATCCTTTCTAGGAAATTTAATGAACTCGCCCTTAGGAGAGTCTCAACTGGGCAATACTACATTGGGCGTGTGGTCTCCTTTGTGGAGTGGCGCTTAAACCACGCGTTTTAAGTCGGATCGTCCGGGCTGGCTACAATCTCAAGGGTGGAAAATTATTCCAGACTCTGGCCTTCGAAACATTTTCAAGATTCAAGAAATTGTAAATTATATTCAAGATGTTATATTTGAACCATTCTTAAAATTTTAGACCCTGCACCGTACTTAGCAGGTGGCGAAGGCATTTTCCACCAAAACATTCCTGAGCGGCGAAGAAATGGATACAATGTTCCTTGAGCATCTGCATCTTATCTTGAAAATTATCTCAACTTCTACGAAGTTCCGTAAACTTCTTCCATGTTTTACTACTTTTTTAATTTAATGTTCTCTAAATTTGACCAAGATCTCAGAACATCGATGACCTTCTTCACACTTCAGGAAAGACCTTGAGAATTTTCTACGAATTTTCCTAAACATCTGAGCAAACCAAATTTCCCAAAACTTCCAGTAAGACAGAGGCAAAAACATAGTTCTAGATAGAGCTGGAATTAGGGCCTAACAGCTTTTATAAACAATGACTTCTATCGATGATTTCTAAAAACTCAAGGCTCGCCCACGCAAACCAACATCCTCATCGGGTAGAAGAAGTCTTTCCCTTACTTGACGCAAACCAACGCGTGGGCGTGCCTTGAATTCCTAGAAAACATCGAGAGAAGTCATTGTTTACAAAAGCTGTTACGCCCTAATTCCAGCTCTATCTAGAGTTGCATGGATTTCAGAATTTGAATTATGTATATAAACACATACACATGAATAGGCTTCGAATAGTTACACAATTCTGGACCTCAAACTTCGAGATCCCAGACATTTTATTTTTTATTTTAGGACTTTTTCACAATTTGATTTAAAGTAATATACACAATCATGGACTTTTAAGACACCAGGACCCCGTAACGTGGGTAGATAACCTTTTCGTGGTACGTTACGGGATGAAAGATCTACCACCGATTCCTAGTCCTGACTACTTCAAACTAGAAGAACAGGATTTTTCAGTAATCAAAGGAACACATCATAGTCCTTGTTACTGTTTATGCCTCGTTGATAGTGATAAGTCCTCGGGTTGCCTGGACCGAGGATGATCTTGAAACAAGGAAAAAATGAGTTAGTTAGTTTCCATCTATGTGATTCCTTATGTTTCGCTGTTCCCTAGTTTGAAGTGGTTAAGACTAGGGTTCTGATGCATGATCATTATCAGTGTTATTCCTTAATTTTGATGCTAAGGAAACTAATTTTGACTGACAAAGGGGCGCGCCTTTGGAGGGTGTTTCAACACTCCGAAGGGTATAAATAGCGGGACCTTTCAATTAGAGTCGGATCCTTGCGATAAATGCAAAAATGACAACTTTAAAAAAAATCGAATAATTCATCATTTCTCAATAGCGATGGAGTAACACGACATGCACTAAACTAAGGACACGGGATATACTATAATTGAACAAATTATTGGTCGCAGTGGTGTTAGGTCCCGAACAGAGGAAAAAAAAAGACACCGGGACTTGAACATATAATTAATAAACAAATAAAAATATAGAGGCTGGCCTGGACAGTAGAGGCTTAATTTTCTCTGAATAATGAAGAGAAGCTCAAACGCTTTGTCGATTTGAAGATCTTAATGTGTTCTTGCTAGATCTTTAGCTCGTATTATTTTAGCTATAATGGTTAGAAATTAGTATCTATTTGGTATTTTGAAATTAAGTGCATTTCAAACCTTAAATTGTAAACTCTCTCAATTACAAAATCCTACCAACTGTAAGACATGCAGCCAATCAATCATCGCATCGCATCTGATCCAAGAAAGTGTGTGTGTTTACCTGCAACGGAAAGAGTGAAAAAAAATGTATTAGCCTAAAGAACTGCATTATCACCTTCATCTTGCATAAGCATTTGAAACACTCGGCTGCCACCCGGCAGAAGCAGTAATGTAAATAAAGCAATTAATTCTATTAATAGCGTCAATTTTAAATATCTCCCGGCTTGGAGCTGATTCGGCGCCCATATTGAACCCTCTATGCTACTTAGCTGCCAGTGTAATTTATGGACTCTCTCTCGAAACCACCCGTCGTCGTCGTCGTCATCTTCAAACACCGTTATCGGAAACACTATCGCTCGGTTACGGGTAATTTAGGCTCCATCGAAATGCTAATTAATTTGAAATTTATAATCTCACACGATGCTCGCTCTTGGGGTTGTGCTTTCGGTTTCATCCGTATCAGCTTTGTGTATTATTTAATTCCATTTTCACTCTTCGACGTTTTGATTGTGAGTGTTTGATGGGTTTGAGTTCAACAATAGTTCAATGTTCGATTTGAATTCAACCGTTTCCCCCCTCTGTCTCTCTCTCACAAAACTCAGTGGTTGTAGAAATAAATTAGCAAACCTACATCAGCTTCAGATCACTTGTTGTCCCAATGAAAACTACCAGTAACTGTTGCCAGTTCCAAACTGAAGCTAAATGGCTTACACCAAAAAAAGGCACCGAACTCTGCTCCCATGTGGGAAAGTTAAAAGGTGGTCAATTAACCCCGAAGAAGTACAAAAAATAACAGACCTATTAACCGCATGATTAGGGAGCTGGCAGAAAATTACATGCCCACCCGTACCCGTCCGTGCGACCCCCCTGCTGCCGTAATGAGCATGAACCCGCGACGAGAGCACAAGAGAAATGTAGATCGATCAGACGGCCAACCGCTTGTCGATTGTCAAATTTCTCTTTCCGCGAGTCATTGGAATTCAATTTTGGTCGGCGCAAATCGACGACCCCCGACCGGTTTGGGTGGCGGCGTGGCGCCTAACTCTAACTCGATTCGTTCAAAAGAGGCGGTCGTCTTTGCCGCCGCCGCCGCCGCCGCCGCCGTCGCCACAGTTTTCAGAGTCACGTTTTGGATAATTAAACATTTTTAGTGAGCTTTTAATGGACATATTGTTCGCGGAGCACGAAACTTCATTCAATGGCAAAGAGTACATTCGTATGCGAATTTCGAGCATCTTCCTGTACTGGAAAATCTGACCATCCCAGTTTAACGATAATAAAACAGAAAATGATTCACGTTTCAACGTTGCAAGGAATGTGTTACTGCAAAGTTGCCGGAGAAAACTAGAGCTCTCTCAGTTACTTTGGTGCCTTGCCGGCTCTGTTGCCTACAACATTGCCTGGTGGTAATAAAATTAAATTAACAACACATGCACACCCACGCTTTTCCTCCTCCAACTGAGGGAATTGAATGAGATTGCCGAGATGTGTGCGACTGACGGGAGTTAACTGGCAACTACGCTCGGACGGAATTGGGGTGCCAAGATCTGTGAGCCAAAGCCGAATGGAAAATAAAGAACTAAGGGCAACGAGTCAATGACTTATAGAATGACGGTTGACCCCTTGTTAGATGGCTAAGTATCTGACGACAGTAATTGGGTGGAAGAAAGGGTTTCATAGATATCAGAGATATTCGTGGAATGCACTCCCAGAATGGGTGATGGTTCATGGTTGTTGACCTGTGGAGTATGTTCATCGCAAACGATACACTTTCATGTCGAGTATTTTCAGTAATAACCAACATACGATTTATTGATAGCGTTTAACTGTTGGTAAATGCGCGTCGGTGGTGTAGTGGTAAGCGTGATTGCCTCTCATCCAAAGGGCCTGGGTTCAATCCCAGTAGGCGCCACCGCGATTTCATGAGGCATTAAATCTTTGATTACGGGGATTTCCCCTATCTGATGGTAGTGTTAGCTTGCGTGGGCGAGCTACCAGTTACGCCAAACCGACGATCAAATGATCTCACAAGGGTAGAACATTTTTTCAGACTCTGGACTCGAAACATTTTCAAGAGCATGGGCATGATTGACCGCCCACGGTTGCTACTCTGTTATTGCCAGATCAGCTGGTATTACACAGAGAACCAATAGACGATGCTTGGGACTAGCAATCATCCTCAATGTGTTAAAACTGGTGATCTCAAACTAGGAAATACCAGCATCGGCCGCGCCCGAACACAGGTCAAGAAAGGAATGGGTAGGAATGTGTTGACGTGACACTCGATTTAATGGAAGCCGAGAACACCTCTACACTTCCACGAGGAATCACTGGGATATTGGGTAACAGGGTTGGGTTTGTGGCAGGGTTCGTTTTGGTAAACAATAAGCTGAATTGATATCCTAATGATCCTATAACGCGAAGGAGCTTGAAGTTGAACCCACGGTATTTTGCTCAGTAAGCAAAAACTTTTGCCACTAGGCAAACGAGCTCCTTTTATTACAACAACGCCGATGATCGATTTGTTGTTATTTCAATGTTTTCACATTAACAAATAAAGCGAATAACGAATCTTGAATGTGGAAGGGCTTGAGATTAATCTCTTGATGTTCTACTCAGTAAGCAAAAATGGTCGGTCTAAGGCCACCAAGCCCCTCATATCACATCATACAAGCTACCAACCATTCAAAACCAGCCCCGGAGCTGACGTTGATGACGATGTTAAGTTGTACAAAACACACGATAATCAAGCGATGTTACTATGCAATCAAAAATGCAATCGAGAAATGTATAATAACAATCTTCAAGTGGAACGTAAAACCTGTAAAACATCGCCATGACAATTTGGAGAATGACAAATATTTTGATAACACATATTTGTATTCCACAAAATGTTATTTGGCTTATAGATCTAAACTGCAGGAAGATTTTAAGAACTTTAAATACTGCGGTTCTCCTGCTCAGGTCACTTGTATTGATGTGTGCTTTTTCCGACATATCAAAAGAAGATTTAGGCTCATTTTTTGCAGTGAAATTCTTTTATTTTATACGAATCCATGATTTCTTGAAGTTTTGGAGCTCTAGATCATTAGCATGTTAATGCAAATCTCACATCATTTTTTTTTTCTTTTACAAAGAAGACATGTTGTTCTTTGCTTCGCAATTCTGCTCAAAAAGTTATATGATTATCTCTAAACGGTTATTTTTGAACTCCTTTTTTGTTTAAGGCAGGGGTGATGTTTGAGTTGGGTTAATTATTAAATAACCGGGAAATTTCAAGTTTCAAGGGATTTCAGGAGACCATTCTGATGAGTGCTCCAATGGGATTCTAAGCAGGGATGGATCCACCTCAGAGTAGAAAAAGATAAAAGTAAAATTCCAACTTAATTAAGTTTTCAATTCCATGCGCTCTTCTCCGCTTTGCTTCGAAATTTCGCTTTAAAACTGAGGTCGGCTATTCGGCCTCTTCAAAGTGCAAAACACTGAGGAAACCACATTTTGTTCCTCTTTGAGAAACTTTGCGGCATGATTGAATCCGTTGATGCGATGAGTCAAGGATTGCATGCTTCTTATTTGGATTTTTATCGCAGAGTTCCAGCATGCATCACTGGACTAACAGGTTAGGTACACGCCTTTGGATCCCGGAGTCCTTGGTTCGAATCCCGGTTGTAACTTGTTTTGTATTGTCTTTTACTACTTTTCTACGCCATTCGCCACCGGGAGCAAATTCAAAAGCTTCTCATTTAAAGAGCACATTGAGGAAAGTATCTTTCTCTCAGCGCACCACTTTTTCTCCGTTTCGGTTTTTTGTTTGCCTCAATGTGAATATGAAATCGTTCTCCTCAATGCGATAATCTCGAAAGTTTGCTCTTGGCGCTCAATGTGTGAAGAAATAACAAGCCTGATTCTAAGGATAGATTCCAATATTATTTTAATGAGAATTTCACGGGAACTTCGAGAATAATTCCAAGAGAACTTGGCAGAGTGTATCAAGGAAATCCAGAATTTCATGGATTTTTTGATTTAGGCAGATTTTTTGCGGAGATTCCTGGAGAATTTTAAGACAATTCCGAGTAAGATTGCTGGACCATTTTGAAGTGAATTTCATGTCAATTCAAAGGGCCTTGGAGGTTTCCATACAGTATTGTAGAGCAAATTATGATGAGAAATTTATGCGACTTCTTATGAGAATTATTGAGAATTTGATGAGAACTGTAGGATTAATACAAAGAGTTAGAAGATAATGATTAGGATAAATAAAATGCTTTCCTTTGTGTAGAAAACTGATTATGTCTTTGCTAATAGATAGTTAGCATCCTCTGATAAATTTTTGTATAACTTTTATGAATATACTGAACAACTCTTCATATCCGAATAATTGGTAATGGTGATGGCGATGAAGAGATGAATAAATTATTTACCAGGAACATCTACGTAACAGTAAAAAATAACAAATTCCAAGAGAATTTTAGAGTGACTGATATTTTTTTCTGAATAAAATTTCAAGAATGTTCTTCAAAGCAATGCAGCAATGAAGAAAATTCAAAGAGTAGATCTGAGAAAAACGCAGGATTCTTTTTAGAGCATTCTGAAACCATCCCCGGTAAAATGCAACGATGATATTTAAAGTATATTCGCGAACGTAATCTGAGAAGAACTCCAAGCGGATGCCGAAGAGAGCAAGAAATAAATTTGAGCAAGTTTGTTCAAGCATTTTTATAAAAAATTGAAAAAAATTCTAAAAGGATTTCCACGAGTTTTCTGAAGAGAATCTGTAGGGTGTTCTGCAGAGAAATCCACGGGCACGGGCATTCCAGAAAGAATCGTTAACAACATAATTCAGAACATCTTCACTCCAAAATGGTTAAATTCTTTGCGGAACAACGCTACGTTTCTTATTCTTTTATGGAGGCGAACCAGCCCCAGGCTGAAATCTTCCTTAATAAAGAAAACTTAACTTAACTTTTTATTCTTTTTCCTTTAATCCAAATCAAATCGCCAGACGCACCATCATGCTCCGCCAAATCTTCAGCAATCCACCGGTAGACACGTTGGCTTGCATCATCCGGCGAGCACATTACTGACAGACTTCGGAGATTATTTTCATCCCACCCTAATCCCGTTTCCCCTGTCTGTTTCAGCCGAGCAAACGCACCCAATCCATCGGATTGGAAAGTGATCATCATCCAAAAAGAACTCGCCCGCTGCCGCAGCAATAGTTAGAGCAATAGCAAAGACCGTGCGCTGCCTGATTCGTCCGGGGAGGGTGGAACAGAGCGGATTAATTGATTATTACTGACTGTGGAAGTGAGCCTGCGCTCGAAAGGGAAACCAACAATCGTCGATCGACTTTGCCCTGTCCACTTGGTGAGAACCGACGTCGCCGTGCTCACGTCGTCGAAAAAATGATATCATGACTCGACGGCTTGCCTGATGAGGATGAGGATGATGATGTGTCTAATGTTTTCTTTTTCTTTCGCGTCCTCCTCCTCTTCTTGCAATCATCTAAAATCATCGTGAGAATGTTTCGATTTTTCACAATTGCCGTGCTCTCAGACTTTGGTTTTTCTGGCCGCTTCTTCCCAAAAGTTCGGACCGGCTTTTTTTGCACCCGCTTTCTACCCTCGAATGCGATGTCGATGACGAAAGCCAACAATTTCGAATAAATGTAACCTATTCGAGTAAATATAAAGTGATAGCGAACGACGAGGGTATTGCACGGTACCATCTGGTCCATCTGACAGTGTGTTTGTCTGCCCGTAACATTACATCGAGAAATGCACGCATTAAAACACCCATTTCCGGTTGGCTGCTTTTGATGTTGTGTTTTCTTTTCGATTGCCTCGCGCCACCAATAACGGGGCGGGGGGGGGAAACATTGCATTTTATTATCATCAATGAAAGTGTGAACTTGAACCTGATGTGGTGGGGATTTGTTTGATTGGAAAAAGAAAATAAATAAAACATTAGCCGACGGAAAAGAGAAATTGTTTGAACTATAAATGACATGATTACTTTTGTCACTGAGCAATTCTCGTTGAAACCGGCCCATTCTAATTTCGAGGTTCTTAAATATTGAAAGTTTAAAATGAATAAATCCAAAAGTTATTGCATAAAACCAGATGGCTGGATTATCCCACATAACATATGAGGAACTGCATGCAAAATAACTTTCTAAAAGTTGACCCCTTTTTTGTGTTGCCTCAGTGGTATAACTGGTATAGTTGGGCATCGATCTGTCAAAACAAAATTGTCGGGATATCGACACTGTGCGTTCATAAGGACCAATTTCGAAAACGTAAACAATGGCGTCTTTCTTTATTTTTCTTGTAGCTGCTAGTCATTCCATGTAAGCCATCAATTCCATCGGATAGGGGGACTCTCCCTCTATACAGTTTACGTGTACTGAGGTAAACAGAATTAAGAATTTCATAAGACTCGACTTATGAACAACACATATGAATTTCAAAAGCGTGACTTATGAATGATTTTCGGGTAACATGAGGTAGCTCTTATACGCCTTTAATCATTTTATTTTCCCTAGCGTTGAAAGACGAGTGGTCAATACACGGGCCCCGTAAGCTCAACGTCCATGGTTCGGTTTCAGTCTGCTACGATTTATTATTTTTTTGTAAACATTATTTTTCATAAGGTAAATCAGTGAAATTCATACTGTACTCTTGTGGTTAAAATTCATAAGTGTTTCTTATGGAATTCGTACGTTCTTTTGCCTGCGTGTGTAGTTGACTCAAGTGGTGTTTCATTCTCGGGAAATTCGCAGAAAAAGTTTACGTTTGCGACATTAGCTCTTATGAAAGAAAAGCAGATATATGGTTGCATGCTCAGTAAGCATTGACATTGACGACGACCCTGCAACTCTTTACTCCTTGGTAAAATTTTATATGCATCTGAAAATATGTGCATGAAATCTAGCGGACTTTGTCTTATCTCTTCACTCCACCATAGAACCAGCGAGCCACCATCTTTTCACACAAAGCTTGATAGTATCTTATGCAATTTTCATAGGAGTGAAAAGGTAAGGAAATGTCCACCAGGTCTCACGCACAGACTGACGATTGCGCATAGGATTTTACCATAAGAGTAAAGAGATATAGAGAGAAGGCGAATTGTAAATTGCGCGATGTCAATCATACAAGGTCTGGCCCAACTGACTTATTGGTATTACACAGTTGAATGTGGAAGGTGGTGTTCGTATTTCACCTAAAAGTTTATCTTTTTACACGAAACAGCTGTTGCCTGTGATGTCACGTCTGCTGTTCACAGTATGGAATGTTGTGCTGGCGTAACGTCGTCATTCGCTTGCGCAGCAATGTTTACAACATTTCTGCTTCTAATACCAGCAAGCTGCCTGGTGCTACAGACCTTGTATTATTGACATCGGATAATGCGACCTTTCTTTTTTCGACCAGCTCTACAGGGGGCTTATCAAAGATTTTTTTAAACTAGCATTTTCAAGCCGGTTAGAAGCCAATCAAGAATAACGCAGTAATATTGCATATTTACAGATGCAATATTTCTTAGTCTCTTTGACCTGATTGAATTCCATTCGATTCATTGAGTAAATTGCGATAGTTGAATGTAATGCAAACAAGTCAGAGATTTTATGTTTGCGTTGAAAAGGTGTAAGTAAACATTTTATATGAATAATATGTTCACTGTGCTATTAGTAAATCAACTAATGAGTGTCATAAAATATTCTGTTGACATTTATAAAAAGTTGAAATTTTTCTAAGAAATCTAGAAACATAACTAGGGTATCCTTATATTGACCTTATCTTAAATTTCACATTTTAAAATTCTTTCTAAATTTGTTTTGATACAAGGTAAGAACATATGTATTGGCAGAAATCTACGCAAATGAAGCCATTAAAATTTATTTCAAATATGGCCCTGGGGCCAAAAACTAGACCACTAGTGCCAATACTGATACACTTATCCTATGTCAAATAGATTCAAATGATTACTTTCGTTTGTAAATAGTGCTTATTGTTGCTAGAAAATATAGCCGTTCCCTTCCTGTGCCTTTTCGATCCATCTTTCCACGTTTTTAGTGCAAAATAATTGGAATAGATCTTTTGCTCAAAACATTTTGAATTGGCCGCAGCTGACAAGCATATGGAGCATTGAATCCTTGGGTATTACAGGTACCGATAAGCACTCGGTTTGATTTATCGTTATGCTTGTGAAATTCTTGCGAATGGGACGATGGTCAGCTCAAAACACTGCATAATTTCCGCATAAACCGGGACACTTGTTGCAAAATGATGCTGCTTCTCTTTGAACTTCAGAATTTATGCAGTCAACTCCTAATTTGTGGGGTCGTATTTTTCCTCCTACGAATCCAAAATGAAATCAAAGTTGATGCAATTGGCTCCAAACATTTAAAAAAAGTTTAACGAAAAAAAAATGGTACATACATTTTTCTTCTAAGCAAACAAAAATATTTAAGATTAGAAAAAGTATTGGCGTGGAGTTTTCCCATAACTACAGAAAAACAATACGTATGGTTTACAATGACATTTCAGGATTACTCGTTGGGTGGTCATTGCTTACAAAATCGACGAAAAATTCATACTTTTTGATTTCAAACGTTAATATATTTGTTTGCTGTGTGACGCGATTTGAGGAGCTAGCTATATAGTTATAAATAAAGGCTATTAACGGCCTTAAGCGAAAAACATAGTCATAAGTTCAAAAGTTCTAAGAAGACAGATAATTATAAACCACGCTATAATTATTTTAATAGAATTGACTACCCCCTTGATCCCCTTTCTCAATTTACAGCTGGTATAATCAATTTGACAGATCGATGTCTTTCTATACCACTTGAAATCACTGAAATGGGGTCGATTTTTGATTATCGAGTTCCACATATGTTATGTGATTATCCAAATTATCTCGGATATCTGATCTTGAAGTTCTGCAGATTCAACAAGGTATACGAAGATTCGATAGAATGGTTAAACCTTCATGAAGCCCCATAATATCATTGGTTTGGTTTATTAGGTTTTCCAAAATGCATGGAGTTCAGATCTGTATTTTTTTGATTATAGTCACACCAAAAGTAATTTAAAAAAAAATACTCTGTAAGTTATCGTGGAAGGAAAACGGCAATATCAGCCTTGGCCTCGTGCGCGAGCAAATTCTGATTGCGAGAGAGAGTCAAATGTGTAATCATTTTGAAGATATGTTGGTACTGAACAACATTGAAAGACATAATATGAATGTTGTAAACAGATGTGTAAACAAGAGAATATAATGGTGTACACACTTAAAAATTATCGCCGACTTCGGTAATTTTCACCGAAATCTGAACAGCTGAACTGTTCGGTAAAATTTATGCAATTCAACGCAATTGCTTTACAACTACTTTGAAACAAAAATTCCACTAAAATGATAAGATTTGATCATTTAAACAAGGTTGAACATGTTTTGAAATTATTTTCAAATTCAATAGCCTTTAAAATAAAGGTCAAAGTTTTACCGAAAGTTCAGCTGTTCTGATTTCGGTAAAATTTACCGAACACGACAACAAAATCGTAGTGTGTATGCGATATAAAATTGATTGATTTCAAGTAACATTACATGTTTTATAAAGGTTTAAAGGATTCTTCAAGACCAAATTATAGCTTACAAGACTATGATAAAACCAAAATTGGTACTTCGGATGAGTATTTATGATCTTTCCTGGTGCGATTTGGATTTTTCCTCAAATTTTCCCGTTTTTCTGGAAAATCCGAATTCCCGCTTTTTTCCCGGTTGTATGGACACCCAGTTAGAATTCTTGGAGAACTATCTTCAGAATTCAATTCGCTTAGGTTTTTCTCAGTATTCATCTAATTTATTCGTAGAAAGTCATGCTAATTCCTTATAAATTTCCTTCAGAAGACCATTATTCCCGTTGCACAGTGGTCCAGAATTCAAATTTAGGTGGCAGGATAAGTTTTGAGCCTGAAATTGAAACTTTAGACTACAAGTCTCTTCTACAAAGTTGTTCCTTATAGTTAGGCCCTCATTTTATGACAATGAATTCTAAGGTGGTTTTTATCATCATTCAAATAAAAAATCTTACTTTTTTGTTTGAAGAAATTAAGGCATACATTTTTGGGAAAAGTTATAGCTGTGCTAATTTCAAGCAACTTTGTAAAACAAAACTTTTACGTATCTCGTAAATTGACCGATTTAGAGCTATTTTCTTGAATTCAGTTAGGGTCTATCTAAACAAAAAACAGTTGTTTTGCTCTAGTTCTCTTATATCAAATTTCTCATCAAAGATGTCTTCAAATAACTTTTAAAACTTTTTAAGGCGCAAATTTTTACTGCACAAAGCTGCTTGTCGATATATTTCGTCGATCAAGAGTTATAGACGTTTTTCTACTAAAAATATGCCCTTTTCGAATGTTAATATCTCTGGTTGGAGCAAACAAAGAACCACCCTAGAATTCATTGTCATAAAAATGAGGGCCTAACTGTAAGGAACAACATTGTAGAAGAGACTTGTAGTCTAAAGTTTCAATTTCAGGCTCAAAACTTATCCTTCCACCTAAATCTGCATTCTGGACCACTGTGCATTGTGGCAGTGTGACAGCACAATAAAAATTCCCTACAAAATATTGGAAGTTCTAAGCCACAGCATGTTAGAAAGTAACTAAAATCCTAAACCCTTTAAGAGATCAAAATCTCACTTTCCGGTAGCTTTCGGTCGGTGACATTAGGAAAATTTTGATTTTGTAACTCTGGAGGTGTCCATGTAGGGGAAAGTGGGGCAGTTTGGCCACTTTAAGAAAATCATCACTAATGATAGAACATTCTGTGGGAAATTCATTTTCATTTTCATTTTGCAGCGTTTGGTGGGGCAATGGGAGCGCAAGTCAATCCAAAGCCGAGGATAAAGAAAGGGTAATGGCTGAATAGTCTATGCGGACCACTTGAACGCCATGGGAAAAGGAAGGGATTGAAGAGGTCGGTTATTGGGTGATTTTGAGGAAATGACACATAGTACTAGATTTGTGTTACAAAATGTAAAGAAACCGAAAATCCATCTCCCACTGATTCATCCTTTCACATATATACCAATTGATATTTTAAAGCAACCATCAAAATAAACAGACAATATATGAAAAGGCTAGTTGCCAGTTGCTTTAAAGGCTAGTTGCCTCCCTAAGCGGACCCCCCGAATCCTAACTCTTGTGTTAATCTACTTAATGTTATTAAGCTGTCTAAATTTTCTTATTTAAATTCGTTTGATGATTATGATATTTCATAAGTCTAATTTAATAAATAATTGAAATCTCTAATTTACCTCATGCTAACTCATGCTTTATTAAGTACCTAAACTGCTAGGTAATCTAAAATTTAACGTGTTTCAAGTAATTTTGACTTTGATCTATATTTATTATATCTTAGAACGACCCAGGTGACACCTTCAAGTGACTAAAATGCTTCACTTTGAAATTAGTTTCCTAGCTGATTTTTAAATTATATAGGGTATATGCTCCAACTACGCTCACACGTTTCCTCTATGTCGTCCCACAAAATTACGTATGCATATGTCACAATAGAAGCACGCCACAGTGGACATCCCGAGCCATAGTTCAAACACAAACACATATAAGATTAGTTACAATACCATGTACAAAAATGGTGTTTAACATTGTTCCCTGAGTAATGCTTCAATGAAAACAACAATGAAAGCTTGTCACGCAAATAGAAGGAGCACTGTTGGGCACTTTATGAAATATTTCAATAGTATAATTCCCCTGCAAACCCAAATAAATCTATATGCTTAAAAATAAATAAAATAAGAGTGATTTGCGGCAAAACCCGCCAGTATCGCACCCAACGTCAGTGCCTATACGTAAGCGTACTACAACGCGGCTTTCAAATAAAGGAGTAACAAGTGTGATACTATCACTTTAGGCTAGAACTTTGGTTCTCTTATGCAATGATTCATCGGAGAGGGGAAGCTCAGTAATCCTCATCGCATGCTCATGACGCTATTCTGTCACGGCATGAGCCAACGATGCCGGACCTAAACCAACCGTCTCCAACGCTCCACTATGAAGCATAAGATTAAAAATTAGCCAAGGGGAGGGACAAAATTCTGTGGGAAATTCGAATGATTTTTAACCAAATTGATAGTGTTAAGCCCTATTTACACCATGAATACAAATTGAATATGAAAAGTAAATTTTTGTATCTTATGAAATAAGATTTAGAAAATGTTCGTTTTGTAACCGAAATAAATCCGTTTCGGTAAAATGAGCACCCTATCGGGGTAGTATGAGCGCCCTTGTAAACAACCGGTAAGAATATGCTGATCTTTTGAGGCTTTATGAAGGTTCAAAAATTAACAGTTTTAGCATAAAAATATTAAAAAAAAAGCATTTATTTTCTTTAACTATTTATGTTTGTATTACTTCTGCGTGAAGTTAACGATTTCCATAGTTGAAAATGCTAATTTCAACTAACAGACTAAAGTGGTAATTTTTATACGATATATGAGGAGAAGAAAGTATAGAGTTGATAGTTCCGTTAGAGTACGGCAGTGTGAAAATTGTATATAGAGAGTAGAAACCGAGCAAGGACAACTTTGATGAAGGTACGAATCGGGTTGATCATCTCTCTTTACCAAACACCATGGAGAGGCATGGTGAGGGGTATCCGTACATTTTTTCGTGAAATATCCCATGGACCTCTAACTCATGAAGAGTGGTCCAGTACAATCTCAAATTTAATTCGATACAGTTTATAGATTGCAAAAAAAAACCAGAGATTGTGTGATTCCAAAAACGAGAAGGCCGGTGTTTTTTTCTAAATTAACAAATTTTAAACGTAATCAGCTCCAGGTAATCAAAGCAGTTCAAGCAGTAACCGGGATGTTAATATGATTGATTGCAATATGGAAGGAAGCAGCAACCATCTCGATATAAATCTACAAAAAGGCTTGCTTAACCGCTTAATGTTTTCAGTATAATCACGATCTGTTTCTTATCTTGATTCACTCCGTGATACGAGAAGAATTCCTTGGCATGGCAATTTTGCTCACCCTTAGAAGTTCTTTTCTGACTGTTTCCGAACGCAATGCTAGGAGCAGAGATTCACCTAGTTATCTACTCAAGTAACATTTCAAATTTTATGAAGTAACAAAACTTCTATAAAACAACATTCATAAAACCCTGGTCAAGGCTACTTTGCCATTGATGCATCCACGAAAACCTCATTAAGACTAGAATCTGTCTAGTTGGCCCATCCTGGAGAAGGTTCCGAAGTGTATATTTTCGAAGCTCTTCAAGATTGATTTACTGCAAAAAGGTTGTATGACGAACGTATTGAGAACCATTTGAATCCCGTATTTAAGCTACAATAAAAGCTATTTGGCAACAATAAAAACCCTTTTATAGCCATTTTCACTAGCCACTTGCTGAATCTACTAGAAAAATAATCAATCAAGATAGAAAAGGATTCATAAATACCATCAGATCTTAACAAAATAATGGAAATATAATCTGATCATATAAAAATTCTATTCAATTTTCAAAATTATTAAAATTGTTTTCTTAAAGTGGCGTAGTTGTAGGTGCCATATTAAATCTTATGTGAAATGTACTTGAAAACATCGAAAAAAAATAAGTCCGCCCTCGGAAAACGTCGATTTTGCTTATTATTTTTCAAATATCTGCTCATTGCTAATTTGACCAAAATTAAGTTATATCCAAGGAAATACACATTGAAAACGAAGATTGTAAAAATCAAACAAATTAATTGTGATATGGCGGTGGCTAAAATTTGGTTTTCATGGGCCATTTGTGAAAAAGTTATTTTGCTTTAATGAAATCCCTCACAAGTTCATAAGGTTTTGAAATGGATTTTATGAAGAAAACTTCCTGACTGAATTGTATTTATATAAAGCCATTTTGCTTGATCTTAACCCTTTCAGATTTATGGCAGCATTTATGGAGGCAAAGTTACCTACAAAAAGTTAAACGTCAAAGTTTGTTTATCTTTCGATAGTTGCGTTGTTCGATCACAACAGGTTTACTCCAGCGTTCTTCCAGGCGATTTTCTCCCGCTTCCCGTTCCCGGAAGCAGTTAGTAAGGAAGTGTGCTGAACTGTTTTGCAGCATTTCGCAATATTTCGCATATATAATGGAACAGCTGGAGGCTCAACCGTTCCCGTAAAAGATCCCCTTCTTCCGGATGGTTCCTGAATTGCACCATCAAACGATGCAGTTTAAATTAAATACGCTTGAATGAAATTTCGAACCTTTCGCTGAATAAAATTACTGCTATGAATCGGAAACCAGCCAATCTCTACTTACTGACAGTTTCAGTGGTTTACTGTAAGTACAAATTCAAATTATTCTGTTCGTCCGATGTGGAGAATGCTGATCTGTTTTTAGACTATTTCATAAAGAATCAACACCGGTCAGAAATTGACTTCCCTTGGGTAGTTAATATCGCTTGAATTTTTCATCCTACTTCGTCTACTCTTCGAGATTTCCTTGTAATAAATTTTGCTTTTATTCACTATGAGAATCCAACTTTTAAGTTGAATTTGGAAACAGAGTAATTGGGGATTTTATGATACACTTTAACAAGTATAAACATCAACAATATATGCTTTTTGCTCTCATTTAAAATCAAATGGTTTTATGGTTGCTTTTACAATGATAGATCAGCTTTCAGCTTTATCGAGGCATTAATAAACAATTGCTAATGAAGTTTATTATGGATTTGCAGAACAGTTTTATGGAGGGATTGAGAGCTGATTTAAATTTATTTTTAAAACAAGAAAGATTTTGATTTTCTCGACAGACTATGAAAGGTTTTTAAAACAGCAATAAGCTGAATTATAAACCAGGAATGTTTTACACTTTGGAATGCTGTATTTAAACTAAATGGATTATTCATTTCCTTTATAAAACCATCATAAATCAGAGTGGATGCCAAGTAGCTGCTGAATTGTTACTTGGGTAACACTTGTCTTTATTCCCATTATATTTTACTTCCAAAATGTGCGCTCCGCAAAAAAATTATTCCGGATAATACGATTAATCAAACGCTAATTCGTGGACGGATTTCTTCAGTGGGAAATAGTAAAAACAGCGCTTTCACCTCCAAAGTTCTGTAAGTTAATTCCATCTCAATTGCAATAGCAGAAACATCGCAATACTAAATCTTCACTGAGAGGCTAATTTTCCGAGCTGACTGGCTTACAATGTAGACTTAGAATACTCAAACTTTGCTATTCTTGCATTTATTCAAAGGTGCTCCAATGCGCTCAAAGGATTGATTTTTGTTGAAAACAGCTAGATCGAGCAGACGAACCAATCTACTTGAAGGTTGATTTTTTTCAGACACAATTAGGTGTAGCATCTATTAAGAGACGCACATACCCATTTGGTAATTACATCTTGCAGTCAATAAGGTCTAGCTCTACGGAAATGGATTTTTTATCAAACCTCAGGATTTCAGTTCAACTCATGAATGTGCCAGCACCCAGTGGGAGCTGAAATTACATTAGGGCCAAAATCATCGAAATATCCTATTATTTGAGTAATTTTTGCACAACTTGCATCAAGCATTGAACAACAACAAGTTTGCAACTCTATTTAAAATTTGAAATGAACAACCATCCTCAAACTACACCGAGTAATTCAGTGGTTTGAAACTAGCGAACTGATTGACACTTTTCAATAAGTTTCTGCGAATAAGAAATATTTCCCTGAATTTGAATAAAATTCCCTGAGATTACCTGATTTTCAAGGTCCAAAAATTAATTTCCTGATTTTCCAGTTTTTTTCAGGTAGTCGACACCCTGTTAGATAACACAGTAATATTTTTTCTTGTCAACAATGATGTTTGCAGCATATCTTTGATATGACACAAACATCAGAACGGCTAGGCCTACTGCGGTGCATTTGCCGCAAAGATGATCCTGTGAAATGATTCGAGTTTGAATTAATCTATTTAAACAGCGATTGATTTTGTGACTCTACAGGGGTGAAAGGATGCGTGGACGTACCGTACCAAATGGTCCGAGTTATGTAAGAGTGAATGTAACAATAGTATGTGATGTAATGAATGATTTATATAATATTTATAGGGTGTCCCAGAAAGTCTAACCACAACTTTGGACACCCCTGCTTGTTTCAGATGACGTTTAAACAGCTGATTATCAGGCTGATTCATTGTTTTCATTTCGACCAACAGTTTCGTGTATCGCAAGTGTCAGTTCTTTACATTTTCGTGACAATGCGAAGCATATCTCCAGAAAAGCGCAAACAGATCGTGCACAAATGGCGTACTACCCCCAACATTTCTCTGAGTCAATTAGCGAAATTGGAAGGTGTAAGCATCGGAGCAGCCTCAGTACTGTTTTGGCCAGATTTGGCGTCGGTTCATTACTCCAAGGACACGGTAGCCCGGTAGAAAGCCAACAAGGTCCAATTCGTACCCAAAGAGATGAATCCGCCAAACTGTCCCCAGGCCAGGCCAATCGAAACTTTTTGGGCCCTGACCCATATTTGTGGAAACATGTAAAGGCGCGGATCCCGTTACAAAGTTTGCGAAAGACTGGGAAAAAGTATCCAACATTGGCTTCTGTGCTGAAGCTAATGAGTAGCGTGAGATCAAAAATCCGCTCCTTGGCTTACGACTGATCGGATCTCGGATTTTCTACGTTAAACTGTAAGAGAATACTATAGAGAACATGAATACGAAATAAAAATCGAAATTGCTGTAAACAAAGTTATGTTTTCGTTTTTTTCAATCTTGCTCAGACATTGCGGGACACCCTATAGTGTAATGGAAAGAGCTCACCAACTACCTCCAATGTTTGCCAAATTCCTAATTTCTAGATACAGCTGGAATTAGGGCGTAATAGCTTTTGTAAACAATGACTGCTCTCGATGTACTTCTGAAATATTTGATCAACCATAAACCAAATTACAAAAAAAAATAATTAAAGGGTTGTGTCCTAGACACGACCGAAGTATGACGTAGAACCTATCTATCTATCTGTATTTATGATGCATGATATATGCATTTAGGTTAACATCCGACGTCCCTCCTTTTTTACATATTTTGCAGACAAAATACATCCGAAGTCCCTCCTTTTTTACATATTCTGCACAAAACATACTTTCTAAGCCCCGAAACTGATAGGATTTCCCGCCATTTTATTATGAATGGGGGCGGGGCAGAACGTTTCTTTTGTGCAGAACATGGAAAAAAGGATGAACTTTGGATGTTAATATAATTTCATGTATAAAGTTACCAGAAACAGGGCTGGTAGCCATCACTGCTGTCAAAAATAGTGATTTTAGTGACCATGTTGAAGAAAAAAGTGATTTAATAGTGACTGATAGTTGTAAAAATAGTGACTAAAAAGTGACCCTGAATTAAATTAAAAATAAATTTTATTGAAAACTCTTAGAAATTTCTGAGGAGCACAACTTCTGAACTTCAAAGAAAATTCCAAGGGCATTCTGAGAATAATTTCATAAAGTGTGTGGAAGAAAACAAATTCGGAGCATAAGCCCTTGGATTTTTTTTTTGAAAATACTAAAAGAAGGATTACAATTAAATCTGAGAATAATTCCAGGACATCTTCAAAGGAATTCGGAAAATAAATTCAGGAGAGTTTTCCAAACAAATTATGAGAATAAATCTAAGGAAATTGTGAGTAGAAATGCCAATGAATTGTTTAGAGATCTTCAATGTGAGTAGAATTCCAAGGGAAGGAGTGAGATTCAAAAGGAAATCTGAAATGAATTCAATGAATATTCTGATAATCTTTCCAAAGGGTGTCTTATTGTGGACAATTTCAAGATAATTCCGCTAAAAACCAAAAGAAAAGTAAATTCGAAGGATAGCTTCATCGAAATTTCCGTTGAATATAAAATGGACTATTCTGAGAACTTCCAAATTTTTCCTATGAAGTTCTCGAAATGTTTCTAAATACCACTGTCCTTCTTTGAAGTTTTAGAAGTTTTTTCTAAATTTCTGGAACTTTTGTGCTCCCGCAATTTTCATGGAATTAGAATGAAATAATTAGTATAGTTTTATGATTTTCACTCAAGTTTTCATGATTTTTCTGAAGTTCATGAAACTTCTATTAAATTATATACACTAATTTAAAACTTCTTTAATAGTTTAGACTTTCCGGGTGTTATTAAAACTGCCTAAACGAAATTCTTTAAAGTTCTCTAGGTTGCCCTGAATTTATCAATATTTTTTAACAACTCACAACTTTACTGACATTAATTGATTTGCCTTGAAGTTTGGACAATTTTCCTTAAGTATTCTAACCATTAAAAACGCTCACTTATTTTCCCTGAACTATGCTTACCTGAAGTTCTCTAAATTTGTTTGTCCGGCAAATTTTCTAATATATTATATATTTAAAATTCCCTGACGTTTTTAGATCAATCATAAAATTCTTGGAATACCCCATAATTCCACGGAATTCCTTGTAAGTCGCTGCAAATTTGCTTAAGTTAATGGGATTATTCTGAAGCTATTTGATCGTCCTCGAAGTACTCGGAACTTTGCTGAATATAATGAAACTATCTAAATTCTAAGTTCTCTGGAATTTCTTGAAGATATTTATCGCTGCTTGCTAAAATAGTTCTCGCATTTTTTGTAAATGAATGGAACTTCGTTGATATTCCCTAATCAACATAGCTAAACTTTCGTATTTTTAAAGTTCTTGATATTTCCATGGTATAACACCCTTAAAATACTCTCTTTTTATCGCGTTCCAGAAGTTCTATCGGAGCTTTGTTGAAGTTTCCGGAACTTCTTTAAGGTTTCTACATATTTTTTTTAATTATTTGAACTGCCCTTTGATTCTCTGATCTGTCTTGATGTTCTCGAAGCTTCCCTAAAGCTCTCAATTCTATTGAAGATAAATTTCCCTGAAATTCTTTGAACTTCTGTGAAGTTCCTGAAATATTTATGAAGTTTTCATAAATTATCTGATGGTCTCTGTACTTCCCTGAAATTCTCGGAACATCTTAATAGAACCCTAAATTTACGATTATATATATTTAAACTGCTAAAAAAAGTGTGAACTAAAGTCATGGTAACTGCTCTTAAGATCTGAAATTCCCCAAAGATCTCTAGATCTAGCTTTTCTGAGGTGCTTAGATTTTATTTTAAATTTGGAGGTTGTTAAGGGGGAGGGAGTTTTACATGCACGTTTTTTCAAGTCTCATTTCTCATTGTGGTGGACACGCCGTGATCCACCTTTGGCAGCTGACTTGGTCCTGCTTGCTGCAGAACCTAGTGCCACGCCGTCCGAAGCGGTAATGAGCAGAGGCAGGAGAACAGCGGTGATTTATATCTTTTCAGGTTCATGCAGAATGATGTGCAACCAAGTGGTATTTGTTTATGATGACTGGGTTTGTGAAAAAGGTTTATTTCATGAAAACAGTGATAAAATTATCATTTATACATTCTCAAAAGTTTAATTACAGAAAAAAAAAATGGAAAAATATTTAATTCAGCAGGTTTGTAATGTAATATCCTATCGATTGGCGTATTTGGATTTAAATTTTATCTAGTTACAAAGTTACAAGCGTTCAAAACCTAACTTTCCTTCACCATACATATTTTTTGATTTGCACCCCATTATAGTCGACAAAGACGTAGTTCTACGTCAAAAAACATCCGGAAAAGTAACATTTCTTTGGACGAGAAAAGAAAAAACTTCGTTGTAACTCAATCTAAAACTCAATGAAGATCTTTTGTAAAATTGTGTCACACACCTGAATAACCAACTGGCATCGGCAGTCGCATGCACATGATGACACCAGCGCATAGCAATGCCAGTTCCAATTTACAACCAACTTTTTCAATTAATGAATTCTATACTGTATAGTCATCCGAACGTACAAACTGTGCCGTCGTTCCTTCAGCCTCTAGAGGAAAGCAAAAAAAAATCTTCCAGGCGAATTGATCCGACATCGCACAGATCTGTCATTCCATTTAGTTGGGTAGCTCTCTTTCTCTTCCACAACCTCGATATCTATTGTGCATGTGACTCTTTACGTTAAGAGCTACCAGTCATTGCAGGCAGCGGTGAACGTCAACGACGACGCGACGTCGCGATCCGTGCTTAATTAGTGGCAATTGCTTCGCTTGGGCTAATGTTTCCTTTTTGCGCGAAAGATATCAGTTCACTTCTGCTGTGTGGCATTTAGCAGTGAGCGAGAGTTATTGCCAGATGCCCACGAAAAGCATAAGCTTCCTCTCGACTCTCGAGTGCTTTCGCTTGACTGATGCTGCTGCTGCTGCTGCTGCACCAAACCACACACGGAGGGCAAAAGCAATTTGAGCAACGGACGTTTTAAATGCCGTTTGACGGGTTCGGAGTTGAAAGTGACGTTGATCCGGTGGGTAGGTGGGCACTTGGAGGGGTACTGGACAGTATTGGATTTCCCGATGGCGTGCCAGCAGTGCGCTGATCTTGCGGAGGTCGATTGAGTTGAATCAAATTAAAGAAAATCACGAACGGACGACGAATGGTGCATGGCTGCACGTGGAGAGAAAGTGACTAGCTGTGGAGTTATGAATGCTCGTCGTGAGTTCAACAGAGGCTCAAGAAAACACAACTAAGTTGCTCCTAGAGATTTTCAGATTGAAATAGAAAACATTGTAAAACAATTTCGATGAACAAACCAGTGAAGTGATGTTTTTATATCAACTAATAAAGTAAACAACTCACACCCAGAAACGCCATACATCAAACATCAACAACATCTAAAAAGGTTTTCCGCCTGAATAAACAATCTTGGAGGAGGAAAACAAATGTCTGTATGTTTATTGCCTTGGTGGTGCAAACTCCCAGGAAATTTCAAGGTCGGACTACCACACATATAGAATACGGCAACGACAGAAAATTTCAATAATAAACTTTACCATGCCTCGCCATTCTTCCAATTTTATCATTTACCCTGGAACGGGATAATCCTGCCTCCACGAGGACGGGAGGATCGATATCTCGTCGCCATCGTCGTCGTCCACAGGAAAGAATCCCTCGCTAGATTGAATAAATTTGAAGCCTTTCTTCGAAAATGGCATTCAGAGTGAAAGCGGAAGGAAAATTGTATTACGCTGTCGGGGCATCCTCATTTGGCATTTGTACGCCACCGTTTCCTCGGCGACCTGTTTCTTTCGACACAGTTGCCTAACGCCAACCATCAGCATCATAGCCGAGTCAACAGCGACCAACCGGGATCATTCAGGTTCGACTGTAGTATGGGAGGAGAATAGACGATGGTGGATTATTTTTAGAGCACATCGTTGAGTGTCATTCCGGTCTCAGTCAGTTAGTCCGGGTGCAGTGCATATCCGTTGAGGAGAATTGTTCTTTCGGTGCCCTGATTTTGAACTGAAGCAAATGGGGAATAGAGGTGCGAAAAAAGAGCCGGAAGAAATTTAATAAGCATAATAACGGCGATGATGCACTCATTGTATGACAGGTTTATTATCGTTCCGGCTGCTGTCGGATCGATTAGAAGCAACCGGATGCAACGATATTGGGGCAATCCTGCTGACATGATGGGCATCGAAGAAGGAAGATCTCTATTTTTTGAGTCAGTCAGTAGTACCCAAATAGGTCGAATCAGAAACATTATGCACAACCGTGCCTTTGTCATGTCGGTAGTTTAAAATTATACCCGGGCCATTGCAGTCAGCGGATGAACTTCAACAACAGGCAGCAGACTGCACCCAAAGGATAGACGCGAAGTCGAAAGCAAGCGAACTCGGAACGTACACAATGGGCACATATATTTAAGCGTTTGCATCTCAGGTGCTTAACGAGACGGAATGAACCGTTTACTTTCGTCCTCAAATATGTAATTCCATCTTCTGTTCGGAGTGCATTGTGAATAACTATGCTATAAGTTGAAAACAAAATTGCACGGTATTAACCGTTAATGCAAAACAAAGGTACCGGTCATTAAGCGCAGCATTCTAGAGACAGTGACGGTGGATTCAATTCCCGATATAAACCATTCGAAAAGTTCAGATTAAGGTGAAAGGAGGGGACGTCATTAACGTCACAAACATTCAAAAGCAGTTTTTTCGTTCAAAACCAAAATTACATGAATGAAAATGTGTTCATTGTATTTTACTTGCCTACCGGAACACAGTGAACACGTTTTCTTTGAAAGAAATTTGGTTTCAAACGATAAAAAACTGCTTTGAATTTCCAAAAATTAATGCTGTCCCCTTTCATTTTTCATATCTTAAGGTAACTTTTCACAAATTATTATGCATTAGGGCAGCGGTTGGTCGAGGTGGTGGATTTCAATTTATTGCAAGTAAAAACAAGAGAAATAATGATGCAGAGTTCTTTGTTACACCGTTTGAAAAATTAATGTAAATTTATGCGAGATATAGCGCACATAAAATTAACGCTAGGTTTGGCAAATTTCGTGTAAATTTAAGCGCAATATCGCTGAAATTTGCAATATTGTATGCAAGCTTGAACACGATTTAGTTGTTTATGCCTACTGTGGCTCAAAATTAAACGAGGGGAGATTTTACGCGATAGTTAATATTCAGAATTATTTTCTGTGTACGTTAGAGAAATTGATGACTGTCTTAGTGACAATTGCACGTTAAGACAACTTGCAGATGATGGCGTAGTGTCTATCACAGGGCCAAAAGAGGTTAACCTGCAAGGACTCTTAGAGGATACCTTGGAAAAATTTGTCTACTTGGGCTATTCAGGTAGGTATCGAATTCTCCTAGGAGAAAACTGAGTTGGTCGTTTTTTCTAGGAAGCATAGCCCAGCACAACCAAAGCTTCAACTTTTGGGTAAGCCGATCACTCATACCATGTCTTTCAAATATCTCGGGGTCTGGTTCGATTTCAAATGCACCTGGAGATCGCACATTGAGTATCTGAGACGAAAATGCCAACTAAGGATCAAAATCCTTCGATCAATTACCGGAACGTGGTGGGGAGCCCATCCACAAGATCTTCTGACGTTGTACCGTTGTATCAGTTCTAGAATATGGTAGTTTTTGTTTCCAGTCGGCAGCTAAAACGCACATCATCAAGCTGGAACGGATCCAGTATCGTTGTCTTCGTATCGCGTTAGGATGCATGCACTCGACTATGACATACTATGAGTCTCGAAGTGCTGGCGGGCATGTTGCCCCTATCCGTCCATTTTTCAGAGCTATCTCTGAGGCTCCTCACCCGTTGCGAAGTAATGAACCCACTGGTGATCGAAAACTTTGAGAAGCTTCTGGAGCTAAATCCTCAAACATGTTTTATGACTTTGTACTACCTATGATTAACACAGGATGTCAGCCCTTCAAAAAATATTCCCAATCGTGTAGTCTTCTCCGATTTCGGCAATTCAGTGAATTTTGATTTATCTATGACGCAGGAAATCCGCGGAATTCCAGAGCATCATCGTCCTATGATTGCTCCTTCATTATACTCTGCAAAGTTTGGCCATGTTGATTCTGCAAGAACGTTTTTCACAGATGGATCTCTAATAGAGGAATCCGCTGGTTTTGGTGTATTTAATGAATTTCTTAGCGCCTACTACTCATACTACTTCATACGCGTGATGTCTCGTCTCATGTTCAATCACTATTGTCTAAACGCTCACTTGTTCCGTGTGGGGTTGGGAAACAGCAATCTCTGTGAATGTGGACAAGGTTACCAGGACGCTGATCACATCCTTTGGTCTTGTGCGGAGTATCGTGAAGTCAGATGATTCCCTTCGGGCTCGAGTTCAACAACCCAATGTTCCGGTCCGGTTGGAATATATGAAGCTCATATATGAATTTTTGAAATTCTTTAACCTTAGGTTGTAGATAGTTTGTTTTCTTAATTAATTGGGTATGTTTGTCAGGATGAATGTGTTTGCGAGAAAGAGTGTGTGTGTGTGTATACATTCCTTCTGTAGTATTCATGTTCATCTCATGTTGAAATCATCAGTTCTTTAGATTTAAGTAAGTGTTTTAGAAATAGTTACCATATTAAAACAAATGAAATTAGGATTCCTCTCAACCTTTCCCCATCCTTAAATTGTAAGACTCCCTAACCTCGAGACGACCGCGAGTAATCGGTTAAACCCCCTTAACTCTAGTTTTAAGATTCTTATTGTAGAAGAAAAAGATTATACCGGCTCCGTAAAGTTTTTTTGCTTAATTATAAAGACTTTCTGGTTTGTCTCTTTAAAGTTTATTCGACTGAGCCTAATAAACGAGTACAAATAAACGAATTAACAAAAAAAAAAAAACATTGTGTATGGCAGCGGCCTGCATTTGTTAACACTCCGAATTTTGCCTCCGGTAAAATGTGTAGCGGAAAATTGGCAATGTTACTCAGCAATGTATCGATAGATTTTAAACCTATTGATACCGAAAAATCTTCAAAGTCTGTAGTTTCAAAGATTTGAAATTTGTCACTAAATGGCTGTGCTGTGATTTTTCAAACATTGTATGCTTGCCATTACACATTTTACCGGAGGTATCGTGTTCGGAATGTTAATTTGTGTTTGTGGATTTTTTTGTTTTATCCTGCTGACGTTGCTAGGCTACTTAAAGCACATAAATCTTTCATGGATTGCCCAGCGGGGGGGCCTCGATCGTGCGTGATCTATTGTCCGGTTTAAGTTTTAATAATTGTTTTGTTTTATCGTATCACACATGAAACTAATATCTTTGTGTTTGCAAAATGTTTGTAAATTGTTGCGGGTTTGAAGATCGTTGGTCGCACCGCTTTGCAAGACTTTTCGTCATCGTCATCGGTGCCGGCTTTGAGTGATTGCAACAACAACGCGATCGTAGATTGTATGATGAGGAACTCGATGGCCTTAGAGCAATCGTTCTTGCTTACTGAACAGAATATCATGGGTTTAGTTTCAGGCCTCTTTACATTCAAGATTCGTTAATCGCTTTATTTGTTAATATGAGTACATGGTAATAACAACAATTAGATCGCAAGTGATGCGTCGTAAAATAAGGAGCCCGTTTGCCTAGTGGAAAACGTTTTTGCTTACTGAGCAGAAGACCGTGGGTTCAATTCCAAGCTCCTTCGCGTTATAAGATCGTGAGGATATAATTTCAGCATAGTTTAATAAAACGAATCCTCCTGCAAACCCAACCCTTTTATCCAACATCCCAGTGATTTCTCGTGGAAGTGCAGCGGATTTCTCGGCTTCCAACAAAGCGGGTATCACGTCAACACAACACCTGCGTTCGGGCGCGGCCGGCGCTGACAATTGCCTAGTTTGAGATCACCAGTTTTTATGCATTGAGGATGAATGTTTGTCCCAAGCATCGTCTATTGGTTCTCTGTGTAATTACAGCTGATCTGTCAATAACAGAGTGGCATCCGTTTGGCCGAATATATCAAAAGAGATTTCCAATTTTTGAACACTACTTATGAATTCATTTTTTGACATTATAAATAAGGGATTTTTGGTTAAATTGTATATTGTATAAAACGAAAATACAATAAAGATAATCTTTTAGTTATGTAATTAGTATTTTTCTAGCCACCCTTTTTAACATGATAAGTAATCTTTCGACCAGCAAACTCATCTCATCAAATAAGATGAGTGCCTACCTTGTTTTATCGACCGAATAGCCTACATCGAACTGAGACTATCCGAGAAGATGAAGTAATGGTCTGCGGGCATGTTGGAAATCATCCCCAATGCGAAGTTGATTGCACTAGCTCAGCAACATAAACGGAACAAGGTTCCTGAAGTTTCCGGAAGGCGGTAGAGTTTTCATTGAAGACGCCGAAGCCAGTGGATCCATTAATGCGTAATCCATCAGTAAATAATTTTCTATTGCAGTTGACTTGTTGGTATTTTTCAGAAAAAAAAATACTGGGAATTGAGATAGGTCGAAGGATCCTCCTTGAATAGCCTGTTTCATGGAGAGATCATAGTCAATGTTGGAACTGTAGTTAGTAAAGCGTACACGAGGGGGGTTATAGCACGGAAGGCTAATATTCGATCACCTCCCAGAAACGGTTCTGCAGAGCTTTTACTCCCGCTAGAACCTCTAGGCTCATATTGTGTGTTGAATGCATACATCCAAGGACAATACGTAAAAAACGAGATTTGATTAGGTGGCTTTTTCTTGCTGAGAAAAAGCAAAAAGAGCCATTCTCAAGAACTGAAAGAATAGTTTTATATAGTTTAATGAGGTCTTCCGGGTGAGCACCCCACCATGTCCCGGAAATTCATCGTAGAAAGTTGATCCTTTGATGACACTGTTGTTTCAAATACTTAGTGTGGGTACCCCAAGTGCATTTTGAATCAAACCAGACTCCAAGGTATTTGAAGGTCAAAGATTGGGTAATGCCCAAAAATTTTTAGACGCAGTTGGGCTTGAAACCGCTTCCTGATAAACAATACCAATTCAGTTTTTTTTGCGGTGAAAACTCGATCCCCAAATTTCTGGACCAGAAGGACAGATTATCTAGGGAATTTTGCAATGGTCTTTGCAAGAATTCCGCACGCGGACCTCTCAGGGGAACCACAGAATCATCTACAAGCTGTCTACGCGTGTATCGATTATCTAAGCAGTTATCAATATCTTTGACATAGATTATAAAGTAAAGGACTTAAACATGAACTTTGGGGTAAGCCCATGTAGCTAATTCTAGAAGTTCTCAGTTGACCTAGATTGAAGGTCATTTGTTTTTCTGACAGCAAATTATAAAGAAATTATTTAAATACCGGGTAATCCACTACTGTGTAAATAATGACTTTAAACGTCGATTGCTCATGAATCACAACACGTCCACGCAAACTAATTACACAATTTGATAGAGCAAACTTCCTCTAACAGTTTGTCTGAATGAGTCTTAAACCGCGAGAAATCGACGTTTAAAGCCATTGTTTACGTGCCTATGCCTTTTTCACATGTTTCTCTAGACTTGATTGGACAGTTCGTTATATGTGTAGTCATGAGATGATTTATTTGGCTTTTATTTTGATTATACACGGTTGCCCCAAAATACCCAATAATGACTATAAAAGACTATATTGACTACGAAGTAAGCATTTTCGAGGGAAACTGGGACTACCCATTAAGGTGATTCCTTGTAGAGTCCACAAATGGCACTTCCACCTCGAATTTTCAATTAAACAAATCTCGGAAATTAGTACCCCATTTCACCTGAAACTGCTGCTGCATGTATGCTGCAGCGCAGCAAACGTGGAGTAACAGTTTCATTGTGTTACGGGTCGTGGAAGCTGACATTGGTGCACATAAAGTTTCGAAGTGGTAGCGAGAATAAGGATTTCACAGCGAAACACCTTAAATGAATAAAAGATTTACTCATTTATGAGTATTTGATACTCATAAATCACTGGTTACTACTCATTTTTGTAGTTGTAATTACTCATAAATAGGTAAAAATTTACTCATTTAGTGGGTAGTCCTAGTTTCACTCAAAAATGCTTACTTTGTTGTCAGTATTGGGTTGTTTGGGGTTACCGTGTAAAAGCATCGTGGTTTATGTTATCTGGATCAACCAGAAAGAAAACGAACGAGAAATGTAAGTGACGTTAAAAATGTAGTTACACATGAATGATAAGGAGCAAGGAAACAAAAATATCTCCAAATGATAAAATAGCAAGCGACCAACGAGACGAACGATAAAGCTGTGTCAGAAATGGAATTGCAATAATGATATAATCTTCCTTTTTCTTCATGACAAACAATCTCTGAGTTGGTCGTGGTAGTCATAGCATAGCAAGCGTTTTGTATGTATCGTCGGTTGCTTTATCTGTTTGGATTCGCTGATAAGGAGTGGAAAAGAAGCGCGATTTCACATGCCGGACCTTTGTAGATCGAGGGTCATCTTCGATAGGCCGAAGTTGCATCGATTTATATACCCAATTTGAGTACAATAGACCGACATTATATCCACATAGCGGGCGGGTTTTCATGTTAAAATAGTGAGTTTTAAAGATTTCGATCGTGCTTAATTAATATCCAAATAATAAGAATATCTTAACTTGCATGTTGCCAGTAAAATATCGTTTAGCACGGTTTGCAGCTCAATTATTAAATATGACATAAAATGTAATTGAAGGCTTCATAGCTGGCCGAGGTTAGGGACATGTACCCTATATAATGTATCATGTAAAAGTAACGATACTATAAGGAAAGTCTGTTTGATGTACTTATAGATAAAAATAGAATTTTCAGTTTAAATAAGGTATTACAGAAGCTGTTACATTTTGACTTCTATTGGGGTAAAATTGCCACTTTTGTTTGGAATGTGTTATGCCTCAAGGTTGAAAATGAATGCAGTAAATAAGAATGTTTCGTTTCTGAAATATATGAGGCTTTTTTCGAAAACATTTCTAGATCTATCATCAGTATGAATTCGTGATATGGAGGCCCCGGGGGATCCACAGGAAAATTCGGAACATCAATGAAAGCAGTCAACTCTGGGTTTCTAAGAAGCTTTTGTATTATGAGTAAGATGATCAAGGCATTCCAAATGGTGATGTAAATGTATGCACATGTAAATTTTGAATTATCTCTTTACGCGACGCTAGTGTACATGTGCACTTCCTACGAAGTCAGGAGATCTACGTGAAGTCCACACGCAGACTAGTGTCGCGTAGTGAGACAATTCTAAACTAATCAGCCCACAGAAACATTGGTCACCTGGACAACTTTCCCGAAGACGGAAACTTTCTAAATAGTAAAGATCACAAGATATATTTGATACAGAAAATTTACTTACACATTAGCACCGCATAGTGATAAAATTCTGTACTACTGTTTTCTAACCAATCCACCTTGACCTACTGTGTAATTTTGCCGAAGACAGTAACCTTTTATATGGACAGGATGTGATATTCCATGTGACCGTCTTATCTCTAGGGGTGGCCAACCTTACCCCGCATGATTTGTTTCGTTCATTGTTTAGTCTGTTTATTATTCGTGATAAAACATCATCTAATGCAAATAAATTTTCTAAAAATCAATCTTATTAAGGAAGTACTCTAAAGATCAATTTTTACTAAATTTATCGCGAAAATTTTATACAGTTTAGGTTAAAATTTTGACGAGAATTCTAAGAGAATTATAAACAGAATTTAAAAGCTGTTCTGTCTAGACATCTGAAAAAAGCAACAGTGGGTTGCAGTCGACACTACTTTTTCTTCTGAGTCACTGAACTAAAGCACGTCACATCACAGCAATTTTTTTTTCTATTGTTGAGTCTATGGCAGACATGACTTGAATATAGACGTAGGTAGTTGAAAACCTTGTCAATTTTCTGCCAGTAACTGCCATGCGATAGGTAGTGGTAATCGTCCTGCTTGACGATTAACTGCGGTGGCAAGACTAGCTCTATTGGCTGAGTTAGCCGGAGAAAGCAATTCAATCCTTTGTGGTTAGCTTCCCCACAATGGCGATCCGACACTCTGTTGCACATACAACTTTCACAGTCACTCGCGGTCCACAACAAAATCCTGCGGACTGACACTCACGACGCCATTGGGAACTCTTCCCAATTGGAGATGAGCTAATTCGGGACACTTAACTATGGTAGATTGTCTCCGAACGAAAACACACGCTCTATCCACCGTGGCTCAACTTGTTCTTCTCGTTAGTTCACAACGTCACAATCCAAAAACAAACCGCCGTCGCTCCTGCAACCGCGCTCGACACACTTATGTTGCTGCTAAATATCACTTTCCTTGCAGCGGGAGGAGAACCTAGACCTAAATTTATATGGGACAAAAATTATTTTTAAGCTTTTATGTTTATAAGGTGCAACTTTTTTAAGAGTGTACACATTTTTTTCAAAAAGTCCCAGCCATTACCTATAATATTACCCAAGGCACCTAACCGATCGGACAAACCATTTTCGAGTAACAGTTTTCTGAAGATGAGTTTAATATTTTCTAAAGGCCTTTTTTAAATTAGGCTTGATTCAAAATTGCGATTTGAAGATGGAAAATGGCACCTTTGGACAAAAAGAACGTTTTTGTAAATTTTCAGCCAAATAAAAATAATCCAAGAATAAGTGGATTAGCGAATAACTATGAAACCGCTCTATAATATAATGTTCGTTTTCCATGGAAATATTACTCAGGGTGTCCATTCAAATCCAATTTTTCAATTCCCGGTTTTTTCCCGGTTATTAAAAAACAAACCCAACCCAAAAAATACCGTTGCCTTAAACTAAAAAGGCGACCAGAAATAACCGTTTATAGATAATCCTATATTTTTTCAGCAGAATTGCTCTACAATAGTCTATTTTGTAAAAAAACAAATGAGATGAGATTTGTATTGATATGTTTATGACCTAGATCTCCAACATCTCATGGAATCATGAATTCGTATACAATCAAAGAGTCTCCTGCAAAAAATCAGCCTAAATGTTGTAGTTGGATGTCGGAAAAACTAAATCTCGATTACTTTTTCGAAGGGACGTATCACTTTTTCTAAACAATACATTTGATCGTCGATTTGGCGTAACTGGTAGCTCGCCTATGCACTACCATCAGATATGGGAAATTTTCCGCCACCTGCAAGTGGTGTTATTAAGCGTGTGTGAGCTACCAGCTACGCCAAATCAACGATCAAATGCATTGTTTACAAAAACTGATACGACTGTTCGAAAAAGTAATCGAGATATATCAAAACAAGTTACCTGAACAAGAGAATCGCAGTATTAAAAGTTCTTAAAATTTTCCTGGAGTTTATATCTTGAAGTTCTTTATGTCAAATAACATTTTCTGGGATACAAAGATGTGTTACCAAAAAAGTTATATTTCTCCAAATTGTCTAGGAGATATTTTACCGGTTAACCATTTTTGAGCACTTTTGAGCATTTTAAGTTCATAACATCATTTAAAATTATCAATTTAGTTTAAAAAAACATTATTGGATTATCAAAATCATCCCGGATATCTGCTCTTGAAGTTCTGCAGACTCAACAATACGATTATTCGACTTAATGATAGAATGGGTAAACCTTCGTGAAGCCCCATAATATCATTTGTTTTTTTATTAGGTTTCCAAAATGCCTGGGGTTCAGATCTTTTATTATTATTATTAAAGTCACTTGAATTTGCAGAGGCGAACCAGCCTTTAGGCTAAAAACCTCTTAAATAAAGAGAAAAAAAAGTCAGGAGATTCAGATCTTTACATTTTACAGGCTAACCAAGGTATTCTACGATGTCCTGACTAATCTTGTGTACGTGGTTAACACAAATGCAGACATTATTTTTAATTTATCTCTGGACCAATCATTTCATGAGTTTATAATTTCGTTGATTGTGTCCGGTGTCGAACATTTGCATGCCAAGCATGATCGGGTATGTAAGGAGTTTTAGATCGGTCATTCTTTTAATGGCTTGAATCTGCTTTTCTATCTTCAAGTATCTTCGTAACAAGTTATAATATATATGGCTCAGGCTATAGAACTACTTCACTCAGAAAACTGTAGCAAAAGAATTCAAGCATTTTTCTTCCAATGAAACCAAAAACAACGGCAAAATCACCGTTTACCCCGTGCGCTAACAGATTGTGAAAGAAAGGAATAGAGTTTTTGTAATTTTGAAGATTGTTGATACTTTATCACAATTAAACACATAATATGAAAGTTGTAAACAGATGTGTAACCAAAATAATATAATTATGTACATGAAATAAAATTGATTGATTCCATGTAACATTGCAAGTCTTGTAAGTATTATGTAAATGATTCTTCAAAACTATATTATGGCCTATGACTATGATATTAAAAAATGGTACTTAGGATGAATAGTTATATATGATTTTCCCGGTGCGATTTGGGTTTTCCCAGATTTTTCCCGGTTTTTTCCCGGCGAATCCGAATTCCCGGTTGGATGGACACCCTGTAAATTACTACAATAACCGGCACGTTTAATTATCCTGGCTTTAAAAGTTCCCACTTTTACTTATGCCTGCTCTCAACATAATGTTCTTTTGAGCACTTTGATATCTAAATCTTTATCCTATCAAAATCGAAATGAGCTTACCTTATCTAAATCTCTGTTCGGTTTATTTTCTTATTAACTTTAAACTCAAACCTCTCAACTCTCTCACACTGCATATCGTGTTTCATAGAATAAACTTTAGCACACGGTACAAAACCGCAAACGATACGCGTTTCTGTGTCGCGACAAGCTGTGAAAATAAATATTAGTCATTCCATAGACTGTGCGGCGCGCCCCTCTCTCTCTGTCGGTCTCAAATAGAATTGTTCTCGAGAATTATTGACACAACACTACTCAACCGACTGAACTGTGAGTAAACCGGACGGCAGAGTTTATAATGACAATGTTGCCGAAGTAGAAATCGCTATTTCTGCATCTTGCCGGCAATCTGATCGATATTTTACTGCTGTCCAAGAAATGATCTCACCGATTCGGAGTAGAACTTCCAAGAGCTACCCGTTGCGTCATTTCTACCTTTGGTGCAATCTAGGGGAACACTTCCCCCTCCAATTTCAACTCCAATTCGATCGAAACTAAAGGTTGAATCACGTCAGCATACCTGAAAATAGATAAAAGTAGAGAAACGAAAGTTAGATTTCTTATTTTTCGCTTTAAAATTACACAATGGAAAAATTCTGATAGTGAGTTTATTACTCGAGTCAACGCGACTGGATGAGAGCTCTAATGTCCACGCAATAAAAGGCTCGGATAAGATCGGCTAGATTTGGCTAGGGACCATGTGTATGTGTGTGCACTCTATCAGTTACAATTCACAGACTCTCATTGATGTCAAAAGAGAGGAAAGTAGTAGAGGGTATTAAATTTCCAAAATTAATTACCCATTGCGGTCCGTTCGCACGGGTGTTATGTGAGACGGTGTACACACGCTAATGGGTAGAACACATGGCAGAGGAGCATAAAAATGAAACACACATCAGACACCTGGCGAGAAAGCGTTTTTGAATTCATTATAGGTAGCCGTAGCATCTCTCCGAAAATTGATGACACATTAAATAAATGAACGAAAGCGAAAGTAAACGTTCTCAGAAGCATCAAATCATTACAAATTAAAGACTATCAAAAACCCATCTGCCAAACCTACGCACTCAACCTGATGGAATCGAATTTTAAATCAACACAAAAGGTCGTCGAGAAATTCTCTCGGAAAAGGTCAACCATCGCTCGATCGTTCCGCTTCATTAAATCTAATGCAAATACCACAGCGTCTGGGGTGCTGCTACCAGGGGCTGTTTCTTCACTTTCAGCAGCACCAACGGAATCCCACCAGTACTGGAGAAATGAAAAATTCTTCGGTCGTGGGAATGGTGCATTAATCAACAAACATGTCCCGTCCCGAAAACCTCCGGTTCAAACCCACTACGGGTCTCGAATGTGCGACACACATCGATCCGATCCGGAGCTTGCGTGAAGTGGCAGATAACGCCGCACATGTGTCGAACAAGTGGTGCCCGGATGGGGATATCTGTATCGTGTCTTTTCCGGAGCATCACATTCAAACGGATGGCAACGATAATTGATGATGCTGCTGATGATGATGATGTAGATGACGGTGATGGCGCAAACACCAACCGGGATGTGAAGTGTTACGTAAATACATCAGCTGGAGCAGATGTAGATTCACTGAACCATGATCCGTGGTTGGCGTAATGAAGAAAGCTAATCGACATAGTATTACAAACATTGGCGTGCTTATTCATCGAAGTCATTTGGGATGAATTACAATAAGTATACTCTTTTGAAATTTCACTATCAAAAAGTCAGTGTGCACTGTCTGTAAAGCACCACTGCAAACCAGCTTGATTCCATATGCTCACGGTTGATCGTGCAGTCGTTTTTGCGGTCGGAGGGCAGATAGATTGCGCCTACACTAAGCTTGCTTTGTGGAAGTTCTACGATAATCCACAGCTGTTCCAGTTGACTGGAAATGGGTGACGCACTTACGTAGCTGACTACACAAGTAACAATCAAGGGAGATGGAAATCGAAAGGACATCACGTACCGAGAGCTCGGAATCGCAAACATACTCGCCTGAGATTGCAGGCCGGAAGCCCCCGATACCATCACCGACCACAGGACCGGGACGATGAAGATGGCGGACGTCTGCAGCAAGCGCGACTGGGTCGGGAGGTTCGGAAAATTTCTCAGTGCCTGTTGTAGGGTATCCCGGACCCGAGGAAGAGCAGGTGGTGGCATAAACCTGCTGGCAGTTGGCAGAACGGATCAAACACAGCTAGAAGTTGAAGCGGTATCCGGCAAAGGAGAGGCTGAATCGTCAATATACTTGCCAGTAAAAGCTGGTTGGAAGACCCCCGACCCCCGACCTACATCTACCCGCGAGACGACTATGCTGAGCGCTGGCTGGAATAAGCGCGACTGAGGCAGAGAAATCGGGGGCTTCCACAGTGCTATTCCACGATGCGTCTCGGTGGTGATGGTGGTGGTCCAGAAGCAGTAGAGGTAGCAGCATTATTCTTGGAGATCGAGGAAACATCGTGAATAGCGGGTTTGAAGAGCCCATCTCCAATCCCACACACACAGGGCCAGGACGACTGGGGAACGAAGGCGGGAAAAGCTCGACTGTGGTGGGGGGATTAGGGGGCTTCCATGGAGTTAACATCGTTGCGTCCCAGAGTTATGCTGGTAGGTGAAGAATCATGGTTGATCGTTGTAGCGCTGAAACCGGTTTACGAGCCAGGAATTAATCTGGTCATAAGAAGATCGGACTTGCCTGCTGTGTACGTTTGGAAGACCACGTCCCCAAGCTCACACACAGGGCCGGGACGATTGATGAACGACGGCTGCAGAGGCACGACTGTCGTGAGAGTATCGGTGGCTTCGAAGATGCTGACATCATTGCGTCCCAGAGTATATGAATGTTGTTTACGTTATCGTTGCTGGAAGCGTAAAGTGGCTCAGAAGATGGAGGTTTAGGTATGTTACGATACTTGTCTGTGGGTACAGGCTGGAAGACCTCGTCGCCAGTACCGAAAGCAGGGCCAGGATGACTTCGGTTGTTTGGATCTTCTAACGGCTCGACTGCTTCGGGTGAGTCAGAGGCTTCCAAAGCGCTGTGTTGTTGCTTCCCATGTCCTCTCATCAGTGCGTCAGTCCTCAAAAGGGAAGTATCCTGATACTGCCGTCAATGTTCCGGACCAATTCGAGCGATTTTGGTGACTTTCTTCGACCAGGAATCATCGAACTCACGGAATTGAATACCCTCTGGCCACGAATCGCAGGAAAGGGCAACTTCCCGTTTATTTTGATTAACGCCGAATTTGAAGGAAACGTAGTTCAACGTGGATGGATCTATTCCTCTGGGATCCAATTTTGTAACCCGTGGTTTCTCGTGTGTCTCCAGACGCAGACACTGAGAGACGAGTGATGAAATTCCGTCATTCGTAGTACTGGGATGAAATGCAGATAAGTACACCCACACCAGATCATCATTCAAGTCAACGGTTCTGATAGAGTCGATTGGAGCTTTTTTCCCACATAGTATGGGTTTGTTGTCAGAGCTAGACAAAGTACGGCGACGTTTTGGGGTGCCACGAACAGGATCAAAGTGATCATTTCTGGGCCAACGTGGCGAGAGCTTGTCGGAATCTTTGAATCAACTTTGGCTGCTAGGGCATTAATAGCTGAATTCAATTTTTCAATATCCTCCTTCATCGAATCCACCGCATTCGGCGTCACAGAAGTTTGATTGACGTCACGGCTCATGATATTGCGAAAGTGGCCGTTTGAAGAAAGCGCCGCACCTTGATCGCCCATCCAGAAAACGTTATTTGCGTTCAACCCAAGTTGATCGAGAAGTTCGACATCAACTTTGGCACAGATCACGTGGAATGTGTCACCACAAAATCAAAGAAAAAACGATGCGTTCAGAGTCCAAAACAAGTTTTTGGCACTTTTTGCAAGCCATAATTAATCATGTTGTCAAGCTTCTGCAATCATGTTCCATCAGATGTCACTGCTGTTGTTTGCGGTGACATCTATCGGAAACTACGTACAATATACTTTCCTTTAATTGTTCACAGAGGACACTGCAGTGCAAAATATGTCTGGTACCTCTATATATGCATTTAGATTATTATTCGAAGTCCCTACTTTTTTACACGTTCTGCACACAAAATAGCTCACCCCTCACAGAATTTCCGGCCGATTTTTTCTGAATCGGCCGGGGCAGAAAATATCTTTTGCGAAGAATATGTAAAAAAGGAGGGACTTCAAATGTTAAAACAAATGCATATATAGAGGTACCAGACATGTTTTGTAGTGTCAGGTACTCCATTTTGTAATCTGTGAAAGCGAAATCAGAAATCGAGTGTCATCAAAATACATGACATGTTGAGATATTGAGGTCGTGAGAGCAAATTTTCTCTCTCAAATTTGATTTTTTTGGCTTTCTGGGGACTGGTAGTAAAGCAGGTAAAACTGTATGGGGAAAAATCATTTTACATTATTTATCATTAATCATACATACATACATACATACATACATACATAATTTCAAATGATTTCTGATGAGAGTTTTGAGCTCAAATAAAAAAAAAAGTTAAGGGTTGTGTCCAAAGCACGACCGCATTGTTGACGTAGAACTACGAGATTGTTTTTGATGCTCCTTTCACTAATTTATTAATAACAAAATAAATGGTTTAGAAACTTAACTTCAAAATGAACAATTAATTATTTTAATTTTTGAAAATGGGCGATCATTGAATAAATCCTAAAATTAGAATTACCTTTGGCCACTTTCTTGTTGGCTTGACACACTCGAACGCGTTCAGCAAAGGTCCGCGTTTGTTTCGCAGGTTTCCCTGACTCCTGGTCTCTCACGCGCTTCCGATAATCGCCAGCCATGTGTCAAGACCAGGGGTTGAAACGGTTGACGTTTTTTACAACACTAGCTACGTTGTCGTGCGTGACACCGTTTGTATTCGTACACTCATGCTCTAACGTCGTCTCCCTCACACATCACAAACGGTAGAATAACATTCGAGCAAAAAGAAAATCTTCAAATAACTATCATATGACATGTGTGATTTCGTTCTAATTCCTCAATTTGGTGTAAATTAATCCATTTATGATCAGAAATATTATTACTAAGACATCATTCCTTGATATTTTCAAAATTCAAACAAACACAACACGTTGTTTCATGAAAACAGTGATACAATTATCATTTTTTATTTATACATAGGACAATTCTGGACATTACCACTTTTTCAATAGTTTCTTGATTAAAATCATTAGTCGGAAACATTACTATTGATGCGTAGATATATTTCTGATCGATTGTTGTTAAAATTATTGAAACTGGTCCAGGGGCAGCTGAGTTATTAATATTCAAAATCTTTCATAATTTTGTTACATGTTCCATTTTCGGTTTTCACAAAGTGTATCTCCATATAGAAATCACAGACATAGTCCTACTTCAAAAAAATGTTCAAAGGAATCTTAAACCGCCGCAATCATATGACAATGCCAAGAAACAACAGTGAAACTCAACTACAATCCCGTTCCATAGCTCTCTGTTTTCGGGAAACTTCGTCAAATTTATCAAAGTCACACCATTCGACTCCGGTTGCTTCGTCTTGGAACCGCACATAACCAGAAACCACCACGTGGTAGAATCTGTCCATGGCCATCAGCCTTAGTCACTGGCTCTCTCTCTCTTTCTCTCTTTCCATCGGTATCCCAAGACGATGACAGTTCGTAGAGGGATGGCATTAATTTCACAGTCCCATCATCAGGTCAAGCCAGTCGGAAGAATGCTCACTTGGCGGTGGTGGTCCCTCCTCGGAACGGGTGAAGACGGAAAAGGGAGATCTAAATTTACACGAGAACGCGTTTCGTATCGGATTGAGTTGGATCGTAAATTAAAAATACGCACGCAAGGAACGACGACAAACGGTCGGGGGGACTCCTCCGGTGGTGGAGATGGAGCAAATAAGCATTATTCATTGGAATGTGAGAATGTGCTATTTTTGCTTCTGTGGCGACGTCGCTGGATTTGTTGTTTTTTGTTTGTATGTATGAATCGAAATTTGACTGTAGTGAAGATTTTAGTGATATTCGGCTAGGCAGTATTTATAATTTAGAACAAATGGTTAAATTTTGTCCAACGTTTGTTTGTGTGGATGCGTAGGGTTCTAGAGATGAAAGTGACGAACAATGTCATGATGAAGAATTTCTGAAAGTGTGTCATCATCTACATGTCAAATTGATAGCTGGTTCATAATCATATGGCAATTAATTCTGCTATGAAACCCACTTTTGATCTATTGCTCACATGCAAGCTCAACTGCCCGCGTATCAAATACCCTTTTCGGTCACCCGGGTAATTGTTTCCGATAGTGACTTAAACCGCCATCGTCGTATCTTACTACTAGAAGGCACAATAAAGCAGTGAGTCGTCCAATTACGAAACTGACATGATAATGACTGTCATTAGTCATCATCTACCGTCGCCCCGCAATGGCACAAAGTCATCGAGAACGCGACATATGTGGGTTGCATAAAAAAGTAACTCACAAACGCTAATGATCTGGCTGATTGTTATTATTTTGTTGTGATCACCGTTTTCGGAAGTTGGTATTATTTTGCAAACAACGTCGGCGATGTCACGCCAGCGAATAATCGGAGCATGAAGATTCGTTCCAATTGGGCATTCTCAACCAGAAGATACTGTACCTAACATACTGCAGCTGCTGTCGAAATGAAGACATTCAAATGGGGTTCAATCGAGCAAAACCAACACGCCACCACCGACGACCGTTGTTGTCGTTGTTATTGTTGCTGCTGTTGTAAGTACATCACAGTTGAAAGGTATCGATAAACGATTATGATGGTATTGGATTTCTTCACAACGGGCAAGAAATTGAATCGTTCACTACTGGAGACCGGCAGACGCAGACGGATGGCTTGGCATGCAAAGCGAAGCGAGGAGGGAAATCATCGTTTTCCATGCCTGTCTGCCGTCACCTGGGGGACATTAAACGCTGAAGAGCAAGTCAGACTTTGGAAAATGAGAAGCATCACCGGTGAAGTGGAGTTTGTACGTTCCGAGGTGATACAGCACCGTTTGTTTGTGTGCATCGAGTTACTGCATTGCAGAGGCATCGTCGTAAACTGACTGGAAATGTTCCCGTTTGGGAATCAAAGATTCATTAGGTAGGTAGCTACCCATGGAGAAGATTAGATTATAATAAAATTAACTTTTTTGTGTTACTGTTGCTGGAGTGCTAAATGTTTGACACAAAAGATCTATTGTGTTATGTCATGCCGTAAGCATTTGCTTCAATCGATAGTTATTTATAAAGGATACTTACAAAATACTTCTGAATTTCGTCATTGATTGGCATTAAATAATGCATAACCCCTACGCCCATCTACGGAAACATGATTATTGAATTCACAAGTCTGTGAAAAACGGCAACTGTTGGTAGCCGAACAAAAAAAAACAAAAGGGGTTTAATAGAACGTGGGGCATGGCGAATCAGATATAAATCATTTAGGGTGGTATTCACCGGGAATAACATATTGCATAATCCTGTGTTTGGCAAAACTCAAAAACTCAAATCTCATGCGTGAAATTATTCGCCTATGAGTTTTGTATTGTGAAGTTCAGCAGCGCAAAAATCACCGATGAGTTTTACGGTTTGAACAAAATTTTAGGCAGACATTGCATTGAATTATTAGAATTATTATCAGAATGCCAAATAACTTGGCGAGTTTCGTGGAGGAATCTTTAAGATTATTTTAAACAAATTCTGTGGAGAATTTCAATATGATTTGACTAGAAATTAGAAATTTGACTAGGAAATTTTGAGCAGTATTTCTAAAGAAAAATAAAGGGAATTAAAGGTAGCTCTTCCAAAAATTCACATAGAATTCTCCTAAAAATTATCTAAAAACTTTTTTCGAGATGCTCTCGTAATTCCTTTAAAACTTTTCGCAAAGTTCTTTTGGCATTGTAGCCTCAAACTCTCACAATTTAATAGTTCTTCTAAGCTAAAATCTAGTCCAGTCCAAAAGTTTTGGATTTTTGTCAAGGTCCCAAGTCTTATTTGTTTTTCGATATATATTTTCCCCGATTTGTCATCGAAATTCGCGGCATTTTTTCGGTGACTTTAACTTCCCGGTTTTTCAACGGTTCTCCGGTGCAAATCTCAAAAATTTCCCGGTTTTAAATATTCAGTTATAAACGAAAGGGATCATTTGCCATATTTTTTTCGTGACTACGTGCAAATTTTTCAAGCTATTTAAAGTACAACTGCATGAAGTTATTTTTTAATAAGTTGAAAGCATATTCAACCAAATGGGTCACTTGATATATTCCAAAATAAACTATAAATAGATTACGAGGCGATCTAGCCAACGAGCTACAAATCTCGCTAATAAAGGTTAATTATAAAATTACCACAGACAAACAGACATAACACATTGAATACTTTTCAATTTAAAACATCGTTGCTAAAACACTACCGCCATCTGTTGAGTATACTGTGATGGGTAGTACGCTGAACAGATGGCGGTAGTGTGTAAACGTCAAACGCAAGGGTTATTGACTATGCGCGCCACAGGTGGCGTTATTACCAACTAAAAACATTTAAATTGACCGTTAAATGCGTGTTCGATGAACAAATTGCCAGTGTTATGTCTGTTTGTCTGTGAAATTACTATTAATCTTAACGATAATGTTGTATAGTCATCTTACAATTAAGGTTTAGCTAATAATAATTATGAGTATAAGTTGTTAGCCAACTAGATGCGATCCATTCGTGTTATTTTCGAAATACTTAGAAAAATTAGTTTGTATCACTTTTTGACGTAGGACTACGTCTGTAATTTCTATATGGGGGTACACTTTGTGAAAACCGAAAATGGAACATGTAACAAAATTATGAAAGATTTTGAACGTTAATAACTCAGCTGCCCCTGGACCAATTTCAATAACCAATTTCACCAATCCATTAAAAATATTTCTATGCATCTGTTTAATTTAAGACTTTATCATTTTTAAATGTCACTATTGAAAATTGCACAAATGTGCAACTGTTGCTATGATATTTAAAATAATCACCGATTGCCTGCGAAAAGCGATTGCCCTAACACAGATTTCAAAGTTGTATTCCATCCGGTCTCACCAAATAGTGTTTATTCAATCACCGCGTGGTGAGTGATGGTGTTCTCCAGTACACAACGAAAGGCTGCCTGCAATCAGCGAGCTGCAGCCCACATGAGCATCCATAGAAGGAGGAAGAAGCCGCACCGCTTGATCGGAATCAGTAGCTCTTTATGATTCGCTGTGGGCCATCTATGCCGCAAGCTCCAGCTGCAGTTAACAAATGGGATTTATTATATAAGACAGGGTGGCAAGTGAATTTCCATTTTGAAATTCCTGGTTTTTCCTGGTTTTCCTGGTCAATAATTTAAAAATTTCCTGGTTTTAAAAAGCAATTTTTAATTAAAAAAATAAAGTGAATCCTTGTACCATCATTCTTCGCGCAATGCGGAATTTCACAAACCAAAATAAGGTTCTTGTGAATGCCCGTGAAATCTTTATCTGATTGTGTGCTGTATAGAAGGTAGAAGGGAGCCGCGCTACTTCGTCGTATCATGGCGCCTATTTCCGTTCTATGTGCTTAAACTATAATAGCAAAGCGTTTTCACTCATGTTTTTGCAAAAACATCTTTGCTTACAAGATTAATTGCACTGAAACATTTGCGAGAACCCGTAAAATGAGCGATTTTAGGGGTGTATGACGAAGAAAAGCTGAGATACGACGGACTAGCGCGGAGCCCTATCTAATGTCTGAAATTTAGAGATCTATAAGCCCCTAAATATTGAGATTTCTGTTTTAGAAACTGCGATTTTTTTTTTTCAATAATTTTTTTTATTGAGATTTTTAGCCAACGGGCTAGTTTATCTCAAGGTGAAATTGCGAAGTGTGATATGAATGAGAACTCAAACTTTAAACAAACCTTTGCTTCTAACAATTTTGCGGATTTCCAGTTTGTTTAAATTTCCCGCAAATGTTCAACGATTAAGGATCTTATTTAGCGGAATTTTGATTACAACATGATTTCAAAATCATATTTAAATATATAGATTTCATAAACAACGCTGGTTTAATAACTCTTATTTTTAAAAAGACTGACTGCTGAAGTTCATAGAAACTCCCTAAAGTTCGTAGAACTTCCCTGAAACGTTAAGATCTTTTCTGAAGGGTTCATTGAAGTTTGTATTGCCTGAATTTCCTAAAGTACGGAGTTTTTTGAAATTCATAGGAATTTCTTAAATATCGTAGAAGTACCACGAAGTTCGTAGAAATTCTCAGAAGTTCGTAAGACTTCCTTCAAGTTCGAAGAACTTTCTCGAAGATCTGAGGACTTCCCTGAAGTTTGAAGGACTTAACTGAATATATGAGGACCCTAAATTTAGAAGTTCATAAGGCTTTAAATATCGAAGGGTTTTCCAAAAGTTTGTGGGTCTTTACTTAATTTCATGGAAATTCCCTGAACTTTGGAGAGCTCCCATGAATTCCGTAGGACTACCTGTAGTTCAATCGACTTCTCGGAAGATCTAGGAACTTTTTTGAGCTTGGAGAGCTATGTTAAGTTCAGAGGACTTCCCAAGAGTATTGAAGACTTCTCTGAAGCTCGGAAAAATCCATAAGTGTCAATAGGATTATCCTTAAGTTTTAAGCGATGCCTGAATGTCGTAGAAGTTACATTTAATCTGTAGAAAATTCTGTAAAATTCGTTATTCCCCAAAGATTAAAGGACTTCCCTGAAGTTCGTAAGACTTCTTTGAAATTTGAAGAACTTCTCTGAAGGTTCGGAGAGATTTAAATAAAATAATATTTTTTTTATTGTGAAAAATTGGATTAAAAAAATCTTGAATTTCATTACAAATGAGATCAAGGGAGAATTCTTGGAGACTTCAAAGCAAAAAAAATGTCAACAATCCGTAGTCTGTACAAATAGAAATCTTGAACATTTTGGAATTTAGGAAAAATTCCAAGATTGTAAGGTTTTGATTTTAGAGTCTTATACTATGACAATTTTTCGAGATTTGTGACTCATTGAAATGTTGGGGATCCTAGTTTTGAGGAAAAAAAAAGAAAGAAATTGAAAACTTTTCATCAATTTGGTACTAAAATACTCAAAATGTGAAGTTTTTAAAAATTTCCAAGATTTCAGACTTTGCCCTGGAAAAAAATCAAGGCTTTGAGATTTAGAAGGATTTATAGAGTTCTAAAACTTTTCAGATTTTTTTATCGAAAACTGTCCGGAAGACAAGGTTTAAAAAGAATTCTGAGATGAATTCCAAAGGGCTTCTGTAGAGAAGAAAGAAAGTTTTGAATTTTGAATTCCTCGGAGATTTTGAGAAAAATATAATTGGAATTGTAAGGGAGAATAGCAGGAAAATTTTGATAGGAATTTCAAGCGAATTCAGATGAGGATTCAAAAAGTATTATAAGCACAATTAAAAAGAGGTTCTGATGATAATTTGAAAGGAACACGAAGCAAGGTTCAGAAAATAAATTCAAAATAATTTTGAAAATAAATCAAATGAATCGTATTCTTAGGATAATTTAAAACAATTGAGGTGAATTTAGTTTAAATTAAAAGGAGAATTAAAGTTTAAAGAATATTCAGAAGTATTTCTGATGAGCATCTTAAGTTCAAACGAACATTTTGAAAAGAATTTCAAAGATAATTAAATCTCATAAAAATTGCAAAACAATTTTAAGAAGGATTCCAAGGAACGCTTAGAAGAGTATTAAGGAAATTCCAAGGAAATTTCCAATGTAATTACGTGTAGGAAATGGAATTTTCTGGAAAGGTTAAGGAGAATTGCATGATAATTCTTAAAAGTTCACACATGCAGACTAACGACGCCATCAGGTAGAGGAATGTTTCCTCTACCACCTGGCATCGTTAATTGGCAGAAATGACCTTAAATTTGCGAAAAATCGGCGGTTGACGTCATGGTTTACACATGTTGAAGAACAGGGCACCAATATAAACTTTCAAAATTATTATAAATATTGGTTTACAATTATGATAAGTCTAAGGAGCTGTTAAGTGCTATAAGTGTATTTCGTGATACAAGAACAAGGTAGCAAAATTGATCTTAACCTTGGAAATAGTTTATAACACGTTATAACTTCCTAACTTGAATATGAGATTATTCACCAGAAATAAATTTTAGTTTCCATCAAACAATTTTATTTATTAAAAATTGATTATTTAATATTAAGCCCATCCTCACGGACCAGTGACCAATGGTTTAACTTCCCTTCAGAAGTTAAATTTAAGTTTCATATCGGTTTGCTGATGGATTCCTGTCTTCAGCAAAGATGTTGAAATGGACGAGACCCATTCAATAGTGAACATTTTAGTTGGGAACTCACTAGGTGGCGCCAGAGTACACATAAAGTTCTTCAGTTGATAAATCAGGATCGAGACCAGTTAGATGTTCCTTGTCTTAAGCAAAGTTGTTCAAATTGAGAAGACCCGTTTAGTCCCCGGATAAAAATAACCGCAAATTTACAATAAATTAACAATTAAATACTATACAATGTATTGTTGACCATTAAATCTTTTGTAATTTTATAGTATTTGTCAAGTGATCAAATTGAAACCACCATAGGTTTACAATAAATACAATTGATGGTTGCTACAATAGGTTTTATTGCATTGTAACAATAGATTCTACTGTTTGTGTATGGTAAATTTTTATTCGGGTAGTGAGCAGTTTAGTTGGTAATTGATAACCAAGGTGGCGCGAGAGTGCAAAAAAAGTTCTTCTAGTGATAGCTCAGGATCAAGACCAGATAGAAGCTTTTTGTCTTCAGCAAAGTTGTTTGCATCGATGAGAACCGTTCAGTAGTGAACATTTTGGTTGGAAATTTACTCACTAGGTGGCGCCAGAGTACAAATAACAATGACGAATGAACGAGAATGAATTGACTGGATAGAGAGATATGGATAGAGATGTGTAGAATTCTTCTATTGGTGATAAATCAAGATCGTTTTTTTTTTCAGATTGATTTCAACAGTTTAGTTGCGAATTGACTTGTTAGGTGACGCCAGACTAATTATTTTAGTGATAACTCAGAATCTTGACCCGATAGACGCTTTCTGTCTTTAAAAGTTATTCAAATAACCGAGATTCGTTTAGTAGTGGTCAGTTTAGTTTCGTATAAAAATTGTTTATATAGTGTTAGCTTGGGATCGAGACCAGATAGAAGAGTCCAATCTTCAGTAAATTTGAGTCTATGCATAGTGGCTAATATTCAAATTTAGCGGTTTTGGTTTTTAATTTTTTAGTCAATAGTTTGAACATGCTCCTCTAATAATAACCACATTGGTTAATATTTTACACCCATTTTAAAATCAGAAGTCATTAGCATAGAATATAGAACAACGTAATAATATTACCATATATTTTAAGGATGTTTCAAAATAAAATAAAAGTTATAACTTCTATATTTGTGAACGATATTTTAGAGTTATTCATGAATGATACTTTTTTTTTAAGCTATCTTGGTTCATTGTACTTCAAGAAATAACAGATTGAAAAAAGGTAGTCTAATAAGAAATAATTTACTAAAATAATTCTAACTTCACGCAGAACATGCCAATCAAGTCACAAATTATACTTATTAATCATTTTGTCAAGCTTCTGCATGTTCCATCAGATGTCACAGCTGTTGTTTGCGGTGACATCTATCGGAAACTAGACACGATATGCTTTCCTATAATTGTTCACAGAGGACACTGCAGTGCAAAATATGTCTGATACGTCTATATATGCATTTAGATTATTATTCGAAGTCCCTCCTTTTTTACACATTCTGCACACAAAATAGCTCACCCCTCACAGAATTTCCCGCCGAATTTTATGTATGGGTTGGGGCATAAAGTATCTTTTGCGCAGAAAATGTAAAAAAGGAAGGACTTCAAATGTTACAGCAAATGCATGTATAGAGGTACCAGACATGTTTTGTAGTGTCAGGTACTCTATTTTGTAATCTTTGAAAGGGAAATCACAAATCGTGTGTCAACCAAATACATGGCAAGTTGAGAGATTGAGCTCGTGAGAGAGAATTTCTCTCTCAAATTTGAATTTTTTGGCTCTCTGGAGACTGGTAGTAAAGCAGGTAAAATTGTACGGGGAAAAATAATTTTTATTTAATTGTAGCTTGTTAAACAATAATTTCCGGGAAAGCTGAACGACAATGTCCCTGACTAGTTTCTTTAGGTTGTCGTTCACTTTTTTTGTTTCTGAATATGCACCGAAAGCGAATTATTCCCACTTCTCTCAATTTCTATATGGGGATTTTTATCACTTCCTACCAGCGGAACAGCGCCATCTCTGTGGAAAATGGTCGAACAAAATGATTAATTGCTTAACAGTAACAGGTCTTTCAACTTCTATGGAAAGACAACAAAAAATCACCATGTCCATTATTACAAGAAAGTGACTTTATACGCGTCATGTCGAGGCTCATGTCCAATCACTGCTCGTTAGACTCGCATTTCCTTCGAATCGGGCTCGCAGACAGCAATTTGTGCGCTTGTGGTAGTGGTTATCACGAGATCGAACACGTGCTTTGGTCATGCACCCTACATTGTGTTGCTAGATCCGAGTTATCCGCATCCCTCAGGGCCAGGGGAAAACAACCTTTGACATTTTAGCGAGCCGAGATCTCGATTATTTTAATTTAATTTTTGTGTTTTTAAAACGGATCGATCCGAGGAATTAGTAGTTAGTGCCCCTTGTGTTCGCTCAAGTTGCTAGGTCCTCATCGGTGTACCCCCATGTTCTTCTTTTTCTCCAGTATAGTTCTAGATCAAGAGCATATTGTTCAAAAAAACCCTGTGTTCTCAATCCCTACCCAGCCATACGTTTGTTACAATTTGTCACCCCTAACCTCGAGATAGCCGCGAGTAATCGGCCCCGCTTTACTGACGTTAGTTTTAAGTAATTTAGTAACCCAAACGATGAATATCGGCTCCGCAAAGCTACGGCAAATAAGCCTGGAAAAATAAACGTATTATATAAAAAAAAATATTACAAGAATAATTCTAGAAAAGGATCTCCATTGTTGTTCTGGGGGATTCAAAAAGGAATAGCCGAATATCACTATCCACAACCAACCAATCAATCCCAGAAGACGTTCGATGAATCATCAGAGTTAGTCCGGAGAACCAAAGACGAATTCTCGACAATTTCAAGAGGGGCAACCAAGAACCTCAAGCGCGATTTTGTAGAAAATCAAATGGGTTCCTAGAGTATTCCAAATGTCATTCTCAAAAAGACAGGAAATCCAAATAACTTCAAGGATGATTCTAAATACTCACGATCGAAATTTCATAGAATGCTAACAGGAGTTGAAGAACATAACGATCAATTCCGATGAATTCCACGAGGAATTGAGGAAATGAATCTAAATTGAAATTTTCGAGAATCCATATCATCCATAGCATTAGTTGGTTTTTTTTTTAAAGTATTATACGGGTTTTGTAGATAGCTATAAGAATGTTCCATGACTAGCATTGTATATAACCGGCATAAAGCTGTAGGTAATTGTTGCAGCTGCAATAAAACCTTTATAAATTTTGAATATAGCCAAGCAGCTCTAGATTTGATACTTGAGCTGTCAGTGTGTTGTGTAAACTTGTTTCATTCATACGGCTTCATTGATTGAAGAATTGATAATCTTGCTTAGGAAGTAGGATTTAAATATTGAAATAATCACTCTTATTTAAATAATTTAAATTATATACAATCCACCCATCAAAATTTGAAAAATATGTATGATGTAGCTGTATTAGTTTTTCAAGATTTATGATATTCTCGATAACACCAATACCATCAAAGTGGAAAACAAAAACATTTAAACGCTTAAATGATTGACATTTGAGCCTTAAGGGGGTAGTCCACTCTGGCGGCATGGAAAATAGGTCATTTTCACGAATGTTTTTTGAGGGTAAATAACGATCAATTCAAAAAAAAGGAATGCATGGTTTTGTCAATTGAAATGTCCTCTTTAATTGAGATTTTTTTTTTGGCGCGATTGGATGTCTCCTGTAGCCGCTGCACCAGCTTCCCCAGGAGACCTCCCGTCTGAGTCGTCGCGGGGCGGGACGTCTGGCGATCATACCACTGGAGCTGGAACAACGATTTTTTTGTGGTTATTCTCTGATAGATGACCCAGTTTTGTACGTAGCCGTTTTTGATTTGGTAGAAAAATAAAAATTTGGCGACGTTTTGAAAAAAACAGTCCGTTTTTGTACCCTAAAATTGGAGATAAAAGCTTGCACCAAAAATCAATTTTTGATTCTTTTGAAAATCGGCTACGTACAAGACTAGAAAAAAAGGTACTTAACTCGAAAATTCAATCGCCGTTTAAATCGAATGAGTCGTTTCTAGAATACAGCGCCCGTTAATTTTGAAAACATCGTTTAGAGATAATCGCGGCAGCAGTTGGAACTACTAAGACACGCCGTTTCGCCGGTAACGGGCGGGTACTCCGAACGCTCACCTGAGCGCGCTTGGAGCGTCTGGACACGAGTCCACTAATCGGCCTATAACTTTGGAATGATGTCACTTGCGGACTTGCGGTCAAGTCTATGTCAAAGTAGACATTCCAAAGTATTTTTTAAGCAAAAAAAAAAGATTTTTTGAAATATCCAGAGTGGACTACCCCCTTAATAAACATGAACATCCATAAAAACCAAAAATACAACCTATTATTTAAGTGACAGTATTGTAAGATTAATAGATTTTTCCCAGTAATCCCATCAAATTCCCGAATTTTCCCGGTACCTTTTATAATTCCCGCTGATTTTCTGGTTTTCCATGTTTTCCCGGTTTGCTGGCCATCCTGATTATGAAAACCTACTCCAAAAGCAATCACATGAACTAAAGCGAAATAATTCAGGCTTGGATAGGTTGATCCAGGATTTTCAAATATCGTCCCGTATATTTCACATTTCTCCATTCCATTCCACGCAGCCCAAAGACATTTCGTAGCTTTGCTAGCTAGACCACCGAGAGTCAACGTAACCATCACAGCAGAATAAAAAAAACAAATGCAAAATGTCAGTTCCGACGCTATGTGAAATTCTCACACGTAAGCAAACTTTTGACAACTCTAGATAGAGCTGGAATTAGGGCGTAACAGCTTTTGTAAACAATGACTTCTATCGATGATTTCTAGCAACTCAAGGCACGCCCACTCAGACTAAAATAACCATCGTATAGTGGAAGTCTTTCCCTACTCGATGAGAATGTTGGTTTGCGTTAGCGAGCCTAGAATTTCTAGAAATCATGGATAGAAGTCATTGTTTACAAAAGCTGTTAGGCCCTAATTCCAGCTCTATCTAGAACTGTCTCAAATTTGAAAAACTTTGAATATTATATTTCACCATAATTTACGGTAGCTGGGTAAGCATAGCAGAGAGCAGAAAGTTATCAACATTGTTGTCAGCCACATAGCGGGACCAAGAACGATTTAACTGTATGTGAGTTAACAACATATATTAAACCAGATTAACCACGACACTAAAAACTGAATTTCCGATTCCAAAGTGAAGTCAGTGCAATTATACGCCAACCGCCAGCGAAACTTGGTTGGGTATATGATGTATGAGAATACTCAAAAGCTACTCGTCTCATAACTGGATTTCGAATTGTGAGCTCCATCGTCGATTTCATCCGAAATCCTAAAATGTAAGTAGTGGTATCAAGCAAACGTTGTATCACAGCAGAGACAGACCTAGAGGCTCATGGGGCACAAATGGTTACAGTGATGACACCTTCCGATGATTATCACGTTTGCAGAAAACAAAATTGCTCAAACTGATAACATCCTTTCATCAAGAACTCTCTACAGCTCGCAGCGAAAATTGCACATGCTGGAGGAAATTGCAATCAAGCTCCCAGATGTTATCACTCATTTTCCACGGTGAGCACATGCTACATTGCTACATACAGTTTCGATGCACTTGACTTCATACCGGTCGGCAGCAATGATAGTGATTTGCGATAACGATACAAATCTAACTCAATTAAAAGACTTCCCTTCTGGGACTGCTTCTGCACTGCGACCGACTTTTGATTCGATGATAACACCTCTGAAGATATCTCGGACCGCTTTTGCAATCGCTATCAACACGCGACAATTAAATAGTAACGAGCCGGAGACCTCCAGCTCCGGGAAATCACATTGGCGCGGCTGACGCGAACGTGCCAAAGTCATACGGCGACGACGATGACGATGACGCGCGCCGGAACAAATTCCCATGCATGCACCGGAGACACACGGTATGATTAAACGAGATCTCGGTACTTATAGCAGTGCAAATAAGATTTAGTACGACAAGCACACAGCCACTGACTACCGTTGCCGTAGAGCTAATCTCATTTGCTCGAGTTGTTGAGCTATTGCTCAACAACTTGGGATTTACATTCAAGAATGCACTGTTGAAATTTTTCCGGACCTATCTGATAATGACGTTTATTTTTAGCTTACTTTTTCACAGTGCTCCATCCAGATAATTAGAGCGCGCAGCTTGTTTTACATACCGGTGTGCATATTTATAGATCTCCATTGCAAAAAAAAACCCGGATAGAGCGAGGGGTCTACACGGCGAACCACATACTCTCTCAACTACAGCCGAGTCGAGTAAGACAATAATGATTGTTACCACAGATACTAGGTACTGGGGACTGGTGGGCTGGTTTTTATCTAATTACATTTCCCTGGAAGCAATCGCAGCCGACGGTGGTTTTTAAACTGGCGATGTTCACTTCATAACATAACTAGGTATACTTCGAAACGCATACTCGAACTAATCGAATTCGAGTGCTATTTGCGTAATCACGACAAATTGAGCGGTATGTATCAATTTAGGTACATCGGATTAGTAGTCTCTGTGCGGGTGTGAGGACGGAACCGGATGTTGGAAAGGGATGTCGTGAATTCACTTTTGTAATTAGTGGATCAAGAAGTTCTTGGCTACTACGTGGTCTCTAACTTGAATCACTGAATTCTATTGTCGTCATATCGACAGTGAGCATGCATAAGGGCGTAAACGCGATGATCGATTCTCTTCGTCGATTTTCTCTTTTGTTAATAACTCGATAGAATTAACGTTTCTCGGTGCGTTTGTTGTTGCTTTTGTTACAACTCTGCATTGAACAAATTCTAGAAAATTGTTTCGCTTAGCTGTAGCAATGCAAAGAGAATCGATGAAGAGAATCGATCATCGCCCTTATGCATGCTCACTGTCGATATATTCTATCCTTCTCTTGCTTTGTGCGATCGATTTCTCTTATCTCAACGTAAGCTTCTCTTTCATTACTAACGCAAAGGTCTGGCCATTTATCCTTCAAGTTACGGCCAAACATTAATTTCACTTGAGTTTTATTGCAAATGGAATGTCAGTTTTAGATCTTCAGTATTAATACCTGATTATTCTGAAGGCTCGACAAAACTTCCAGAGGACCTTTAAATATCTTTGGTCATCATAAGGTCTTTGGAATAATTTCTGAGGAAGCTGGTATCATGAGAGAATATCTTAGAGACGTTAATAATTTTGCTGGACAGCTAGAGATCTTGAGAATAATAACTGATCCACCTGAAGTGTTGTCCAGAGCAATGTTGTTAAAGTTATTGTTATTGTTGCATAGTTGACGATTTTCAAAACGAAACTTGATCAACCAGAAGCTTAGAAAACAAAGATTTCTATATTGGGTTAACTACCCCATTTCCGGCCTATTTAGCACAACCCACACTTAGTATTTCTTAATCTAGCGTAGTTTAGCACAAACGGAATGTTGTTATTACTAATGGCTTCAAAATTTGTTTACCTTTCCGTACGTACCGTAAGATTTGATAAAGAGAAACAAATTGTTGAGATATTGTTAAAAATCTGTCACTGCTTCTTGACGCCAAACTCGGTCTACGGATTCTAAACTCGGCCTAACGCATTGAAACGCCAATGAATTCACTTCGGCCTATCGGATGAAGTTAAAAATTGATTCGTTTGGAGCGCATCATTTGTTTTTGAGAATATTGAATGCAAAATTCATATCACGCGTTCTTATTGACTTCGTTCGGTATCATTTGAACTAAAGTATCGTACCAAACGCATAATTTACCTGTTCAAACCGAAATCATGGATTTATTTGATGTTTTCTGCTTGATAGGCCCAAAATGGGCTCTTAGGCCGAAGTAGTTCTCTACCCTATTATATTGGAATATTTTCGGAGCCAACTTGCATAATGAGAGAATATTCAAGAGATGTGATTTGAATTGATGAACAGATTGAAATCTTCAGTACAATACTACTTGATCAAGCTGAAGTATTGAAAAAGATATCTAGACGACTTAATGGAGATCTTAAAACACATGAAGGACTTTGGAATAATGTCTAATCAGGCTATTGTATATGAGAGAAAATCTGAGCAATGCGATATGGATTATGGAATTCTTGGATGTCTTTAGAATGATTCCCAATCAATCTGAAAGCTTGACAAAACCTGAGGTTTTCAATGTGTGCTCTTATCACTAGGTGTAATTTTAAAGAATTTATGAGCAATCTTGGAGGTGTGATTTGAATTGTTGGGTAGTTGAAGATATTCAGAATGATGCCTGATCAAGTTGAATTCTTGAACAAATATCTTGAGGATATTTTGAAGTTCTATGGTCACCCGGAGGTCTTTTGAATAATTTCTGACAAACCTGCTATCTTGAGAGGATATCTATGAGATATGATTTCAATTATTGTGCAGTTGAAGATTTTCAAAATGATACCTGATCAAACTGAAGTTTTAAACAAATATTTGAGGACTTTTGGAGATGTCTGATCACCTTCAGGTCTTTGCAATAATTTCTGAGCAACCTGCTTTTAGAGATAATATCTGAGAGATGTGATTTTGAATGTTGGGCAGATGCAGATCTTCAAAATCATACATGATCAAGCTGAAGTGTTGAACAACTATCCTGAGAACTTTTTGGAAATCTCTAGTCACTTAAATAATTCTAATCTTTGAAATAATTTCTGAGCAACCTGGTATTTGAGAGAATATCTGGGAGATGTGATTTGATTTGATGATCAGTTGCAAATCTTCAGAATAATCAACCTGATTAAGCTGAAGTTTTGAACAAATATTTTGATGACTTTTTGGAGATCGATGATCACCTGGATATGTTTGGAATAATATCTGAGCAACTTGATGTTTGAGAGAATAACTGAGAAATGAGATTAAAATTCTTAGGCAGTTGAAGATCTTCAGAATAATACCTGATCAAGCTGAAATCTTGAACAAATAACCCGACGACTTCTGGGAGGTCTAGATATTCGTTCAAGACTTCAGGTTGGTCAGGTTTTTTTCTGAAGATTTTTAACTGTACATGAATGTAAATCACTTCTCTCAGATATTCTCTCATAATGCATAAAGTTCTCCGTAACATCGACTGGATATTGCTAAGCCTTGCAGATCTCCAACTTCTCATAAACTTTTACAGGTGATCAAAATTCTGCGTAATGTCCTCTGGACTTCTTATTTTATATTTGAGGTTTATTGTCCATCTGGTTTTATTCAGAAGATCTTAAATTGTCCAAATCAGTGAAGTCAAAATAAAAATCTCCTTTACTCGATTTCTCGCTAACACGATGGAAATCCAGGCTACTTGGACCACTCTCACGATACAAATTTCCCAACTTTACCTTCCTAACGCCATGGTCCCTTCAATATCGAATTAGGAAGAAGTGACTGTATAATCATTTGAATAAGATTTGCATTAAACCCTCTAGATGTTTGTTCAAGACTTCTGGTTCAACAGGTATTTTTATGAAGATCGGATTATGAATCCAAATAACATGTCTGGTTTTTTTTTTTCATAATACCTAGCGATAAGAAATTATTGCAGCTTAATAAGGTATTTTTATAACGATCCTCAATAGATCATTATTTCAAATAAAATTTCTTAGATATTTACTAATAATGCCACGTTGACCAGTAAATTTTGAAAAATTATCAGTTGATCAAAGATCTCCTTGAAGTCCTCTGGTTGTTTGTTCGAGACTTCAGGTCCATCAAGTACTACTGTGAAGATCTTCATCTACCCAGGAATCCTAATCTCATCTGTCATATATTCTCTAATAATATCATGTGGCTCAGCAATTATTTCAAAAATATTCAGGTTCTCACATCTCTGTTGGGGCCTCCCTTAGCTCAGTCGGCAAAGGCGCAGCTAAAAAAGCAAGACCATACTGGAGATGGCTGAGTTTTTCGGGTTTCTCAGCTGCCCTGTGCATAGAGTATGATTGTACTTGCCACACAATTACTCTAATGCAAAAATGGCACAGGCATCGAATGCTCTCAATTGATAACTGTGGAGGTGTATCTAGAAAACTAAGTTGACGGCACGCAATAAGCTAATATGCTATAAGCAATGAGCTTGAAATGCAAAGAAGCAGAATAAGAAGAAGAAGAAGAAGAAGCTTAAATCTCTGTAAAATCCTCTGGATGTTTTTACAAGATTTCAGGATCATCTGTAGTTAGCAGTTCAATGGTGCCAGCTATTTTCCCTTTGATAGCAACAAGTTCAGCATCTTCTTTTGATAAATACTATCTTGCTCAAAATCTACAACGCCCATAACTGAACTCACCGATACCGCCTAGAATAAGAAACGTGGCTCTATCGGGTACACGACGTTAGGCATACGGTCGTTAGGCATACGGACGTTAGGCATAATGGACGTTATATTATGCTGAGTTTTCATTGACAGACTTAACGCACTTGACAGATTACTTAAGATCTAAGTAAATATGTAGCTACGTCACTTATGATATGATAAATAATGGATTCCAAAATGTTCTTATTAAATAAACTAAACTACGTATATGATGCCTAACGTCTATTATGCCTAATAACTTTATGCCTAACGTCCATTATTCCTAACGTCCGTATGCCTAACGTATTTATGCCTAAGGAGTGTACCCCCTCGCTCTATCGGTTGGCTTGCCATCTCTTATGAATCCATTAACACTAGGGTGGGTCATGTATGTATAGTGGATCACAACCCCCTGCTTCCATCTGCTCTTTAGATGTGTATTGAGATCCCCAAAAACTGTCAGATTTGAACGAATTTGGTTATGATCAGGATTAGTGTGAGAATTTTAAACCTATTCATTTGCTTGTCAAAAATTCAAAAATAGCTCAAACTTAACCTTTCCTTGGACTCATTTTGTTAATACTATACATAACAACTTTGCCTAAGGTATGGTTTGTGAGGAGCACTTGGTCTAAAGTAAATAATAATAAATGTTTTTCTAGAAGTCGAATCGATTTATAGTTTTGCGGCAAAGTTGTATACTCAATCTATATCCGAGGTTTGGTCAAAATTGCGCTATTTTTTAATGTTCGGCAGGTATTTGAATAGTTATGTTCTATTTCCCAGGAGCAGGAAGTTGTTAAGATGACCATCATCAGGAAAAAGGAATAAAATAATTTTAAACCGTTCAATTTGGACAAATAAACCTAGTACAATTAATCTTAATCTTCTATTAAACTGCCCTTGATAAGCGACAACGAAAAAAAAAGGTGCGACTATCCGGGTGATTCGATTATCCAGAGTGATTTTTTATCAAGCCTCCGGATAACCGAGTCCAACCTGTATTTCAATTTCAGGCTCTAAATACATCCTTCCTGCTAAATTCCTGGGCTGTTACAAGATTTTCAAAATTTGATCCGCGAAATCCAAGATTTCATATAGGGGAAATGGATGTAATGTCGGCCTAAATGCCCCTAATTTGGGCCCATATATAAATTCAGCAGTCGACTAAATTTTCAATAGCTACCAAAAATATCCATTAGTACCGTCCCAATGACGTGTTCATCTATATAAAATTGATAAATAGCTAATTTTTAGCGATGGGCCCAATCTTAAATCCATAGGCCAACATTAGAGCGATTTCCCCTGCTAATCCACGACAAATAAAAATCTGTTTTCATTGCTTAAAAATACAATTTTTTAGCAGTAATGGCATTTCAAGCTTATTGCTTATAGCATATCATGATAGAGTTGGAATTAGAGCGTAACAGCTTTTGTAAACAATGACTTCTCTAGAGGATTTCTCGAAATGGCTCTCCCTGGCAAATCGACATCACCATCGAGTTTGTGTAGGCGTGCCTTGAATTCCTAGAAATCAACGAGAGGAGTCATTGTTTACAAAGGCTGTTACGCCCCAATTCCAGCTCTATATAGATATTAGCTTTTTGCCTGCTCTGAACTAAGGGTTCTTTGAAGCACTTCCCCATTTGAATTAAAAGCTTTCTATCACTGTACCATCCTGTACCCAAGGAAGTCGAGAAATTTTCCAACCCGAAAAATTAATAGACCGGACTGAAATAGAACCGTATGGACAGTATGGACTTGCTTCGTAGCTGCGCCTTTACCGACTGAGCTAAGGGAGTATCGTTTATACCATTTGAAAAAAAAAACCATTTATCATCTTCAGTTATTTATGTTCTTGCCAGTATGTATACATTTTCAGTATTTAGTTATCATAATAAAACACCCATACATTATGAGATTCTATTAAATAACAGCGGCCTAGCTTTTCTGAAACATTCTTTTAAAACATTTATGCATTTAATTTAAAATGCAAATTAACTTGAAAATGAATAACATCCAAATCCCAATAAAAATAATAGAGAGCATAGAACGAATAACAATGCAATAAATTTAATTTGGGATTTTCATTTTTAAGAACAAAGATAGGAGTATTTTAAAAGAGTTTTAAAGAACATTTTAAAGTAATTCTAAGAAAAATTCCAAAAGAATTGAATTCTCAATTCCGAGGATAGTTCCAACCAAATTTTGAGAAAAGGAATTCTGATGAGTATTCCAAGGTGATAATTTTTAGAAAATTCAGAACAGAGTTCAAAGGAAATTGTTAGGAGCATTTTAAAGCATTAATGAGAATTTTGAGTAGAACTATAAAAGAATTCATATGGTAATTCCACGGGAATTTCAGGAGAATACTGAGTGTATGCTGAGGAGAAATCCAAGTGATTTTTTTCAGGAGTATTTTCCGGAGAATAGCTAAAATTATTAATAATATGAAGAGCGTTGCAGAGTGAATCCAAGAGTATTATGGAGGAAATTATAAGAGACTTCATTTTTTTTCCTTAAACAAATTGGAGGAACTGGGCACAGCAAAAGGATCAAGATTCAAGAAGGTTTGGGAAAAAATGAAAATGCTGAGGCTTGAAATGAGCAAATGTTAAGATTCCAGGATTAGAAAATTATACGATCCTGCATTTACAAAACTCTTCAAGGTTTAGGGTAATTTATTTAAAATTAAATATTCCGCACATGAAAGGGGATATTAGGGAGAAGATTAGGGAACGCGAGAAACTTTGAAATATAAGGTTGCGAACTTGAAATTAATCAAATATCTGAGACTTTATTCTTTTAATTTTGGGATTTTGGCACAAAGCTTCTTAATCTTGGACTTAAAGTTTGAAACTTTGAGGCTTTGATATTTTATGAGATATTAGACTTAAGTAAATGTTAAACTTCAACTTTAAATGGTTTTGATTGTAAAACAAATCTTTTAAAACTGATTGTCATTGAAATTGTTTGTGTAAATAAAGTTGTCGTTTTACCAAATATAACATATTTCTAACGCAATTAGAAGACAGCTTTCTATTAACATGCAAATTATTATTCTGGAAAAACCTGACATACTCAAGACATTTTATTTAGCAAAATGAGTAAACACCCTGCATAAGAAACAGCTGGAGTTCAGTTTCGAACCCCCTTCGGATACGGTTGTGTTTTATGTTTGCTCTCTGTTTTGTACGTGCGTTCGTTTTCGTAGTTTTCGGCTTCTTTTTGCCTGATCAGCGCTGGCACTCTGCCTTCCGTACGGTTATACGTGTGTGATTGGTGGTTTTCTCGCTTTCTGGGAAATTTTAGAATCGAGAAAAAGAACGTGATTCATCATGTTTGCAAGCATCAGAAGAGATGTCGTTATCTGCGTTGTTTGTTTTTTTCTTTCTTCGCTTGTGCTCCTGAAACAGAAATTTGAGGCATCGCTAGTGATAGTTTTTAATTTCAGTTTTGAATTGTTTTGTGTCCCGTGCGCGATAGCTTTATTTGGTATGGTTTGTGCTGATGTTTTCCCCCTGTTGCTAAGGTGCCTGGTGTGATCTCGCTTCCCTTTGTTGCCGGTGTGACTCGCTGCGCTGATCTATTGTTAGGTTTTTGCGATGTGCATTGCTTTTGTGCACAGAGTGACTTTAGTTAAAGTGATATTTAGTTATTGCTAGACCAACAATTGAAATAGGTGGAACAACCAAACGTAAACAATGGCTTTAAACGCAAATTTCACGAAAATCTAAATACATCCACGCAATCTAACACCAGCATCTGAAAGAGGACACTTCCTTTATCGAATGGCTTTGTTAATTTGCGTGGGTGTAATTTCTGTGTGGCTCGAGAAATTTCCGTTTAAAGCCATTGTTTACGTTTGGTTGTTTCACCTATTTCAATTGTTGGTCTAGATTGTGTGGTTGAAATCGCTGGAGGAGGAATTGTTTAAGGGTGACTAGAGAAAAATATGCGTGGAAGCATCGGGAATGTGCTCCCGGGTGTAATGATTTGGTGACTACGTTCCAATTGAAGATTGTTGATAAGTGTATTTGTGGTGATGCAAATTATGGTTTTGATGACGCATGGCTTCAAACATTTTGTATAGCCAAATAAAACATATTACATACTAAATACGCACAGGGCATCGTCTGCTGACTATTGCCGCGGGTATATCGTGGGAGTCCCAGGTACCCGGTTCAAGCTTTAGTTGGTGACGGTGGCTCTTCTTGACCTTCTATAATAAAGAAATCAAATCAATCAATCAATCCTTCTTTCCCTTTGAGTAGTAAGTGTGAATAAGGGCGTCTATGTGATGTACCTGTTGTGGATATCTAGTGCATCCTGTTCTCTTAACTGGTTCAGGACACCCTGTCCTGCCTCAAAAGTTACCCTTTTTGAAGTACTAGTGTTCACAACATAAAGGGCACCTAACGGAGCATGAGAATTGATCATTTTGTCAAGCTTCTGCATTCATGTTCCATCAGATGTCACAGCTGTTGTTTGCGGTGACATCTATCGGAAACTACACACAATCTGTTTTCCTATAATTGTTCACAGAGGACACTGCAGTGCAAACATGTCTGGTATCTCTATTTATGCATTTAGATTATTGTTCGAAGTCCCTCATTTTTTACACATTCTGCACACAAAATAGCTCACCCCTCACAGAACTTCCCGCCGAATTTTATGTATGGGGCGGGGCATAAAGTATCTTTTGCGCAGAATATGTAAAAAAAGGAGGGACTTCAAATGTTAAAGCAAATGCATATATAGAGGTACCAGACATGTTTTGTAGTGTCAGGTACTCTATTTTGTAATCTGTGAAAGGGAAATCACAAATCGAGTGTCAACAAAATACATGGCATGTTGAGAGATTGAGCTCGTGAGAGAGAATTTCTCTCTCAAATTTGAATTTTTTTGGCTCTCTGGTACTGGTAGTAAAGCAGGTAAAATTGTATGGGGAAAAATTATTTTTATTTAATTGTAGCTTGTTTCGTATTAATTTCCGGGAAAAACTGAACGACAAAGCCCCTGACTAATTTCTTTAGGTTGTCGTTTACTTTTTTTGACCTGAATATGCACCGAAAGCGAATTATTCCCACTTCTCTCAATTTCTATATGGGGATTTTTATCACTTCCTGCTAGCGGAACAACGCCATCTCTGTGGAAAATGGTCGAACAAAATGATTAATTGATCAAATTATTCGCAGTTCTACTTGTCTAACGCCCCCGGCTGGGTGAGCGATAGAGAATGACACACACGCCCTGCTTAAGAACCACCTAAAATGTTACTCCAATTCACAAGAGAAGATAACGAAGGCATAAGAAGCCTTTATTTGACCTGGAACTGGACGATTGAAGTGGTATGACAACCGGAGTCTAGGAGGGAATAAACACTATCATTTTCTTTATCCTACCGATTCGATTATGATTTTGTGAATTCTACTCAAACAGTTTCAGGGAGATTGACGCTTCCGTATGGGAAAAAAATTTGCGAAAAAATCTACGGCAACCGGTGGGATTTAAAGAAAAAATATTCAAGCCCAAGCTCAACTGACTGCATTACATTTGGATTGTCCGTGCTCGGCCAGAGTCAGCGAATGTTGTTCGTTCAATTACTCTTCCTTTCCATTTCTGAGCTCAGGAACCGAAAAAAAAGGAAGATTCCAAATAAATCCACCCAATAGGTAGGAACCTGTTTCGCTTTCCAAAAACCACCTCGTTGGAGAAGCTCTTGCAGGCAAAACCAACCAAGCACAACACCCACACAGGCCATCTACTTCAGGTCAGGTTTGGATTTTATTTACGGTTCTCCGTTGGTTGCCTCCTATCGGATCGTTAGGACGGAGATGAACCCATCCAGCAGCAGCAGCAGCAGGCTCTCCCCTCGGTTGCGCGGGAGGTTCTTGCTAGCCCCTCGGGCCAAAACCTACCATGGGTTTTGCCAAAGAGAATTGGACGCGCAATAAAAAGCCGACAGCCATCAAACCGCTACGTCAGTGCGGATTTTCGGAGTGAACGTGTGGTGCACTGTTGTTAAAGACTGACTGCTGCAGAACCGGTTCCCCCGTGACTTTACCTTATAGGGAATTTTGTGTGAAAGTACGTCTTCTTACAGTTGGTGGATCAGATCCGTGAGCTTTTCGGGTTGTGTCGAAACTGTGTGGAATAATCCTAAAAAAAATTAAAACTTTCGATGGATAAAGGAGTAGGAAGAAATCCTTTAAATATCATGGTCAGCGATGGTTTGTAAGCTTTGCGATTTACGATTGGATAAAGGTGTATTTTTTATTCAAATGAGAAATCCGCATCTACCGCAACGAGGATAAAACTTTTCCCGTTAACTTAGAGACACTTCGAAAACAACGTCCGAGTCAACATCGCTCATGGGCTACAAAAAAAATTAGGCGACTGCAATAAAACAAATTTGCAAAGAGCACCTTGGCAAATGGGAATTTCCGCTCGCGAAGCCGCCCGTCATATTTACCCCTCATCATCATCCCGTAAAACAACCATAGCGCCTGTGTTGGCAAACAGCGAGCGAGTGACGAGGATGACATCATTTTTTGCCGGCAAAACTTTATGTCATCGTCGTCGTCATCACCATCAATAGGCTAGGTGATATCCACCGGTGTTTAGTATGGGTGGAAGAGCTGAGCTACAACTTAGTCAAATGCTCGAAGCTTAATCGAGTCACAGATGATAACCTTGAATTAAGGCGAACAGAAAGTAAATTTTCAAGGCGCTGGATGATGGATTGACGAATTGGCGAAGATTTAGGTGGAAAGCTCCTTCGTAAATAATAGATGCCATACCTCTACTGAGATATTATCCGTGACAACGTATTTCCGATTTAAATCTCCGTGGCAGCTCCAGCAAAGCACAGCGATGTGATTGAATTCTTTTTTTGAATTCTTATCGTTCCTTTGAGGTAATTCAATCATCATGATTCGTTAGAGTTGGCTCTACGCTACTGACTTCCCGTATTCGATAACGAATCTGCTCCTATCAACTGAAAAAAAAATCAAGAATCGAATTTCAAGGACGGCGAGCACCGTATTGCCGAACAAATCGAACACCAATTTCCCTTCATTTGTCGCCAATCCCCCGATGGTGCTGACCTCATTCGAAGCGAAATTGATTTTTTCGCTCCATTCATAATTTATGTGCTCTGATTTCAGACCACAATTGTGTTCCTGCGAGCTGCAGCAGCGTTTGGTCGCTTTCTCCTATCCCTACCTTCGCCGTCGGTTGCATTTACAGCCTAACCTAGCACGACATAACACACCAGCCATGATGGCAGGAAAGCAGCTGTGAATTATTGCACAATGGATGCAATCTGACTCGGAGTCATTTCCGTACCCTGGTTTTGGGTGAGTGAAATATTGCTTCTTTGACCGGCGGGGTTATGTCAAAGTCAAAACGCACAAAAAGCCCGAAGACTGCACGGCCTTCGAGTTCGAGTCTACGTCGTTGAATAACAAAACACAAACCCGAGAATCAATCAAAAGTAGTTTTTTCCAAAAATAGTAAGTTGTTCCCGGCGCAACTAATACTCCACTCGGGTTGAAAACCATTTTTTTAATTACCTTCCAAATGGAATACGCACACACATTCACAACATTTATTCATAAACAAAAATTCCTTCCCAGAATAACAATATATATCTTTCATACACAAGTCGCAGACAGCTCACTCTGTAGCACATGATACACTCGGTTTGCAGTGCCGGATTTAGGATCTAGGGGGGCCGGGGCTGCTATCCTTAGGGGGGGGGGGGGGCATATTGTCTGTTTGCGAAGTTTTAATTTCAAATGCGCGATCGTATTTTTCATCCTACCACAAGAGATATGAAAAAGTTGAAATTTGTTTTTAGAAAATCAGTGGTAAACGTGATTACCTCTCACCCCAGTAGTTACCGAGTGCAATAAACTCAGGGGAAAACAATACCTACAAAAGATTAAAAGTTATCAATTATCACGTACCTCTACTTTTACTTATTTCCTAAACTATTCCTCTCCTTGTTAATTTGCTAAATGCTATTGGTTTGCTTGCTTTTTCTTATTGAAGTTCAAGACTAAATAGGAAGATTTATTCTACAACTTAAACGGTTGATTGCCTAACTAAGCGGATCCCCCCCCCTCCGCGTACTAAATCTTTTGTTAATCTACCTAATGTTATAAGACTTTCTGAATTTTCTTAATTAAGTTCGTTTGATGATTATGATATCTCATTAGTCTAATTTAATAAATAATTAAAATCTCTAATTCACCTCATCAATCATAACCCATGCTTTATTAAGTACCTGCACTTGTGCTTGTAATCTAAAATTAAATGTGTTTGAAGTACTTTTGATTTTGACCTATACCTATTTATTATAGCTTAGTTCGACCCAAGTGACACCTTCAAGTGACTAAAATGCTTCCCTTTGAAGTTAGATTCCTAGCTGATTTTTAAATTATATAGGGTATATGCTCCAACTATGCTCACACGCTTTCACTATGTAGCACCACAAAAATACGTATGGGTATGTCACAATAGAAGCAGGTCACAGTGGAAATCCCGAGCCATAGTTCAAATACTTATCCCAAATCAAAATGAAGCACATTTAAGATTGATTACAATACCATGTACAAAAATGGTGTTTAACATTGTTCCCTGAGTAGTGCTTCAATGAAAACAACAATGAAAGCTTGTCACGCAAATAGAAGAAGCACTGTTGGGCACTTTCTTAAATATTTCAATACTATAATTCCCTTGCAAACACGTAAAAAAAAAGTGATTTTTTTTTTTATTTATTCAACCACCATCTTTGACATTTTAGTCATACAGACTGATTAAAGTGACTTAATCCTTTTCTTAAAAACTGGTCTACTTATATTAAAATCAAAAACATCACACACATCATTAAACAGTCTGCAGCATCTATCGAGAGGATTGTTATAACCGTAAGCAGTACGATGTCCGGGAGTCCACAGAAAATAATAGTTGCGGAGACGGCAAGCAGGAGTGTGGAAATTGATGTTCCCGAGCAAACAACTGCAGTCAATATGATTACTAATCATGTCAAATATGAACATCCTCTGGAGAAAGACTCGGCGATTTGTTAGTGTTTGCAGTCCAATAAGCGCACATCTATGCTCGTACGGAGGTAAGCTATCTGGATTTGACCATGGCAGACCTCGTAATGCAAACTTTATAAACTGTTTCTGGATTCTCTCGATGCGCAGTACATGAACAGCATGATATGGAGCCCAAATTTGTACTCCATATTCAAGAACACTGCGGACCATAGAGCAGTACAGCGCTTTCAGGGCGTACACGTCGTCGAATCTAGCATGGAGTTGGCCTTTGCAACTGTCATGGATATGTGCTCGTTAAACCGTAGTTTGCTGTCCAAGATGAGCCCAAGATCCTTAATGGCATTAACCCTTTCCAGCGGCGATTGATTCATAGAGTAATCCAAAATTATCGGCGAGTGAGAGCGGATAAGGGTAATCACTTTGCATTTGGCAGCATTGGCTTGCATTCCATTCATCTGACACCAGCATGACAATCGCTCTATATCAGCTTGTAGTGCGCAACAATCCACGATCGATTTGATCACACGGTACAGCTTAAGATCATCCGCATATAGCTACTTACAGGAACTTATCATATCACACACGTCGTTAATAAACAGAACGAAAATGAGAGGTCCTAGGTGACTAGGACTAGGTGACCCCTGTGGGCTACAAAATGGTGAGTTGGCAACCTGGAAGGAGCGGAATACCTAGCCCTGGCCCTCACAAGTTCCTACTTCACGCCTCCTCGAGTCATATGATAACAAAAGACTACCAGCTGAAACATGGACACAGCTGGGTGGCGTAGCCTGGGCAATGTTGCCAGTCCGGCAATAGCAAAGTGAAGAGGTGCGACGCGAACACTGGCGCGGTAACCATAGTACGGTGATAGAGGAAATGCTTCACCAAACCTGAGCGTCTGTTCATCATGGAGGTGCGGCTCAAAACGGCGTCTGTTCTCCATGTTAGGAGCGGCTGATCACCGTCCTAGTGCCAGCGTGGGACTCTAAACAGAGCTGTGCACGATGGTCTTCCGGCGAGACAGGGGGTTGGGGCAGGCCCAATAAGCCGTCTTGGAAAAAAAAAGTTGCAAATACTGAAGAAAGATATACGAATCAGAACAATCGGCACAGACCTACGCGACGAAATAAGGACTACGATTGGAAACTCGGAACATGGAACTGCAAATCGCTCGGCTTCCTGTGTTGCGATAGGTTAATCTATGACGAACTTCAACCACGCAACTTCGAAGTCGTAGCACTGCAGGAACTTTGCTGGACGGGACAAAAGGTATGGAAAAGCGGGCTTCGAGCGGCTACTTTCTACCAGAGCTGTGGCACCACCAACGAGCTGGGAATCGGCTTTGTAGTGATGGGTAAGATGCGCCAACGCGTGATTGGTTGGCAGCCGATCAACGCGAGGATGTGCAAGTTGAGGATTAAGGGCCGTTTCTTCAACTACAGCATCATCAACGTGCACTGCCCACACGAAGGGAGACCCGACGACGAGAAAGAAGCGTTCTATGCGCAGCTGGAGCAGGTGTACGACGGCTGTTCGCAACGGGACATCAAAATCGTCATCGGCGACATGAACGCTCAGGTAGGACGGGAGGCAATGTATAGACCGGCAATCGGGCCAAACAGCCTGAATGCCGTATCGAACGACAACGGCCAACGATGCGTGAACTTTGCAGCCTCTCGGGGTATGGTAGTTCGAAGTACCTTTTTCCTTCGCAAGGATATCTTCAAAGCCACCTGGAGATCACCTGACCAACACACAGAAAACCAAATCGATCACGTTCTAATCGACGGGAAATTCTTCTCCGACATTATCAACGTCCGCACGTACCGCAGTGCGAACATAGATTCGGACCACTACCTAGTTGCAGTATGCATGCGCTCAAAACTCTCGACGGTTCATAACACCCGTCGAAGTCGAACGCGGCGACCCAACATTGAGCAACTACGGGACGCCGGAGTTGCCCAGGACTACGCGCAGCAGCTGGAAGTTGCACTACCCACGGAAGAGCAGCTTGGCGCAGTTTCTCTTGAAGATGGCTGGAGGGCCATCCGTTCAGCCATAGGTAGTACTGCTGCAGCGGCACTAGGTACTGCAATCCCGGACCGAAGAAATGACTGGTTTGACGGCGAATGCAAACTGTTAGTAGAGGAGAAGAATGCAGCACGGGCGAGAATGCTGCAACACCGCACGAGATTGAATGTGGAGCGATACAGACAAGCGCGGAACAGACAAAACTCGGTTTTCCGAAGGAAGAAGCGTCAGCAGGAAGACCGAGATCGCGAGGCGATGGAAAATCTGTACCGCGTAAACGACACACGGAAGTTCTACGAGAAGCTAAATAGTTCACGCAAAGGCTACGTGCCGCAAGCCAATATGTGCAAGGACTTGGACGGTAACCTTCTCACGAACGAGTGTGAGGTGATTGAGAGGCGGAAGCAGTACTATGACGAGCACCTCAACGGTGAAGCAGAAAACGAAGGTGGCACGGTAACAGACCTTGGAGCACGCGCAGAAGACGACTACCGGCTACCGGCCCCTGATCTTCAAGAAGTTGAGGAGGAGATCGGTCGGCTGAAGAACAACAAAGCAACTAGTGTAGATCAACTACCAAGTGAGCTATTAAAATACGGTGGTGAAGCACTGGCTAGAGCGCTGTACTGGGTAATTACCAAGATTTGGGAGGAGGAGATATTACCGGAGGAGTGGATGGAAGGTGTCGTATGCCCAATCTACAAAAAGGGCGACAAGTTGGATTACTGCAACTACCGCGCGATCACACTGCTGAGCGCCGCCTACAAGGTACTCTCCCAAATTCTATGCCGCCGTCTGTCACCATTTGCAAGAGAGTTCGTGGGGCAATACCAGGCGGGATTCATGGGTGCCCGCACTACCACGGACCAAATTTTCGCGATTCGGCAGGTTCTGCAGAAATGCCGCGAATACAACGTGCCCACACATCATTTGTTCATCGATTTCAAATCCGCATACGACACAATCGATCGAGATCAGCTATGGCAGATTATGCACGAGTACGGATTTCCGGAAAAACTCTATGATGTGATGTGCGTTGTTCGAGTATCGGGGACACTCTCGAGTCCCTTTGAATCTCGAAGGGGGTTACGGCAAGGTGATGGACTTTCGTGTCTGCTGTTCAACATCGCGTTAGAAGGTTGACATTATGGCACGGAACTTTGAGATGATGGCGGAAACGTACATCAGACTGAAGGCTGAAACTAGGCGGATTGGACTTGCCATCAACGCATCAAAGACAAAATACATGAAAGGAAGAGGTTCCAGGGAAGACAATGTTAGCCTCCCACCCCGAGTTCAGATTGACGGTGACGAAATCGGGGTGGTCGATAAAGTTCGTGAATTTGGACTCACTGGTGACCGCCGAAAATGATACCAGCAGAGAAATTCAAAGACGCATTATGGTAGGGAATCGTGCCTACTTTGGACTTCAGAGGACGCTCCGGTCGAATAAAATTCGCCGCCGCACGAAGTTGACTGTCTACAAGACGCTGATTAGACCGGTGGTACTCTACGGCCACGAGACCTGGACTATGCTCGTGAAGGACCAACGCGCCCTTGGTGTTTTCGAACGGAAGGTGTTGCGTACCATCTACGGTGGAGTGCAGATGGATGACGGAACGTGGCGGAGGCGAATGAACCACGAATTGCACCAGCTGCTGGGAGAACCATCCATCGTCCACATTGCAAAAATTGGGCGACTACGGTGGGCTGGGCACGTCGTAAGAATGCCGCACGACGACCCAGTGAAAATGGTTCTAGAAAGCGACCCAACAGGAACAAGAAGAAGAGGCGCGCAGCGGGCAAGGTGGATCGACCAAGTAGAAGGTGACCTGCGGACCCTTCGCAGACTACGAGGCTGGCGAACTGTGGTCATGGATCGAGTAGAGTGGAGACGACTTCTTCGGACAGCAGAGGACAACAAGGCCTTAGCCTGATTGGTAAGGTAAGTAGGTGACTCCTTTGTGGAACCCCCGATGGTATATGGAATACCTCGGATCTGGAATCACGTACCTTAACGAAAGCCTTCCTGGATGATAAGTATGATTTCAACCAACAAACGATCCACGGTGGAAGACCAAGGCGGTTTAGCTTCATAATGGCTAGGTCGTGAGGGACTTTGTCAAAAGCCTTAGAGAAGTCGATGTAAACGGAGTCCACTTGCTGACGCTTCTCGATGCTACCAATAAGAGTGTTCGTGTAAGTCATCAAGTTAGAGACTGTCGAGCGCTTTTTCATGAATCCATGCTGAAACTCTGAGATTATGGGTTGAACAGCTGGATACAACTTCTCATGCAGAAGACTTTCGAGAACTTTGGCCAAGCAGTTCAGGATTGAGATAGGTCGGTAATTTTCCACTTTGTGCATGTTACCGGACTTGAAGATTGATGTAATTGAGTCGAGCTTCAAGGCATCCGGAAAAACGCCATCTTTAAGCAATCGATTGAAAATAGACATAACGGGAGTGGCCAAGGATGCTGCACAGTTCTTGACGAAAAACGGTGGAATACGGTCCGGGCCTGAACCTTTCGATGGATCGACTGTGCAAAGGGCTTTGAGAAAAGCGTCCTAACTGAAGATGAGCTGCTGCAGGTGAATGTCGTATCTTGGTAGCTGATCAATGTATTGCTGCGGTGGAGGAGTTTGATCGGGTTCGAAAACACTTCGGAAAAAGTCAGCGAAAAGGTCAGCAGAAGCGGTGTCGGTGGTGGAGCTTCTACTACCGCAGGTGACGTCCACGGGAATACCAGCTGATCTTTTCCGAGAGTTGATAAAAGACCAGAACGACGATGGATTTTCCTTGAAACCCCTCTGGAGGTTGTCGACGTACTCACGAAAGCGAGCTTCCTGCTAACTATTATACTCTGCTTCTACTAGCTGCACCGTATACTTGTTTGCGGCGGTCCGGGAACGAAAGTAACGTTTTCGAGCTTTAAGCAGATAACGGCGCCGGTGGTGTAGTGGTAAGCGTGATTACCTCTCACCCCAGCAGGCCTGGGTTCAATCCCAGTCGGCGCCGCCGGGATGTTCTGAGGCATAACATCTCTGATCCAAGGTTGCAAAGACTCATTTCAGCTAAAACAATGTTTTTCTAAATTATGAAATAATTAGATGCCATGAACAAATTTTGAATTGGTAGGATACAAGAAGAGGTTGCAAAGAATGTGTTTGACATATTAAACCTGTTTATTTCACTTCATGAGAGTCACAATCAGCGATTTTTCACAAACTCACTCACTCACTCACTCACTCACTCAGCGATCAGCAAATCGCTGATTGTGACTCATAGAAAGCAAAATTTACAGGTTTTATGTTTCCAACGCATACTTTGTAACCTCTTCTTGTAAGTTACAAGTAAAACATGCCATCATACCATCTTTTGGTTTTATTATTCCGAAAAACATTATTTTAGCTGAAATGAGTCTTTGCAACCTTGCTCTGATCACGCCTTCCTTCGGATGGGAAGTAAAGCCGTTGGTCCCCGGTTCATGAGTTGATGGGTCGATAGGTAGGGTCCAGGTGTGGGAGCTGCCTTCCTGGCACGTCGGTAGCATTGGTGCTCAGCACGGAAAACAAGATCGACGGAAAAAAACAAACCAAAGGAAAAAAAAAAAGCTTTAAACAGATTACGCAATTGCGGATTCCACCAAGGTTGTTGGAATTGCAAACAAGATTTTCGTGTCTTCACCGGAACAGTATTTTGGATTACTTTATAGATATTGTCGTAGAATACGGAGACGGCGGCATCAATGGTGGGTTGGTCAAATATTTGTACCCAATCCAAAGCTGCAATCCTCGTGTTAACAACATCGAAATTACATTATGCAAAATTACTCACTGCGGGCTGCTGGGTACGGGAGCGGATGATCTCTCGAACGGGAGTCAACTTTTAGAACCAACGGCTTGTGGTGACAATCAACTTTCATAATTGCAGAGGATGGTTCAAACAGCTCGATGCAATCGGAGTCACTGACAAGAACCAGGTCAAGAAGCTTACCATTCGTGTTCACCAGATCGTTGATTTGCTTCAATCCAGCAGACAGTATGGACTCCACTACAGCGAGTTCCTGTTCTGATGAAGCATTGAGAGGCAGAAATCCTCTGACGTCCTCATCGAAGTCCCAAGCTAGATTTGGCAGATTGTAATCGCCCACAACTATGGTTGTATCGTGAGGGTTCACCATACCAAAGAGCTGTTGTACGGACTCAGTGTGTTTGGTATAAATGTCGGGCAGACTGTTTGGTCCAATATAGATGCAGCACAGGAAGATCGATTGATGTTGTAAATCGACTTGAACAGCAATTTGTTACTTACACTTCAGCTCCGATTTCACGGCAATTAAGACGCCACCGCCACGTCGCAGTGCGCTGGTGCGAGAATTCCGGTCACAGCGGTAGATTGTGTAGTTGCTTGCGAGTTCAGCATTCGTAATGTCGGTATGAAGCCAGGTTTCAGTGAATACCACCATGTCGAAATCACAAGAAAACAGCGAATGGAGTAGAGCGTTAGTTTTTGTCCTCAAGCCTCGGACGTTTTGATAATATACGGTCCAATCTGTGCGAATGTTGGCAGGGTCACAAGACGCTAGGTTAGGCGAGGTGCTTGGTTCAGCTGACTCTAGGCGTTGCTCATTGGACCAGAATCTATGTGCAGTACCGGTTTCCAACAATTCTGCGTTCTCCTTTCATCTTCAACGAACTCCCGAAATTCGATACCTTGTGGCCAAGACGAAGGATTCATCGCTTTTGTCTTCATTTCGATATTGACTCCAACCTTGAATGAAACGAAGGACAGTGCTGACAAAGGCCGTCCTCTGGGTTTCAGGGATTTGGCAACAACTTCATCCGTATTCAAACAATCTTTGGCAAGGTTCTCGATGTCTGCCTCCGATACATCTGGTGATATTTTTGTTAGATACAGCCAGAACTTTTCGTCGGATCTACTCATTGGGGCTGATGTCACGTTGAGAGTTGATTGGCCTGTGCCACGTAAAACTTTGTTTGGCTGATCGGATGCCGATGATTCGTCGTCACGGGGTCTCTTTGGCGTTTTTGGATTACCAAACGTGAACATTCGAGGAGGAAGAGGAGATAGCACTGCTCGAGAGAGCTTGTTGAATCCACCCTGGATCTCCTGCCTAATTTCGGCAATTAGGCTATCTTTTATCTCACTCTTGATCTCCTCAATTATTTGTTGGTACGTGTCGTTGAGTTCGATCGCAGCCGCGTTCGTTGATGTCATAGCGTTTTTGCGGCAAAACCCGCCAGTATCGTACCCAACATCAGTGCCTATACGTAAGCGTACTACAACGCGGCTCTCAAACAAAGGAGTAACAAGTGTAATACTATCACTGCTAGACTAGATCTTTGGTTTTTTCATGCAGTGGTTCATCAGAGAGGGGAAGCTTAGTAATCCCCATTGCCTGCCCATGACGCCATTCTATCGCGGCATGAGCCAGCAACGCCGGCCATAAACCTACCGTCTCCAACACTCCACTATAAAGCATGAAATTAAGCCCGCCCACCAACAGCAAGGTGCAAAAACTAGCCAAGGGGAGAGAATGTTAAAATAAAAATAGTTTTGAGATCCCAAACCCAGATGTTTTCAATATTTTATAACTAAAAAACTAGATATCTCTAACACAGATTGTAAGTATAAATTCTTCGAATACAAATTTAAACAAAAGTCAAAATTAGATCAATTGTCATAATTCTCAGATTGAGATAAAATTCGCAAGATCATTTCTAGACAGTAATTTTTAATTCATTTTATAAAAACTCTAGGACATGAATATTAAATCAAATGAAATATGATTTTTGATAATTATAATATGTTTGATCTAATCAAAAGTTTCATAAAAAATCAACAAAATAAATATTTCTGGCAAAAAGTTCGACGAAATTTTGTTCAAAAAAAATCCTTTTTGATGTCACAGGCTTAGATTAGCTTTGAATCTCCTGGACTACAACATTCGTAATTCAAGATCTTGGGAAACTTACTTAGATTCTGAGAATTACAGCATTTTTCGCGAGGAAAATTCTTCAAGAAAAGAAAGTGAGAAAAATTTAAAATTTAAAAATTTAGAAAAATCTGGACAAAACAATGAAAAATCACTAACATTCGGAGTATATCCCTGTTTGTAACTAAATTTTAATTGAATTTGTTTTTTACAAAACATCGTGATTTTTTTTTTTTTTATTTTAAGCGAATTTAGTTTTGGTCAGCGGGTAAGTCACTCTGCCACCTTGTGACTGTAATGATAGTGTTTCTTGTGTGTTTTTGGGTGTTTTACAATGTTTACTGGCAACCATGATTTCCACAACGCTGAAAATAACAGATCCCTTTGCGATCGTAGTTGTTTATTGGCGTTGACGGGGACTCTGTAGCTCTCAACTCCTATGGTATAATCCAATAGGCAAACGTCAGACTGTGCGAGATACATGATGGACTGTGAACTATCCTTTCACTGCAACGAAAATTCCCATAAGAAACTGTCAATCTTTGCAAGAAGAGACGATGTTTTGACGGTGCCATCATCGCCAATTATACGGAACAAATCTTTGGAGAAAACGGGTTCAACGGCGCTGGGGAGCGGTTCTTTGTAGATCATAACAACCAAAACACTACATTTGAAGACCCACGGCCTGGTGCACTAAAGGGTAGAAAAGCTGTCTACGGAGTTCCACGAGCCTACGAACGGTTCTTCGGATGGAAGCTCAGTCAATTCCAGCACTCCGCGTGACCCGAAAAACTTTGAAGACTCCTACCACCAACTCAGGCACCTACCAGCTTACGAACAACGGCGAAGGGAATGAGGTCTGGATTACGGTGGCGTTTCTCGAGAATGGTTCGCATGAGGTGCTCAATCCAATGTACTGTCTGTTAGAGTATGCCAACAAAAATAGATACAGTCTACAAATCAATCTTGCCAGCAGCTACGGTAATCCATACGTTAATGAGCTTCCCTGAAATTAAAAAATGTTCCCTTAGATTCTACAAAGCTCCTCAAACTTTAATAAATTTGCTAATTTGTTTCTACGATTTTTTCTGAAGATCTATAAAGTGCCCAGAATTTCTACTAAGTTTCCTTAATTTTTATGATGTAAGAAAAATTTCTGGGCTCGTGGTCAATTTGTAGAGCCTGAAGACGTCTTATTATATCATCGATTAAATATCGATATAATATAATTTCTCAAAATTGTTTCTTCTAGTCCATAACATAAGAATAGTAGTCAACATAAAGGACTTTAATAAAATCTTTGTTTGTGGTACAGTTTTATTAATAGCTGAGTCAGAAAAAGATCACCAAAAATTCTGGGAGAGGGGGGGGCTAGATAATTCTGGAGGGGGTCTGGCCCCCTTGGCACCCCCATTAGCTACGCCAATGAATGCACAGTGGTCGGAGATGGCAAAAGCTTGAACTTAATTGCATTTTGTATAAACTATTGACTTACCCTAATAAACGAGTACCATACACTGACGATATCTTAGATGGTGCAACCATGCCACATAAAGTTGGGATGACATCCCGAATTTGTGGTTAGGCGCTTCTTATGGTTATTGTTTATGGAGGGTAATAAAAAAAGTGTCTTCAGAGGAATTGTTCAAATAAGTATCGACCATCAGCGTTGCCAGATATACCGATTTATCTGTATTTATACCGATTTCCGAACTAGATACCAATATACAGATAAGGTTCCTCAGAATACCGATTTTTGAGGTTTTATATCGATTTATACCGATTTTTTTTTAAATAATCCAAATGATTATTGCCTACCTACACTCGAATTTCGGAGACAATTATTGTGTGAGACTTGTATCTTTTTGAATATCCCACTTTGTTTGAGCCTTCAAAATTCTAAAAAAAAATCATCTTTAAAAATGTCTTATGGATACTCTTTCGATTAATGTTTCAATGTCCTCACCATTTTAGGATACCCATGAATCGATAAACAGTCGATGGCTCTTTCTGGTAATTCCGGGGGAATCTGGAAATACTTTTTAAACATTATTAAACTTCCTGAATTTTCTTCCACCTTACATCGTTAATAATTTTTCGATTCCTCTCGGAAACATATTTCGACTTCCCTTGGAAGCTTCTTCAGCCTTCGCTCGAATGTTTCTTTCATCTTCTCCCGCCAATTTCTTTTTTTTTTTTCAACTTTCCCGGAACTTCAGGGATGCTTCCAGATTTTGATTGCGGATCCACACTAGCTGCAGGAACTTTTAAAAAGGTCTGAAACTTCAGAAAAGTCCAGACTTTTGAGTAAGTTTCGATAAATTAAAGAATGTTTCAATTACTTCTGTTAAAATTCTAAAACCCGGAAATTTTAGGAAAGTCCAGCGAACTCCAGTACTTAAGGAAACATCATAAATATTTTGGATAATTCACAAGTCCAAAGAACTTCTGGAAAATTTAATGGTTTTCAGGACAGTTCCATTAGTTTCAGGAGTATTGAGAGAACTTTAGAAAGCTCCGAGAACATCAGGATAGATCAATAAATTTCAAGGAAATCGCTGAAATTTCAAACGAGGTCCGAGAAAGTCAGGCAATTTCCGAAAATTTCAGCAAGGTTCCGAGGGGTTCATGCAAATTTAAGAAACGTAAGGGAAGTTACATGAACATTAGCGCATTGTGAGAACATTTTAAGGGAAGTTCCGTGACATGTCGATAATTTTAAGAAATTATAAAAATCTGGAACTTCAATGCTGATGTACACACTAATCCAGGCCTCCGTCATTCGGTAAATTTTGAACTACAGAACTTTTCGATAAAAGTTTAAAAATCAGTGAAAAATCCCGAATTTGTACAGAAGTTGTTCAGTTTACCCCATTTATTGAAAATTTAAAATTTATGAATTTTCTTGATTTCTCACGTGTAACGGTCATTTGAAAATTTTACCGAGTTGTTCTGCTGTTCAAAAACCCGGTAAATTCCTACCGACTTCGGTGATCTGAATTAAGTGTGTAACAATAAATTCAAGAAAATTGTACGCTTAAGAAATTTTGCAATCTTCCTATTAACTTAATCAGCCCTATTAACTTAAGGAAAATTACAAGAACTTTAAAGGAATTCCGAGGAAATAAAGAATATTCCTAAGTACATTTCAGGAATGTTCCGACAATTTCAGGGGCATTGCGGGGTCTTCAGGGATGTTTTATGACCATTCGGAAAATTTTCTGGATCTTTAGAACATCCCCCAAGAGCTCTTTCTTCCGGAATGATGTCCTTGTTTCTTTCGACTGTTCCGTAAGCGCTCTGGCTTCCGACTTTCTCCAGATTTTTTTTCTAATCTACCTTAGGAAGTTTCTGCCAGCGTCTCCAGGAAGTTTCTTGCGTTTTCTCCAGGAAGTTCAATTAAACTACTCCAATAAATTTCTTTCGTCTAGTTCTGGAATTTTGTCCAGTTGTTTTTTTTTTTTTTTTTTGACTTCTATTGGAAGGTTTTTCCGAGCTTCTTCTGGCTTCCCTGCAAATGGCTGCTTCTGGAATTTACTTCCGAATTTCCGAAACTTTGCTGCCTTCTTTTCAATGTGAAATCCGATTTTTTTTTTTATCAGAAAGTTTCTTAATTTATGTCTTGGAAGTTCCGCGGATGTTTTTCCGACTTCCCTCAGAACTTTCCTCAAATTTCCTCCAGGAGAGCTTTTTTCTTCTTTCTCTGGATGTTGTTTTTAGCTTCCTCCAGAAGCTAATTCAAACATTCCCCGGAGTTTTCTTCCAGAATTTTCCGATCAAAGCCCAAAAGTTAAAATTTTCGCTTTCAAAAACGGCAAAATATAAAATTAATTAAAATAGTAAATACCGATAAATAGCGTTTTGTTAAAACCTTTGATACCGATAAGCTTTAAAACATTCTGGCAACACTATTTTATAGCAAGTGAGCGGAAACAACCTTGCCCATAACCATACAATTTCAAAAAAATATCATGGCCAACTTTGAAAAAAAAAATGAAAACCCTTTACTTTTTCTCCTAAAGACATAGGATACTTTATTGTGCAAAGTTGTAGAACTACTCAAAACATGAAACTTAGATTAAAATACAAATTATCTATGTCTAATAGTTTTGGATATATGGACCGTTTTCGATGGTTATCCCTTTAAATTTAGTTATTAATTATTAACTTTTTAGGCAATCATTTTCCAAGCAAATAATGTTCTAGTCAAATATGAACAAAGCAACACTGTTTTTGCTGAAGTCCCGGTGTACAACCTTCTCCCATATATGAAAGTTAAAGTTAAAACGTGCCATAACTTTGCAAGGAATGCTACATAGCTAAATACTGTCTTCAACAAAAACATGTAGTTTTACGTTGCCTAGAAATGTATTAATTGTTTGAAAATGAATAAAGAACGTAAAATGAACTTGGACGTCAACCATGCCGCATTTAGCTCTGAATGTTTGCTCTATCAAAGACTTTTTGATCAGAAGAAAAGCAGTTTCCGTTTCAATAAATAGCAGCCAAGTTCGAGGAATGTGAATCAATTCGATTTTTTGTATTTGAATATTGCGGGGTTGTCAACAAACTACGTAGCATTACGTCAGATTGTTGAGGAAAAACGTACTCTTTTAGTTGTATTAAAGGGTGATACGGTCAAAATTTGGTCAAGGGAAAACGCGTGTTAATCGGTGAAATCGTTTATTTAAAAAATCAAATTAAATTTCTTTTTCAAGTTCAATTAGTATAAAATTCAGGAAAAATATTCCGTTAGGCTTCCGCTTTTCCAAATCCGAATTGCCGGGCCTTACGCTGTACCCCTGCCATCAGATTTTGTACAGCCACCTTGTCCACCTTCTTCGCCGCAGAAAGCCAGTTTGCCTTGAACTGCTGCTCGCCCTTAGCAGTTTTTTGGTCTTCTTTAGGTTCCGCTTGACAATAGCCCAGTATTTCTCAATTGGGCGGAGCTCTGGCGTGTTGGGAGGGTTCTTGTCCTTGGGAACCACCTGCACGTTGTTGGCGGCGTACCACTCCATGGCCTTTTTACCGTAATGGCAAGATGCCAAATCCGGCCAAAACAGTACGGAACAACCGTGTTTCTTCAGGAAAGGCAGCAGACGTTTATTCAAACACTCTTCCACGTAAATTTCTTGGTTGACAGTCCCGGAAGCTATGAAAATGCTGCTTTTCAAGCCACAGGTACAGATGGCTTGCCAAACCAGATATTTCTTTGCGAACTTTGACAGTTTCATGTGCTTGAAAACATCTGCTACCTTCCCCCTTCCTTTTGCCGTATAAAACTCCTGTCCCGGAAGCTGCTTGTAGTCGGCTTTGACGTAGGTTTCGTCGTCCATTACCACGCAGTCAAACTTCGTCAGCATCGTCGTGTACAGCCTCCGGGATCGCGCTTTGGCCGTCGTATTTTGTTTATCATCGCGATTTGGAGTCACTACCTTCTTGTAAGTCGATAATCCGGCTCGTTTTTTGGCTCGATGCACGGTTGTAGACGATACACCCAGCTTATTTGCGGCATCTCGGAGAGAGAGGTTAGGGTTTCGCTTGAAACTACCGGCAACTCTCTTTGTCGTCTCAGCGGCTTCCGGTTTTCAATTTCCCCCCGATCCAGACTTCCTGGCTGTCGACAAACGTTCCCCAAACACTTTAATTACGGTTGATTTGGCAACTTTTAGCGATTTTGCCAACTTTGCGTGCGAGTAGCTCGGATTTTCGCGATGCGCGAGCAAAATTTTGATACGCTGCTCTTCTTGCTTGGACGGCATTTTGACAACTGAAGAGTGAATTCCAAAATCAAAATAGGAGCAACATTCTACACACACACACCTTCAAAATGAGGGGTGTTCAGGTTTTTTAAATGCAAAATTGAAAGAAATACGTCAAGTTGATATTGACCAAATTTTGACCGTATCACCCTTTATCTGAAACTCATATTGTAGAAATTATTAATGTATTACTGAATTTAAAATACTTTAATTTTTAACAGAAATGCTGGGTATTATTTACAGCAAAAGATCTACGAACGTATTATGTTTTCATGTGATACTTATTTGTCATAGCAACATTCTGCGTTAACTGGTTTTGCAAATTAACAGTCCTAATACCGAACCAGCTAAATATGTGTCGCTGCTGTGAACACGCTCGTTTCTCATTAACGAGACAGTCGTGCTGTGTCACTGCATCGACACGCATTTTGCAGGTTTAGTATTATGACAGTTAATTAAATAAGCACCTTAACGAAAGGACTGCGGTAGACCCAACACCCTCCGCACGCCTCTGTGCCCGTAGGTGAGAAACAGTCGGCAGCGTGCCACAATCAAAACCAAAGTTGATTTTTCACAACTCATGCTCGAAGATTTCTCATCAAAGCTGCTGGAGGTTCTAGCTCCATCCGAGCAAAGAATACCGTGTGAGCCCAGTTGAGGTGATAATAGGTGTAGAAACCGAGAAAGGAATGTTACCTGTTTGTTATTGTTGCGTGATTTCTCGTTGGTCCCATTGGCCAGTGCATTCAGCTTCTCGCTGGACGTGGAAGGCTGTATCTGCTGCTGCGGCTTCTGAGCACCTTCCTTCTGCTGCACCACCGTACCGTTCTGCGTCTCCTCCAAGGCCATCGTTGTCGCTTCCAGCTTAGAGCTCTGCGTTGATATTCAGCAAAGAAAATAACACCGAACCATGCAAAATTTCACTATGTGCGTACGAGAACGTGTCACTTTCACATAAAATTCGACCTTCCCTTTCTTCTTCGTCGTCGTCGAGGTGTGGGAAGCGAATATTGATTTTTCTCGAATAATAACCTCAATGGGAACCCCGATTTCGATTCTAAGAGCTAAACGCTAGTTGGAATTCCTAACTCACTCACTCACTCACTCATCCATGTGCCTATAGGCCGAACTGCAATTCAATTCGGAGGAAAAATAACAGGAAATGCCGCTATGAAGAATCGAAAAATCGAACTTTTGGACTTTGTGGCTCCCGTTCTTTTTTCAGCACCAGCAGCTAGCACCACACGCCTATATTTTTCGGTGCCCCACTCTTCTGGCCTCCTCCCACGCTTCTCACATACACCACAGGTACAGGGGCTTGATGGTTGCTGCTTGATACGCCTCGTCGACTGGTATGTTTTGGATGCTTCTTTCTTTTTGTTTACTCCACACACCGCGCTTCCCACCTGGCGCTTCCGCTCCCCTTCCGTTTCCTGACTCACTCCGAAAAAACGCACTTTGCCCTCGCACCTCAATCTTCTTCGGCGCCCTCCACAGATTTTTCACTTCTATGCTTATACGCCTAATTTTTCACTCAACTTCAGTTAGGAAAAAAATGCCTTTTCTCGCATCCAAAATTTTAGTATTAGAAAGAATTTAAATTACACAGCCCCAGACGGCGACGAATGGGGGCGAAAAAGAATAAAACAACAGTAACAACCAAAATCTGCTCACAATCGTAGAAAACTTTAACTCGTTCAACGTTGACTTCACGCTTCTTCACGGGCCTCCGAAAAAACTGTTTTAATTCTCACAAAAATAGGACCGATTTTGCAGTGGATAGAATTCAATCCGAAACGGCCATCTACGCTTTTCTCCACCCGAGAAAAAGGCCGCTGGCTAATGTTGCTGCCCGAAGAAAGAAAAAGTTACTTTTCACCAGTAGTATACTGCCCGTAACGCATCACTGAACTGCACCGTCACGGGTCACCGACAAACCGATTCGAAGAAACCACCCGAAATTATATTCCTCCACAAAACTTTTATGCTTCACTTTTCCTTGATGCTTTGGGTTTTCTTTACACCTTTTTTAGATATTTTTTTTTTCTCCACATCCAGTTCACAAAATTTGACGTTTCCCGTTGCCGAGAGAAGCGACCGACGCAAGCAAGATCTTTCCGAAGACTGACCGACCGACCGGATGACTGCACAATCGAACGAAGCGAAGCCCGGAAGGAATGAATCGTGCTGTTTGTTTATACGCTTCTCGCAAAAAGTATTCAATGAAAATGAAAACTCGCTATGCTTGTACGGAGTCGTGTTCATTGATGAGTTCGAGGGGTTTGCTGTCGGTTCGAACTTCGGGATTGCGAGAAGCGTGCGCGTACACAAACTGCCGTTGTGGGCATACCTTCTTCGTTGAGATGCAGAAGTAACTGTTAAAAGCAGCCAAGGTATGTTGTGTATTGCCTCTATTTTTGACGTATTTTGTGAAAAATGAAAATGGAACATGTAACAATATTATGAAAGATGTTCAACATTAATAACTCAGCTGCCCCTAGACCAATTTCAATAATTTTATCACCAATCGATCAAAAATGTTTCTTCGCATCAATATATTGAAAAAGTGGTATTGTCAAGCATTGTCCAATGTACAAATAAAAATAGATAATTTTTTATTACTGTTTTCATGAAATAAACGTTCTTCCCAAACCCAGTCATCATAATCAAGTACCACTTGGTTGCACATCAATCTGCTTTAACTGGTCGTGGTCGTGGCAAAGGAGGAAAAGGTCTTGATAAAAGAGGCGCCAAGCGTCATCGCAAGGTTCTTCGTGATAACCGCCATCCGTCGTATGGCTCGCCGTGGCGGTGCCAAACATATCTACGGTCTGATCTACGTGAAAACACGAGGTGTGCTGAAGGTGTTCCTGGAAAATATGATCCGTGATGTTGTCACCTACTCTGAACACGCCAAGCGTAAGCGGCCATGGATGTCGTCTACGCTTTGAAGCGAAAGACGCACTCTGTAGGGTTTCGGAGGTTACATCATCACCAACTTTGGCAATCAAACGGCCCTTTTCAGGGTCAACAAGCTTATTAAAGTTAAGAGTTGGAATAGAATTTATCTGTGCCTCCCAATAAACAACTCAGAGTCACAAATAAGCATATATATTGAATAAATGCTTTAAAACAGTGTACAATGATGAATAAAACGGGTTGTCAAATTATGTGCCGAAAAAAACTCATTGAGATCGATAGATGCGCCTTTATTCCGCTGTTTGCTCTGATTTGATTAATATATTTATTAAAAGCTATACAAACGATGACTGTCTTCCCAATTCAACACCAGAAGTTTGATCTAACCCAAAAAACAATTTAAGCTGATTAACAGCTGAAAAGGCAATTTTTTAGCCGAAGAAGCTTATTTTCGCCTGAATAAGCTCTTATTCAACATTCAATGTTTGTTGGGAATAACATACTGAATAAGTGTAATTTTCACATACATTGACGCTTTAATTCGACTGTTGATTTAATAACATGCTTTATTATAGTCTAATTATTGTTTTCTAGCTCCATTATTAGATTCCATTGCATTGCTTAACAATATTGCTGAATAAAGGTGAATACAGTCAGTTTAATAGTTCTTATACCACTATGCGCACATGTTTTAATTGCATGCTTTGTAAATATTTTACAAACGTGAATACGCCAACAACACTGTTTCAGGCTAACATCAAAACGAAATTTTTAGCATAGTGGTTACCGTTTCCACTTGCCAAGTAGAAGGTCGCGAGTTCAATCCCAGCCTCAACCCATTTTTTTATTTATTTTCTACGCCTAATTAATTTAAATAGTAATCATAGATCTTATCACTCACAACAACCAATTCATCAATCAATCGCAAAGAATAGCCCAGCATCCTTTCCATCGAAATTAGAGAGACGGAGATGTAATATTGGTCTCATGCAAAACAACTATGAATGAATTTATCATTCTCACATCTCCTTGAATTAGCTAGAGTAACGGCAGGGAGCCCGACCAACCATTTCGTTAATTTTCTATACATCGATCTTCAAAGCCATTCATAAGAAAAATCGATAGCGATCGTCACCATTTCATGAATAATTGTAAAGATGCTAAAAGTCTAATCGTGAATCGTTTATAACGATCTTTCTCAAAATATTGCTACCAATCGTTACCAATATTAAAATATCGATTGTGTTGCCAGATAAAAAAAAATCGATTTCTGTTGTAAAATCAAAATATCGATACTCAACTGCTGATTTTTTTATCTGCCTAATTTCTACACTCAAAGAATTGTAATTATTTAATTCATTAAGCTAAACTAATACTGTTTATGTCTAGATAACAAATACTTTTTATAAGAAAACTCATCTTTTTTATAAACCTTGAACATATCATGCATACACCTTCCACATATCTTGTATCTGTTTTCCTAATCAAAAGTATAAGGCAAGCCTTATGGCTAAAAGTTATAAGGTTTGCCTTATACTTTTGATGTGATTAGGCATTGATATTGTATCCAATATGGCGCTCGAAAGTATTTCGTGTAGAATGAGCTGTAATTGCCAGAGGAAGTCCTGCAAATATTGGTAAATAGGTAAGTTGGCTCAAATCAATATCTAAAAATAAATTGCGCACGAATAAAACTTTGATTATTGATGTGCTATGACCCGATAGAACCCCTCTTCTCGTTTTTAATCGATGTGCATTTTATTCTAAACATACATTTTCATCGAAAACGAGCATTGCCTTGGTACCACCAAGATGGTAGTATAATAGAACATATTTTGATATAACGCAATAAAACCGTAAATAAAAACATGAATGCTATGTATGAGAATTATAAAATTGTTATTCTCTTCAATATAATATTCATGTCTCAATTCAATGACATCTATTTGACGCCTGATAAAGAGTATGTTCGATTGCACTTGAAATGTATAAGTCTATGTTATGAAATTGATTTGACAAGGTTTATACATGTCATATGAATTGCGCTTAAGCTTCATGTGAAGATTGCAATGGCAAAAATCTATGTGGTTTGCTTAATACATTCGATATGGATTTTTCTTTTCGTGTAGTTTCGATCCATGCCATCAGGGGTGTACTGATTTCGTTGTTGGTTGCTAGTCCTCGGGTCTACGGCTGCTGTTGATGTGCTTATCAACGACAGGCAAACACACTCTAGTATGTGTTGTATTGAAATTTCTGTAAATCTTTTCATACATGAATTCAATATTTATATAAATTTATTTGTCATAGCCATCAACCAGTCAGCCATGTAGGTGTAATAGAGGTCAAAAAGGTATCAATTTTCCTCATTGGGTTTCCAAATGCCGAGAATCCCACCACGCATGCTATCACGGGTTAATATAGACGTAAACTTGAAGAACTACAATGGTAAACATTTGCTGCGTCGCGGCCATCGATCTTCTTGTTCATTTACCGGCAGATTGCTTCTTCCGATGAAATGCCAAATATGTCGATAAATAATATAAACATTGCCATCTGTCACCTGGTGTGTCTCGAACTCTCTTTAACCAGCGATGCAAATCGATAACAAGGAGATTATAAATGTGCATCGATGGCAATCTTTGTTGTTCTTTGTCAAAGTTCAAAGTTACGATGATATCAGTATTTAAATATTTATTGATGAATATTTGTAAAGAATACTAAAGTTCATGTGACATATCGAAATTAAAAGAAATTTAGTATGGCACCTTTATAGATTACTATCATATGACCGATGAAGAAATAATCTTAAATGTAAGTATCGTTCAATGAAGATTTTTAAATGTGTACTGTACATCGAAATCATAGAAAATTTAAAGTAAAGAATTGCCGACATTAATCTTTATTTCTGTATAAAGAACTTTGAAGAAGTTTCACGAACGGTTGCTTATTTAGCTGCCCAGATTCTAGGATAGCTCAGATGGCAAGGCAAGCGGTTGGTGATTGGAAGGTCATGGTTCGAATCCCATCTAACTAACGGCATGTGTTGTTGTTGTGTATGTAATAAATTTTCTAGTATCTGTGTGGTGTGGGTGCGTGCTTCGACAGAAATAATGACAACAACAATCACTAACGAGGACAACCCTGCTCTGTCCCGTTCTTATTATCGGATAAAAATTATCCCGTAGTTGAATAATCGATTAATAAACGTATAATAGTGTCTAATTAAACATTATTTCACATGAGAATCAAGCGTCTATATACACCTTTATCGCTGTTTAAGGAGACGTCTAATAAACGTTGAATAATCAAAAAAAAATTATCGAATAAGCTCTTTTTCAACTCTTGTAAGTCGAACAAAAGCTCTTCGACATACCTTATTCAACACCAAATATTTCGATGTTGCGGTTAAATAAATTCTCGATGAACATTTCAAATGGTCCTATCTGCTTTGATCGATTCTCTTCATCGACTTTCTCCTTCGTCAATAACTCAGCTGCAAAACCTTTCCCTGTTGTATTTGACGTTTTGGACGCTAGATAAGAACCTCCTTTATCAAACTATGTGGTAGAATTAGCGCGAAATCTGTTTGCATAGCAGTGGTTATGAAAAGAGAAAGTCAATGAGGAGAATCGATCAAAGAAGATAGGACCATTTGAAATGTTTATCGAGAATTCTCCAGATTTGTGTGAACAAAGCCTGAACAGAAGTTATTATTCAAAATAGTGCAAGTATTATTAAGCATGCAGTTGAATAAAATCGACAAGACGTCGTTTCTTCAATAGGCAATTGTTTGCTGGGCTGTTTGTCCCTGCAAAGTAAACCAGCAATACGATGCTATGAAAGGTCCACGAAAGGTATTGCAATTAAATATAAAATATAATCGAAGAAATGATCATAAACACGCAGTGAGCATTACATTTGTCATGCGATACGTTTTGTAATGATCAGTAATGAGAATTTCTACTATTTTTCGTTAAGATAAATTGACAAAATCACTAATTTAATGGTTACTTTTTGTCCTCGCTAGAAGTCATTTGAAGTTGATGCAGAAGTCCTCTGTTGCCATGTGAAAAGAAAGGGAATCTTTCGAAAACCGTGATGCGAGTTCAACTATTTTTCTCTTGGCGTGACTCATTATACACCGAGTCTAGTTTCTACCATCGGCGATCGACAACACTTTCACCACAGACAAACAGACATAACACTCGCAAGTTGTTCATCGAACAAGCAGTTAACGGTCAATTTAAAAGCACAGACAAACAGACATAACACATTGAATATTTCTCCCTGTAAAACATCGTCGCTAAAACATTACCGCCATCTGTTGAGTACACTATGGTGGGTAGTACGCTGAACAGATGGCGGTAGTGTGTAAACGTCAAACTCAAGGGAAATGACTATGCGCGCCACAGGTGCCGGTACTACCAACTACGATACTTTTAAATTGACCGTTAAATGCTTGCTCGATGAACAACCTGCGAGTGTTATGTCTGTTTGTCTGTGTTAAAAGTATTGTAGTTGGTAGTACCATAGAGGTAACTCTAAGACTAGAAGGTCCCGAAGAAACGTGCTCAACTTTTTGGCTCACCTCTGGTACTATCTTCGGTCCCAAGCTTGTCGAATCACCCCTCGAAACATAGGGAAAACCAATAACCCCTCATTTTATCTGTCAAACTTTCATAGCGAATCAAAACAAACATTGCGTAGTACTAGAATTTCGACTAGAATAGGGTACGTTAATCGTTTGCTTGGGACCAATAGGCTACTAAAGTGGTGAGCCAATTTAAAATCGTCAGTTTCGTATTGATTGTTGGTACAGTCCCACAGCTCGTGCCCCTCCAACACTGTACACAAACATCATCCTCTGATCGAATGAAACCTCAGACCATTCAAAACAAAACACCAAAATCGCTTTTTCGAATGATAGGCTGCAATCGGATGACGGTTGTTTTGAAATCAGATGATTTTCCTCTCGAATTCAGGATGAAACTTGTTATGAGAAGGGATAGGGCCTTCAGTTGAAATGCGTAATGCTCTCTGCAGGATGGGCAGGATGACTGTCATACTTAATGGAAATGCATATGGTATTGGTTCAGCCCCATAACGCAAATCATTCAAAACGATGATGTAAATATTTCTATCGAACGTCATTTGCTGATCTGAGCTGACAAACGAGGTGGAAGCATATGCATCGCTATCAGAGCTGTTACGAACAAAGGTAAAGGATGAAAACCAATGTTTGGCTAATTCATGGTGGAGGAGGTTTTCTTCACCACGAAATTTTTTTGTATCCATAATGGAATGGCTTATTATGGCTTTTCAGTATGGAATTGTAGATAATCAAATTATAAATCTAATTAAAAGCACTTGCATATCACACTATTCTTAAATGTTTGTCCTCTGAGTGCCGTATGTTTTATAGCTAATTTTCAAACGAAAATCATCCTGTATTTGGATGACAGTCATATGGATGTTCATCATCTGACGACGAATTCAACCATAAGAAAATCATCCGAAATTCGAATGCATATTGTTAAGGCCGGCGCACAATAGATACGTTTTCGGGTTTTTTGACAGATAATGCATGGGCTAACTGTCAAAAAACCTGAAAACGTATCTATTGTGCGCCGGCCTTTAAAGGGCTCGAGCAATGCAATAATCATTCGAAGTATTGCGGATGTTTTGGTTCAGTGAACAGCACTTGCACGCGGCGTAATTTGTTCCGTCGAACAAGGCAACAAGAAAACATTCACTTTTCACTTCCTCCATCGTGACGATTTTACCATAGAGGTAACTCTAAGACCACTGGGTCCCGAAGAAAATCATTATTATTTTTGGCTCACTCAGTACCAGAACAACGGTCCCAAGCAGTCCCAAGCTATTTCACTCACCCCTGCATGTTCTGCATGAATCCACACACCCCTGATGTTATCTGTCAATCTTTCATAGCGAATCAAAACAAACATAGTGTAGTAATAGAATTTCAACAAGAATGGGATACGCCATAGAAGCATAGAGGTAACTCTAAGACCACTGGGTCCCCAAGAAAATCATTATTATTTTTGGCTCACTCAGTACCAGAACAACGGTCCCAAGCAGTCCCAAGCTATTTCACTCACCCCTGCATGTTCTGCATGAATCCACACACCCCTGATGTTATCTGTCAAACTTTCATAGCTAATCAAAACAAACATAGTGTAGTAATAGAATTTCAACTAGAATAGGGTACGTTAATCGTTTGCTTGGGACCAATAGGCTACTAAAGTGGTGAGCCAATTTAAAATCGTTAGTTTCGTATTGATTGTTGATAGAAGTATCAATTTAAAATCGTTAGTTTCCACCCGTTGATTTTACTATTTCCGCTGCACCGAAACGCCCTGGGCCCATAACCTAATGAGATTTCGGATGGGCCAGGAAAAGAAACACGAACTACTTTTTAAGGTTAAAGAAAACGTGTTGTGTTCGCTTGAAGAGTCCGGTTATAATAAAAAATAGAAAGTGACATTTGTAGGTACACAGTGTCGTAGTTTGATGGGGCAAACCGAGCAGTGGTTGCCATCCCAACAATTTCCATACAAATTTCAAACGCAATGCGGAACGCCGGGTTACAACCAATCGCCTCCACATTTAACACAGATGCTCGGGATCCTTAATAGAACCATACTTTATTAGATTTTAGAATTTAGATCATCAATCAATTTATCGATATCAATATTTAAGTTGACGTTAATAGTAAAGTTAACATTGTAAGTGCATGATAATGTTGAATTTGACGGTAGTGTTGGAGATAATTTTGTCAAAGAAAGGCTTTTGTACAGCTTCTAAATTTGTGTAGAAAGTGGTATAGGTAGTAAGTAAGTAAAACAAAAATTCTCTGACGAAAGGGTAGAGGAGTAACTAACGTTCCCGGTTGTGATGGAGTTGACGGCAATATTTACACACTTTTTTTTGCCGAGATGGGCACCACCAAGCAACATGGCAGTTTATTTTGCTGAATCTCAGTGAAAATCTTGCCGAGACTAGAGTCGGTGTATAATGAGTCACGCCAAGAGAAAAACAGTTGAACTCGCATCACGGTTTTCGAAAGATTCCCTTTCTTTTAACTTGGCAACAGAGGACTTCTACATTAACTTCAAATGACTTCTAGCGAGAAAAAATAATAACGGCTGTAGTAAATCATTATATCAGTGATTTTGTCAAATTATCTTAACAAAAAATTGCCGAAATTCTCATAACCGATCATTACCAAACGTATCCCATGACAATTGAATGCTCTCTGCGTGTTTATTATCATTTCTTCGATTATATTTTATATTTTATTGCAATACCTTTCGTGGACCTTTCATAGCATCGTAATGTTTGTTTACTTTGCACGATAGGTAGCTGGCTTGACAGTTCGATAGGTAGACTTGGCTTAACTCTTGGCGTGACTCATTATACACCGACTCTAGCCGAGACCATAACAAAGAAACGAAAGAAACGAGTAACATTTTCAACCTTCCAGTACTCGCGCCGTTGTACAGGGTGATTCGGAGTAATTGCCACTTAAAAAATTGTTATAACGATTGAACGCTTGCATGCATTTTAGATATCAGTATATTTCAAGTATACTACATAAATAACCATCAACTTAGCATACTTAAATTCAAACATCTTTACCTTTACCTTAATTACCACCCACATTTGCCAAGAAAATGAATCACAGCTGGAACGCACGTTTTACTTCCAGCGCTTCTGGAGTCCTGGCGATGCGTTTAAGCCCTGATATTAAACAGATTTTCAAATTAGTTATGGTTCCTTTGTACCTCTATAATGTTGCGAAAAATAAATGTTTCATTCACTTGAAGAGATTTCAGCATCGAAAAGATAATTTATACCAATTTACATATAACATCATCCATTTTCACGTCCATGGTTGATTGAGATCGAAAACGAATGCAATTTCTAATCCTACTGTCTATAGAATTCTCTGACGTTTGTGAATTGCACTAGTATTAGTGCAGAACTTTGGGTAAATTCAAAGGTTTCGTTGCACTAATACAAATAATTTACTTTGGACCTTGCTCAACGTGAAACTCAACATGTTACATGCAATTTGATACCCACACACTAATCGAGTCAGTACGGTTTTACCGAGTTTTTGAATTGCGGAACTGTTCGGTAAAAGTTTAAAAATCTGTGGAAAATTTATTAATGATAAAATTTGTTCTGAACTTGTACATACATAGTTCTGTTAACCCCATTTAATGATAGAAAATAAAATTGGTCGATTTCATTGATTCCTTACGGATAACGGTCATTTGAATTTTTACCGACTTTTTCAGCAATTCAAAAACCCAGTAAAAAAATACTGACTCCTGTAAAAAAATCTTAGTGTGCATGTCTAATAGAAGAATATTTTGGAGAATATCAGGATTCATGACGCCCTCAAGGTGGAAATATCATACTGTTGTATTTTGTACAACGCCCAAGCGCTCGTGTTACAAAAGTTGGCGCGAGTACTGAAAGGTTAACCGGCGTTCGTACTTTTAAAAGTGAAATTCATTGTTCTCTATCTTTCAGCGCTTTATGATTATTTTATTCACCACATGTTTAAAATACAGCGCAACATGTTTACTTAATTCACCTGAGATTTATCAAAACAACAAATTTTGATTTAATACACTTGCGAATTAAAGAAAATATTGTAATAAAGTTATGGAAGCTGATCACTTATGAACTATCTATTGAATATAAATCATGAAATGCATTTTATATTTGTATTGGAAAAAAAATGTCAAATCAAGGCAACACATTAATCATTAATAGTAGTTTCCGTTTGGCTTTGATGGAAAGTAGTGTGACTTTCGTACTGCAGGCGTTCCTCAAATATTAGCTTGTGGATTTTATCTTGCAGCACTAGTGCATTGATCTTAGGAAGCGTTCTGAGTTGACTAGCGACATTCATTCCAAAATAGTAGAACTCATCGTGTGCAGAAGAAGTATATAGCCCCTCCGAAATATCTGGTCCGGTTTCGATAATTGTCGGAATTTCGTGCTGATTGTTGGCGTTCTGTTTTGATCTTTTCTTATTATACCGATGAACTGGTTCGCTGCTATCTGGAGTTGACAGATTTGACTGGTCGTCAAAGGTACATTCCATCTCCACCAGCTCTGTGTACTGGTTGTCGTACTGCGGAATTATTGTACAATCCTCATCTTCACGACCAAGAGGATCATATATCGTCTCCGGAACATTCTATCAAATGAAAAAAAATATATATATATATAGGAATAAGATTAAACTGAAAAGAATTTTTAGGCAGTTCCTTATCATTCTCTCATCAAATTTTGATTGCACGCTGATTTAGTTTATTGTTCCCCTCAACTAACATGATCGTCAACCAAACTGTACTTCTCTTCTGGATAGTAAGTCGGATGGACAAAGATTTTTTGTGCTAAGCTTTTCGAAATAAATAAATTAAATGTTATTCATAAGAATTATAAACATTAAGTTAATAATCGAACGATAATGCTATCAATTTGAAGTCAACTTCTAATCGTCTTTAGTTCACCTCGGATCCTTATTCATTACGTCAATACATATCATTTTAATATACATACATTTTCTTCTTCTAGATAATCATTATAACATGTTACAAGGACTGTAGTGCGAACAAGGCCGAGAACAAGGCATTATGCTATGTTCGCACTACGGAGTTACATGTTACAACACTATTTTGATGCCGTTTTTCTTGCTGATAATTATTATAACACCTGTGTAACATGCTATAAGTCCGTAGTGCGAACAAGTCATGAGAACATTCTTACAGTAATTATTATAGAAAATCATCATCCTATTGATTGGTCTATTTTTTATCATGTTTTATGAAGTTGAAAAAATGACTACTTAGTCAGAACCTCGTTCTAAATTCTTAAAATGCATATAAATTTTGCTATTTGTTTTCACATGCTAATACATTTTCTGAACCTATTAAACGTTGTTACAATCAAATCAGCTGTTGACAGTTGGCATCGATCAAAAATAGAATAGGAATGAATAGAATAGAAATAACTGATATATGTTACCAAACTGATATCCGATGATGTTTTCTCTGAACCGTTGAAGAACGTATCTGCGAACCTGTACCACGAAAGTTTGGTACGATACACGTCGTCCGAACCTGCCTCGGCTTTTAAAGACTTCTTCATCCGATTTTTCTCTGCCGTATATGTATCACGCATTGACTTAATTTTCTTCTTGACATCCTCCATGGATGTTAAATGGAGTGCAATCCCGATGGCTTTGAACGATTGATAGCGCTTTACTTTATTTTTATAGTCCGGGTGGCTACGGTCCCACAGGCATCTATGGCTGTGGTAGATTTTGACGAGTTGAAACATTTGTCCCTCACGGCACCTGCTACGCCGCGAGGCCGACGAATTGTTCCTTAGGGACGACATCGTTTCTTCTGAAATCAGCTAATACCGTCAGCGTAATTTTTTTAAATATCAGAAACTTGATTAATTTGCTGACGACCATCAGCCAAACAGAACACTGTGTTTACGTTATTTGATGACGTTTGATTTTATCGGTTGGCACAGACCTGTTTATCCATTCATTTAACGTTTCTTTTTGTCAGCGGAAATATCAGCGATTGTCAATCAGCAAAAGAGTCAGCGGGTAAACAAGAATGAGCGTTTACCTGTAAACTCGCGATGAGCTGATGTGAAGTGAGACGCGAGGCATACCATCTTTCGTGAGTACCAAACCTGAATAATACATATTTACAGTGGGTGCAAAAAGTATTCGTCTAGCCTGCATATTTCTAAGAAATGGGTTCGTTTTCAGTGTTTAGGGGACAAGGAAAAACATTAGTGTTGACATATAGTAGAAAATGAACAAATAAATCTTAATTATTAAAAATTTATAACGGAAGTCTATTCTTGGTGACAAGAATACGATTACTGAATAACTCTTACTGTTTTGTATGCTCAAAAAGTATTCGTCCACATTAAGAGTATTCGTTGCATTGAAATGTAAAACGGTCAATACCTCTTTTAACGCGTTTTGTAGTACTTCGGCGTAGAGTGCTAAATGACAGGATACTGCGTATTGTTATTTTGAAAGCTATCTGAGGAAGGTATAGTCACTGTAGTAGAAAAGCTAGCAACATGGGCCGGAAAGGAAAGGAGACGACCCAGAGCGAACGGAGATTTATTCCATAGAGGTAACTCTAAGACTAGAAGGTCCCGAAATAACGTGCTCAACTTTTTGGCTCAGCTCTGGTACTCTCTTCGGTCCCAAGCAAATCGATTCACCCCTCGAAACATAGGAAAAACCAATAACCCCTCATTTTATCTGTCAAACTTTCATAGCGAATCAAAACAAACATTGCGTAGTTCTAGAATTTCGACTAGAATGGGGTACGTTAATCGTTTGCTTGGGAACAATAGGCTAGTCAAGTAGTGAGCCAATTTAAAATCGTTAGTTTCGTATTGATTGTTGCTTATTCTGCGTCTTCATAACGAGTGCAAGTCAGCGTACGTGATATCCAGGCCTATAGGTAGACCCCGTTCGACGGTTAAATCGATTATTGATCGCTTCTGCACAACAAAAACCTTCCAAAATAAACCACGGAGCGGTCGTCCTCTGGCGTTGACCGACAAGGACGAGCGATTTATTGTAAGGGAAATCAAGAAAAATCCTAAAACCAGTGCACCCAAGCTTGCTAGTGAGTTAGAACGAAGAGGAATCAAGGTATGTACCAGTACAGTTAGAAATACCTGCAAAAAAGTGGGTACAAAAAAAAAACCTTGCAAAAAAGCTCGCAAGAAATTTTGGGTGAATGAAGCAAACCGTAAGAAACGACTTGATTTTGCCCAGGAACACCGTTTGAAGGATGAAGTTTTTTGGAATCGTGTCATATTTTCGGATGAAAGCAAATATAACATATTTGGTTCAGATGGCCAACGCACGGTATGATGGAAAAAATGCTGAGATGCAGCCGCAGAGTCTTGTTCCAACTGTGAAACATGGTTCTGTTATGGTGTGGGAAAATTACATTTTATTGAAGGTATTATGGATCATAAGATGTATATCAGCATTTTGAAAGAATATTTGAATGCCAGTGCTGAACAATTGGGCTTACAAAGAACCTACACCTTTCAACAGGACAATGATCCAAAGCACACAGCTCATAATACTAAGCTGTGGCTGCTATATAATACTCCAACACAACTTAAAACGCCCCACAGAGCCCAGACATCAACCCAATTGAACATCTTTGGAAGATACTGGATGATGAAATCAGGAAAAGGCATATATATATAAAATTGAATTTCTGTCTGTCTGTCTGTCTGACCCTTATAGACTCGGAAACTACTGAACCGATTGGCGTGAAAATTTATATACAGGGGTTTTTGGGGCCGTGGAAGGTTCTTAAGATGGTTCGAGACCCCTCCCCCTTCTGTAAGGGGGGGCTCCCATACAAATGAAACAGAAATTTCTGCATAACTCGAGAACTAATCAAGCAAATGGAACCAAATTAGGCATGTGGGGGTGAGTGTGGGGGTATAAGGAGATAATCATAGGGGGTAGCCCCTTAGATAATAGGGGGAGGGGGGCTACGTACAATATAGCATGCTTTTTTTAAATCGGCGCATAAACTCAAGCTAATATTGAATCCCGAGCAAGACCGGGCACACTCAGCTAGTTTCAAATAAAAATGAATTGAAACAAGCATTGAAAGAAGAATGGGATAAAATTCCTTCCTCCGTCACAACCAATTTGGTCAGATCCATGCCGCGAAGGTAGCAAGCAGTTATAGATTCAAAGGGAAACCCAACCAAGTATTAATATTCACTTTTTGCTTTTATTCTCAAGACAGTATTGAGTAAAAAGTATGTAGACGAATACTTTATGCGCTAGACTGCCAGTTAAATATAATTATATATTTCATGTGTTATCGAAAAGCGATGTGTTTCTGTTGATTTTAAATAAAACAGATGTTTGAAATAATTTTCTATCAGATTTGATCACCAGTTTTATTTGTTTTGCCCCTAAGGGGCTGTCCATAAACTACGTAGACAGTTTTAGGGGGGGGGGTTGACAATTATCCACGGCCCATACAAATTTTAATTTTTTTGTATGGACAATTGTCTACGCAGGGGGGAGGGGGGGGTGAAGAATCCCAAAAAAACTGTCTACGTAGTTTATGAACAGGCCCTAACATGATTTTAAAAGCCATTTTGTTAAAAGCATGCAGCTAGACGAATACTTTTTGCACCCACTGTATGTACAATAAGGTTTTGCCACAGACAAACAGACATAACACATTGAATATTTCGCATTGTAAAACATCGTCGCTAAAACATTACCGCCATCTGTTGAGTACACTGTGGTGGGTAGTACCAACAATCAATACGAAACTAACGATTTTAAATTGGCTCACCACTTTAGTAGCCTATTGGTCCCAAGCAAACGATTAACGTACCCTATTCTAGTTGAAATTCTATTACTACACTATGTTTGTTTTGATTCGCTATGAAAGTTTGACAGATAACATCAGGGGTGTGTGGATTCATGCAGAACATGCAGGGGTGAGTGAAATAGCTTGGGACTGCTTGGGACCGTTGTTCTGGTACTGAGTGAGCCAAAAATAATAATGATTTTCTTCGGGACCCAGTAGTCTTAGAGTTACCTCTATGGTAGTACGCTGAACAGATGGCGGTAGTGTGTAAACGTCAAACGCAAGGGAATTGACTATGCGCGTCACAGGTGGCAGTACTACCAACTGAGATACTTTTAAATTGACCGTTAAATGCTTGTTCGATGAACAACTTGTGAGTGTTATGTCTGTTTGTCTGTGGTTTTGCGGTGGTGCCGATGGATCACTAGGTTTCGGTTAATAACTATTCCCAGCTGTATTTGGAAGGGAATTTGTAACAAATCATAGCACCTGCGATCCTCTACGCAGCTCCGGTGTGGGAATCATGTGCACAGACTCACAGGAACAAAATTCAGGTCGCTCAGAATAGAGTGCTGAGGATGGTTCTTGATCGTCCTTTCGACACTAAAGGGTGTCCACGATGAAACTGCCACACTATGAAATTGCTCTAACTTTTTAACCGTTGGGTAGAATTTAATGAAAATTTGGGTGGATTTAGTTCATAGTGCATTATTTACATCCTGCGAGTTTTAAAGTCCTGTGATCAAAACTCGCGGAAATGAAGTCGAAAGAACAGCTCGTGCGTGATAAAATCTTGCGCATTCATCACGAGAACAAGGATCTCTCGCATCGTTCCATCGCTAAAACGTTGGGAATCGCGAATTCCACGGTGTCGCGAGTGATTAAGCGGTTTGAGGAACGGTTGATCACCGATCGGAAGCCCAGAAGTGAAGGAAAAAGTATTCCGTACAACACCAAAAATCACAACCGCGTAGTTGGGGCCTTCAACCGAAATCCGAACGCCTCCGTTAGGGATGTGGCTAAGAAGCTGCACCTAAGCCGAAGTTTTGTCCAGAAGGCCAAAACTAAGGCTGGACTTCGAACGTTCAAGGTACAAAAGGCCCCTAATCGCGACGAGAAGCAGAACAAGTCCGCCAAAACCCGTGCCAGGAAGTTGTACCTCAACATGCTGACGAAAGTTGAATGCTGCATCATGGACGACGAAACATATGTGAAGGCCGACTTCAAACAGATCCCCGGCAACCTGTTTTTCACGGCAAAGGATAAGTTCAGCGTTCCGGAGCATGTCCGCACTCAGAAGATGTCCAAATTTGCGAAGAAATTCCTGGTTTGGCAAGCCATCTGCACGTGCGGGAAGCGGAGTGCACCTTTCGTGACCCAGGACACGATGAACGGACAGGTGTACATAAAAGAGTGCCTCCAGAAGCGGCTGCTTCCTCTCCTGAAGGCCCACAACGTCCCAACAATCTTCTGGCCGGATTTGGCCTCATGCCACTACTCCAAGGACGTGCTGAAGTGGTATGCGGACAATAAGGTCAATTTCGTGCCGAAAATGTTCAACCCTCCCAACACTCCGGAGCTCCGCCCCATCGAGAAGTACTGGGCGATTATGAAGCAGCACCTTCTTAAACGACCTAAGGTAGTGAAGACAGTCGAGGAACTGAAGAAAGTATGGGTTTACATGCAAAAAACGGTTGATTCACAGGTTGTGCAGAATCTTATGGCCGGGGTTAAGGCCAAGGTGCGGGCATTTGCGTATGGACTGTAAATAAAATAGGGGAATTTACGTATTCTCGTCAATCTAAGCAGCGTCCGAACTTCTATTAGCGATTTCTCAGCGTCACACTCATACATGACAGGTTTGTTTGTTGACATTTATCTGCTGCTTGCTGTTCTACCAATTCCAATCGACAGAATTGATCAAAACGGGTTGAACATGTTTTTACAACGCTCCAAACTTCTCAGGTGAGTGTGACTATTGTCGGCAGTCTCTTTTTCTTCGGCACCCTTTCCATTTGAACTGCATGTTAACCAGCTGTTCTATTATCGGCAACTCGAAATCAGCCGTATTTTGTAGTGTGTATATTTCATTTAAAGAAATATATGGCATAACAGGATTGCACAGTCGTAAAAATGTAATCAGATTGAAGCTGAAAAGGTAAGGAATCGGCTTAATACATTCAGCGAAGAGTTTTGATGGGAAAATACAGTGAAATTAACGTTTCAATTTCGGTTGCCGAAAACAGTCAATGGGTGCCGAAGCCATAATTTACCCTACGAGTAAAATGGTAAAATGAAGTTTAATAGTTATTTCTCAATCCCTGAAAATTTGATGGCAATCGGATTAAAACTCGAATTTTGCGAATCAATTTTGTGTGTGGCAATTTCATCGTGGACACCCTTTAGAATAACAAATTTACACGAAGAGGCAGGCATTGCCAAAATAGATTCCAAAATTAACGAAATTAAGACTAAATTTGCACAAAAATGTAATTTATCAGAACATGCTTTGACAAGCAATTTGTATATAGTAGATTAGGTGTACATAGTAGTTGTAGTTGTAAATAGTAGTTATGAGTAGTCTCCTTTTTCCAATGCAAATCAAACCAATCCCACCAAGGTGGTCATACTTTAAAATAGGCCTGATAGGACTAGGAACTGTAAATAATAATTAAAATCTCAAATGTATTAAAGTTAAAAAGACGCATCAGTTTCACTTGAAAAATTCATACATGTAAATCACACAAACACAAGAAATAAAGATCACTTAAAGTCAAGTTGGAAGGGAATTTGACTAGCAATATTCTCGCGCAGAAGCTCCATCAGCCGGTGGGTGGCTTACTTTTCCATTAGCTCTTTCTTCTCCGAACCCTTGACCAGCACCAGCGACGAGTACAACTTATTGGGTCGAGTGGAAAAAATGACATGAATTTCTTTTCCACCTGCTTGACGAAGGGGTTTCATTATTTCATTAAATCAACAGTGGCATCGTGCCTTCCATCGAAGACATCAAAAAGTTGCCAGTCTTCTTGATTTGTTGTCTTCGCTTCCGGTGGTTTCGCAATTTGTTAAAACCACAATAGATCAAATAACTGGTCGCAGTGGATTTATGTCCTGAACAGAGGAAAAAAGGCACCATGCTTGTTGGGAAGAGTTTTCAGAATTTGCTCGACGCTCTCTGAACTTTTCTAAAGATCTGTGAACTTACGTGTAGTATTTTGAAGTTTCTTGCAGTTCTTGTGAAGCTCCTGAAATTTTTTTGATGTGAATGAAACTGTCGTCAAGTTATCTTCATCTAAGTTCACGAAATTTTCTTGAAAATCTTGGATCTGAATTAATGTTCTCAGAATTTACCCTTAAGGATATATAAACTTTATCAAAGTTCTGAACATTCCTGTAGTTCTCGAAACTTCCCTGAAGTTAAAGAAAGATCTCTGAATGTCTCGAATTTTCCTAAAGTTCTTGGAACATCACTGACGTTCTCAAAATTGATCTACGCACCAAATTTCTCAAATCTTGTTCGGTTCTTATTTTGCCTGAATTCATTTTGTAAAATGAATGGTGTCACTTCACGGAGAACAAATTATAGCAGATGCAATTATTTTTCCGGTCAAAATACCTAAATTGTTCAATTGTTTTAGAGATAACCCGAAACTATAGTTGATTTGACTATATATAGAGAGCAACAACTATAGTCCATAGTTGGCTCCTCGGTTGGCTCAACTATATTGTTCAGTAGATGAACAAACGTCAAACTTCAAAATACAACTATGCTTTAGTTGATTCAAGAAAACTTTTGTTAGAAAAGCAAAATTTTACAATGTTTATTAAACGAACTGCTCTTCATTATCGACATATTAAGGAAGTTTGTTTTGCTTCTTTATCGATCTCAAAAACACAACTGCAAACTCATAAAAAAGTGAACAAGAACATGCAACTTAGATTTGAACCGTGTTCATCTGCGTGAGAGCCAGCTATCTTATCGCTTGCTCTACGCATCACTAGTTAAAAGTATGTGGATTTATGATGATCACTTGAAACCAAATTATATAAATAAATTACATTTGACGGTTGTTATAATTGATCAAAGTTATAGTTGAATTGAGTATAAGATGAACAGTTGAATCTATTAGGTAGATATGATTGAGTTGACGGTCAAATTAATATTGGAATAACTATAGGTTTCTTTCAAACAACAATATATTTCCATGTGAAAGTAACTATTAGGATTGTTATTTTAACTTAACGAATTTGTTCTCCGTGTTGAGAACGTTTCTTCAAGACCTGCTGGTCTTAGAGTTACCTCTATGGCTTTACTTCCCTTCCGAAGGAAGACATGACCAGAGATTTTTATGCCTCAGAAAAATCCCACCGACCTCGTCTGGGATTGAACCCAGACCCATAAAGCAGTCACGCTTACCACTACACCACCGTGCCGGCTAATTTACATAAAACGATTGTAAACAAAAAAAAAATCATTTACGACCATTTTTTTTTGCATTGGGTCGCCCCCCACTGTGCATTGTGGTTCACTCATTTTACTACCAGAGTTCATTTCATTCATGATTCGGCGGATGAAAGGAAAATACTACCCGTAAGATGTAAACAAAACCAGCAAACGGATTTTGGTTTATTGCGTTTGACTACTAAGTCTTGTTAGTTACATCTAAATCGTTCTATAAAAGTACCCGTAACTATTTTCCCTGAATTATTCATCAATGTGAATGTAAGAAAATAGACAAAAGTGTTGCACTAAATTCTCACGATTTCCCAGTGGCGATAACTAATGAATGGAACATCTCAACCCACACACTGACATCTGTCACATCTTCGGCTCATTCACCAGCTGGAAGGTGGCAAATCTGCGGCTGCGGCTATCCAAAATCCGAATCAACTCGAGCGCGAGCCGTCGAATGAACCGCTACTAGCAGGTACTACTTGAACTTGAGCGGCGGGGCGGTAGCATAGCGGACGGATAGAGTGAAGTGAAAGAGTACCAACCAGCACCATTGGTGAAGCTAGTGTTGTATAAAAACATTGGACACGTCGCGGTCGCAATAAAAGCTGATTTCAGCTGGATTCAATCTGTTTTCGCCGTGCCAAGTGGATAGTCGACAGAGGAGAATCTTCTTCTGCTGTGCTTGCCATCAGAGTTGCAACCGGGCTCCGTTGAAACGAATGGACCACCGAATTAGAGGATAGGAAACTTGAAGGGAACGAACTCCTTCGATTTAAGGTGAACAAACTTCTGCAAATTTAGCAGTTTTGAGTTGAAAAGCGAAAGCAAAAGCAGCACTCAAAATGGACGAGACGATGATGTTGATCTTGCTGGTGATTGTTATGTTGGTTGGGTCCTACCTTGCTGGAAACATTCCGCTGATTGTGACCATGTCCGAGGTGAGTTGTACCATAGCTGCAGGATGTTTGAGGTCACTCGAATGTTATTCATTTTTAGGAAAAACTGAAAAATGTTTCAATCTTTGGAGCCGGCTTGCTGGTAGGGACAGCCCTCACGGTAATCATTCCGGAGGGAATCCGATCTCTATACGATGAAAGCAATCTGGAAGCAAAAACCCTGGCAACCTCCGGTGCACCGGATCATAAGCACAGTGCCGATGAACATTCCTCTACGATCGGTCTGTCGCTGGTGCTGGGATTCGTTTTCATGATGTTGGTGGATCAGGTATCTTCCCGCCGTAAGGAAGGTTCGACCGAGCGTAATTTGACCGCCACGATCGGTTTGGTCGTCCATGCCGCCGCTGATGGAGTGGCATTGGGTGCAGCGGCCACCACCAGCCATTCCGATGTCGAAATTATCGTTTTCCTAGCCATCATGTTGCACAAAGCTCCGGCAGCTTTCGGACTGGTTAGCTTTCTACTGCACGAAGGTATCGAACGGCAGCGGATACGGAAACATCTGCTGATTTTCTCCCTGTCAGCACCACTTCTTACGCTTTTGACGTACTTTGGAATCGGTAGCGAACAGAAAGAAACCCTAGAATCGTTGAATGCCACCGGCATTGCTATGTTGTTCTCGGCCGGAACGTTCCTGTACGTAGCGACGGTTCACGTGCTTCCGGAATTGACTCACAACACCGGCCATGGAGGCCATCGCAGTGGTCCTCACTACGATTACAATCTACTGGAGCAGCAGTCGGTCGCCAGTGGCAAGGTCGCTGTTCACGGCGCTGGCAGTGGACTCAAGAACACCGAATTGGCTCTGCTTATTCTGGGAGCATTGATGCCGCTGTTTCTTACCGTCGGGCACCATCATTGAGTGGGATGATCCACGATGGGAGACATAAAAATCGAAAACATTGCCAAATTTGTTTTTAATTAGGTGGATGCACTAAAATAGCTGACGTATATAATGGAATTAAGGGAACGAGTACGAAGGAGGAAGAATCAGGCCGAGGTCGTATACATGTTTAAACGGGAGATATCTATTCGGTCTCCGGTGTGTGATGCAATATCTTTGCTTTTAAAACGCTCATGGTAAATTCCATTAACCATTACTCATCCTTAACGGTACCGTTAGTTTTGCTTAAACGAATTAATTTCATAAGTGCATAAAATGCAGTCGTCAACTGTAGACTTATTCTCCAATTCTAGACGTTTACAATAAACCAGATAACGGAAACATGAGACATAGTTTAGAACCACGACGATAGTGAAAGCGCGTGAAAGTAATCAACAAGGTAAATTTTTTATCAACTTATCAGATAAACTTGCAGCGCGTTTCTGGCTCTAAAATGGCTTAGGAAAGCGTCATAAACTTTCCTTTAACACTCTTTCATAATCAACTAACAACGCGCAGAGGCATACAAATTCATATTAGATAACGACAAGCCGGCGTGACGTGAGATGTAAATAGAACGAGAACGTACGTCGAAGGCTGCAAGCTAAGGCTAATTTATGGCCGATTTAGACGTAGATTGTAGGTATTGTTTAACTCTAGGATTAGGCAACTGTGCGCAATGAGAGAATAGACCTACTACACAGGTGTTGTAGAAGGATACGCCGTGGCTGTTTTCTTATTCGTGGAACAAACCATTGCTATCACTTTGTTGTAAATCGTGTATACATGTGCGTAGACTACTGAGCGAAATAGTTCGATGTAGAAAAATACAATATTGGTCGTAAGTGAGGTACGGGTTTCAATATTTCGTTGATGATGACAACAAAATGATACCCTTCAAAAAGCTTCCGTTTATTTGCGAAACTACAATCCGTCGAATCTACCCCGAACGGATTGATCGATTCTCTTCATCGACTTCCTCTCGTGTTTGTCGTATTAGAAGCTAGATGCTAGATAAAGATCGATAGGGTAGAGAACTACTTCGGCCTAATCGCCCATTTTGGGCCTATCGAGCAGAAAACTTCAAATAAATCCATGATTTCAGAGTTACCAAGTCAATTATGCGTTTGGTACGATACTTTAGTTAATAAGCTACGGAACGAAGTCAATGAGAATGCGTGATATGAAGGCTTGCACCCATTATTCCCAAAAACAAAAGAAGTGTTCCGACCGAATCAATTTTTATCTTCATCCGATAGGCCGAAGTAAATTCATTGGTGTTTCAATGTCGTTTCAATGCGTTAGGCCGAGTTTTGAATCCGTAGGCCGAGTTTGGCGTCAAGAAGCAGTGTTAGATTTTTGACAATATCTCAACGATGGGATTCTCTTTATCAAATATTCCGCTACATAGGCCGGAAATGGGGTATTTAACCCTATGTGTGCTGAAAATAGCTGGAAATGTCTTAAGATGAACGTGAGGATGGAAAGAGAAAGTTGACGAACAGAATCTGTCAATGTTACTTAGGACCTAATGCATTGTTTAGCTTGAGGAAAATCGCCAGCAAAAAGCAGAAAAACCAGTGTCAAGGTAATGAAAAAAATGTCATGCTTGAACACTTCTTATCTTTCACTGATGAAAATGACAGAGTTGTGACCAGTCCGCATCGTGCTCTCTTGGCGTGCGGATCTATTAGCTTTTTACTGAAGGAACTTACTGATACCTAAAGCACAGACAAACAGACATAGCTCCTAGAAGAAAATTTTTCAATAAAAATAGTCAAGCGTATTTTGCATGTACACTACCACCCTCTATCATGCACAATAGGCTTGTCAAGTAGTGAGCCAATTTAAAATCGTTAGTTTTCACCGGTTGGTTCTACCACTATGTTTGTTTTGATTCGCTATTAAAGTTTGACAGATAAAATGAGGGGTGAATCGATTAGCTTGGGACCGAAGAGAGTACCAGAGCTGAGCCAAAAAGTTGAGCACGTTTCTTCGGGACTTACTAATCTTAGAGTTACCTCTATGGAAGAACATTAGAAAATATATTCAAAAGGGGGCTGACAAAATCGGGTCATTACTGTATATGTCTCCAGCGGGATGCCTTGGTTCCCTTAATATTCTCAAAAGCTAACATCTACTAAGGCTCTGAATCATTTGGTGGATTTTTTTTAACTTTTGGTTAAAATTTGACAGATGGAAAGTTATCGATTAACCCTGCTATCCGAGCGTGGTTATTTCTGACAGACAAGAAGTTAAATTTTGACAATCGTGGTTGAGTTCTCCTCGAAAACCGGTCGATCGACAGCACAGGGATTTTCGAACATAGAGAATAACTTTCGAAATGTCGCTTTCAACCCCGAGTTAAATTTAACTCGGCAAATGGTTCAAAGCCTAAATTGACCTGAAAAAGAACTGGCATCACTGATAAGTTCGAAATGTAGTGGCTTACTTAACGCTTCAGTGGCGTCACCATGACAAATGCGAGCATATTCCGAACGAAAAGCTTATTTGCGAAGAATGTGATTGTGAGTGTTTATACATTTATTTAACATACATATTGTCTGTGCCTAAAGCTACAAAAAACTAAATAGCACTTCTTAGTGCCAAACATTACCTGCAAATTTTTTACCGTTATGGACTCTTATTCCTCTTCGATCCTTGTTCGGACCCTACCCGAGGTAATCCTGCTTGGACATATACTTGAAAAATGCCTCTTCGATCCTTCGGATTCTTATAGTAATGTAATATGCTTGGAAGTCGATTTGGAGAAAACGTTTTTCGGCAGCCATATCGCCTAAACGCATAAAGAAAAGGGCAATCTCTTGATTCCCATTATGATAAAATTAATTTAGGCAATCAATGTGATATGCTCACGGATGATGAGAATGATCCATCATCCAAGCAAAATTCTAATAAACTTTCCCGGCTTAATGCCAAGAAGGAAAAAGTCCCTCCTCTCGTGGAAACCACTTCCGATTTCCATGCTCTTCGCACGGAACTTTTGAACTTCGTAATATTCAAGTTTTCACTTCAAATTGACCGTTGCGATGAAAGCCGTGTAACGATCTTCCGGAAGCACTACTTTATGTCTCGATTGGTCAATGAATATATACGAGATAGCTACTTTAAAAATATCTATCAATAGCCGTTTAGTATTGATTCTGGTATATTCTGGTATTCTGAATAAAAAATATGAAAAGTTTCGACCACTTTAGCCTTTTCTATTAGTTTTAGTAGGTAGGGTAGTGACAGTAGGTGAATTCCGGACCGAAACCATTGTTCGGATATTGTGGTGGATCGTTTTTTTGAAGCATGATGACATACCCGTTGACGGAAATTAGCACCGTTGCTGTTCTTTTCACCGAATCCAGGACTTTGATGTCAATGTTCGAAATATTTGGATTGAGCAGAGAAAACTCATGTTGCAAGCAATCAGTGAAGCATCCTAGGGGGATGACTCTATCTAAGATGCAGGAAATTTATTGCTTTGCTGTAGTGAGCTGCACTCGCCCTTAATAGATAGAAACACGATTGATTGTGATTTTGAAGATTTCCTGCAAAAAGGTGGAGAGCGATGCGAGTAGATGGGTTTAGATGCGAGAGATGAAAAAAGATTTTTCGTAGATTGATTCGCTAGTGTGAGATTTTTCGACCATTTAAAATCGAGATTTAGATGTGTCGCACCCCTCGGAAGCATCGCACAACCACGTGCACCTTGACATCGTCTGCATAGAATGACCGGCAGCCAGTTGGAATTTTCAAGCCGATTTCGTTAATGCCTTGAGGAGCGCCTGGGTTGTTTGAAAAATATTCCGATTGATCAGAGCCGATTTTCACACAAAGCTCTCGATTGGTAAGATACGATTCAAACCAACGAGTGAGTCCTTGAGAGATACCGAGCTTCTCGAGTTTGGCAAGTAGAATGGCATGATCAACCCGGTCGAAAGCTGCCTTGAGATCGGTGTATACGACGTCCACCTGTTTTCCTGCCTCAATATTCCGTATAGGCATAGGAAAACGAAAGAAGCGAGGTTTGTTTCTCAACACCCGAACGTTTGGGGTGGAAACCATGTTGTTCAGGAGAAATGTAGTTTCTACAGCTAGCAAATAAAGCGTCGTTGATGATTATCTCGAATACTTTCGAGCAGACACACAGTGAAGTAATTCCTCGGTTATTCTCCACATTTCGCTTGTCTCCTTTCTTGAAAATCGGGAACATGAACAAAGATTTCCAACGAGAAGGAAATACACCTAGTTGTAATGAAATATTGAACAGCTTTGAAAGCGGAGAGGAAAGCTCTGCTGAGCATCTTTTGAGGATGGACGATGGAATGCCGTCAGGTCCAATAGCGTTCGAGAATTTCAGCTTCGAGGTCCAATGTGACCGTGAAAATATCAAAGCTGAACGCGTCACTGGAAACATCCCGAGCAAAGTCGGTTAGCAAAATGCAAGCAAAAAGTTTGCAGTTTCTCTCATAATGAAAACTAATTTTGATTTCAACTGTCACGACCAGGCATGGAAAATCATTTACATTCAGTTCATGCAATCATTTACATTCATTTGCCTCTAACTTTTTTCATCAACAGCAATCCGCAAAATGATGTATAGAGCTTTAGCAGGTTTTGTTATTAGCTACAACTTTTGCCCATAACTCAAATCTGTATCTCTTATGCATCACGGGCAGAACTTGTTACTGTTTTTCAGTGAATGTAAAACACATTCACTGAAAAACCATAGTGGCTTCTGTTCGCTCTGGTTCGTCATACATAAGAGATACGGATCTGAGTTGTTAACAAAAGTTGTAGCTTATAACAAAACCTACAAAAGTTTCATACATCATTTTGCGGAATTCTGTTGATCAAAAAAATGTAGGGGCAAATGAATGTGAATGGATGCAAATGATTTTCTATGCCTGGTCACGACAGAAGTCTGATATCATATTGTGCTTTCATTATGTAGCCAAGACTTTTTTAATGAAAGCAACTTAACTTCAAGCTCTGCTGTTAACGTCTTGTTGAAAGTTTGATATAAGTTCATCTGTCGTTGAAGTAACAATTATTGTCAATTCGTTTTGTTTAACACTTTTTAGGTCATTCGTGACTTGTCCGGGTGAGATTTGAACTCAAGTTTTTTTTAGCGTGAGAAGCCAATTTAAACCAGACCCGTATTCACTTAAATATTATGAATGCAAAATCAGTAATCTAATTGTTTTCATTTAAAGTAGGATCAGTTTTCCGTTTGATTCAGCAATGTAAAATATTGCTCTAATTTTTGCTGTGTTAACCGTTAAGTCAACCAAAATGAGATCAATTGGAGTATTTAAAATAAGTTACATCATAACAGCAAATTTTGATTCCAATTTGATCTCCAGCTTTGCTCGGGATGCTTGGCATACACAGTTTCGCTCACGAACAGCTCATTTGCTAATAACTTTGCACAGAGTTGACGAAACATAGTTCTGTTTGAAGCATCCGATAGAATAGAGTTTAACCTAACCTTGTTATAGATACGTACAAAAAATGAGACAGATACCTTTAAAATAGATTTTAATTCTAGTAATAAACTGTATTTGATTTTGCGTTACAAAAATGAAGTGATAAATGGTCGCTGCACATCTCGGATTTTAAGTGTAAAAATTCATTGGTGTTGTTCAAATGATAAGATTTACCTGCTCTTTGCATGTCTACAGTAGACTATGATCCTAATTCCTAATCTATCAATTACTTTAAAGAAAACTAAATTTCAACAACTGAGTGAAAAGTTATTAACAAATGAGCAGTTGGTGTGTACGACTGTGCATGCCAAGCATGACTGGGAGTATCTCTGATTCCTTCAGAAACTTGGCTTAACGATGCCATTTAGTCGCTTTAAATGCTCTGCCAGGATGCTACATTTTTCTAAAGAAGTGTTGGCTCTTTTATCGCTTTAATTAATCTCAACCGGTAGCCCATGCTCTTTCCTTCTTGTCTTCACAAACGTCCAGAATAGCTTAGGATTACGCCGGAGATTGGTCTGGATACGTCTTGAGTACTTCTTGTTTAGAAAACGGTTGTACATTCGATAGCGATTACCGTGAAGGCACCAAATTCGAAGCGGTTCCTAAATCGACGCACTCAATAATGTTCGACTATTTTCAATCATTATGTTTGAAATGTTACTTCTGCAAATATTAGTTCCTGTGCTCTAGGGATGATGGTGTAACAAAGTTTTAAAAAATATCGAGATGCGATAAAAATAAGACGAGTGCGTCATCATTAGGGACGCGTCAAATATGGTGCTGGCACGGTACTTGCTAACGAAAATAATCGCTTAGTGAATTGATTACGGGGCTGTATTTGCGAAGAGCCTCCGCTCTCACACGCTTCAAGTGTTGGAATCGAGCATTAGTCCATGCAGGGTTTGGAAGAAATCGCATCAAAGGCGCAATATCCATTATTATTCGGCTCACAACTTCGTCGAAGTAGTTAACGGCTTCATCAATGGACGAACACAAGTCAAGCGGCTGCTAATCTACCTGGGACAGTGTCAGTGCAATGTCAGTTCTACGAAAGTCCAGGCTTTGTACATCAACGATGTCTTCATAGAGAACAGGAGCTGCTCGATTGATGAGAGCATCCAACGCTGGATGATTGGCGCTGTTGGCGCTGTGATCAGCGTTGCCACAATGTTTTAAAGCTTATCGGTATCAAAGATTTTAAAAAATCGGTTTTTATCGGTATTTTCTATTTTATTTTATTTTAAATTTTTGTCCTTTTTGAAAGAGAATTTTTTTTATCATTTGGACTATGATCGGAAAACTCCGGGGAATGTTTGAATTAGCTTCTGGAGGAAGCTAAAAACAACACCCACAGAAAGAAGAAAGAAGCTTTCCTGGAGGAAATTTGAGGAAAGATCTGAGAGAAGTCGGAAAATCATCCGCGAAACTTCCAAAACATAAATTGAGAAACTTCTGGCGAAAATTTAAAGAAATATTCAGAAAAAAAATAAGATTTCACATTCAAAGGAAGGCAGAAAAGTTTCGGAAATCGGAAATAAATTCCAAAAGTAGCCATTTACATGCGAAGCCAGAAGGAGCTCCGAAAACCTTCCAATAGAAGTCAAAAAACCAACTGGAAACAAATTCCAGAACTATACGAAAGAAATTTCTGGGAAAAGTTTAATTTAAATTCCTGGAGAAGACAGAAGAAACTTCCTAAGGTAGATTGGGGAAAAAAATTCTGGAAGAAGACGGAAGCCACAGCGCTAACGAAACAGTCGATAGAAACAAGGACATAATTCCGGAAGAAAGAGCTCTTCGGAGATGTTCTAATGATCCAGAAAATTTTACAAATTGTCATAAAACATCCCTGAAGACCCAGCAATAAAACTTTCCTGAAATGTACTTAGGAATATTCCATATTTCCTTGGGCTGTTTTGGAGTACTCCGATCATCTTTGAAATACTTGGAACTTCCCTGATTATATCTCTAATCAATTTTGAAGGTCTCTATACTTTTTTTGAAGATGACGAAATTTCTTAAGCGCTCTCACAATTTTCTTGAATTTATTGTAACATCAGCATTGAAGTTCTCTGATCTTCCCGATTTTTATAATTTTTAAAAGTTATCAACACTGCCATCAATAAGCACGGAACTTCCCATAAAATATTCTCTCAATGTGCTAATGTTCATGTAACCTCCCTTACGTTTCTTAAATTTGCATGAGCCCCTTCGGAACATTGCTGAAGTTTTCGGAAATTGTCTGAGTTTCTCGGAACTCCTTTTAAAATTACAGCGATTACGTTGAAATTTATTCATCTGTCCTGATGTTCTCGGAGCTTCCTAAGGTTCTCTCAATTCTCCTGAAACTAATGGAACTGTCCTGAAAACCAATAAATTTTCCAGAAGTTCATGTCAATCGATACTTGTGAAGTATCCAAAATGTTCATGATATTTCCTTAAGTTCACTGGAGTTCGCTGGATCGGGTTTCAGAATTTTAACAGAAGTTGTTGAAACATTCTTTTATTTATCGAAACACACTCAAAAGTCTGGACTTTTCTGAAGTTTCAGAACTTCTTAAAAGTTCCTGTAGCTAGTGTGGATCCACAATCAAAATCTGGAAGCATCCTTGAAGTTCCGGGAAAGTTGAAAAAACTGGCGGAATAAGATGGAAGAATCATTTGAGCGAAGGTTGAAGAAACTTCCTAGGGAAGTCGAAATAAGTCTCCGAGAGGAATCGTTAAATAATTTACGATGTAAGGTGGAAGAAAATTCAGGAAGTTAAATAATTTTTAAAAAGTATTTCCCAATTACCCCGGAATAACCAGAAAGAGCCATCGACTGTTTATCGATTCATGGGTAGCCAAAAACGGTGAGGAAATTGAAACATTATTCGAATGAATATCCGTAAGACATTTTTAAAAATGGTTTTAATTTGAATTTTAAAGGTTCAAAAAATTTTAGATATTCAAAAAGATACAAATCTCTCACAATAATTTTCTTCGAAATTCAAGCACGGGCAGGCAATAATCATTTTGATTATTTAATAAAATCGGTATAAATCGGTATAAAACCTCAAAAATCGGTATTCTGAGGAACCTTATCTGTATATCGGTATCTAGTTCGGAAATCGGTATAAATACCGATAAATCGGTATATCTGGCAACGCTGGCTGTGATGTCTTCAGCAATATTGTGCATAATTATGCTGCATTCTAAAAAATCTTCACGTCCGATTTACGTGAAATATCACGTAGCTGATTTGTATTTAGAAAATCTCAAATGTTACGTGAAGTTTGTAATTTTTACCTGCACTACACGTCATGTCCACTAAAAATGTTGGTGAAATTTACCGTATATTCACGTAAACAGATTTAGTGTATTTGTGTTTGTGTGTTTGGAAATTCGATATTTCCGTGAAACGATATTTCCGTGAAACGAGATTCACGTGATTTTCAGGAACGCAAAAAAAAAATCAATATGGTGTGTAGCGTGGTGGAAGACCCAAACGTTTATGGTGGGAGAACTCCTCAAAGATTCAAAATTCTTCAGCGCTTGCTGCAAATGTTGGACGGTAATTAGATTCTTTTACATTAATTTATTTATTATTATATGTAGCCTTTTCATGTTTTATAATTTTAGACGGTGACATCAGCATTTTGAGTCTGCAAACAGGTGTTGCATAAAATTGACTGCTTCTATATATACTTTCCATAATTACGTAAAAGTTACCAGATGTCCGGTAGTTTTCACCCCGATTTCACGTAAGCAGTACGTGGAAATCAGGTATTATTTACCTGACTAATCACGTAGATAATTGAAGCTGAATTTTGATCGGCTACGTGCAATTCCGGTAAAAGTTACGTGAAAAATAGGGTGGACGAAAACCACCTATGTTTTCACGTCAATCGGACGTGAAGATTTTTGCGATTCTTGACAAAAATGTACTGTTAAAAAAAAAGTGTCTTAAATGACACTCTATGTTTATGATTTTAGCAGCATTACCAAATATTGCCAGTTAGAAGCAACCATTATGAACTTCACTGCTACACAAAATGAAATTTTTCAAAAATGACGTTTTTGAGAAGTTACACTTTTTTATAACTAATCTATTTTTTTTTCATCGAAATATACAAAAATTATCACAGTGTACAATTCTTTACAGAATTTAGAAAATTAATACCTACACTTTGCTGAAGACACCATATCAATCGAACAAAACGTTTCGACAATATTTATAATTTAACACATTAGTACTGTTTTTACACAGGCCCTGTTGGAAAAGTAGTCGTGACCCAATATGAAGAAATGATAACCTAAAATGACATTAAATGTCATGAAAAATGAAACAAATTTTGTTTCTAAAAAGAAACAACTGTGCAAAATTTCAGCTAAATTGGATAAGATCGTTCAGGATCGATTCGCGCCTCCCTTCTTCTGCTCTTTTTTGTGATAAAACCGGAAAATTTTGTTTTTCGACTTGTCATCTGCTAGAAAGAATTGATAATTTCCATTAAAAGAATTGGATGTCAAAAAGCACCAACTAATGACACAATGAAACTAATAAACAAACACAATTGATCATTGAATTTTAATTCTGTTTATTGACCTTTAAATATTCTCTGGGTTGCTGTTTCGATTTATCTCTGTTTCATATAATATGCGATAACATCGTAACTTTCTGCGCTGATGATTCAATACAATATCTTTTTTTCATTTTAGTGTTGTAGCATTGCGTAGTATATATTTTTTTGCTTCATCTTTCAATTTAATTTCAACAATCAGAGTTTATTTTTTAAGGATTAACGAACATATACATCTTTCGCTCTTCCTTGTTTGATACTTTTTTTTTCTCTCTCACTGAATAATTTAGTTATTGTAATAATTTTCTAAGCGTACTCCAATGGTAAGTTTCTTTCAGCAGTTATGTATATAGTTTCATTTAAGAATACTTTTATGGTATATAAGCCTTCTACTTGCAGTTCTTTCGCTACTACGTACGGCAACATACACTGCGTGATTGATGCTAACAATAACGATATGTAGGTGAAATTTGTGTTCTAAATTTAATTTATTTGTTGAAGTGCAAATTTTGGAATCAAGTTGAGCTAGTTTTAAAAATAAACAGTTTAGGGGAAGGAAGTAAATCTCTCACTAAAACAGTACTACCAGTAGACATCAGCGCAAAGCACCAACCGGATGATGAAGGCGGGGGTGGGGCAATAATTTCTTCTATTCCACTCTGCTCTGAAATCTCTCGCAAATGAAAACTGTACACAAACTTAAAAGAAAATATTTACACTAATCCCTTGAACGGTCCCTGCGTTCAGGCGAAATGCCTACTTAAATTCCCTTTGTGTTGATATGTAAATAATGCATATTTTAAAGCTTTTATGGTGATGGAATAAGTCAAACGTAGAATGTTCTTCTTCGAGCAAACAGGAGGCGATTTATTCAGTGAAACAAAATCGAATATTTATTCATAAAGCGAAATCTCGTTAGGGATTTAGAGATTAACCAATATACGAAAACATGGTGACGAACTTGAACTGTCTATACCAGAAAAAAAGGAATGACACTTGTTTCCATCAAAAGTCAAATTTTAAAATTATGAAACACCGAACTTTTTCTATCTCTCTCGCTTTTCTGCATAGGCGATATTCGATTGTATGCAGCATTAGAACAATGTTAAACAAAAAAAAAGCATAAATCAACAAAAACAAAACTTCCCTTCACTTCTCAAGCTTCGATCTCTCCAAAACGGCTTCCAAATCGGCACCGAAGTCATCGTCTCGCGAGTAGTCCTCGCCGAACTTGGAAAGCGTGTTGCCCTTCGACGGGAAGTCATCTTCGAACCCCCCCTTCGTACCTCGCTTCAAACTTTCCGCACTGCTCTTGAAATTATTGCTAATATTGCTAAACACGTCGAAATTAGCAAAATCATTGGATGCTGGTGCAGCACCGGGCTTGATGTTGTTGTTCGAAATGTCCAGCTTCGCAAATCCTTCGTCCATACGGGAGAACTCATCTTCAAACGGGCTACCCTTCGCCGTTGCTCCGAAAATCGCATCATCCGCGGCACTGCTGTCTTCGGTGGTAGCGCCGAACGCCCGGAACAAAAGTTCCTGCTGATTGGTACTGGCAAATTTGTCCGCGTTGGTATTTTTGCTAAAATTATCGTTGAAAGCATCAAACGGATCGGCGGTCGATGGTTTCTTGGTGGTGTTGCCGCTTCCAAAACTACTGCCGGTGGTGCTGGTGAGTGTGCCAAAAGCAAAGTTGTTATTCTGTGCGTCCCCAAAGAGATCGTCCAGCTGGTCAGTGCTGGACTTCTTGGGACTAGTCGGGGCTTGTTTCCCGCCGCCGCCGCTGCTGTTGTTGTTCAGTGTATTTGAATCAGAGGAGAATGGGTCTGCAAGAAATAGGATTCATTATTTGGCTTGAAAGCAATTTGAATACTACTAATAAGCTACCACTACCAGAACAATCCGTGCTAGAAAGCCATACCCAGCATCAGTTCCTAAACTCATTCGAAAAAAAAGACTAGTCTGATCTGACCTACCTTCGGAACTGGCACCGTCATCGTCGCCAAACGGATCGACGATGTTGAAGGGATCCTCGTAGCGGTAGTCTTTGAAAGGATCATCGGTAAAATCGACCGCCGTTGGAACGGGAGTCTTCGACGAAGGGGCGTTTATCGGGCTAGGCGCTACTACTGATGAGGTTGGTATTGGCGGTGCTGGCGAGGACGGCAATACTCTGGTACTGGGAGGAGCACCCAGCAGTACCGGTAGAGGTGAAGCTGTAGTTCCATGGCCACCAACCGGCGATGGCGAAGGGACTGACGATGACCCGAACACGGAAGTGGAGGAGGAAAAGGATTGCAGTACCGAAGGTGACGGAGCGGCAGGTTTTAGGTTCTGTGTGTTTGTGAGTTTTGAGTGAGTGTTGTTTGTATATGTTGGGGGATGGAAGTAGAATAAAAATTTCAATTAAAATAAAACATAAGAGGTAAATTAAACGTACAATGGAATGTAAGTGTTGGCACAAAACGGTGTGGAAGGTATTAGAAACATTTAAAACGAAATAAAACCGAATATTTTCCAATTCAAATAAGAATAAAACAAAAGCGTGTGTCAGGAATGTGAATTGTGTGACTTACTCTTGTTGATTCATATAACATTAGGTTTCCTTAGTTCTTCTTCTTCTTCTCAATTCATTTATTTAAGGTTGGTTTCTGTTCCGCAATCTAGTGCCAATCACTAAAGGACATCGATTGTCATCCATTGACGACAATCGAATGTGCAGGAAGGCAGCTTCCACACCTGCGTAGGATATCGTACCCATCAACATCCATGGCCAGGGACGAACTGCTTTACTTCCCTCCAGAAAGCAGATTGTTATCAGGGTGTCGACTCAGGAAAGAAAAATAAATTCGCTAATATTCCCTGATTTCCCAGACATTTTCAGAAAAAAACAAATCCAATTTAAAAAACCGTCCAACTTTTCAAAATCTCCCATTTCAAACATGGCAAGGGTCAGGTATTCGGTTTAAGCTGTAAACATCTACAAGCATTACGATATCAATCAGTTTGTTATCTTTTAATCTAGAAGAACTTATTTTCATAATATGAAATGATCTTTGTAGACTTGACACGAACAAAGATGAATCCCCTAAATATAAATTTTCATTACTGGGATACTTGTTTAACCACTGCAAAGTTTTTAATAAGTTTATCATTTTCTCCATGTCCTTCATAACATTTTAGACCGCTGAACAATACTCAAGCGTCGATCGAACAAGCGTACAATAGAGAGATTTTAGACAGTAGGTGTCAATGAAGTTTTTAGCCATCCTAAAAATTTGAAATACTCATAAGGAGAGATAGACGGAGAAAACGAAATACAATTCGGCAGCAGGGATTTGTACCTAAATTATCTTGCAACCCTTCCTAGAAGCTAGCATTTCACATGAGTTTTACTTTTGATTAGATTTAGGTAGGGTTAACTACCCCATTTTCGGCCTATTAAGCACAACCCGCACTTAGTCCTTCTTTATCTAGCGCAGTTTGGCACCAAACGGAAAGTTATTATTACTGATGGCTTCCAAATTTATTTACCTTTCCGTATGTACCGTAAGATTTGATAAAGAGAAACCAATCGTTGAGATATTGTCAAAAGTCTAACACTGCTTCTTAACGCCAAACTTGGCCTACGGATTCTAAACTCGGCCTAGCGCATTGAAACGCCAATGAATTCACTTCGGCCTATCGGATGAAGATAAAAATTGATTCGGTTGGAGCCAGAGCTGGTAAATATCACAGCCGTCATGTGACAATGAGAAAACAGGCCCTTTCACTATCACGAGACGAGACTACCTATCATTGGCTTTCTTGTCATTTTCCAATGATCAAGCACTCATGAGAATAATTCTTAAACGGTTGTGACATCAACATTTCTAACTGATTTAGATTAATTAAAGCAAGCAACCGTATGTAATCGATTGAGTGAATATTTTATTAAGATTTCCTCGGAACTAGCAACATTAATAGCAATAAATGAGCTAGTAATTACGATGAACACAACACTGTCACGTTCTGTCATGACAAAAAAATCGATGAGATTTTGAAGAAAATCTCCATCATCATTTTCTCATCCGATGATAGTGACAGAAGTATCTCTGTAAATATCGCGTGAGATCTTTGATTGAAAATGACATTTGCCAGCCCTGGTCGGAGCGCTTCTTTTGTTTTTTTTTAAATAATGGGTGCAAACCTTCATATCACGCGTTCTCATTGACTTCGTTCGGTAGCTTATTAACTTAAGTATCGTACCAAACGTATAATTGACTTGTTAACTCTGAAATCATGGATTTATTTGAAGTTTTCTGCTCGATAGGCCCAAAATGGGCGATTAGGCCGAAGTAGTTCTCTACCCTACGTGCAAAATAATAATTGAGTTCATCACAATATTTTGCACATTTCTTGGTGCCATTAATTAACCAACTATGATCAATTAATCAATAGATTTCGAATATTGTTTTATATTCCAAAAACTAGATGAATTTGAGAAGCACACGAAACAACACTAAGCAGAACGAAACATCCCTCTGAGTATTTCTACTAAAAATGAACCCTAAAATTCTTGACGCCTTATCGACCACATATGAAATGTGTTGCTTGAATGATAGCTACGAGTCGAAGATCACACCCAAGTCTTTCACCTGATTCACGCGTTCGATTGTCGAGCCAAGCTAAATATTATCGGTTGTTGTTTTCGTGAGAACATAATAGCGGAGCATTTGGCTGGGTTCACTACCATTCTGTTTAAACTGCACCAACTAGCGAATACATTCAGCTGACGTTGAAGAAAGTGACAGTCAGCAACGGAGCAGATTCGTAGGAAGATTTTGAGGTCATCTGCAGATGATAACCGAGGAGCTTCGATGACCAGATGCACGTCGTTGAAGTACAATACAAAAATCAACGGTCCCAGGTGACCCAGGTATTCCTGATGTGGCGAAGAAGCTAGCTGATCTGCAATCTCCTATGGCAACCTTTAGTTGGCGACCGGTAAGATGCGATCGAAATCAACTCAGAAGATTACCGCATACACCGAGCCTGCCGAATTTAGCAATCGCTATTGCATGGTTCAACTTGTCGAATGCTGCGGATAGATCTGAATATATAACATACTTTTGAACCCGATCTGACATGCTTTCGGTAATATACGATTTGAGACACACCAGATTAGCATAGAGGTAACTCTAAGTTTCTAGTACTACACTATGGTTGTTTAGATTCGCTATGAAAGTTTGACAGATAAAATGAGGGATTCGTGTTCCTATGTTTCGAGGGGTACACATCGATTAGCTTAAGAACGAAGAAAGTACCAGAGCTGAGCCAAAAATTTGAGCACGTTTCTTCGGTACCTTCTGATCTTAGAGTTACCTCTGATATTACCCTGGCTGCCAGGAACGTTCCAGTAAATCATCAAACGCTAGGTGCAATTAATGTTAATGCTGAGATGATTTCCAAGGTCGCGACTCTGCTCAAGTCATCCTTCAATCCTGGACCGTATGGAGTTCCATCTGTATTTTTGAAGAGACATAATGGTAGCTTGTTAATTCCGCCTCATCGTCTGTTCCGCATGTCTCTCTCAAGTGACATATTTCCATCCAGATGAAAATTTCTTTTCGGGACGTGTCTGTCAATGATATATGCCAAGACATGTGAAAAAGTTTGCGCTGCAGCCTCAACGTCATCTGGATCAAGGATGTTCTCCCATACCATGCTAGACAATATATCCAACCGGTGGCAACTAACGATTTTAAATTGGCTCACAGCTTGACTAGCCTATTGGTCCCAAGTACATCTATAAGCGTACCCCATTCTTGTCGAAATTCTAGTACTACACTATGTTTGTTTTGATTCGCTATGAAAGTTTGACAGATTAAATTAGGGGTTTGTGGATTTTCCTATGTTTCGAGGGGTGAATCGATTAGCTTGGGACCGAAGAGAGTACCAGAGCTGAGCCAAAAAGTTGAGCACGTTTCTTCGGGACCTTCTAGCAGAGCTTGAAATTATTGACTGCCTAGGCTGAGTGTGAAAGCACTGCACTATTCAATCCATTGCTCTGTGCAGACCGTTTGTACCAAACGGTAAAGGACGAGGCAATGAAATAGCCAACAAAAACAATCAGTCACTCACGAGCAGGCGACGCACACCGCATGTCTTCGCTCACACAGCATGTAAAGGACGAACACGAAATTATTGCGACACATTCAACAGGGCATAACTTTTTTACCATTGGGTAAAAATCAACCAAATTTTGCACACTTTCTCATTGATGTGTATTGTGTACATGCTGTCAAACTCGAAGTCGTGTTTTTCGATTCAACGAAAATGGAGGTGAACCAACACGAGTTGAGAGAACAAATTCTTTCCAAACACCTGGAATTTCCTGACCTGTCGCACCGGCAGTTGGGAAAAATGTTGAACATTCACCATTCAACCGTCTCCAGAGTGTTGAAGCGGTTCCAGGAGCGGTTGACGTTGGACCACGGCAAAGGAGCTGGAAGAAAACCGGGACCGGAGAACAAAAAGACGGAGGGAAAGGTGAAGCGGATGATTAAAGCAAATCCCAACGTCTCAACAAGCCGTGATTTGGCTAAAAAGATCGGCATGTCGCAGAGCTACGTCCAGAATGCAAAGAAGAAAGCTGGACTACATACATACAAGGTACAGAACTTCCCAAACCGCGATGAACGGCAACAATCGACGGCTAAAACTCGGGCACGGAAGCTCTACGAGAATATGGCTGCTGTGTGATGGACGACGAAACGTATATAAAAGCCGATTTTAAGCAAATTCCGGGGTTGGAGTTTTTCACCGGCAAGAGCAAGTTCGATGTGGACGACAAATTTAAGAAGAAGAAAATGTCGAAGTTCGCCTCCAAATATCTCATTTGGCAGGCCATCTGCTCTTGCGGACTGAGGAGTGAGCCTTTCGTGACAAAGGGCACAGTAAATGGCGAGATCTACAAATCTGAGTGCCTCGAGAAGCGCCTTTTGCCGTTCTTGCAGCAGCACGACGAAGCTCCGCTATTTTGGCCAGATTTGGCATCATGCCACTATTCTAAAAGTGTCCTGGAGTGGTATGAGGCCAATTCTGTCCATTTTGTTCCAAAGGACATGAATCCGCCAAACTGTCCGGAGCTGCGCCCGGTGGAGCAGTACTGGGCAATAATGAAGCGGGAACTTCGGAAGAGCAAGAAGACAGTCAAAGACGAGAAGGACATGTTAAAAAAATGAATGGAAAAAAACTGAGAAACTGGTACCGGATGACACTGTAAAGACTTTGATGGAGGGCATCAAGCGAAAATGCGTTCAATTTTACACTCAAGGCTCCATCGATTAACTTTTCTTTTGATTTTTGAAGTAAATATATGTATAAAACTACCCTAAAATTTTGGTTTGATTCTAAACATTATAATAAAATTGGCATGACATTTTCGGTGTCGCAATAATTTCGTGTTCGCCCTTTAATTGAGTCATTTTTCCATAGAAAATGTACGCTCAGTCATTCAAAACAAATATTGGGTACCATCACGGCAGAATAAACGTGTTGACTGAGCTACTGACTGAGTGCTCGGCTGTCAGTGACTCGTTTACCTCTGAATCATTCAGACTCTCACGAGGCAGTGAATGATGAGGCAGATGGCAGTTTATATTCATATCAAAATGACTCAATGAACCTGACTGTTTTGCGCACTGCCTTCTAGTCTTAGAGTTATCTCTATGATACATCTATGATGCTACGGTGGTCAGCTTTACGGAAGTCATAAGAAGCCGCAGCAGGATAATCGTCGAAATCACGCACGAGTTTATCCTCAACAGTGACAATTACAGAAGGGTGATGTGGAACTAGCTTAGTTAGTGCACAAGGCGGCGAGGAAATTAATGGAGCGCTGCTCTGAGTGCTTCTTTAACTGCTTGGTTAATTTGAGAAATCATTGCTGCGCTGTAGTTGTTGGGAAGGCTAGTAGCTCCTGCGTGAAATGTTTTTAGCTATCAGGATCTGGATACAGGAATCCGCTATGAAATGGACTCCACGAAACGTCTGGCAGATTGAAGTCACCCAAAATGAATATCTCATCAACTGGAGTGGCACTTTCGATAGCTGTGATAACTAACCGACAGTGAGTATCGATGAGTTCATTGTCCCGGACTCAATCAATGTATAATATAATGTATATATATATATATATATATCAATAAAGACAACCAACCAACCAACCAATGTACATAGCGCATAGAAATAGTGTGCGATCACCCAGATTGATGGCTGTCCAAACCTGCTCCACATTGTTCCATGAATCGTTCTCGGTGGCCTTTGCCTTCAACCCGCCACGGACAGCTACAATGACACCTCCACCAGTAGATTTACAATTGTTCGTGATGGTGTGCTAAAGCATACATTTTCACTTAAAATAGGTCACATCGGGTGGGAAACCATTCCACGGATATTTATTCTATAAAATAGGACTAGGTCATTAAAGTTATAAAAACTTCCAGAGGAAATTTTTTGCGGACACCTGAAAATCTTCTGGTGGAAGTCGGGAGAATTTAGAAGAATCTTCCAGTGCAATTCAGAAGAAACTTCCGAAGAAAGTCAGGAAATATTTCTAGAAGGTGTCGGAAGAAACTTCCGGGAGAAGTTAGAACAAACTTAAAAAACTAGAACTAGCTTTCGCGGAAAGTTAAGAGATACTTCCGAAAAAAAAATTGAAAGATTCTTCCGAGAAAAAAAATTTAATGGGTTTTGTCCTAGAAACGACCACAGTCATACATTTATGACAATTATACTTTATCTTAAATTTTTCAAGTATTTCATTGTTCCGGTTATGGTTCAATGTTGGTTCAAGTATTTTTCCTGGAATGTAATAAATTATGAAAATTCAAATGTGGAGTCCTAAACAAGCCGTTATATATTTTGTAGTAGCACCCCAGTAAAGTACACAAAGACGCCATGCATGTTGTGGGATTAAACAATTCCCAAAAAATAAGTAAATTATTTTTTTAGTAGCTCCAGCATTACTTTTAAATTAGGTCTCTGCGGCAGAGAAGAGAGTGAAAGTTGCATTTTATGATAACGTAACAGGTAGTTGTTTTTCTTATCAAAAGACGTTACTTTCAATATTGAACAAACTGTTGGTTCATATGTCAGCGAAGTAGGGAAGGAAGGGGTATAACGGCCATACGGGGTTTAAGCACCTCTTTGTTCTCCAATTTGGATGACAACCATAACCTAAAATTATCTCAGTGTTGGGAAAATCATTCTCAAATCTCATTAATTGAGCCTCCCTGCGAGAATAAACTCGATTGCAAATGTGGCAAACAAATTTCACGCTTGATATTCTCATGCATATTTACGCACTCACACTCACAACGCCGAAAAATCATTCCTGCTTCAAACTCATAAAAACCACTCAAACGTCAATTGATATCCTGCCTATGCATGTTGTGTTAGGTCTCCAACCCCTGATGCATAAACAATAGTAATACCAATGAATAACGCCAAATTATAAAGCAATGCATTTTTGAACCTGAAAACTCATCGGTGATTTTTGCGACTTTGAATTTTACAAGGCAAAACTCATGCGCGCATAAACTCATGCATGAGATTTGAGTTTTTGAGTTTTTCCGAACACTATCATTATCAATTATTATGTCTCTTATCCTCATTATGTAGTTTACAGCGTGTTCGTAGAATGATGCAAAATAGAATACTGTAACTTTTCTCAAATCAAAAGTTTGGTTTCCAGTACAACATTAATTGGAAATTAGGGGGATTCAATTATTGAATTTCAAAGTCAGAGCAAAAGCTCGTATGAGGCATGAGGCAAATTGCGACCTCATACGAATAAAGCTTATCATGTGACACCTCAAAATGAACTAAATTAGCGCCGGTAAAATAGGTCCAACATGATTCATCCAAAGATAGGCCCAACTCCAAAGGTTGTTACAAATTAATTTGAATTTCCTACTACGAGTTGCCTTCACCTTTTCCAGCCACCCAACCAGTAGATGGTGACGCATTACCTTTGACCAGTGGCGTCCCGTAACCTCACTTTTTACCTGTGCGCCAACTTTCAAAACCAGATTTAATGCCATATTCATACTCGAATCGGTTGAAAAATACACTTAATCTTCTAGTTTACTCGATATCTATCCATTGCAAGTAATATTTTGATAATTCTTTATGTTTTGAGCGTTGGTGCACAGGTAGATTAGGTTAAGGAAACGCCACTGCCTTGACTGTTTTCATTTTGGCTTGATCACCGAACTCTCTCTGCAGCGGTCTTGGGTCGTTTTGGAGAACTGTCTGCCTGACGATCCTTCGCATCAAACTGACTGTAAAACATATCTGGTACCTCTATATATGCAATTAGATTAACATCCGACTGGGTTTGGGGAAAACGTTTATTTCATGAAAACAGTGATAAAATTATCATTTGTACACTTTTCAAAAGTTTTTCATGGAAAATTGAAAAAGTATTTATCTTGTTAAGTAATATCCTATCGATTGGCGTATTTGGATTTTAATTTCAAAAGCGTTCAAAACCTAACACTTTTCACCATATATATTTTTTTGATTTGCACCTCAGTATAGTCGACAAAGACGTAGTTCTACGTCAAGAACAGAAGAAACATTCAATCAGTGATGGGAAAATATCAAAAAATCAAATGTCACCAATGCCCATGATCACGTTTGATTTTCGTAGACAAAAATCAACAAGCATACAGCTGCGGTTGATTTTGCAAGCTGTGATATCGCAGCTCGGAATATCAAGCTAACGAAACTCACCAGCTGCAAATCTCAACAAATTGGTGAGATTGAGTTCAATGATTTTTGCTTTACACCCGAACGCAACCGAAACTTCCATAACGGCTGGCAGCAGTCACTCCGTGTCTGCCATTGGTGAACAGTAAAAAGAGATAGCAAACTATACTTTCTCTTTCTAAGAAAAAGATGTGCAACAGAATGATTTTTGTGTCTAGTCAACTCTCCGCTTGATTTTTGCACGTTGTGAATAGTGTGACAATATCAAAGGAGCTTGTAAAATCAATATCAAGCATGATATTTTGTTCCAATATTACGCGTGATATTGAGAGCGTATGAGAACGGAAAGATATAATTTGATTGATGATTTTGCCAACACTGCATTCAATAGTAGTTGAAATACATTTCCTGTGAAAGCCAGAATCATCTTCCAGTAGAAGTCGGAAGAAATTTCTGCGAAATTTAAGAAGAAATTCCCGTAAAAATCAGAAGAAACTGGACGGAAGACCACCAGACATGCTAAATTTCAGTGCGATACTATCTTTAATTTTGTTTTGCCTGCTGATTGTTGTTGACGTGTTTGGCATCATGTTGAGTATGTCCATAAAGGTAAATCTTAGACCAGGAGGTCCCGAAGAAACGCGCTCAACTTTTTGGCTCAGCTCTGATACTCTCTTCGGTCCCAAGCTAATCGATGCACCCCTCGAAACATAGGAAAATCCACGAACCCCTCATTTTATATGTCAAACATTCATAGCGAATCAAAACAAACATAGTGTAGTACTAGAATTTTGACTGGAATGGGGTACGTTAATTATTTGCTTGGGACCAATAGACTAGTCAAGTAGTGAGCCAATTTTAAATCGTTAGTTTCCATCGGTTGGTATGTCTCTCATATTATTTTTGAGAGGCAAAACGGCGAAGGAAACAAAATAAAAGTTGGATAAATATTATGCGGCTAATGCTCCGTCAGATTACACCGTCAAATATTGGTTTCGGGATTTTCGTGGTGGCCGCAACTCCACTAGCGATCAAGTCCGCAGCGGCAGGCCCTCCGATGCGGTTACAGAGGACAATAGAGTTCTTTACCACCGTTAGTATTAGCATAGAGGTAACTCTAAGACTAGTAGGTCCCGAAGAAAAGTGCTCAAGTTTTTGGCTCAGCTCTGGTACTACCTTCGGTCCCAAACTAAGCGATGCACCTCTCGAAACATAGGAAAATCCATGAACCCCTCATTTTATCTGTCAAATTTTCATGGCAAATCAAAACAAACATTGTGTAGTACTAGAATTTCGACTAGAATGGGGTACGTTAATCGATTTGCTTGGGACCAATAGGCTAGTCAAGTAGTGAGCCAATTTAAAATCGATAGTTTCATATTGATGGTTGGTATTAGCAACAATCAATACGAAACTAACGATTTTAAATTGGCTCACCACTTTAGTAGCCTATTGGTCCCAAGCAAACGATTAACGTACCCTATTCTAGTTGAAATTCTATTACTACACTATATTTGTTTTGATTCGCTATGAAAGTTTGACAGATAACATCAGGGGTGTGTGGATTCATGCAGAACATGCAGGGGTGAGTGAAATAGCTTGGGACTGCTTGGGACCGTTGTTCTGGTACTGAGTGAGCCAAAAATAATAATGATTTTCTTCGGGACCCAGTGGTCTTAGAGTTACCTCTATGGTATTAGTGAGCAGCTACTAATACACGCGTTTTAGTGGTTGAAAAAAAAAACAAACCGCTGTCAAGTCGAACACTTTGACAGCGAATTTCGTGGTTGAAAATAATAAACAATTCGATTTTACACGGCTACACTAGCAAGGTTGTATTAGTGATATCTTGCGGCAAGAAGTCAATGACATGAAATCAAGAGTCACGTGTGAAAAGGGCATACAAGCTTTTTGTAAACAAACCTTTGTAAGCCCTTTTCTCGCCAACCGAGGGTCGCCCACGCAAACCATCAACATCACCGGGTAGGGGAAACTTCCCCTTCCTGATGATGTTGATGGTTTGCGTGGGCGACCCTCGGTTGGCGAGAAAAGGGCCTACAAAGGTTTGTTTACAAAAAGCTTGTATGCCCTTTTCACATGTGGCTCTTGAAATGGTGTTGGCTGACCGAAAAGTGAAGGTGCGCGAGCTAGCAGATACCGCAAAGATTAGTACTTAGCGCACACGCCATATTTTGGGCGAGATTCTGCATATGAAAAAGTTATTCTGCCGCTGGGTGCCGTGCAAGCTCACTCCTGACCAAAAACATGAACGCGAGAGCACTTCGAAAGAGTGTTTGGACTTGCTGATGCGGAATCGGGTGGACTTTTGGCGTCGATTGGTAACTTTTGATGAAACCTGGATCCACTATTACACCCCAGAGAACAGAATGAGTGCCGAAGCGGCCGAGGCAGGCTCGATGGGTCGGAAAGGTTATGGCGTCGGTTTTCTGCGATTGTCATGGCATACTCTTCGTCGACTACCTCGAAAAAGGAAAAACCATCAACAGCGAGTATCGTGACTCTGTGCATTATTGGAGCGATTGAAGGCCGAAATCGCTGCAAAACGGCCTCACACGAGCGAATTTTTTTTTTGTTTTTGCAAGACAATGCGCCGGCGAACAAGAGCATCGCAACCACGGCTAAAATCAATGACTTACGGCTCCAATTGCTTCCGCATCCACCGTATTCGCCCGATTGGCTCTTCCCAAACCTCAAAAGATGGCTCATCAATAACAAATTCAGCTCACGTGAGTAAATCATCGACGCCGCGGAGGAGTATTTTGCAGACCTTCCGGAAAATTACTTTTCGGGCGGGATCATGAAGTTGGAAAATCGCTGGAATAAGTGTATCGAGCTAAAAGGGGACTATATTGAATAAAAAAAATATATTCCCGAGGAGGTTTCTTTTTACCCCACCTTGTAGTTCACATTTAGTAGCGATAGTCCTACGTCAACACTTCGTACAACCCCATAGGGCTGTCCCTTGTAGTTTTTAATGAACAAATCACAAGCTTCGGTCATCAAAATGCTAAAAACGGGTTGGGCTAAAAAGATTACTTTAGTGACACCATTTCATGAGATTGGAACGTGCATTTCGCAAGGCTTTCGGATACTTTACCTATTGGAGTAAGTAAATAATTATTGTGACCTATTGCGAATCTACTGTGTATCAAGGAAAAAGTAGGAATTAAGTGAGTTCGTCCATAAAATGCGAATGTGCAGTAACATTGTTAAAGTTTAAATTACTCGGTGCTCAGCTGCCATTGAAAAGCTCTCTACTTTAAGTTCAACAAACCATCGTTGTTTTTTTTTCAATCATCATCAAAAAATTAAAAGCAGTTTTTTCGTTCAAATTCAAAATTCTACCAACGAAAATGTCATCATTGCATTCTACTGGCCTACCGGAACACAGTGATGGCATTTTCATTGGCGGAATTTTGAATTTGAACGAAAAAACTGCTTTTGATGATTGAAAATTCAATGATGGTTTGTTGAATCTTAAATCGATACATTGCTGTCCATATTAGTTGATTTCACAGTGCAACGTTATGGTTAATGTTAGTGAAGCTGTTTTATACACTGGTGCCAGTTATGGATGTACTACAGTAAACTCCCATTTGATGAACGATGCCGGATTAACGGGAGTTTACTGTAAGAAAATGTTAATATGGCTTTCTCTTGATTAGGGATGAAAATGGATGCTAACAAAAAATACAATAGAAATCACGATGACGCAAACAAACACAAGTCAATAAGAAACACCATTAGCGAAGGTTAGTTGTTTTTCATTGCTCAATTTTTCATTTCAGTATTTCAGGTTAATTCACTGTGTAATTACAGAACATATTTTGTTTTTTTTTTCCTTTTATGTTTTTGCGTTTCACACACACACACCTGCCGTCGCCAACGATAATCCTTTTCTTTTGTTCTTTCGTGATTTATTTCTCTGCGCTTGGGTTTTTTTTTTATTGTGGTTGAATTTCTTTTTGGTTTTGTTTGATTAGTAATCAATAAGTTGCTTTAAGAACACTATAATGACGTTTAGCACAATGCCATACGTTTTGTTTGTGTGTGTCTGTGTGTATATGTGTGAGTGTTTGATCAATGATTTGTGTTAACATGCAACTTGTGTGTCTATCTTTTGCGATTTGCGATAGTTCAGTGCATAATATGGGACGATGAACGTGAGGCTGTTGATTATTCGACACCGACTATTGGTTACGGGGGATGCGGGATTAGAGTGGTACTTTATCCTGCCCTTTCCGGCGACTAGCGTAGCGTCTTATGGCACACTCATATTTCTGTAGCAAAAAGTGGTTTTTGCTTTCTACTGGCTAATCATAAGTTTACTGTTGTAATATTCGTTAGCTCCCATTTCGCCTTCAGCGCTGATGCGACCGATTTTGATAAGAGTATTCCACTTTTCATTATTAGTGCGAGCGACGCGTTGCGTTTGTGTGAGTGCCGTACTTTGTGTGTGTGTGAGTTTCATGTGTTTTTGTGAGTGTTTTTTCTTTCTTTCTTCAGTGTATGTCGATAAATACGTGATTAAACGCCTATTTGTTTTTAAATGCATAGGTTGCTTTAGCTAAGTTCGAAAAAGTAACGTAAAGTTGCTCCTAAGTTCAATGGTATAGTATTTTCAGTTGCTTGATATCATTTTTTTTTTTCAAATACTGTTGATGGTTGTGTTGAGAAACATACTAAATGGTAAGCATTGAAATCGAACGCTACAGATTTTCTCCTTCCTGACTTTGGAACAACCGAGAGTTTATAGCAAATTATTTACACACACACACTTCGGAAAGCACCAGGGATAATCGTTCAATATAAGAGATTATCTGTGAGAAGATGAATAAATATGCGCATTCACATCAATACTTCGTTGAACGTTAATTTTTTGTAATCCATTTCCATTTTCAAAAATTGAGAATTATACACATCAAATAAGAGTTCATTAGATTTTCTTTTTGTAAAAGAAACACTGACGCTTAGAGTCTTCCTTATTACAGGACAAGTCAAGAAGTTCATTATGGAGAGCGGCAGGTTAATTAGGTATTTAGAAGGAGAAACAGGTTTTGGTAAATTTTTGGGTAATATAAAATGATAACACTACTGCGCTTCGATGTTGTCTAATGTGAACAAATTTCACGCTTTTAGGTGTCCAACTAAAAAAAAAAACAACATTTCAGAAGGTCTATTGAAAACGACACGAGAGCTCACGTTTTTGTTAAAGGATCGGGTGGAACGAAGTGTTCAGTCGAAAAATAAAATTACACACCTCTATTCTGTATTTCGCTCAAAACGGATTTCCCATACAATTTGTTTTTGTATATGATAAATCTGTTTCGAATGGGGGTGGCCTTTAATCCTGGGTTACTTAGCATTCATTTCACGCAACAAAATGTTTATGGGATTATTGAATCATATAATATTAGGATCATATTTTGTAATTGTAAACAGGGTTGTGACATGTTCAATTTTTCGCATAAATTTCTCATTTGTTATTAACTCTGCAGTAACTTGACGAAACATGGTTTTTCTTCAAGAAACTGATAGTATAGAGTTTGAGGTTCCTATAGGTACGTAATTTGTATTTAGACAGAAAGCTGTGAGAATTTTACAAGCTCCTTTGATATTGCGAGACTATACACAACGTGTAAAGTTGAAGCTGAGAGTTCAGAGTGTAAAATTATTGACTGCTTAGGCTCAGTGTGAAAGCAGTGCTCTATTCAATTCATTGCTCTATCCAGATCGTATGTTCCAAACGATAAAGGACGAGACAATGAAAGAGCCATCAAAAACATTCAGTCACTCACGAACAGGCGACTCACACCGCTAGGCATGTAATTGAGGCATTCTTCCATAGAAAATGTACGCTCAGTCATTCAAACCAAGCATTGGGTACCATCACGGAAGAATAAACGTGCTGACTGAGCTACTGACTGAGTGCTCTGCTACAGTTGGAATCTCGGAAAAAATAATTAAGTGTGTACCACTCTTTGTTTTCCTCCTATCACTCTCTGTTGTCTTTCTCTCATTCTACTCTGTCATCTTTCTCCCACTATCTGTCGTCTTTCTTACAGTGTCGCTTTTCATTTCAGAGCGCTTCGAAGCACCTCAGAACCCTTCTTAACACTTCAGACCTCTACTGAGCTACTCTGAAGTGTTCTGAACTGCTTGGAACACTTCTTGAATTTATTTGAAATTGTCTATTCTCTTCTGAGAGGTAGCTAATCGATTCTTCCGGTTGGCCTCCTAGCATCGTGCTATAAGGTACCAGGCGATAACCAGGGTAGTTGATCGATAGCTCGATGACGTCATTTCGTTGACGTCTGCAATGGGAAATTCTCATAGCAGGCGTTGACGATGGGACGTTGTCGAGTTGTTGAATAGCAACTATCGTGGTAACTCACCGATTACCTGTCGATCTGCCAAATTTGGAAAGACGTCTGCATTGAATTGTCTCATATAATAATATTCCGCCCACTATATCACAAGAAATTGCGAGTAGCTGAGTGGAATGGAGATAAGTTAAGCATTGGGTACAGGACCAAGTCTCCCCTGGGTGGTGCCAAAAGATGAGCGCAATAGAATCATCAAGTTGCCATAAGGCACGGAATGAGACTATTGCATGGCTGGGTAGTCAAAGTCTTCTATTCGTTAGTCATTTCAGGTGGATTAGAACAGGTTTAGGTGGGCGTTGGCCAGATTTGGATTTTTCAGATGTAATCCTGGATAGGACCCTGTCATTGAACGTCGTGTGAAAGTGGAACTTAATGAAGGCCTAAGTACTTTTTCGTAGTTTTTAGTTTTCGGATTTTAAAGATCGTTGGTTACAGTGGCCTGCTTACTGAGCAGAAAAACGCGGTCCCAGGTCCTTACATATCAAAGAGATTTATGGTAAAATCGCTTGTGTATCGTGTATTTTGCGAAACTCGTTGTTGTCGTTGGTTCCGGGTTTGAATGGATACACAAATTTGAGCAACGGTATTATGTGATATGAGGGGCTCGGTGGCCTTAGAGCAACCGTTTTTGCTTACTGAGCAGAACATCATGAGTCTAATCTCAGGCCCATCCACATTCAAGATTCGTCAATCGTTTTATTTGTTAATATGACTACATGGTAATAACAGCAACTCGGTGATTAAAAAGGTGCTCGTCTGCCTAGTGGCAAACGTTTTTGCTTACTGAGCAGAAGACCGTGGGTTTAGTCCCAAGCTCCTTCGCGTTATATGATCGTTAGGACATCAATTCAGCTTATCGTTTACCAAAACGAACCCTGCTGCAAACCCAACCCTCTTATCCAACATCCCAGTGATTCCTCGTGGAAGTGCAGAGGTGTTCTCGGCTTCCATCAAAGCGAGTGTCAGGTCAACACAATCCTTCCCATTCCTTTCTTGACCTGTGTTCGGGCGCGGCCGCCGCTGGTATTGCCTAATTTAACATCACCAGTTTTTACACATTGAGGATGATTGCTAGTTCCAAGCATCCTCTATTGGTTCTCTGTGTAATTACAGCTGATCTGGCAGTAACAGAGTAGCAACCGTGGATGGTCAATCAAGCTCAAGCTCAAGCTCAAGCTTATTTGAAATTGTCTATTCTCTTCTGAGCAGTCTTGTAACCGGTCATGGTAGTCGACACATTTTCTGTGATAATCGACTACCTTTGCCTCCGGCACTTACACATCAAGCTATCATAGTACAGTACCGAACTGAAATGTCATATGACAGGCTCTGTCATACGACACTGTCGCCGAAGACCGTCACGAATGTATGTATTTTAATTTTTCTCATAATAAGAGCTGCTGATGTTGTGCTGGTGTGAATTCTGAAAATAGCAAGTAATAAAAGCAATTCTGAAAATAGCAAGTAATGATGTCCTGTCCTATTTGATCTTCAAATTTAACAAGTTGTTTCACAAGTATTTGAGTATATTTTGTAAAAAAATCAGCCTTTTTGATGAAGGTATTCTTATACATCTTGGTATTTTTAAAGATAATTAGTTAATTTCATGAACTTCGGCAGAACTTCTCTGAACTACAGGACTCCGCTGAACTACAGCAGGAGTTCCCTGAATTTTGATAGGCCTTCCCTGAACTACGGCTGGACTTTCCTGAGGTTCGGCAGGCCTTCCCTGAACTTCGGCATGAGTTCCCTGAGCTTCATCAGGACTTCCCTGATTTCCAAGAATTGAAATGAAAGGACTTCCCTGAACTTCAGCAGCCCTTCCCTGAACTTCGGCAGAACTTCCCTGAACTTCAACAGAAGTTCTCTGAACTTCGGCACGAGATATCTTTTATATGACTTTCTCAATCTAGGGCAATCCAAACAGTCAGTTTTGCATTTCCCTGTTTGGATTACCCTAGACTGAGAAAGCCATATAAAAGAAATCTCCATACGTACCAGTCGAAAAATCTAATAAATCACTTGGGCAGGATTTTCCTGAACATTGGTAAGACTTCCCTGAACTTCGGCAAAACCTTTCCTGAACTTCGACAAAACTTCTCTAAATTTTCGCAGAACTTCCCTGAACTTCAGCAAGCCTTCCCTGAACTTCGGCAAGACTTCCCTGAACTTAGGAAGGACTTTCCTGAACTTCCTCAGAACTTTGCTGAAGTTCGGCAGGCCTTCCCTGAACTACGGCAAGACTTCCCTGAGCATTAGCAGGACTTCCCTGAACTTGGAATCTTTGAATTGAAGTTGTCATTTAAGTAGTTGAATTATTTTATAATTATACAATCATATTGTGTTCACGAATACGGTCAAAATTTCGAAACTTTTCATTTTCCTTATTTGCAATGCTTGTTGGCATTGGTGCATTTTGAATGTGGGTGTGGTTCGAACGAGTGTGGATTTAGTATCAACGGAAAAGCATTAACTTTCACTTTAACATGGCAGTTTGCGACCTGAAACAGCACACCGGAGTCAGACTTAGCTCCAGATTTTAGTTGGCAATGAACAATCTTGACATTTCCATTTTAATTGTATCCCTAGATACTTCAGCAATTTTCTATGAGTTACTACGAAACTCTATATATACCTAGTACATTAGAAACATTCAAGACTTTTTCGTTTCACTGACATAGCCACAGCTAGGGTCACGAGATTGCTGATGTTGCAAAGGAATCACCTACGAACTACGCCTTTTTCTTCTTCTTCTCATTTCAAGCTTATTGGCTATTGCATATCACCCTATTGCGTGCTCTCAACTTAGTGTTCTAGATGCACTTCCAAAGTTATTAATTGAGAGCTTTCGATGCCAGTACCATTTTTGCATTGGTATAATTGTGTGACAAATTCAATCATACTTTATGCCCAGGGAAGTCGACAAATTTCCCAACCCGAAAAATTCCTAGACTGGACCGGGAATCGAACCCAGCCACCTCCAGCATGGTCTTACTTTGTAGCTGAGTCTTTACCGATGAAGCTAAGGGAGGCCCCAACGAACTACATCTGAATTCTTCTTATTCTTATGATCTCTTCAGTGCACTTCTGCAGCCTTCTGCAGAGCTCACCGCAATAGCATGAGTTCTTTGTCATTCATTTAGATCCAAAGTTTCTACAACACACATTATAGGACGTTCTTTCATCAGAAGGTTGGACTTGAAGACGTTCACTTTTTTAAGATTCCATACAATAAAGCAGCTCAGCATTTCTAATGTTGCACAGAACTCACCTGGAATATCGTCTGCACTTTCGCCGAAAAGCCTTTTAAATTTTGCAAGGAGTAATTCTACCTACCAGCAGTTCCGCCGCAGAAAGGGTCAGTAACCAGATTATGACTAAAATAAGTCGCATAAAAGTTACCCCAACTGTTTTGCGAGTGTGCTAGTAGTGTCAAAGTCTCTTAGAGGTATGATCTGAACCCGTGTATAAGACTTCAACAAATGCTGGAAATAGCTTGAACTGGTCTTGACAATCTTCGTGACAATATTCTAGGTTTTGTTTTAACAAGAATGCAGCAAAATACTCCGAAAAATCGTCTGGTGGATGTTCAATAACAAAATGAATATATTGAAAATATTTTCGAGACTGCATATGGGTCATTCCAGCTCAAGTGGGTACACCACCTGTGGTCAATGTCACCAATTTGATCCAAACTTGGCCAAAACCGAAGACTACAAATCAAGAAGACTGGCAACTGTTCCCTTCTCCCATACAAATGTCAAACGTCACTGATAACAGCGCCTCTGTCAATCAAAGGTGGAACTTTGCAGCACAAGTGTTAGTGAGACTGCTCATAGTGCTCATAAACAGTGATTGTGTGTGTGTGACCTAATGTCACCGAAACGAATAATCATTACACGGTACTCGTTGTTGTTTTTGATTTGCTCTACAAAATTTCACGGCAATTTGTATCCTAATCACAGCAAGCCGGTGGTTTTCCAACTCCAAACCGAAAAACATGTCATGGTGGATCAAGTAGAGGATTGAAACTCGGGTCGATACCTAGTGAAAGTAACTTTTACTTGTGTACGATGAACCGAAATATTGTAAACTTTGCCTGTTGGAAGCAATCAATTATAAGGAATTGGCGGCTTCCATCTCCGTTGAGTGAACTACCGTCATTCGGAAGATGCTGAAAATTCAAGGATTCAAAAAGAAGAAAGATCCGGTACGTACATCACGATCCAACGGAAGTCGTAGCAGAATCTAATGTTGGAGAAAATGAAAATGAAAGGTTGAAGGACTACAATCCCAAACGGTATGTATTGATAAAGGATATATTTCCATTTTAGATGTTGTCAGAACATGAAACCACCGGGGATAGTGATCCTCTGTATGCTTTAACAATTCTTGGAATCGACCGACCCCTTCCAGAGAATGATAACAACAGTGGCGGATTGGCCAGTGGCATTCAAATGGTCAGCGAGTACTGTGCCAAGCTGCCGAGCGTCACAACTTAACTCCCCCCGCTGTGGCCAGGTACCAAAGCCGTGCGGAACGGGCATACACACTAAGATTTTTTTACAGGAGTCAGTATTTTTTTACTGGGTTTTTGAATTACTGAAAAAGTCGGTAAAAATTCAAATGACCGTTATCCGTAAGAAATCAATGAAATCGACGAATTTAATTTTCTATCATTAAATGGGGTTAACAGAACTAAGTATGTACAAGTTCAGAACAAATTTTCTCATTAATAAATTTTCCACAGATTTTTAAACTTTTACCGAACAGTTCCGCAATTCAAAAACTCGGTAAAACCGTACTGACTCGATTAGTGTGTACATTTTACTAATGCACCATACGAATGCCCATAAATACATCACTAAAGGGCTTAGGAAAAGTGGAAGATAATTCTGAGATAGCAAATTAATGATCGAGGAAGGTCCCACCATCATTGTGAATGGCATCATTGACATAGTTTTAATTTTCAAAACAAATTTACTTACGCATCTGTTCAATTTCAGCTGGGATTTTACTCGTTGTCAGCATAAAACAAAGAAAGAAACGTTTCACTTCTTATGACAATCATAACAAAACCAATAATTCTTGATAGAGCTGGAATTAGGGCGAAACAGCTTTTGTAAACAATGACTTCTATCGATGATTTCTGGGAACTCAAGGCACGCTCACGCAGGCCAACATAACCATCGGATAGTGGAAGTCTTTCCCTACCCGTTGAGGATGTTGGTTTGCGTGGGCGAGCCTTGAAGTTCTAGAAATCATCAATAGAAGTCATTGTTTACAAAAGCTGTTAGGCCCTAATTCCAGCTCTATCTCGAATTGACAGCTATTTATTTCTACCTATGTGTGTGAATGTACTCGTGAATTAACACACACCACCATTCACATGTTCCACTTTTGCTCAGAAGAGGCGTTACCGTTGCTGTCTCCTATTTTTTGGCAGATTTGCCAGTCTTCTTGATTTGTAGTCTTCGCCAAACCGCTTATTTCGGCATTCTGAAAAAACGCCTTTTTTGATTTTGCTCTGAAGTACCTGGATCCCTCTCGGCAACCCTGAATTTTCGAGATTTTTTAAAATTTCATCTTTCAGAAGACATTACTCCACAACCAAATAAGCTATTCGTGATCTTAGATCGTCAATTTGAAGGTTTTTTTTTTTAATGTAGATTCTTATAGGTGTACTCACATTTTATTTTTGTTATAGTAACATACAGTTACAGTTCAAATTGTAAAAAATGGCCTATTTTCAGCATGGGCGGCATTTTTCATTTCTTAATATTTTGGGCTCAAATTTTCACCACATTTTGGAAAACTCTACTACTTGATGTGATTCCAAGGGCAAAATATTTGGACAAATAGTTTTTGAGATATGACCAGATGAGTGAGTGGTAGTTTTGAGCTTTTCTGGTGGAAAATCAATGCTTGAATTCCTTCACGCCGATGGCACAATAATATTTTTATGTTATTTTTCACATGTTCTGAGCAGGATTCTCATTATATGAAATCATAACTAGCTCATTTATTTACTTCTGTCCATAGTTTAATTGTTGTTAATCATATCAAGTAGAAGAGTTTTAAAAAGTGTGGTGAAATTTTTAGCCCAAAATATTAAGAAATCAAAAATCCCGCCCATGGTGAAAATAGACCATTTGTTGACAATTTGGATAGCTGCCGGTAATCAGCCTGTTTACTGTAGTTACTATAACAAAAACAAAATTTGGGTACACCTATAAGAATCTTCTTTTAAAAAACTTCAAATTGACGTTCTAAGATAGCGAATAGCTTATTTGGTTGTGGAGTAATCTCTTCTGAAAGTTGATTTTTTTTAAAGATCTCGTAAATCCAGGGTTGTAGCCCACAAGGATCTAGGTACTTTAGAGTAAAATCAAAAAAGGCATTTGTTAATAATGCCAAAATAAGCGTTTTGGTCAAGTTCGGGTAAAATCGGTGACATCGACCACAACTTTTTCAAATTCTGTACCCACTTGAGCTGGAATGACCCATATGGTAATCCTGTAAAACTCATTCTGGGATTTTATCGAATCTTTTAAGATGTGGTTTCTTTGACTTTTTTTTTGCTGAATTCGTATTGGATTTATTGAGTTTCGCAATAAGCTCTTTTAAATATCTCTTTGGAAAAAAGGTTGAACTATAACTACACTCAAAAAAGTTGTCAGCTAGTTTCCATGTGAAATTTCACACAAATTTCATGAACATTATTTAAATACAGATAATATAATTAATTTCGTTACTGAGAAAAATATGTTACTTTTCAATGGAAAAAAAAAATCACGTCAACATTATTCAGTTTAGATGACCTCCTGGTTTCGTTTGAGAATTTTCTTCAAAAGTCTTCCAGCTCAAATGTATTACTGAGTTTTTTTTTTTAATTTAGTAGGCGTGGGTTCAGAAATTATAAAAGTTCCGAGTAGACTCGCTACTTCCTCTAGAGTTTCTTTTGCATTTACGTTGCTTTACTTTAGATTTTCCTATCAAAAAAAAGGTTGCGCTTCTCACAACACCCAACCGGGAAATTTAATATTCTATTACAGATTTGCAATATTTGGCCGCATGAACAGATAGATTCTGTAATGTGGTCGCCGGAAGGTTTTTTAAATAATTTTTATGTTGGCTTAATTTTCGAACCAAGTTTGTTTTCCCAAATGCATTACGCCTAGAAAATCGTCTCGTGAATGTTTTATACGAAAATATGCATTCTGGAAAAAAAATATGTTTGTACACTGCAGTCCATTGCAAGAACTGCCATTACATTTGTTGTATGAAACGTTTGCAGAGGATGTAATAAATTCAACCTTACATTGGATGTAAGAGAAATTCGTTTTGCGTGTAAGTAAAGAATAATCTGAAAATATTGGTCGAGAAATGTTGAAACCTGCTTCTTGTAGTTTGCCAACCTATTGGATGGGGCTCCTTGAAGTTTGCTTAAAAATGTTTCAAGACCTTATTTGGATAGTACCTGCACTTCTGACTTTGACAGCCTTCATTGCATTACTGCACTTCTTGTTCTACTCACTTCTTTGGAAGTATTTGGAATGGAAAGCGACATATTTTACACTGCAATAAATGTCATTTATAAGATTGAAAAAAAAAACTTCCTGACATGTTACACTGAGAGAAATAAATACGTGAAATTTGTTCAACTAGACTACCCTGAAGCGTAGATTTTCATCACAACAGAAAAACTCGTGCGTGAAACATTGGTTTTCTAAAGAAATCAGCCGGCAAATCATTTATAACCTTTTTGTTCTACTAGCGTGGGGAATACTGCTTCATTTTTTTTGTCATCCAGTAGTGTCAATAAACATCTCTTTCTTCGCCCTAATATTATTCAATTAATAACTAACCAACTAATTGCTATGCTTCTTTCCTCCCTTTTCTGTGTGTCTGACTTCATGGTGAACAACTTTTGCAATATACTGATACGATATCGCTCCTAGTCGAGAACGATTAGAATTTACCTGCTGCTGTAGTAATGCGCATCCCTTACCCCCCTTCCCCGGCCCCTTCGGCAATCCTCCTACCAAGTTGATAAATATACTTTTGTATGCACTTTTTCAAAGTTCCATAACAATAACTAAATCGATAGAGTAAATATATATGTATAGCTAATAATATCTGATTTTTGTTGTTTCCTTTCCAATGGTGAATCTCTATGTTTTGTGTTTTTTTTTGTTTAACTTGTATATAAGTACATTCGTCCTCTGTCAAACCACGTGTTCCATCGGCCGTCGCTGACGTTTGTTCGGTTTCACACGCCCATGATTAACAGTGGGTCAGTCGCGCAATTTTATTAGATTGGTCACGTTCACCTGAAGCTTGTGTGGGTGTAATACCTAAAGTACCTGCCGGAGTATATTCTACCGCCTGTGGGTGCCTGCCTGTTGGAGGTGGTCGAGGACTAGCTAAATGAATGAATGACGGAAGAGGACCAATAGAGACTCTTGCGAAGGTCAACAACTAGTATTTTACGATACGTTTCACTTCTGATTTCCATTTACGCGGGAGTTGCGGCATTTCTGTTTTAACGCGTGTATGCTTGGATTGGTTGTGTCGAGAGAAATTTTCGTGTGTACCTGTGTGTTTGAGTGAGTTTTTGTTCTGATGCATTTCGGGTTTTTTTTTGCGTTGGTGTAGGGTATTGGATAGTTCAGAAATTTTTCACTGCACAATAGTGATTAATTTTTTTCCCTTTTTTAGAGGGGGATTCTAAATGATTTTTTTTTAACACGACTATTTTTGTTGTTGATTTGTTAATAGTTAGTAAATTAGTTATTATTCTTAGATGATATTCACTGTGGAGTAAAAGTCGAAAAGTAAGAGAAAACACGAAAAGAAGAGAGAAAAGAGAATTTACGATGAGATTACACGAATTGCGCTCATGGAGAGTAGAGGAGATGCGGCACGTTAGGGGATGTAGGATTTTTTTTTATGTTCTATAGCGGAGCACGACAACACGACAACAGAGATAACTGCTAAAGCTACGGATCAGATCAGATGCAACTAAAGAAGTATCGGAGCAAAGTTGGAAATTATAAACGCTAATATAAGAGAATTAATAAAAATTACAACGATCAATATCACAATACCGAGAGATGTACGCACAGAAAGGACATGCTTATGTCAAATCATTGGATACATTATTCTTATATTAAATAAAATTATCACTTGAGTTCCATTGTTCCATAAAAACTATTCGTTTGGCCATTTGTTATTTGACTAATCATTTTCGTTTTGCGAGTACTGCAGGGCTGGTGGCGATCAATGCTGTCAAAAATAGTGACCATGTTGAATAAGTGACTTATAGTTGTAAAAAAATGACCTAAGGGAAGAAAATTAGTCGTTCCGATGGCATAGGGTTACGGTATGTAATGTGGGTCTAGTCCTTTCATTCGGCCTATCACGCAAATAAATAATTAATTAAGGAATATTACACAAAAAATAAGGAAAATATTGATCACTGATGGTTGATAAATGTGTACCACACACAAATCAATTTATATCACAACATTTCAATACATTTTCAGCTCTCGTAAGTAATAAAACTGGTTGAGAATATCACTCTGTTCGGAGTTTTTAGCCGCCATGACTTCTAAGGTTAAGATGGGAAGGTTGCACTGACGATCATCAAATGGCCTGATTATGGCATTTATTGAATGGAATTACCTGATAATACACACTAGACGTAAAACTCACAGTTACTGTTTGAATATTTTATGTTTATTTTAATTGTTTAACAACGTTTTCACAAGTAAATCATGGACCCAACTTTAGGGACACATTTCTTTTCTATGTTCCTAACTTTGGCCCATGAAATTCATTTGACAGCATATAGCAATAAGAGTAACGTCAACAATGTGGTTTGCATTTGGATGATAAGGAACGAACAGGAAGGGAGATTTTTTCTGCCAAATCTGTATAATGAACATCACAATGTTTTGATTTAGATATTCTGCGGTCGAAAGACGATAAGCGAAATTTTTAATTTTTAATTTTTAACTTGAGTGATTTAATGTAGTTTTCGTAAAATTTTCTCTAAGAAATGTTTTGAGGAATGAAGAGTATTAAGTTAACAGTGATAGTGATAAAAAAAAATACATAAGAAAACGTTACCAAGAGCGTTTTTTTTGAGAATCAAACAGGATAGGACGAAGTTGCATCCATAAATAGACCCAATTTGGGGACAATAGACCGATATTACATACATTTCCCTGGTGAGTTTTTGTCTTAAAAAAAGTAAGTTTTTCAACTTTTTGCGGTTCCTGATAGCAAACGACATGATAAGCATATCTAAGCATACCATTTAGCAGTAGAATATCGTTTGCAGGTAAATTAATTGATGAGTTATGATTAAAAACGTAATCTATGGCTGCATATTAGACCGAGGTTAGGGACGTATACCCTACCAAAGAAATGTTTGATGTTTTAGACTTATTCAATAATAATCTCAAACACTTAAATATGTACGATAGGAACCTTTAAAGCGAAAGATTTAATAGAAAGTTTATGATTAAACCTACTTTCTTACTAAGTAGTTATTTTCACTCACACCTTGAACTTTATAGATCCAACAAAGTAACAAAGACATTAAAAAAAAATTAGAGGATTCGAATGATTTTTTGTAGTTTTTTCAAAAGTGCCTGAATAAAATGCAAGTACTTTCGATGATTACCCGTAGTTTTTTTTTTTCCTTTGGTTTGTTTTTTCCGTCGATCTTGTTTTCCTTGCTGAGTACCAATGCTACCGACGTGCCAGGAAGGCAGCTCCCACACCTGGACCCTACCTATCGATCCATCAACTCATGAACCGGGGACCAACGGCTTTACTTCCCATCCGAAGGAAGGCGTGATCAGAGATGTTATGCCTCAGAACATCCCGGCGGCGCCGACTGGGATTGAACCCAGGCCTGCTGGGGTGAGAGGTAATCACGCTTACCACTACACCACCGGCGCCGTTAATTACCCGTAGTTGTTACAGTGAAAATATACATCCTTATTCTCGTTTATGTCTGGACGTGTTTGTCATACAGAAACAGTTTCGGGCGTGGACGGGCATATGGGTGATAATATTAAGTTTACGTTAGGCAGACTCCCTTCCAGTGCTGCAAAAATTCGACAATACACGGTGATACTCAAAATTCTGCCTTGGTCACTCGTTTGAGCTAACAGTCATCGTCAAGGCAAACCATGTCAATTGTCAGTACCATTTTTGTCAGTGACGAACATGTGCTGATTTGTTTATTAGCTAAATTTGAAATGAAATTTAATGGCTTGAGCAAAACAATTACATGGAGCCATTAAAGTGAATGAGCATCTACATCCTGAACCACTTGGATAACAATAATGTGTTTCAGAACGCAAGAAATTACACTTTCTGTTACCAGGTGAATCTTTGTCATTGACGAAAAAATGAATGAGATTTTGACAAAGATTTTTTTGAGGATCAAGTCTATCATTGACTTTGTGAAAAACAATTTAGTCAATATCGCACAAAAGTCTGTCAATGACAATGACAAATCTCAGCACTGCTCCCTTCACTCTTTGGAATTTATAAAGACAGATAACAGCGCCAAACGGTTTGTGACGAGGCAACGTTGAACTGCTGCGTTGCAACGTTGAACATGTACGAACCCACACGAGCCGATGATACAGCGCAAATCAAAACACGAAGCGGTGTCATTCGGCTACTCCCGTTTGCGTTTGTTTTCACCGGCGTTGTGAAATACTTCCTACGTTATAAAATAGGAAAGTAATGTTTATTTCAACGTAATTTTTGAATGGAATGCGTGGTCGGTTAATGCTGGGTAATGCGCAATACAGATCCCATTCAGATCACTAGCCTCTTCCCAGCAACTCCTATCCCTACCTCCCCGTGGTACCGGCCGGAACTGTGAGCAACCTTAGGGAAGATCAGGTAACCAACCCCGGTGGGAACTTTGGTCATAGGCTGACAGGGAAGGGGGGGGGGGGTTTGCTTCGGCAAGCCTGAGCGTCTGTTCTCCAGGAGGAGCGGCTCACAACAGCGTCTGTTCCCCCATGTTAGGGGCGGCTGATCTACGTCCAAGTGCCAGTGAAGGACTCTAAGCACAACTGTGCACCCTGGTCCTCCGGAAAGTTAGGGGGTTGGTGTCAGGCCCTGCGAGCCAGCCGTAAAAAAGCATTGCAACGGAAAATCAGCAACAGAGGAATACGAACCGAGACCAACGGCAACGACCTCAGCGACGAAATAGGACTTGCGATTGTAAACTCGGCACGTGGAACTGTCGATCTCTCAATTTCATCGGGAGCACCCGAATACTCGCCAATCTACTGAAGGACCGCGGATTCGGCATCGTAGCGCTGCAGGAGGTGTGTTTGACAGTATCCATGGTGCGAACGTTCAGAGGTAATCATACCATCTACCAGAGTTGCGGCAACACACGCGAGCTGGGCACAGCTTTCATCGTGATGGGCGAAATGCAGAAGCGCGTGATCGGTTGGTGGCCGATCGACGAAAGAATGTGCAGGTTGAGGATCAAGGGCCGATTCTTTAACTTTAGCATAATCAACGTGCACAGCCCTCACTCCGGAAGCACTGATGATGACAAGGACGCACTTTACGCGCAGCTCGACCGCGAGTACGATCGCTGCCCAAGCCACGACGTCAAGATCATCATAGGAGACCTAAACGCTCAGGTAGGCCAGGAGGAGGAATTCAGACCGACGATTGGAAAGTTTAGCGCCCACCAGCTGACGAACGGGAACGGCCTACGACTCATCGATTTCGCCGCCTCCAAGAACATGGCCATACGTAGCACCTTCTCCCAACACCACCTCCTCTATCGTTACACCTGGAGATCACCACAGTAGACGGAATCGCAAATCGACCACGTTCTGATTGATGGACGGCACTTCTCCGACATTATCGACGTCAGGACCTATCGTTGAGCTAACATCGACTCTGACCACTACCTGTTGATGGTCAAACTGCGCCCAAAACTTTCCGTACATCAACAATGTACGGTGCCGACGCCCGCCACGGTACAACCTAGAGCGACTGAAGCAACCGGATGTCGCCTTAGCATACGCGCAGAATCTCGAGGCAGCGTTGCCAGAGGAGGGCGAGCTCGATGTGCCCCCTCTAGAGGACTGCTGGAGTACAGTAAAAGCAGCCATCACCGACGCAGCCGAGAGCACCATCGGGTACGTGGAAAGAAGTCGACGGAATTAATGGTTCGACGAGGAGTGCAGAGCGATTTTGGAGGAGAAGAACGCAGCGCCGGCGGTAATGCTGCAGCATGGAACCCGACAGAACGTGGAACGGTATAAACTGAAGCGGAAACAGCAGACCCGCATCTTTCGGGAGAAAAAACGCCGCCTGGAAGAAGCGGAGTGCGAGGAAATGGAACTGCTGTGCCGTTCCCAAGAAACACAGAAGTTCTACCAGAAGCTCAACGCATCCCACAACGGCTTCGTGCCGCGAGCCGAAATGTGCAGCGATAAGGACGGGAGCCTCTTGACGGACGGACGTGAGGTGATTGAAAGGTGGAAGCAGCACTTCGATGCGCACCTGAATGGCGAGGAGAACGTAGGCACGGGAGACCAGCGCAATGGAGGAAACGACTACGTCAGTGCAGCAGAGGACAGAACTGACCCAACTCCCACGCTGAGGGAAGTTAAGGACTCCATTCAGCAGCTCAAAAACAACAAAGCAGCTGGTAAGGATGGTATCGCAGCCGAACTCATCAAGATGGGCCCAGAAAAGTTGACCACCTGCCTGCACCGGATGATAGTCAGGATCTGGGAAACAGAACAGCTACCGGAGGAGTGGAAGGAGGGGGTAATCTGCCCCATTCACAAGAAAGGCGACCATTTGCAATGTGAGAACTTCAGAGCGATCACCATTTTGAATGCCGCCTACAAAGTGCTATACCAGATCATCTTCCGTCGTCTATCACCTAAAATGACCGAGTTCGTGGGAAGTTATCAAGCCGGCTTCATTGACGGCCGATCGACAACGGACCAGATCTTCACCGTACGGCAAATCCTCCAGAAATGTCGTGAATACCAGGTCCCAACGAATCATTTGTTCATCGACTTTAAGGCGGCATACGATAGTATCGACCGCACAGAGCTATGGAAAATCATGGACGAGAACGGCTTTCCTGGGAAGCTGATCAGACTGATCAAAGCAACGATGGACGGTGTGCAAAACTGCGTAAGGGTTTCGGGTGAACTATCCAGTTCCAGGGCTGTTACAAGATTGTCTAAATTTGATCCGCGAAATCCGCGATTTCTCAAAAGAAATCCGCGACTTCAAATACTAATCCGCGACAAAAAAAAAACTGTTTTCATACTACTACATGGCATTTCAAGCTTATTGCTTATAGCATATTAGATTTATGCCTTAGTGTTCTTTGAAGTACTTTCACATTTTAATTGAGAGCTTTCTATGGCTGTACCATCCTATGCCCAAGGAAGTAGAGAAATTTTCCAACCCGAAAAATTAATAAACCGGACGGGAATAGAACTCAGTCACCTCCAGCATGGACTTACTTTGTAGCTGCGCCTTTACCGACTGAGCTAAATGAGTATCGTTTGAAACCTTTGAATTAAAAAAATAAGAATAACATTGTATCATCTTTAGTTATTTATGTATAGTATAAATTCTGAGTAATTAGTGAACACAAAATAACACCCTCACATTATGAGATTCTATTGAATAATACCGGACTAGATTTGATGAAACATTATTAAAAAAAAATTAATACATTTTTATTTGAAATGCCAATTTTGTTGAAAATTTATCAGAGATGATTTTGCTGTCCTAAATGTTGTAGTTAATTTGATTCTAGTTTTCTCAATTTTTTACCGATTCAAACCAAACACCCTGCACATAATCGAGAAATTACCAAAGTTTCATAAGTCACGCTTGTTGGTCACGTTGCGGTTGTGTATTTACACGGATATTCCTAGGGTTCTGCCCAATGGTGAGACATTTTCATGATATTTTTTTTTATTTCTAATATGAACCTAGCACTTTTTGTTGTCAAATCATAATCGAATCGTATATATAAGACTTTGTGGATCATGTACGACTCATTACTGTGTATACCGGAAATTATAGGTTTTCCAAATCGTCCAGGACATCAGTTGATTTGTTGTACTAGATCAACCAAGACTGCAGTAATGTCTGTAGTATCGAAATATGTCCAATCAGATTCATAGTGTCTATATGGATAATGTTTAATTATTTCCACGTATACTAGATGATCTAGGTTCTCCAAATCGTCCTGCAGTTCAGATGATTTTTTTTACTAGATCAACAAAGACTACGATAATATCTGTAGTATCGAAATATCGATTTGGAAATCCGAGAACATTTGGCATGATCCACATAGACACTGCAAATTGGTTTGGCCATATTTCGATACTACAGATATTGAATTAGTCTTGGGTGATCTGGTAGAAAAATAATCTGATATACTGAATGATTTCAGAACCTATAACATCTTGTATACGTAGGTCGTATAGGTCAGGTACAATCCACATAGACACTTTGAATCTGTTTGGACATATTTCGATACTACAGACATTATTGCAGACTTGGTTGAAATAGTAGAACAAATCAACTAAACTCCAGGACGATTTGGAGAACCTAGAATATCCGGTATACATATACTCGCATATTTACGATTCGTTTATGATTTGACAATGGAAAATGCTATGTTCATATTAAAAAAAGGGAAATGTCTCACATTGGACAGACCTCAGGGAATTTCCGTGTAAATTTGGTGTGACTTATGGAATTGAATCATTTCTCGATTATTTACAAGTGTTTAGTTTGAACCGGTAAAAAATTGAGAGCCAAATAAACAACAAAGTTGATGACAGCAAAATAATCCGGGACGGAAAGGTTACAATGAATTCCACAATTTTTGTGACAGCACATCAGTCCCTTCGCGATTTTCGCGACATCATTTTATGTTTCCGCGATTTTCGCGACTGAAAGTTCAAATCCGCGACAAATCCGCGAAAATCGCGAAATTCGCGAAATCCGCGCCTGTTGTAACAGCCCTGCAGTTCATTCGAATCTCGCCGGGGACTGCGACAAGGTGACGGACTCTCATGCCTACTCTTCAACATTGCTCTAGAAGGTGTAATGCGACGAGCCGGGCTCAACAGCCGGGGTACGATTTTCACGAAATCCGGTCAATTTGTATGCTTTGCGGACGACATGGACATTATCGCAAGAACATTTGGAAAGGTGGCAGAACTATACACCCGCCTGAAACACGAAGCAGCAAAGGTCGGACTGGTGGTGAGTGCGTCAAAAACAAAGTACATGCTAGTAGGCGGAACCGAACATGACAGGATTCGTCTAGGAAGTAATGTCACGATAGACGGGGATACTTTCGAGGTAGTGGAGGAATTCGTTTACCTTGGATCCTTAATGACGGCTGACAACAATGTGAGTCGTGAAATACGAAGGCGCATCATCAGTGGAAGTCGTGCCTACTACGGGCTCCAGAAGAAACTACGGTCAAAAAAGATTCACCCCCGCACCAAATGTACCATGTACATGTAGGTGGTCCTCTATGGACACGAGACATGGACTATGCTCGAGGAGGACCTGCAAGCACTCGGAGTTTTCGAGCTACGTGTGCTAAGGACGATCTTCGGCGGTGTGCAGGAGAACGGTGAGTGGTGGCGAAGAATGAACCACGAGCTCGCTGCACTCTACGGCGAACCCAGCATCCAGAGGGTGGCCAAACCCGGAAGGATGCGGTGGGCAGGGCATGTTGCAAAAATGCCGGACAACAACACTGCAAAGTTGGTGTTCGCTACTGATCCGGTTGGCACAAGAAGGCGTGGAGCGCAGAGAGCACGATGGGCGGACCAGGTAGAGCGCGATCTAGCTAGCATTGGGCATGACCGAGGATGGAGAGTGGCAGCCGCAAACCGAGTATGTAAGTATGCGTGCTTCGTTGGTCAAAGAAGACGGCATATTTTATTACGTTTCGCAATGATTTCGATACGTTGCATTTCCAGTGGCTGGGGTGTTTACTTCTATGCTTATTAAGATTATGTTGAACACAACTCCGTAAATCATCAATTACTATTAGAGATTTGCATCTTACCGATACCGGTGGTATACTCGAAACTCTTTCGCAAAACATATTAAGCACATTGGATGTGTGATTGTTTTCTCAAGTGTTTCTGTTGCGCGGTTATGATTGAAAATCGAAGCAATCACAAACAAGTAAGAATCTTGCTATCGCAATATAATGATGATGGCATCGAGGATAATATCGTCCTCTTCCCTCGGCTGATCATCAACGTCCGCGTTGACATATATCATGCTGACATCTGCCAGTTATTGAGCCCTGTTGGTAAAGTTGGCGGGGAACTCCCAACAGTTTCAATGTGCCCTCAACAGATAGCACTGCGATCACATAAGGGTGGTAACTATATGCCTTGTATGACGAATTGATTAGTGGGATATCTTGTTTATTAGATATCTTTTCGTTAGGATAACGTTGAAAAATTGTGAAATGTATCGCTTCAGTTTGAGAAGCACTTCAATTCGCAACCGATGACCCATTCTGACGGCCCACATTACCGTGCAGGCGCCGTGTGTTGGCAGGGTCCAATATTGGGCAGTTTGATGTTTATAAAGTTCATCAGCTAAAACTGTATTTTGAGCTTTATCTCTATACATTCTTAGCTGTTTCTTAGAAGATTATCATGTTGGTGTACGCTGATTCAAAGAGTAAATGGTATTAACATTGAGCTGTCCATAGTTGGGAGTTGTTGAACTTGTGGTACTTGCACAACATTTCATGTGATTATCAAAGTAACTATATAACCACAAAATAACTTTAAATGTAGGATCAGAGTGCGCCAGTGTCACTGAAATATGATTAGTTGGGTATTCAGATGAAACTATTATTTTAAAAACTAATCCTGGTTGTATCTCTTTTTCGATTGCATGTATTACTAACCGCACCGAGCCTTCATTCCGGGTGGTGAGCGAACCTGAAGAAGAAGACGATGACCATGAGCCCCTTCTCGGAACGAGTGTATTGTTGATGGAGCTGGTCTACGATTCAAGGATGAATTCTGTGATGATGAGTATCACAAAAAAGGTAAAATAAGTAGCACGATCTTCTTCGAAATGTAAGTATTATTGACAATAATCATAACAATCCACTTGTATATACATTGAAATACATATATCAAAGGTAAGGGACGGTCCAACAGGGCACCCGTTTGAAGCGATTTGGACGGGGAGAGTGGGAATGCCAACTCCCTGTTGATAACATTTCGTGGATAAAAAGCGGGCTCTTCTCCCCACTCATTTGGGCATCTTCCTGTTTGGAGGCTCGTCTTTTTGATCAATTGGCTGATCAAGTTGCTGGAAGGAGATTCTTTATTTTTCCGTAGATGCGTATAGGCTTACTTGCCCGGGGTGAGATTTGACTTATTCAACTTTTCAGTCTTTCAGCGTGAGAAGCATGGATGCTAACCATTTATGCCAGGCCCGTATTCAGTTAAACATTATGAATGCAAAATGAGTAATCAAATTGATTTCATTGAAAGCAGGATTAGTTTTCCGTTTGCTTCAACAGTGTAAAATTTTGCTCTCATTTTTGCTGTGTTAACCGTTAAGTCAACCAAAATGAGAATACTCAATCAAAATAAGTTACATCATAACAGCAAATTTTGATTTCAATTTGATCTTCAGCTTTGCTCGGGAAACCACTATCATCATCAATATACATATTTCCTACAGATTTCAATAATTCTAAACTGAAAAGTTATAATACTTCAAGAAATTTTCAAGAATCTGGAGTCAAATTCCTTGCACAGTTTTAAGGCCCATGCAATTTTATTATAATTTCTAAAAACCTCATTCCACGGGAGTTCCGAGGAAAAAAATCTATAAGAAAAACAAACAAAAAGAGTACAATCTGCTCATGAGATGCCTAAGATGAATAAAATTTCCAGAAAACCCGGAATTAAATTTAAAATAAATTTTAATGAAAACTCATAAGATTTTCTCCTCCACTTCACAGGATAATTCCAAGGGCATTCTGAGGATAATTTCATAAAGTTAGTGACAGACAACGAAATGTGGAGACGAACCAACCCAGGGCTGAAAGTCTCCTTAATAAAGATATAAAAAAAAACGAAATCGGAGCATAAGTCCTTGCATTTTGTTGGTGAATGCTTAGGGGGTGATGGGGATGCTAAAAGGAGGATTACAATTAAAACTGAGAATAACTCAAGGAGATCTTCAAAGACATTCGGAAAATAATTCCAGGAGAGATTACCAAACAAATTAAGGGGAGAAAACTAAGGAATTTGTGAGGAGAAATGAAAATGAACTTTTAGGAGACTTTCAATGTGAGTAGAATTCCAAGGGAAGGAGTGAGATTTAAAAGGAAAACTGAAATGAATTCAATGGACATTCTGAGAATCTTTCCATAGATTTCTTACTGAGGAGAATTTCAAGGCAATTCCTAGGAAAATTAAAAGAAAATTGAATTCGGAGGATAGTTCCAACGACAGTTTGAGGAATATTTCAATGGAATTGCAAGAAGTATTATAACTATATTCTTGTGTGCGTTCTAAGTGAAATTCTGAAATATTTCCATGAGATTTTCGGGAGAATACGAGTGCATGATGCGGAGAACTCCGAGCGAATTTTGATGAGAAATTTCCGTTGAATATGGAATGTACTATTCTGAGGGCTTCAGAACTACTTAAAAGTTCTTAAAATATTCCTAAAGTTAATGAAACTACCTTGAAGCTATTTTGTAGAGCAACTAACCTGATGCATCAATTTGTTTTAACTTCCCTTAACTTTTTCGGACTTTCTAAAGTTTCCAAAGTTTTCCTAACGATCATGAATCTTCTCTAAAGATTTAACAATTCACTGAATTTTTCGAAACTTTTTTAAAATTTATGTAATTTTCCTGCTCTGGATGCTCAGAGCTTTATTAGCGAGATCAACATCTTTCATGAAGTACCAGAAACTTCTCTAAAGTGTTTGCAGTTCTCATGAAGCTTATCGTACTACCCTGAATTTAATTGAACTGTCCTAAAAAACCTCAATAATTTTCTTAACATTTCTAAAGTTCCTCTGAAAATCTGGGAACTTCTGGACATTTCCCGTTAATTTAGTGAAACTGAACTCTCTCGAAATTCCCCTTGGTTTATGAGCTTTACTAAACTTATTTGAAATGCTATCGAAATGTCCATAAAAGTTCCTGAAGGTCTCGGATCTTCCCTTAAGTTCCATATAGTTTATGAAGTTCTCAAAATGTTTCTGAAGATCTCTGTACTTCTGTTAAGTTTTCGAAGTTATTCTGAAATTTCAGGAACTTCTTTAAGCTACCGCAACGAAATCATTAATATAGTTCTATGATTTTCACTGAAGTTCTCAAGATTTGTCCGAAGTTCAAATTATCGAAACTAATTCATAACTTCTTCAATAGTCTAGAGTCAGCGGCGCCGGTGGTGTAGTGGTAAGCGTGATTACTTCTCACCCCAGCAGGACTGGGTTTAATCCTAGTCGGCGCCGCCGGGATGTTATGAGGCTTAACATCTCTGATCACGCCTTTCTTCGGAAGGGAAGTAAAGCCGTTGGTCCCCGGTTCATGAGTTGATGGGTCGATAGGTAGGGTCCAGGTGTGGGAGCTGCCTCCCTGGCGTCGGTAGCATTGGCGCTCAGCACGGAAAACAAGATCGACGGAAATACAAATCAAGAAAAAAAAATAGTCTAGAGTTTTCTGATGTCTTTAAAACTGCCCGAAATATTTCTAAATTTCCTTAAAATTCTCTACACTGCCCTGAATATCTTAGTATATTTAAAAAAAACCCACCATGTTACTGGAATTGATTGAATTGCCTTCAAGTCCTACAATGTTCCTTAAGTTTTATAAAGTTTATAAACGCTCATGGAACTTTGTCTTAAATCACGAATTTTCCCTGTAAAGCCTGGACATTCCTTAAGTTTACTATGCTTAACCTAATTTTTCTAAATTGATCAAATGTTCTGGTAAAATTTCTGATAGATATATTTATTATTCCCTGAATCTTCTGAAGTTTTCGGATCAATCAAAGAATTCTCGGAATATCCCATAATTCCAAGGAACTCCTTGTAAGTCGCTGCAAATTTCCTTAAGTTAATTGGATTTTTCTGATGTTATCTGTTCGTTCTCGAAGTTATCGAAACTTTACTGAATATAATGAAGCAATCTCAAAATACTAAATTTCTTAGAGGTACTCTGGAATTTCTTGAAAATATCGGTGTTTGCTAAAAGTTCTCACATTTTTTTTTAAATTAATGGAGCTTCGTTGATGTTGATGTTTATCAACTTACCTAAATTTTCGAAATTTTTTAGATCTTGAAATTTCCATGATATAACACACTTGAAATACCCTCACATTATCCGGATGTTCATATAATTTTTATTGCGTTCCAGAAATTTTCTCTGAGCAAACCGAAGTTACCGGAAATTCCCTAAGTTTCCTGAAACTTCTTTAAGCTTTCTGCAATTTCCTTTACACTTTTTGAATTGCCCTTTAATTCTCTGATCTGTCTTGATGCTCTCGGAGCTTCCCTAAAGCTCTCAATTCTAATATTTCTGAAGGTCTCTGTATCATGGAACTATCCTGAATTTGTCTAAACTCAGGCTTATAGATTTTTAAACCAATTCAATAGTCTGGACTAAAAAACCGATTGGTACGGGATTTCCCAATCCTCTTCCATATGACACATATTGTCCCTCAGTGCATTTTCAGCTGATAGCTGGAATTGAAAATCAATAATTTGACCTAATTTTCTTTTTTTTTAAATTATAGGACGCATATGCACTGCATGCGGATTATACTTTGCGACGAAAATAAATGTTGATCGCTACCGCTAAACGAAGGGGGGTTGAAAAGAGTCCAATTTCGGTCTACGAGGATTATGAACGGCTTAGGCGCAAAGACATATGGAAGAATTTAGTTTTTTTAGCAAGGTTATGCCACAGATATTGGTAGAATTATAGCGGTTTACTGTACTAAAAATGCTGGAGATAAAGGCATCAGATATTAAAATTCGCTTTAGAATTTTATAAATGACAAGTACCGAATATATACGACTTCTAATAAAAATGGAAACATGAGAATGATCACATGAAGTTGATGAAACAAGTGCAGGTATAAAGTTTAAAGGTTTAGTATCAATGTTTAGCAATAAAACACAAAAGTAGTCAGTATATTTATTAGTATTTTACTTTGATTAAATTACAAATCTAACACTACTATTGCACTAAGTAATACCATGCAGTGGGCGGGACAGTGATCGTGGCGCAGCCAAGGGGAAGGTAGGGAAACCGTCTCTTATACATTTTTCCGGCTGTGCCACTGAACATTGTTAAAGTAAAGCAAAAGAAAAAAAAAACAACCAAAGAATTAAATGTTAGTAGCTTTGGCATGCAGCAGCGGAATACATAGGGTTAAACAAACGATAGGTATGTATTCAATGTTCTTTGGTTGGTTATTAGCAGGCATATTATAAGAAACCTATTATCAAATAAAAAGAAAAAAGAAAAACTAAACAAGTGCAAAACTACACCATTTGCAGCTTGCGCGTGTGTTCGTGCGAGGTTAGGTCCATCTAGGTTTTGTGCCAACATGAAAGATAATACGATTATTGACAATCACCTTATTGTCGAAGTCGGCGAAGTTGGCGAAACTGCCGCCGCCGCTGCTGTCGCCAAATGCATCCGACGACATCGACGCTGGTGGTGCAGGCTTCGTCGGTGTGGGACCCTGAAATTTACGATTTAGTCAGTAAGTTTGAGAGCAAGGAAAAGGAAATACGCTTGCGATGCAAACCTGCAATGGTCTTGGCGGGGCCGGCCTCGGTGGAGGCTGTTTCGCCTTCTTCGGAGGCAACGCAGGACTAGGTGATTCCGGCCGAGGAGGTGCTACCGACTTGCTAGGGCTAGGAGTGAGTATCTGACTAGCGGTGGTAGGGGCGTGCAATACGGCGAACGGATCACACCCGAACTCGTCCTTGGAAGTCTGCAATTGTGACATTCAAAGTAAGTTCTCAAAACGTCAAAATAAGTACATTCAAACTTACATCTTGCACGGTTCCCTGTTGTTCGGCGAACGGATCCGGTGCCACACCGATCGACGAAGCAAACGGATCACTTGGTTTGTTATCGAATGCATTGGCAAATCCGTCCTCGAATCCGCCACTTTGGAATCCGTTGCTCGTGTCGAACTGCGTGGCGAATCCGTTAGTTTTGAAATCATCGCCAAACCCTGTTTCCCCGTCGGCATTAGCACCGAAACCGTTCGCTTTATTATCTCCAAATGGATCACGCTTGCTGGCATTCTCGGCTTCCTTATCCTCGAGAGCCTGCATGGCCTCCCTAAATTCGGGTTCAATCTTCAACGAATAATCGGACACCAATACCGGATCGTTGATCTCGATGGCGTTTCGGAACATGGCCAACGCGTCGGTCATCTGCCGCTGGTACTCTTGGATCTGAGTAACCATCGCTTTGACTTGGCTAATCTCGAGTTGCGTGTCCTGCAGTTGGGACGTTAGCCGATCGACGTCTTTGGTACTGGAGTGGTATTCCTTTTCAAGCGCGTGCTCTTCGTCTTTCAGCTTTTGCAGCTCGGAACGGCGAGAATCCAATTCACCTTCCTGCTCTTTGAGGGTGTCCTCCTGCTTCTGACACTGTTCGCGAATTTTGTTTACCTTAAATGGTTCAGAAATTTGGTTAGCACGAAGGGGTTCATAAACTTAATCGTCGACACATGATTTTTTTTCCCCATTCCACGACCCACGACGTACAAGAATCGAACTGAGTTGCAGTAGCTAAATCGATAACATATTAGCCCAAAACCGAAAAGCAAACAGTAGGATTTTGAGGGGTAGAAACAAGTGGGGGAAAGAAGGAAATCGGAATCATTGGCAAAGAAATCACGTACTACTAGAACACATGAGTGGAAGGAAAAAACAAATAACGATGTAATAAAAACAAAAACGTAAGATGTGAAGAATGGCAGTGAAACTATTGCGCGGCTCATTTGATTTCCAGATGCGCGGGCTTGGCGGCGTGTAACCGACGGTCACAATAGCAGATTGAAATCCGTTTTATTTTGTAAGAATAAATATATCATAATTTGGGTGCTGATGAATTTGAAATGACTAACCAACTTTTTCTGCTAATACATACCTACTCGTGAATTCTGACACGCGCTTTCATATCCCATTCAATAATGAACATTTAAATTTTTGAACCTTGTAAGCTGTCCCAAAAGCAGATTTATACCAAATTCTGGTTCTCTAACTATCGTTATGCGTCTGACTGAACCTAATTTCGAAAACTAACATTTGAAAGGGGCGGAAGAGCCAAAATGTTAACAAACCATATTTTGCCAAATATAGAGATAACAGTTCCGAAACTACTCAAACATGAAAAAGTAGAAGAAAACATAATTTCAAATCATCAAAAACGGTTCCTTTTACATGACGTAGGGGAATTTACGTATTCTCGGCAACCTAAGCAGCAACCTTCTTTCTATAGGCTTTTTCTCTAAGGAACGCACACATATGCAGTATTGGTTTGTTTACAATCTTTTGCTGCCAGCTGCTCTAACAATTTCAGTCGAAAGAATTGTCAAAAACTGTTTTGAAACGCTTTTACAAAGCTCCAATCTTCTCTAGTGAGAGCGAGTATTGTCGGCAACCAGTTTTTCTTCGGCAACCGTTTCATTTGAACTGCATGTAAATCTGCTGTTCTATTATCGGCAACTAGAAATCAGCTACAATTTGTAGTGCGTGTGTTTCATTTCAAGAAAACCCTGCTAGATTGCTTTTTCTCAGTGGTAAAAATATAGTCAAATTGAAGCTGAAAGCATAAAGAATCGTTTGCATGCATTCAACGAAGTGTTTTCGTAAGAAAATCCAGTGAAAATAGTGTTTCAATTTGTGTTGCCGAAAATAGTCTGTCATGCCGAAGCCGTCATTTCCCCTATTTCCAATTTTCAACTCTATGATGCATCTGGTTGTTACGCCTTGCACCAAAACTAAGAATTATAGTGTTTTAATATGCAAAACGTATTGATTATGTAGTATCTAGTCACACCCGATTGATTTGAAATGCATCCGATCACATGTAAACAACGAACAAAAAGAAGACCAAAAATTCTCCGGGTGTAATTCCACTCTCGCCAAATTTGCGAAGGAAAAACCAAGGTGAAACAACAAATTAGAAAATTCCGAGTGTGTATTTCCACGGCGTATCACCAGTGTTAGCAGTTCAAAGGGTGGATGACAACTATAGACTATAGTAGCTAAATTCATAGTCTGGCGGATAGAATCTCGGGAACCAATTGACCACCTTGTCAAGCAGTTTTGGCGTGACTTTCTACCTGCAATTCCACAAAACTGGACCAACTAATTTCTATTTTTTTATGGTTCTCAAAAAATCTCAAAATAATGTTTTATTTCAAAGTTCGAGTGGCAGTAAACGTAAAATGACTGCTCGAATGAAGTGGTTGATTGAGCTGTCAAATAGCGGAACCAATCGAGCAAATCACGACCAGTTATTGCGAACAAAACTTCGGAAACCCCTTTCTCGTGACTCAAGGCTCATCTACGCTAACTAACACCATCGTTGGGTTGAGGAAAGTTTCCCCTATCCGATAATACTGATAATTTGCGTTCGATTGGCGAGGAAAGAACAATCAACGTTTTGTTTATAAAAGTTGATAGTACCTTTTCAATTGTTGGTCTACAATATATTGAATTGGTTCCACTTTTTTATAGATCGAAATTCTATCCGCCAGAATAAAAATATAGCGACTATAGTGGGACACCTTTTACTCATTAGGTTACGTTCACATTAATGTTTGAAGTTCAAAATGTAGGGTTAAGGGTCTCTAATGTGGGTCCATACATACACTTCGAAGGCAAACATTTTTCGCCAATTTGTCACTAGCAACCAAAAATATTTATTTGTATTGTCCAGATGACGCATTGTTCTAAGAAAAATTGAAGAACAGGAAATGTTTATCGATGGCCGCACAGTTCGAAAGGCCAACATTAGAGCAATTTCCTCTATCTAAGCGTTTGCCGCAAAGAAGCAAAGCACCGAGTTAGTTTTCAGATCTTCTATACTTCTAGATGTTGAGATTTGCATTTTCGATCTTTTTAAACGCCGTCGCCTTGCTGATACCATCAGGATGCCGCGTTTTCTATACAGACGATACGAAAATCTACAAAATTATTAAAAGTCTCTCGGACTGTTGTGATCTCCAGAATATGTTAGGTATTTTTGCTGACTGGTGCTCAAGAAATTTGATGAGTCTAAGCATCGAAAAATGTAACATTATTTCCTATCACCGAAAAATCGAACCAATCATGTTTGACTATGTTCTCTACGGACGCTGTCTTGCTCGTGTAGAGCACATTAAGTGGATCTCTGCTTTGTGAGTGCTCTTGAAACAGCTCCTTTCCTCTCCACGGCACCCGAACCTTTAGTCAAGAAAGTGCATCATCACCCTGCTTTAGTTATCGTGATCGAAAATAATATTGTTCATGATTCCATTAGCACTCCAAACGCTATGTCATATGACTTCCGTAGAGTTGACCATCGCAGTATTGTCCATGTGCTGTCTAACCTAAATTGGGAGCATATTCTAGATCCTGTATATGTCAACATGGTTGCACAAACATTTTCTCACGTCTTGGCATATGTCATTGACAGACACGTTTCCAAAAAGATCATCCATATCGACTCTCGCGTCCCGTGGATGACGAAAGATCTTCGCTCGTTGAAAGGAACTAAGACGGCTGCTCTCAGAAGATTTACTAAATTCCTCACACTGCCGCTGAAATGTTACTATTTCAGACTCAACCACGAGTATAAGCGTTTAAGTCGTCTCTGTTTTCAACGCTGTCAAAGGAGGATTCAACGGCGACTAAAATCACACCCGAAATCATTCTGGAACTTCGTAAATGAGCATCGCAGGGAAGTCGGCTTACCTTTTTCCATGATTTTTAATGGTGAAACGGCTGGCAATCAACAAGACATTTGCAACCTGTTCTCAGCCAAATTTGCTAGTATGTTTGAAGATGAGCAACTCTTCGCTAATCTCATTACTTCCGCGGCCAGTAATGTTCCTTTGGTCAACCAAACGCTCAGCGTTGTCGACGCCACTACAGATACAATTTCTAGAGCAGCATCTAAACTTGCACAGATCTTACGGCAGCCTTCGATAAGCTGAACCACGAAATTGCGATCGCTAAGCTTGATAGGCTAGGGATCGGAGGAAATCTTTTGAGATGGTTTCGTTCATACTTTACCGAGCGCCAACTGACAGTAACTTTGGTGTCGCTCAGCAAGTTTCTGCGCAAAGTCCGGTATACCTCAGGATAGCCATTGGTATTTCTCCTTCGACGACGTTCACCATGTTATCACAGGGCCATGATTATCGTTTGCAGACGATCTGAAAGTTTTCCTGCGCATCCGCTCACTCGCCGACTGTCGTTCTCTTTAAAATCAGATTGATATCTTTGCTGACTGTTGTAGTCTAAGCCGACTGGTGGTCAACCCAGTTAAGCGATTATTTTCAACTACAAACTACTAGGCACGACTATCGAACGGGTGCATTGCGTGAAAGACTTAGGCGTTTTTCTGGACTCAAAGCTGACATACTAACACCATATATCGTATGTCGTCGACAAAGCGTCCAGAACTCTTGGCTTTGTTTTCAAGATTACTAAGAACTTCACAGACATTTCTGCTTGAAATCGCTCTATTGCCCTCTCGTACGATCTACGTTGAAATACTGCTCTGCAATCTGGAGCCCGAACTAAAATAATAGGGCCGAGCGAATTGAATAAGTGCAACGACGTTTTCTTCGCTTCGAGTTCCGTAAGCTGCCTTGGAATACCCACTTCGTCTTCCAAGCTACGAGAATTGCTGTCAATTGATCAATGTCGAGCCCTTACGTATCAGAAGAGATGTTTTCAGAGCCTTATTCATCGCCGATACTCTGCAAGCAATAATCGACTGCGAAGCAATTCTGCAACAAGTGAACATTAATGTTCAACTTCGACCACTACGCAACAGTCTTATCCTAAGACTTCCACTTCTTCGAACTTTCACGTCATTGGGACTATTTCTAGTCTGTTGATGCAAACATAACAAATAAACAAATAAAGGATCCGGCGTTACCTTGGACTGCAGACTCACTTTCAAAGTCCACTACAATGACATCATCTCCAAAACATATCGAATTGAATCCGTTCAACGCAAGTTTGTGAGATATGCTCTCCTCGACTGGCGTGACCCAACGATCTTGCCACCGTACGAGGAGCGTTGTCGTCTCCTGGGAATCGAACCATTAGAGGTGAGTCGCTCAAGCTATGTTCGCTGGAAAGCTGCTTACGGGTGACATTGACTGTCCAACACTGCTGTCTCAGCTAAATTTGTATGCCCCTCAGAGGCCTCTTCGTCAACGCGACTGTCTGTTTTTGGAATCACGGCGCCGAAATTGTACACAACACGAGCCAATTCAACAACTTTTTTTTTTATGTTCGACTTCAATGTTTCAGCTGACGTGGCCTTTTCCGTACCGTTGACCGTAACTATCTTGTTTAAGTTTTATTCATTTAGACAATAATTGTCAGTTGATTTTTTCAATATACAAATAAACAAATAAGCAGCAACATTTCACCTCAACACGTGTTTACTAATACGAATCGAATTCGACCATTTTTGAAAAATCAATTTTTCGGTCAATTTTACATACCTATATGTAACCCCTTAACAAAAAATCCAATCCAATCCTCTCGAATACAGGATAATAAAAATGAATTTCTCTGTCTGTCTGTCTGACCCTTATAGACTCGGAAACTACTGAACCGATCGGCGTGAAAATTTGTATGCAGGGGTTTTTGGAGCAGGGAAAGGTTCTTATGATGGTACGAGACCCCGCCCCCCTCTGTAAGGGGGGGGGGGCTCCCATACAAATGAAACATAAATTTCTGCGTAACTCGAGAACTAATTAAGCAAATGGAACCAAATTTGGCATGTGTAGGTCATAAGGGGTAGCCCCTTAGATAAGAGGGATGGCTACGTACAATATAGCATGCTTTATTTTTAATTGGCGCATACACTCAAGCTAATATTGAATCTCGAGCAAGGCCGGGCGCACTGAGCTAGTACAGTATTCATTTTGTAACATATTTAGATAGAAAAAAATGAGATGAACCTGTACATTCATTTCAATTATTTTGTCAAAACCGTCTCTAAAGTTAGGTTAGGTTTTCTTTATCCAAGAGGCTTTCAACCCTTGGGCCATTGGCGTAGCTAGAAAATTTATCTGGAGGGGGCCAAAGTGCCCATGTAACATTTTAAGTTTTATTAAATACTACAAAGCTACTATAAAACAACATTCATAAAACCCTGGTCAAGACTGCTTTGTCATTGATGCATCTACCAAAACCTCATTGATGCTAGAATCTGTCTAGTTGGCCCACCCTGGAGAAGGTTCTGAAAGGTGTATTTTCGAAGCTCCTCAAGATTGATTTACTGCAAAATGATTGTACGATAAACGCATTGAAATCCATTTCAAAACCGTATTTAAGCTACAATAAAAGCTATTTGGCAACAATTAAAAGCATTATCCGAGCCACTTGCTAAGTTAACTAGAAAAACAACAATCAAGACAAAAAAGGATTCATAAATACCATCCGATCTTATCAAAATAATTAAAATAAAAACTGATCGTATAAAAATCTTGCAGAATTTCCAAAAAAATAAAATAGTTCTCATGAAGTAGTCTAGTTTTAGGTGCCATTGAAATTTGATGTGAAATGTACGTGAAAACATCGAAAAACTTGAGTCCGCACACGGAAAACATCGATTTTACTAATTATTTTACATTATGAAAACAAAATATATTATTCAGATCGATCATTAAGCTTAGCCGAGATTTTTATTTCCCATGATTTTTGCATTCTAAATATTTTCTCATTGCCAAATTAACTAAAATAAAGATATATCCAAGGAAATATAGATTGAAAATCGAAGATTGTAAAAAACAAACAAAATAATTGTAATATGGCGGAGGCATAAGAGTTGATTTTCATGGGCCATTTGTGAAAAAGTTATTTTGCTTTCAAGAAATCCTTAATAAATTCATAAGGTTTTGAAATGGCTTTTATGAAGAAAACTTAAAGACTGTATTGTATTTATCTAAAGCCATTTTGCTTGATCCTTACCCGTTCAGATTTATGGCAGCATTTATGGCGGCAATGTTGCCTACAAAATGTTAAACGTCAAAGTTTGTTTATCTTTCGATAGTTGCGCTGTGCGATTCAGCGTTTCGCATTTCGCACAGCTGTAATCTCGATCATTCCCGAAAAGATCCCCTTCTTCCGGATGGTTCTGGAAGTGGAATCAAACGATGCAGGAATGTGCGGTTGAATGATTTTTTTTTCCAAGTGATAACCCTTTCGCCGAATGAAATCGCAGCTATGGATTGGACACCAACTAGTGTCCGCTAACTGACAGTTTCAGTGGTTTGCTGTCGGTACTGACGCAAGTTATTCCGATCTTCATCTATTCGCAAGCTCTGGAGAAAGCTGGTCTGTTTTCAGACTGTTTTGACAATGTTTTATGAACATGAGGACCACGCTCACTTCACTCTTCTCCACCAGATGCTCAGTCGTTGATGGTACCCGTTCCACCGGACGTGCTGGTTCTTCTAAAGAACTAAATTTTACTGCAAACGGCCTCCCTTCGGTCGGTAGCATTGCTTGATTTTTTCCTCCAACTTCGTTTATCCTTCAAAATATCCTTGTCATAAATTAGGTTTTTATTCACTGTAAACTGTAAGGATCCATCCTTAAAATTCAATTTGTAAACAAAGGAGATTTTATGATACACTTTTAAAAGCCTAAAAGGCAACAATATATGCCTTTTGCTCTCATTTAAAACCTAATTGTTTTATGATTGCCTTTATAATGATAGAACAGGTTTATAGAGTATTTCATCAAGACATGAATAAAAAATTGCTAATGAAGTTTATGATTGATTTATAGAACAGTTTTATGGTGGGATTGAGAACTACTTTAAATTTAATTTTAAATTTCTCGCCAGACTGTAAAAGGTTTTTAAAACAGCGAAAAGGTGAACTACTAAGCAGGAACGTTTTACACTGTAAAATGCTGTATTTAAACTAAATGGATTATTCATTGCCATTATAAAACCATCATAAATCAGAGTGAATGCCAAATGAATGCAGAATTGTTACTTGGGTGGGGCCTGCTGCACTTTTTTTATTTTGCAAAACTACGGTTGAAAAAAACTCACTCAAATTACGTCAAGGCAACTTATTTTTGGGTAATTTTTTTTTTGTGACCAATAATATGACATTGAGGCTTAGTATAATTTTAATGGTGCAACAATATATTTGATTATATTTATTCCATAACAACGATTGAGACCTCGATTGGGAGAGCCTTAAACACTTAATGATTTTGAACAAGCAATGATCGTTTGTTCATGATTTTTGTAATGAAATCACAGTCCGAAACTTGTAAATGTAAGCATCTCAAACCTAAGAAAAGTCTCAGAGTTAGATAATTGAATTTGAATATTTCACCATCAGTCAAATCTCAGGCATAGGAACCAAAATTAAATTGTGGGAGTTTGAATTTTATAATTTTATAAAATTTCGGCTGTTTCAAGGTAAAGTGCACACAAAATAAATTTAATACATTTAGGACGGGGTAAAAGGTTCAACATGCACAATTGTTTGACGTAGGACTACGTCTGTGATTTCTATATGCGGGTTCACTTTGTGAAAACCGAAAATAGAACATGTAATGAAATTATGAAAGAATTTGAACGTTAATAACTCAGCTGCCTCTGGACCAATTTTCAATTATGATTTTCAACAAGAAACTATTGAAAAAATGGGAAATGTTAAGCATTGTCCAAAAGCGTTGAAATAACTAACAAATCCACTAATTACTTACATGCATATGCACAATTCTTAACATTGTTAATGTTAAAATAAAAATAGTTTTGGGATCCCAAACCCAAATGTTTTCAAGATTTTGTAACTAATAAAAAAGGATATCTCTGATACAAATTGTAATCATCAATTCTTCGAATACAAATGTAAATATAAGTCAACGAATTTAAATCAATTGTCCTAATTATAAGACTAAGATAAAACTGCAAGATCCTTCCTAGAAAGTAATTTCATTAAAATTCTAGTACATAAATATTTAAAACATAGGGGGAAAGTTGGCTTCGGCAATACCTTAACCTATTATCGTCAGGGGGGTAAACAACGTCCTTGAGAGCTCAATTTTCGCATGTGAATACATTGTGTTTCAGAGCAACTATTGGCCAAATTTGAGTGCTCTAGGACTTTGTTTACCCCCATGACGATAATAGGTTAAGGTATTGCCGAAGCCAACATTTCCCCTATAAGAATTTTAATAATTATAATATTTTTGACCTAATTCAAAGTGCCAATAAAACTCCACAAAACATATGTGCCTGATAAAAAAAATGTCGACGAAATTTTGTTCAAAATAAATTTAATGGATTTAAAAAAGTTTTCGATATCATAGGCTTGGACAAGTTTTGAATCTCCTGGTCTTCAAAATTCGTATTTCAAGATCTTAGGAAACTTACCTACATTCTGAGACTCACAGCATTTCTCGAGAGAATTTTCTCAAATTTCTTCAAGATAAGAAAGTGAGAAAAAATTAAGATTTAAAAATTTCGAAAAATCTTGACATGTGGCAAACATTGTGAATAATCAGGATATAATTTAATTTCATCAGGTTTTTAAGATACCGGATTTTGAATGTCATGATTCCGATATTTGAAAGAAAAGAAAAGTAATAACGTATTTATCCAGAACAATTTTTTATTCGATGCATCGCACTAACCAACATTCGGAGTTATATATAAAATCAAGATTTAACTATATTTCTAATCGAAAGGAATGAACTCGAAACTTGAATGATTGTGTCCTTGTTTATAACTAGATAGAACTTATTTTTACAAAAGTTGGTATTTTTTAATATTTTAAATTTAGTCAGTTGTGGTTTAACCCATTTGGTATCAATTTATTATTTACACGTACTTATACAGGTAAAGGGTGTCCACGATGAAATTGCCACACTATGAAATTGCTGTAACTTTTTAACCGTTGGGTAGAATTTAATGAAAATTTGGGTGGATTTAGTTCATAGTGCATTATTTACATCCTGCAAGTTTTAAAGTCCTGTGATCAAAACTCGCGGAAATGGAGTCGAAAGAACAGCTCGTGCGTGATAAAATCTTGCGCATTCATCACGAGAACAAGGATCTCTCGCATCGTTCCATCGCTAAAACGTTGGGAATCGCGAATTCCACGGTGTCGCGAGTGATTAAGCGGTTCGAGGAACGGTTGACCACCGATCGGAAGCCCAGAAGTGAAGGAAAAAGTATTCCGTACAACACCAAAAATCACAACCGCGTAGTTGGGGCCTTCAACCGAAATCCGAACGCCTCCGTTAGGGATGTGGCTAAGAAGCTGCACCTAAGCCGAAGTTTTGTCCAGAAGGCCAAAACTAAGGCTGGGCTTCGAACGTTCAAGGTACAAAAGGCCCCTAATCGCGACGAGAAGCAGAACAAGTCCGCCAAAACCCGTGCCAGGAAGTTGTACCTCAACATGCTGACGAAAGTTGAATGCTGCATCATGGACGACGAAACATATGTGAAGGCCGACTTCAAACAGATCCCCGGCAACCTGTTTTTCACGGCCAAGGATAAGTTCAGCGTTCCGGAGCATGTCCGCACTCAGAAGATATCCAAATTTGCGAAGAAATTCCTGGTTTGGCAAGCCATCTGCACGTGCGGGAAGCGGAGTGCACCTTTCGTGACCCAGGACACGATGAACGGACAGGTGTACATAAAAGAGTGCCTCCAGAAGCGGCTGCTTCCTCTCCTGAAGGCCCACAACGTCCCAACAATCTTCTGGCCGGATTTGGCCTCATGCCACTACTCCAAGGACGTGCTGAAGTGGTATGCGGACAATAAGGTCAATTTCGTGCCGAAAATGTTCAACCCTCCCAACACTCCGGAGCTCCGCCCCATCGAGAAGTACTGGGCGATTATGAAGCAGCACCTTCTTAAACGACCTAAGGTAGTGAAGACAGTCGAGGAACTGAAGAAAGTATGGGTTGACATGCAAAAAACGGTTGATTCACAGGTTGTGCAGAATCTTATGGCCGGGGTTAATAAAAAAAAAAAAAAAAAAAAACACAGAAAAAGCACGGAATGTTGTAATGTGCTAATCCATGCATACTATCCTGCAGCTGAATTCCGGACAAACAATTCATCGAAAAGAAAGAAAATTATGCATATTAGGTACAAATTTTTGACAATATAGCTAAACCACCAAGGCACGGGTCTTTCCAATAGAGAATGTACAAATGTGACCATGAAATCAAGATTCATCATTCAAGATTCCATAAGCTGTAAAACTTTTGAATAGTTCCCGATCAACCTACAACCTATCAAATATCCAGTGAACCTTACTAATACCTTACTAATATCTTCGAGGACTTCTACGAAGATCCCTGAAAGACACCTCCAAGAAGTTCATGGAGCTTTTTTGGAGTAAAATCTCTGAAAACTGCAACGATATTCCTTAAACTAAAGCGAAGATTCTTGAAGTTCTTAAAAGTTATTGAACTATTTTAAGATCATTTACAAAATTCCCTAAACTTTTTAAAAATTCCTTACCTACACTTATATGAAGTTTTACGCAGCTCGCTAGTTTACGCTAGTTTTAAGTTTTACGCTAAAAATGCTACGAAATTCGAAATACTTTTACAAAGTTTGCTGCATTTCTACGTTTCTCGTTGATTTTCTGCGAACATGAATGGAATTTCTCGAATTTTTACGTAATTTCCACAACTATTCCAAGTCAATGAGGAAAAAAAACCGGAAATTATGTAAAGGTTGCCGATCAATAATGAGCTTCTCTAAAATAAAATAATGTTCTTTTAACTTCTACGAAGCTCCTCAAATTTAAATGAATTCTCTACTTCAGGACTTTTCTAAGTTCCTTTTTTCAAAGAACCCCTTAGAAAACTAAGGGTCCACGAAGTTCCCAGAATTTCTACCAAGTTTACTTAATTTCTACGATCTTCCCTGAACTTCTATTTGAAGTTATACGAAGTTCCCACAAGTTAAAGAAAAATCCCTGGGCTCATGGCCAATTTGTAGAGCCTGAAGACGTCTTATTCGATTTGATATAATTTATTTCTCAAAATTGTTTCTTCTAGTCCAGAACATAGCAAAAGTAATCAACATACATGATTTTAATCGTTGTTGATGTTCCAATTTTATTGATCACTGTTAAATTGTACCATCGAACTTAACAAGCTTGACAAAATACCAGTGAGTCAAAAAAAAAAAACACCAAACATTGTGGAGAGGGCCTAGATAATTCTGGAGGGGGCCTGGCCTCTTGGCACCCCCATTAGTTACGCCAATGCCTACGGCTGATTCGCCTCCTAGTCTCTAAAAAGTTATTAAAAAAAAGAGATTGTCCGTCGGATAGTTCGGTGAAAAAGGTTCGCAAATGGACTGTATTTTTAATTTTTTTTTTTATTTATACGGTTATAAACGCGTGTTTATCGTTTTGCTTTTCACGAAACAATAATTTTCTTCTTTTTTAGTTTGCCGTATTTCCGGCACAGAATGACAAAAAATTCAAGAAAAAATGTAGGGCTGGGAGTTATCGTAGGGTTAAGAATTCAAAAAGTACACTGAGCAAAATTACACGCATGGATACTATTTTTCCTTTAACAGAGATCTTAAGTTAATATATCGTATAATTTACTTAAAATGCTCAAATCACATAGACATAATTTCTTTGCCAAATTTCCAGGATCGGTCAGCCTAGTGAAAATAAATTAGACAGCTCAACTGTACTACCACACTTAATTGGCCAATTGGGGTTAGAGAATCACAATAACAAAAAAAAAAATTAGGAAGAAACTAGGGAAACCATAAGTACAACATAAATAAAACAGAAAGAAATAATATAAAACCAAAACTAACCTGCACTCTGGCACTAGCAATGGCAGTATCTACCTCAACTTTCTACAGTAGTTTTGAAGTGGAATTTTGGTTGCGGTAATTTTCCAAGATGCAGTTTTTGTTTGTTTGTTTGTTTGATTGTTTTAGTGGTAACACACACACACGCACACCGATGTTATATAGAGCAGGTTGCAAGCCGTTCCATATATTTATGCATAATAATTTCAATTCGATAATTCGATTAGGTAGCACCACACGACAGTAGTTGAAACACAAACACCGGTAAGTAAATAGTATAGTAAATAATAAAATTGAATTAACAAAAACAAAATCGAACTTTTTCCGCGAATTTACACATTAGTAGTTTGAGTCTCTGTTTAGCTGAAAATTTAATGGTTTTCGTATTTTTTTGCTATTTTACAAAAACTGATTCATGCTGTTAGAAACGTTAGTTACCTAATGTGTTTAAATTGGTTAGTCATATAATAGGTAGTCAGATCGGAAAATGTTAATTCGAAAGCGATCGCCTCGCACGCATCTAGGTTATCAAATTGTTAGCAATCGTATTTGATGGTGATGAGGTTATGATGGAACTCATAATCGAGCAAGCGTTATTAAACTACAGTGTGTAACCGCTAAGCTAGGGAATCGAACTGATACGTTAGTAGGTATGAATGGATTTAACGTTATCACTAATCGGATCGCTTTCTGCTTTCGCGTTACAGGGGGATAAGACTTCCATCGTGACCACTTACCTGGTTTTTGAGATCGTCGAGTCGTTTCTGGGCCTCTCCCTTTTGGTTTTCCAATTGCTTCAATGTGGCAGTCAGGGTGTCCAGTTCACTCTGTTGTGGAGAAGGCGAAATTTAGAAATGGGATTTTCTTCGCGTTTTTAACCAAACAAAAGCACCTGTAAGCTTCTCATTTCGCCATTCTTTATTCGAACGTCCGCTTCCTTCTGGGCAACTTCCTGCTCCAACAAGCGTCGTTCCTTGGCCAGCTCTTCAATCTCCTTGGAAATCATCTCCAGCTCCGGATTGTTGTACGTCGGTTTCGGTTCCTAGGAATGAAGCGTTAAATTGACGAAATTGGGGCTACGACATGTGCTTACCGGTGCTGCAATGAGCGAATTCTTTCTCAAGCTGGGGGGAACCATGTTCGGAGCTAGTGCCTGCGGTGGATCAATTCCCTTTTTGGCTCGTTCAACGAGCCACATCGCGAGGCAGAACTCCTCGAGCCGCAGTTTGCCGATTTGATTGGTGTCGCACAGGGCCCAGATGTGGGCGAGCACGTTCTGAGCTAGACCGGACTGGATGAACACCTCTTTGATTTCGTGCCCAGACACAAGCCCGTCTCGGTCCATGTCGCTTTTGTTGAAAGTTTCCTCGTAGCGGCAACGTTCCAGTGTGGTGACGACCCAGGCGTTTCCGGTAGCAATCGGATCGGTTGCACCGGTTGGAATGAGTGGAACGAGTGGTGCCGGTGGAACGATCGGAGGCGGAATGGCTCTGTTTATCGCTGGAAGAGGGGGAACTGCTGGTGGTGGTGCAATGTCTGTTGGGAAGTTTGCTACGAAACCCCCATCGCCACCACTACCGAATGCATCGAAACTGCCATTGGTCGCCGATGTGAAGCTGCTGCCGGTGTTCTGTGCGTTACGCTGAAGCTGTGGTGGTAGGGTAGCTGGAATGGCTCGTTTATCTAGTGCTTCATAGACCAAATGCATGGCAACGCAGAATTCGTGCTTATCAAGGCTTCCATCGCGATCCTGATCGGCTAGGTCCCAGATTCGGCCTAGCGTGTCAACCGGAAGCTTCGAATTCATCAGAGTGCTACGCACCTTAGCTCCCGGCAGCAGCCCATTCATCGGACCGAGCGATTCGAACAACTGCTCGTACTGTTGCTTTTTCTCCGGCTTCATCGACCAGTCGGTATTCTCCGAGGGCACTAGTCTGACCTGAGCTGGCACCTTCGGAAGATCACCCTACGTAGGATACAAGATGCAATTAGCAAACACACTTGACTAGGAGGCTCCGCAACAACTACTTACCACTTTGGGCGGTTTTGAGAGCACATTGTAGATGTTCTTGATGTTGATTTCCGAGCCTTCCTGTGCGAGTCCGATCAGCTTCAGTGCCACGAAGAAGCCCTCTTTGGTAAGAAAGCCGCGACCGCTGGGATCCGATAGGTCCCACACGCGGCTGAGGACCACATCGCTTAGTCCGGATTTCTTGAGAAATTTGGCCGCATCGAGTGCTCCGATCTCATTGGTTGCCTTTGGATCGAGCTGCAACAGAGTGGAACGGTTTAGAATGGGGAACACGTTAGTAGTAGGTACAACATAATTAATGATAATCAGAATGCATAACGGATCGCGTAGTAGCTACTTATCACCCAATTTGGAGAGGAGAAAGGGAGAGCGAGTGGATTTGTAGTTCTCAATGAAAACGGTCGCAGTGGGATAACAGAAAGCAGGTTAGCAGCCTGCATGGAAGCGAGACACGACGCGGAGCATCTAGAATATCAATAATATCGATTTTCCATTCTCGCCTGCTTCCTTTGGGAGGGTTTTTCTTCTGCTCTCGCTGCCTAAAATACTGGCTGCGGTTGGTTGCTCGGCTTGCCGTTCGTACCGAGTGTGGCAGGTTTGTATAGGGAATGTGCGTGGGATAAGGTCAGTGCTGCCAAAAATAAAAATGATAAAACGGGCCATTGAGGCTTACAGCAAAGTTGCATATTACTCACGATCTTTCAAGTCGAAATTTTGATATCTATGCACATAAGAAATGATAAGTCTTATCTTTTAATTGAAGCTGTTTGCTGCATTCATAAACTGGCGAATAATTCGCTCTGAGCTGACGTTGATTGGTGTTTTGGACGTGATTGGTATAAAGTTAGTCGTTTCACACATTAACCACTCTAAATATCAACTTTCTTAACTGGACGTCACATGTGCGAAAATCGCGTCAGGATCGTCCTCATTCTTTTCTTAGCTTATCGTGTTTCTTGTACGAGCGTTTTGACGGCTTTCCAATGCATTAATTTGTATACTGTGTGGCAAAGCAAGCACAATTATACTATGAGTCGAGAAAATTTCCAACCCGACCGGGAAGCGAATCAACCGCCTCCGATTAATACCGTGCCTTAACTGACTAGGCTATTTGAGGCTTATTTGGATGTTCTACTACCTATACTGTCCCATGCTATATAGTACAAAATGCAAAATAAGGTTAACCAAAATTTGGGTAGGACACCTTAAATAACTTCTAGCGCCTCATTTGGGGAAGCCGAAACGAATCGTTTTTCGTATGAACGCTTGCAGCATGAGCATGATTGACCGCCCGAGGATGCAACTATGTTATTGACAGATCAGCTGTAGTTACACAGAGAACCAATAAACGTTGCTTGGGACTAGCATGCATCCTCAATGTGTAAATATTGGTGATCTAAAACTAGACAATATCACGGCCACGTCCGCAAGTTGGTCAAGAAAGGAATGGGTTGGAATATGTTGACGTAATACTCGCTTTAATGAAAGCTGAGAACACCTCTGCACTTCCACGAGAAATTACGGGGATGTTGGATGAAAGGTTTTGACGAAGGACTACGTCTTTGATTTCTATATGGGGGTACACTTTGTGAAAACCAAAAATGGAACATGCAACCAAATTAAGAAAGATTTTGAACGTTAATAACTCAGCTGCCCCTGGACCAATTTCAATAATTTTATCACCAATCGATCAGATATATTTCTACGCATCTGTTTAATTTAAGACTTAATCATTTTTCAAAATGTCACTACTGAAAATTGCACGAATGTGCAACTGTTGCTTTAATAATTAAAATTATCAGCGATTTCGCAGGCAAAAGCGATTTCCCTAGCAGAGATTTGAAGTTGAATTCCATCCGGCCTCACCAAACGGTGTTTATTCAATCACCGCGTGGTGAGTGGTGGTGTTCTCCAGTACACAACGAAAGGCTACCTGCAAGCAGCGAGCTGCAGCCTACATGAGCATCCATAGAAGGAGGAAGAAGCCGCACTGCTATTGATCGGTATCAGTAGCTCTTCGTGAGTCGCTGTGGGCCATCTATGTCAAGCGCGTCATACTAAAGAGTATAAACAGAGATAACCCCACTCGAATTCCTATTCGTACATAAAACACAAGCTCCTGCTGCAATTAACAAATAAGATTTATTATATAAGACCACGTAGTCCTACGTCACCATTGGGTACAACCCCATAGGACTGCCACTGGAAGATTTTTTTTTTAATCTTCAAGGAGATTTTTAGCCTACGACAAGTTCATCTCTGATTGGATAAAAGGGTTGGAAATGCAGCAGGATTCGTAACGATAATGATATGCTGAACTGATGTCCAAGCGATTCCATAGCGCGAAGGAGCTTGGGTTTGTACCGACGGTCTTCTGCTCAATAAGCAAAATCGGTCGCCTCTAGGCCACCGAGCTCCTTATACCACAAAACAATTACGATCAAGTTTTCGTTCAACTTTTTCGATCCCGGCGACGACAACAACTGCTCTTGAGAAGAATTTGATATGGATCGCCAATAAACAAGTCTTTCCTAAAACTCAACGAAGCGTTTTTTGTATGAACGCTAGTATGAAAAAGTCGTTTTGCGCATAATGTGGCCCCTGATCTGATACCTTTGGAAAAGCTTCCTGCAGAAATTTTCTGAAAATGCGCTAAAGAGTTGTCATTAAACTACGTAGACAGTGAGTTATTTGGCATCTTGAGGCGTAACAGACGTAACTCTTTGAATAAAATTATCTTCAAAACATAGTACCACCAACCATAGGACTGCAGTGACGACATCTCACGGGCTTCCTGTGGAAAACAAGCTTGCTCGCTGATTCGCAAACAATGTTGCATGCAAGAAAAACAGAATATATAGAAACGTCAAAGTGATCCGATGCCAGCGCTGCGGCGAATAGTTCGCGGAAACGACAACATTTAAACCAATCGTTAAATGTGCAAACGATGATCCAGAATGAAGAGTTACGTCTGTTTTTCTGTGATAGAACGGCACATGGATTCTAAGTGTAGCGACAAACCAATACTGCTACATATATTGTTTGCCTTTTTTTACATGTGCTGCCTCCTAGTTGTGGATATTCTTCGCATTGAAATATTTCGGTATAAGTGTATATTGATAAAGCTCGCGATAAACATGTGCAAATAGCGAAGCACACTTAAAGGCGAATCAACCAGACTAATTGTTCCTGCAGTTACTGCGCAATTTTCCACTGACCTCCAAAAAATAATTACTTAAAAATAGACAGTTTCGTATACTGCTGGCATGAAAAACCTTTACAAAATCTCGCTCTCCAGAACTGACCAATGGATTAAAAGGATAAATTCCCACTGCAGACCATTGGGTAGTTATTGCGTCGTAGTTTTTAAGATCGAACCACTTTGCCTCGCGATAGCTTGTTCTTTCTGGTGGAGTACGTGATACAGTTCACAAGAGTATTTTCACCGTGAAAATTTTAAGAAAACGATTAGGAAGATAATTCCGAAATTGGAATAGTGATTTAAATTAACTAAATTCGAAGAAAGCTTTCACGAGTTTATAAAAGTCTTTTAAAAGTTGAATTTATAGAGCTCGTAAAGATTTGAAATTGGTGAAACAAATTGGAATTTGATAACGGCTAACAGTAAATCAGGTAAGCCTCAGTGATATCAGTAAGAATTCGTCAACCAAATAAGGATTTGCTGCGTTGTTTAGGCACATCAGGCCCAATCAACGTGGTCAGCTCATCTGGGGTGGAATTTCCCACCGTCCACAATCGGTTCTCCGACGATCAAAATCCGATCGTTAGCTAGTGGAGAATTTATCTGCAACACCACCGTTACAGCTCGTTTCGTCAAGTCGTGTGGCGCCGAGCGACGCAACAGAAAGCTCTGACTCCACCAAATTCCGCATATACCCCGACGATTATCGCTCACACACGAGTTGGTCTTTTGCGTCGATTTCGCTGCCTGCAGCCTGCCTATTCGTCGAGGAACATCTTCCAACGCTGGAAAGACGCCCGACAACACCCGCCGTTGGACCAACACCTGGTAGAATAAGCTCATATATTGGTCCTTGTTTTTTTTAAAGTCCTTAGGCTCGACGCAGATGTCGCCACTGCATGATGAAGATAATGTTGACAGACTGCATGTAAAATTCGTGAAAATTAGCATTAAATCACAATTTTCTTCAAGCCTGCGTAAAATCCTTCCAATATAACATTCGAATTGAAGAAGAAAATGTTTTCACGATCAGACTGATGTGCATCTTTGACTTTTCCAGATTAAATTTCATAAGATATATTCATTTCATTTCACAGCTCCATAAATGCTGCATCGTACAATATGATGTAAACAGAAGTAAATTGCTCAATTACTCAAAATAAAGATGATTTGTCATCTTGTTATCACTTTGAAGACCATCTAGCACCATTTTATAGTATGGTGCGTGTTGAGTAAATCAAGTTCCGTTGCGTTTTCCATCGAAAATTGTGAATATCAATATGTTTACCTAAAAAAGGCCAAAATGAACATTTATTGAAAATTGCCGTCCTATACAACCATTTCTCCATAATCACCAGCATGATACAATCTTTCCTAGGTAAATTCACTTAGTTTCCACTTTCATCCTAGTGGAAATCGCACATATTCACCATTTTCTGAAAAATGCAGCTGCGCAGGAGGTTACCTCTTCCTGTGGGTGCAAACTTCTTATGCATAATTTTCCATGAAAACATCTCCGATCCATACCGAAATAATAACAGTTAGTTTGCAAACACGTTTTCTTACACGATTCAAGCAAAAGTTTCCACCGGAAATTATTAGCTTTTCTTTATGTACCGATTTGCCCCAAAAATCGTCTGTTTTACTTGGAGAATTTGGAAACTATCCTCCTTCTAGTAGTTCTCACTTCTTCTAGTAGTTCTTCACTGCAAGACGCCAATTTTAACTCAATTAACTAAATTCAAAAGCTAGGTTTGCCCTGATCAATAAAATTAGGAATTAAACCACAGAGACGTCCAAGTTCGATCAGAAACTTGTGTAAAGTTAAGTGGAAACGTGTCTAGTGTAAGTTTTGCAACGTCAGCGCCATCATGTTTTCAAAGAGGGTTTTTAAGTGGGGAAGTCGCCGTTAGTGGCGCTTAAGTCAAATAAGAATCTTTACACAAGTTTTTAGAGAAATTTTGTTCGAGCCTCAATGTCTGTTCTCTGTGATTGAACTTTGAATAAATTCTGAACATTAGGCCTTTGTGCAACTCCTTAAATTCAACTTTTTGATTGATTTCTTTTGTTGCGAATAAATGTTTTGAATCTCTTTTATTATTTCGAGTTTAGTTCGTGGTCGTCAAATGCTGAACATTGTCGGAGTTGTTTGTTCTTTTAGCTGAGACACTTTTCTACCACTCAATTTTGGAGTTCGTTTGCCTTTAGATTACAGTGCTTTTACAATAGTTTGGTTAGTTTGCTCGTATCGGATGGGTTCAAGTGAAACATCAGTTCTGAGTTGACTGTTTGGCCTGCCCTGAAGGGGTAGTCTCATGCCGGGTATTTGAACGGAGTTAACGGTCCTTTTTTTTGGGAAGGTGGCGCTTAAGCCATTTGCTTTAAGGAACAGAACGGAACGTTACATTTTGGCGCCCAACGTGGGGCCCGAAAAAACAGCATAGTATTTTGGAATAGAATTTGAATGAGTCTCCATTGTACAACAGCATTAATGTCTTTAGTTTAAGCACTGAATTGGATTTTGAATTTTATTATTTTTATTGTAAATACTCATAAGTTCGAATTAAAATTGATTGGTTTAGTCTTAGGTTCGATAGGCTTAGGAATTTTTGGGTTTAGTATAAATTGAAAAGTTCTGAAGTTGTTTAGTGCTTGTAACTGCCTTATTAGCTTGAATTTCCTTAATATTTATTTCATTCATTTTACATAATTTTTCACAAGTTTCAGCTAGATTTTCAGTTCTGTGTTTATTTGATTTTGTATTTTGTATACTTTGTTTTTTGGTCTGCCTCTTATGTGATATCTGCTGGATTCCAATTTGATTTCTTGCAGATTTCATTTTCGATAGTTTGTGACCGATCCACCTCAACTCAAGTTCTCTGATTGACATACAATTCAATTCCGTTTTTCGGAAAAATTCCAGGCAGAGCTGGAGTGATCAGCGAATCCAAACACATAAAGCAACCAACGATACAGACAAAACGGTTGCTACGACTACCATGACAAACTCGCTCTGTAACAAAGCTCGATCCGAGTGGTAGAAGGATAATGATATATTGCTTGCCTGCTTTGTTGCAATATACACGGATGAGGACATAGCTTGATATGAATCGGGAAAAAGACATAACAAAAAAATTCCCATTAACACACGTGTATCATCTTCGGCTTTACTTCGTGAAGCAGCTTGCCAACAATTTGCTCGTTTACTTCTACCGCCCCGAATGAGTTGGGTCGCACGAGCTGCTTGTCATGAAAAAGAACGGTGAAGATTATATCATTATTGTTTTCCACTTCTGACATAGCGTTATTATTCGGTTCGTTGATCGCTTGTTATTTTGTCATTTGGAGACATTTTTGATTCCTTGGGAGTGATATAAATAAAGGAAATGAAAAAATAAATAAGCTAACTGAATAAAGTTGTAATGTCAGCCTACCCCCTCACTTTGGCCTATCAACCAAATAACTTATTCATTCAGCAATAATACACACACTTAGTTTTTTCTACCGAGCTCGGCTGTGCAAATCTCGGCAAAATAAGTTTCACTGAGATCTCAGCAAAAGTGACATTTGATTGCTGAGTCTCGGATAATGCTTAGCTGAATCTCAGCAAACAAATGAAATGTTTGCCGATATCTCAGTAAAACTTTTTTTGCCGAGATTTGCACAGCCGATCTCGGTAGAAAAATCTAAGTGTGCACAATAGTAATGAAAAACTAATACCACATCTGTTGTGAAATAGTAATCCGTAAATGAATTGCCTATTTTTGGGACAAATTTAGAACATGTAGGGAAGAGGAACATTTGACAGTTGTTGTTATTCACATCGTCGTGATTGTGCGCTGCTAAATTTTTTATCACACGGGCTATCGTTATTCGTTTTTTTCCGTTCGGTATACCTGTAATATTGTACTGATTGTTAGTAGAAAGTGCAGTTCGTTGCGATAATCGTCTAATTAGAGCATATTTTGTGTTGTGAAAACAGTGAAAAAGTTATCCAATCCGACATAGCATTGGGCGATCTTGTGAATCCAATTCCTCTTTGCGTATTAGAGCATCTCCACCGCTGTTTCTAAAACACTTTTGGAAACTGAGTCAGCATGACTTCCGCCTGTGACCAATGCGCTAAACCAGATGAAGAATCCATCTCCTGCATGGCTTTTTTGCGACAGGATGATTCACCTAAAGTGCGGGTGCTGTTTCGAACGCCTTTGGATACGGTTGTGTTTTAAGTTTGTTCTCTGTTTTGTGTGTGCGTCCGGGAAGTTTTAGAATAGAGAAAGAAAACGTGATTCAACATGTTTGCAAACATCAGAAGAGATATCGCGATCTGCGTTGTTTGATTTTCTCCCGGACCAGAAATTAGTGGCATCGCGAGTGATAATTTCTAATTTCAGTTTATTTACGCGCTGCAAGGTGCGTGAAAGAGCTCGGCACAATCGGTGTTGATGTTGGCTCGCTTGTAACTTTTTTTGTTGTGTTTTCGAAAGAAATTGATCGAAATTGTACCAACAGTGCTTTTGAACGTGTTTCGCAGTTGGGTGTGGTGAAATTCGTGAATTCGCGGTTTATGTTCAGTGAAAATTCCGTGTCACAAAATTGCTCACCGAGTTTCCTTTTTTTGCCGTTCGACGACGACGGGTTTGCGAGAGAAAAAATAAGCATCGGGAATTTTCTTCCGGATGTATTGATTTGGTGAGTACGTTCCAGTTGAAGATTGTTCTTATACATATCTCGATTGCATTTTCGAGGGGACGTTCGGAGAGCTTTGAGATTTAGGCGTTGTTGCATTTGCGGGCAGATGAGTTGGTTGCCGGTAAGGGCCAGTAAGTGCTGCCAGCAGATGAATCAAGAGGTATTCGAAACAAAATTGATGAGAAATGTCCATTCAAATCGATTTAATACAGTTGAACAAATTTCAAAACTATATACACTGATAGGCAAAATAAAGTGCCCACCCCATCATTTTTGAAATTTCTCTCATTTATTTGGTTCAAATTCAAATAAACACACCGTAGTCTGTTTCGATGTCTTACCTTTATTATTCTTTTAAAGTTACACCTATGGAATACTGAAAATATAAAGTTTTACTTGAAGTAAAAGAAAATCAATTTGGATTGAAAAAGAAAACAGTGACAAAAAAAAGTGCCCACTTCAAAAATCGGTATGTTTTCGATAAGTTTCCATCGGAAAACCCCTCGATTGTTTTTGTTTTGAAAGTTTGACATGTATTGAAGCAAACGGGTGGAACTGGTGCATTTGTACACGTGATCGCATTTGAATCAGTTGAAAAAAATGGAGGACGTAGTGATTTCGAAAGCAATTCCCGTGTGTATCCGAAAATTGGTTGTTCGTGATGTGCAAAACGGTGAATCGCACCGGTCTGTCGCTAGGAAGTACAATATCAGCAAAACAGCGGTCGGGAAAATTCTGCAGAAAATGAAATCGTTCGGATCAGTGGTGGATCGCCCTGGCAGAGGCAGGATGCGCAAAACGGATGCGAGAACGGACACCAAGATCATGCGTGAAGTGAAGAAGAACCCGAAGGTAACTGTCCGCGAGATCCAGGAGGCTCTTCAGCTAACAGTTTCCAGTCGAACTGTTCGTCGCCGTCTCGTAGCACAGGGGTTGAACAGCAAAGTTGCTCGGAAGCGCCCATTTATCAGCAAGGCAAACAAAGTCAAACGGCTTAAGTTTGCTAAGGAGCATGCTGATAAGCCCCTAGAGTTCTGGAAAACGGTTCTCTGGACGGACGAATCAAAATTCGAACTGTTCAACCGGAAGCGACGGGTTCGTGTGTGGTGTAGATCGGGTGAGGAGCTTCAGGAGCGCCACATACAAGGCACGGTGAAGCATGGAGGAGGAAATGTGATGGTCTGGGGGTGCTTTTCGTGGGGTGGAGTGGGAAGCCTGGTGAAAATCGACGGGATAATGACGGCAGATTCCTACATCGACATCCTGCGGGAAAATCTGGAAGTTTCGCTGATCCAGACGGGCCTTGAGGAGAAATTCGTATTCCAGCAGGACAACGATCCGAAGCATACTGCCAAGAAGACTAAGTCTTTCTTCCGGTCATGTCGAATTAAACCACTGGAATGGCCTCCACAAAGCCCGGACCTCAACCCCATCGAGAATTTGTGGGCGATTCTCGATGCCAGGGTTGACAAAACTGGTGTTACCAATAAAAATAACTATTTTGAAGCCCTGGAGCGCGCCTGGGAAGAACTAGATCCACAGCACCTGAAGAATCTAGTGGAGAGCATGCCGAAGCGCCTGCAGCTGGTCCTGAAGGCCAAAGGAGGACACATTAACTATTAGGCTGGTATTCTTTTACTTTATTTTATGTTTTCTGGAGTTAAAATGCAGTGGGCACTTTTTTTTGTCACTGTTCTTTTTTACACCCATTTTGATTTTTTTTTCTTCGAGTCAGTCTCTTCTTTTTATCTGGTATTCTATAAGTGAAACTTAAAAAGAATATAAAGAATAAGATATAAAAAATACTACAGTGTATTTACTTTAATTTGAACCAAATAAATGAGAGAAATTCAAAAAATGATGGGGTGGGCACTTTATTTTGCCTATCAGTGTACGTGCCAGATTTGGAAATAATATTTTTTGAATCTGGAAGTGTGTTTATGATACCATTATCCATTTGATAAAGGTAGAGTGAACATGCGGGGCTTATTGTAAGTAAAAGTGACCTCGGAGTGGTCGTGAATTACCAGGCATTCTGAAATGGGTCACTGGAGCTGCAATAGAGCTAACACCTTCTAACTCCCGGACTAAACCTGCTTTAATTTAAGGGTAATAAAAAGCAGTTTTCTTCCATAATAACACTGCCGGACAGTGGGGGTTAGATTGTACACACACACACACACACACACACACACACACACACACACACACACACACACACACACACACACACACACACACACACACACACACACACACACACACACACACACACACACACACACACACACACACACACACACACACACACACACACACACACACACACACACACACACACACACACACACACACACACACACACACACACACACACACACACACACACACACACACACACACACACACACACACACACACACACACACACACACACACACAAATTTAGAACATGTAGGGTAGAGCGCTACTTCGTCGTAATCGTCCATTTCCGTTCTATCGAGTAGAAAACATCAGTATAATCAGTATGATTTCACCGTGCACAAATCAGTAATGCATTAGTTCACAAGCTACAACACAAAGCCTATTAGAGCATATTGTGAGAATATTTACACTCATTGTTCTCAAAACAAAATAAGCGCTTCTAGCGAACTCGCTTTTTCTACCATTATCCGTAAGACGAAGAAAATCCAATGGCGTGTTATATTTTTAACAATATCTCAACAATGTGTGGCTCTTTATCAAATTCAACGGTACTTATGGAAAGGGGAATAAATTTAGAAGTCATCTTTGATAGAAACATTTTATTTAATGTAAAAACCCGTTCTAGAAAGAGAGATAAAGTGCGGGTTGTGCTTAGTAGGACAAAACATTAGATCAAAAACCCTATTGCTCTTTTTCAAAGAAAAAGTTTAGTGAAATTACTGTGAGCTTACTACAGTAACGTACGGGACGGCGCTAGCACCATACTTGGCCACTCGAACATTGAAGCAGTTAGTACAGGACGAAGGACACGCATTTCCAAGGGCAGCCAAAATACTGGAGAACGATTTTTACATCGACGATGTGTTGTCAGGAGCCGATAGTTTGGAAGAAGCTACGGAGGTACGCACAGAATTAGTGGAGCTACTACGAAAGGGAGGTTTTGAACTACACAAGTGGTGCTCGAATTCTCCAGAATTACTAGCATCAATCCCAGAGGATCTTCGTGAAAAGCAGGTGTCATTCGAACAACACGGAGTCAACAATGTGATTCGAACGCTTGGCGATCAATTGAGGTTCCACATAGAGCCAGCTGACCATTCGAAACCGGTAACGAAACGTTTCATTCTCTCTGAGATCGCCAAAATCTTCGATCCAATGGGTCTCTTGGCACTGGTGGTTGTTGTTGCAGCTGTGGAGGGCAAAGATGTCGTGGGATGAAGAACTACCAACGGAACTGTTGGAGGCATGGAAACGATTTCGTGCTGGTCTGCAAGCATTGACGGATTTGGAGCTCGAGGAGGATTGCAGTCGAAATACACGCCTTCTCTGATGCAACTTTGGAAGCCTTCGGAACGTGTGTTTACCTTCGAAGCATTCATGAAGACAATACGGTGGAAGTCCACTTACTGGTCAGCAAATCTCGGGTAGCATCCAAGGGTACTATTCCTAGACTGGAACTGTGTGGCTTTCAGCTCATGGCAAGGTTGGTTACGCAAGTGGCAACGGCACTCAAGATGGATTTTCGACGAAAGATGATGTGGTCAGATTCACAAATAGTCTTGTGCTGGGTACGAAAGGCTCCACACCTGCTGAGTACCTACGTTGGCAACAGAGTGGCTGAAGTACAAGAACTTACGTCTTCCTACGAATTCGGTTATGTTAGGTCGAGCGATAATCCAGCAGACCTAGTGTTACGAGGTCTCGATGCGAAGGTACTAGTTCAGAGTCAAGTTTGGTGGCACGGGCCAGAGTACCTACGGCAAAATCAGTACGGAGAAGAGGTTCCGGAAGAAGTGAAGGATCTACCAGAAATGCGGGTTGCGATGTTGGCAAGTTTGTCCATGACCGATATGCCTTCAGACAGCTGCAGCGTGTGATGTCTTACGTTATCCGTTTCTACAATAAGGCGAGGAAACTCAGGATGGTACGTGATGATTCGAAATACGTTACAGTCAAGGAGATGAGATTGGCCCTTAGCGCAATCGTCAGAATGGTTCAACAGCAGCAGTTAAGCGAAGAAATACAGCAGATCGACAAGTGTCAGAAGAACGAACAACAGGGAAGATTACTATATTACTATTGTTATATGTGTGGTCGTGAGATGATCTATTTGGCTTTTATTTTTATTCTAATAGCTTCGTGATTTATGTTATCTGGATCAGGGGTTGAAACTGTTGACGTTTTTTGCTACACTCGCTTCGTTGTCGTACGCCACAGTCTGTTTGTATTCGTACTCTCATGCTCTACCGTCGTCTCTCTTACACAACACAAACGTAAGAAAAATATTCGATCAAAAAGAAATTTATCAAATAACTATCATATGACATGTGTGATTTCGTTCTAATTCCTCACTTTAGTGTAAATTAAACCATTTTTGAACAGAAATGTTATTACTAGGACATCGTTGCTTGCTATTTTCAGAATTCACACAAGCACAGCATCAGCAGCTCTTATTATGAGAAAAACTAAAATGCATACATTCGTGACGGTCTTCGGCGACAGTGTCGTATGACAGAGCCTGTCATATGACATTTTAGTTTTGCACTGCAATTTGATAGCTTATTTTAACGCAGAAAATGTGTTGACTACGGTGACCGCTTACAAGACTGATCTGGATCAACCGGAAAGAAAACTCTGTCTCTTTTATCCTCATCAGTTCTTATGCGAGAAGTGAAAGTGACGTCAACAATGTGCTAAGTATGAATGATAAGGAGTGAAAAGAAGCGCGATTTCACATGCCGATCCTTTGTAGATCAAGGTTAATCTTCGATAGGACGACGTTGCATCCATTTATAGACCAATTTGAGTACAGTAGACCGACATTACATCCACGTACCTGGAATGTTTTCAGGTTAGAATGGTGAGATTAAACAATTTTCAGTCGTGCCTAATCAACATCCAAATAATAAGAATATTCAAGCTTACATGTTGACAGTGAACTATCGACTGCAGCTCAAATATTACATAAGATGCGGCATAATGTAATTGCAGGCGTCGTATTAGATCGAGGTTAGGGTCGCATACCCTACATGGATTATCTGTAAAGTTCCTGCAATTTTTCTGAAGTTGTGAAGTTCTCTGATCTTAATCTAATTTCACGAAAATGTGCTGAAGTTCTTGGAACTGCGCTGTAGTTTTCCAGAGCTTTCCGGAAGTTTTTAAAACTTCTGTGAATGTTGCGGATATTCCCTAAAATTCATGGAACATCCCTAAAGTTTTCGATATTGTACTAACAGGACTGGGTAGTGGGTATGTGATACAATAGTAGTGACTTTAGTGACTAAAATAACAAAAATAGTGACTTTAAAGCAATCAAACAGTGTCCAATAGCGACATTTAGTGATTGGAAAGATATGCTTTCAATCTCCTGTTGATGTCGATTGCGTACTTTTCATGCCAGAAAATAAAGGGATCTCGATTCCATCCCGAAGATTTTTAAGATTCGTCCTGAAACCATCTTCCGATTTCTTTCTTCGAAGTCCTGCATAGGTTTCTCAGGAATTGTCTGTTAACTTCCTTTAAACATTACAAACATATCTGCAAGCGCTTTCTGATATCTCTCAAACCAATTCTGCACACTTTTCCTGGATATTCCCAAAAAACAAAAGAAGCGCTCCGACTGAATCAATATTTATCTTCATCCGATAGGCCGAAGTGAATTCATTGGCGTTTCAATGCGTTAGGCTGAGTTTAGAATCCGTAGACCCTACTGTCAGATTCCTCCGCAAATTTATCGCAACTTTTCTCTTGAAGTGTTTTCCATCCCCTTTGGAAGTTCTTTTCAAGCTCTCCAAAAGGTTTTCATCAGCTTCCATTGAAAATTTCTCATAATTTATTGTTAGTTCTATACAATGTTAATTTCCCGGCTATGTATTTTTAATCGGTGTCGTCTATTTTAAGCGAACATTTATATTAAGCATACCTTTCTTATCTGATTGTTGGTGAAATTTGCGGAAATTGTTTCCCAGAACGTCACTGGTATTTCTATAAAAAAAAACCCTCCTAGACGGCGGGATCTCTAAGACAAAAAAAAATGAGGGAAATTGTGGATCCAGAAATAATTTTCTATATAATAATTATATACAATGTCCTTGAACAATTTAAATGCACCTGAAACATACCTGGACTTGGAAATTACGAAAGCTACCGGGTTTATTTTTAAAATGTCTGTCCTTTGAAAAAGTGTTGACATCTTTGACATCTCAGGCTTGGAAAATTTGAAGATCAAGATGTAAAATAGCCAGATTGTTTTTTTTTTGTATCAAGCTGGAACTTTGATAGCTTCTGTACTCATATTTGGAATAACCAAATATGAGTAAATTTCGTATGGAAAGAAAATGCTCTGAGTCAATTGAATTCAGTCGCTGAGTTGTTCTGGTCGACCGTATGCAAAAATGAAATTTAATGAAAATTCCAGCTATATCCTGGAAAAATAAAATGCTCTGTAGATTCCTGGATTTCCAGGTTTTTTTAAGGTAGCAGAAACCCAAATGGGATATCTTCTGAATCACGCTGGGTATCAACGAACCAGAACTCCAACTCGACTAAGGATTCCAACCAGAAGATGGCAACTCTGAGCCAAAGGAAAGCGAGTAGCATTGACTCAAAAGGCAAACAAACTACCGATGCGATGATGGTTGAGAGAAATCCCAATGCCATTGAGCAGCAGCAGCAGCAACATTCAAGATTCAAGGGAGTAGGGGTGGTGGGCGGAAGGGCGGCTTGTACAAAACAAAACCTACTACAGAATCGCAGTGGTTATAGAACTGGATTTCGCTCTCACTGTTCGCTCTCTCCTTTCTCGCTCGTCAAGTGTGTGTATATTGGGATAGATAGGTATCTTACGTTATGCATTTTTTTTTTCCTGTCATAATCGTTGGGAATTCGGAATCTACACCTACCTGTTTGTAATACGCTTCGTATATCAGGATGTGATCACCAGCGATCTGTAAAGAATTGGCCCGATCAAAACAATCTGTCATGTTTTTCACACTACTCGTTTAGAGCCTTCTTTAGGGGGGTGACGATGATGGTACAAATGTATGTCAGCACAGATTTTGTTAAAAACAAGTTGATACAAAAGCGCACAGAAACACGATCACAGAAACTGAAAATGGAGAACACAGAACTGTTTTTCTTTCGCCAAAACACAGACAATTCACACGCAACAGCACAAAAACCTCCTCCTCCTGCTCCACTCCAAAGAACGGTGAAGCGAGAAAAAGTCGAAAGAATTTATCGTAAAAAATCCACGGGCGCCTCCGATTTCGATTAGACACACGACGACGACGGAGACGAAGGCCGCGACCACGGGGAGGAGAGGGACTACGCACAAGAAACGTCAAACGGAGGATTTTTTTCTTTTCCTGCCTCTGCGGAGTCTATCACGGGTGATAAGAAACGGAAAATCGTCCGGAAATCGCACAATCACCGAAGTTTTTCGCAATTTTCAACGCGTTCACGATCGGCGGCACCCGTTGCACATTTTGATGGCACTTTCGGCCCAATTTTCACGCAATTTCACGACAAAACAGCGATTTTACTTTACCTTCAAAATATCGGGCATTTTTGACTACTCAGAAAATATCGGATTTTGCTCTGCTCTGGCTCATCGGCTCGGTTCGGCTTCTTCGGTTCTCTTCGAGTGACGCAAGCTTTGACCGTCGTGTTGCGTGAAGGGCAAACTGGCGCTGGCGGCGTTTGAAGGGGAAATACATTTTTGCTCTGGCCTCACCGGCCGAAGAAAGGTGTTGATGCACAGTGGGAAAAATTAAATTTATCGTGAGTTAAAACTGGCTATCAACGGCGCCGGTGGTGTAGTGGTAAGCGAGATAACCTCTCACCCCAGCAGGCCTGGGTTCAATACCAGTCGGCGCCGCCGGGATGTTCTGAGGCATAACATCTCTGATCACGCCTTCCTTCGGATGGGAAGTAAAGCCGTTGGTCCCCGGTTCATGAGTTGATGGGTCGATAGGTAGGGTCCAGGTGTGGGAGCTGCCTTCCTGGCACGTCGGTAGCATTGGTGCTCAGCACGGAAAACAAGATCGACGGAAAAAACAAACCAAAGGAAAAAAAATAAATAAAACTGGCTATTATTTTCCATATAATTCCACTTAGTAATTTGTATCTACGACAGATACGTATTCAAACTACAATGTGCAGCCTTCATCAGTTTCATACCCACAGCACAGAGAACAGACATGGAGGCTCGAACAAAATTTCTCTAAAAACTTGTGTAAAGATTCCTATTCGACTTATGCGCCACTAACGGCGACTTCCCCACTTAAAAATCCTCTTTGACAACATGATGGCGCTGGCGTTGCACAAATTACACTAGACACTAAGTGCTAGTAGCGCCAAGTGGCAATTTTCAACAGAAAATTTATCGATACTAGCGCCAAATTGGTCGAAAGTGGAAAATTTAGAGAGAAAATCAGGAGATGCTAACACCACGTAACGGCGACGTTCCCACTTATTTTACACAAGTTTCTGACCGAGCTTCAACGTCTGTTCTGTGTGCACTTAGTGTCTAGTGTAATTTGTGCAACGCCAGCGCCATCATGTTGTCAAAGAGGGTTTTTAAGTGGGGAAGTCGCTGTTAGTGGCGCTTAAGTCAAATAGGAATCTTTACACAAGTTTTTAGAGAAATATTGTTCGAGCCTCCATGTCTGTTCTCTGTGACGTAACGGCGACGTTCCCACTTATTTTACTCAAGTTTCTGACCGAGCTTCAACGTCTGTTCTCTGTGTTTAAAGCACAGAGAACAGACGTCCAAGTTCCATCAGAAACTTGTGTAAAGTTAAGTGGAAACGTCGCCGTTACGTACCGCTAGCATCTCCTGATTTCCTCTATAAATTTATCACTTTCGACCAATTGGGCGCTAGTATCGATAAATTATCTGTTGAAAATTGCCACTTGGCGCTACCAGCACTTAGTGTCTACTGTAAGTTTTGCAACGCCAGCGCTATTATGTTGTCAGAGGGTTTTTAAGTGCACGGTAACCGCAAAATACCCAATAATGACTAAAAAATAAGCATTTTTGAGGGAGACTGGGACTACCCATTGGATGAGTAAAAATATTAATATTATGGAGGCTCGAACAAATTTTCTCTAAAAACTTGTGTAAAGATTCCTATTCGACTTAAGCGCCACTAACGGCGACTTCCCCACTTAAAAAACCCTCTTTGACAACATGATGGCGCTGGCGTTGCACAAATTACACTAGACACTAAGTGCTAGTAGCGCCAAGTGGCAATTTTCAACAGAAAATTTATCGATACTAGCGCCAAATTGGTCGAAAGTGGAAAATTTAGAGAGAAAATCAGGAGATGCTAACACCACGTAACGGCGACGTTCCCACTTATTTTACACAAGTTTCTGACCAAGCTTCAACGTCTGTTCTCTGTGTTTGTACCTTAACTATCCACACTCAAGAAATCCGGAAGATCATAACCACTAAGGGACTTTTCTAATTTTCCATTTTTCTCAACAAAAATATTCCTGAACACCAGCAGGATCTTTGCAAAAACGTTACTACATTAAATTTTTCAACTTTAGATTAAGTTCTCGAGCATCTCAGATGAATCAATTTATCAGGAATAGTAAAAAAGTGTTCCGCTTCCTATGTCTCAAGGCAAAAATTTATGCTCACAACACTCTTTTTGACGTTCTCCTATTCACCACCAGAGGCTGAATCGATCGTTTAGTGTCTATTAAAAATGCCTATCGGGAGGGGTCTTATTTTATTATTTTTCACATATTTGAACGAAATTACAGCTCAAATAACACCACATTAAAAATCCGGAAGATCATAACCGCTGGGGTAGTTTTATAAATCTTCACTTTTCTTAACAAAAATATGTGGAAGCACTCCCGGTCCACTCAAAAATAGATACAGAAAAGAAAATATTCCATGTGGATGTTGATTACAAGCACCTGAGATGGATACATTAATCAGAAAAGGTAAAAACATTTACCTCTTCCTATGCTTCACGGTGAAAATTTCAGCCCTCATCCACAGTGCCTCATCACTCTTTTGATGGTTCTTTTATTCACCACCAGAGGCTGAAACGGTCGCTTAATTTGCATTGGATTCGCCAATTGTTATCCTCTCTTTCGGACCATCAATACTCGTGTGCATTAACTGTACGCGCTACAAGCGGCGGTACTACCAACTAAGAAACATTTCAATAGACCGTTAAAAGCATGCTCGATGAAAAACATTCCAGTGTTATCACAGAGAACAGACGTTCAAGTTCGGACAGAAACTTGTGTAAAATAAGTGGGAACGTCGCTGTTACGTGGTGTTAGCATCTCCTGATTTTCTCTATACATTTTCCACTTTCGACCAATTTGGCGCTAGTATCGATAAATTTTCTGTTGAAAATTGCCACGCTACTAGCACTAGTGTCTAGTGTAATTTGTGCAACGCCAGCGCCATCATGTTGTCAAAGAGGGTTTTTAAGTGGGGAAGTCGCCGTTAGTGGCGCTTAAGTCGAATAGGAATCTTTACACAAGTTTTTAGAGAAATTTTGTTCTAGCCTCCATGTCTGTTCTCTGTGGTGTTATGTTTATTATATTAGGCATTTAATTTTCATTATTTAATACGGGCACAATCTATTTAGAAACTTTAGGGATTTCTTAAACAAACAAAAAATCACCCCAGCTGCGATTTAATCGACCTAAATGCTTTACTGTTAGCCTCTTTCACTTAATAAAGCTACTGAAATCATTTATTTACTCAACACTACGTTCAATTTGGCCTTCAGCTTATCCAGGCCGGTCTGATTAGCTTCGTGATAGTAGGGCAACTGTTTCATTGTCTCATACCATGCGGCCACCTTTGGCCATCGACTAGCCGGTATTGGACAAATCGTTTCCATCGTGCTCAGGATGGCAACGATCGAAAAATCCGCCACAGTCAGCTGAAATGGGATTGGATATTCTAACACTTTGGTTTGGCAGTTTCATTCAACGAATACCTCATCACATGCGACGAACTTCGAGCTTGCCAAATACGTTTCCAAATATCCGACCACTTCTTCTAGAGGCTTAAGATGATCCTCCGTGACTTCCGCTATCTGCCGATGGAATATTTTAACCTGAAATTACAGAACAATCAATTTTAAACTGGACAATCACGAACATAAGTGCTTCTAATCTACCATGAGCGATGACTCTCGTTGGAACAGCACGGAATTGTTGAAGCACAATCGATTGTTGACTAGGGCACGTTTCTTTGGATCGTTTAGGGAAAATTCACTCTCCTGTCCGTAGACGTCGCAAAGGTACATCAGGATGGCGTGGCTGTCCGTCAGGACGAGGTCACCGTGTTTCCATACCGGTACCTTGTGAAGGGGGTTGAGCTAGAATTTTGAATTTTAAATCGTTTTTGTTTTCTTGGGAAAGAGTTTCCATGTGCTCACTTTGACAAAAGCTTCGTTCAAATGTTCTCGCTGGAATAGACGAACCAGTTTGAGATCCACTTGGTCGTTGATTCCCAAGGCTGCTAGGGCGAGTAGGACACTTCGGACCGGTGGACTGTTGGGATCATAGTATAGTTCGGGTTTAGACATGACTGAAATGAGATGTTTTGAATAGGGGGGAAATTTTATGAACTATCGTGTTTCTTGATTGAATGCAAATATTTGAAAATAAATATATAAATACTTGTCAAATAATATTTTAGGCTTCCCAGTGCTCAGAGCATTATCACAGACAAATAGACGCATAACTTAATTCTTGATAATTTTTATTTTGGATGGAGTTATAGGTAAACAATCTAGTTTTCTTTTATTCAACATATATCGTGAAGTTCCAAAATTTCTAGCGTCACCTAACTCTACGCATTTTTGTCAACAAATTGTGTATTGTAATATTTCTTCTTATCTAAATTTATATTCTTCATACACTAGTCGATAAAATCTATTTAAATTTTAATTCAAAATGTCCTCATTAAAAATTGGGTTTGATTTTTGAACTTAGGAGCACGACATGATTGCACTTCACGGTAGGTTCGCATGTAAAAGCCTTATCCACTGGAGATGTGGGCCAGGAATACAAAATTAAGTACAGTTTGAATGTAATAGTTAAGAAGAAGGGATAACTTATTCCAATATGAATTACAGTAAATTCAACATTCAAAAATATTCTATTTTATCGCTTTAAAATCAGTGCTAACATTTGAAAACGGCGCAAAAGCCATTTGTAAACAAATGGTTTGTGGGCCCTTTACTCGCTACCCGAAGAACGCCCACGCAAACCAACAGCATCGTCAGGAAGGGGAAAATTTCCCCTACCCGATGTTGCTGTTTTGTCGCGTGGGAGTACTTCAAGTAGTGAGTAAAGGGCCCACAAACCATTTGTTTACAAATGGCTTTTGTGCCGTTTTCAAATGTTAGCACTGAAATGTAAACAGCCCGAGTTGTTATCATTACTACCGTTGATCAAAACTGTAGAAAGCTCTCCTCATATATATAATCTAATCATGACGTAGCATTTGTACATTCACGGTTCAACGCATTATATACGTACTTTATCTACAAATTGTCATTGCTGCTAGCCACGAATGATAAAGCATATCATCATACCGTAGTATTCTGTATAACTGATGCATGCATTCCGGTAACAGGTTTCAGTTTCCCATTGTGCTTCCAGATAGCAACTTCCATACACCTATTTATCGTACAGTAGGTTTTCGCGCGATTACGACGATGGGCAAAATCAAACTCTACAGCAACCAGCTCAGCCCGCCCGGTCGAACGGTTCAGCTAACCGCAAAAGCACTCGGCCTTGAGATCGAATTTCAGTAAGTTTCATATTCGATCCGGTTGAGATTTCAGTATCAATCACTTCTTATTTTTCTCACTTCACTACAGTTCCGTCAATGTTATGGGAAATGAACACCTAACCGAGGAGTTCGTCAAGGTTGGTAATATCCTATGCGTGAATTTTCAACCAAACACAGCATCTAAACGCATTGATTTTCATTAACGTAGATGAACCCGCAGCACACCATCCCGGTGATCGACGACGACGGATTCGTTCTGTACGACAGCCACGCCATTGCCATCTACTTGGTTTCGAAATATGCCCCCAACAGCGCTCTCTATCCTACCGGTGACATCAAGCAGCAAGCCCGAATTAATGCCATCTTGCACTTTGAATCGGGAGTGATGTTCGCTAGACTGCGTCTCGTCGGGGACGCCATTCGGAAGGCTAGTCAACAGTCGGAAGTTCCCCAGGATAGCATCGATGGTGTGCTAGAAGCTCTGGGACTGTTGGAAGCTCTGCTCGTCGATCGGTATCTGGTGGGAGACCACGTGACGCTGGCCGATATCAGTTGTGTGACTTCGTTCTCGTTCTTGGATGTGATGCTTGAGTCTCATATACAGGCAGATCGTAGCAAGTATCCCAAGGTGTACGCTTGGTACGAAAGGATGAAGCAGATCGATGGGTACGAGGAGATCAATCAGAAGGCCCTTGATCAGTTGGGCGATGTGATCAAGACGATTTACGATGGTAACAAAGCGAAGTGATTTTGTGTATGATTGGAAGCACTGGAATGAATAAAGCAGTTTTGCTGTAATTTGATGCATATCAGCAATCGAATGCTTTTGAAGCAGGTCAAATGTAAACTCTTTTTGTTCTTCCACAGTAGCACCGTAGCACGCTGGTCACAATTAGGTTGTTGAAGCTTCTATACGACTTATTTAATTCATAAACAGGGTGCTGCAACTTCTTGTGACGAAAGTGTGCGAAAGACGTACGTCGATTGTCAATGGGGCTTGGTCAATTGGTAATTAATCACCGACGGCAATCAAGTGCCAGGGAAGTGACCCTACCCCTGGGAACCAGCGAACCCAGGAGACCAGGACCAAGGGTTTTACTTCCCTTCGGGGGGAAGACGTGACAATCAGAGATTGTTTCGCCTTAGAATAATCCCCTCGACCTTGGCTGCACACTTAGAATATTTCACAAATTTCGGAGAAATTTTACCGAAATCTCAACAGCAGAACGTTCGGTAAACAGTTCGGTGATTTTTCAAATCACCGAACAATCTGTGAAGTTGCAAAAAAGTTATCTGTCAAATTATCGAAAAGTTCTGTGATTTTTCACTGTTTTCTTGTATTTTTTCACAGATATACTGTGATTTTTTTTGTTAAAAATTAAATAAATTTACCGAACGATTCGGTATTTTTTTACAATAATTTTGTAAGCTTAGAAGTTATTTCTTTCATTTTTTTATTCAAATGTAATAAATACTGAAATTCATAATATTCTGACTGGTGTCCAAAAGTAAGAAGTATATGATAAACACAAGTTTACTTCCGGAACGCAGTCGTACATTTAGACCCACCATACTTTTTTTTTTCTACAAAGCAATCGAAACGTTTTTTTATTGCAATGAAAAATTTGTGATAAAGAATCACTTGTAAAACCTTTATTTCGGAAAAAGTGTCTCTCGGGCGGAAGTGGTCTTTCTTCTAATGATCGTTTATGTTGATAATGATCGTTTATGTTACAATGAAAACAATTCACATAACCGGGAACTTTGACGCGGGAGTAAACCAGATTATCGGCAACTAAAACAAAGCGTAGTGTTAATAATACAAATTTATCATACTTACTAAACATACTGACGAATTTTTAGTTATGCTCCTGTATAGTTTCCAACATTTCTTCCATATTATAACACTTTCAACGGATGACATTATAAATTTTGTACAAATACCACAAAAACTGAAACTGTTTAATATGGGACGCAAACAATTGTCAAATGGCTGACAACTGTATTTACAGAAGTTCGGTGAAAAACACAGTATTCGGTAAAAAAAAATAGCTACGTCACCGAACTATCCGTAATTATTTCACAGATTTTTGTAAACTTGTTTGATTTCACCGATCTTTCGGCGAGTTTGTGAAAAAAAATAGTAGAAAACATTGATTTTACAGAAAAATCTGTAAAGTTTTCGTTTACAGATCAATTGCGGTAATTTTTTTTTTAACAGAATTCTGTGATCTATTCTAATACCATTGACAGACATACAAAGCAGTACCGTTGTACTCCTTTAATCGAGTACCTCAAAAGGTACAATTTGAGGTACAAGCTTAAAGAAATACAACGGTAGTACAACAGTGTACTTTGTATGTCTGTACAAGGTATAAGTGTGTAGATTTAGATGATGATGCAGAAGTAGTATCAGGCGTCCATGTGTATAGACTGAGATATCTAAAAGTGCAGTGTCATTAAATCAACACATCAAGATTTGTGGCAGACATAACATTCTTAAAACGTTCATCGAAATAGCTTTTAACGGTCAATATAAATGTTTCTTAGTTGGTAGTACTGCCACTTGTGGCGCACTTGTGTTTGACGTTTACACACTACAGTCATCTGTTGGGTGTATTGTCCATCACAGTGTATACGACAGATGGCGGTAGGAATTACAATGAGAAATGAAAACTGTGTTTTGTCTGTTTCTCTGTGATATAAGGATAAGATAACGTGCTCAACACGGAACCAAACTTTGTTAATTTAAATCAACAATATATATGTTTATTAAATAAAAATATGAATAGTTCAAAGTAAATTAAAATCATGTTTTCAACAAAAATATGTATGTTTGAATTAAATTCAAAAACATGTTTATTTCAACAATACATAATCTGGGTAAACAATTTTTAGCGTGTCCTTTTTTTTTCCTTCTTATTTACATTCGGCAAACTCAACTGAAAACGGCCTGCAAGCGGCGAAACCGAAGGAGAGGGTGCGGAAATCCACGCACCCACCCGGAAGTGTTCCAAGCTCGACAAAACCGGTGGAACCCCACAATATCAACGTCACTCCGTCGTTTCTGATGTCAATCCCCATATGATCCTCACCCCCACCCGACGTCGAAAGAAAAACAGATTATCCCCCAACACCAAACGTAGAAAGAGGCCGGTATGAGGACCAGCGTCAGAAACGACAAAACGACGGTAATATCACGGGTTTTACTGAACTTGAACCCCCAGACACCCACCCCGACGGCCGCTCGGATCTCGGCTCGGATCCAAACACCCACAGACCTTCCTTAATCGCAGGAATTTAGATGCCCTGTCTGCAGATTTCCATTTATTTGCTATTAATTTTATTTTGTTTTATCCCGCATTCAAACGCTAAAATAATTTCAAAATATTTTCGTGTATTTTAAACATGAAAAGCATGTTTAAAATACACATATTTATTTTTGATCACATATAGTTGTCAAATCAAACAAAAATATTCACGTTTATTATAAACACGATTTTTTTTAAAATAAACGTATCATTATTTTTGTTTTAAACATTATTATCAATGGATTCAAACATGGATGTTTGTGGCCAGAACAAACTGAGTTTACGTTTAAATTCACCTCAAATATTTTTGTTTCGACGGTAAATTTTTCTGTGTGAAGACGCCATATTTAAAATACGGTAAACACTACCATCATCTACTCATCCGATTGCGTCACCATGAGCAAGAACACGAACCTTCGTATAATTTGTATTGCCTTGGTTTGCGTCTCACCTTGTTTGACAGATCTGATCGCCCGTTTTAAAGTTCAAATCCCTCGTTTGACAATTGATCATTTTAGATGGTCAAGTTTTAAAACCACCACAGCATGCTTTTGGCGCTACTGTATATGGACGATCAAATGTAAAATACTGTGGTAGCCACAGCATAGTTCTGTCAAAAACTCAGCATTTTCATTGATCCATTCGAATTGTAGACAAACGAAATGCTCCTGTGGCCCCTGTGGCATGTCGGTGATATGAGTACCCAAGTAATCATATAGTCGAAATATAGCTTGTATATTCTTACTTTGTTTGAGTATGGTTAATTGGGGAATCTGATGAAACTGTCACGTCTTGAAACTAATCCCTTTCGTATTTCTTTCATTCTCTTTTCGCACACGGAGCGCTCGGTGGACCAGCGACTTTGGACGTGAGCCTCGTCGCAGATCACCATGGCAATTCAGTGACAGATGGTGGACATGAAACCAACAACACCAACCAGCGAGGAAGGAGTCAACATCGAACCAGGAACGGAAATTAGTGCGGATTTATCTCCCTCGGAAAACAAAAAAAAACCCGGAAAAGGCGGAATCATATTATCACAACCAAGGACGATCTACGGAAGGAAATTGCCAGTGAAGCACGGAATGATCAAATCAAATCAATCCAAGCTTCATGCCAAACACTGCCGAAGGCTTTTTTCTGTGTCTAGAAGAGCAACTCCAGTTGAGCAGCTTTCAGAGTTGTATGAACGAATTAAATTGGTAACTCTTGAGAGTTGATGAGTAGTTTAATGCCCATGGCGAAATCCAAACTGCTCATCTGCAAAAATTGAGTTCGTATTGATGTGAAGCATCATTCTATTCACAATGATCTTTTCAAAAAGTTTAGTTATTGATGAAAGCAAATTTATTGGATGGTAGCTAGAAGCTTCAGCTGGATTTTTATCCGGCTTCAGCATTGGAATAACTTTTGCATTTTTTCATTTATCAGGAAAATATGCCAAATGGAAACATGTGTTAAATAGTTTTACCAAGAAAGACAAGGTACTCTCTGGGAGTTTTTTGATTAGGATATAGAACATTCCATCATCACCTGGAGCTTTAATTTTATGAAACTTTTTAGTTATAGATCTTACTTCGTCCAAATCAGTACCCCAGGAATCGTCCAAAGTATTTTCCCGAGAGAAAATATTCAGATAATCCCGACCAACCTGATTCTCAATAGGACTAGTAAGACCACAAACGAAGTGACAGACGACTAACTGGCGAAGAAATCCATTTAAATAATGTGGTTCACTGCAATAGAATTTTCTTGGAAGCTTGTGCCATCATCCACCATATGGGTTAGTTTTTTTGTTTTGATTTGAACAAAGTTGATTTTGTGTACAATGATTCTTTGACAGTGTGCAAAGAGTGCGTATCATTTTGTCATTTTTTTTATGCATTTCAGTTTTGAGTAGAATGAAAGAGATAGAACCAAAACATTCTAGTACATTTGGTGAAAATGCTAGTTCAATCTAGTAGTAGTGTTGCCATGCAAGCATGGAAAATCATTTGCATTCATTTCGTGCATTCATTAACATTCATGTGTCCCTAACTTTTTTCATCAACAGAATTACGCAAAATTATGTATAGAGCTTTTGAAGGTTTTGTTATTAACTACAACTTTTGTTAACAACTCAAATCCGTATCTCTTATGTATAACGAACCATAGCGAACAGAAGCCACTACTGTTTTTCAGTGAATGTATTTTACATTCACTGAAAAACAGTAACAAATTCTGCCCGCTCTAATTCGTGATGCATAACAGATACAAAGTTAAGTTATATGCAAAAGTTGTAGTTAATAACAAAACCTACTAAAGCTCTATACATCAGTTTGCGGAATGCTGTTGATGAAAAAAGTTAGAGGCAAATGAAATGAATGTAAATGATTTTCCATGTCTGTTGCCATGTGGTACAATCCAGTAGTAGTGGTGTTGCCATGTGGTACACTGAAAAATTGCAATAGCAGGTTAGTTACCAAAGTTTTCGAGCCGCTCCGTCTGTCACTTCGTTTGTGGTAAGACCCAAACTGAAATTATGTGAATTCTCGAATTGCTTAGCAAGTTTCTGAGCTTTTTTTTCGAATGTGTGATCAAAACTTTACCACCTTATTCATGAGCTGGAATAGGCTTTTGAGGTTTTTTCAATTTTATTTTCAAAAACTATGTTCCTCAGGGCAGAGAATCGATTTTTAATTTGATTTTGCAAATCCCACCATATAAATTTTATCGCAGGATCGTGTGTTCTTTGATATTGTCTCGCACGGACATTTTTCAGACCGATCAAGAGCTGAAGATCGTCGTCTTTAATTATTGAATCGAATTTAACCTCACATTTTAATACTTAGGCAGCTCTTGATTCAACTATAGAAGTAGTCATAGATTCAAGAGCATAATTAACATACTCTTTGGTTTGCAGAGTATAAAAAAAAGCTATATTCTAAAAATGTTCGATATTGCTCCCAATCAGCTCTATGGTAATTGAAAGTAGAGCTGTTATGGTTAGAAATTATATCGTGGGACATTTCAAAGTTACGGGAAACGGGATTGCTTGCGAAGAAAAGCATGTTGGGCTATTTGGATATTGAATAATGTAATAACCTGCAGAACGATCATCAAACAGAATATTAGCATTGGAATTGCTTTGAGCATTATTCCATTAGCGGTGTTTTGCATTAAAATCACCAATAATGAAGAATTTAGACCTATGACGGGGTAAGTTTCTGAAGGTCACCCTTGAGAAAATTCTTTTGCTGGTCTACGCATTAGAATTACAAATAGGCAGCTATAAACGTAAGTTGCTCAAATTTTGTTTCGACAGAAACTCTCATAATCTTTGGTTTCTAAGTTCCATAAACTACAGTTGTCCCACAGCTGTCTACAGCAGCAGTCGATTTTTTATTTCGGTGTGAACCACGCGATAGCCTGTTTTCGAGACTCGCTATTATATAGTTGCTCTTTGTTCGTTGCTAGCAGTTCGGTGCCTTTTGTTGCTACGGTGCAAGATGTGTGAAGTAAAAAACACCATCAAGTTTAGCTTCAGCCACCTTGATGCTAAACCAAACATCGGAGAGATTGTAAATTTCGCCAAAGCACTCGACGCGGATCGGGGTGAAATGGAAGCTGTTTATCGCATTGGTGAGGAAAGGGGAGTATCTAGGGGAGTATTCATCAAGATCAAATCAGAGGAAGCGATGTTCCATGCTCTGACATACAATTCAGAGGATTTAATCTTCCATTATGCGAATGGAACGACGGCAAAGGTACGCATGTCGCATGCTGGTGAATACATTCAATATGTGCGTGTGTATGATTTGCCACCAGAGGTACCCGACAACGAGCTGGATAAAGTGCTGGGGAAATATGGAAAAATTAAACGCATCATCCGGGAGAAATTTCCATATGATCTGTGTTTTGAGGTATATACAGGGATACGCGGTATATATATGGATGTGAAGAAGGAAATCCCCACGTCATTACATTTCTTCAATCGCAAAGGAAATATATTTTATGATGGCAACAAAGATAAATGTTTTCTGTGCAAGGCGGACGGACACCGGAAGCTTTCCTGTCCCATGCGGAAGGCTGGGAAGGAAGCGGAGAAGCAACCTAAGGAAAAAGGAAAGCAGCAAAGTGAAAGAAAACAAAACAGCAGCAGTACGTATGCTGGTGTAGTGGTGGAAGGTGCGTCGCTAGTCATTAGCGACCAGGAAACGGACACGAGGTTGGAGATGCTGAATGAAAATAACGAAATGGACGTGACGACCCCGACGACCGACGAGAGTAGCGGAGAGCATGCAACGGGAAACGACGTTCATTAGCAGCAGCAGCGATCACGATTCGGGTTCAATGAAAATGAGGAACAAATTCGGGAAAGAAAGAAGTTGCGTGCACGGGAGAAGTCGCTTTGTCGCCGCTTCGATCGCCACCCAGAAAAATCCTATGATAAAATGCATTTTTATATATTTTTTTTTTGCAGTAATATGCGGGTTATGTCAGATGGAGCAGCGGCTCATTACAAAAATAAAAAGAATTTTGCCAGTTTGTGCAACTTCAAGTCCAAGTATGGATTGGAAGCAGAATGGCACTTCTTCGCAACGTCTCATGGGAAAGGCCCATGTGACGCAATTGAAGGAACTCTCAAACGAATGGCAAAGAGAGCAAGTCTTGCTCGAGATTATGGAAACACAATCACAACTCAACAAGAACTGTATGACTGGGCAGTTAAACAAACAGATACAAGCATAACAAAATTGAACTTCTGCTTCATATCAAATGATCAATACACAAAGATGTCCGATGAACTCAAGGAGCTGTTCAGTCATGTAAAAACTATACCTGGTACACAAAAATTTCATTGTTTTGTACCTATTTCTCAAAATCTAGAAATTATACTAAGCGATTTTCACATTCAAAGGAAACTCCGAAAAATTTCACTCTGTTTCCGATAGACTAATAATCAATGAAAAACTCAAATTATGTATGGAGAATTATAGGAAAATAAATTATGCACTAAACAAAAACACTAGAGTTTTCATTTATTAAAACACCATTCGAAATGCAGGAAAATCCTCTGTATTAGGCCCTTTTCAAATGTTAGGCTAGATTTTTGTTTTAAGCACGCCCAGATTATCAAAAGGTCAAAATCTTTATGCTCATTAAGTTTCAACGGATTTTAATAAGGTTGTGCGCGTATTACTATTCGACATTGAGTGAAACACGCTAAAAAAAAATTAACATGAAAAAGTTGTTGTTCGAACAACTTTTTTTCCTTAAAAGCGCCCACTTTGCGATGTATGAAGAAAAGTTAGGTAATTATATTGCCTTTCATGAGAAAAAATATCAAGCAAATCTGAGGGGTACCATTTTTGGGAAAATGACTTTTAATTTTTAAATATATTTTTTTAGAGTGTAGAAACCGATTTTTTATTTTATTTAAATTTTTTTTATAAAATTTCAGATTATTTGCTAAAAGTTCGCCATACATCACTTTTTTGTAGGGCTTGTCATTTTTAAGCTATATCGATTTGAAAAAAAAATCGACAAAAAACTTTGACCCTTATCAAATGTTAGGCGAGATAAATTTTGAAAAAAATAAGTACGCAAAGTTGCTTAAAATTGCTAAGTCTCCACACCCACAAAGTTCCATAAGGTTCTGAGAGGGTGCTGCCAACCACTGGATGAGTTGGCGTGAAATCCGTCAGGTATAGAATATTTCGGTGAAAACCGGTAGGAAATGTGCTAGGTATTTCCTTTCCAACCGCAAGCGACCATACCTGCAAAACCTTGTTGCTTCAAGCGGAAAACGCGTCCAGCTTTTCACCCTGCCGCTGACGGCCATTGCCCAAATAGGCCGTTGATTCCACCGAAGAATTTTCTGTCATTTTCAACCACTAGCACGTGAAAGCCCACCTGGAACTGGACGATATGGATCAGGAAACAGTTCAGTAACTTGCCAATGCCGGCCGTGGAACGGAACACAAGAAGTGTGCTGCAGATACATACCTCGCAAATGTCCGATAAGGATTCCAGCAACTGACCTTCAATTTCCCGCTATTTGGACTACATTATTCCATGTAAAGTCTGGTCCACTTAGCATCCGGAAAATTTATTTATTCTATAGCAGCACCTGGTGCGATTTGGTATGTTCTAACAGCGTTTTGTTTTGAAAGTACACGTGTTTCAGTGGTTTGGTGAAAGTTTCGTCGTTTCGTCTTAATACGAGCAGTATTAAAAAAGTTGTACTAGATGGAAGACGAGAAAAGAAACGTGCATACAGTTTTGTTGGTTTTGTGTCCGCAGCTGCAAATTTCTTGCCAAATAATCAAATTCCGGGCGAAAACAAACTTCAATTTGCTGGGAACATCACCCCGTGCTGTGGCCAGATCAAGTTTTTGTCAGAAAACCTGCCTGATATCCATCTTTACATATGTTTCGTCGTCCACGAGAAGGCATCCTGTGTACTTCGTCAGAACCCGGTCGAACAACTTCCGGGCGCGTGTTCAGGCCACTAGATTCTGCTTCATCATCCTGTTCGGTTGCTTGGAGGCACGGAATGAACGGTAACATGCTCGCAGACAGGTCCTCCGGACGGTCCAACGGTACTGTATTTTTTTTGTTGTGAAATCCCGATCCGAGAGTCATGGGTTTTCTTGATCGTCTGCAACACCTTCCAATTTAGTTGCCGATTCAAAGTTCCAGCACAACGTTTGCTGTGAACCTTCCGGGCAACACTCTTGCGATCACGTAACCGCATGAGAACAGCTCCCACGATAGCTATAAATCGAGAAACTATAGAGTTTCAATTAGATAGCTCCTAGGTTTCTCTGACAGCAAATTGTGCAAAATGATATTAATTAATGACAAACCACAAGCGAAAATTTGTCTGACCCCTTATGAAGATACACAAATACATTGGTAGTCTTTTTGGTCACAGACGCGCTTTCATCGCTTAAAATTCGGTTCGCCAACTAAGCGAAAGAGTGATTCATATAATATTTTGATACAATTCTAAAACACAAACAACGTGATACCTTTGGGAATGCTTCAAATAATACTTCTATGTGATAATACTAAGACGAAAGTATGCGTTAGCTCGTGTAAGAGCGTCAAAGCCAGGAGGAAGAAGATATTCCTAAATCCCTTTCACTATTTTCATGGAAGTCCTTAACATTTTTCATGAAAACTTCATAGAATTTCTAATTAGAAATTTCATTATTTTCTCATTCCAAATCTATAAAATTACCGGAGCCTTAAAGATGTCAAGAATAATGATTATTTTTCCAAAAACCGGACTTAAAATTAAGAATATTGGTGAAGTTTGCCCGTTATGGCCATGCTTGGCATACACAGTTTTGATCACGAACTACTCATTTGCTAATAACTTTGCATACAGTTGACGAAACATAGTTCTTTTTGAAGCAGTAGAAAAATAAAGTTTAAGCTTGTTATAGATACGTAAAAAAGTAGATTTTAATTTTAGCAATAAACTGTATTTTTTGTTTTTGCGTTGTAAAAATGAAATGAGAAATGCTCGCTGCACATCTCGGTCTTAAAGCGTAAAAATCCATTGGTGTTGATTCAAATGTTATGATTGACCTACTCTTTGCATATCTACAGTAAACTATGATCCTAATCTATCAATTACTTAAAAGAAACCCAAATTTCAACAACTGAGTGAAAAGTTATTAACAAATTAGCAGTCGATGTGTACCACTGTGCATGCCAAGCATGGTTATTAGACTGATGCAAAATTTGAAATTTTCGCTCCACAGTGCTTAAACGGTTTCAAATCAGGTCCTGATTAGCCTCCCAAAATTTAAACTCATTTGGTAAGAAACTGACTCAGCACAAACTATTCGAAGTTTATATGGAAATAACTATGGGAAAACCAAACTTTTTGTTCATTGTCTTCTACCCATTTTCGATATTGCTTTTTCGAAAATTTCTATAACTATTCTTACGGGAAATTTTCTAAGCTACAACTTTGCCCAAGATCGTTTTTCAGCCAAATGTCAAATTAAATTGTTATAAATTATTTAAGAGATTGATAATCTTATGGCATGATCAAGCAGCTGTTCTGTAGGCAACACTGTATTCTGCAGTGTGACATAGTGGCCATGATTTTTGTCCTCTATTCTACGCGCCATAAACACTAATGTTGCCTGCTGAACAGTTGATTGAGCATAATCATAAGACATCAGGGACTTGAATCATTAATAACTTTTGTTCTTTACATTTGATTGAAAAGTGGTTTTCAACAAAGTTGTAGCTGGGAAAATTTGCTATAATCACTGCTATCATTTTTAAAAGCATAGTGATGCGGTGAATTTTTATATAGATATGATCAAAAACATAAGTTTTCCCATATTAATTCCCATATAAACTTGAAATGGTTTGTGCCAAGTCAGTTTCTTACTTAAGTAGTTCAAATTTTAGGAGGCTAAGCAGGATCTAATTTGGAACCGTTTAAGCACTGTGGAGCGAAAAATTCAAATTTTGCATCAGTCTAATGGTTATGGTACTAGTGTTCCCTTAACACGCCGAACACGATGCCTCCGGTAAAAAGTGTAACGGCAAATTGACAATGTATGAAAAATCATTGGTCAGCAATTTATCGATAGATTTGAAACCTATTAATACCGAATAAATATTAAGAGTCAATAGATTTGAAATTCGTCAATCAACGGCTGGGCTATGATTTTTTGAACATTGCAAGTTTGCCGTTACACATTTTACCCGGAATCATCGTGTTTCCTGGCGAAGAAACCTTGATGTAATGACAATTTGAAGGTTTTAGGCCGTATGTCCAATTAGAGGACATAACTGGCACACTTCTCCTATGCGTTCCCACGTGTTTTAGGTACTGTGCCTACTTTATAAATTGGGCCGAATTCGGCCATTTACTGCCAACCTAAGCATGTGCAATAATTTTTGATACGCATGTACTATTTGTAGAAAATAACTCAAGGAGTATTTGTCTAGAGTATTTGAAAACGCTAATTCAATCGCAATCATTTCGGTGATACTTCGGCGGTGTCTTTCAGAACATGAAGCACCACCGGGTTGCAAGCTCGCTGCTCTCATACACGCCTCATAAAGAGTGCGGTACCTAAAAAACGTGACGTGGTAGGGTAAAAGTAGTTCCTAGACTTTAAATGTGTTATCAATAGATCAACAATATAGAATTGTTTTTTATTCTTCAAATTCGTCCAAATTCGTCTTAGGTATATGAAATAAAATCACAAACTTTCGAGGTTTTTTTTAGTTGAAACATTATTTTGCCTCTGCTAATTTTGACGACGATAGATTATTGACTATTTCCATACTGATGAATACATAAAGTCACTCATACAAATACCATCACGTTGTTATCAATCAACTTACCGAATTAAAAAAAAGCGTCGAGCCAAGTTATTCCCAAAAACAAAAATCTGCTGACCGGCTTCAAATTCAAATTTGCCAATACACACAACCGAAACCGCTTGCGATGGTTTGTTCTCACTCTGCTGTTTACGCAAGCTGATTTCCCTGCGCGTGCACCACGAGTTGAACGAACGCCACCACAGATCGACAGAGACTGATCTCCCACAGTCGGGACGAGACGTTTGTTTTTGATTCGCCATTCATTGCGCGCATTCATTCACATTACGCCCCCTTCGCTCATTCGGTCTGCTCTAGAGAGCAATCACAATGCCAAGATGCTAGATTCAATTTGCTAGATGTGGGTGTGGAAAACAAACATGGATAGAAGTAGCATGGTGTGATGGTACCAACACTACTAGCCCGCTAGAACCCACCGGCTCGTCGCTGTATTTGCATTAGTTACTCAACATAGTATGGATTCATGTTTGCTTAGTACAGACCTACTGTTGACAGATTGCATTCGTTTACTTAACTGTGATAAAAATGTAATGTTTGTCTTTTTTTTCAACTCAAACCATGAGTTTATTGCTTAATTACTTCTTCGCAGCACGATTTTGAGCAAGCCTGTCATGATACATGGCGGCCAGTATATCGGAACCCTCCTGATTGGTGGCCTTGTAGTAGGGTAGTTTCTCCAAACGCTCGACCCATCCAGCCAGCTTGGGGTATTTGGTCTTGTCAATCGGGAAAATAGCATGGATCGAAGCGATACTAGCGATGCAGCTCAGATCCGCCAGGGTAAGCTTGTTTCCAACGACGTAATCGTCAACGAGTGTATCGTTCAACAGCTGGTAGGCCTTGTACAAGTAGTCGATCTTATCCTGCGGCGTCTCCGTGCTTCCATAGTACAAGATTGGTTCCTGTAATTATAGGATATTTTTAAATTTATTTATTTTTGATAACGATTCACCTATGGTTTCCGTAAGGTTATCAATCGCACTTACCACGTAGAAGCGAAGTCTGGCGAAGAGCACACCCGAATCGAAGTGAAGCGCCGAGTTGATCTTGGCCCGAGTTACAATATCCTGCGGATAGAGCGCATCATCCTTTCCGTACTTGGTCACCAGGTAGATGATGATGGCGTGACTGTCGTATATTATCGTTCCATCGTCATCGACAAGTAGCGGAATCGTATGCTGGGGATTCATCTAGACGCAAGCGAATCAGCGAGATCAATTGATGAGGTTAATTCACAGCGTTTCAAGGTCAAATCCAATCAGTTGCTTGAGTTAGATACCAACCTTGACGAAATCCGGCTTCAGATGATCGCCTGCGATCAGATTGATCGGATGAACTTCCAGATCCAATCCCAGAGCCTTTGCGGTCAGCTCAACTGAGCGTCCCGGAGGGCTTAGCTTTGCGGTGTACAGCTGAATCTTGCCCATGGTAACTTGAGAAGCGATTGCGAAAAATGTTCACTTAACGAATGCCGGATTCGCACTGACTCGTTTGCTAGAATCAGTTACATATATGCGAATCGTTGTTGCTACTGTGCATACCAATCTACCGTTGTATAGATGGAGGTATGCATGAGCCAAAACAACCAAACACGAGCCATCGAGAGTTTGCGTGTGTGTTGAATACAAATAATCTGACAACGATACTGATTTTTGCTTCAAAGATATCCGTGCTTATGAATTAGTATTTGATGCGAGATGTTGTCACCTATTATTTATCACTTGTAGTGTACCGAAATTGGAGTAAAATATGAACATAGTTTTATCAAAGTCATGTTTCCTTTTGAAATTTCTATAGACGTACAACGTAAGCGTTTTCAATTTTATCTTTTTGCATAAATTAGAGCAGTTCCACGCCAAATGACGAATCGATCTGATGCGACCTTCTCTGATTTATTTGTGAATCTTTGCATATTCACTAGACTGATGCAAAATTTGACTTTTTCGCTCCACAGTGCTTAAATGGTTTCAAATCGGGTCGTGATTAGCCTCCAAAAGTTACAACTCATTTGGTTAGAAACAGACTTCGCACAAACCATTTGAAGTTTACATGTAAATTACTATGGGAAATCTCAACTTTTTGTTCATTGCCTTCTAGTCTTTTTCCATATTGAGCTGCAAAACAACTCGATAGCTATTCTTATAGAAAAAAAATTCAGCTACAACTTTGCTGAAGATCGTTTCTATGTAAAACGAGACAGGAAATAGTTATTAATTATTTAAGAGATTGGTAAACTTATGACATGATCAAGCAGCTGCTCTGTAGGTAACACTGTATTTTGCAGTGTGACATAGTAGCCATAATTTTAGTGTCCTATTCAACGCCCCAGAAACACCAATGTTGCCTGCTGAGCAGTTGATTGAGCATGATCGTAAGACATCAGCGCATTGAACCATTGATAACTTTCGATCCTTGCATTTAATCAAAATGTGGTCTTGAGCAAAGTTGTAGCTGGAAAAATTTTCTACAAGCACAGATGAAATTTTTTGAAGCAGACTTATATGGTGAATTATTAGGTAGACATGAACAAAAATCTTGGTTTTACCATAGTAATTCCCATACAAACTTCAAATGGTTTGTGCCATCTCAGTTTCTCACCAAATGGGTTCAAATTTTGAGAGGTTAGTCAGGATCTGATTTGGAATCGTTTAAGTATTGTGGAGCAAAAATTTCAAATTTTGCATCACTCTAATATTCACATTTTTGTTCGGTCTAGGAATTTTTTGAGTTGGAAAATTTCTCGACTTCGCTGGACATAGAATATGATTAAACTTGCCACACAATTATACTAAAGCTGGGCTTAGGCAAGTCAATGGATCAAGTCAGTTGAATTCAACTGACCTGAACGCGAATTGAACGTGTAAACCATGCCATTCAACCACTAGCGTGCTAGGAATCTGGTTAAGGAGGGGCATTTTTTTTTCTTTGGTGCATTTAATCTGAGGATGGGGAGTACTCCAAACTACGTCGTAGATGGTGCTGTCTTCCTCCCACTTTTTCTCTACTGTTAAATTTAGCTCATTTTACTTATTTTTTGCTCCGGTGGTGGTTCATCTTCTTAAATGCAAACTGCTTTCAGACAGCCAATGGAAATTGGCAATTTAATCCCATCGACGATGTCGATGATGATCGGTTCGTCAAATGGTTGCGATAGTAGGGTTTCATCCGAAATTATACATTTGCTGCAATTTTGTTGCCTTGGTGGTTGCTGAAGTCACGTCAGTTGGTGGTGATAGCATCGACAAACCGAGATGAATGACTAATAAGAATCGCATTCTCCTTACGCATGCACACTGCGTCGACAAGTACAAGGCTCAAACAGTGCACATAGCAGTGAACAAACAGTATAGTGCTCTTGATCAATCCAATCTTGATCAGTGATATTGAGTGCTTAGCAATTATAACGGAATTACAAGGAAACAAACCAACACACTCAAAACTGTTCATTGACATTTTCAGAGAAGATTCTTCGACGATTTTTTAGTAAGACAACAATCGACCAAGGTTCAATGGCAAACTTATACCCACTTTTCAATTAGAGAATCCAAAAACTTTTTTTTAGAACTCTATGAGCTCTTTTGAAATTATTTTCAGAAGTCCTCTGGAATTACTTGACTTTTACTCAGAACACCTTAGAACTGAAATTCCCTTAGAGTTTCAGAAGAATTTCCCCGGTATTATCAAGAAATTATTCAAGGAATGAGCTAGAAATTATCGGTACTCCCTTGAAATTTTCCTTAAAATCCCTTTGAAATTTCATTCAAAATTTAATTTTCTCGGTATTCTTTTTGGAATTATCTTGGAACTATAACAGGATTCACTAGAAACTATTCGCAGAATTTTCTTGGAATACTCCCCAGAAATTCTTTGGGACTGTCCTCAGAATTCAATATCCTTGAGGATCTTCTCGGATTTTTTTAGAACTCTCCTAAATTCTTCTCAGAAGTCCACTGGAATTATATTTAGAACTCTTTATGATTTTTTTTTCAGAACACCTTGGAACTGAATGCGCTAGAAATTTTCCTCGGAATTCGCTTGAAATCTTTGCTTAAAATCCCTTTGGTATTCTTTTCGAAATTTTCTTGGAACTATCTGCAGGATGTACTAGAAATTGTCCGCAGAATTTTCTTTGAATTATCTCCAGAAATATTTTGCAACTATCCTAGGAATTCAATATCATTGAGGTTCTTCTCGGAATATTTTAGAACTTTTTTTTCTCAGAACACCTAGGAACTGAAATTCCCCAAAATTTTCAGAAGAATTTCCTCTGTATTCTCCAGAAATTCTTCCCAAAATGAGCTTGAAATTATCCTCGGAATTTCCTTGAAATTTTCTCCAACATCACTTTGGAATTTCATTCAAAATTTGATTCTCTCGGTATTTTTTTCAAAATTATCTTGGAACTATCTGCAGGATTCACTAGAAATTATACGCAGAATTTTCATGGAATCATCCCCAGAAATCATTTCTTTTGGAACTTGTCTTCAGAATTCTTCTCGGAAGTCAAGCTTAAGTTGTCCGTCCATTCACCAAAACGTTGTAGTTTTTTCTACCAGAAATGTTCAATAAAGCTTGCCCCTCCATTCACCAGAACTGTGCAATGTTTGCATCAGGAATTTTCAATTCAGCTATCGCCTCCATGCAGCAGGTTGCTGCAAATCTTGCACCAGAAATTTTCAATACAACTTGCCCCAGAAAACATTACACCAGAAAATTTCAATTGACCAGAACGATGCAAATTTTCCACCGTTAATGTTCAATAAAAATTGTTCTCCAATCTTCTGATTGGTGCAGATATCCTTTTTCCATTTTTCACCAGACATTTTCAATATAGCTTGCTTCTCCTATCATCAGAATGTTGCAGGTTTTCCACCAAATAAAGGTTGCCACTATTTTCAGATTTTTCAGCATAAATTTTCAGTAAAGCAGCTTCCCTCCAATCATAAGAATAGTGCAAATTTTACACCAGAAATTATTATTAAAGTTTATTCCTCTATTGAGCAAAAGGATGCAAATTTGAGACCAAACATTTTTCGAAAAGCTTGCCCATCCGTTCACCAGAACGGTGCAGATTTTCCTCCAGTAGTTTTCAATATAGCTTAATATAAATAAAGCTTGGGCCTTCATTTACCAGACCAGTGCAAGTTTTCCACCAGAAATTTTCTGTTCATTTCATTTATCAGAGAGATACAAATTTTGCACCAGAAATTTTCAATAAAGCATGTTCCTCCATTCACCAGAACGGTGCACCAAAAATTGTCAGTGAAGATTGTTTCACCATGCACCTTTGTGGTGCAAATGTCAGGCTTTGCTTCTTCATGCACCAGAATGGTGCAAATTTTCCACCATAAATTTTCAATGAAGCTTGCATTCATCAGAACTATGCAAATTATGCACATGAATAAACCTTGCTTCTACAAGTGTTGCAAACGTTCCACCAGAAATTTTCAGTTAAATGTGCAGCTCCAAATTTTTTGCATGATTCAATTTTTCCACCAGAATTATTCATTGATGATATTTTTACACCAGAATTATTCAATAAAAAGCTTTTTCTACAATTTACCACCACGAAGGTGAATTTTTTCAACCTTGAATTTACCCTCTTCTTTTAACCCTCCATGAACCACTTTGAAAAAACAAATTATACCAGATTTTTTTTGTATGCTCCACTGTAGTGCAATTTTTTGAACAAAAAAATTCCTTGAAGTTTGTCCATTCATGCACCTTTGTGGTGCAATTTTCAGACACCATCTCAAAATAATTGACGCAATAAATGGTTTTCAGTGCCCTTATAGTATGAAATGAAGTTATTAACCTTCAAATCAATTTATCAAGAACTCAAGTTATTTTATATCATAATTTGGAAATGTGGAAATAAACATCTTATACATAAAAGGAGGGGCAATTGCCCCACCTTGCCCCACCCTGTGCACGCCAGTGTCAACTGACTTGATCAACTCACTTGAATTGAAAAAAAAGTTGAACCAGACTCAACTTTTCAAGCCAATTGAATTCAACTGAGTTGATCATTTGACTTGCCTAGTCTAAGCCCAGCTTAATGAAAAATTGGTACAGGCATCGAAACCTCTCAATTAATAACTGTGCACGCAGGAAAAAGAACGTAAGAATTCCATAAGAAACACTTACGAATTTTAGCCATAAGAAATGAGTGTGAATTCCATTGATTTGCATTATGAAAAATAATGTTGACAAAAAATAATAAATCGGAGCAAACTGAAACCGGCAATTGGAAGTTGAGGTTAGGGGGCGCGTGTGTTGACCATTCGTCTTTCAACGCTTGGGAAAATGAAATGGTTAAAGGTGTATAAGAGCTACCTCATGTTACTCGAAAATCATTCATAAGTCATGCTTATAAAATCATATATGTTGTTCATAAGTCGAGCCTTATGAAATTCTTAGATCCATTTGCCTCAGTGTGGAAGTACATCTAGAGCACTACGTTGAGAGCATGCAATAAGCTTATATGCTTTAAGCAATAAGCTTGAAATGCGATGATGAAGAAGAAGAAGATTGCCTGGTCCAGGCTAAGATCGAAGTCTCTGTCAGTGTTGGGAAAAATTCAATAGCCAGTGACCATGATTACTTTCGATTCACTGTCTGCAGCGTTTTTGCCGCCAAAGAAGCGCGGCATCAGTTCTCTGGTGTGCTTTGCTTTGCCAATAAGTGATTTTTTTTATGACAAACAATGCTGGTAAGTTTTTCTAACTTCAGATAAATCTATACCCTTCCTTCTAACCTACTGTAGAGTACTTCGAGGAAGTTCTAAGAAATAACAGAAACATTATGCAGGTATTTGATCAGCTGAATATCATTATCTAAGTGACATGATTCCATTTATTGGGCAATTAGTGATCTACAGAAATATAAGTTGCCAAAGTATCCAGAAAATATTTTGCAGGTCTTGGACTGTCGGAAGGTTTTTGGAATAATTCCATAATGTGAAAATATCTAGGAGAATCGATTTATTGAACAATTACGGTATGCGTGATAATGTTTGCACCATCGTACACATAAGGTTCCCGTTTCACCTGTGCATACAATGCCTTGGTTTTCTTTGCATGCACGTAACCTATAGCTCATACCGTAGTAGCAACAATCAATACGAAACTAACGATTTTAAATTGGCTCACCACTTTAGTAGCCTATTGGTCCCAAGCAAACGATTAATGTACCATATTCTAGTTGAAATTCTAGTACTACGCAATGTTTGTTTTGATTCGCTATGAAAGTTTGACAGATAAAATGAGGGGTTATTGGTTTTACCTATGTTTCGAGGGGTGATTCGACAAGCTTGGGACCGAAGATAGTACCAGAGGTGAGCCAAAAAGTTGAGCACGTTTCTTCGGGACCTACTTGTCTTAGAGTTACCTCTATGGTAGTAGGCTGTGTATAAAAGAAAATGATTTACTTAGTTTGACAGTTGCACCATGACGAAGTGGCAGCGTATTCGTGATTTGTCCCACGCACATAGACATTTCAATTGCCATGGGAGTGTCCCGGTGGACCGTCAAAAGGGTTTTAGACCGAGAAAAGAAAGAACAACTATTCGCGAAGGTGGCCACAGGTCGTCCGAGGTCAGCTCGGGTTCCGAGGGTTATCGCTGCTATCAAAAGGAAGATTTGGGTGAATCCAGTGCGTTCAATAAGGAAAATGGCAAAGGAACACGGGGTCAGTGACTTTACGGCACGGAAAAAAAACTCACATGATCACCAACCGCAAGCTACGAGTCGAACGATGCAAGAAAATCTTGAACTTCCTTAAGCCAAAAAATCCGGTAATCCTGTTCACCGACGAGAGCATGTTTACCGTCGATCCCGTATCAAATTCCAGAACCGACCGGTATATTAGTTCTCTTCCGGTAAAAGACGTGGCCGACGAGCACAAGAACGTGTATCTGACCAAGCATCCTTCTAGCGATATGGTGTTTGGATTGGTGGCTTCCGATGGCAAAAAAATGGACCCGGTGTTCATTCCAGAAGGCGACAAGGTCAACACGGAGGTCTACATCGGGATTTTAAGTAAGTATGTTCTTCCGTGGATCAAAGAACAGTACGGTGCGAAGCCAAATGTTGTATTTCAACAAGATGGGACTCCGTGCCACACCTCGAACCGCACTCAGAAGTGGTTGCAGGAACATCTTCCGTTCTGGGCGAAGGATATGTGGCCAACATCCAGCCCCGATCTTAATCCGCTGGATTACTCAATATGGCGCGTCATGAAGGCCAAGGCCTGTTCTAAACGCCACCTGAGTACAGCAAGCCTCAGACAAACATTGACCCGTACCTGGAGAGAAATGGATCCAGACTACATTATTAGAACCTGCCGTGCATTCCGGCAGCGTGTGGAGGCCGTAATTGCAGCAAGTGGAACCTCGATCGATGATTAACATAGTTTAAGACTTTGAGAAACATCCCCCCTTTGAATAAATAAAAAAGCTCGAAAACGAAATTTTTGAGATTTTTTTTAATTTTGACATTGTTCAATGCTGCAAACATTATCATGAATACGGTAGAGATCTTCTAAATAATAAGCAATTATCCAAAATAATTGCCAAAATATCCAGAGAACATTATGCATGTCTTTGGAATAATTCCTGATCCACATGCTTTCTGAAGCGTATATCTGAGAAACATGATTTGAATAGCCACCTGATTTTAAGAATAATATAAGATAAAACTGAATTCTTCTCCAAGCATCTAGAGAGTACAATGCAGGTGAAGAACTTTTGAGTAATTCCCGATCAACCTATTTTCTTGCAAGAATATCTAAGCGACTTGATTAGATTTATTAGAGACCTTTAGAATTATTCAGAATATTTTCTGAGCAAGCTGGAATCATAAAAGAATATCCAAGAGGCGTCACTTGAAATGTTGAAGATCTTCAGAATAATGCCTGATCATCCTGAAAGTTTGAAAAAACTCCAGCAGTCCTTATCAATATCTTTAATCACCTTAAGGTATTTGCGTTAATTCCTGAGCAATCGGGGATCGTAACAGTTGATGATCTTCATAAGAATACTTGATCATCCTGAAGTCTAGAAAAATATTCAGCGGACCTTCTCAATATCCTCGATGACCTGGAGGTTTTTGTAATAATTTCTGACTTAGCTGGTATCATATGAGAAAATATCTGAGAGATGTGATTTGGATTGATGGATTGTGAGATAACTCCAGAATACCGAGGGAGCGACTCTATCTAAGATGCAGGAAAAATGTTACCTTGCTGTTGTGAGATGCACGCACCCTTAGTAGATACAGTACTTTCCCGTTTTGTCAGCTCCATCTGAAATTGAAGGCTGACAAAAAAGGGAAGCTGACAAAATCGGGAAATTTTCTTTTTCAATATTTTAACCATCAAAATGATTTTGAAATCAAATTTAACCATTATTTATCCACTATGGACCAAATGTCTCGAAAAGTTTGCGTACGGTTTGTTGAGCCGGAACGTTCTGTTCGGTTTCCTTAAATTCCGCTTGGTTTTCAGCGCTGCAACCAAGGCTGAACCTCCATATCTCAGTATCAACGTAAATACACAAGTCAGGAGTTGTCCCGAGATATTCGGTATGATTCTGGCTACCGCGTTGATGGCCTTTGCTGCCTTCTCGTAGGCGTATTCTATGTGGCTATTGAAGCCAGTTCTAGTTTATTGCGTGCTCCCCAATAATAATTTCTGACCGCTGTAGCGCTTTAAAGTTACTGACCAATACCACCTCGCTTTTGTTGTGGGCTATTTGCAGCTTTGCTCCATGCATTAGGTTTCCAATCATATCGACCGCCTCGGTTCCATTTATTCCAGCGTCTTGCCTATTACCGCAAGACGACGTCGGCCGCAAAGCCAACGATCTCAAATCGTTTGGGTAGCTTCAGCGTTAGACCACCGTTTTAAATCACGTTCCAGAGCGTTGGACCAAGGATGGAGCCTTGATCACTGTCCCATATTTGGCTCGTAGATCAGAACCCGGTTCTGGAAGTAGCGTCGGCCTCCCAGCTGGAGCTGTTGAACGCATTCTTGACGTTGATCGTTATCACAGCGTAATATCGATCTCCTCTCCACTTCTGTTTCGACGCCTTCTAGGCACTCTAGAATTGCATCCACTTTTGGTCTTCCTTTTCGAAATCCGAACTGCCTCTCCGGCAATCCATGCTCACTCTCCGTTCATTTCGTCAGCCTGTTTAGGATGACCCTCTCCAAGAGTTTTCTTGAGTGTATCCAGCAGGCACTGCTACGAGTTGCTCGTTGGTGATTTCGTCGTTATCTCCATCTCCGACTCCGTACGATGTAGGTGACCAGGTCGTTGGATCATACTTCGATAAAAGTCCTTCCACGATGACTTTCAGGTTCTCTAATCACATTTCAGCGGGCATGACTTGACATCTGATCTTCTTCATCACGACACGGTGTGCGTCGTTGGCAGCAGCGTCTCGACCCAGCTCCACTTGACATTTTGACTTGCTCTGCTTAATCTCTAGTTTACGTGCTCGGAACATTCCTCTACGCTCCTTTCTGTCTGCTTCTGTTCTTGCTCTCTGAACACGTCTTCTGGCTCTGAGACAACTAGCGCGGAGGGTGCTAATTGCCTCGTTGTAGCAGTAAGCTGGAGGTTCCACTTCAGGTCACAAGGTCTCGTCCTCTGTACTGCCACAGGATTCCGTTGGCCGATGTCATATCGGATTGCCTGATGGTCACTATGGGTATATCCTCCACACACTCTCTAATTCATGTTTTCCACCAGCGACGGACTGCAGTCCGCATAAAGTAACGTCGATAATGGATTCCCGGCCATCTCTGCGAAAAGTGCTGGTGGTGCCTTTATTGAACAGCCGAATTTCCAGCTTCGCCAGAGCTCTAGCAGAATGTGCCCTCTTGCGATGGTACATCTGTTACCCCTGCTTAAGCATTGAAGTCTCCTCCGATGACTACCGGTCTTCGTTCGATCAGCTCTTCGATAAGTCCAACCAGCGTCTCGTGGAATTGCTCCATCGACCATGGGGTGCGTAGCAACTGCATATTAATATTCCGTTAATTTTGGCGATCACGAAACCTTCTTCTTGAATGGGGTATCTGTCCATAACTTTTATTGCAGCCATCCCAGCTCTATTTGCCACCTAGTTACCTTTATCTGGAGGGACTCGATACAGCTGTGCAGTGTTGCAATAATTGAGGTTTATTTGAGTTACCTCTGTTATTGTTGCGACAAAACAATTAAGTGTCATTTGGAGCGAAATGCTTGAAAATTCATGCTTAAAAACCAAAAAGTTCAGCAAAATCTTCAGGCTGACAAAATTGAGAAAAAATGCTGACAAAATCGGGGGTAGACAAAATCGAGAGCTGACAAAATCGGGAAAGCACTGTAGAAAGAAGATTGATGATGATTTTAAAGATTTCCTGCATTAAGGTGGAAAGCGATGCGAGTAAATAAATGGATTTAGATCCAAAAGATGAACAAAGATTTTTAGTGAATTGATTCGCTAGTGTAAGATTTTTCGACCATCAAAAATTGAGATTTAGATGTGTTACACCCCCAGGAAACGGAGCTGAGGATCGTTAACCCTTTGTTGTCTGTCATTGCAAAAATTAAAACTCACAGGGTTAAAATAATTATTAAGAAGTTTTGTTTGAAGATTATGAAAGTAATATCCTACATGGAAAGGATTCCGTAGTATAATCATCTCTAATATCGAAATATTCCATTTCATGGGCACATTTTTACAACGACCGCTAGCCACGAGAGATCCGCCCCCAATTTTGGAATAGTTTTATCTTAAAGTGTATCAAATTTACTTAGCAAAACATTTGAAATTTCAAAACTCAATTGAAACATCGGTGAGATATGGCAATATGAATTTGGGTTTCAAATTGACCCCATGACACTGTAATAGGCAACGTAAGTTTTTTTTTTGCGCAGATGAAGGTTTAATCATTGTCGAAATCGACTTTGGTGCACTCGAGCACTTGGGTCTCCACATATGTTTGGCCCCGGGTCCGAATTAACATTCAGTAACATTCCGGATGAGTCCAAAATCTGGCATCAGTATAAAATCTATCATGCGAAACATCAACAAACATTGGCTTCACCTGGTCATGTGCTGGATGCTCCCCAGAAAGTGACCAAAATCCGACAGGACTCATTATCCGACAACTCAAATCCCATTAGACAACAAGATCAATCGTTATATTGTTAAAATAATTATGTTTTGTTACGAGTTCAGGAAGTTTCCTCTGCTTGCAAACTAAGCAACAGCAGCGCCTCTTCATTCGACAACGAATCCATTGTAAACGATCGCGACGCAGCAGCAAAACTGCCACTCCGGTGTGGGTCCGAGGAAAACACGATTTATTCGCGAATAAATCGTACCAGTGTGGGGGAGCATTTACAAGCTGTAATATCGCAACTCCGAATTTCAGATTAACAAAACTCACCAGCTATAATTCTCACCAAACTAGCGTGAGTTTGAGTTTCAAGATTTTTGTAACTTCGTCCATCGGTGAAGAGTACAGAGAGATAGCAAACTTTACTATCTCGTTCTCAGAAAATGATGTGCAACGGAATCATTTTTGTGTCGAGTCAACTCTCAGTTGCAAACAGTTGATAGCGAACAAATATCATTTTGCTAATGATTATGCCATCACTGGATACGATAAGAAATAATGTGTTTGTCAGAGCTGATTGAACTGAGACTAAACGGTATCGTGGATCGATTAACCTTACATTTACACAAACGATAATATTATTAGAGTAAGTGTGCCAGTATTTAGCCATAGGGACTTAATGTTTTTTTTTAAAATAAATTTTCTTGATTTAATTTGCGTTTAATTTGTAATTAAATAAATCTAAAACAGCAAAAAAGGTTATCTTTCATTAAATTCCACTTAATTAGTTTTGGTATCCATCATCCATTTGATAAGTCTTTAGTGGGAATGACATTGATGAAGACTGCACATTGTAGTCGAAATATGTATCTGTCATGGATACCAAAATTAATTTAGTGGAATTAAATGGAAGATAACCTTTTTTGCAGTTTTATTTAAAGCATTCCGCTAACAACCCAATTTCATTGCTTCATAAATAAAATTGGCAAAGAATGAAAAACTTTTAAATTTTAATCGGGCCAATTAGGTGACCACTAGGACCAAAAACAGACACTAGGACCCTGCTACGCTTCGCATAAGATACGAATCACACTTATCCCTCGAATTAATCCTCTTGTCAAACGGTAACGGTTAATCAACACTCCTAAAAAAATATATATATTTTGTTATCGCTGTTCAAAAGAAAAGGTATTTTTAAAAGGCCCACCAACTCACCTTCACACCAAAGAGCTCGCACTGAGAGTCCCCTGTTAATGTAATATAATGATAATAATAATAATGAGTGCAATTCTTATCATAGTAGTTTACTAATTTATATCAAGAGTTCTTTGATTTTTGATTTGTAATGTTGCTTTAAAGTGGTTTTAAATAATAATCGATTGTTAATAGTTTTCAAGCGTTGCTTGCACTAAAGAACTGTATCTATTTATTGTAACACAAAACTCAGGCCTATTGCTGTGCGTTTTTATCTTTCGTAGCCAACACGGCCATAGCCATCCGCTTGGCACCGCCTCCATTGGCTTCTTCGTAGTAGGGCAGCGCCTTCAAGCGATCCAGCCAAGCGTAGATCCTCGGATGCTTGTCCACATCCATCGGGACGACTCCCATTACCGTGGAAATGGTTGAGCCGCAGCACAAATCCGCAATGGTCATCGAGTTCCCAACAACATAGTCATCCACCAAGGTGTCTTCCAGCAATTTGTAGCCCTTCTGTACATATTCAACCTTGTCCGTTGGGATATCACCGACGCCGTTGAAGAAAATCGGTTCCTAAAGCAGCAACGATAACAAAGTAGCTTCTATAGATAAAATTCGATGATAAACTCCAGTCTACACCCACAAATATAGACCGCATACGAGCAAACAGAAAACTGCTCTCAAAGAACAGCGCTGCGTTGACTCTGGACTGTTGGGCCAGATCTTTCGGGTACAAGCTATCATCCTTTCCGTACTTGGACACCAAATAAATCATGATGGCATGGCTTTCACAAACGATTGTGCCGTTATCGTCCAACACCGGTACGGTGTGCTGGGGGTTCATCTGTCACAAAAGAAACAAAAACTAGTCGCCAAGCCTCGTTGAAGGACTACAACGTACATACCTTGAGGAACTCCGGCTTCAGGTGCTCTCCGGCCAACAGATCAACCACCCTCTGTTCCACTTCAATATCCAGTGCCTTGATGCAAAGTTCCACGGTCCGACACGGTGGACTCACGTGAATTGTGTACAGAATGGCCTTGGTCATTTTTAATCAATGAAAGATGATTTGCTTCAAATACTTGACTGGATTTCTAGCCGGTTTCCACAGGACTGGCGAAATGAGGATGGTCTGTTCCTCTTAAGGTGACGAAATCGTGACCTATACGCACGATAATGATTAATAACAAATTCTTGATTTCTCCGGACGCGATAGCAGTATCAGATAGCAGAAATATAAACAAGACACGCACTAAAACGCTGTCCAGTCCAGAGAGTTATAACATGTTATAACGGTTGTCAAATAATTGCAACACAGAAACCACCATCAAGATAGCGCTATAACATGTTATAACTCTGTAGTCTGAACAAGGCATAAGCTCCAAGCTGTACGAGTTATCACGCTTAAATTAAAATCGATTTGATACGCCAAGCCTGAGCCTGAGAGAGGGGTATTAGCATAGAGGTAACTCTAAGACTAGAAGGTCCCGAAGAAACGTGCTCAACTTTTTGGCTCAGCTCTGGTACTCTATTCGGTCCAAAGCTAATCGATGTACCCCTCGAAACATAGGAAAATCCACGAACCCCTAATTTCATCTGTCAAACTTTCATAGCGAATCAAAACAAACATAGTGTAGTACTAGAATTTCAACTACAATGGGGTACGTTAATCGTTTGCTTCGGACCAATAGGCTAGTCAATTAGTGAGCCAATTTATAATCGTTAGTTTCCACCGGTTGGTATTAGTTTCATAGTTCTGGATTCTGCAGAGCAGAGTGGAATTTCAAGAGCCGCTACAGGTACTAGTTGCGTTTGAAGCGTGGATTTCAATTAACGAAAATAAGCCCAAGTCGTAAGCTGAGTTTTTCGTGATTCGAGGCGCACGCAAGTCGTTGCTTAGCAGTCTTGAAGGTGGCGCTAGCAGTACAAAAACAAAGCAGTATTCCCCTAAGAAAAATCGCATACCTTAGAATTCCCGCAGCAATGGAAGATAAGGTTGACCAAAAGATTCAGCAAATGCTCGATGCAGATGTTATCGAACAAGTCGTGGGTCCTGCGGAATGGATATCACCCATGGTGGTTGTTCCCAAGGGAACGAATGACATCCGTTTGTGTATCAATATGCGGTATCCCAATCAAGCGATTCAAAGGGAACACTATCCGCTACCGTTGATCGACACCTTGTTGAACAAGCTTAAAGACGCGAAGGTTTTCTCTAAGTTGGATATTACTTCTGCCTTTCACCATATTGAGCTACACCCAGAATCACGCGCAACATTCATAACGAATAGGGGTCTGATGAGGTTTAAGCGACTTTCTTTTGGCATCAATTGCGCACCGGAAATATTTCAACGGATAATGTGTGAGATGTTGGCTGGTATTGATGGAGTAGTGGTGTATACTGATGACGTCGTTTTGTGGGGAAAATCTCAGGAGGAGCATGACGAGCGTCTAGCGAAAGTGTTGACTGTTCTAGATAGGAACCATGCGTTGTTGAACAAAGATAAATGTTTGATAGGAGTTGGCGAACTTGAAATTCTGGGCTTTAAAATATGTGAAGTCGAAACTTCAGAGAACCTGAAACAAAAGAGTTCGGAGATTTCTCGGTTTAATCAATTTCGTCGGTCAGTTCATCCCGCATTTATCACCGAGGCCTTGCGACAGTTCATCAGGGGTGAGGCAGAATTCTTCGGTGAAAACCAGCGTTGAGCATTTGACAACCTGCGTGATGAACTAACACTGTTCACCGACTGGGATTTTTCGATCCGAAGGACATAACAGAGCTATATGTTGATGCGTCACCGGTGGGTCTCGGAGCGGTGTTAACTCAGAGAGACAATTTGAATATACCAAGGATCATAAGCTTTGCGTCAAATGAGTTGACAAAGACGCAGAGAGTATATCCACATACTCAACGTGAAGCATTAGCTGTCGTGTGGGCTATGGAAAAGTTCTATCCATATTTGTTTGGAATTCGGTTTACGGTGTACACCGATCACAAAACTCTTGATTAAATATTCGAAGGAAAGCATCAGCAAGGAAAGCGTGCATGTTCGCGAGCTGAAGCATGGGCTTTACGTCTACCCCTTTGATTTCTGCGTGAAATATATCCCTGGAACTGACAATATCTCCGACATCTTCTCAAGACTATGCCCGCAGTCCGATACACCTTTCGATGAAGCTTCTGAGCATTACGTATGTGAAATTGGCGAGGGACTATCAGCCATTACGCTGGAAGAAATTAAAAAAAGGAAACGAATGTGACGAAGTTCTCATCACGGTGGTCAAAGCTATTGAAACTCAAGCTTGGCCTCCGAATCTATTTTCATACCATGCGTTTGCGAAGGAACTCGAAGTTATTGAGGGTGTTGTAGTAAGGGATGATAGAATTGTTCTCCCATCAGCTCTACGTCAGAGAGCCCAAGATATCGCACACAGAGGACATCCGGGAGTAGTCACAATAAAACGAAATTTAAGAGAAAAAGTTTGGTGGCCGAACATGGATTGCGATGTCAGTCCGAGGGTGTGTAGCATGCACAGCAGTGAGTTCCCAAGCCCCCCGGAACCAATGCTGCGAAAAGAAATGCCAGACCGCGCGTGGCAGGATTTGGCGATAGATTTTTTTTACTGCGAAGGAATGTGCGACGTTCTTAGTGGTATTCGGCTAGGGGAAACAGCCCTATTGTTGCGGTACGTTAGCAGCGTTAGAAGCCTATTTTTGGTGTTTTTTAGAGACCTCCATACACAACAATAGGCTTCTAACGCTGCTAACGTACCGCAACAATAGGCCTGTTTCCCCTACTACAGTCGATTTCTAACAGTTACTGAAATGAAGGGAACCAATGCTGGGAAGACCAGTGAAGCTCTCGAAAACGTTTTCAGCGAACATACCTATCCGGAAACTATTAGACCTGATAATGGGCCTCCATTCGCCAGCGAGGAGTTTGCGAGCTACTGCATCAGTAAAAATATTCGGCTTGTACATACCATTCCATACTGGCCGCAAATGAATGGCTTGGTTGAGCGGCAAAACCAGGGTACGGATTGCCAAGGTGTTGAAAGAAGATTGACGGAAATCAGTAAGTACAGAATTATGTGTACGCGTATAATACGACACCGCATTCTGTTACGGGAAAGTCACCGATGGAGCTTCTAAATGGACGACCAGTGAAGGACCTTCTACCACAATTGAGGCCTGAACCTTATTGGAAACGGGACGCCGAAACACGCGACAGAGATTCAATCAAGAAGATGCAAGGAAAGGTTTACGTGGACAAGCGGTGACATGCAAGACTGACTGAAATCGGTTATGCTGCGGAATTATGAAATGGGGAAGTTGGAGCCTTGTTTTCGTCTGGAAAATGACAAAGTTGTACTTTAAAAGGGTTCGGATGTAATCGTGGTGAGCGAAGATGGTGTTTGTTATCGGCGTCCTGTGGCCCATTTGAGGAAATGACCCACTCAACAATGTGAAAAAACGGATTGCAATCCCTCACAGCAATAACCAACTACGACGGATCATACATCGCAGGAGTCGAATGACATGGATGTTCAGGATTCTGAAAGTGAAGAAGTTCCAGATTTCAAACGTGCCAAGAGAATCACTAAACATCCAGTTCGGTATGATGAATAAGGGTATTGGAAGAGTTTTATTTGGCAAGTTAAAACTTCGTATTCAAACTTCGACTAGCTCACTAAAATCCAGTTATCTGATTCTATATATTTGCCTTCTATACAATTTGGAGAAACCGAGAATATCTAACACACATAAAATTGAAACGCAAATGATGTGCATATTCTCAATGAACCTGTGTGGAGTTGTTTCGTTACTAAGGGTCTTGTATCAGTCATGGTTGATCTGGAAGATCATTTGATCTGAACTCCAGGGTAATTTGAAGATCATTGAGAATCTTATATACCTCAAAATAGGCGATAAGTGATTTCTATGAACATGTTTGAGTAGGTGTTTTTTTTATTGAGGACGTCGCGCTGGCCTTGGTTGATCCAGTAGATCAAATAGTCTGAACTCCTGGACAATTTAGAGAACTTAGAATATGTTGCAACCAAGCAAACTCATCTAGAATTGTCAAATTGGTTTAATTAACATAGCAGTGCATGATCCGTTGCTGTCCAGATTAAAGTCTGTGTTCGTTGACATAATAGCTTCATAAGATTTCGGAGATCTAGGTCTTTGAGTTTGGTTATACAGTGTTTCCTGCATAGTTCACTGAAAATTTAGTGGGTCCAAAAGCTAATTTAGGCATGACTAAACAAAACTGCTTATTTGACCAGAAGCATTATCTACCTGCACATATTGATAACAGAGTGTATTAATTGTATATTTTACAGAAACATTTGCTTCTTTCGCAGACGTAATTCTATATGTCTTATCTCCTTACAAGCTCGTCACTGGTAATCATATAAATTTGAACTTCTCACGACTCATCCAGTGCTGTTCAGCGGCTGCAGTCGAAAGGTTCAACTGAAATGTCTTCCAAAATTGTTCTCTATACCACTCGCCGAACCCCCGGCGGGCGAGCGGTTCAAATAACCTCTCACATCCTGGGGCTGAATGTTGACCTGAAGTATGTCGATCTTTCAAAAAAGGAACAGATGAGTGAGGACTATCTCAAGGTGAGTTCTAAATTTGAGCAACTTTGCTTTGGTTTGACTAAATCAATAAAATGCTGTCGCCCCATGCAGATGAATCCATTCCACACTGTTCCGACCATAACGGACGCTGGTGTGCCGGTGTACGATAGTCACGCTATTCTGGTCTACCTAGTGTCCAAGTACGGCAAGGACGATAGCCTCTACCCGAAGGATCTTGTAACGCAAGCACGCATCAACGCTTGGCTCCACTTTGACTCCAGCATACTGTTTCCTCGGCTTCGGGGAGCACTGGAACCGGTATTCTACTTTGGTGCTACGGAAATCCCTCAGGCTCGGTTGGAAGCCATCGAGAAGGCTTACGAGCTGTTGGAAGGTGCACTGAAGAGTGACTTCCTGGTGGGAGATTCGATGACCCTGGCGGACATCAGTGTGACCACTAGTTTGGCATCGTTGAACGGAGTTTTCCCAATGTGCGAAGGTAAATTCCCAAAACTTTGCACGTTCATGAAACGCATGGAACAGACTATGCCGTGCTACAAGGAGTACAATGCTGATGTGCTGGAAGAAACCAAGGTGTTCCTGAAACAGAAGCTGGACGAGAATAATAAAAAATCTAAGCAGTAAAAAAAATTGAATGATGTGCAACACACGATTTTTATTTAAAAGATAAATCACAATCGTGTACTTTCTGAACCAAGTCTTCGACAAGCTCAATCCTTCTGAGCATTTTTCTCCTTCATTGCCAGAACTGCTTGGGACAGCTGCACGGCACCGCTTCCATTGGCCTCCTCGTAGTAGGGCAGTGCAATCAAGCGATCCAGCCAAGCATCGATCTTCGGGTACTTATCCTTATCCATCGGAATGACGCCCATCACCGAGGAAATGGACGAAACGCAGCTAAAATCCGCAATGGTCAAAGAGTTTCCCACGACGTAGTCATCGACCAACGTATCTTCCAATAGCTGATAGGCCTTTTGAACGTATTCAGCCTTATCCGTTGGAATTTCGCATCCACCGCCGAACAGAATCGGTTCCTAAAGCAGCAACAACGTAATGAGATGATTGCGAGAATAAATTAAGCGACAATTTTTCTTCCAGTTGTGTGTTGGTCTCGGGTCATAATCATACTCACAAACACGAACCGCATACGAGCGAACAGAACGCCACTTTCAAAGTGCAGGGCAGCGTTCAACTTTGCCTGTTTGAGCAGATCACGCGAGTACAGGCTATCATCCTTGCCGTACTTGGACACCAAATAAATCATGATGGCATGACTTTCACTAACGACTGCTCCGTTATCGTCCAGCACCGGTACGGTATGCTGGGGGTTCATCTGTCACCAAAGATAAGCCATCAGATAAATCATGTGACCGGGCTAGAATTCACCTACCTTGAGGAACTCCGGCTTCAGGTGCTCTCCGGTCAACAGATTGACCACCTTTTGTTCCAGCTCGATGCCCATCGCTTTGGCGCAGAGTTCCACTGCCCGGCAGGGCGGGCTCATGTGGATCGTGTACAGGATGGGGTTGGTCATTTCTAATCAGCTAATGTGGTTGATGCGAGAACAAAAATTGGCGACTGGATCGCTTGCCGGCTACCGCGAAACTGCTGAATGAATGAGGAACCTGTTTTGATTCTGTTGGGCGTCGATTTCGCATGGCTTAGGCTTAACAAACACAGTCATGTATTTTTTATGAGCAGAACTTATGGAAACAGTGGGCAGCTTTGATAAATGGTTTGTGCTAATCAAATATGCCATTGCAATTTGTCAAATAGGTAATCAAAGCTTGCATTTATGATCAAATGATAGGTAACGTTTTTTGCTGGGAAACTTTGATTGTAAATTTAGCGTAATGTAATATTCTAATATTCCATTTGATTTAAACTGTCTGATTTGATATTAATGCTTTGCCACGTACGTCGTTTTACTGTGTTTGGCTAGCATAAGCTATGAAATAGTAAGCATGGGAGGGAGGCAAGCGAGGCAAGGTATATCTTTTTGTGCAAGTTCAAATCTAGGGCTAACGACTGCAGTAATCGATTTTGCAGCCGTGTCATTATTATTCAATCAGATCGAATCTACTAGAAGAGGAGCGAAATTTGGGGTAAGATGGACAACATTAGGATTATTTGAAGCAGAAAGAAATAGTATGTGGCTTAGTAATAATTATTCTATTTTTTTTTTAATCCTGGTCGGGTATTTTCATCGCTTCGACCATTTTTCTGATCTATTGTGATGTATTCCCCATTTATTTTAGATATATCAAAATGCCGCATCACTATTATTAGGAGTAACTGCGCATTATTCCAGCAAACCATTACAGTTCGAATAAAGTGCCTTGCCTTACTGGGAGTTGTTCTCCAAATGTCAAAGGGTTCTATCAGCCCATTGTCGAAGAACTTACGCCTTTTATTGAAAATTGCCGGACAGTGGCATAGCAAATGTTCCGAGTCTTCCTTTTCTATGCCACAGAAGCAACATACATCATCTTGATGTTTTCCAATCAGCTTCAAGTGATAACGGCTCAAAGAATGACCTGTCGTAAGACCTGTATTTAGTGGTTGAAGTTTTCACTGTTCACTGAATAATTCACGTGTATTTCAGTAACCGTTGAACCCCCATGTGTCAGTAAACGAACCTGATTTTCTTGTATAATCATGGCACATAGTTCTCAAGAGAAAAATAAACCTTGCTTCATCGATGAACATTAGGGTGTTTCATTTTGAAAAAAGTGATGAATTTTTGATAGGCCACCCTCCAGTTCGATTCATAGCCCCAAAATATGAACCTGTGCAAAAAATGGTAAAGATTGATGAAGGTTTAGAGGTCGCGCCAATGATTTGGATTTTGTATGGAGATTTTGGTGAATTAGTATGGGAAATTATTGATTTTCGTTTACATTGCTCTAACTTTGGTTGTAGTTGTCCAAACGTTGAAAAAAAAAAATATGTGGTTGTCATGACAATGATCAACAAGCCTGTTGTTGTTGCGATGAAATTGGCGTTGTTGCCTTGTACATATTCATCTGTCAATTTACCCTATTTTGCCATTTTTTCACATTTTTATAATTCTTGATACGCTGCAAAACTGAGCGTAGCAACTGTAGGCTTTTTGTTTATTGCCATAGCAATAACATACTAAATTTTTTCGACATTTGGACAAGTAGAAGCAAAGTTATAGCGATATAAGCGATTTTTTAAATTCTTCCATAGTAATTCCCATACAAATTTCAAATCATTGGCGCGACCTCTAAACCTTCATCAATCTTTACCAATTTTTGCACAGGTTCATATTTTGGGGCTATGAATCGAACTGGAGGGTGGCCCATCAGAAATTCATCACTTTTTTCAGAATGAAGCACCCTAATGAACATACGTTCACACAAACGATTTACTACTGACGGTATCATCGAAAGAATCTTTACATTCGTGCAGCGTTGCCAGTATTCCAGATTTTCGGTCATCCAGCCAGATACACAGACAGATCACGTATATTTCCAGATTTTTAAAATATGTTCCAGATTTTCCCAGATTTTTCAAACATGTTGCTTTAAAATATCATTGCAATTGATTTACACTCTAATCAAAAAATAAAAACTGCTTCTTTAATTATTAAATGCCATCAACGTTGGAAATTATTACAACATCGTACATGGAATTGTAACAACATGTTTGCATGTTATGATTGTTGCAGAATCATGAAAATGGAGCTGAAAAAATCTTCAAACTTTTAAAAATAGTGGGCCTGAATGTTTGTTTAATTGGAATCTTTATTTATTGTCTATATTAAAAAAAAAACAAAATTTCAATATGGAGGAATTTTCATAATTTTTTAATTCAGAGATTCTCCGGCCAACAGATCAACCACCTTCTGTTTCACTTCAATATCCACTGCCTTGATGCAAAGTTCCACGGTCCGACACGGTGGACTCACGTGAATTGTGTACAGAATGGGCTTGGTCATTTTTAATCAATGAAAGATGATTTGCTTCAAATACTTGACTGGATTTCTAGCCGGTTTCCACAGGACTGGCGAAATGAGAATGGTCTGTTCCTTTTAAGGTGACGAAATCATGACCTATACGCACGATAATGATTAATAACAATTTTTTTGATTTCTCCGGACGCGATAGCAGTATCAGATAGCAGAAATATAAACAAGACACACACAAAAACCATAGAGGTAACTCTAAGACCACTGGGTCCCGAAGAAAATCATTATTATTTTTGGCTCACTCAGTACCAGAACAACGGTCCCAGCAGTCCCAAGCTATTTCACTCACCCCTGCATGTTCTGCATGAATCCACACACCCCTGATGTTATCTGTCAAACTTTCATAGCGAATCAAAACAAACCTAGTGTAGTAATAGAATTTCAACTAGAATAGGGTACGTTAATCGTTTGCTTGGGATTAATAGGCTACTAAAGTGGTGAGCCAATTTAAAATCGTTAGTTTCGTATTGATTGTTGCTAAAACCATAGAGGTAACTCTAAGACCAGAAGGTCTCGAAGAAACGTGCTCAACTTTTTGGCTCAGCTCTGGTACTCTCTTCGGTCCCAATCTAATCGATGCACCCCTCGAAACATAGGAACATCCACGAACCTCTCATTATATCTTTTAAACTTTCATAGCGAATCAAAACAAACATAGTGTAGTACTAGAATTTCGAATAGAATGGGGTACGTTAATTGTTTGCTTGGGACCAATAGGCTAGTCAAGTAGTGAGTCAATTTAAAATCGTTAGTTTTGTATTGATTGTTGCTAAAACGCTGTCCAGTCCAGACTGGAGAGTTATAACATGTTATAACGGTTGTCAAATAATTGCAACACGGAAACCACCATCAAGATAGCGCTATAACATGTTATAACCATAGAGGTAATAGCATAGAGGTAACTCTAAGACCACTGGGTCCCGAAGAAAATCATTATTATTTTTGGCTCACTCAGTACCAGAACAACGGTCCCAAGCAGTCCCAAGCTATTTCACTCACCCCTGCATGTTCTGCATGAATCCACACACCCCTGATGTTATCTGTCAAACTTTCATAGCGAATCAAAACAAACATAGTGTAGTAATAGAATTTCAACTAGAATAGGGTACGTTAATCGTTTGCTTGGGACCAATAGGCTACTAAAGTGGTGAGCCAGTTTAAAATCGTTAGTTTCGTATTGATTGTTGGTAATAGTACGTTCAGACTACAGAGTTATAACATGTTATAGCGCTATCTTGATGGTGGTTTCTGTGTTGCAATTATTTGACAATCGTTATAACATGTTATAACTGCTCAGTCTGGACAGCGCTTAACTCTAAGACTAGTAGGTCCCGAAGAAACGTACTCAACTTTTTGGCTCAGCTCTGGTACTCTCTTCGGTCCCAAGCTAATCGATTCACCCCTCGAAACATAGGAAAATCCAATAACCCCTCATTTTTTCTGTCAAACTTTCTTAGCAAATCAAAACAAACATAGTGTAGTACTAGAATTTCGACTAGAATAGGGTACGTTAATCGTTTGCTTGGGACCAATAGGCTAGTCAAGTAGTGAGCCAATTTAAATTCGTTAGTTTCCAGCGGTTGTTATAACTCTGTAGTCTGAACAAGGCATAAGCTCCAAGCTGTTCGAATAATCACGCTTAAATTAGAATCGATTTGATACGTTAAGCCTGAGTCTGAGAGAGGGGTATTAGCATAGAGGTAACTCTAAGACTAGAAGGTCCCGAAGAAACGTGCTCAACTTTTTGGCTCAGCTCTGGTACTCTATTCGGTCCAAAGCTAATCGATGTACCCCTCGAAACATAGGAAAATCCACGAACCCCTAATTTCATCTGTCAAACTTTCATAGCGAATCAAAACAAACATAGTGTAGTACTAGAATTTCAACTACAATGGGGTACGTTAATCGTTTGCTTCGGACCAATAGGCTAGTCAAGTAGTGAGCCAATTTATATTTGTTAGTTTCCACCGGTTGGTATTAGTTTCATAGTTCTGGATTCTGCAGAGCAGAAGTGGAATTTGTGCCGAAATACTTCAACCCTCCGAACACTGGTATCTTTGGTGAATAACTTTAAAACAAAACAAAAAATCGGCATTCGTGAAACCTGCTCCACCTGCTGCAAATAACAGTAGGAGCTTTTGATGAAAGAATCCGAGATAAGGGCTAAGAGAATGTTATGAACCGGAATGAGCTGATCAATTACGCTATGAGTCGAGCAGAAGGAGAGATCTCAACCGTTTCGTTCTGAAGTTGGCGTAGTAGCATCGGTAACGATTGATTTGGACAGGACATCAGGATCAAGAGGCAGAAATTATGGTCAACCTATCAAGCGTGAACGGAAGTGGGAGAATGTTGGTCGATCTGGTATTGAATGCAACCGTTACGGATCGTGGAATCACTATCGAGATTCAAGAGATTGTCTTGCAAGGAATGCCAACTGCCACAAATGCGGACGCTATGGCCACTTTGCAAGGAAGTGCATGGCTGGAAGAAATCTGACGCAGCCAATACTCTCCGCGATGAGGATCCATAAGAGTCATGATCGAGACGGGGTGAATTCCGTAATTTGAAGTTCGAGACGATTTCGAAGGGTGATACGGCGAATTCCCCGTGAAGTTCTTGATAGACTCGGGTGCGGTAATAAACACAATTACCGAGCAGGTTTGGGCACGACTTTCGGGAAGTAACGCTAAAATTTTCAAGATGAAGTTCCAGAGTAATCGACAATTTACTGCATACGCTTGCCAAGAGCCGCTACAGGTACTAGTTGCGTTTGAAGCATGGATTTTTTTTTAATTCAATTAACTAAATTAAGTCCAAGTCGTATGCGAAGTTTTTCGTGATTCGAGGCGCACGCAAGTCGTTGCTTAGCAGTCTTGAAGGTCTAGCCCCACCCAGTAGAAAATGTTGAACAAAACAAAGCAAATCGATAACTGTTCAGGATTGAAAACAATAGAAAATTAGCAAGGCTTTTGAATCTAGACAATCACCAGGACTTTGAAGTATGTTTATAAGATTTTTGAGGATATTTCACAAGGAAAATTTGAAAGGCATCTGATAATTTTTAGCATTTGTTTTAAAGTACCTGTGAATATTAAGTTACAACAGTCTGACTATTATTAGATTTCTGAATTGCCCTAGAATTTCAGAACTTTAAGGTATAGTTTACAGTGAAGTGTGAGGCAAATTCTTTGCGAAACCAAAGGAGAATTTCAAGTTAATTCTGAGTAGAGTTCCATCCATCTTTGTAAGCTTCGTGGTCGTGCGGTGTCACCCGTCCTTCAGGCGTATTGTGAGTGCTATGAAGTGAGGGTTCGATTCTCGCTCCAACCAGTGGAACTTTTCGCAACCTGAAAATTTCCCTACTGTTCTACTGGGTGTGGTGTGTTGTCAGTTTTCTAGTGATAAGTTTTCAGTCTGTGTAACCTCTGGTTGAAGACAGTGTCAGTTGTCTATTAAAAACTCTGATGACAATTGCATGGAGATTTGGTGAAGAATGGAAATAGAATTCGAAAGAGAAATCAAAGAAAGTTCTTATGATAAAACTTAAGGAGTATGCTGATACGAATCGTAAGAATAATTTCATTGGAATTCTGTTCAATGTTTCTATGGAGATTCATTTTTAAAAATTTTTAAGAAATTTAATCGGAATTATGTCAATTTCTAGGAGACTTTCAATGTCATTTTGGCAAAGTATTTGAGTACTTAGCAAATACTGAAAAGGATTTCATAAACAATTCTGACCTTACCTACAAAGCAGCTCAAAGGGAATTATCGGATAAGTCTGATAATAGTGTGACGGTCATTCTGAAGAGTGTGCCAAGGAAATTATTAAGAATATTCTAATGGAGTTTCATAGAGAAAGATGAAAACAAAATTATGCCAATTCTTCGAATGGAATAATCGGAGTTGTGGAATCTGAGAGTGATTTATAAGAGATAACAAGAAAACTCTTAGAATGTTACTGAAAACGTTTGGATATTATCAAGATTATTTTAGGGGAATCCAGAAAAGAAGTATGATGGAATTTTAGGATGCTTCAAATGGAACTCTGAAAAAGGACGAAGATATCCTGTAAAGAGTTCCTTGTAAATTTTCAACAAAAAGTGTCATAATCTGGGACCCAGTAAATATATAAATTCCGCTTTCAGACTTTCATTTTAGTTATATAATAAAATTATTCGTAATGGTGATGCAAACAGTTGAGTTACCTGTAGGTTAGGTAAACTGTGTGTGAATACCACGATGTTAGGCTTTGATTTCCACTTCAGCCTGGTGAATTTTACATTAAAATGTTAATAGAGGATCAGACGGACCCTCCTACAATGCCTTCGATCCCTGGTCTAGCCACGGGGACCATTGAAGGTGGGCTCTCAAGGCCTCTTTTGATTGCTCCCGGCAAGCTCGAGCTTGAGGCACTTTTGCGCTCAGGGTCGGCTTTTATCAAGGGAATCTGCTTAACAAGAGTCCAGTCACCAGATAAAAAAGCTACCCAACGCAAACTAAAGTTAAACACATTTTTATTCTGACTTACAGCAATGCTGCTGCAGAAGAGCGTGGTGGGACGTCGTAGGTTCGCGATCGGTTGCTGGTCATGCGGACCGAAAAGCACTTGATCGGCTGCGTTCGTTGATCTGCTGGCTGGATACGACGGCGTCGCGTCGGTACCCCTGGCCTAACCTCTGCGGACGGAGGCCACGTGGGCTGTGGGTCTATTCGTGAACCTGAGATCACAATGGACCTTTGGCTGGTCGAGGTTTGGGTTTGGCTACGCACCTCGCACGGGACTTTTATTCCAGCTCAGCTGCCTTAGCTAACCGGTAACGGAACGACTTCAACCGGAATACAATGGGTCCTGGTTCTACTTTCTCCAATTTAACAATATAAATTGAGATTATAGTCACTTTTCCACTTCACTGTGCACAACTGGTCTAGTTTCGAGATGTTTCTCACTTGAGGTGTTACTTGGAAAAGAACATTCCATCACTAATAGGACCACCAGTAGCCTCTCCCTTTCAGATATATCATTTTTCATCGTAGTCCTTTGCCTCCTCTGTGGTAATGCATTTAGCTCTGCATCAGCTTTTCCCAATGGTATCGGTTTTCGTGTAGTGTAGTGTAACAAATTGTGTTCTTAGGTTATCAATTTGAATTTGTTTCTTGAGTGTGCATGCAATTAATTTAATCCTAGCTAGGCTTTTATTTATAAATTATTTAATATAGCTGCATATAATATTCAATTTGTAAATAAATAAACAATAAACACTTAGCAACAATAAAAGTTTGACAATTGAACTACTTTTTGACTGACAAACAAGGGATATTATGTCCCAACGTTAACAAAAATAAAATTGCCTACTGCCTACTATGATGTCAAGAATTCTCGATGAACATTTCAAATGGTCCTATCTGCTTTGATCGATTCTCTTCATCGACTTTCTCTTTCGTCAATAACTCAGCTGCAAAACCTTTCTCTGTTGTATTTGACGTTTTGACGCTAGATAAGAACCTCCTTTATCAAACTATGTGGTAGAATTAGCGCGAAATCTGTTTGCATAGCAGTGGTTAGGAAAAGAGAAAGTCGATGAAGAGAATCGATCAAAGCAGATAGGATCATTTGAAATGTTCATCGAGAATTACATTGTACACTCAAAAATATTACAAAACGAATATAGATTAAAATTTATGCATTTTATGGTTTTTCAAAATTTATACATTGGATAGATTAAAATTTTCGTCAAAATTATACTAAGTCCGAATAGCTGAGTGGAATTCGATCAGTGTTTACTAAAATGACAGGAAAAATAACATTTGGATTCTCTTCGCAGCATCGTGCTGGTGAAGAGCTTTGTTCCGGCAGATTTCTACTGCGCCTGTGATCTGCTGGGCAGCTAGACTGAGTGAACACGAGTTCATCTTAATGAACATCGAAATTGTAAGTATTTTTTAAATAATATTCATAAAAAATAAAATAAATAAAAATCCTTCCTGAGAAAATTTTTATTTTTATTTGAAAACAATAATATTTACCATAAATAAAATAAAGAAGCGAAAAAGACATTCTCTAGAATAAACCGTATCTATTCATTGTAAGTATATTTCGATTTTATACTATGGCACGCATAAACCATTTTTATACTAAGTTTGCATTCTCTCCATTTATACCGACCTTTGCGTCGGTACACTGAACCAATATGACATATTCCTGTTATGTGGAAATCTTATAAATTTGCGCTATAAGATAATCCATTGAAAATGATATGATTGAAAATGTGTCAGGTAAATTCTATATGAATATCTGATACATTTACAATGCTGATAATTTGGTAACTTTTATATGATCGTCGTATGATAAATGAAAATCGATCAAATTATAATAATTAACTGAAATGGATTTGAAGCCCATAAGCATAAGCTATACTTTTTACCACAATATAATATATGTGTCATAAATCAATCGAAGTAAAGTTTGTGTGAAAATCACATGAAATTTACTTCTTCTTTTGACACATATATTTAATCGATTTCTAAAAATAAATCGAAAAATAAACATCAGGCAGTGGGAGCTTCACAGTTGTGCCTTTTTTTATTGTAGCTGATTTGGGATTCGATCAAGGACTGTTGAGGTGTGATGCTTTCGGTGTCTGCACTCGATTCCACTGGGCCACGGCTGACTTCAAGATTGAGCTCGTTCAAATAGCATGAAGTAAGAACAGCTCTCCCGACATGGAATGCAGTGCAACGTTATGCTCGTTTTGCTAGAGTGAAGACAAATAGCACTGACAAATTTATGTTCCGTTTCGGTGGTGTGGTTTGTTCAAATCTTTCTCAATGCACCTGTGTGCAATAAATCAACGACTAAATTATATAAGTTGATGTAACTGGTTCATGAAGTTCGAGTACTAGGGCTGGAATATGAATTAGCCGTGTAGAAGACTTACAATTAGAATCATAGCAAAGTAAATATTGCAGTAGAATCATTTTTTTTCAATCTCAATACATTCTTTTCCGGAAACAAACAAAGATTATTCAATACAGTATCATTGTTGTTAGTAGTATTTAGTTCAACTAATCATTTTAATGAGTGTACGATAACATCGTTGAAAATCGTTTCAATAATTTATAAAGAACAATCATGTAAGATGTATTTTATTGGGAGCGATATTCAGCCCAGAAACAAGCAAAAACAAACGTTTGCTGTTGGATTTCTTAAAAGGCAAATCTATATGACTATTAAATGATTGGGATAGATCTGTTTACAATCTTTAAACCTCAAAAATCAAAGGAAGCTATTCCAATGAGATATACATGTTTTCTTATACTGCAAAGTTAAATGACAGTCCAATAGTTTCTTCATGTCTGTTTACACGCGACATATCAACAAACGTCAAAAATCATTAAAAGCAACTCCAATACAATATACATCATTATCTTATAAGATATACATTTTAGTGAGCAATATTCATCATGAAAACAGGTATATTTTACTGGATTTTCTCATAGTGCAAACTTATATGATTTTCCATTAGTTTCTAGATGTCTGTTCCCACCCATGACATATCAACAGTTTTTCACCATGAAATATATCAGACAATATTCATATACTTATTACCTATCGCTAACCACGTTAGAAGCAAAGTATTATCAAGTACTAAGTATGTGAAATTACGATAGAAATCATTCCATATCGCAGTCATAGTTTTTAAGTGATAATCCAATGGAATCTATCAATCATCACATAGAATGAATAAATCTGCTGACATTGCTATGTTATAAGATGGATCCAATAAACGGTACATGTCGATTTGTTTCAGTGTACGGAGAGTTGCGATTTAGCGTAACTTTTATACTATTTAGATTCCAATATTTTTTGAGTGTAAGTCTGATCAACTTCAGGGTAATATTATAATTATTTAGAACTATTAAAATTACAACTACAAAAACAAGTAGTAAGTATTCATTTTTGAATAACAAATACTCATAAATGGGTAAAATTTTACTCATTTAATGGGTAGTCCCAGTTTCCCTCAAAAATGCTTACTTTGTAGTCATTATTGGGTATTTTGCGGTTACCATGTAAAGCTGAAAATGTTAGTTGGGATGTGCTAGCATGTCAAAACATCATGACAGCATTCCTCTCACGCCACAAAACATGCACACCGGTGGGCACCTCGATTAATGTCAGACACCCACTGCCCCACTACTGTGGCGGCGATGTGACATGTCAAAACATTATGCTGAAACATTGCATGTGGCGAACGTCAACATTGGGAGTGCAATTTCAAAAAACCAAAATTTACCGCATCACGAAAAGTGGTCAGGTTTTGACCACATATAACTCTGTCAATAGCGGATGGCTTTTAATTCTAAAGAAGCCAATCGATTAGAAATTTTGCTGCGAATCTGTTTAATTGAACACTTTATTAATTTTCAATAGTTCACTACTGAAAATTACACAAATGTCCAACTGTTGCAATAGTGACCAAAATTATCACCGATTGCCTGCAAACAGCGCTTTCCCTAACACAGATTTTAAAATGGAATTCCATCCGGTCTCATCAGCCTCATCCGTGTTCAACACCCTAATAGCTCAGCATTACTCAACAATTACGACAAAACTGTCCTTTTCAGGATCACCATAAATTATTGTTATTTAAGAGTTAGTTTTCATTGATTCATCGCCATGCTGCCAGCCACATCACCCCCAAAGCTCTTTGATAATATACCCAGCAACAAAATTTTTGTGGTCAAATGTGTCAAGTATTGAAGGGGTACATACAAATTCTCGCAATGACCGAATACCACATGACCATGTCAATTAAACAGAAACGCTTCGTAAGGTTTTCTCCAGGACGCTATAAAAAGCAAAAAAATATCGAATTTATATGATTGATCACGAATATCTCGCAATTGGGAAAATTTTAGCAAGAAATTTCTCCAATCAATTTTCGCTTTGCGTAAAAAAAAATGCGTAATTTTGACATCAGAAAACGAGGCGTTTCCGTGATGGGAAAAGTGGTTTCCCTATCACAATCGCCTAATATTGATACTACGCACTTAGCATGCCAGATGGTACCTATCTTTATGCCTTTAGATGCAAATTGTAAGTCCCTCCTATGAAGAGAATTGTGCAAAAAAAAAATCCTGCTGAATTCTCCTGAAAAGGAGGGGCTGAAAATTTGCATCAAAAAGCATAAACGTAGGTACCGTCCGGTACACTCAAAAAATTTCACACGTCATCATCATGTACCTCACACTTAATTTTGCACTTATTGTGAAACACATCCATTTCATGTGTGAATCTTATGCTTTGAACCAAGCCTCAAAACTATTAGTTCGAATTGTGACGCACTTGGGTTCTATGTGCCTCACATGCTGATATCAATAGCTTTGCACATCATAGTTCAATTTTCTACAATACTCTACTTTATCGACTTCTACTTTACCGACTCAAAAATTAAATCGACAAATATATAAACAAAGCTACCTGAGGGCATAGCATACACATGCCTTTTACTTAATGGGTCTGATTTGGGAATTGATCCTGGACTGTTGGGGTGGTGCTGCTGCAGTTGCCTTCGTTCGATCTCACTGACCCATGGTTGTTCTCATATATGAGGCTGGTTGATAAGTATGAAGTCACAACTCATGTTTTCAATGTTTACCTTGCAGAACAAGCATTTCACATCGCATTGAAATGCAAAACACTTCAAATCCATCTGTTTTGAACAGTAGTGCGATTCAATGTGCAATACACTTGAATTGATAGAGAAAGATTATCAACATTTCATAGTTTGAAACACAAGAAATCAACGTGTAGAACACATTGAACCATGGTGAAATACACTTAAAATAAATGTGATTGTGTATATGAAATATCAAGTGTTCAAACACATCGATCAGACGTGTGGAGTTTTTTGAGTGTAGGCTCAGATTGTGTGATCAATGTGTTTTCCCTAATACATATTTCATTTCCGCTTCGTTCATCTCCAAGAACATGAAGGAAAAATTTCCACAGCATTGTTCTAAACTGGCTTCCAAGCTTCCAACTAATCGGTCTTTTTCAGGACCACAAATGACTGATAAAAGAGTTAACTAAAGAGTAAGAGCTGGTATTCAAGACATATCTTCCAGGATTGGCTTGTACTACATGGACATCGACAGAGAAAAAAAAAAATGAAAAAGAAAAAAGAATCCAGCAGCTTTGCGTTCTGGGCTTCCAGTTGTGCATTTTTCAACAGCAAAGCATCCTTCTCCTTCTGCAGGGACTCCGATAATTGCTTATAGTTCTCAATCTCATCCAACTTCCCACACGAGCATTCTACAACATAAAAAACACCAAAAATATACTATCTTCTTTGATTCAACAAAAACTACAAGGCACAGCCCTATGGGGTTGTACGCAATGGTGACGTAGGACTACGTGGTCTTATATAATAAATCTTATTTGTTAACTGCAGCAGGAGCTTGTGTAGGAATAGGAATTTGAGCAGGGTTCTCTCTGTATATACTCTTTAGTATGACGCGCCTGACATAATTGTCCCACAGCAACTCACGAAGAACTACTGATTCCGATCAATAGCGGTGCACGCTATGTCTGAAGGCACTTTTTTTGCAACATTCATGTACCTCAGTTTTTCCATCACAGGAAGTTAGAATGGATCTTAACAATCAAATCAGTGATGGTTTTAAAATATTTCATCTTAGGTTTTTGAGAAAAAGTATTTTAAAGCATACTTAGTCGTTTATGAAGGCGTATATGGACCATTGACGATAAAAAACTGTTAGGGGCTGGTCATAAACTACGTAGACTCTTTATTTTTTATTCTTGACCCCCTCCTCCCCCTGCGTTGACAATTGTCCATACACAATTTTTAAAATTTGTATTGGTCGTGGATAATTGTCAACCCCTCCCCTAAACTGTCTACGTAGTTTATGAACAGCCCCTTACGGATCGAAACAAATACAACTGAATATGATTGTTGGAGATTAAGGTAGTCAAAATACTTCGTTTCAATGGTACAGTTAGATTTCCTCTTCGGTACCGTAAGATGTCGTAAACTCATAATGTTTAAAATGATAAAATAATTTACAATGGAGAGAATTTACTAAATTTACTATAATTATCAGTTCCATCTGTTTCATCCATTCTTATCAATGCTTACATAAATATCAATGCTTACATAAATATCTAAAGAGAATGATAAAAAAAACTTGGAGCTGCCAAGATAAGGAGATTACTTCAAATGAGTTTTTGTCGTATCTGAAATTATTTTCCACTGCTTTATAGATACTCCATGCCGGCGCCGGTGGTGTAGTGGTAAGCGTGACTCCTTTCTAACACCCCAATGGGTCTGGGTTCAATCCCAGCCGAGGTCGGTGGGATTTTTCTGAGGCATAAAAATCTCTGGTCACGTCTTCCTTCGGAAGGGAAGTAAAGCCGTTGGTCCCGGCCCATGTGTGTTTGAATGGGTGCGATATCCTACGCAGGTGTGGAAGCTGCCTTCCTGCACATTCGACTGTCGTCAATGGATGGCAATCGATGTCCGTCGGTGATTGGCACTAGATTGCGGAACAGAGACCGACGTTAAATAAAGGAAAAAATATAGATACTCCATGTTTGGGAAAAATCATTATGAACAGCTTCGTTTGTTTTTTTTCCGTGAACCAGGCTAAGACTTTTCCTGTACTCTTGCAAAAATCTATAATGTGATATTTTACAATATTGAAGGTTTCGGTAGACCAACTTTCACAAAAAAGACCTATGCACTCATCCATGAGTTCATCACCAAAACAATATCTCATCATAGCATCCGTATTATCCAAAACCATTAGCTGATGATCAAAATTGCATCCTTCCAAAACTACACGTTTATCAAGCACCTACAATGGCGACAAGCGAATCCAAATTGCGCATGATGAGTCGCATTTGCAGCAGCCACAGGATTTCAAGTGTTATTGGGATCATTATTGGCCGCGTTGTCTTTCGTCATAGCTGATTTGAGACCGGGCTGGATAGTTTGACGGTCGGTATGTTTCATACGTTTAGCCAATTTTAGCGTATGTAACATAACAAAAATATAGTGTAAAGTTATGTACATACTGACCTTATTAACACTCGGATTAAGATCTTTCTTAAAGCTGAGTTAATCTTCGTGAGAGATTTTTTACCATATTTACATATCTTTGATGTATTTTCAGTAGGCCGATTGACAGCACATCCCGCCCCTGCTGCCACCCTGCTCATGCCGTTGATCACATTTCATAAAGGAAGTGTAAAAGAGAAAGAGATATCGCAACAAATTCTCTCTATCATACCTGTTTTCTAAGACATGGAGTGGGAGTTGTTCCACCAACGACCCGATGAGACAGCTTATAGAAGTTAAATACATTCAAATTCATATCCCTGTTCATTTGGTTTTTGCTTGATTTCGTTGAACTTCGATGAAATTCTTCAATTTTTTCTGATGTTCTTAGAACTTTTTTTAAGCTCTCAGAACGTCTCTGAGTCTTGTGAGTCGTAGAACTTATCAGAAGGACATTGAACTCCCCTGAAGCTCACAAAACGTCCCTGAAGTTGGCAGAACTTTCCTGAAGTTTATAGAGCTTCTCTGAAGATTGAAGCACTTCTTTTTCTGAACTGAGATCAATAAACTTCTCTGAAGGTTGTTAAACTTCTCTGATTCTTTTGAGGAACGTCTTTAACTTTTCTTAAATTCACTACAGTTCCCTATAGTTCGCAGAATTTCCTAGAAAGTCGCTGAGCCTTCCTGAAAGTTACCTTAGACAAAATATGGGAACTGCAATGAAGTTCTAGCAATTGTGTAGTAATTAAAGGTTAGCCAAACTCACTGGGCAAGAGCAGCTAATATCATGTGAGTTTCATTCCTGTATTATCGGCATTATCTGTTAACCGATTTTCAAACAACTTCGTCATTGGTTCCAGAAATCCAAACTAATTTTCTATCCCTCAGGGTTGTAAATGCTACCTTCGTCACCAGCTGAGTACGGGACACAAACATTTCAGATACCTACTAACTCCTTTATTGAACTCTGATAAAAATCTTTCAACGAACGTCGCTACTAAAGTGACGTGATTTTTTTTTGACAGAATCGCTTTTCGAAGCACAACAAGCGAACTCTCTATTTTCTTCGAGAGATTCAAAAAACACTCGAAACAGGCAGAAAATCAATGCCTACTACGATTACGTGGCTGTCTTGGACTGTCCTGCTTGTTTATTTCTCTTTTACTCTTATGAGGGAAGAGACATTAAACAAGAAGTTGTTCTAGCAACAAATATTAATTGATTTCGCGCAAAGTCGACGTAATCAATACGCATCTTGCTTGAGAGTCAAAGAGAACTCTTTAATGCCATTTGGATTAATTCAATCAACTTTTGAACCTGATTTAACTGCATTTGTTCAATTCGCAATAGTTTGTATCGTCAATAGTCCAATATATGCCTTCGTTATCGGCGTTGTAAACTTCAAAACACCTTTTCTCAAAAAACCCAAGATGAAATATTTTCAAACCATCACAGAGTTGATTGTTAGGATCAATACTAACATCATAGAAGTAACTCTAAGACCACTGGGTCCCGAAGAAAATCATTATTATTTTTGGCTCACTCAGTACCAGAACAACGGTCCCAAGCAGTCCCAAGCTATTTCACTCACCCCTGCATGTTCTGCATGAATCCACACACCCCTGATGTTATCTGTCAAACTTTCATAGCGAATCAAAACAAACATAGTGTAGTAATAGAATTTCAACTAGAATAGGGTACGTTAATCGTTTGCTTGGGACCAATAGGCTACTAAAGTGGTGACTCAATTTAAAATCGTTAGTTTCGTATTGATTGTTGCTAACATCCTGTGAAGAAAAAACTGAGGTACATGAATGTTGCAAAAAAAAGTGCCTTCAGACATAGCGTGCGGTGCGGCTTCTTCCTCCTTCTATGGATGCTCATGTGGGCTGCAGCTCGCTGCTTCCAGACCGCCTTTCGTTGTGTACTGGAGAACACCTAAGAGGAAGAGGTGACAATTGGCTTCTTCCTCTTTTATTTATATCTCTATCTCTATCTTTATCTATCTCTATCTCTATCTTACGCACATGAAATCGTCCAATCAGGAGCTGGTTCACGTTTGACAGAAAAGTGGTTCATTTTCACCCCCGTATTGTCACCTCTTCTCTTAGGAGAACACCACCACTCGCCCCGCAATGATTGAATAAACACCGTTTGGTGAGACCGGATGGAATTCAACTTTGAAATCTGTGCTAAGGAAATCGCTTTTCACAGGCAATCGGTGACAATTTAATTATCAAAGCAACAGTTGCACATTCGTGCAATTTTCAATAGTGACATTTTGAAAAATGATAAAGTCTTAATTTAACAGATGCGTAGAAATATATCTGATCGATTGGTGATAAAATTATTGAAATTGTTCTAGGGGCAGCTGAGTTATTAGCGTTCAAAATCTTGGTTTTCACAAAGTGTACCCATATAGAAATCACAGACGTAGTCCTACGTCAAAAAACATCATACCTGATCGAGTATTCATAATAACAACTTGTGGCGATGATCCACAAGCTCCATTTACCTTATCGTAGAGTTGCTCAATGTGTACGATTTGAATTGAGTTTTCGGGTATACCGTTGTTTAATGCACATGGGACAGTTGTCCACTCCTGGAGCAGTTGCTCAATAGATTTTTTGCGACTATATGTGAGTGTGGCCTGCGGGGGTGGTGCCGACGACGTCGGTTCAACCATGTCAATCTCTTCTGCACCGACATTATTCTCAAAATTGTAATCTGGAACCATTTCTGAGCTTGATGACTCCCAATGCAGGTCAATTGGTTTCTCACTTTTTGTATTCTTTCCTTTTCGTTGTGCTGGGTTTTCCGACAGTTCTTGCTGCAATGAAAATAATATAGGTTATGTAATTGGATTCGGTTGAACGGCAAATGTCAGTAGCATTTTTTCAAATTGTGCCCGAAAACTCGGCAAGTATCAGTTTAATCAATGCAGTGGATTTTATTGATACATTTATCAATGGGAAAAGTGGCAACATGTAAATCAAACAGTGTTTTACTTGATTTAATGATATCAGATGCGCTAATCATTTGAGGTTATAATTACCTTCAATTCTGGAAGGTAATGCTGCTTAAGCACGCGGTTTTTGGCAACATTCAATCGTTTACGACCCATTTTATGTATTCCAACGATTCACACCCGAGTATTTTAAACAACGCAAAGCAAATAAAACAACAACAATTTCGCGACGACAGCACCAACAACTCACAAGTTCCCGACGTAAAGCGAACAGACAATGACATTTGATAACCAAAAATAATTCATCAATGAGGTATAGAGATAGCAGATAGCCAAATATCTTTGTATTAGTGAGCCGAAAAATCTGAAACGCGCGCAGTGACGTCACTGTTTGCAAGGGAAACATATACTGATAACAGCAATTTTTAAAATAACGAACATTCTGGATGGCTCGAGTGACACTTGCCTTTGATAAAAAACACGTCTACTGAGGATTCATATTTCTAAAAAAGTCATCTATCAATGAAACAGTCATTGGTCGTCATTGAAAAGCAATGCAACTATGTTCTGTCAATCTAATTGAAACTTTTATTGACTCTGTTGTCTTGTGAATTTTAGCTATAACGGCCTCTTTTCTGATTTTATCTCTCAATCTATGAAATCTACACGAAAACTATGCATAAACGAAATTTCTAGAACAGTTTGAGGAACATTATGCCGTAGACTACACATTTTTATATCATATGGGTGGAAAGTTCGTAGAACAAATACTTTAAAATTCTTCACTTTTTAAGATATCTTCGAGCATGAAACTAAGTCAACCTTCAATAAATCCACTTTGAATAGTCAACCTATGGTCACAAAGTTGATAGATAATACATTAAGCTTTGCTATGAAAGTTGTTACATCAGAAGTGCAAATTAACATGACAAACAGTAATCTCGGTTGACCCGTTGCATTCCAAACATTTCTGTTAAAATGGACAGGTCTACATGCCATATACTGTCAAGCATTATTTGGAAAAACTTAACGAGTAAAATATTTAACGTGTGGGCAAACAGTGCGATATCAGCTTTACGATGGAATTGAAACTCGTAGGCCGAGTTCTGGAATCAAGAATCAATGTCCGATTTTTAACAATTTCTGTACAATTTGTGACTCTTTATCAAATCTAACCGTTAACGGTATGCAAAGGTGAATGCATATAGAAGTCATCTTTGATAGAAACATTCAATTGTTTGTTCAAACTCGTTAAAAAAGAAAGGTAAATAAACCGCGGGTTGTGCATAGTAGGACGGAAATTAGATCTAAAACTCTATTAGTGGTGCGTACTCTAACATTAGGGACTGTTTTGCGCTTATGTAGCTAGTTTTTTTTTCCGGTTGCGTGGTTGATTTTGACATATGTTATGTTCTAAAGTGCGAGTAGGTATCACTAAAATATGCTTTCCTACTTGTTTGCTTGTTTCTATGTTTCCGGAATTCATGCCTTTTATCTCGATCAGAATAGGGCATAGAAGTTGGTTGAGCTCAGTCACAAACATCTGTTTGGAAAGTTCGTGCGTGTTTTGGAAGGATGTCCCATATTACGTTGTATACCAATCGTCGAAGTCCGCCTGGCAGGGCCGTTGAAATAACCGCTAAGATAATTGGTGTCGATTTAAAGATAAAACTGTTAGATTTGATCAAGCTGGAACACATGACGGAGGAATTTTCCAAGGTTGGTCGTTTCTCTTTTCATCAGTTGAGTTTATCACGTTCTAACTTTATTTCTAGCTAAACCCTCAACTTACGATTCCAACAATCGTCGACAATGGAGTGCCCCTTCACGGCAGCCATGCGATAATGATCTACTTGGTGTCAAAATACGCGCAAGATGACGACCTATACCCAACAGACCTAATGATACAAGCACGCATCAATACATTGTTGCACTTTGAATCTGGTGTTTTGTATGCCCGTCTTCGTAGCACCGTGAAACCCATTTTCTACTTTGGTAGTTCAGTAGTTCCACACGAAAAGCTGAATGAGATCCATAGAGCGTACGATCTGCTGGAGGCAACGCTCCAATCGGACTACCTGGTTGGAAACACTCTAACACTGGCTGACATCAGCTGCAGTACCTCGCTGACCGTGCTGCACAGTGTGTTCCCGATCGATGCCAACAGGTGTCCGAAGTTGGTCGCATATCTGCAAAGATTGGAGGATAACATGCCCTACTACAAGGAATTCAAAGCGGACTGCTCTAAGGCAGCTTATTTGATCAAGCAAAAGTTGTAGGACACTAGGCTTATGTGTTTGTATCGTTAACTGATAAAGACAAAGTCATGCATATTTGCTTTAGAAAATGTAGAAATGATTACTTGGTGCCGAATGTTGCTCACCACGCTAGGAATTAATGTGAACAATCGAAAAAAGGGTCAAATCTGATAAAACATAGAGAGTCTTGTTTTGTGTACTAATTCTGGAATTTAGTGGTTTGAAATGTCAGCGATGAACTAGTTTAACTGAAACAATTCAGGGGGTTTTGAAAACAATTGGTTGGTTGAAAAATCGTGAAAAATGATTAAGTTCGTTTTATTTTTTTAATTCGGCGGCCATTATGCCCATCACCTTTGGGTTGCATGGCAAAAGTGAACGACATTACTTAGGCCCATGGCAGAGTGAAAGCTGGCGGCCGAGCTGACCAGCAAAAGGAATTAACAATTATTAATAAAATCGTTTGTTCGTTCAGACCATACCTAACTAATAATCCAAGAATTAAGTATAGTTAAGAAGGAAAGCCTAAATATAATCCCCAAATGCTTGGTAACCATCATAATGAAGTAACATGAAGCAGTGCTGAGATTTGTCATTGTCATTGACAGACTTTCGCGCGATATTGACAAAATTGTTCGTCACACAGTCACTGATAGACTTGATCCTCAAAAAAACCTTCGTCAAAATCTCATTCATTTTTTTCGTCAATGACAAAGATTCACCTGGTAACAAAAAGTGTAATTTCGTACATTCTGTGTTACATTATTGTTATATAAGCAGTTCAGGACGTAGATGCTTGTTGACATTAATGGTTCCATGTAATAGTGTTGCTCAAATCATTTAATTTCGTTAAAAATTTAGTTAATATAAAAATCTACACATGTTCGTCACTGACAGCATTATCATTGATAATTGACATGGTTTGCCTTGACTGTGACTGTTAGCTCAAATGAGTGACCAAAGCAAAATTGTCAATATCACAGTGTATTGTCGAGATTTTGCAGCACTGACATGAAGTAACACATGATCCGGATACAATCACATCCTTATGCAGGGATCAGTCCTTCATCCAGAGACCAGTCCTTCATCGTTCTATGTTTCGTACAAATGATCGGTAATCTTCCGGTAACAACGTGTGAATGTTCGTTATTCACCAGCTCTAGTGTTGCTCCGTCCAGCTCTTGATCTCATCAGCCACTATCAGATTCTGCGGAAGAACTACCGTTTTCTGCGCCTTTATCACCGCCACCCGTTCCCGCTTGGCCAGGTCCCACCGGACAATGATTTCATTCTTAATCGTTATGTACAGAAACCAAGGGGTGAGACAGCTTTAATCTGAGTTGTGAGTAACTCACTGTACCTCAAAATTTACTCGACGTTCATCGATGTTTTTGTCTGGTTACTCTTTGGCTTACTCCGTTTATCCCTTTCACATATTAGACGTAAGTCTTGTTTGTAAACAAAATAGAATTGTTCGGCTATTGAAACGATGTGAATTCCAGATTTTGATCAGAAAATGTCTTGAACGATGCTGGAAAAGCTTCGAAAGGGGGCGCATTAGCGTCGATTTTCATCTACTTCTCTGTGCCGATTGGCTGCTGTTATTGTTTTGGAAGTGCTTTTTGTTCGAATTCCTCCATTTCAAAACGATGAATGTGAATTAGCTGTAGGTAGGTGAACATAAGCAATTTGTTCTCGTAAAATAACCACAGGAATCGTTTTCAGATGTCCACCGAGAAGAACGTGAAATCGTTATAGGAAATCACTGGCATACATGGGAAATATCTTCCCTGTTGGATAAAAACTAATTAACATCCGATTACTAATTCCAGATCCAAAGGAAAAGCTGCCAACCACTATCCCAGATTGTTCAGCCAGAGCATTCCCAACAAACAATTGAGAGCTCTTATAAAACACCTGAGTTGATCAAACGTTGAATAATAGCTTCTAGAGTTGAACAAGAATGTAGTTCTATTGCCATTTGATTAAAAGTTTTAAAATCTGTTGGAGCACTCTTATATGATTGTTTACGTTCGGTTTAACTATATGCTTTATAAGACCTACGATAACTTTTATAGCACCTTTGTTAAACTGATTGACAAGAGCTATATAGAACGTGAAATAAACGCATCAAAACAAACCATTGGAAGCTCTTATAAAACACCTGAGTTGATCAAACATTGAATAATAGCTTCCAGAGTTGTACAAGAATGTAGTTGTATTACCATTTGGTTAAAAGCTTCAAAAGCTGCTTGGAGCACTCTTAAATGACTGTTTACGTTCGACCAACCACCAACCACAATTTTGTTGCTAAAAATAGCACAAGTGATAGGCACGTTTATATGACCATAAGGCAATGATTATTCGACTGCAAGATAAGTCACTCAAGATGAGCTTCATATACTTCTCTCATATGATCAAAATATGTATTCAAGAATAGAGCAGATGGAAACAGAAGCGGCTGGCAATCCGGGATCATGAGTTCGAATCTTGCTTCGAGAAACCCCCGGTGGTAGAGGTAAATTATATATAGGTGTTATTAATAAATGCAAACATTAATTTAAGACATATATCATATAATCAACGATAACATTTCTAGATAAATTCTCTCAATTAATGATTAAAGAGATTAATTGAAAGAATATCAATCAAAGATTAAACAGATGCTTGTTACTACTTCCTCCATGATCCCAGAATGTGAATTATGGCATAATTACATATTTTTTCAATGTGCACAAATAAATTAAATTAATTAAAACTGTACAAGCAATTATTTTGGCGTACCACGACAATTGTTAAACTAATTTTAATCTGTGAATATTGTGAGTACTTACACAACGGTTATTAAGGAGTCATTAAAAAGTGCTATAAACGCTTTTCACCGCTTGCTGTATAGTGATTATTTAGGAGTCATAAAAGAGTGTAACAAACGCCTCTCAGGTTCAATCTCTAATACATTTCGAAGCAGCTGTTAAGAGGTGTCTACAAACGTTGTATAAGAGCTTTCACCAAAATAATAAAGCTTGAGTTTAAATATGTAATATCTATAAACGTTGTATAAAAGTTGCTTCTACTCCTATACCGCGTATACATATAATGCTGTAGTTGAACAGGTTCTCCAAACCAGTGTAAACAAGAGTTTTACAGAAGTTGTAATAAACAAATTGTACAGTTATTATTCAGCATGCAGTTGAATAAAATCACAATGGAAGCGTTTCTTCAACAAGAAATTGATTTTGGGTAAACGTTTTATTGAATACGTTAGACAACACCTTTGTGTTGCAGTTGTATAGGTTCTCCAAACCAGTGTAAACAAGGGTTTTATAAAAGTTGTGGTGAACACATTGTGCAATTATTATTCAACATGCAGCTGAACAAAATCAAAACGAAAGCGTTTCTTCAACTGGAAATTGTTACTTGGGTTAACACAGTCGACACTGCTGAAGTCGAAGAGGAGGAGGACGATGAAGATACAGCTCCCAATATTTCCGGTGAGTACGATCCTCATCCGGAGAATCTCAGTGGTGGATTGCAGAAAACGGCCCATTTCACGATCGTAGTTTCATCACCGACAAACCGACATGAAACTTAAACTTAACTCTTGATCGAGAATCCATAACGGCCGATTCAAATGTGCAGCGATTCCATCTGTCAAAACCATATAAATGTTTTATCTAGATAAAAATTATGTATCCGAAATAGATTAGACACGAACAAACTCATAAATATTAAACGCGTGTTCGTGGCTAGGATACATATTTTCCGCGAACACGGCGGCAGATGTCAGTTTTGTGCTTTGAGCAGAAATTTCTTCGTAATTTGTATGATCATTCATGTCGGTTTGTCGGTGGTTTCATCTAGCCGGATCTGGAGTATTTGGTCAGGCCGAGTTCTTCTACCACATCAAACCAGTTGTTTGTTGTTGTTTTTTTTTGATAGCAGCCCAACTAACAATTTCAGCTTTATAAGCCAACTTTTCCAGCATTGCAGATACAGCTACAAGCAGAAGCTAGCAAAGTAGTTTTGGATAGCGTTTCCTCAACTTTCTCACAACCATTATTCAATTTGTCAGTCGCACTGAATAACATCAGCCAATAAACGCTAATGTCACTTCTATACACACACTAATCAACTTTCAACTTGTAGCTGCAAAACAAAGCTAACAAAGTGAATATATTACTCATTTGATGGCTTCTACACAACCAACCACTCTTGCTGAATAACATAAACATCAAAACTGCTTTTTCAACAACTAAACAACCTGTACTCAGCTTATAAACTGTGTTAGAGCAACTTCGGAAGCATTTTCACAGTCAACTAGGTTTACTTTTAGACGTGTACAGTTTTACAGCTTTTACTCTGCTCTTTTATAACTAGTCGTGATTCATGTGCACTATTATAAAGCCTCTACTCAGCGATTTTGTTGTAGAAGGGAATGTTGATTTGTTTACATAAGTTCAAAGTGTTGGCGTAGCACAGTTAGTAGTGTCAAGGTTTGCCAATGAGGTCGTCTCGAGTTCGACTCCAGGTTTCGGTGCAGGTTAATGAATTTGGTGATGATTTGTAACTAATTTCGATTAATTTGATTCTCACAGCAAAATAAACTCAATAAATTCCTTCATAAAAAAGCGTAAACAGAATTTAACCCGGCTTCAAGAGAAAGCTGTTTAGTGATTATTGGATAACCAAGAAAAGGTTGAATAAGCGCCTTTCAAGTCCACACACAACTAAACAGCAGGATAACAGCTGTATAGAAGCGTTAATGGATATGGAATAAGATCTTCTCCTGACCGTTCCAACAGCCATAAGTAGCTGACTCACCAGTTTTGCTTGTATAGAGGTTGAGTAAAGGTTTCCTCATATCGTATATCGTTTGAAAACAGCTTGAGGCTGTATAAATGAAATGAGTAAAGCGTTTACATTGTGAAAATTGTTAGTTGGGAGCTTTTCGGCTTCACATCTTCATATATTGCTGTGATGTGAAAAGTGAGAATGCAATGACAGTGATCTTGCTCACTGAGCAATATGAGTTACTCGAGGTGCCTTAAAAGCAACTCTAAAATTGCTCATGATTAGGAGCTGTCTTACCCCTTGACAGAAACCGATTATTGCCAGTCAAACACAATAAAATTAAATACAATTGATTTTTCGATATTGTTGAAATACACATGATTTTGATAGTTCAAACATAAATATTTTAGTTTTAAACATGCTTTCAATTAACTTTGAATAATTTGTATGTTTAGAGTATAAACATTTATATGTTTAATTTAAATGAACAAAATTTGTATCCGAGTGCTGAGGTCGGTTGAAAATCGTCGATAGAAAACTGATATCTTTATTATAAATTCCTCAAACTTCATACAGGCTCTGCCAATAAAGTCCCAAACTATACCAATAAATAGTTGATCAACCCCAGCCAATATTTCATAAGTCTATCTATTCACAGGGGGTGTTTAAAAAATTAGCCCATGAAGGTTAATTATTTTATCTGGTCTTACATTGCGAAAAACTTTCTTTTCCAAAAGATTTCCGGCATTATCAGCTTTATGCTTATTGTTTTGAAAGCACTACTTTAATTAAAAATGGGGAAACATATTTAGCAGGTTAATTATTAACCCTACACAGAAAATGTGCCATATTTCAACATACAATGGGGTTATTTAGTTAATTGTAAATACCAGTAAGGTCAGAACACGCGTAGACAAATCTATAAATATAATCGCCAAGAATGTCCCACTGTAAGAACCATAATAGGGGAAATGACGGCTTCGGCATGACAGACAATTTTCGGCAACCCAAATTGAAACACTATTTGCACTTGATTTTCTTACGAAAACACTTCGCTGAATGTATGCAAACGATTCTTTATGCTTTCAGCTTCAATTTGAATATATTTTTACCACTGAAAAAAAGCAATCTAGCAAGGTTTTCTTGAAATGCAACACACGCACTACAAATTGTAGCTGATTTTAAGTTGCCGATAATAGAACAGCAGATTTACATGCAGTTCAAATGGAACGGTTGCCGAAGAAAAACTGGTTGCCGACAATACTCGCTCTCACTAGAGAAGATTGGAGCTTTGAAAAAAGCGTTTCAAAACAGTTTTTGACAATTCTTTCAACTGCAATTGTTAGAGCAGCTGGCAGCAAAAGATTGTAAACAAAGCAATACTGCATATGTGTGCGTTCCTTAGAGAAAAAGGCTATAGAAAGAAGGTCGCTGCTTAGGTTGCCGAGAATACGTAAATTCCCCTAAATAATTTGCTACCAAGTAACCGCATAAAGGGTGTGAAAGAGAAAGATGGCAGACATTTTCAAGCATATAAAACAGTTGAAGTTTGCTAAGAAATATCTTGCTTGGTTGACTATCTGTACCTGTGGCTTATAAAGCGACATTTATATTGCAACCGGGACCGTTAACCAGGAGAAAAACTCGGTGCAAATGAAAAACTTCGAATGTGATTCAAAATGTCGTGTTGGGTTGTAAAAACAACGCGGAAGATTTTTTCGATTACCGCGAGTGAACAAACCGGTCCTTTTCGGAGGCAGAATTTGGTGCGATCCATCTGATTTTTTTTTTACGCGGTGATGAGCACGGCGCTGATCTATTGTTAGGGTTTTGCGATTAAAAAGAAAAGTGAAGAAAAGTGATATTTGGTTGTTGTGTGGTTGGAGTGGGGAGAAAAATATGCGTGAAAGCATCGGGAATGCGCTCCCGGGTGAAGTGATTTGGTGAGTACGTTCCAGTTGAAGATTGTTGACAAGTGTATTTGTGGTGATGCAAATTATGGTTTAGATGACTTCAAACATTTTGTGTATCCAAATAAAACATATTACATACTAAATACGCACAGGGCATCGTCTGCTGACCATTGCCGCGGGTATATCGTGGGAGTCCCAGGTACCCAGTTCAAGCTTTAGTTGGCGGCGGTGGCTCTTCTTGACCTTCTATCCCCTGAGTAGTTAGTGTGAATAAGGGCGTCTATGTGATGTTTTGCTGTACCTGTTGTGGACATCTAGTGCATCCTGTTCCCTTAACTTGTTGAGGACACCCTGTCTTGCCTCAAAAGTTACCCTTTTTGAAGTACTAGTCTTCACAACATAAAGGGCACCATTACGGAGCATGAGATTTGATCAAATTATTCGCAGTTCTACTTGTCCAACGCCCCCGGCTGGGTGAGGGATAGAGGATGACACACACACACACAACCGGGACCGTTAACCAGGAAATTTACGTGATAGGTAAAAAGGTTCTAATATAGTCCTCTCTCCGAAAGTGTATGGAGAAAACTACTATTTTGAATTAACAACCTACTATTTGTGAGGTTCACATCCAAAGAACCACAATACACAAGGTTAAAACTTTATCACACAAACGTTCATGTAAAGTTCTATAACCATTTATGTTAAAGTTTACCAGGGATTATAAACAATTTTTAACCATTTTCGGAATGGTCAAGTTATGGTTCGCGTTTATGCGGGAATGCCAGTTCATGCACTGTATTAATGATATTTTTGTCCTTTTTGGCAAGTAATATTACATCATATTTTTGACACGATTGAAGTGCATCCACTTTGATGTGATATCAAAATTATTTTTTTGCTACACTGAAAATAAAATTTCGTTTATACAACGAAATCGCTCGTTTGTTCTACGAATTTAATCGTTGTATTCTGCAACGAAATGGATTTCTACATTGTATGAAGCTTGTTTCGTTAGAACTGCCACACTCGCTATCACTACACCCAACCAGCGGGCCACAAGTGTTGGTAATGGAAACCGAAAAAGTGTGTTAGTGAGGATGGGTGAAAATAACTTCATCATTGGAAGGAATAAATATGACAAAAATATAAAAATAGGCTTCAGACCGGACTCGACTCATAAACCTTACGATCGTCAGATCTATGCATTAACCATCACTCTATCTGTGCTTTGAAAAATGGTAAAGCTAAAGGCAAATAAGAAGCACTCATGGAACGGTAATTCAATTTCACTTGCTTTTTCTGCTGCTTGCATGTATTTTTTTCTCTAACATAAAACCACCACGACGAGTAATTTGATTTATTGTGGTAGCTTGCATGTATTGGTCAAACCGACAAATTTCTAAAAAAAAAATATCCCATCTCCAACACACAATCAGTACTTTAGGAGACAATAAGTGCAGTTGTTGGTTTGATTGTACGAAGATGTATTTGTATATTATACGAATAAGGTGAAATATTGACATTGCGCCAGATGACAGGAAAAACGAATGTTTCGTACCATTTATGAAAGATGTGTTGTATGTACGATATAGATTTTTACGAAACGGTTTTCAGAGAAATAACGAAAATACATTTTCAGTGTGTGTATAATACATGATATAAGCCATCGTGTTTCTGGTAGAACAACATAAATAAAAAAAAGATCAGTATCGCTAAAACACTTACCAAAACGAAAGCTTATGCTCTCCCTCTTTCAAATGAGAACATCCTTTTTTTTAAATTTTTTGGTATGAATTACGGTTGAACATTATTTCAAAGCTTGCTTTTCAAAGGATGGTTTGAAAAAAAAATCAACGGAACTTATGATTTGGATATAATTTAATCGTAGCAGGCCATGACTCTAAAATCCTATCTGTCATATGCATGCTACGCACGTGGTATTGTGAACAAACTGGTATTTGTTTCTTGTGATGAAGAGAACTTTTGTTGTTTTGTGTCATCGTTTTGATTTGCTGAAAAAAGGTATGGCTCTATCTAATTAAAAAAATATTCAAACGTTTATCTATATACACATATAATTCTAACAACAATTCTTGAACATGAAACCGAAAAGTCATGAAGAAAATCGTTCGGTGGTGTGCATACTGTACTTGAAGAAGCTGCATCTTCAACCACTATCAACAAAGGTGGTTGATATTATCGAACAACCCTTTCTTCACGATGTTAGATCGATAGGTTGGTATTATCCTACAAAAATTTGTCGAGCATGTTCGTATACAGTTTATTCGTATAGTAATCAGAATAATTCTGATAATACCACGCTGTACAAGTATAAGTACAATTTGAAAGTTGCCACTCGAAGCGCTGATATTTGTGCATACGAGATATGCATTGCTGCAAGAGTGACAATTTCACCTAAATCCAAGGGGAAACGTGGCAGACCCAGCTCCTCGGGTAATGCGAAAAAAAGTTCCAGTGGAGTTTGTGTCCATACTGCTATTCGGAAATGGCAAAAGGTAAACGACATACATGTACGAAGACTGTAGCGGGACAAGCCCACGGATGGAGTTGGTCAGGTAAAGCTCTCTAATCTACAAGGACTACCATCCAGCTGGAAATCGGCTACTACTGATGTTCAGGTAAAAACGAAACCACATCTGTCCGCTGACGATTTGTTTTTGATAAAAAATTAAAGGGTTGTGTCCTAGACATGACCGCAGTTTGACGTAGAACTACGCAGACATGAATTTTTGACAATAATACTTTATTTTAATTTTTTCGAGCATTTCAATGTTTCGGTTATGGTTAAATGTTGGTTCAAGTATTTTTCCTAGAATGTAATAAATTATGAAAATTCAAATGTGGGGTCCTAAACAAGCCGTTATGTATTTTGGAATGGCACCTCAGTCCACAAAGACGCCATACATGTAGTGGAATAAAATAATTGGCAAAAAATATGTTAATTTTTTTCAGCAGCTCCATCATTAGTTTTAAATTAGGTCTCTGAAATAAAGAAGAGAGTGAAGGTTGCATTTTATGATAACGCAACAGGCAGTTGTTTTCCTTATCATAAGATGGTACTTTCAATATTTAACAAAATGTTGGTTCAAAACCATTGAATCACATTAAAATTCAACATCCAGTTCAATGTCTGTTATTAGGAACAACCAGGATCCAATCAATTTCCGGAAACTCCTAGGAAAGTAGCCAGTTTTAGACTTGGATCAAAATCCTTTATGCCATGTCTCAAATCACATTAGAACTCATCAACTTCCTCTATGCTGAAGTTGTGACTGGCAAAGTAAACAGAAAATCATGGTGCTGCGCGCGAGGGAAATTGTAAACAAACCGAAGCACACCTGATCATTAAAACAAATATTTTTCTTTATCGTTATGAGCTTTTTGAAGAAGTTTCTTAGACTTTCTTGAATTAAATTAGCGCCGGTAAAAATAGGTCCAATATAATTCATTTTTGGACAGGTCCAACAAAATATCATTACTCTACCTTGCGTGTCAAACGTATGCGGTTCCAAAGATTGTCACAAATTTATTTGAATTTCCTACCTCGGATTGAAGGAACTTCTCCCGCGTCCCAATCAGTAGATGGTGACGCATTATCTCTGACTGCTTTCATGTTGGCTTGATAACATCGAACTCTCTCTGCAGTGGCCTTAGGTAGTTTCATAAAAAAAAAACAGCGGGAACTCCTGTCAGGGACGGAGCTTAGAAAGTATTTTTTGTACAGAATATGTAAAAAAGAATGGACTTCGGATGTTAATCTAATTACATATATAGAGGTACCAGATACGTTTTACAGTCTGCTGTAGATAAATCACGAACCGAATATCATCAAAATTCAGTCATGCCTCGTGCGCGATTTTTTTTTCTTAAATTTGAATGTTTTGGCAGAAGTGGGTAAAATTGTTTACTTTACTTATTTGTAGTTTGTCAATTGTTATTTATCGGAAAAAAGTGATCGTTAAAATTCATGTGATTATTTATGGCTTGGCAAAAAAAAAATACCTCTGATAGTTCTCATTCTCCTTTTATAATCGCAAAAAGGATGCATAGATGTAAAAGTTGGCGATGATGATATTTTGCTGGAGTAAAATTTTTGTTTTGTTTTTAAACATCTCAAGTTTCAGTTTTAAAACTGTTTGATCAAATTTTAAAAATATGTGTAATCTGTATGCAATGTATGTAATGTGTATCCTAAAAACATGTTATCTGCAAATACAGAATCTTGGTTTTAAGAACTCTGAAAAATCTGTAGAAATACAGATTTATCTGTAGTTTTGGTAACCCTGGGCAGGGGGTTTTCGTGACGCTGATGCCCTGCTTGCATTATGCTGGCTACTTTTGTGCATAGTGCTAGTACACTAGCACTAGCAACTCCGCATAGATGTAAACACCACCTTAACCGCTGACTTGCTCCTGCTTGCTGCAGGACCCAGTGCCACGTCGTCCGGAGTGGTAATGAGCAAATGTACTTAGACTTAGACTTAAATGATCTATATTTCTTGAATTTGTGTGGTTTACATGTATAACTTTTCAAGTGACACAGATGCGTCTTTTCAACTTTAGTTCCTGTGAAATTTCAATTATTATTAATTACAGTTCCTAGTCCTATCAGGCCTGTTTTAGAAAATGACCACCTTGGTGGGATTGGTTTGCTTGAAAATTTGAAAAAGAAGACTACTTATAACTACTATTTACAACTACAACTAACCTACAACTACTATATACACCTAATCTACTATATACAAATTGCTTATCAAAGCATGTTCTGATAAATTACATTTTTGTGCAAATTTAGTCTTAATTTCGTTAATTCTGGAATCTATTTTGGCAATGCCTGCCTCTTCGTGTAAATTTGTTATTCTAGTGTCAAAAGGACGATCAAGTACCATCCTCAGCACTCTATTCTGAGCGACCTGGATTTTGTTCCTGTGAGTCTGTGCACATGATTCCCACACCGGAGCTGCGTAGAGGATCGCAGGTGCTATGATTTGTTTGTAGACGGCCAGTTTGTTCACCCTTGAGAGGCGGGATCTGCGGCAAATCAGCGGAAACAGACACCTAACCAAGGCAGAACACTTGACTACTGTTTTCTCTACATGCGAACGGAAGAGGAGCTTTTCATCGAACAACATTCCGAGATAGGTTACTTCGGCGGACCACTCAACCCTTGTGCCATCCATGATTACAGTACAAGATGGAGCCGGTTTCAGTTTGGGCGATTGCCGATGGAGGAACATGATCGCTTGTGTTTTGGTGGCATTGATTTTGATTTTCCACGTGGTGGCATAATCAGCAAAGGCGTTAAGGCATCGTTGAAGTTTGTTCGTTATTTCGCGAGGCATCCTTCCTTTGACGGCTATTGCGGTATCATCTGCGAACAGGAAAAACACGCAACCGTCACCGAGGGGAGGAATGTCGGAAGTGTAAATGCTGTAAAGCAAGGGGCCCAGCAGACTACCTTGCGGGACTCCTGCTGGGATCGAAAACGTGTCTGAGAGACAACCATTCAACGATACCTTAAACGACCTTTGCTGGAGGTAGTTACGGGTGATTTTAATAAGATGTAAAGGAAAGTTGAAGTTACAAAGCTTGTACACAAGTCCATCATGCCAAACATTGTCAAACGCCTTTTCAACGTCTAACAAGGCCATGGCTGTGGACTTGGATACAGCTTTGTTACTTCGGATGTTATTCATCACCCGTACTAGCTGATGATTGGTGGAGTGCCCCTTTCTGAATCCAAACTGTTCCGGAAGGAGAATGTTATTTTCCTCGACAAACTTGAGCAAACGATTGAGAATGAGTTTCTCGAACAATTTGCTCAGCGCTGAAAGGAGGCTGATTGGTCTGTAGCTTGAAGGCAATGTTGGATCCTTACCGGGCTTGCGGATTGGTATGATTTTTGCTACTTTCCAGATGCTTGGAAAGTAGTGCAGTTCCAAGCATCTGTTGAAGATAGCGGTTAGAAGAGACTGCACTTTCATGCTGAGTTTCTTCAAGATCAAGTTGAATATACCGTCAAACCCGGGAGCCTTCATGTTCTTGGTGCATTTCAGCGCTGAGCAAATTTGTTGTACTGTAATCATATCCGCCGGAGGCACGACACAAGGGGAGGCATCTAGGTTTTGAACGCATTGCGCAACCTGATCATCGAGCGGACTTTGGATAGTCGAGCCAAGCAAATGCGATGAAGCGACATGCTTGCCGATCGCATTTGCTTTCTCCTGTGGGGTAATTAAAAGCCGATCGTCATCATTTTCGACTTTGAGAGGTGGAACGGGTTTGGGATGATTTTTCAGGACCTTGGCTACCTTCCAGAATGGTCTGGAGCGGTCGTCCAGATTCTGGACAACACGCCCGAAACTTTCATTTCGGAGTGAGTCCATTCTGGAAGCAATATGCCTGTTCAGATCGGCCATTTCACGTTTTTTGCCCAGGTCTCCAGTCCTCTGAAACTGGCGTCTACGCACATTTCTCAATCGAATCAATAATTGGGTGTGGGAATCAATAGCAACAAACTTACCCCTCACAGGAACTTGTCGAACGCATGTCTCGTCAGCCTCGGATATGGCCTGTTGGAGTCCTTCCAACGCCCGGTCGATGTCATCTACGGTGTCGAGTAGTGGATTTTCATCGATGTTGCTGTCCACCATTCGACCGTACTGCACCCAGTTGACATGGTGGTAGTCTTTACGCAGGCAGCCTCTAGCAGGAACCACGTTGACACCGACTTCAGTCACCACCGGTTGGTGGTCGGAGCTGAGATCGTTGTGCGCCTCCGGCTTGGATAGTCCGATGTTTGACAGGAAAAAGTCTAGCGTGGAGGGATTTCCCGCTGGAGAGATGAAAGTTGGCTCGTCCGGAAATTGCACTGTGTACAGTCCATGTTGTGCGTGGTCAAACAATAGACATCCGTTTCGATTCCTCTGGTAGTTCCGCCAAGCTTCATGGCGGGCGTTCAGGTCGCCCCCAACGATGAATCGGGAGCTAGTACGGGTGATGGCGGTCAGGTCCTTCTTGAATTGGATTCCTAATCCGTTGCTTGCGGTACACTGGCGTGGACAGTAAACAGCGATGAACCGGACGTTTCCAGTTGGTGATTCCACCTCCACACTAATGGCCTCGATGATAGAAGTGCGGATATGGGGCAGAGTGCAAAACTTGATTCCCTTTCTGACGATGACCGCTACACCACCCCCCCTGGAGCTGGTGCGATCAAGCCGGATAATGTTGTGGTCAGGCAACCAGAAGCTGTCACCGAACTTTAAGTGGGTTTCGGTTAGAAGACCCACGTCGATGCTATGCTTGCGGAGGAAGTCGGCAAGCTCAATCTGTTTAGCTCTTACAGAGCAAGCGTTCCAGGTAGCGATGGTTAGCGGTTTAGACACCATATTGGATGATGAACTTACCGAGCACTTGGATCTGTTCGGATGAGCAAATGCACCACAGCAGCGCTGTTTTATATCTTTTCAGGTTCAAGAAGAACGATGTGTAATCAAGTGGTATTAGATTATGATGACTGGGTTTGGGGAAACCGTTTATTTCATGAAAACAGTGATAAAACTATCATTTGTACATTTTTCAAAAGTTGTTTAATGGAATATTAGAAAAGTATTTATTTCAGAAAATTTGTTAAGTAATATCCTTTCGATTGGCGTATTTGGATTATAATTTCATTTATAAATGGCAAAGTTACAAGCGTTCAAAACCTAACACTATTCGACAAAGACGTAGTTCTACGTCAAAAAAGACTTGTGATTTGAGTACCAGACGGACATTACAACTGAGCACCTGCCTAAGGGGCTTAGATATCGAAATCGCCCTCAATGTCTGTTCCAAAATAACAATCCTAACCAATCACTCCAGCGATTTTTCGAGGTAGCTGAATTACCATGCTATTTGAACGATAATGAAGAAATAGTTTTGAAGCCAGTGGTCTATTGTAACGACGTGCAAGGATTGGTAGAGCATGTTATATCCAAAAGAGGCGTTGATTTGACAAGCTCGTTCTGTAAAATCGGTGTTGACGGAGGGGGCGGTTCTTTTAAAGTGACTCTGCCCATTATCGAAAGATCTCAAACCACGAACTCCAAGTTGAATGAAACACGAGGCCATTGCAAGGATACTGGTGTAAAAATGCTTTTATGTTAGCAGTTGCTGCTGGAGTCCCTGAGAAATATGCTAATATCGCTAAGATATGGAGTACACTCTTGCATCTGAACAATTTCAAGTGCTTTGTTGCCTGAGATTTGAAGATTGTCAACCCCCTTAGTGGAATAATGGGAGGGGACACAGCTCGACATTTCCTTGTCCTTATTGCACCGCACTGAAGAATAAGCTTCGCATTACAGTTGCACAGCCTCGAACTCTCCAACATATTCGTGAGATGTCAGCGGCATGTCTACAAGGGTTGTTTTCAAGATAATCTATGTGAAGATTACATGGAAAAGGTTGCAAACTTTTCTAAGACGTGGATTGCAGCAAGCTTACCCAATAGCTCCTAATTCCATATTTTGCGATACCATGTCCCAGAATTTTGTAAAATCACTGGAAGTGGTTCGAGCAAATATGGAGAGCAAGCGTCAAGGCTCCAGAAACCTCTAAAGTATATATAATAACGATCGGCAGTAGAGAGGGTCTAGTATAAGAGAGGAGCGGATTCAAAACAAACTGCCTTGTCAACCTATGTCTAGGTGATTTCTAGCAACACTGCCAATGCAATCAAGATAGGCGCTGCTCGATTGGCTCTGGATTTGACAGTTTGTTTGGCTCAAAACCAGCTAGTCCGCGCCTCTCTTATACTAGACCCAGTTATTCGTGCTGCAGTGATGTACAATAGTGGACATTTGTAAACTGTTATTATTTTTAGTTATATTTTAAGCAATCGGTGTTCACAATTGAATTCAATGAGTAAAAATTCATATTAGCTAAAACAGTTCTTTTTTAATAGATAACCATAGAAATGATTAACGCGATATCCATAAGATTCAAATCACAAAGGATAAATTGTTAAATGTAATGCTATAAAAAAAAATTGTTCTTGACCCGCCGATAGAACATTTCGATGTTAGTCCCATTTGAAAGGGGAGAGCATAAGCTTTCGTTTGGTAAATGCTTTCTACTCTGTGCAGGGTATTAAGGCCCAAGCGCAATATGGGCGGAAGCGGCACGGAAACGACAAGTTTGACAGTTGTCACAAATTACATCAAGATGCCGAACCGAAATTGATAAATATTCACTCCACAGTGCAACGAGTTCTTCAAATGATTTGTGCAAAGAAAATGACTAACCGAATGAGTTCACATTTTTCGAAATTAATCAGGACCCGATTTGGAACCATTTGAGTACTGTGGAACGAATATTGTAAAATCAGTCTTATCTCCGTGTCTGGTACTGGTATATTGAGATGTGTTTATGACCAGGGCTACATTTTTCTTGGTTTGAGATCTTCAACACACTTATTTGTCGCAGAATCTCTGTCAACTCTACTGATTTCTTAGTGTACGTTATAATTTTTTTTAAAGAATCTGAATCTTTTTTCGAAAGCTTTTCTTATTCGAAGATGTCGTATATTTCAATAAATTTCCCAAGTCCGTTATTTTGATTCACATTACTAGCATTTGAGCTTCGTTTGGTTTTGTCAGAGATCTCGGAATCTTTCTAAGCATTGAGAAACAAATTCTGAGCTCCAGATCGGGGATTTTCAAACGATATCTATCAATTTACTATTTTTATTATTAGCTTTCAGCCATTTAGTTGATAAACAAAATGAATATCCTCTCGATGGTTTGATAAGCAACTGAAATCGCCGCCGTACGTTTGTTTGTACCTACAATAACAACAAACTTGCATATCATTCCGAATGCCGGCTTTTGCTATAGGTATATGTTCATCGCTTGTATCGATGGTCATTAGGGTGGGTCAAGTTTGTGTGGTGGATCACAACCCCCGGCGCTCCCTAGTGCTCGTTCAATCTGTATCGAAATCCCTAACTGTACCAAATTTTAACGAATTTGGATATGATCTGGATTCGTTGGAAAGCTTTAAAGTTTGTAGTGAACTGGAACAAAACTTTTTATTTGCTTGTCAAAAATTTAAAACAAAGCAGCTAAACTTTGAACTTTGGAGAAACTATGCGGAACAATTTTGTCGAAGACTGCATATCGATTCGACTTCTGAGCAAAAAGTTATTAATTTATTACTTTAGGCCTAGCTCTCCGCGCACGCCTATAGGCGTACATCTGAGCTTATATGTCGATTCGGTGCACTTGGTCTAAAGTTATAAGTTAATAACAATTAAAGACATTAGGGACATTGACCTTTTATTATTTTTTTTTATCAAACAAAGTTAAATGAAAATTTACGAATTTTTGCAATTTATTTAAGTTTACTGACTTTTTCAGCTGTTTTAAAACGCAATAAAAATTACCGATTCTGTGTGTAGTATTCCCAATTCAAGTCTCTGGTTTGGTCTAGATTGAGCAATTTTTGAATTTCACCCTTCATTTTCCAGTACTAATTTAAAAGTTCTCCCGGGAATTCAGATCTTGAGTAAACTCAATCAAATTTGGCACATTTGTTGGGAGCCTCAATACAGATCGAACGACCTGCATGGGGTTGTAAAGTTGACTCACCCTAATGGCCATCCATATCAGCTCAAACACAGACTAGGATGCTTTCGCATCTACTACAACCATGAGTAGGTGGCAACGGAGAAACCGGTCCGACAGAAAATATTCATTCTTTTTCGTGCCTTCCATCGATATAGAGTAGACATTGTCTTCAGTTGCTTTTTATCCGTTTGTAAAGATTGGTGTATTTTTAGATTGAAAGATGGCTCCCGTTACATTGTACACCACCCGTCGCACTCCAGCCGGCAGAGCCGTGGAAATCACTGCAAAGCTGATTGGTGTGGATTTGTATGTTAAATTCATGGATCTGTCCAAGAAGGAGCATATGACGGCGGAGTTTTTGAAGGTTCGTTAATTTATGATCTAAGTCACTTGGGTGTAGTTTAAACATTAACTTACTTTCCGCAATCAGTTAAATCCACAACATACAGTGCCAACCATCGTCGACAATGGAGTTCCATTGTACGACAGTCACGCAATCATCGTCTACTTGGTGTCAAAATATGCGAAAGATGACGCCCTGTATCCTAAAGACTTAGTGACGCAAGCACGCATCAATGCACTGCTGCACTTTGAATCGGGCATTCTGTTCGCCCGTCTTCGTGGCACTCTGGAACCGATCTTCTACCAAGGTTTTCCTGAGGTTCCTCAAGATAAGCTGAATGCCATCCATGGCGCGTACGACCTGCTGGAAACAACACTCCAATCGGACTACCTGGTCGGAAAAACTCTAACACTCGCCGACATTAGCTGCAGCACATCACTGTGCACACTGAACGCGCTGTTCCCGATCGATGCTAGCAAGTGTCCGAAGTTGGTTGCATATCTACAACGATTAGAGCAAAATATGCCCAACTACAAAGAATTCAATTCCGATCGTGCTGCGGAAGCTCTCGACTTCTTCCAGCAAAAGTTGGAGGAAAACAAAAAGAAATAAATTAAATTAAATTTGGCAACACTGGTTGATTAAAAAATCTAAATAAAGAAAAAAAAAACAGTCTATGTTTGCACCTCGTCTTTATCAGTCGTGTTTGCTTTTGAAATTGTGAAAATGATAACAAGTAGATTATTGCCGAATTTCTCTCGTCTCGTTAGACTGCGATCCGTCGCCTCACAGGGGATGGCTGCCAACAAGCGCGTTAAGCTTTTCACCAATCCCATTAGCCCTCCTGGGCGATCTGTGGAACTTACGGCGAAAGCGATTAATCTGGACATCGAGGTCATATCGATCGATCTGCTGGGGAACGATACTCTGAAAGCGGAGTACCTCAGCAAGAATCCTCAGCACACGATCCCAATGATCGACGACGATGGAAAGTTCATTTGGGACAGCCAAGCGATCAATGTCTACCTGACAACGGTTTACGCAAACAGTGAAGATCTCTTTCCGAGTGATCCCTTCGCGAGGGCTAAGGTGAATGCCGGGTTGCATTTCAACTCCGGAGTGCTGTTCAGCCGATTGAAGCTGTTGATCGTGAGTGTTCTTTATTGTTGTTGTTTAGTTTTGGACTAAACTTATCCGACGATTTCAATTCACAAAGTCACCGGTGATTCGCGGTCTGAAGACGGAACTGGATCCGGTGAATGTGGACTACTTCAACATAGGACTTCAGTTGCTGGAGGATACACTGCAAGCGGATTACTACACCGGAGATCGGATGACCCTGGCCGATCTGAGTTGCGTTTCGTCCGTTTCCAGCTTCGATGCTATTTTACCGATCAGTCGCGAAAGGTAAGTGGATTTTCGATTACATAATTGTGCTCACGCGTCACGCGTCATTTGGTTTTGTTGCTTATTTGCTTTGTAGATTTCCCAAAACGTTTGGCTGGCTGAGACGGATGGAACAGCTACCGTACTATCGGGAAGCTAATGGAGAAGGGGCAAGGAAACTGTCTAAAGTTGTAGAGAGCATTTTGAAGTAGAGCGACACGGGTGCGATTTTTATGAATTGTCAATCATGCCAGTGATATGTTTTACGGACGAAGAAGTGGAACAGATGCATTTACAGTTATTTGAATAAAATGTTGTTATTTTCAAAAGTGCTATAATTCAAAACAATGAGTGGTTGCATATGCGTTTTGTAGGTGATTTTCTTTGTTGAAACCTCTAGCATTTTATATTTGATTGAATTTAATTCAAGTGATTAACCTTTCTTAAGGAGATGATTCTGACATCATTGGGACCGCTGCGCACACGTTTTCCCATGCCTTGGTGTATGCCATTGATAGACACATTCCAAAGAGAGTTTGTCGGAAAGTATCAAACCTTCCTAGGCAGACGAGCGATATGCGTAGGTTGAATCAGAATTAGCTATCTGACTAGAGTCTTAAACTTATTTCTCGTCACATTATAGTCGAACTGATAGCTTACTTCATTTAATCTTCTGATGCATTTTTGTAATGGATGATTTTCACCGAAGACTGTTCGGTGCCTCGGAATCCACAGAAGCTGTCGATGTCGGGAGCTGCGAGTACACTGAGATTATTAATCAAACGAATTTCATAGAAATATCGTATGATTTTTTGCGACAAGATTTTATGTTGAATTTCATACGACCGAACTATGAAGAACTGTCAGTTTTTTTTCAATCAGCCATCGTATGATTTTTCATGCATATAACTATGAATCTCAATACAAACGAACGATAGCTATCATTGGATATTACGAACAATTTCATTTGTCATTTCGTATGAAACTCATAACGGATATGAATGAAAAATATAGTTTGAGTTGATAAATTACTATATTAGTGATGGTGACGACTAGTACTTGAATGATTGCTTAGTTTAACGGCTTTCTAAGTCTTAATCTCTCTCTAACGACAACGATTTAAACTGCCCGACGTTTCGGCCATGGACCATGAACCAAAACCTAATCGCAGATTAAATCGTAGCCTTTAGAGTGAGATTAAGACTGAGAAAGCCGTTAAACCAAGCAATTATTTATTATATTTATTATATTGAGTGAATATAAGTGAGTGAAGTGACAATAGTTATCGCGTGGTGGCGTGATACTCCACGAGGTGTCTAAGATCACTTCACTAGTTACCTCACCTTACTAGTGAGTAGAATAGGCTGCTGTACTAAAAAATGTGATTTTGGATTTTTAAGTATAGTGTTTATTCACCTAATTACATAGGGTAAACGACGGTTTTGACAATACCTTTACCTATTATCGTCCCCCCTGTAAATGAAGTCCTTGAGCACCCATTTTTTGCATAATGATACATCATGTCTCAGAGCATCGACTGGTCAAATTTGAGCACTCAACGACTTTGTTTACCCCCCTCACGATAGTATGTAAAGGTATTGCCGAAGCTGTCATTTACCCTTATTATTACATTTATTTTATTTTATCTCCTTGACAAATATTTTTAACTCTACTTGACAAACGTATACTTATTCCTAAATACAAATTGGTTATTGACATCATGTAAACTGAATGGTGGACCATCTAAGTCTTCTATGCTAACTAATAACATTGTCTTCTCTCTTTCTATTGCTTCGTATGCCACATAGTGTTCTACGTAACCTTTTATTTTCCAATTTCGGCAAACTATATAAACAGTATTCTCATCATTCACACACTCTTCTATCTCAAATAGTTTTAAACTGTGCCCATCTGTTTGCGTCACAAATTGACTTCCACAAAATAGCGTTCCCTTGAATTTACAAGAATAACCAAAGCCTACGGTCTTCTCCTTGTGAAATGGTGAATTTCCATCAACATGCTCATAATACGGTCTAGAGGTCAGCGTTCCGTATACAAAATTGCCTTCAACGAGAGTGGGTTCAAAATTTCTATTATTCAAGTCATGCGTGAACTGCAGACAAGACTTAATGCATAAGGTATATGCTATATTCAGTCTAGAAGAAATAACATGTGAGTATTCTTTAAACTTCTGATGCTTCGCCTCATTTCGAAAACACATCGTACGAGTGACGGGCCCACACGATTTAATAACTTTTGAGTAATGATTAAGGAAATGCTGCTTCGGCTTCAAATGCTCTTGAAACAAGTCTTGATAGAGACGATGGTGCTCAGCAATCAGTTTTTCCAACTGATTTAAATCTTCTATTGAAAAACTTAATGATAGAATCAAATCTATCATTCGTATCAACACCTTGCAATATTTCCAAACAGGATCATCAGTTGGAACATACGGGCCTACTATAATTGTAAAATTGTGATAAAACGCTCTCATTTCATCTGCTGTCATTCGTAGCTTAACTGATTTTCCTTTTCTTTTTTTATCATATGCTGCTTCAATGGTTTGCAATCTTCGTAAGCCAATGTCTGTAGACGCATTAGCAACGATTGCCATTCGTGCATTGAGATTGGACAACGTTAAACACTGTTTTGTATATATCAGATTATTAAGAATAGAGGTAAATGCAAATTTACAAACACCGTTACTGAAAAGGTCATGCATGGCATCTACAGTGAGGTTGACCATAACGTGAAAAGAAGGCATTTTGTTAAATGAACAAGCTCCTGCTATCCCTGTTTCTGAATGTTTATCTGCTAAAACGTCTTCTTCGTAGTTTTCAACAGTTCGCAAACTATCCTCATGCTCTTCACAGTCAGTTTGTAATTGTTGTTTGAATCTCTTGCAAAAACGGCAGTAATATGTTGCATTAAAACTGGTAGAAAACATTAATATATCATGAATTCCAAGATTATCCCCTTGGAAAAGGCTAAACACAAATCTGGCTCTGATTTGCCGTCCATTTACTTGAAGCATGATACCTTCCTCTTCAATCTTTTTAAGTGGAATCATCAACTGCTCTAGTAATATATCGACTCCTGTTCTATTCAAAACATGCTTCCTTATTACTCCTGCAACAAATATAGAGCTCAGTTTTGAAACGTATTCATCTGGAAGAGTAGGAAAACTGTAATAAACTCCACAAATCGAGTCGATTTTGTTGTGTGAACTCTGCACATCATTAATCTCGAATTCGTCAGCATAGAGCCATAATGGTATTAAGTAATTATTTTCATTTACATTATATTTTTTCTTCACATCTTGCCAAACACTTGCATTAACAAAGTTTGTTATTTTTGAGGACAATTCCAGAAATTTTGTGTGTTCTACAGTTTGATTGAAAATATTTCCACTCTCAAAAAATTTTCTTATGTGAAACTCTATTGGGTTCAATACAAGACACGACCTGCGCTCATTCCTATCAATGTTTTCAACTTGTGACAATCTCACTCCATCCTTTTCCAAACTAATAATAATTGGTGGCATATAAATACCTAAACTCATCAGCTGTTTGAAGAATTTGAAATCAGTTTTAATGAAGTCAAATCCCGTTTTCATATGCTTCAAATATGTATCCAATTGGTGTTGTGTCTCTGGGTTGTTGATGTTAAAATTAACAGTTTCAATGCTATTTGCAACTGTTGTACAGAATGTTTGCACTTGTTCCTGTATATCCCTAACATCATGTCTTGAAAAATTTGGTTTGCTGTGCATACTAAGGGTAAAATCAATTGCTGACTTTTTAATGATTTCCACGTTTGACTGAACCAAATTATTTTCTCGAAATTCAGCCGTATGTTCGAACAATTCGTGTGGTTGCACGTTTGGTTCAAAGTGTTCAGGCTCAGTATTGTGTGTCACAGGATTTGAAGAACTTTCAAAGTTATGATTAATAAGATGCCTCTTAAATGTATATACTTTACTAAAAACCTGAATACATTGCGGGAAGGTACATTTGTAATTATAACTTGCTGGAGTCTTATGAATATTTTTTACATGTTCAAGAAGATCGCTTGCTGACGAGAACTTTCTCGTACATGTTTCAATACAACAGTTAATTAACATGTTTGCTTTTTGTCGAGATATTCCGTAAGTTTAGTCACGTTGACGTACGTATAATCTGCATTCACTCCATACACGAACTGCTGAATGAATAACCACACAAGTTTCGAAATTTTTGAAACTGGAAGATGGAAAACTAGAATCAGCTTCAAAAGTACATCCACTCCTCGAGAAATACTTGATAATTTATATCCAATATCTTTGTAAGTTACGAAGCAAGTTGGCGATACTGTTTCGAGGCTAGCTCCAAACACGATCAGCTTTGGAATTTCCGGCTCTGCTTGCTTATTCCATAGAGATCGCTCAGCTTCTAGTTTAGATTGGGCTGCATTTCCATCCAGGCAAAGCCAAAACGTTTCATTTTGCGCTGTGGCCACAGTCGGTTTGAACCCTTTTGCTGCTTTTACAGGTATAAGCACCGTATTCAATCCAAGAAGCGTAACGCATAGACGAACATCTGAAAATAAACCAAACCAAATTTAATTTATTAACAGGTTATTCAAACAAATGCTATTCTAACAAAAAGTAATTTAAGCTCTTGTGCAATTGAAGAATTCTTGGTTATTGAATACCGTAAGTGGGGGTGACATTAGGCCAAGAATTAAAAATGTTTTATGTAGCAAATATCTTTAATATAAAGAAAATGATGGCCAAAACATGTTTCTTGAACTCCTGGAGTAAAGCGTATAATAAATTTACAAGTAGCTTTGTTTAAATAGTGTTGTAAAGTTAAGTACCGTTAATACAAGAAAAAAGCGTTATTTAAAAATTTCCATTGGTAAGCACATATTTGTACTCCTAATATCTACGTGACATTTACCATATTTTAAGACAATTAAACCAAATTTATTGTTTTGGTTCAATGTCACCCCTCATGAGGAATTTCAATGCACAGTGTTCCAGAAAGCAAATTTAGCTGGAAAGGTGGATTTTGAGCTTGAAATTGAAACTCTAGCAAAAGTTGATGCCATTACTTATGCGCTTACTTTAGTGTCAAGAGATACTAGATAAGATAAGAACCACTATTATCAATAAAAAAGTTGGAGCCTATTAAAATTCAACCAACTTAAAAAAAAGTTTTAAAAAGCTTGGAAAATAACCGATTTAGAGCAGTTTTTATATGTTGACCTAGGGTGTCTCTAAAGTAAAATCAAGAGACGAACCAGCTACAGGCTGAAAGTCTCTATAATAAAGCAAAAATAAATAAAATAAAATAAAATCAGATATTTTACTCTAACTTTCTTGTTTTAATTTTTATGATAAAGTGGTCTTCTAATAAATTTTTGATCTGTTCAAGACGCACATTTTGACGCTGTTTGTAAAACCACAAACGAAGTGACAGACGACTAACTGGCGAAGAAATCCATTAAAATAATGTGGTTCACTGTAATAGAATTTTCTTGGAAGCTTGTGCCATCATCCACCAGATGGGTTAGTTTTTTTGTTTTGATTTGAACAAAGTTGATTTTGTGTACAATGATTCTTTGGCAGTGTGCAAAGAGTGTATCATTTTGTAATTTTTTTTATGCATTTCAGTTTTGAGTAGAGTGAAAGAGATAGAACCAAAACATTCTAATACATTTGGTGAAAATGCTAGTACAATCCAGTAGTAGCGTTGCCATGTGGTACAATCCAGTAGTAGTGGTGTTGCCATGTGGTACACTGAAAAATTGAAATAGCAGGTTAGTCACCAAAGTTTTCGAGCCGCTCCGTCTGTCACTTCGTTTGTGGTAAAACTATTTAACATGTGAAGAGTAATTCAAGTTTTTCTTTAAAAATATGCCCTTTTCATATGTTAATATCTCTGATTGGGGCAAAAATCATCGTTTTATGACATTTGAAAGAGCGCATTTTGTTCTCAATAATGTCAAAAAATTAGGGATATGCTATTTTTTTAAACTCGTATAAAACCAATTTGAATTGATAATTTTTTTATACTATAATTGGGTGTATCTTTTTTATTACAAGCGATACAGGCTACAATTTTTCCTCCTAAACATGCGTCTTGAAGAGCTTTTAAAGTCTCTGAAAGATAACTTTCATGAGAAATTTGAAATAAAAAAGTTAGTGCTAAAAAAATATTCCAGGAATATCCTAAGTCAACTTCGAAAAATTACTCTAAAACGAGAACGTTAAGAGATAGAAAAAAAAACTATTTGCTACAAAGTTGCTTGAAATTAACTCAGCTACATCTTTTTTGAACAACACACACACTAAGATTATTTTACAGATCTCTGTAAAATTTTACGGAAATCTCAACAGCTGAACGGTCGGTAAACAATTTTACAGTTTTCCTGTAATTATTTACAGATATCTGAGGAAAATTCACAGATATTTGTGAAAAATTACAGGAAATATGCGAAACTGTTTACCGAACATTCAGCTGTTGAGATTTCGGTAAAATTTTACAGATTTCTGTAAAAATTTCTATGCGTGCATGTCTTTATTTTGTAAAATAAAAAATTTAGTTTTAAAATATCATCTAATTTGAGGACCACCCTGACGTATGAATACACCAAAAGAATAAAATTTTTAAGCATAAAACTTCTCCGAAGACACTAAAAGTTCAAATATTGAAACAAATGTACAAGCACATTTTATTTAAATCTGTCATTAGAGTGGTCCGATGAAAACCATTTTTTGCCGATAACTTTTTTATTTCAAGTTTCCCATGAAAATTATGAAAATTGGAAAGACTTTTAAAGCTCCTCAAGACGCATGTTTTATAGGAAAAGTTGTTGTCTGTATCTCTTGTAATAAAAAATATATACCCAATTATAATAAAAAAATGAACAAATTCAAATTGATTTTATACGAGTTTAAAAAATAACATACCTCTTATTTTTGAATAATAATGAGAATAAAATGCGTTCTTCAAATGTCATGAAATGAACTTTTGTTTTTTTTGCCCCAATGAGAGATGGTAAAATTTGAAAAGGGAATATTTTTAATAGAAAAACTTTAAGTACTCTTCACAGGTCAATATTTTCACAGTCCTCTAGCGTCAAAAGTTGCGTCTTGAACAGATCTAAAATTCATTAGAAGACGACTTTTTCATAAAAATTAAAGTAAGAAAGTTAGAGTAAAATAACTGATCTTTTTAGAAACACCCTAGGTCAACATATAAAAAAATTCTCAAGATCGGTTATTTTCCAACTTTTTTAAAACTTTTTTTTTAAGTTGGTTGAAATTTACTAAGCTACAACCTTGCCGAAGAATAAATGCCTCTATCTCTTAAAATAAGAAAGTTAGATTTTTGATTTTATTGATAATAAGGACCACCCTAGTATCTCTTGACACTAAAATAAGCGCCTAACTAATAGCACCAACTTTGCTGAAGACAACTTTTTGCTAAAGTTTAAATTTCAAGCTCAAAATCCATCTTTGCAGCTAAATTTGCTCTCTGGACCAATGGGCAATAGGCAGTACACACATAGATTATTTTACAGGTGTCAGTAATTTTTTCACTAACAAACTATTTTAACAAATTTTATTTTTTTATTATCAGGCAACAATAAAAGAACATCGTCTGTATAATGACGTTTTCGTTTTTGCGGTGTAGCTACACCGGTGCTACACTGCCGTACACCGAAATATTTTAGGGTGTAGATATAGGATGCACCTTTGTTTACAAACAAATGATGTTGAGCTGTCAAAGACTCGTGTTTATTCCTGCTTACACTACACCAGTGCTACACCGCAAAAACTAAAACGACATAAGTTCAGGAAAAACATATTGCGGATTTAACACCTGATTAGACTACTGTGCTAAAAATAAGTACACAGTAATCTTTTCGCACTGGTCATAAAAATTAAATATTGATCTTCTTAAGTTTTCTAGAGCTAAAATTCAACAGTGCAGCTTGTCAGTACTGTTCTATAGCTGCTACTATTATCAAATAAGTTGATTCTTCAACTGTATGAAAATATTACTGTGCAACTATTTTTTGTACAGTAGTCTAATTTGGTGTAAAATGCGTAATAAGTTGTTAAGAGTTTTAACCATTTTTTTTTAATTAACTGACTTTTTAGCTGCAGCTCAGTAAAAAAAAAAAATCTGCACAGGGAGACCGTGATTTTGTTTTTTTTTTTTTTTTTAGTCTTAAATCTAGCATAGTATCTCAGCATGATAGCATAGCTATGAAATCCATTTTTACTATGCTTCCGAAACTCTAGACATCGAGTTTTAGAGAGTTGACTGAATCAATCCTTTTTTTATTCAATAATTAAATTATAATTTGATCTATTTCTTCACTTTACATATATCATCTTAACAAAAATCTTCCGGTGTTCCCTAAAAAAATCAGCATAATTGGTTGAAAGACTGCTGAGAAATGGCGGTGAGTGGATGACATCACCCACCGCGATATCACTTATGTGCATTGGTCTTTAAGAGTAGGGGAAGGATGGGCATAGTGAACAGGTGCAGCATAGTGAGCATCCTGCACTTTGGCTCTGGATCTCCACTAGTTGGAAACAAATCAACTGGTAGTAGTAATTATGATATTGATCCTGCCACCAACCAACTTGTTACGAACGGCCGGAAGTCCAAGTTGGAGCACAGGATACTCACTATGCCCTACTTGTTCGCTATGCCTTTCTTACCCCTACAGTTCAATAAGTTACGTAAAAAGTATGGGTGTGTTTAATTTGGCAATGAGTTGCACTGCTGGTGAACGCGTAACTGTCCCATGTTACAAAACGCAAATCTCGAAAAAAGTGGTATGTCGATTCGTCTTACTTAAATAATGGACGCATATTTATCCCACTAGAACAATTTTTAGTTCCAGTGGGACATACGCGTCCATAATTTAAGTGGGACAAATCGACTCACCGTTTATGTTTATGTGTTTATGTAATAGTCTAAAAGTATATACATATGAATTATGGAGGTAAGCTTTAAAATTTCAAAATTGTTGAAATGTCATATGGGACAATTATGCGTCCACTGGCAGTACACTCCTCTATTAGCTTTAGGAAAATTGTCTGGTGCTTACCTATTCCGTAATCCGGATTGCGTAGTATTTGTAGCAACTCTTTTGCTGATGGATCCTTAGCGTGCTTCGCAATATACAACGCGATGTCATCTATCAATGTTCTCCACTTCCTTTCGCCGACAGCTGGGTCTCCGTATCCCAATAAGCGAAAATCAATATCCAGCTAAAATCATATAAAATTAGTGTCAATCCACAATCAATTGTCAATCAAATTCTTACCAGTTGATAACCCGTTTCGTCAGACAAGTGAGGATAAGATTCCAAAACCGAAGAAAACTTATTTGAATTTTTCAGATCACGGCATCTCTCTGGAAAGGAGATTTCCCATTGCACGAGCACACTTGACCAAGGAGATCTGTTCAGTTGCAACCAGGAAATAGCATTCAAAGCTTCCGGATTTGCTACTCGCGTGTTAGTGTCCGGTTGCTTAATCCCTTTAACATGATCGTCCTCTTCTTTTATCCTCTTTCTTTCTGATTGCCTGATGTAATTGATACGGCTGTATAACTTTCCCCCTGGATTGCGGTGCTTTCTATGTGAGCAATATGTACTCTGTAGAAATTTATAAACAAGGTGATATTTTCAGAACGTTATAAGATATTATGTTTGTTTACCTTCTTTTCCTTCTTGAATATCTTGATGATAACTTCAGCGTACTCATCCAATACTTCAAAAGAAGATTTTCGGTTAATTTCCAGGTGATACCGGGCAATGACGTCTGTGACAAGCTTCCTGCTAGCTTCCGTGAGCTCTACAGCTTCAGCGTTGGAAAGAATCTTAGTTCCGATAACGGTCCCACTCAGTAGCCTTTTTAGCACTTCTGGTGAAAAGTGGTAACCGGAAAATGCCTATAAATACAAATTTAAAATTAATACTTACGATAAGTGTGCCATAAAAGTTTTTCTTATATAAATAAATGAGTACATTTTACAAATTACAAATTACATTTTAAGCAATCACTAAAAACAACTTCTGAAGCAAACAGCAACTTGTAAACAAAAACAAATCGAAGTGTGCTTCGCGTTTAAGTGCACGCACGGAGAGAAAAAGCATGGATTCTTTGAAATCATTCAAATTATTCCTGTTAATTTATGCTATGCAAGGTATTTTTAGTTTTACTTTAAAAAAATATATAATCGGTTCATTTAAACGACGTAAATAGACATAAAGCAACATAATGCAACGTTTTCATGAAGATTTTTGAATTTGAATTTGTATACACAATTTACTATGCAGATTTTTACAGTGCAAAAAAAAACAGTTGTGTACTGGCAAATCAGAAGAAAACACACAAACCACAAAAAGCACACACATGTTGGTCTGAAGAGATAGGTGTTTCGGATGGTGTTTCTTCCTGATTTTTCGGGCCGGTATCACTATCCGTGTCACTCAGAAGAGTAGATAGGACAGGGATGATATTTTTTCTATGTGGTACACACCTGTGGGTTCGATGAGTTTGGTGTTTCTTCCGGATTTTCCGGGCCGATATTACTATCCGTGTCACTAGAGATCGATGCAGCTGATTCTAGTACCAACTGGGAAGGTGAAGCAACAGGATTCGATGTAGAAGCTAAGGTCAGGTCAACGTTTTCTACATAAAAGCCAGATTGCTTAACCGTTGGAAAAGCAGAAGCTAATGGTGTAGCTTGATCAGCTGTTATACCCACTGCAGTTTGCTCAGTTCTAGTTAGTATTTCTGGTCTGATGACCGTTCCATCTAGGAGCGCTCCGAACAAATCAAAAGGAATTTTATGACCAATTTGGGATTCCTAATAAATTAAGTTATTATTATGCCATTTGTATTTCAATCAATGTACTTACAATTTCCGGAACATTCGTTTCTGTTTCTACAGGTTCATGGCCAGAAGTGTCTGCATTGTTTTGACATTCTGGATTCACTCGGTAGGATACTTCAGCTGGTGAAATGATGCTGTTTTCAAAACTCTTGCCTGACACAGCTTGGAGGCATAAGGCTGAAACTAATGCAGCTTTCGCAGCTGGTGGTGGTCCGATTACTGTTCCGTGCAGTAAGGATTTCAGCAAATCAGCTGAAATCTGATATTCAAATGCAGGTTGCTAAAAAAAATTAAAAATATTTAGTCCAATGGTTTTTCAAATTCATTAAACTAACTTACGGTGTGAATTGGAGAAACATCGACAAAACCCGTCAAAACGTTTGCTGTGGCAGCTTTTGGTTTTGATGCAATCGGTGTGGGTACTGAATCGGCCGATATAGCTGCTGAAACTGGGGAAAGTTCAACGCAATCCTTCAAAACCGTCGTTGCATTAGCTTTTGTCGCAATCGGGGATGCTACTCGATCAGCCGATGCAACTGTCAGAACTGGTAAATCTTCGATTCGATCAGTTGAAATTTGCGATGCTGATGCAACCAAGGATGCTACTCGGTCCGTTGAGGCAGCTGTATTGATTGGTGAATCATCTGCGGAACCCGTGGAATCGTTCGCTGTGATAGCTCTTAACCCTGCTGCAATCCGTGAAGTTACTCGACCTGTAACTTTAGAAAATTCGACGGAATTCGTCAACCCGTTTGTTGCACTAGCCTTCGACGTTGATTCAATAGGGGAAGCAACTCTATCAGGCGAAGTAGCTACAAAGAATGGTGAAACCCCGAGGCAGGTCGTGTTTACTGTGACTGATGCTATCGGCGAAGGTAGAGCTGGAGAAATAGGTACAGCTTTGTCAGCTTTACTTAAAAGCTTTCCCAGCACGTCAATTTGTGGTAGCTAAGAAAAAATTATATTGATTAGTTTTTTCAGCATTGATTTTTGTTGTTTTGCCTTACATTTTCCAGGGACCTCAGCGTATTTCTTGTTTGAAGAACTTCATATACTCTCAACTCTGTTGCCTTCAACACAGCAGGAATTGTTGATTCCAGCTGAATAACTGGAGCTGCGGCTGGTGTCAAAATTGATTCCGTTATTGAAGGTGATTCCGATTTCTGTAAACGAAAATAGTAAAAATAACGAATCAGCTGGGATCTTTATACTTACGATTTTTCGGGTCCTCTTGTTTGCTGATACAATCATAGAGTCCGCTTCCTATTTAAATATTTTTACTTATGCATTAAATTATTAAAACAAAAATTGAATCTGACACTTACCCGATCAGGTTGTAACTTTCGGCGTGTTGATGAAGCGGATATTGGTAACGCAGAAGTAGCAGCAGCTAGTTTAGGTGTCTGCAAATGTAAATAAAAATGTAGACTTCAATTGAACAATAAGATTTAAATGTTACTTACGGGTTTGCGAATTCTTGCGCCACGTCGTGAAACTGGATCCGCCATCTTGGGTTTTGTTGATGTTTTGATTTGCACTGTCATAATAGTGTTCATAAGATGATCGTATGATTTTTTGCCATAAGCTGCGCCAAAATAATTCATACGATGGGTTTATGAAATTTGAATGTTTTCCGTACACTTTTTATTGTATCGAATTATGAATACCATAAATGGAGTATGAAAACATAAGATACTTATGAAATTGGTTCAGGCTTATATTTCCATGCGTTCATACGATGGAGTTTATGAAATTTGTAGAGATAATTTCCTCAGTGTAGGAACATCAAAGTTTACTTGTTGCAGAAGATGTACACAGTCCAAGCGGTTACTTAATACGTCAAATGTTAACAATCTCTGCAAGTAAACCCTGTGCTGGTTCAGAGGCTGTAGAATTATCAGTTGACATCGGTGTTCGTATGGAGGCAGTGGAAGAGGGACGGCAGATTCCGCAAAGCAAATCTGATGAAATAACGGTGAACTCTTTCTTGCCGGCATGATAAGGAGCCCATACTTAAACTCCGTATTCAAGAATTCTGCACACCAGGGAGCAGTACAGCACTTTCAGTGCCTGAATATCACTGAAATATCGGCACAGTTTCGGCGAATAAAACCAACGACAGCAAAAGCTTTAGCGGAGGGTTTTGAAATATCTTCGTTGAAATTCAGCTTACTATCGTCACTCTTAGGTCTTTAATAGAGTTGGCTCGATCAAGTTCTTCTGAATTGACCGAGTAGTGGAAGGCTACCTGCGAACGGGTTCTTCTTCTTATTCTTATTTTCGCTTATCACAGATTAGCTTACTGCGTGCTTTAAACTTTGTGTTCTAAGATGCATTTTACAGTAATTAATCGAGAGCTTTCGAAGCCTGTACTATTTTTGCATTAGTATAATTGTGTGGCAAGTACAATTATACACTCTATGCCCAGGGGAGGCGAGACATTTTCCGACCCGAAAAATTACTATACCGGACCGGGAATTGAGCCAAGCTACCTCCAGCGTGATCTTGCTTTGTAGCTGCGCCTTTACCGACTGAACTAAGGGAGGCCCCGGTTGCTACTGAAGTAGTAGTAGCATAGCGTTTTATTTTCCATTGATTATGATTTTACATATTTCGTACACTTCGATTGATTAACATAAAGGACTCTTAGTATTTCTTTAATTTGTTATTCTAATTTAGGGGCTGTTCATTAACTACGTAGACGGTTTTTTTAGGACTCTTGACCCCCCTCCATCCCCCTGCGTAGACAATTGTCCAAACAAAAAAATTAAAATTTGTATGGGCCGTGGATAATTCTCAACACCTCCCCTCCCTAAACTGTCTACGTAGTTTATGAACAAACCCCTTACGTGTTTACGTTTTTTAACTAGTTAACAAGGTGCGTTTAGATTTAATTTAAAAAAAAATATGATAACCTACCTAACTACGAATAACTTAACCGAATGCAAGATCGCGCATGATTAGATGATTTGATCTCAGACAGGCGTCTCTGAACCTTTCGAGGATGGTGGATCTCAGAATTTCGAGTCCGCGGGGGACTGGTGAGGAACATCATAAGGATCTTGTTGGAGTTGGAGTTGAAGGTGATGGCACTTAGCGCAGCTCTCCCAGATTGGCGTTCCGTACTCAATGGCAGGGAGGATGATGTGCTGGTGGACGGCAAGCTTGTTTTTAAGGGAAAGGGAGGACTTTCTCTTGATAAGTGAGTAGACCGACCTTATCAAGATGTTGCACTTGGTAGATGTTTTGTCCACATTTGAACAACAACTTTCTATCAAGGGTGAGACCAAAGTAGACGACTTCACTCGACCATTCAATGGGAGTAGTAGAGTAAGGCGGGGCAAAAGTTGGTCTTTTATTTTTTTTAAATATGTTATATATTAACAAAATTATAACAAGGAAAGTATGCTGCTTTATTCAGCAACTATTAATCTCCCTACTGAGAAAATACAGGCTCATTCAAGTAACCATTTCGGTGTTAGAAATATTATTTCATAAAAGCCCTCGAAACGAACTTCTGCCCCACCAATGGGGCAAAAGATCGAATGTCGTGGGCAAAAGTTCGTAAAGTAATTTGAAAGTTACATCAGTTATGCATATAGTCGCATGGTACAATTTTAATGTTTCTCAATCTTAACTCTCTTATTAGTATGCTGTGCTTCCTTGAAAAGTTTCTTCCGTTTACTGGATGTGCTTGACAGTGTCTGTTGAAGTGTCACATTCGATTTAATGCTTAATGGCTGATTATCGATTTTCGAAGCGGTATTTCGTTTTACAGATCCCTTCTCATAATTTGAGGTAATGTTATCGGATGATTCCACGAGTGCTGCCATCGGTGAGGGAAGCTCCGTTGCATCTGTACAGACGGAGGTTGTGGCTTCCGGCACAACGTTTTCTTTCGATTGCTCAATATTTGTCACTTCACTTGGGGCAAAATCTTGGTCTGTAAACACTCCAGGGTTGATAGGTACAATGCCACACATCCTGAAAGCGTTGACGGCTTTTTCAATTGTTGCACATCTGCAGTTAGCCATCCCAAACAGTTCAGTCACTTGATATTGGGTAATGACCCTTCCAGGATGATTGATTGATTGATTTATCTTTATTAAGGAGGCTTTCAGCCTGAGGCTGGTTCGCCTCCAATCCCTTCTAGGATGAGACACAAGCCAATGATTACAAGCTTCAGCATATTTGGTCTTGAGGGCCGGTTGGACTTTGTGGCTACTGTGTGGTGGGATAGACAGCAACATAATCCCACTTTCTCGACAGTAGAGAACTGTTTCCAACGATTGATGCGTGCTGTGATTGTCCAAAATGAGCAAGACCGGGTTCTCCTTCGTTGCGTTGGTGTGTTTCTGAAAATGCTGTGTCCATTGGAAGAAAAGATCCGAGTTTATGTATCCTGAATCAGAGACGAACATTTCTGTTCCTGGAGGTGCCCCGTTGAGTAGCTCTGGCTTTTGGCGTTTTCTCTTGAAGATCAGGACCGGTGGCAAGTAATTCCCAACAGCACTCATCACGCATACCGCTGTGATCAGCTCTCCTCTCTCAGCCGAGCTTATTTTCCCAACCGCTTTCTTTCCGGATGTAGATACGACTTTCGGGACATTGTTGGGCACTGTGGACATGCCTGTTTCATCCATATTGTAGATCCGATCTGGTATAAAGTTTTGTTGTCACATCGCTTAGGTTGTCGAAAAATTTGTTCATCTGCACCCGGTTGAAACCCATCATCCTAGCAAGACTGGTTTGTTGGGGAAATCACAGCGACAAGCTGTGTCTACGCATGAAAGAAAGCGTTCATTCTTTACCAGCTATCGTGGATTTCGGATGAAATCCATGTGCGACCTTGTTTGCCTCGGCGTACTGAAAAACTGCTCTTCGGCGATCCATCAGCGATAATCCGTAGAAGGAGTCATCGAGATTCTTGCAATGTCCCGCTAGTTCTTTTTTTGCTCTTCGGTAAAGATTGAAGCCGTAGTCCTTAAAAGGAAAGACAACAAATTAAACTACGATTTGCCGTTAACAACTCAGATAAATTTACCTTCTTTAGTCTTTGGCGCAATGCAGTTTCCGTAATTCCGAAACTTTTGGCAATAGCGCATTTGGATTTGCCATTAGTAAGCCTTTGCTGGGCGATTTCCAGCATATCGGAAGAGCACACCTTCCGCTCTGATTTTCGTTTGTGAGTCCTGTAGAATACAAATGCGTAATTATTCTGACTCGAACTTTTGCCCCACTACGCATTCTTGAAGTTTACACTAAATCGTGCAGAGTTATGAAAATATTTTGAAATTTGTATCACAACATCTTTTAGTTATTGGTACTGCTTAAACAAGGCACAATTACACTTTTCCAAAATCTGCAGTTTTGTTTACTAAAACACGTTTGCCATAAACAAAAATATTACATTTTTCTTGAGAAAAACAATGTTACCTCATTATTCCAACCACACGCAATCTAAACAAGCAATGTTTACATCTGAAGGGAAGCTGTCAAAACACTTACTTATCCATGCCAGTGTTGCCAATTTCACGGTAGGCTGTGTTGAAAAAACTACAAAACGAGCTTTTAACCCACTTGAACTTTTGCCCCACCTTATCTATCAAGGTGTACTTTCAAGTTACCATGCGGGATAAGTCAAGGTGAATTGGAGTGCAGAAATAGTATGTTTTGTGTTTTAGCTGCATTGATACAAAATTTCCAGCCTTTGAAATAGTCGGACAGAACATCCAGGCCTGATTTGAGTTTCATTCGACGTCATTCGACCTTTATAGATGATGGCAGTGTCATCCGCAAACATTGACAAAATACCACCATCCAGAAGAGAAGGAACATCTGACGTGAAGATGTTGAAGAAGATAGGGCCAAGGAGGTTACCATGGAGAACTTCAGCATCAACGTTGAACGTATCAGAAGGTGAATTGTTCAAGAAGATCTGAATAGATCTGCCCGACAAGTAGTTTTTGATGATCTTAAGGAAGGTATCGATGCAGCTTGTACACGAGGCTATCATGCCAGACATTGTCGAACGCCTTCTCAACGGCAGATGTTTTGAAAACGGACTTGTTCCGCTTGATGATGTTAGTAACCCGTGCGAGTTGGTTTATGGTAGAGTGGCCTTTCCTAAATCCGAATTGCTCTTTAAGGAAGATGTTATTATCATTTGAAAATACCAGCAGACGACTGAGTATCAACTTTCAAACAGCTTCGAGAAATTCTACTTTCATCAGGGACAACTACGGGGATGGTAGTGACTCTAGACATTACCTCCAATACGGCAGGCTCGTGGGGATTTACAATGGTGAATTCACAAAGTGTTGACCAAGAGCACTGGCCTTTTCAACTGGGGTTAAGTAGTATTGATCCAGGCGAACCAGCTTCAGGCTGAAAGCCTCCTAAATAAATCCGAGCTGAGTTCTTGGTAAACCACAGGTTGCGAGATGTTGTTGGCCAAGTTGCTGGTGTAGACTGGATCTACTAAACCAGGTGGAGGTGTCCGGACTCAAGATGTTGTACTGCACTTCCTGCAGGTCATTGTACTGTACTGTTGCCTATTGCTTGATGTTTGATGAAGTTTTTCCGTCGTCGTGTTAGCTTGACAATATCTCGCTGCAAATCCATAGCTGCAGTATCATCTGAAAAAAGATTAATGTCGTGAAATCGTAAAACTCGTCGTAAGTCGTTAATATACATAATAAATAACAGTGGCCCTAATACACTTCCCTGGGGAACTCCAAGGTTATTCCCCACGGGACTGCAAATAGAATCATTAAAAACAGTCCTTTAAGTTATGTCAGACAAATAGCTTTCAAACCATTTATATGCAGTACTCGTAATTCCAAAGCGCTTGACTGATCTTAACAATAAGGGCCAATAAATTGTTTCAAAAGCGCGTTTTGGATCCAAAAACAGTAACAACCGTATCTTTACACTCCGAGTTATTTTCCACTTCGCTGATACCAAATTCAACGCGGTTTCACAAGAATGACAAATTTAAACAGCACTTCTCAGTGCTCAATATTACCTGCAAATGTTCTACATTGTTCGAATCTTATTCCTCTTTGGTCCTTGTTTGCACCCAACCCGAGGTAATCCTGCTTGGCTATCGATTTGGAAAATTCCTCTTCGATCCTTCAGATTCTTATAGTAATCTACTTGCTAGTCGATTTGGAGAAACGTTTTACGACCGCCATGGCGCCTAAACGCAAAAGAAAGGGGCAATATCTTGATCCCCCTTATGATTAAATTTATTTGAGTAATCAATTTGATCTGCTCATGGATGATGAAGATAATCCATCATCCAGGCAAAATTCCATTAAACATTCCCGGATTAATGCCAAGAAGGAAAAGGTCTATCCCGATATCCCGATTGTTCTGATATCAACAAACTATTACTAATTAAATACTCCAACAGGTGGCCTTTAACAACAAGTTCTAAAGTTTTCTCTAATGTGTGCAACATGTTGATGGGATGAAACACTTCGGCTTTAATCGGTCCAGCAACTTTTTGAGTAGAAACCACTAAGGATTCCATCCAAATTTGTGGCACATGTCCAGTTTGCAATGATTCATCAATAAGGTCCAGCAAGATGTGGCCAATGACATGAAAGCAATCTTGAATAACTCTAGCATTAACATTATCTACTCCAGCCGATTTTCCTAATGAAAAACAAATAACTCTAAGTTCAATGTAGTTGGGGGAAAACCTTCAAATCTACAACTATTATTAACTGGCTGTTTTATTTCGTCAGCTTCATCGACCAATTCAATGGATTGATTAATCAATGAAACACTGTCGACAAAATAATCATTAAACTTAGATGCAATTACTTGTTCTGACTGTTCTAATCAGTCATTCAAAGTTATTGACCACGGTTTGCAATTACAAGGTTTTAATAAAAATTTCTAAATTTTCAATAACTCTTTACTGTTGTTTTGATGCTGTATACAAGTGCTTCCTTTGAACGTATTCACAACGAGTTTTCTTTATCGATTGTTAATACTTATTACACGCGATTGTGTACCTATTCCAATAATTGTCATTATTTGGTTTACAAAACTTGTTGTACCATTTGTCCATTTTCCGTTTAAGACGCAAAAGATCCAAATTGTACCAGCTGGCCGAATTTTTCAAAGAAACAAACTTTTGCTCAACTAGTTGATTGGTACACGCTTAGAAAGCGTTATTAAGAACAGCTGTAGATTCATCTAAGTTACCGGCCGCAAATGGAAAATCCACTCTCAACAAGATTCGAAACAGCCAGTTTCGAATATTCCCTCCAGTACTTAAATTTTACTAAGTCATCGTTGTTTTTGAAATTATCTAATACATTAATCATTAAGGTCTCATGATCGGTTATTTTCAAATCAGTATCCGTAACTGAACAAATGGAATCAAAATTGGAATAAACATAGTCAATTAAAGTTCTACTGTGCCTAGAAATACACGTAAAGGGTGTCCACGATGAAATTGCCACACTATGAAATTGCTCTAACTTTTTAACCGTTGGGTAGAATTTAATGAAAATTTGGGTGGATTTAGTTCATAGTGCATTATTTACATCCTGCAAGTTTTAAAGTCCTGTGATCAAAACTCGCGGAAATGGAGTCGAAAGAACAGCTCGTGCATGATAAAATCTTGCGCATTCATCACGAGAACAAGGATCTCTCGCATCGTTCCATCGCTAAAACGTTGGGAATCACGAATTCCACGGTGTCGCGAGTGATTAAGCGGTTCGAGGAACGGATGACCTCCGATCGGAAGCCCAGGAGTGAAGGAAAAAGTATTCCGTACAACACCAAAAATCACAACCGAAATCCGAACGCCTCCGTTAGGGATGTGGCTAAGAAGCTGCACCTAAGCCGAAGTTTTGTCCAGGAGGCCAAAACTAAGGCTGGGCTTCGAACGTTCAAGGTACAAAAGGCCCCTAATCGCGACGAGAAGCAGAACAAGTCCGCCAAAACCCGTGCCAGGAAGTTGTACCTCAACATGCTGACGAAAGTTGAATGCTGCATCATGGACGACGAAACATATGTGAAGGCCGACTTCAAACAGATCCCCGGCAACCTGTTTTTCACTCAAACCTCCTTCTCCCTTTCTCCATCCAAAAAATTGTAAATCCCCACTAACCTCGAGACAACCGCGAGTATCCGGTCCAGCTCCTTTAACTTTAAATATAAGAAATCAATAATGTATAACAAAAATGATAACTCGGCTCTGTAAAGTTTATTCGATTGAGCCTGTACAAATAAAGTAATTAATAAAAAAAAAACCTGTTTTTCACGGCCAAGGATAAGTTCAGCGTTCCGGAGCATGTCCGCACTCAGAAGATGTCCAAATTTGCGAAGAAATTCCTGGTTTGGCAAGCCATCTGCACGTGCGGGAAGCGGAGTGCACCTTTCGTGACCCAGGACACGATGAACGGACAGGTGTACATAAAAGAGTGTCTCCAGAAGCGGCTGCTTCCTCTCCTGAAGGCCCACAACGTCCCAACAATCTTCTGGCCGGATTTGGCCTCATGCCACTACTCCAAGGACGTGCTGAAGTGGTATGCGGACAATTTCGTGCCGAAAATGTTCAACCCTCCCAACACTCCGGAGCTCCGCCCCATCGAGAAGTACTGGGCGATTATGAAGCAGCACCTTCTTAAACGACCTAAGGTAGTGAAGACAGTCGAGGAACTGAAGAAAGTATGGGTTTACATGCAAAAAACGGTTGATTCACAGGTTGTGCAGAATCTTATGGCCGGGGTTAAGGCCAAGGTGCGGGCATTTGCGTATGGACTGTAAATAAAATACGAGTAAAATGGTAAAATGAAGTTTAATAGTTATTTCTCAATCCCTGAAAATTTGATGGCAATCGGATGAAAACTCGAATTTTGCGAATCAATTTTGTGTGTGGCAATTTCATCGTGGACACCCTTTATATTCATCTACCGAATATTTAATTTACTAAAATCAAGTAATGTCTCAAGCCAATTCTGTATTTTTTTTTAAAAAACGCTGGTCACTAGAACTGTCAGAATGATACAAAACACCACACACTATTTTTTTTATCGCTGAAAACCAGCAATATTTTGCTGGATTTTTCCGAGCTGAAAGTTCAGCAATCCATGCAGCAAAATATTTTGACAGAGCACTTTACTGATTATCCAGCAAAACGGAAGATCAATCATTTTGCTGGAAGAATCTCGATTGTTGTTTTTTTTTAAGATAGAGGCATCTCATTGTTGGAATTAATATTTGACTACATTTCCATGTAATTTATTAAATGTGACTGCACTTCTTAAAAAATCATGTCTTCAAGAAGATGGTGGGCAATCCTGGGTGAGTTATTGTTGTTGTTGTTTCTTTATTAAGGAAACACCTGGGTAAGTTTACGAATGAAGAAAGCTGTAATTTCAGAGAAAAACGGAAGTTTTTCAACTTAATTCAGATTGCTAAGGTAGTTTAGTATACTTACTTCATGGCAAACGCTCTTTTTATATAATTTCCATGATATTTTGTAGGAGTTCAAGGAGTTGTTAGTCGAACATTTCTTGAATATAAAAATAATCATAAACCGTGAAGGAGAGAATTATGGGTTTTGGCCTGATTTTGACTTTTCATACAGTTTACTGGTACGTTCAGCAAAATATTTCATATTACTGATTTTTTAGTTAAAGTTAGTTTTGCTGGACGCGATTCAGCAATTCATTTAGCTGGAACAGGATTTTAAAATTTGGTGTGCATAAATGCCCATCTTCATTCCACGTACAACTGTAATACCCAAGAACCAGTTGCCATCAATTATGTAGAACAACAAGACTCAATGTTGGCTTTAAAATTGTCAATTCAAGTGGCTCTATCCAGAGATGGAAAACCATTTACATTCATTTCGTGCATTCATTTACATTCATTTGCCTCTAACTTTTCATCAACAGAATTCCATAAAATAGTGTTTGAAAGTTTTGTAGGCTTTGATGTTAGCTACATCTTTTGTAAACAACTTAAATCTGTATCTCTCATGCATGATGAATCAGAGTGATAAGAACCCACCTTTGTTTTTCAGTGAATGTAAATTGCATTCACTGAAAAACAATAACATGTTCTGCCAGCTCTATTTCGTCATGCATAAGAGATACAGATTTTAGTTTTTAACAAAAGCTGTAGTTCATATCAAACACTACAAAAGCTTTATACATCATTTTACGGTATTCTGTTGATGAAAAAAGTAAGAGGCAAATGAATGTAAATGAATGACGAAATGAATGTAAATGATTTTCCATCCCTGGCTCTATCCATCTCAACCAAGGTTTTGTGATAGCTGTTTACTTATAAATACAACAAAACCAAAAAAATCATCGGCGTGGCATAAATTTTACCGACTGCGTGACTGATTTTCATCGGCGGCGGCGATGCACACGTCTTTTTGCAACTCTGAAACAGAGCTTTCTATACTAACTATGCTATTTTCGCATGACTATACGCTAACTGAAATCATAAAAAAAGTTATTCTAAATCATGTTTTCCAACCACTCAGCAGGGCTTATGAGTCGATTTTGATTCATTGAATCATTTATCGACAGAAGTGAACATTTTGTCCCTCATGAAAAATACATCAAACTTGGCACACAGTTCCGTTCGTGCTACTAGTTCTGTTTGAAACAATTGTTGTTATGGACAATGCACGCAATGTAACACTACATCATCGTGAGCCGACTTTCGCACACACAAAAACTGCACACAAAGGCCTGAACTCCGCTGAATAGACTTGTCACCGTTGAGCGATTTTGAATAGAATAGTCATTGGTCATCTCCACGGTGCACCTTCACCGACTAATAGCCTATGCTGGCCATTGCCATGGGAAAATTGTGTGTCCATTGCACGATGGCAAAAGGTGCTGCCGCTGCTGCTGCTGATGATGATGAGTCGCAATTTTGAATTGGGGGCGGCATGCATAGCGCCTACTATGTATATGCGACAGAGCCAGTCACTTGTGCTGTGGCAGAGGTAGGTACTCCAGTTCCATCAGTGTATAGTGCGTAATTCGTGCCAAAGCTAGAGGAACATTTGCCATCGTGAAAGGGCATTTAAAATGAAGTTAATAGCTGTTTCGATTGGAATCGCGCTCTCTGTTAGCAATGTGACGCAATGAGCTCGCAATTGAAGAGTTATGGTCAATCCGAAAATCCTCAAGCGCCATCATCGGCAGCGGCGTACCTACCAGCCACCAGCCATCATCGTAGTCGTTATTATCTGCAGTTTTGTTTTGCATCCTGCTGCAAACCTATCTGGCTTACCAGAGCGCAGTAGTTGAGCTAGCCGACGACGGACGGTATGATGGCAAATAGTGGCTGCTTGATTGGGCATGATCCGTGATTTGCGCTAAGATTGGTTTGTTTTGGCTAGCTGTAGACACAAGGTTTGGTCACGGAGTTTATTTACTTTGATAAATATTATTTAATACAGCCAGCACTTAAAGATTGACTCTGATCAACGGATCGCGGTTACCACGCTATCGATTATTTGAAGCTTTTCAACAGTCATTTCAATATTTTTCGTCAACCCACTCGCTACAGCCGAAAAATCGAACCAATTCAAATTAATCATCGACTCCTTAAATATTCATTTAAACTCGTAAATCTTTCCACTTTGGCTTGGCTGTCTCGTTCGTGCATTTTAATCCCATTCCTCGTCGCCTTCGTGCGGTCGACCGCATAGGCTTATCTCGCTCTTGGGAGTCACACATTCGCAGCTGCTGCACCGCCGCTATTCAGCAACCGGCCAAACGGGTTGGTCATTTCGTCGCCTTGATCCAGGAATGAAATTTCTCAATTTACGTAAATTTAAAAATCAACGCAACATTCCATTTTTGGGAGAGAAATCATTCGAATTTTCTCCATCCAATAATTCAATACTCCTAGGTCAAGTATGCATCCTCCGAAACGTCGTCGTCGCCGGAGGAAGAAAAATCCGGAGGTACGGCATCGAAAGGTAATGAATTTACAGTTAGACGGCAGTGGTTCTGTGGATGCTCGGTCACAAAGAAAGACAAACGTGTGGTAGGCCAGAAGAGGGCACATGCATAAGAACACTCGTTCGCGGTTGGCGATTATGCAAGACGATAGAGTGGCAAAACAGAGAATATCGACTTTCCTTGGACTCAAGCAAGAGCTGGACAAGAGCTGCTAACATTGTCCTACTTTCGGGTCTATGCTTTCTGTGCTGTACATAGAACGTGCCACTCGTGCTCGTGACGGAGCAGAGACCCGATTGAGACATAGAAGTTCTGATAGATTCGCATGTGTTGGTGATGTTGTCTTTGATCGAAGAATAGTCCATAACATGAGCATAAAAAGGCTTACCTGTTTTACCTGTGTAGCGAGTAATCTGAATCGATGTGTAGAAATGTTCATATGGTTCATTTCATTTTTTGCCTGGCTAGTTTTGGTTTGTTTTATGAATAGCATCTAGTTTAATCTACTGGTTGTGATGAATTGTGTGCATAAATGTTTCGTTTATTTATGGCATTTTATAATTTTGAACAGTAGTTCAATTATGATCAGACGGCAAGCATTTACTTCTTTCCAAACCAAACAATTGCCTCACATTGCTGCCCAAAATTCTTTAAAAGTTCTATAGACATTTCTAGGAACACACACTTAAAAATAACTATTTTTACACGAGACGTAATCCATATTTGACGTAAATTATGGAACCTAAACAAACATGTCATGTAAAATTAAGTGTTACCAAACTGAAATATACGATTAACGTACGATTGATTGAATTTATTTTCTCGTTTCTTTCAACTCATTCTTATGTTATTTGGGCCGCTTTCATGTGTCGGTCCCAGGGCACGGAAATTTACATGACTTTTTGGTAATGTGCATTAATAGACTTCTTATAGTACACACTACGAAAAAGTCATGTAAATGTCAGAACCCTGACACCGACACATGCAAGCAGCCCTTTTGACATAATAATCAGTTGAAAAGGACGAGAAAATCAATTCAATCAAACGCACTTTTCGTCGAGTTGCATACACACCAAAAATCTGAATCGAGTTCCAGAGTTGTTGAACTGCTTCCAGCAAAAACATTTCTTGCTGAACAACCAGTAATCCATAAAAAATGCTGGATTTTACAGCAATCTAGTTGAAACGTCAAAGTCGACCGGGGTCAAAGTCGACCGGAGTCCAATCATACTTCTCTGCAGTTTATTATTTTTCGAGTTAAGAAGTTTACAACTTTTGAATCATCCCATGAATTACATGAATGGTATTTTAATCATGGAGTAAGTATATTTAACTTTAAGTTGACTAAGTTTAAAAGGTTATTTTCTCTTTATTTATAGCCTTTTGATCTGAAGAAAAAATATAGAATGATTCCATTGGCCATTGCTCAAAATAAGCCCAGTTTTTTATCGTTTGTTCAAAAATTGTCTCTTCATATGAGAATAATAAAGTTTTGTACGATTATAATACCAGTGTAATAAAGTAATTTTCAGTTAAAATTCTATCAAGAATGTTATAAACAATTTAAACAATTGAGAATTACTGTTCTTCCAGCAAAATCATTGGCATTACGTTATGCTGGATAATCTGTATACATTGCTGGTTTTACAGCAAAGTGCTGTCAGTTTGACTTTGGGCCTAATTGCTGGTCGTCCAGCAAACAGTATTTTGCTGGATGCATTGCTGAACTTCCAGCTCGGCAAAATCCAGCAAAATATTGCTAAATTCCAGCAATAAAAAATGGGTGTGTATGTTTCAGTTTCAGGACACTTAATTTTACATGCCATGTTTGTTTACGTTCCATGATTTACGTCAAAGCTGAATTACGTCTCGTGTAAAAATAGTAACTTCTAAGTGTGTGTAGTTATTTCGAGTGTTCATACAATTAACTTCCTGAGATGAGGTCTAACGATCTTTAAAATTTCCCCAAAACAGCATGCAAATGGTGATGAGCATGAAGCTCATACACTAGGGTGGCTCAACATTACGCTTTGCCCTGGGAGCTCGTCCTCCAAATGATAGCTAAGGGTGAAATAAAACAACTTTTGTATGGCGGCAACAGCTCTGACAAACATGAAGACCACTTATGATACACGAGTTGACGAGAATATCTATTCAATTGAAGAATCAAAGTGATAAATGTCTCACAGATGGCGAGCGGGTGAAAATGGTAGTGACGTTTTGATATCTATCAAATTGTATGACATTTTTTTTTTAGTACATCATCATTCTTGTAATTTTGGATCTGAAAACTACACTCCCGATCATAAGTTTAAGGACACCCCCAAAAAAACATGACAAATTTGTTATGTTCATATCTCTGTCATGTTACGTCCAATTTTCGTTCTCTTTAGATCATTTGAAAGGTATTGAATGGAACTTTCCTCGTAGGTAAAATGTTCAATATATTTTCAAATTTTGTGTTCTAAAAAGTCACCCAAAGTTACAATATTTTTCAAAATTTACTCTGAAGAATCGTGACTGATTTTCTCAGAATTGGGTTGGCCAAATTTTGAAATAAAACTACTAGTAGAACACTTATGCTATACCATTCACACCATTCAAATAACCTTTGGAGATCGAAAATTGAACGTAAAATGAGAGATCATTGAACAAAACATATTTGCATGGTTTTTGGGGGTGTCCTTAAACTTATGATCGGTAGTGTAGGTGTCGCATGACTAGTTTTGGCTTTGCTTTGATTCGCCATTATAATTAATCATTTTATCAAGCTTCTGCATTCATTTTCCATAAGATGTTACTACTGTTGTTTGCGGTGTCATCTATCGGAAACTATGCACATTGTTCGCAGAGGACAGTGCAGTGTAAAACAGTAGTAAAAGTAGTAAAATTACGTTCATTTCTGTTAATTATGATTTTACATTGTTTTAACATTTTAATTGATTAGCCTCTTCATCTTTGTTTCATTTGTTATTCTAATATACGTATTCACGGTTTTCTACTAGTCTACAGAATACCCTTTGGGGGGTGTGTTATGTTTGAATTGAAAAAAAGTGATAACCTACCTAACTACGAGTATAACTTAATCTAACGTGCTAGATCACGTATGATCTCTCAGACAGGTGTCTCTGAACCTTTCCAGGATAAAAACTCTCCGTTCTTCTAATGTCTGAATTCCAGCATATTAACATATGTGGAGCTTCATGAAAAAGGTGACTCAAAGCTGACCCCTTTTTTGTTTTGCCTCAGTGGTATAACTGGTATAAAGGGTGATACGGTCAAAATTTGGTCAATATCAACTTGACGTATTTCTTTCAATTTTGCATTTAAAAAACCTGAACACCTCTCATTTTGAAGGTGTGTGTGTGTGTAGAATGTTGCTCCTATTTTGATTTTGGAATTCACTCTTCAGTTGTCAAAATGCCGTCCAAGCAAGAAGAGCAGCGTATCAAAATTTTGCTCGCGCATCGCGAAAATCCGAGCTACTCGCACGCAAAGTTGGCAAAATCGCTAAAAGTTGCCAAATCAACCGTTACAAATGTAATTAAAGTGTTTGGGGAACGTTTGTCGACAGCCAGGAAGTCTGGATCGGGGGGAAATCGAAAACCGGAAGCCGCTGAGACGACAAAGAGAGTTGCCGGTAGTTTCAAGCGAAACCCTAACCTCTCTCTCCGAGATGCCGCAAATAAGCTGGGTGTATCGTCTACAACCGTGCATCGAGCCAAAAAACGAGCCGGACTATCGACTTACAAGAAGGTAGTGACTCCAAATCGCGATGATAAACAAAATACGACGGCCAAAGCGCGATCCCGGAGGCTGTACACGACGATGCTGACGAAGTTTGACTGCGTGGTAATGGACGACGAAACCTACGTCAAAGCCGACTACAAGCAGCTTCCGGGACAGGAGTTTTATACGGCAAAAGGAAGGGGAAAGGTAGCAGATGTTTTCAAGCACATGAAACTGTCAAAGTTCGCAAAGAAATATCTGGTTTGGCAAGCCATCTGTACCTGTGGCTTGAAAAGCAGCATTTTCATAGCTTCCGGGACTGTCAACCAAGAAATTTACGTGAAAGAGTGTTTGAATAAACGTCTGCTGCCTTTCCTGAAGAAACACGGTTGTTCCGTACTGTTTTGGCCGGATTTGGCATCTTGCCATTACGGTAAAAAGGCCATGGAGTGGTACGCCGCCAACAACGTGCAGGTGGTTCCCAAGGACAAGAACCCTCCCAACACGCCAGAGCTCCGCCCAATTGAGAAATACTGGGCTATTGTCAAGCGGAACCTAAAGAAGACCAAAAAACTGCTAAGGGCGAGCAGCAGTTCAAGGCAAACTGGCTTTCTGCGGCGAAGAAGGTGGACAAGGTGGCTGTACAAAATCTGATGGCAGGGGTCAAGCGTAAGGCCCGGCAATTCGGATTTGGAAAAGCGGAAGCCTAACTGAATATTTTTCCTGAATTTTATACTAATTGAACTTGAAAAAGAAATTTAATTTGATTTTTTAAATAAACGATTTCACCGATTTACACGCGTTTTCCCTTGACCAAATTTTGACCGTATCACTCTTTAGTTGGCCATCGATCGGTCAAATTAAAATTTTCTTGATATCGTCACTGAGCGTTCACAAGGACCAATGTCGAAAACGTAAACAGTGGCTAAATGGCGTAAATTTAACGTAGTTCAAAGTCAATCCATGTAAGCCACCAATTCTATCGGATAGGGGGACTCTCCATCTACACAATCATCGTGGTGGATTACTTGCGTAGTTTTTCATTCTCGAGAAATTCGGACATCTATCTGTCAAAATAAAATTTTCGTGATATCGACACTGAGCATTCATAAGGACCAATGTCGAAAACATAAATAATGACTTCTTTCGTAAATGTCTCGTTCGTCAAAGTCAATCCAAGTAAGCCACTAATTTTATCGGATAGGAGGACTCTTTCTGTACACACTCATGGTGTTGGTTTTCTTGAGTGAGTTTTCATTTTCGAGCAATTCAAGCAAAAAGTAATTGTTTGCGTTTGCAGCATTGGTCCTTATGAAAGTAAGCATTGTCGTTGACGGCGACTCTGCAACTCTTTACTCCTGGTAAAATCCCATAAGCATCTGACAATCTATGCATGAAATCTAGCGGACTTTGTCTTATCTCTTCATTCCTCCAGCAAGCCGCCGTTTCTTCACGCAAAGATAGACAGAATCATATGGGATTTTCATAGGAGTGAAAGGGTAAGGAAATGTTCACCAAGTTTCACGCACAGACTGATGTTTGCTTATGGGATTTTACCATAGAGTTACAGAGTGACCGAAGAGGCAAATTGCCAATAGTCACGGTAATGCGTAATGAGATGTAAACAGGTGAGGCCCAGATAATTTGTCGTCTCCTTTGTTCCTCCGCTGTTTAAATGCTTGACGGAGTTTGACGTGTGGGCATTCTTTTTTCGACTAGTTTGACAGGGAGCTTCTCAAAGGATTTTTAACTAGAATTTTCAAGTCGGTTAGAAGCCAATCAAGAGCGTTGTTATTCAGTAATATTGCCTATTTACAGATCCAATATTTCTTCGTCTCTTTGATCTTTTTGGTTTGCATTGGATTCATTACGGAAATTGTGTTAATTGCATGTAATTTGATGCAAACAATTCGAAGATTTGATGATTACGCCGAATAGGTGTGAAACTATCATAATGTCTGTGAAATATTATTAACTGTGCTTTTAGTGAGTCAACTTATTTTTTTTTTATTATAGTCACTTTAACGTTAACATAATTGTTATTACAATAGATGTACAATACGTCCCATTTAGTAAGAGTTTTCAACAATAGGACAACAATACAATTAATGGTAAATGGCTCCAGTTTGTTCGAGAAAAAGTGATTTTTCGTATGGTTAAGATTCATAACAACCCCCTTGTTCTATTGTATATTCCCCCATTTACCATAGATTCTATTGTGGAAACAATACATTTTATTGTTATTTTATCTTTGTGGAGAATACGATTTATTGTAAATACAATAAACTCTATTGTATGGTTACAATACATTTCATTGTACCTCTACGGTTCTTTTTTTTACGGGCGTACTGCTGCAATTTGAACACCAGGCCATCATGCCAGACATTGTCGAACGCTTTTTCAACGTCCAACAACGCCATGGCAGATGTTTTCGAAACAGATTTGTTCCGTCTGAGAATGTTTGTTACTCGAGTCAGCTGGTGGACGGTCGAACGACCTTTCCGAAAACCTAACTGTTCCTCGAGTAACAAGTTGTTTTCTTCGGCAACAGACTGCTCTTTTGAACAGTTTTGATAACCCTGAGAGAAGGCTGATTGGTCGATAATTTGAAGGAGAGGACGGATCCTTCCCAGGTTTCCGGATGGGTATGACTTTAGCTGACTTCCAGCACGAGGGGAAGTAGCCAAGTCGGAGGCACAGATTAAAAATCAGTGCCAAATGGTTTTAGAATATGGAACCAAATATATTATATTAACAATATGATCCACTCTTTCGCTTAGCTGGCGAAGCGAATTTTCAACGATGAAAGCACCTATGTGGCCAAAAAGGCTACCAATGTATTTGTTTATCGTCACGAGGGGTAAACCAAATGAAAATTTGTTTAATATTTCAAATGAATGTATTTCCGCATTTTATTTTATTTTATGACAACAGTGACATGTCAGACAAATTCTAAAGTAGTATACACAAAGTAATTAATGAAAATAATTTGACTCTTACTTTTGAAATAAATGCTATATTCGCACCCCTCGATTGTAAATGAATGATTGTTGCCGACCTTTTTCAACGCTAGATGGTGTGTGAAGCAATATTTTGTGGGTCGCCATGGCAACATTTGGAAAAGGCATGAATGGATCATATTGTTAATATGATATATTTGATGGAACTCAAGTGTTTCAGTGCAAAACATGTCTGGTACCTCTATATATGCATTTAGATCTCGATTTAGATTAACATGCAAAGTCCCTATTTTTTCACATTTTGCATACAAAATAGCTAACCCCTCACAGGATTCCCCGCCGATTTTTTTTTTATGAATGGGGTGGGGCAGAAACTATCTTTTGTGCAAAACATGCAAAAAAGGAGGGACTTTGGATGTTAATCTAAAAGCACAGACAAACAGACATAACACTCACAAGTTGTTCATCGAACAAGCATTTAACGGTCGATTTAAAAGTATCGTAGTTGGTAGTACCGCCACCTGTGGCGCGCATAGTCGATTCCCTTGCGTTTGACGTTTACACACTGCCACCATCTATTCAGCGTACTACCCACCACTGTGTATTCAACAGATGGCGCGTAATGTTTTAGCGACGATGTTTTACAGTGAGAAGTATTCTATGTGTTATGTCTGTTTGTCTGTGCTAAAAGCATATAAAGAGGTACCAGACATGTTTTGTAGTATCAGGTAGGATTGGGCGATCTTCAGAGAAAGATCGATCTTGACGGATCGATCTTATATCTGGCTCTAGAATCGATCCATTGATTAAATCGGTAGCAAAGAATCGATCTTTGGTAGATCGATCTTTTTATTTTTATTTTAATACGCTTGTTTACGTTGGTACCCCAAGAATTTCTTTCTTTTATCTTTTCCTTATAGAGTCCATTTTTCCATCACACCTCGCAACTCAAGATCTACGAGGTTCATACATCTGCAAATTTCAGACATTGCTTGCTTCTCCGCAGCAAACAACAAGTAGTAGTTTCAGCTACGTGCATTCACAGAAACCTTATTATTTTTACATGTGAAATTGCGAAGTGTAGTACGAAAAAGGACGGTACGGGAAATCACCTTAAATTTACCACGCAGTCTGGGGTGAGAGTAGATCGTTTTTACGATGTAAATACACTTAAAACAATTTAAAATCGATTTTTCTTGAAGATCGAAAAGATTGAAAGAAGAGATCGATTTTTTCGATCTTTTCGTGGACAAAGAATCGATCTGAAAAATCGGAAATCGAGATGAAAAAGATCGTTCTTGCAAAGATCGATCCAAGATCGCCCAACCCTAGTATCAGGTTTTCAATTTTGTAATCTGTGCAAGGGAAATCACAAATCGAGTGTCATCAAAATACATGGTATGTTGAAAGATTGAGCTCATGAGAGAGAATTTTCTTTCTCAAATTTTATTTTTTGGCTTTCTGGGAACTGGTAGTAAAGTGATTAAAAAATGTATGGGGAAAAACATTGTTAATTTAATTGTAGCTTGTTTAACAATAATTCCCCAGAAAAAAAGTGAACGACAAAGTCTATGAATTATTTCTTTATGTTGTCTTCAACTTCTTTTAACCTGAAAATGCATCAAAAGCGTATAATTTCCACTTTTACAAATTTATATATGGGTATTTTTATAACTTCCTACCAAAGGGACAGCGTCATCTGCGTGAACAATAGCCTTGACTAAATGGTTCATTACTATTAAAATTATGTGAACAAAGCATCAACAAATATTATTAATTGATATATAAGAGGTAAAATATAAAATAATATAAAAAAAAATCTATGAAACTATAACTGAGCTATCATTGGTGTATGACTAACGGGGGTTTCAAGGGGCCCAGGCCCCCTCTATTTGTATTTTGTCAAGCAGTTTCGAGGTTGCTTTTGACATAGGACTACGTCTGTAATTTCTCTATGGGGGTACACTTTGTGAAAACCAAAAATGGAACATGTAACAAAATTATGAAAGATTTTGAACGTTAATAACTCAGCTGTCCCTGGACCAATTTCAATAATTTCATCTCCAATCGATCAGAAACCTTCCTACGCATCTGTTTGATTTAAGACTATCAATTTTTAAAACGTCACTATTGAAAATTGCACGAATTTAAAAAGAATGAAAATCAAGAGCCCAATGTGGCTGCCCTGCGGCACGCCAGATGGTGTTGCAAACCGAATTGACGTGGCAGATCTCAGTTTGACGTAGGTGGGTATTTTTTGTAGGCATAACCTTAACCACCTTATTGAGCCAGTTAGGAAATCCCAACCTTTCAAGCTTTCCATAGTTAATTCATGAGGCATTTTATCAAAAGTAGCATGCTAGCGTATGTCATCAGATTCGTAGCTGTAGAACGATTCTTCACAAAGCTAATATTGATAAAAAATTATGGGTTTAACAGCAGAGTACATTCTATCGTGAATCAAAAGCTCGAGCGTCTTTGCTAAACAGCAAAGAATAGAAATGGGTCGGTAATCCTGAACGCTATGAATGTTTCCAGTCTTGTGTTTGGGTGTAACCGCATATAACTTCCATGCATCCAGGAAGACAGCTTCCGATAGTGAAAGGTTGAATAACCACCAAACAGGTGGTCCGAGTACCTCAGCGCATCGACGAAGAAGACTCATTGTAGCCCTGGTGCATGCTGGTTCCTTAGCTATACTCCGTCGGATGGATTCCGAAAAGCTGATCCGGTTCTTCATCCGTGGCGTTGACTAAGGAACAGTTAGAACAACGATAACAACTGCGAGGTGGAGGTGGAACTGTTTAATCGGCTGCAGGCGGAGGACGGCTACATGACGATTAGCGGGGATTAAAAAAAAAGTTTATCGATTTCATCGAGCTAAAGAACTTCGAGGAGTCGAATGTGATTATGATGTATGCCAAGGGGAAGCTTCAAAGGAGTTAAGGATCGGGTTTAGGTTGTTGAAATGTATTCAGGGTATGCCTTGATGTAACGTAACTGTCACTTTTCACTTCCATCGCTGATTTATAGCTAACAATCATTAAATCAAGCAATGTAATAACACCATCTAAGAAATGAGACAATCCTCCATCTATTGTTGATGCAAATTTGAATAACTGAATTGTTATTTGTGTGATATCAACGGTGGAAGTCAAAAGTAACCGTTACTTTATATTGAGGTATACCTGTAGTGTTAGACGAATAAAACTTAAAAGCTTAAAAGGTTCGACAAATTCAAAGGACTTAAAACAATGTTTATAGAAAGCCTAGCAAATATGTCGAAGACTGCACAATAGGGTATCATAATATTTATTGAACGAACCCCGATTACTTAAACAGGGTGAGCTACCAGTGACTATGAAGATTGCTCATCCGAGGAGGATAATTTGTATGACGCAATGTATTTGGCCACCGTGCTTGTGGAATTGACCCATTTAAACCGTGATCTCCGATATTGTCGCTACCGGAAACGACAAGCAATTGTTGCAATCACGTTGGTTGCAAAAGTGGATGACCCTGAGGGTGATCTAGTTATTGTTATTTGTGGTTATGATATCGGCGCTGATATTTATCACCACACTTTAACAACTCTTGCAGGGAATTAGTCGAATTATTGTTTGCAGGAGAGATCCGAGCAAAGCACTGTTGATAGACTTCTAATCTGGGATACGGTCGTCTAGTCCGATGGATTTATTAAATTCATCCTGAAGCAAAGATCAGCGACTGTCAACAAAGTGCGAAACCTTAGCAACTATTGGAAAGTCGTCAGCAAAAAACAGTGATGGCGTTTTATTATATATTCTGTGTCATTCTTGTCAATTTGTGCCCTAGCGTGCCATGATGTGTTTCGGCACAGTGTAGAGTTGATTACCCCTTGGAAGAGACGCATTCTTCGTATTCAGCTTCAAACCTACGAAGAATGATCCTGTTTTCTGTGCTTCGATGACGGAATAAGCGGCGGCGAGCTTTGCGAAGAATGTTACGTCGGTGTCGAAGCTCGGTATTCCACCACGGTTGATTATCCGAGCGATGCGGTCAGTCAGCTGGCACTGAAAGCTCCAACAGTGGGTGGGACAACAGCTCACTTTAACATAATTATCTCAGGTGGCGTAGCGGTTCGTGCTGGGGCTCTCCCGCAGAAGGACTGGGTTTAATTCTTTGAACAGCTCTAATACTACTACTAATGCTGATAAAACAATATACGTTCATACCTGGCTTCAGAAATATCTTTCATAAAGGCCTGACTTTAGAATTAACTTTCATAAAAGTGCGAACTAAATAAAATAGGTGCAGAAGTAAAAACCGTTTTGTAACTTATTTTCTAAAAGTGCCGTTCAAGTACCGCCAGAAGCTGCTTAGAGTTAGAATGCTCTTCAATTATGGTACCGGAACTTTCAAGTTCTTATGATGACTTTTTTTCACCTTATGGCTTATAGAATTCTAAACAGCCTCATTTTTATGAGGCTGTTTAGAATTCTATAAACCACCTTCAACCAAGCTGCATAAGCCTCAAACAGCTTTTCATCAGAACTTTAGCTTACTTGGGTATTGACGTATAACTACTAGTTTTGTTGTTGTTGCTCAATTCAATAATAATTACAAAAATTATAAGAGGCCTCTCTTCTTAGCTCAGTCTGTAAAGGTGCAGCCAGTGTTCGGAAAATCATTCTCAAATCTCATTCATTGAGCCTCTTTGAGAGAATAAACTCATATGCAAATTTGGCAAACAAATCTCACGCTTCAAAAAGTCATTCCAGCAGCATGAAGCTCATAAAAATCGCTCAAACTTCAATTGATGCTTATGCATGTTGTGTTAGTTTTCCATCCACTGATGCAAAAATAACAGTAATAGCAATGAATAACGCCAAAATATAAGGCAATGAATTTCTGAACCTGCAAGCTCATCGGTGATTTTTGCGCAGTAGAATATGGCAAAGCAAAACTCATAGGCGAATAAGCTATTAAAGCAAGACCATGCTGGAGGCGGTTGAGTTCGATTCCCGATCCGGTCTAGGAATTTTTCGGGTTTGAAAATTTATTGACTTTCCTTAGCATAGAGCATGATTGTACTTGCCACACAATACAGTGTCTTCCCGTTTTTGGCAACAATTTTTCATGAAATACCAAATAGATACGATCCATAAAGAAGGGTCTAGTGGTATTATAAATTGAATTAAACATTGGATGGATTTTCTAGAAAGTAAAGAAGACAAAAATAATGTGTTGCCAAAAACGGGATGGTACTGTATATACAAATGTAAAAATGGTATAGGCTTAGAAAGCTCTCAATTAACAATTGTGAAGGTACTCAAAGAACACTAAGTTGAGAGCCGTTGTAACGTCCCAGTTGGGAAATAATAAGGCTTCTTGTGCGAAGAGCAGCTATGTATGATTTAACTTTATTGAAAATCAATACCGCATTACTTTTCCATAGTGATGAGGTACTTCGACAAGCACTAAACAAGAACACGGACATATAACAAAAGATCAATGGTCGCAGTGATTATGACCCGATCAAAGAAAATGATGACCTCACAACTGAATCTCCTCCGCCGAGCTCGACGTCATCAGCAGAAACGAAAGCTGCAAGCCAGCGCTTGATTGGAATGCAGCACGAGAGTCCCAGGGGTATTTTAAGAGTATCTTAAGAAAGTCGACAGAAATCTGACCTGGGCCTAGGTCGAAGCAAAAGCAAGCTGCCGTACAGGATTAAAGTTTTTCATGTTGGCCCTTTTCAAAACTGAAGGTTTGCAGGATACATAAGTGAGTGAGAATATGACACCATTTGCATCCATTCTGACGGGCTTTTCCCAAACTAACTGCGACTAAAATATTAGAAGGTAATGCAACAACCAAGGAATGGATTTTTTAATTCAAAATCGAGAATAGGGCTCACCATTCAGTAAACACGGTTCGGTATCCTCGTGCTGCCGATGCATACAGGTAAACCGGTCAACAGGTTTCCACTTCTTCATGAAACCAGTTTGCCAGTATACGTTCAGGCATTGTACGCAGTGATTGGATAGCACTTTGAGCGATCGTTCTTCATTGTATGGAGCGCTAATTCAATTTGTGGGCATTCTCCGTTTTTCTCACTCTCTGCTTTTGTTGTTGATGGATTATGATTGTGAGTGTAGACATTAGGTTGAGAGAAAGATCAGACAGCAAGGAGTGTAGCTCGTTGGGAAATAGATATGCACGTGCATTTATGCTGTTTTGAATAGGAGAAGTCTTGTGTTGCCGAATGCTCATTTGTGACATTTACCAGTTTTTTTTAGAGAGAATATTCAACAGGCTTCATACACTCATGTTTATGAAATTATAAACAGCACTGATCTTTTCTCACATTCGGGTTCTATGGCATGATCGTGGTATTGGCGAGTCACATGTGCGCATGCATGTGTATTAATCCAGCTTTTTGAAAACAGAGAGCAATAGCATATAAAACCGATCATATGTAGGCTCAACAGTTCCACAGGGAGAAAAACCGTCGCTGACGAGCAGCTCCACGCCAAATGACAAATCGATGAAACTCGACCTTCTCCGATTTGTATGAACTTTTTCATAACTGTTTGTTATAGGTAGTCATGCACATTTTTGCTAAGATTCGGCCATTTTGGATCTTGTATTTTGCTCAAGATGGCGTCTTTGACATTTTTCACTATATTGTAGCACGTTAATGTAACTTCTGATCGAAATGACGTTGGATGCAAAGTTATGGAAAAGAATTTATTTTTGGAAAAAAATATACACGGTAATTTTTTTTTGAGACATTTTTAGTTAATATTCGAAAAAAGGGTTAAAGATTCGAATTTTCAAAATGTTCTTGCTCATTTTTTATATGATCATGAAAAATGCAAACTTTTGGAATGTTCAAAACTATGGTAACATAGAAATTCACTGAAATCATATTTCAAAAAATGTTGGTAAAATGTTTAAGATTTTTGATAGTTCGTTTTTTTATATATAAATTTTATTTATGATATTTATGACATGAAGAGAGATACAACTCTATTAGTGTTGATGCAGATTAGACTGGCCAGAAAAATAAAAGTTCTAATTTTGCATGGGCCAACCCTTAGACTTTTTCCCTTAGGTGAGAAAAGCATGTTCTGAAAGTTTCAGCTTATTTGGTTGTAAGATGAGCTGGCGTTTTTAGTTTATATTTTGTACGGAGGATTGACACCCCTACACTCTTTCGATCATAAAAAAGTATCCTTGTGCCCGATTTGATTAATATTTTCAAAGAAACATCTGGATCTTCTGCTGGGCAAAGCTCCATCCCCCTGGATTCTGGGACAACCAACAATGCAAAACAACAACCCCGATCTGTTCACAGCGGATGAACTGATGGAAATTTTCGTCAACATGATCTGTGCTCTTCATAAGTGCCACCGAATAATAAGCCCGAGCAGATCCAAGTACTCGGTAAGTTTATCATGGCGTCTAAACCGCTAACTATCGCAACATCATTCGGTTTGATAGTACCAGCTCCAGAGGAGGCCGTCATCGCCGTCTACTGCCCTCGACAGTGTGCCGTCAGCAGTTGACTAGCGGATAAATTCAAGAAGAACATGTCCACCATCACCCGTACCGGTTCCCGCTTCGTAGTTGGAGAAGATCTGAATGCTCGCCTTGAGGCCTGGTGGAACTACCAGCAGAACCAGAACGGTCGTCTGCTGTTCGACCACTCGCAGCATGGGCTGTATTCCGTTTGGTTCTCGGGCGAGCCAACATTTATGTCACCGGTGGGAGGGTCATCGACGCTAAACCTGTTCCTGACAAATACCGGCTTGTCCTGCCGGTAGCCTTGAACGAACTCAGCTCCGATCACCAACCGGTGGTGGCTGATCTGGGCTTCAAGCCTGCGCAAGGACTACCACCGCGTAAATTGGACCCAGTTTGGACGCGTGGTAGACAGGCACATTGTCGACAACCCACCGTTTGACACCGTGGAGGACATCGGTCGAGCGTTGAAGGTACTCCACCAAGCCATAACTGTGGCTGACGAGGCGTGGGTCCGTCGATTTGCTGTAAGGGGTAAGTTTATTGCCATTGATTCCCACACCCAAATCTCGATTCGCCTAAGAAATATTCGTAGACCCCAGTTTTTTTTTTTTTTTTTTTTTTTTTTTTTTATATATCTTTATTAAGGAGACTTTCAGCCGACCCCAGTTCCAAAGAACCGGAGATCTAGCGAGGAAACGTGAAATGGCCGATCTGAACAAGGAGATTGCTTCCAGAATGGCCTCACTCCGGAACGAAAGATTCGGGCGGCTTGTCCAGAATCTAGACGATCTTTCCAGACCATTCTGGAAGGTTTCCAAGGTCCTAAATACGCACCCCAAACCCATTCCACCACTCAAAGATGAATATGATGACGATCGGCTCATAATGACTCCTCAGGAGAAAGCAAATGCGATTGGTGAGCATATTGCCAAATCGCACTTGCTTGGCTCCAATATCCAAAGTCCGCTCGAAGATCAGGTTGCGCAATGCGTACTCAACCTTGAGTTGTAGTTATAAGTTGTCTCCTTTTCCAATTTAAAACAAACCAATACCACCAAGGTGATCATTCTCTAAAACATGCCCGATAGGACTAGGAACTGCAATTAAGGGGGTATTCCCAATCTTTTGCCTTTTTTCGGCCTGTTTTTCAATTAATTTTTTTTCAAGGAAAATGAATAGTAATGCGCCTAACTCTTTGGGATTCTTGTTTATTGAACATTAAAGTTTACAAATAAAAAATTTTCGACATAAAAAAAGACATTATTGACGTCACAAAATGGTGGCAAACAGACCCCTGTTCGCCGCAAACGCCTGGACGGGCGAAGACTTTTCTCTGGAACGGCTTCATCTGAAACAGATTTCGTGATGAAATTATAATCTGCATAAGATTCTCTGGAGCTTCTCCCGTTGGCAGCAAAAAATCTTGCAAATTAACAAAATGGCGGCCATATGAAAAAACAGGCGATTTTTAGCCCACTTTTTTGCAGTTTTAAGGTGCTTCAAACAATGTTAAATGTTAATATTTTTGGCTGAAAGTGGGAGAAGCTCCAAAGAATTTAATAAGGAACAAAATGCGCAAAGATTCAAGTCAATATCTCTTATAGTTTCTGAGAAAAATCTTCGCCCGATAAAAAAAATGTGGTTTCGAGAAAAACGCGTTTAAAGTTTTGACTTTAGTTAAAACCATTTGGGGGTTCTTACCATTAGTCAGCTATGCCTGGACACCGAATTCGCTGATCGGAAAACGGCTTGGGGGGATGAAAGTATATAGTCTAAAGTACAAAAAAACGTGAAAAAAAAAAATTTGATTTTTTGAAAAAAAAGATCGGGAATACCCCCTTAATAATAATTGAAAATTACCACACAAATACAAGAAATAAAGATCATTTAATGTTAAAAATTAGAATCGATTCCTTGCGATGAAGGCAAGAATGACAACTGTATCAAAACCGAATACTTCATCAGTTCTCAATAGTGATGGAGTAATGCGACATGCACTAAACTAAGGACATGGGATATACTACAATAGACCAAATGACTGGTCGCAGTGGTTTTATGTCCCGAACAGAGGAAAAATTAAAAAAGTGTCCATAGAATTGAACATTCCAAAAACTGGCATTTGAGCTTTTATTTAAAAAAAAAATCAAAAATTGAATAAGAACATAACAAGTTTTCATTACTTTTTTTGGAAATTATTTATCTCTACAACTTGGTCTCACACGTCATATCGATCAGAAGTGACGTTCACGTGCTACAATATATTAAAAAATGTCAAAGCAGCTATTTAAAAAATACAAAATGATCAAATTTCAACAAACATGTGAATGATTGCTCATAACCAACAATTCCGGAGAACTTTGAGATTTGGGTGCAACTGCTTTTGTAAACAAACATGTCAATCGCTGATTTCTCGCGAATAAAAGAACAATCTCGTGAACAAACTAGACCAAATGATAGATAAACCGTTCATCTACCTGTTTGTGTTGTGTTATGGAATAAAAATATTGCTTTAGTTTATGCCGAGACATTGTAAAGTCAATGGTTTCGCAGTGTTTATTGTAAGAGGCCATCATGCGGTTTAATGGCCCATATTTTGCATAATTTGTATGATGTTTTATGGCAAATAAATTTCGATTTCGGAGTTGCCGAGTGGGTGCATGGAAGTTTAATTTTGATAAAAGTTCTGTTGAGTCAATTCGCTGCGAAACGATATCATTTACAAATGAAACCATTGCATATTCACGACGCTCTTTTAATGTTTGTATGTTTATAGGCATGCAGCGTGCTTCATATGATGGAAGAGGAAATGAAGTCCAACCTAATTTACGAAGAGCGTATAATAGAAATTGTTTTTGTACTGATTCTAATCTTTCTTCGTGCGTGATTGAAAATGGAGACCATACAATGCTGCAATATTCCAGTATTGACCTCACATAGGCAATATAGAGTGTTTTAATTGTGTAAGGGTCCTGAAAGTTATAGCAAAAGCGCTTGATAAAGCCTAGCATGTTATTTGCCCTGTGAATAATTGTATTGTAATGGTCTATGAAAGTTAGCTTAGAGTCTAAGCTAATTCCTAAATCCCTAACTCTTTCACATTTGTCTACAGTTTGATTTCCTAATGCAATTGAAATATTTGAAGTTGTTCTTTTTCTACTAAATGATATTAAGTTACATTTTTTTACATTCAATTCTAGTAGACTTTTTTTGCACCATATGTAGAATATGTGTATTTCATTCCGGAATATATTGATGTCTTCTTCATTTCTTATTTCCAAAAAGAGCTTCATGTCGTCGGCATAAATAAGCAATTTAAGTTTTTTGAGAATGTAAGATATGTCGTTTACGTATAGAATAAAAAGGAGAGGTCCCAAATGAGAGCCTTGGGGGACGCCTGAAGTGACTTGAATTGGGCTCGATTACTTTCCGTTGAATTTAATTATTTGTTGGCGGTTAGTTAAATATGATTCAAGCCATTTCAGGAGCCCTGACTTGATTCCAATTTTTTGCAGTTTAAAGAGTAACATTGGTATGTCAATGCGGTCAAATGCCTTGCTAAAGTCTGTATAGAGAGCTTCTACGTGGTTTCCATTATCCATTGCATTCAATGAATAGTCTATAAATTCAAGTAAGTTGGTCGAGGTCGAACGAGGTACAAAATCAATTACGCCCTAATCTCGAAGTTCTCCGGAATTATGCAAAATTTCCCGCAAATCGCAGAAGGTCGTGTCGAAAAATCATTTTTTTTTGCTATTTGACCTGGAACTGCTTTGATCGAACTTTACTCTCACGGTTGCCGCACCTACGTCTTCTATCCCTTCGGACCAACTCACCAAAACATTCACCTGGTCTCGCGTCGTTTACTGGTGGAGCCTGTGCAGTGTGGCACAAAACATAAAACTTTAAACCTGCCTTTTAGTATAGTTTTGCACATACCTTCGATCGGTTTAGTTTGCGCAGCGACGACGCCGTCGTCGGTCATTCAGTTCCTCTCGTATGGAACACGGTCATCGATGTTGGGTCCGGTCCCGCTTTGAGAGTGGTGAAGTACACGATTCAAATTTGAACCATTCATTCTTTCTACGCGACTCTCTTGGCAGCTTCACGCTTTCGGATAAATCCGTTTTCGTCGCGCCCGCAGTGTTGATCGCGACGACCGACCTGAGCAGTTAAATATTGTGGCTCTATTTAAAGCCGAAGAAACGAAGCAATCAACACACGGATTTAAAAGCTCTCTTCCTGCGCGGGTACACACAGTCAGCATCCATCCGTGCACCCCCGAAATCCGGAGAGGAAGGCAGGGCTCTGTTATTAGCTAGGAGCAACAGTAGCAGCAGCATCTTACGCGTGATTGCAATTATCCAATGCCGACGCTGTTGTGGTATTGTTTGCAAATTCGATCTGGCTTCCTTGCTGGCTGTGACTTGCGGTGGCTGTAGAAATACCCTTGGCGAATGACGGGTATTCCGATCAGACTCTGCTGATGTGTGTCACCGAATGGCTCAGCAGCAGAATTGCCTACTAGCAGTCAGGAGGTAGTCATTAACTGTAAAAATGTAAGCAGTTGGAGTTAATTGAGTGAAGTGAATAGCTTAAGTGATACGATGATGGGACACGAGCAGAGCTATAGAGAGAGAGAGAGAGCTGGGGATGTTCCAAATTTTAGACAAAGCAATTTGTCCATGAAATCTACGTAAAATAGAGTGCAGGCAGCTTTCGTTCGAAACGTGTTACCTTTTAGAAGGGAGTTCTTATAAACGGGTACCATACACAAACGATATCATAGATGGTGCGACCATACCGCATACACTTGGGATGATATCCCTAATTGGTGGTTAGGTGCTTCTTATGGTTATTGTAGTCGCTTGAATTCAGTGCCATTCGTTGTTTTTTTTTAGTAATTGGTCAAATTCTGCTGTCTTTCATATAAATTTGCAATTAGTTTCTTCCTAGATGCCTTTTTGGGGCCTCCCTTAGCTCAGTCGGTAAAGGCGCAGCTACAAAGCAAGACCATGCTGGAGGTGGCTGGGTTCGATTCCCGGTCCGGTCTAGGAATTTTTCGGGTTGGAAAATTTCTCGATTTCCCTGGGCATAGAAGTATGATTGGACTTGCCACACAATTATACCAATGCAAAAATGGTACAGGCATCGAAAGCTCTCAATTAATAACTGTGGAAGTGCATCTAGAACACTAAGTTGAGAGCACGCAATAAGCTAATATGCGATATGCAATAAGCTTGAAATGCGAAGAAGAAGAAGAAGAAGTAGATGCCTTTACATAAATATTTAACCTTTTTCTATCAGTTTTTCTTTATTAAATTTTATGTTTTATCCTTTTTACCCTAGCCGATGGTGTTGTTAGTTTGCGTGGGCGTACTTCAGTTCGCGCAAAAAGTGCTTAACAAGTTGTTTATAAAAGTTGATAGGCCCTTTTCTAAAGTTTCTTATGGAGATGAGGAGATGAAACTTTAGAGTTGATAGTTCCGTTAGAGTACGGCAGTGTGAAAATTGTATAGAGTTTTTGATCTAATTTCCGTCCTACTTAGCACAATCCGCGCTAAACTTCTCTTTTTGAACGGGTTTGAACAAAAAATGTAATACTTCTGTCAAAGTAAATTTATTTACCTTTCCATTGGATTTGATAAAAAGTCACCAACTGTTGAGATATTGTTCTAAATATAATACTGCTTCTTGATTCAAAATTCGTCCTACGAGTTTCAATTCCGTCCTAACGCATTGAAACGCCATTAGATTTTCTTCGTCCTACGGATAAACGTAGAAAAAGGGGATTCGCTAGGAGCGCTCCTTTTGTTTTGAGAACAATGAGCGTAAATATTCATACAATGCTCTCTAATAGGATTTATGTTGTAGCTAATGAACTAACGCATCGGAACAAACCCAGGAACAAACCTATTATTGATATAAGGTGGAAGGCAAAAGGCGAATAAGAGAAAATCTAAGTAGTGCGGTGAACACGGTTTGCCATGTAACGCTCGTAGCGGCCATGATTCCGCTGCATTATGAAATCATGAATTTCCATCACGAAATCATGAATCATTGTTATGATTTCATGGGATGGCAAGTTTTTCCATTTCATGATTTTTTATTCATGAAAATGGATTCGGATTTTTTTCCCGTGTACATTGTTTGAATTCTTTTCCCGGATTGGAACAGTCTTCCGATCAGGCATACCCAAAGTACTGCCAACAATCAATGCGAAACTAACGATTTTAAATTGGCTCACTACTTGACTATCCTATTGGTCCCAAGCAAATCGACTAACGTACCCCATTCTAGTATAAATTCCAGTACTACGCTATGTTTGTTTTGATTCGCTATGAAAGTTTGACAGATAAAATGAGGGGTTAGTGGATTTTCCTATGTTTCGAGGGGTGAATCGATTAGCTTAGGACTGAAGATAGTACCAGAGCTGAGCCAAAAAGTTGAGCTCGTTTCTTCGGGACCTTCTGGTCTTAGAGTTACCTCTATGGTACCATAGAGGTAACTCTAAGACCACTGGGTCCCGAAGAAAATCATTATTATTTTTGCCTCACTCAGTACCAGAACAACGGTCCCAAGCAGTCCCAAGCTATTTCACTCACCCCTGCATGTTCTGCATGAATCCACACACCCCTGATGTTATCTGTCAAACTTTCATAGCGAATCAAAACAAACATAGTGTAGTCATAGAATTTCAACTAGAATAGGGTACGTTAATCGTTTGCTTGGGACCAATAGGCTACTAAAGTGGTGAGCCAATTTAAAATCGTTAGTTTCGTATTGATTGTTGATGGTACTGCCTCATGACAGTATTCTAACGGCTGTGGTTTTCTTTTTCCTAAGACAACCTTGATAGTGAGCTATAAGTGACAGCCCACAGTGAGGCTGTCATCCGACATGTAACGTTGCCGTTTTGTGCAGTACACGACAGCTCGTTCTTATTCATGTATTAAGTTCGTTCGGCTATGACAGCCTCGGATGGTCATTCGTAACGTTCTTCGTACATACAACAAGCAGTCCGTCAAACTGCCGACTGGTTGCTGCTGTCTTTGAAATTTTGTTCGTATGTCGTGAGACTGCTACTACACTATCAGCAACCGGTGGAAACTAACGATTTCAAATTGGCTCACTACTTGACTAGCCTATTGTTCCCAAGCAAATCGATTAACGTACCCCATTCTTGTTGAAATTCTAGAACTACACTATATATGTTTTGATTCGCTATGAAAGTTTGACAGATTAAATGAGGGGTACGTGGATTTTCCTATGTTTCGAGGAGTACATCGATTAGCGTGGGACCGAAGATGGTACCAGAGCTGAGCAAAAAAGTTGAGCACGTTTCTTCGGGACCTCCTGGTCTTAGAGTTACCTCTATGCTACCAGTGTGACGCCGAAGCTCGCTCGGTTGCTATCACGTTCGTGCTGCCCATTGCAAAATTATCATCCGATATATTTTTTAAAAACGCGCGGTCTTGAGCAAGTCAGACATTCCGACATTCCGACATTCCGGCGAAAAATATAAGCCTTCCCGACACAACCTGACTTCTACCAAATCTCAACCCGATGTTGGCCCGACAAGTATCCGACATAAACACAGAATTGACCCGACATCGACCCAACATTTGGCCGACGTCAATCATAAATTGACCTTACATTGATCCGACATCGAACCGACATGTCTGTTCGGGATCATTTTTCTGTGTTGATTCCATACTCCACTGCCGTTTATCAATTGTATATAATGTCTCGTGACAGCCACTTGGGTAAGTTGAGGGATGTCGTCGGTATGTGAAGGCTGTCATGACGACAGAAACATTGAAAACCAGGTCACAAAGAAATGTATAAATACAGCCCATTCGGTTCACTTTGGAACGTAGCATGATTTTAGCATTTTTTTTTTTAATGAAAGCAACTTAACTTGAACTTCTGCTGTTAACGTCTAGTTTAAAATTTAATTTAAGTTCATTTGTTGTTGAACTTATGATTATTATTTATTCTTTTTGTTTAACACATTTTAAGTCATTCGTGACTTGCCCGGGGTGAGATTTGACTCTTTCAGTCTTTCAGCGTGAGAAGCATGGATGCTAACCATTTACCAGGCCCGTATTCAGTTAAACATTATGAATGCAAACTGAGTAATCAAATTGATTAGTTGTCCGTTTGCTTCAACAGTCTTAGAGTTACCCTAATAAACAAATGCCATAAACGAACTGTATCCCGGATGGGTAAACTATCCCACAAATAGTTTGGATGATACCCCGAATACGTCGTTAAGCTCTCTTTTATAGTTATTTTTATTAGGGTACCTCTATGGTATAGATGCGACTGTTCTAATACAGCTTTCATTCGTTCGTGCGTGCGCTGTTGCCAATATACTTCGAATTCAGATCTGAACGTACGGTAGCAAGCGGTAGTAATGGGGTGTTTACACTAGCGCTAATGAGCTAACTGCTAGCAAAAATGTAAACAGGGCATCAGCGTCTACCAGCATGAGATTTCAGGAGCAACTGAAATCCGAACTAGTTGGCGAGTACACTAGCGCGAGTAAATCCGCACAGATGTAAACACCCCTTAAAGCACACAAAGCAACAGCATATGATGTAAACACCCCTCGAAATATAGGAAAATCCACGAGCCCCTCATTTTATCTGTCAAACTTTCATAGCGAATCAAAACAAACATAGTGTAGTACTAGAATTTCGACTGGAATGGAGTACGTTAATCGGTTTGCTTGGGACCAATAGGCTAGTCAAGTAGTGAGCCAATTAAAAATCGTTTGTTTCCACCGGTTGGCAACAGTCAATTCAGGTATAAACCAACTGTCGCGAGAAGGCTGTACTATTTGGAAGCCTTCTTCCGACTGACTTGTCCCTGTCCCATCGGCAGTATTGCAAAATATCAATATCAATACCTACATAATACTGAATATCTATAGCTTCAATATCAATGTCAGTGCGCAAATGACATCGACATCGTAAAGGGACCGCTGATATTCAAAGTTCTGCCGCATTTGTTTCTTATATACGCCAACTAATCCATAACCGATCTTTACAAAACTCATCATTTATATGTATATATCATAAACAATGCAACGGTTGTACAGAAATCCCAACTAACAATTTTCACGACGTAAACGCTTTGGTCATTTCATTTATACAAGCTCAAAGCATTCAAATGTTATACGATATGAGACAACCTTTACTCAACCTTTATACAAGCAAATCTTAGTCAGCTTATTATGGCTGTTGGGACGGTTGTGACAAGCTCTTTTTGCCTATATCCATTTACGTTTCTAAACAGCTGTTATCCTGCTGTTTAGTTGTGTGTGAACTTCAAAGGCGCTTATTCAACTTTTTCCCGGTTATCCAATAATCACTACACAGCTACCTCTTGAAGGCGGGTTAAATATTGGCTTTTTTGTTGGAGGAATGTATTAATTTGATTTTGCTGCGAGAATCAATTAATCGAAATTAGTTAAACACACCTCCAAATTATTACCCTGCATCGGTACCTAGACTCGAACTCGAGACGACCGCATTATTGGCAAACCTCGACACTACCAAATTAGCTACACCAACACTTTGAACTGACGTAAACAATTCTACATGACGTTCTACAACAAGATGTCTGAGTAGAGGCTTTATAATAATACACATGAATCACATTTCTCGACTAGTTAATTCAGCATTGTAAAGGAATGGAGTAAAAGCTGTTAAACTACACACGTCTAAAAATAAACCTAGTTGACTGTAAAAATGCTTCCAAAGTAGCACTAAAACAGTTTATTAACTGAGTATAAGTTGTTTAGTTGTTGAAAAAGCACTTTTGGTGTTTATGTTATTCAGCAAGAGTGGTTAGTGGTGTAGAAGCCATCAAATGAGTAATATATTCACTTTACTAGCTTTGTTTTGCAGCTACAAGTTGAAAGTTGATTAATATTTGCATAGAAGTGACATTAGCGTTTATTGACTGCTGTTATTATGTGCGACTGACAAATTGAATAATGGTTGTGAAAGAGTTGAGTAAACACTTGCCACAACTATTTTGCTAGCCACTGCTTATAGCTGTATCTGTAGCTTTTTTCAGCTACTTTACAGCACAACGCTCGAAAAGATGGCTTATGAAGCTGAAAATGTTAGATGGGATGTTGATTTATTGAGATAAAAGTAAGATGTTCCACTTTTCTCCGATATCCATATGGATAATAATGTCAAAATTGTAACGCCTAATATCATGCTTACTACGAATATCAGTAGTGTCGAAAGTGAAATTCAGTATTAGGACAATATCTTACGTCAACTGACATTGTTGACAGCAAGCAGCACTGCCCATCGGCGTTCGGGCGATCAGGATAACGAAGCCGTTCAGCATTTGACTACCTCCAGCTTGCAAGGGTTTACCCATTTGAGTGCAGCTGGTCAGTTAGGAGGATTGAAGTACACGTCAACTTCAGCAGATACAACAATTTGCGATCGTTGATAACGGCCAGAAGATTTATCAACCGTGAAATAATTTTCTGAAGAGGTTGGGATCAGTGCTGATAAAAATCTTTTCATCTACACGCTATTTCAAAACTACTCAAATTTGGGTAGAGTCCACCCAGATCGGTCAAACTGAACCTACCCAGAAATGGGTAAACTATGTTGGGAGTGACAAGTTGACAAATGAACAAAGTCGATCGGATTCATTTCGATGTTGTCCATTGGTCAACTTGTCACTCCCAACATAGTTTAACCATTTTTGAGTAGGTTCAGTTTTGACCGATCTGGGTGGATTCTACCCATCGGTTAGTTTTTGTTTAATTCTATAATTCTGATTATACTCACCGTCATACTTATGACAAATAAAACATTTCATAATTTCTAATAGGGCCCAAGATTCTATAATAGGGTATTAAGTTGTTTGCCCAAAATGACACGTGGCCTTTGATAATCGTTGCCACAAAAGATGTAGTCACAATCATCAAAAAGTCAACAATAAATAGGTTTGAGCTCAACGCATGTATCTCAATCGATATTTTTAAACATTTTCAAAACTGTGGCCGTATGTGGCCAAATACATCTGTTGGTCCATGGCATGATGTCTATTTACTTCTGGATGAAAAATCATAATTTTTGAGCCGTCGGACGATACCAGTATATAAGGTTGTGGAAGAAGTGTATTTTTGTGCCCTATAGGAACCAGTGCCAGGTAGCATAAATGGCCAAATTGGAAAAATCAATTCTAGGAACCTTCATCTTTCATTTGAAGCCGATAGATCCAGAATGGGTTCAAAAATTGATTGTTGGGAGCGAGTTGCAGTTTGGGTCTTTTTTGACCCACTAATGCACAATATGTATATTTTTCCTAATGCATTAGGAAGGTTAATGAAACTAAATTCACATAAAAATTATCAGAGCACGCTTAAAAAAAATAACTGGAACATCCCCAGCTCGCTCCACCGTGTGCGACTGAGCTGGTCAGTGCGAAAAGTGAACAAACAAATAGCACCAAAAGGGAGACTCGAAAAAATGTTGTGATCTCGAATTTTAGGCTGTCGACCGCGCGCTTCCCAGTGGATGCTGCTACGCCATCGGCGCCTTGAGTTTGCGAATACATAAATGATTCGAGTGTAGATTTCCTTCTTCAACTTTCCTGTAACCCCTGGTGCCTCCTGCATATAGGTTGTCAGTCGTACCAGACGATTCCAAAACAGTTTAGCCACTAGTTTGTGAATGGTCAAAGCATGGACTAGAGAAAAACGAAGATTGAAAAGTGAAACGTGATGGCAACGACGAACCGTAGTCGCAAAAATATTCTCACACTAAACGGTGTCAGCGGCTTCAATGGGGTGCATTTAAACAATCAGCACCATCATCAACATAATCTACTCCACCAGCCGCAGTTGGCTCAACCGCAACATCCGCTGCAGCAGCAACAGGATGCCAGCGCTGCCGGTGTCGTCGAAGGACTCCCGAAGCCATTTGTGTCCGCCATGCGCACGTTGTTCGATATTATGGACGACGACAAAACTGGTTTGGTGAAGCTGGCCGACATCGAAGATCGTTGGCAGGACGATGGCTCCAAGGGTCTGCCGCGAGGTGTAATTGATAGTTTGCGCAAAGTTACGCCCCCTAATGGGTTGCTCTCGTTCGAGCGTTTCTGCAGTGGGCTCAAGATTTGCCTGGTACGAAATCAAACCGAAGCGAGTAGAACGAGTCGATTCTCCAAAGAGTCAGAAAAACTACCCCTCTCACCGACCAAACTCTCCGTTCGGCCACCGTCCGCACCGTTGCTCGATCTGGATAACATATCCAAACCCTCGTGGACCAGCACTAGTGCCAACACAGCAACGGTCAGGCCGAACAATGCCATGCCAGCGCAGAAGACACTCAGTATGCCGCAGCTCAATCCAGACAGTGACCTAGATCTGGAATCACCCCCAATTATCCTTCCGGGAGCTTTCGGCCCTCCCAAGCCCCCTCGAGTGTCGCTGAACCTTGAACGAATTCAGCCAGTGCAAGCCAGCTCGAACATCGACAAAGCGGAAATTCGCAACGCTCTTCAAAACTGGCAAATGTCGCTTCTCATGAATGAAACTGACAAACCGGACAAAACGCATCTCCGGTTGGCCCGCGGGTCAGCCGACGGTCAGATTGACCTCTCCAACACGAGTTCATCGCCCTCGTTGGGCATACACACGACCGGTCTGTACCAGAAGAAGAACGGTGGTGGTGGTGGGAGCAGCAGCCGACGACGAGAGCCCCGAAGGCATACGCTGCAGAATGGCGTCGATTACAATATGCTCAAGCGGCTGAAGCAGATCGAACAGGAGAAAGACATCCTGCTGCAGGGGCTGACGGCGGTGGAGAAGGCTCGCGATTGGTACCTGAAACAGCTGTCCATCGTGCAGGATAAGATCAAGTATCTGGGCCGGTCCGGAGCGCATATGGTGAGTGCAATATGTATTTGGGTATGGGTGGGTCAGAAGTGATAAGTATAATTGAGTTTTAGGCGGTGCAATTTATAGTGCCCAACACAAAAATACAGATATTGATAAAACTGTTGCTGCATAAGGGTTGATGCATATATTATGTCACGCTCTAAGGGGGGAGGGGGGCCTAAGATTTTGTGACAAGCAATGCATTAGGTATAGGAAAAACGTCACGATAGGGGAGGGGGTAATTTTTTTCTCGATTTAGCGTGAAATAATTAATGCATGGGCCATTAATGGATTGGCGGTATATGAGCAAATCGGGCGACCATTTGTTTTGCCTGTCTTGGTTCGCTCCAAAATTATCAAATAGCCCGTTTCTGGGGTTTTCAGAGACTAACCAGTAGACTGATGTAAAATTTGAAATTTTCGCTCCACAGTGCTCAAACGGTTTCAAATCGGGTCCTCCGGAAGTTTAAACTCATTTGATAAGAAACTGACTTGGCACAAACCATTTGAAGTTTATATGGAAATTACTATGGGAAAACCAAACTTTTTGTTCATTATCTTCTAGCTTTTTTCCATATTGTACTGTTAACAAGTTCTATTGCTATTCTTATGGGAAATTTTCACAGCTACAACTTTGCAGAAGATCATTTTCAGCTCAGCGTCAAACTAAATATTTATTAATTGATTAAGAGATTGATAATCTTATGGCATGATTAAGCAACTGTATTGTGGGCAACACTGTATTCTGCAGTGTGACATAGTGCCATGATTTTTGTCCTCTATTCTACGCGCCATAAACACCAATGTTGCCTGCTGAACAGTTGATGGAGCATAATCATAAGACATCAGTGACTTGAATTATTAATAATTTTTATTTACATTTGATCAAAATGTGGTCTTGAACAAAATTGTAGCTGAGAAAATTTTCAACAAGCTCAGCTATCATTTTCTAAAGTAGAGTGAACTGGTGAATTTTGAGATAGATATGAACCGAAATTATGGTTTCGCTATAGTAATTTCCATATAAACTTCAAATGGTTTATGCCAAGTAAGGTTCTTACTAAAGGAGTTCAAATTTTGAGACGATAATCAGGACCCAGTTTGGAACCGTTTCAAATTTTGCATCAGTACCGTCATCAAAAGTCTCTCTAATAAAGAAATCTAATTTAATCTAATCCTATCGAATAGATAGCTTGTCATAAGAAATAGTCGTTTACTCCCTTAAGTTTTACAGAATTTCCTCAACTTCTAGATCTCTGAGAAACTGCAACGAAGTTCCCTAAGCTGAAGCAAGGATCCCAGAAGTTCTAAGAAGTTTATTGAACTATTTTTAGCTCTTTTACAAAATTCCCTGAACTTTTTCAAAATTCCTTCTACAATGTTTGCTGCACTTCTACGTTTCTCGTAATGTTTCACGAACGAAATTTCTTGAATTTGTACGTAATTTTCACAACTATAAGAAGGCTTCAAAAAAGTGCCCTGAAATTAAAAGACTTTAAAAAATCGTTATTTAAGGTTCAATTTTATTAATCGCTGTTAAATAGTAACATCAAACTTGGCAAGCTTGACAAAATACCGGCGAATCATAAAAAACACCATGCCTGGATAATTCTGGAGGGGGTCTGGAACCTTTGGCATCCCCATTAGCTACGCCAATGCGTGTAACCATCGTTTATCCACATAGAAGTGTGTTTAACTTTTGTTTGCCTGTGGAAAATTTTAAAAACGTGTTTTTACTACTATTTATAACACAGTACTATTTAAATAAAACAACTGGTTTATGTTATCTGCAATTTACTCTAATAATCCAAGAAACATATTCTAGTCTTAATTTTCTGTGAATTCAAGATGTTTGCATGAATAAACATTTATGAATTTTGGCCCAATGTCACCCCGTCTTACGGTACATACAGGAACAGGAGTAGAGTAACCCTTTCTGATCATTTTAAGCGCCTTTACCAGTTACAAGAAGTCTCAAATTGTGCTCCTTTTGTATGTTCAACATCAAGGAACAAAGTATGAAATGTTTGCCATATTTCGTACAGCACATTTACGAGAGTTCACTTTCTAAAACTAACAACAAACCATCGGAAGATGCACATTTAGTTTTTTCTACCGAGCCAAAGTTTCACTGAGATCTCAGCAAACATTTCATTTGTTTGCTGAGATTCAGCTAAGTATTATCCGAGACTCAGCAATTAAATGTCACTTTTTTTATGCTGAGATCTCAGTGAAACTTTTTTTGCCGAGATTCGCACAGCCGAGCTCGGTGTGTGTAGAAAATAACTTTCTGGCAAAAGTGTAGTGAAATTATTTACATTACAGTCAACACCATACTCAGCAGGTGGCTAAGAAGAATTCCTCAGAGGCTTTTTTTTTGTATTTATTTAAGACATTTTACATCCATAGATGCATTCATGTCTGTTTCAATTTAGTGTAATGGTGTGTGGGTGTGAGTGTTAGTGTTTATGGTTAATTGCACTTAGCTTTGTTTCGTCTCCTTCTGGTTCATCGTTGATCATAACATTGCATCTCTTTTACTTCTTCTTCTCAATGAATTTCACTTTTACTTCTTCTACCTTTTCTTCATCTTCTTTCTGCATCATCTTCGTTTTTATACGTAGCCTTCGTCCGTTTCTTGTTATGTTGTTGACGGGTCTCCTTCATCTTGCTGAATTGGTTGCGTCATCTTCTTATATCTTCTTCACTTCTGATCATTTGTTGCTTAATTGTATTCTTTTTCATTCACTTTTAATCTATCTTCTTCTTTCTTCTCACCATACTTCAAATTATTTTCTTTACTTCTTCATCATCTTCTTGCTTCATCCTTCTTTAATTCCATTGCTTTGATTTCCACTTCTACGTCTTCACGATTTCTCCAGATTTCCATCGGTGTCGTCTTCTTCATTGTGCTATTTTCCGCTTTATATTCTCGATCTTCTTCATCTTTTTCCACTTAATTTTGCGTTCCACCTTTACTTCATCATAATTTTTCTTTTGATCTTCTTCTTATTCTTCTTCTTCTTTTTCTTCCATCCGCTATCCGCTTTGTATTCTTGATGACCTTCACTTTCTTTACTTGATCTTCATCCAGTTACATGTTTGCCTTCATCATATTCTTCCTTCCTTCCTTGCTCAGTTAACTGTTTCACCTTCTTGCCTCTACACCGGGTTTCGGCTGCTCCATCTTCTTCACATGTTTCCTTCCTTGCTTGCTCCGTTATCTGCTTAACCTTCATTGCCATTACACCGGGTTTCGGCTGTTCCTTCTTCTTTTTTCTGTATCCTTCAATTTTTTCGGTACAGTCCAGTTTGCCGTAGAAAATTCAGCAAATTGGTGGTTTGCTCCTCAGAGCTTCCTAACACATCTCGCAAGCTTGTTATGTCTCTTGTCGTTACCTTTCATAGTTTTTGCACTGCAAAATCACGTGTCGGACGTCTAAAACCGTTCCACAACAACTGAGCGCCCCTTCTTCAAGAAGTACGTATGGGTTAGCCGCGTGTGACCAATTCTTAGTCGTGTTAGCACACGCTGGTCGAAAGTGCTTCCCCGTTCCGTCCACTTGTGCGTGTCGTCTTTGACTTCTCTTAGTTTGGAGTCTCTGGTCGCGAACCATTGGTCGTTCCATCGTTGGCGAATGTTTTGCATCACCATTCTTAGCGCATCATCGCCTGGGATTGGTACATCAATGGGAGGTTGTGTTCTCGCCATGTTTGCCAACCGATCAGCTTCGTTGTTCCAGCAGAAACGGACGAATTTGTTTCGTGCTATTTGCTCCACTTCCTGAATCCACGGGTGCTTAGATATTCATCATATTGATCATCATCATCATCATCATCATCATCATCATCATCATCATCATCATCATCATCATCATCATCATCATCATCATCATCATCATCATCATCATCATCATCATCATCATCATCATCATCATCATCATCATCATCATCATCATCATCATCATCATCATCATCATCATCATCATCATCATCATCATCATCATCATCATCATCATCATCATCATCATCATCATCATCATCATCAAGCCAACTAATATAAAGCAAAGATGAATGCATTAATCATTCTTACAGGACCTTGAATGTGCTATAGCTATAGGTATTCAGTTTCAAGCAAGCTTTTATTGATTATTCAGCTGATGATATGATGTATTCTAGGATAGCTCATATGGCAAGGCAAGTGGCTGGTTATCGGAAGGTACACACTGAGGCAAAAAGGCCTAAGAATTTCATAAGCCTCGACTTTTTTATATTTAATGCGTTTATTTTTCCAGGCTCATTTGCTGTAGCTTTGCGGAGCCAATATTCATTGATTAAAACTAACGTTAGTAAAGTAGGGGCCGATTACTCGCGGCTATCTCGAAGTTAGGGGTAACAAAATGGAAACAGATGGATGCCAGGGTAGGGATTGTGAACACAAGGTTTGGAGAGCAATGTGCTCTTGGTCTTGAACTAAGCTTCTCTGATGAAAAAGACAAACATGGGGGTACACCGATGGGCAGCTAACAACTTGGGAGAACACAAGATAACACTAACTACTAAATCCTCAGATCTATCCGTTTTAAAAACACATAAATTAAATTCAAATAGTCGAGATCTCGGCTCGCCAAGACATCTCTAACGGGTATCGCGGGTTGTTTCCTCGGGTCCTGAGGGATGTGGATAACTCAGATCTGGCAACACTGGCAAACAACATGCTCGATATCGTGATAACCACTGCCACACGCACATAAATTGCTGCCTGAGAGCCCAATTCGATAGAAGTGCGAGTCTAACGAGCAGTGATTGGCCATAAGCCTTGATATAACGCGTATAAAGTCACGGCTCATGTCCAACCCTTTGAACCATGGTTTGTTCGACACCTGTGGGAGAATAGAATGTAACCATCTTCCCAATTCACCATCATTCAATTTTTGTTGCCAACTGATGAGGACTTGCTGACGAGCAATGGAGAAAAATTCGTTGAAGGCGATTTGCCGCTCGAAAATATCGCCTTCTAAAGGGTGATACGGTCAAAATTTGGTCAAGGGAAAACGCGTGTAAATCGGTGAAATCGTTTATTTAAAAAATCAAATTAAATTTCTTTTTCAAGTTCAATTAGTATAAAATTCAGGAAAAATATTCAGTTAGGCTTCCGCTTTTCCAAATCCGAATTGCCGGGCCTTACGCTTGACCCCTGCCATCAGATTTTGTACAGCCACCTTGTCCACCTTCTTCGCCGCAGAAAGCCAGCTTGCCTTGAACTGCTGCTCGCCCTTAGCAGTTTTTTGGTCTTCTTTAGGTTCCGCTTGACAATAGCCCAGTATTTCTCAATTGGGCGGAGCTCTGGCGTGTTGGGAGGGTTCTTGTCCTTGGGAACCACCTGCACGTTGTTGGTGGCGTACCACTCCATGGCCTTTTTACCGTAATGGCAAGATGCCAAATCCGGCCAAAACAGTACGGAACAACCGTGTTTCTTCAGGAAAGGCAGCAGACGTTTATTCAAACACTCTTTCACGTAAATTTCTTGGTTGACAGTCCCGGAAGCTATGAAAATGCTGCTTTTCAAGCCACAGGTACAGATGGCTTGCCAAACCAGATATTTCTTTGCGAACTTTGACAGTTTCATGTGCTTGAAAACATCTGCTACCTTTCCCCTTCCTTTTGCCGTATAAAACTCCTGTCCCGGAAGCTGCTTGTAGTCGGCTTTGACGTAGGTTTCGTCGTCCATTACCACGCAGTCAAACTTCGTCAGCATCGTCGTGTACAGCCTCCGGGATCGCGCTTTGGCCGTCGTATTTTGTTTATCATCGCGATTTGGAGTCACTACCTTCTTGTAAGTCGATAGTCCGGCTCGTTTTTTGGCTCGATGCACGGTTGTAGACGATACACCCAGCTTATTTGCGGCATCTCGGAGAGAGAGGTTAGGGTTTCGCTTGAAACTACCGGCAACTCTCTTTGTCGTCTCAGCGGCTTCCGGTTTTCGATTTCCCCCCGATCCAGACTTCCTGGCTGTCGACAAACGTTCCCCAAACACTTTAATTACATTTGTAACGGTTGATTTGGCAACTTTTAGCGATTTTGCCAACTTTGCGTGCGAGTAGCTCGGATTTTCGCGATGCGCGAGCAAAATTTTGATACGCTGCTCTTCTTGCTTGGACGGCATTTTGACAACTGAAGAGTGAATTCCAAAATCAAAATAAGAGCAACATTCTACACACACACACCTTCAAAATGAGGGGTGTTCAGGTTTTTTAAATGTAAAATTGAAAGAAATACGTCAAGTTGATATTGACCAAATTTTGACCGTATCACCCGCCTTAGCCAACGAGTCCACTTTCTCATCACCCGGAATTGAGCAATGAGATGGAACCCAAACTAAGGTGATAGTATAGGAGCAGCCAGGTGATAGTATAGTAGAAGCATAGAGGTAACTCTAAGACCACTGGGTCCCGAAGAAAATCATTATTATTTTTGGCTCACTCAGTACCAGAACAACGGTCCCAAGCAGTCCCAAGCTATTTCACTCACCCCTGCATGTTCTGCATGAATCCACACACCCCTGATGTTATCTGTCAAACTTTCATAGCGAATCAAAACAAACATAGTGTAGTAATAGAATTTCAACTAGAATAGGGTACGTTAATCGTTTGCTTGGAACCAATAGGCTACTAAAGTGGTGAGCCAATTTAAAATCGTTAGTTTCGTATTGATTGTTGGTAGAAGTCAGTTTAGATCATATTTCAGGCAGGAAATACGAGGAGTGCTTCATAGGCCTCATTAATAGTCTCGACTTATGAACAACATGTATGAATTTCATAAGCGGGACTTATGAATTCGGGCAACATGAGGTAGCTCTTATACGCCTTTAATCATTTTATTTTCCCAAGCGTTGAAAGACGAGTGGTCATCACACGGGCCTCCCTAGCCTCAACGTCCATTTTCCGGTTCCAGTCTGCTCCGATTTATTATTTTTGTCAACATTATTTTTCATAAGGCAAATCAATGAAATTCACAATCATTTCTTATGACTAAAATTCATAAGTGTTTCTTATGGAATTCTTACGTTCTTTTTCCTGCGTGCATGGTTCGAATCCCATGCAACGACATGTATCCCAAGTAATAAAATATATGCATGGAATTATGTTGAATAAACTTCTTTATAATCAAGATCAGTCATACAAAGGTGATGCAAACTGTTATAGAACTTGTGTGTTGCTTGGGATGAATGTAATAAATTTTCCAATATCTGTGTGGTGCGTGTCTAGTAAGAAAATGAAAACAATATCTAAAGAAATAACCAACCTCGTTCTTATTTTCCCGCAGTTGAATAATCGTTAATAATTGTTTAATAGCGTATTAAACGTTACTTCACCTGAGAATCTAAGCGTATGCAGCATCGCTATTTAAAGAAACAGTGATGTCTAATAATCGCTGAATAATCAAAACTTTGATCGAAGAGCTTAGAACTTATGTAAGTCGAATAAAAGCTTTTTAAAACACCTTATAGAACACCAAGAAGTTCAATGTTGTGGTTGATAAAACTTGAACAGAAGTTATTATTAAAAATAGTACAAGTATTATTAAGCATGTAGTTGAATAAAATGGTTAAGAAGCCGTTTATTCGATAAGCGATTGTTTGTTGGGCTTTTCTTTCTTGGCATTGACCCGGGAATGTAAAATGGAATTTTGCCTGGATGATGGATCATTCTCATGATCCGTGAGCATTTCAAATTGATAATTCAAATAAATTTCATCAGAAGGGGGATCAAGAGTTTGCCTTTTTCTTTTGCGAAGGAATTTTCCAATTCGATATTCAAGCAGGATTACCTCCGGTAGGGCTCAAACAAGGATCGAAGAGGAATAAGAATCGAACAAAGTAGACAATTTTCTGGTAATATTGAGCACTGAGAAGTGCAGTTTAAATTTGTTGTAGCAGTAACACTTCTTTCAGCAAAAAGCAAATAGATCCGCACGGCAAGAGAGCACGATGCGGACCGAGTTCAGTCTACTTTATATTAGGTTACTAAATATGGTTCCCTTCCATTTCCAGGAAACCTGGACCGATACCCATCAGGAGCGCTTGGATCTGCAACGGGCTCGTGTTCTGGAGGTGAATCGTCACCTTATGACGCTGGCCGAGAGCTGGGAACGTGGAGGGTTCCCTATGCACATGAACCTAGCTCTTCGTCCACCGGGTACTATGTCCTTCCATCGTCCACCGCAACACCAACAACAACAACAACAACAACAGCAGCAGCAACAGCGTGCACAAGCTCAAACCCAACCTTCCGCAAATCCACCCGGAAGTGGTCAACAGACAGAAATGGTCAACCGACTGAAGCAGCAGAACGTACAACTTTCCGAGGAGGTTAACCAGAAGAACGAAAAGCTGTCACTGCTGGAACGGGAAAAATCTTCCCTGATACGAGAGCTGCTGCAGCTGCAGCGAGCCAACCGAGCCAGCAGTATGACTTCCAACACCGAGGAAATGGTGTTTTAAGGTGTCATGTGTTAAGGTAGATAGGGAAATTGGGCCATGTTTCGATGGAGATTGCCATCACAGATTTCGTGCTTTTCCGAGTTACAATCGCGCTAGTCAGTTTAGCAGATTCACAAATAAAACCCGAAAGTATCTTAATGTGTAATCATAGGTGGAGTTAGGCGGAAGTATTTCATTGTGATTTAAGGTGTTATTTTGTCGAAATTTTTTTAACCGATTAAAAATTGTTTTGAAAATAAAGATTATTTTTGTATGACATTGTTCAGAGTGGTTAGGGATGATAATATCACAAACTGGATTGTTAACACAATGATTTTGAAACACATACACACACATATTTATTGCATATCAAAAATAAAATAAACCATCAAAATTTTAATTGATTTAATATGGCCAGTCATCTATTTACTCTTTGCTACTTCCTTCTGAATCAGATCCCAGTTGACTCCATTGTGGGGCAATTTGCTCTCCAAAAATGGCGAAAGCCACACAAGATGCCACCGTTCGCCCAGTACCATTATCAGATTGTTCAACCGGCCGTGGTCGTATTCGTGGGAGTTCCTCTCATGTACCACGCTTCCACTGAGAATCAAACGACCGTGGTACACTAGGAGCACCCCCGTGAACAACATTCCAATCATGTTGATTAGATAAATGACTAGATAATACTGCGTCGTTGAGATATCGATTAAGAGCATCGCCAGTGGAAAAACGATCTTCACCAGCGACGTCCAATTGCGAAACTCTTCACCGTGAACGAACCAGATGAAGTAGTTGTTAAGTATACTTGCATAAAACGTCGCTATAAATAGATGAAGTACAAACATGATGAAATAGCGGTGATTTCGATGGCCAATGCAGCATCCGGTAAACACGCAATGGTGATCTCGCTTAAGAACACAGGTCTCGCAGATGTTGCAGTGCCACGATCGGGGTGGTGCCACTGCTTCGCAAGTTGCACACAAATGCCACGAACCCGATCCCAGCCCGGAGGAAACCGCTACATTCGTTGGCACACTGATGATTTCCGTACCACAGCTGGTATCGCACATGATCGTTGCCAGCATATTGGCACTGATGTTGTACAGCAGAAACAGCGCTGGGACAAAGTGAATCCAGTTTAACACAGAATCCACCCCGTGAACACCCGGCATCACCACGTACACCTCGAACCAAAAAGTGACTGGGATGATGCCAGCCATGAATATCGTCGCCACTGCATCCTGCACGCAACGGGGCAGAAAGCGTTTTCGAATCTGCATCCTATTTGGGTATTACAATAACAGTTTACATTCATTTATTAAATTTAAGATTAAATCGACTGATATGACATACCTTCCCAGATTGCTGCTGTTCACATGACTACAAAACAAGACAACAGATACGCAGGGAAAGCATAAATGTGACATTATGCTTATGCTGTGTATCGTCTGGTGACACCTACCTGTGAGAGAATGCAAACTGAATCGAATGTCGAGCTAATGTCGACCATCGGTAGACCGATTTTTGTTTGAATTGATGGTTAACCTATATAATATCAAAATGGCTAAAGTCGTTCAGTTTTGGTCGTACAAAATGATCTGATCAGTATATAGGGTAAATTATGGCTTCGGCACCCATTGACTGTTTTCGGCAACCGAAATTGAAACGTTTATTTCACTGTATTTTCCCATAAAAACTCTTCGCTGAATGTATTAAGCCGATTCCTTACCTTTTCAGCTTCAATCTGATTACATTTTTACGACTGTGAATTCCTGTTATACCATATTTTTCTTTAAATGAAATATACATACTACAAAATACGGCTGATTTCGAGTTGCCGATAATAGAACAGCTGGTTAACACGCAATTCAAATGGAAAGGGTGCCGAAGAAAAAGAGACTGCCGACAATAGTCACTCTCACCTGAGAAGTTTGGAGCGTTGTAAAAACATGTTCAACCCGTTTTGATCAATTCTGTCGATTGGAATTGGTAGAACAGCAAGCAGCAGATAAATGTCAACAAACAAACCTGTCATGTATGTGTGTGACGCTGAGAAATCGCTAATAGAAGTTCGGACGCTGCTTAGATTGACGAGAATACGTAAATTCCCCTAGTTCATTAAATACTTATACTTTTGGATTCTTTGTCACCATGGACACTTTCAAATATATATAAGTCGTTGAACAAGAACATTTGGTCCATTTTTTTAAACTTTTTACTAGTACGCTTTTTTGGTGGGGCTCCCTTAGCTCAGTCGGTAAGCGCAGCTACAAAGCAAGACCATGCTGGAGGTGGCTGGGTTCGATTCCCGGTCCGGTCTAGGAATTTTTCGGAATGGAAAATTTCTCGACTTCCCTGGGCATACAAGTATGATTGGACTTGCCACACAATTATACCAATGCAAAAATGGTACAGGCATCGAAAGCTCTCAATTAATAACTGTGGAAGTGCATCTAGAACACTAAGTTGAGAGCACGCAATAGGCTTAGCTTGAAATGCGAAGAAGAAGAAGAAGCTAGTACGCTTTTATTGAGTTCTCCAAGCAGGATCTCACGAACACTACACTAATAACATAATTTTACACACACTAGCGTATACTGTCATGTGCACGGTAAGAATCAAACTTCCATTTATGAGTAAAAGTGAACCCATTGTCAATAAAAGCGGCACCACTAATTAATGATTAATTCATTATGCCAATTAAGTAGTAACTGTTAGCTACAGTTAGCAGAAACTCATTGTTATTAAAATAATTTAGTCATTAATGAGTAAAGCCACCTTTATCAAAAATAGGTTAACCTTTACTCACAAAAGGGTACTTGACTGTTACCGTGCAAGCGTAGGGTTTGTTTTTGTTTTGTTGTTTATTTTTAATTTAGAATGACAGTTCTTACAGCAAACAAAAAATTTCTCACAGCTAACAAAAAAATTCATCTCACTAACACACGCAAATCGCACCAATACGAACCCACCTGGAGAGGACTATATGCTCATAACACACAGTTCTGGAGTCCTTTTTGACTGGGTCGAATCGAAGACAACAAATCAAACAGACTGGCAACTCTTCCATTTTCTCATTCGAACGCTATGAGACAGGTACAATCGCGTCATCTGCTGATGATATGATGTCTTTGGTCGAATGTAACAAATATCGTGTAAACCGAAATTTGGTAAGCTCACAACAAATTTTCCAAGTTTAAGAATTTGGATAATTTTTTGAAGGCTAAGATCCCGGCAGTATTTCGAAGCCTAATATTAAAAAAAAAAACATTTAATGGGTTGCAGAATCATAAAACTTGAGACATTGTTTCAATATTATGGACTTAGAAAAATCTTCAAGGTTGTTTTTTTTTTTTAATTTCGAGTCATTCATAATTTATTTTTCAGAATCCTGGATTTGGAAAAAAAAACAACATGGAGAAATTTTTAAAATTATCAAACTTAGTGAAATCAAAAACAAATCAGAGCTAAAACAAAAAAAGGAGCCTTGGAAAAATTAGCAAGGCTTTAGAAAACCTAGAGCCTGGAACTTTCCCAAGTAACACATAAAACATCTTTTTGAAAAACAATTATAACGGCTTGTTATATAAATGTATTATAAGTGATGTAGAAAACATCCCACGTTATATATGAGGTTTATAGATGTTTTCTTCATACTTCCTAGAGTCAACATTTTCCAAAATAATTTTCTTTTGCTTTTATCTCTAAATGTTATTTAAACGAGCATCTTACTGTTTTAATACCACTATTAAACTTGTCGTTTACAAAATCAATCTTAGTTGAATTTATAAAGTTCTTGAAGAGATTCTGAACTTTCCAGATTGACGTAAACATTGACGGCGCCATTGAGGCGGACTGTCTCTTCACGCAGTGATTGACAGTTTCTTATGAGGTATTCGGTGGTTTATTATAAAGAAAGTTGAAAACACTTGTTTATGACATCTCAGAAATCAATACAACTGAAAATATATGCAGATTGCCTTATAAGGAGTTGAAAATACTTTAAAATAACACTCTGGCAATAAGATGTACGCTTTGCTGCTAACAAAACATCTTTATGACGGATCGAAGGCGTGTTGAACGAGAATTTAATTTTCTTGCCACTGTCAAGAAGATGATAGATACTTATAAAAAACCTCTTATCAAGCAAAGGGTGTCTAGTTAGGAAGTAATACGTCTGCCACGCCTAGGAGCAGTGATCGAATCCCATGCTCAAGTTTTTTTTTATTGTTTTTTTACCGCTGGTTTTTATGATGTTTCCAAAACCAGTATCCCAAGCAACACGGCTTGTCATAAAGAAGCTGAAAATACTTTTTAATGACTTACGTAAAGAATCAATAGTACTGTAACATACTTCATTTAATACATTTATATAACCTAAAAAGCGCAAGACGGGGAGCTTATTCAACTAAATACTTGTCTTATAACATATTTCATCATTCCTAGCATTATTTTAGAATTTTGAGTTTCCTTAGAATTCTCAATTACTTCAAAATTCTGAATTGCATTAGATTTTCTGAATTTTATGTTTATTCTGAAAATAGTTGATAGGGAAGTGGAAGATGAATTCCTTGTAAATTCAAATGAGCATCCCAAGAAATTCTGAGTAGAGTTCCATCGTAACTCACATGATAATTGCATGGAGAGGAGATTGTATGGAGGAAGCGAATAGAATTATGAAGAGAAATTATAGAAAACTCTTAAGATTACGTTTAAGTAACGTTGAATTCAAGGAATCGCTGGGAGCATTTGTAAGAAAATTTTAGAATACCCATTATGTATGCTGAAGAGAATCCATAATGGAATCATTATGATAACTTCAATGGAATTATGTCGAATGTTTCTATGGAATTCCGCGATTAATTATTATGAAATGTTGACGAATATAAAAGGAATTCTGAGATAAGAACCTCAGAGAAGAGTGTACCAAGGAAAGTATGAAGAATATTCCAAGGGAATTTCGTAGAGAATAATGGTGGCAAAATTTAGCGAATCTTGGAAAATATTACCAGTTTGAGGGAATTATGGAATTAAAGAGTGATTTCTAAAAGATTTCTATAGAGAATACATGTGGTCTGCAGAGAATGCAAAGAATGTTATTGAAAAATATGGAGATTATCTAGATTATTGTTAGGGAACGCAGAAAATAAATGTGATGAACTTCTAGGATGATTCAAAGAGACCGCTTGAAAAAATGTGGTAGATATCCTGTGAAGAGTTCATAGGAAATTCAGACAAGCAAACATTTCCATGATCTGGGACACAGGTAAAATATAAATTTCCGAATTGAGAAAAAAAAACTACAAGGGACAGCCCTATGGGGCTGTACCATAGAGGTAACTCTAAGACTAGAAGGTCCCGAAGAAACGCGCTCAACTTTTTGGCTCAGCTCTGGTACTCTCTTCGGTCCCAAGCTAATCGATGCACCCCTCGAAACATAGGAAAATCCACTAATCCCTTGTGGAGTCAATCAAACAATTAAAACACGCGGTTCACTTTGCTTTAACTTTATATTTTCCCGTCCGAACGTGGTGAGTGTTGAGAGACAATTGATTCCCCTTTTTTTTTTTTTTTTTTTTAACTCTTTATTTGTTCCAAATTCAAAATAAATTACATTTCATTTTAACCTAGGTGCTCCAGTTACTGCAGTAACGTACCAGCCTTAATTGTTATGATATATATCTAAGTGTTTTTACATTGTTCATGTCTTGGCAATTCAGTATTTTAAACAGGTTTTTTAACCTGCATGTCAGTATAACAATTGATATCTTAAAACTAAAAACTAAAACAAATCTTATCTAAGTATAAAGGGAATTAATCGTTGCAATTGAGGATTGCAACGACTTTTGCCTGAAATTATTAATTATTTTGTTGGACATTTGTGCTAAAGTCTCAACATTCGAAATTCTATGTACTTCGGTAGTACTGTACCAGGGAGGCAACTTCAAAATCATTTTCAGAACTTTGTTCTGAATCCTTTGAAGTGCTTTTTTCCTGGTAGTGCAGCAACTAGACCATATTGGCACAGCGTAAAGCATGGCCGGTCTAAAAACTTGTTTAAATATTAGAAGTTTATTCGTCAGGCAAAGTTTGGATTTCCTGTTTATAAGAGGATACAAACATTTTATATATTTGTTACATTTGGCTTGAATGCCCTCAATGTGATCTTTAAAAGTTAATTTTTGGTCAAGTATTAATCCAAGATATTTCACTTGGTTTGACCAGGAAATTGGAACTCCGTTCATAGTGACTATGTGACTACTACTAGGTTTCAAAAACGAAGCTCTAGGCTTATGTGGAAATATTATAAGTTGAGTTTTGGAAACGTTGGGAGAAATCTTCCATTTTTGTAAATAAGAAGAGAAAATATCTAAACTTTTCTGCAGTCTGCTGCAAATAACACGAAGACTTCTTCCTTTAGCGGAAATGCCTGTGTCATCAGCGAACAAAGATTTGTGGCAACCCTGACGCAAATCAGGGAGGTCCGAAGTGAAAATGTTATACAATATAGGCCCAAGAATGCTACCCTGAGGAACTCCTGCCCTAACAGGTAGTCGATTAGATTTGGAATTTTGATAATTTACTTGAAGAGTTCTGTCAGTTAAATAATTTTGAACTAATTTCATAATATAAAGTGGAAAATTAAACTTTTTCAATTTAGCAATCAAACCTTCATGCCAAACACTGTCGAATGCTTTTTCTATGTCTAGAAGAGCAACTCCAGTTGAGTGGCCTTCAGATTTGTTTGAACGAATTAAATTGTTAACTCTTAAGAGTTGATGAGTAGTTGAATGCCCATGGCGAAATCCAAACTGCTCATCTGCAAAAATTGAGTTCGTATTGATGTGAAGCATAATTCTATTCAAAATTATCTTTTCAAAAAGTTTACTTATTGAAGAAAGCAAACTTATTGGACGGTAGCTAGAAGCTTCAGCTGGATTTTTATCCGGCTTCAAAATTGGAACAACTTTTGCATTTTTCGATTTATCAGGAAAGTATGCCAAATGAAAACATCTGTTAAATAATTTTACCAAGAAAGACAAGGTACTCTCTGGGAGTTTTTTAATGAGGATATAGAAAATTCCATCATCACCTGGAGCTTTCATATTTTGAAAATTTTTAGTTATAGACCTTACTTCGTCCAAATCAGTCCCCCAGGAATCATCAAAAATATTTTCCCGAGAGAAAATATTCAGAAAATCCCGAGTAACCTGATTCTCAATAGGACTAGTAAGACCCAAACTGAAATTATGGGAACTCTCGAATTGCTTAGCAAGTTTCTGAGCTTTTTCCAAATTTGTGATCAAAATTTTACCACCTTCTTTAAGCGCTGGAATAGGCTTTTGAGGTTTTTTCAAAATTTTTGTTAGTTTCCAAAAGGGTTTGGAACTCGGGTCTAATTTAGAAATATTATTTTCAAAAGTTTTGTTCCTCAGGGCAGAGAATCGCTTTTTAATTTGTGTTTGCAAATCCCGCCAGATAACTTTCATGGCAGGATCGCGTGTTCTTTGATATTGTCTCCTACGGACATTTTTAAGACGGATCAAGAGCTGAAGATCATCGTCTATTATAATTGAATCGAATTTAACCTCGCATTTTGGTATTGAGGCAGCTCTTGCCTCAACTATAGAAGTAGTCAGAGATTCAAGAGCATAATTAATTTCATCTTTGGTTTGCAAAGGAATGTTTGGATCGAAGTTATATTCCATAAATGTTCGATACTGCTCCCAATCAGCTCTATGGTAATTGAAAGTAGAGCTGTTGGGATTACAAATTATTTCTTGGGATATTTCAAAAGTTACTGGAAGGTGATCAGAACCGAAGTCAGCATGGGTAACCAATTGGCTACAAAGATGACATGAATCAGTTAAGACCAAATCAATAGTTGAGGGATTTCTTGCAGAAGAAAAGCATGTTGGGCTGTTTGGATATTGAATAGTGTAATAACCTGCAGAACAATCATCAAACAGAATATTACCATTGGAATTGCTTTGAGCATTATTCCATGAGCGGTGTTTTGCATTAAAATCACCAATAATGAAGAATTTAGACCTATGACGGGTAAGTTTCTGGAGGTCACCCTTGAGAAAATTCTTTTGCTGGCCTACGCATTGGAATGGCAAATAGGCAGCTATAAACGTAAGTTGTCCAAATTTTGTTTCAACAGAAACCCCCAAAGTTTCAAAAACTTTGGTTTCAAATGAAGAAAGAATTTTATGTTTGATTCGTCTATGAATAATGATGGCAACGCCACCACAGGGTCCATCAAGACGATCATTTCTATAAATCAAGTAATTTGCGTCCTTCTTAACCTTATGGGCAGGTTTAAGGAACGTTTCAGTTATAACGGCAATATGCACGTTATGAACTCGCAAAAAGTTAAATAGCTCGTCTTCATTATCTTTAAGAGATCGAGCATTCCAATTTACAATATTTAATGCTTTAAAATCCATTACTGAATTTTAAAGTCATGACAATATTATTTGCAAATTTTACTCCAGTTTGAATAGCATCAAACATGGAGTTAGATTTAAGCATATCAGAAATCATGTCAATTAATGAATTCTGTAAAAATTCCATTTTGGGGGCAGTAATGCTTCCTAAGTCAAAATTGTCAAAATTTCCGTTAGAACGTTGGTTAGTATTTTGATTTCTACCCGCTGCAATAGCAGCATAGGTAGCTCCATTAACTCGCTGAACATTGTTAGCAGCGAGGGGAGTAGGTACAGATGAAACATTTGAAGCAGGGGAGATATTTGTACCTACGGGTAGGAATGTAGAATTTGTTCTTCGCTGACCGTTGTTAACAGCAGAGGAAATTGTACCTGGTCGGAAACGTGGAGCGTTTCCTACCTGACGATTAGAACGAGATTGTAGGATCGCTTTGCGAGTCTTACATTCCCAAAAATTGGATTTGTGGTTTTCACCACAATTTGAACATTTAAATTTCTTAGGATCTTCCTTCACAGGACAGTCGTCCTTTGCGTGAGAGGAATCACCACAATTCATGCATTTAGCTGGCATGTAGCAATTTTTAGTTCCGTGACCCCATCCCTGGCACTTACGGCACTGGGTGAGGTTTTGGAAATTTCCTCCAGTCTTCCTGAAGTGTTCCCACTTCACTCGGACATGGAGCATAAGGCTAGCTTTTTCTAAGGCCTTAAGGTTGTTTAGCTCACTAGACTTGAAGTGAACTAAATAAAAATCATTAGAAATCCCGTTGCGCGAATCGGCAGGACGGGATTTCATTTTCATTTTGATTACTTGGAGTGGCACAACTCCAAGTAATTTTGCCAGTTCATCTTTGATCTGATCCAGGGATTCACCACTGGGCAGTCCTTTCATGACAACCTTGAACACACGTTCAGTTTTGGTGTCGTAAGTAAAAAATTTGTGCTTCTTCTCAGTAAGATACTTGAGAAGACATTTAAATCCGTCCAAGGTTTCAGCCAATACACGGCATTCACCCCGACGTCCGATTTGTAGTGAAAACTTAACTTTCACGAAATTCAAAAGTTCCATGCGAAGAGCATGGAAATCGGTAGTGGTTATCACAATAGGGGGAATCTTTTCCTTCTTGGCATTAAGCCGGGAAAGTTTACTAGATTTTTTTAGATGATGGATCATTCTCATCATCCGTGAGCAAATCAAATTGATTACTCAAATTAATTTCATCAGAAGGGGGGTCAAGAGTTTGCCCCTTTCTTTTGCGTTTAGGCGCCATGGCGGCAGTAAATTTTTATCCAAATCGACTTCCAAGCAGATTACTATAAGAATCTGAAGGATCGAAGAGGAATTTTCCAAATCGATATCCAAGAAGGATTACCTCGGGTAGGGTCCAAACAAGGATCGAAGAGGAATAAGAGTTGAACAAGGTAGAAAATTTTTACAGGTTGAGCACTGAAAAGTGCTGTTTAAATTTGTTGTAGCTTTAGGTAGTAGTAACACTTCCTTCAGCAAAAAGCAAATAGATCCGCACGGCAAGAGAGCACGATGCGGACTGATTGATTCTCCTTTTTTTTTCTGGCTCACGCTCGTACCTACTTTTCCATTCATACTTCACACACACAGCCATATATACCGGAAGTCAGTCGCGTTCACACTCACATTCGCTCGATGCAACAGTGCTGCCAGCGGACCACAAATCACAAAACAACACACATAAATCTAAATACTCAGAATACTACAACTCGGCCATTCCTGACCAATGATCGACTCGATCATCTTATTTAATTATGGGGGACGATTAACCGCGTCTCACTCGGGGTTAGTAAACACATAAATACAAACACAAAACTATATACATCAAATCTGACAAGTGTTGCTTTATTCATCAGTGCATCTCATCTTTAGAAGGGGTTCTCCAATCAGCCCAGCTCTTAATTCGAGCAGCTTCAATTATACCATCGTAAGGAAGTTGGGATATTTGACAATTTTCAATATCTCGAACAACGTAACGATCATTTGGCAGTACCCTGTGAATGCGATAAGGCCCTCGATACTTCGGAATGAACTTTTTGTTCGTTCCTATTGTAGTATCAACGTTGCGTATTACAACATATTCCCCTTCGGTGAAAGTATTTAACAATTTATGTCTCTTGACGAATGAAGCGGAATTCTTATTCTGAGAGTCTTCGATATGACGTGAAGCTTTTTCTCGTAATGTAGTTAAATCACGATCTAACTCTGAATTGAGCCTATCATCCAGCTATTCAGACAGACTGTCGACTTCCCTTCCTCTCTGACCGACTCCAAACAAGAGGACAGATGGAGTTTGTTGCGTACTCGAATGAATAGAGTTATTGATAGCGTACTCTACCTTGCTTAACATTTTAACCCAATTTGCATGTTGAACTGGTTCAGAAAGTTTTCCCAACATGGACTTGATCACCCGGTTAACACGTTCCACTTGTCCATTCGCTTGAGCAGACGCAGTAGCTACCTTTACATGTTCTACATTGTTTTCCAATAAGTAAGCGCCAAATTCCAATGAAGTAAAACACGTACCTCGGTCACTAATAATTCGTCGTGGGCGACTATAACATTCAAAATACGTGGAATTGACAGCATACAACTTAACATACTTTGTAAAAGCGTCAACGACAACCAAAATGTGTTTCCTGTTGGAAACAATCGACGGAAGGGGACCAAAGTGGTCTACATGAATAGTATCAAACGGAACAGGTTTCTTCGGAATACTGTGCAGAGCACGACCACCATCGGAATTTGAGTCGGAATACATAATACAGCGGATACAATTCTTAATATGGTTTTCAACCTTGTCTTTCATTTTCGGAAACCAGTAATGCATTTTCAATTGATCTAGAGTCTTCGTAATACCCATATGACACAGCTTCTCATGAACATAGCGGATAATATGACTTTCCATTTCAGCGGGAACACAAAACAAAAGTTTTCCATCGAAGGAAGAGTGATAGACCAGTCCATCATCCAAAACAAAATTTTTAACAGATCCGGTTTCCAGTTCTTCTCTTAACTTAAGAATCAAAGAGTCGCGTCCTTGCGCCAATTGTAATTGAAAGTCAATATCATCTGGACTGATACCGGATACGACCTGATCGGAATTATAGGGAATACGACTTAATGCATCAACATGATTCATAAATTTACCGTTACGATGCTGAATGCTGTAATGATAATTCTCTAGTTCCAATGCCCACCTCGCAATTTTAGCATTAATACTCTTCTTATTTAGCGTCATAGCGAGGGAATTACAATCTGTAATAATACGGAATGGAATACCCTCTAGGTAAATTCGGAACTTACGTAAGGAATAAATTATAGCCAACGTTTCCAACTCGAAACTGTGGTACCGAGACTCTGTAGAAGTAGTCCGCTTGGAAAAATATGCAACCGGATGCATCTTACCATCATCTTGTTTTTGCAATAGTATTCCGCCAAAACCATCGGAACTGGCATCGCAATGTAACTCGGTTTCGCGTGATGGGTTATAAAGGGCCAAAACAGGAGCAGAAATCAACTTATCACGTAACGTAACAAACGCTTTAATGCATTTTTCATCAAATTCAAATTTGGCACCCGGTTTTACCAAATTGCGTAATGGGAGCGAGATAGAAGAAAAGGACGGAACAAATCGACGGAAGTACGAAAAAAGTCCAAGGCACTTATTGACCTGTGTAATATCTGTCGGAATTGGCATGCTCTTAATGGCTTCCAAATGCGAATTGTTTGGTCTTATCCCCTTATTACTAACTGCAAAACCTAGAAGTTCGATTTCCGTAAAACAGAACTGACATTTCTTAATTTTGATTTCTAATCGAAATTCGGCTAATCTCCGGAGAACACGCCCTAGTAAAACGAAGTGTTCAGAAATTGTGTTGGTTGCCAGCGTCACGTCATCCATATAAACTACGACAGAACCTTCCTTCATGAACGGATCCAACACCATATTTATAAAACGTTGAAAAACCGCTGGTGCATTGCGTAACCCAAACGGCATTTTGAGGTACTCATACTGTCCACTAGGTGTTACAAATGCAGTGTACGGAATAGAATCAGGGTCCATATTCACTTGATGGAAACCATTTTTCAAGTCTAGTACCGAGAAATATGTTTTCCCTTCAACTCGTTCCAAACAGTCATCAATGAGCGGAATTGGATAACTGTCACGTACAGTTATTTTGTTTAGCGAACGATAATCAACACACATTCTTCGTTCACCGGATTTTTTGGTCCTTAAAACAATCGGAAACGAATACGGAGAATTGCTGGGCCGGATGATACCAGCTGCCAATAATTCATCAACAATGCGATCTACCTCCACCTTATCGGAATAGGCCAGGCGTCTTGGGCCATAACTGATGGGATTGTCAGACGTCAATCTTAACCTCATTGCATATGAATGTTCTTTTTCCGGAATTCAAGTAGTGTCCAGGTAATTTCCTTTAATAACAGTCAACAACTGTCGTTTGTGATTGGGTTCCAATTTTGGATTGATAGGAAACTCATTATCTAACTCAATGGCATAAATATCTGGAATGAAGGAATCTCCAACAGGGTCATTAAACTGTTCATTGCAAAAATAAGACGAACATAAGGGGCAACAGTTGAGAACTCTAGCTCTTCCTTCTTGAAATAAATCATACACACAATGTAACAGGTTATCTGAAATTTGGATTTCATTGTTGTTCATTACTTCAATTTTATACTGGCTTGATCGTGTATTGAATAGGATAATACCAAAAGCCTTCAAAAATTCACGTCCCAACAAAACGGGATGGACCATGAAATGATCTGGAACAACATAAAACTTTAACTTCTCGGAATGAGTACCATAAGCGACACGAGCTGGGATGACAGCGTAAGCACACAGGGGAAAATTACCAATACTACGGAATCCGGAAAACTTCTCATTGGGAGGAATCAATTCACTGGGTACTGCGGATCGCTTAACAAGATTGATCGGACTGCCCATATCGAAAAGAGAAAGAAAATTTCTTAGTGGATGCACTTTCCTTCCAGATAGAAAAGCAACACTTACCAGATTCAGCTCGGAAAGAGCTGCACTCAATTGGGTGTTGGGGTTATCGACCGGTTTGGCTCCACGGAAGTCGTCCACTAGTGCCACTTCATCCTTATTGCGTGGCGATGGTTTGGGACAGTCCTTGATGATGTGTTCTCTAGAACCACAACGGAAGCAGGATCCTGGCTGTCGGCGAGGCTCTGGACAGCGAGCGGAAACGTGTCCTTTGCCGGAACAATTGTAGCATCGTAATTCGGAATCGGAACCACCCTTAGCCTTCGGTTTGTTGCGTGCCGGAACAGATAGAGTATCACGAACGGAACTGGAACGTATTTCACGGAGCTGCGCATATCGTCGGGCTAGTTGTTTCAGTTGCATCATGTCCTTGGCCGGATAGAGGACGGAAATATCGGCGGAACGATCATGGAATCCATCGACGATCATCTGTACGGTCTGGGCCTCGTCAATGTCTGCACGTGAAGCAATCTCTTGCATCTTGAGGATGTATCCCATAACCGAGGTCTTGCTGTTGATGTACGTAGTTTTCTTGAGCTTGTCGACGATTTCTGCCACCGTGAATGGGTGACCGAAATTTTGTAGAAAATTTGCACGAAATTCGGCGTAAGTGACAGACCGGTCCACACGCAAGAACCATTCTGCCTCTGTGCCCGGCTCCATTAGTCTGCGGATGCATTTCAATCGGAAATCCGCATCTCCTCGAACTGAATCACAAGCCCGTTCAAAATCATTCAGCCAACTCTGTGGAACGTAGGAGTTGCTGCCAGCAAACAGTGGAACCAGGCATTTTACATCCTGGAAATCTGGTGGTCGGACATACAGAAATTCGTTGCCGGCCAGCTCCCGACGCAGGTCTGCGATCTTCTTCTTCTTCTGCAAAATCCGGATTTCTTCATCCAGTGCCTCTTCCGCGTTGTCCTCCTCCTCGTTGTCCTCTTCTTCATTGTACTCCTCCTCGTTTGCAGCGCGATTATCCGGATGGCTGTCATAGAGAGCTCGCAGGTGTCGAATGGTTGCTGAAGCCGGAACCTCAATGTCGTGTGCCTGCAACCATTCCTGAAGCTCTTGCTTGTTCATCCGGTTTTCCATACTCACTTCCACAGGAATCACCGAAAATTCTTCTAAACAGTTCGAATCCCACTTCTGAAGTTGTGGAGTCAATCAAACAATTAAAACACGCGGTTCACTTTGCTTTAACTTTATATTTTCCCGTCCGAACGTGGTGAGGGTTGAGAGACAATTGATTCTCCTTTTTTTCTGGCTCACGCTCGTACCTACTTTTCCATTCATACTTCACACACACAGCCATATATACCGGAAGTCAGTCGCGTTCACACTCACATTCGCTCGATGCAACAGTGCTGCCAGCGGACCACAAATCACAAAACAACACACATAAATCTAAATACTCAGAATACTACACCCTCATTTTATGTTTCAAACTTTCTTAGCTAATCAAAACAAACATAGTGTAGTACTGGAATGTATACTAGAATGGGACACGTTAGTCGATTTGCTTGGGACCAATAGGCTAGTCAAGTCTTTCTTCTTCTTCTTCTTCTTCGCATTTCAAGCTTATTGCATATCGCAGCATATTAGCTTATTGCGTGCTCTCAACTTAGTGTTCTAGATGCACTTCCACAGTTGTTAATTGAAAGCTTTCGATGCCTGTACCATTTTTGCATTTATATGATTGTGTGGCGAGAGTCCAATCATACTTCTATGCCCAGGGAAGTCGAGAAATTTTCCAACCCGAAAAATTCCTAAACCGAACCGGGAATCGAACCCAGCTACCTCCAGCATGGTCTTGCTTTGTAGCTGCGCCTTTACCGACTGAGCTAAGGGAGGCTAGTCAAGTAGTGAGCCAATTTAAAATCGTTAGTTTCGAATTGATTGTTGGCTGGCGCAATGCACAGTGGTCCAGGATTGGAATTTAGCAAGACAAAAGTCCATAGTAATTTTGTTTTAGGATTTAGGCGTTTGGTGTTTTCAGTGAAGTTGTTCTTCTTAAAATTATCCTTCTTTTGGTGCCTTCAAACATTAGGGTGATCCTTTAATTTTTTGAAATCCAAAAACTAACTATCTTATTTAAAAAATAAAGACACACATTGTTCTAAGAAGCTGTTGGTGAATTATTTTCAAGCAACTTTATTGAATTTTTTTTATTTTGTATCTCTTACCGTATTCATTTTAGAGAATTTTTTCTGAACTGCGTTAGGGTGCACCCAAAAAATCAGTTTATGAGCTCTAACTTTTTTATTTCAAATTTTTCGTAAAAACTGTTTTCGAAGAACTTTTAGAACTCGTCAAAACACACAACTTTGCTCAAGAAATAAAATATTTATCTCTCGACTTTCAAACGATATTGAAGATTTTCTAAACAAAATAGGCCCCAAAATGTCAACCACTCAAAATGGGGCAAACGTACAGACATTTTTTATCCATCTTTTAAAAGGACATACTTTAAGTATTATATGGGAAAACTGGAGATACGTTTTTTTAAGTTCACTCACTTTTGCAATTAAAAACTTCTAAAATAGAGGAAGAAACGATATTTTAAAAGAAAAACGTGTGTCCTGCTCAACTACAAAAGTCTTTCTAATACCCTTTCATGTAAAATTGTAAATTAACCGAAAACAGTCAAAAAATATTTTTCAGAGGACCAACCAAACGGCAAATTTTAATGTGTTAGTAATTCTAACCCTTTGCTTGTGTACTTTTTTTCCTTATTTCTCGTCTTGTTCTTCTTCTCCTTCTCTCGTCTGAATTCAGGTTGTTTATAATATAACACTATCAGTGCTCTGAAAGAGCGTTCCGATAATAATCTTCTAATCTTCTTTCGTTATGTTCTGCGATCTGTTTCCTAATAACTATTTGGTTTTCTTCATTCTATACGCTGAATGACGTTGGAGCAAGGTCAAACTGCAAAGTGTTCAGATTAAATGCGGTCATATTAACGGTACATGCTTTTTTACGTGCGTTTCCAACGAAACGTAAATCAACCCGAACATTGCATTAGGGTCCAATGTAATTGAGTGGTTGACATTTGAAAAGGGCCTTCTGAACAAAAATCGTCAATATCTTTTGATAGTCGAGAGATACAGATTTTATTTCTTAACAGTTTTTACGAAAAATTTGAAACAAAAAAGTTAGAGCTTAAAAACTGATTTTTTGGGTGCACCCTAACGCAGTTCAGAAAAAATCTCTAAAATGAATACGGTAAGAGATACAAAAAACTTTTTTCAACAAAGTTGCTTGAAATTAACCACCAAATTGGACCACTGTGCAATGGTGTCGTAGGACATGGTCTCATACAATAAATCTTATTTGTCAACTGCAGCAGGAGCTTATGTTTTGTGTAGGAATAGGAATTTGAGCGGGGTTCTCTCTGTTTATACTCTTTAGTATGACGCGCTTGACATAGACGGCCCACAGCAACTCACGAAGAGCTACTGATTCCGATCAATAGCTGTGCGGCTTCGTCCTCCTTCGGTAACTGATGGTTACAGTGATTATTTTGAGGTGACTCTGTCACCATGTATATAAATAATTAGTAGGTTTATACAGCGCTCTACACAACCCTATTAGCACAATCTCACCATTATCTCGTGAAAGCCACTTTGTTTACAGCGGTTTGAACCATCGAAGAGTTCAGTAAGAAAAAGGTAATTGTTGATTTTCATAACGTTTGTAAAAGGTTAAGTTATGTGACGTCCATGTAATAACTGGGTGGGTAGGTCCATTCTACGGGACTTTTTTCTCTTTGTTCGGACAAAGTCCGTTATTCTCTTCCTCAGCCGGAGGTCATTCAAGGACAGCGGGACTAGCGACGAGTGGACCGAGGACCACCATTTTCTGGTTGGCAAAACGGCTCGAGACAAACACGTGTTCGTGTAATTACTACCGCATTGACGCCATTATACGAGAGTGGTCGCCTGTCCATCGTCATCAACATCGTCGTCGTTGTTTCCCGGTCGGCTCCTCCAGTGTAGCCATTCCACAGTCGGTCCCACAGTCATCGCCAATCGACGGGTGATATCAGCTTCGTCGAAGTAACACGGGTGATCCCACCGCCATCATTATTTCACGAGCGGCCCCTGCATCGTCACCGTTTCATGGACGCTCTACTCACCACCGTTGTTGCCTAACGGTCAGGCACACCTGGTGCATCGTGGCCCCTCGGGTGATCCCAACAGCATCGCTGTATTTGTGAGAACACCAACATCATCGCCATACGAGCAAGCATCACCACCTGATCGTACCACATCACCTCTACCATCGCCGCCGACCTACCCACCTCTATGAAGAGACAGACAAAACCGCAAGTACCCTGCAAAATGCATGTGACGTCACTAGGTTACAATAAACAAAAAATGTAAAAATGTTCAAAATTTAGGCGGCTTATATTTTCCTAAAGAGTGCAGCCCTTAAACTATTTTCCACCATCTTCTTCGTTCATTTTCGTTTCTACCGGACCCAGAAAGGGGTTTTCATGCCTCGCCCGGGAAGCTCTGTCTAGAAGGTTGAACATCGTGAGCCTTTGAGCTTCTTCTTTAGTTGACTGTCCAGAGTTTAACGTTTCCTTTCAGGTGCATGATTTCTGGTTGAGCTTCGCGTTTAAAAATAGGTTCCTGGTATTAACAGGTGGCCACGGAATAATTGTGAGATTTGTGCTATTAGCGACCCTGTGATTACCGAGAGATAGTTTTAGGGATAACACTTCTATGGATGGTCATGTGGGCTGCAGCTCGCTGCTTGCAGGCAGCCTTTCGTTGTGAACTGGAGAACACCACCGCTGCGGTGATTGAATAAACACCGTTTTGTGGGACCGGAAGCAATTCAACTTTGAAATCTGTGTTAGGGAAATCGCTTTTCGCAGGCAATCGGTGATTATTTCAATTATCATAGCAACAGTTGCACATTCGTCCAATTTTCAATAGTGACATTTTGAAAAATGATAAAGTTTAAATTTTAACAGATTCGTAGAAAAAATTCCTATCGATTGGCGTATTAAGAATAAAAATCCATCATCTCTGGTTCAAAATCAGACCACTTTCATGCCACGACCGACTTTGGTTTTTTAAATTGCACCCCCAATGCTGCCTTAAAGTACATGGTATGTTAGATTTAAACATATCTAGATAGAGCTGGAATTAGGCGTAACAGCTTTTGTAAACAATGACTTCTCTCGATGATTTTTAGGAATTCAAGGCACGCCCGAGCAAACCAACATTACCGTTGGGTAGAGGAAGTCTTACCAACCGCTGGAAACTAACGATTTTAAATTGGCTCACTACTTGACTAGCCTATTGATCCCAAGCAAATCGATTAACGTACCCCATTCTAGCTGAAATTCTATTACTACACTTTGTTTGTTTTGATTCTCTATGAAAATTTGACAGATAAAATGAGGGGTTCGTGGATTTTCTATTTTTCGAGGGGTACACATCGACTAGCTTGGGACCGAAGATAGTACCAGAGCTGAGCCAAAAAGTTGAGAACGTTTCTTCGGGACCTACTATCCAATTTAAAAAAAAAATCACTCAGACGACGGGTAAGACAACGAGATATCGTTTTCAAATGTTCTAAAAAAATGTTTTCCAAGTCATTTTCTACAAAAAAAAAACTCTTCGACGGCAATGTCGTAACATGCTTTAGTTAGGCAGTATACAACCGACATCGGTACAACATACAAAAATTCATAAAGAGGGCGGTACCAAGAAATAAGGACGTGTTAGGGTATAGGTATGTTAAGGACTTTTACTCAGGGGTCCACAAGAAAGTCAAATATGGTCAACTTTCTCAGTCCTAGAAAAAAAAGAGTTCAGATTTGTTGCACAGTGAAATAGATGGTGAAAATAAAACAAGGTTGCTTATCGGGCCATCCTGCCATGGCAGAAGCATGCGAACTATTGAATTTATTTACAATCTTACAATAGAACAGTAGGCATGATAGCACTACGCTAGCGGCACTTGTGTGTTGATATGAGTATTTGGGTAGGGTAGTTGCACACGTTTTGTACAAACAATAAACTATATCTTGAAATCCTCACCATCTACGACGTCAGGACATCTGCGTGAAGTCCACACCCAGACTTGTGTCACGTAGTAAAAGAACTCTAAACTAACCAGCCCACAAATTAGAAAACATTGATCACCTGAACTACTTTCTCGAAGACGGAAACTTTCTAAATAGTATCGATCTCAAGCTATACATATTTTGTACAGGAAATTGTCTTGCGCATTAGCGCTGCATAGTGAAAAATTTGTGTACTACTGTTCTCTAACCAATCCGCCTTGGTATACTGATACTGTGCAATTTTTCTGACGACAGTAACCTTTTATATGGCTAGGATCATGTGATATTCCATGCGGCTGTCATACCCCTCAACCATTCCATAGCAAAACGATATCGTGGTTCTCAGAATTTCGTTAAAATTGGTAGTTTTCTTCCTTAGATCCGTATTTTTTTCTTGTCATTAGAATGACCATCCAAAATGGCCGAACTCTGACACAAACTTGGCTCATTGCCATGGAAATCAGAGAGGTTAAATCATAAATTCGTTCATTTTTCATGGAACTTCTCAGTACAGATAATCGCAAGGAATTCCTTTCTGACGATTGAAGAAAAAACGGACCGCATAATTTTTGTAAGAACTTTATTCTGACTGTTTCGGTACTAGTACACTGAATGAAATCGCAAAAAAAATATATGTAAAAGTTACTTGGTTACAACACTTAGCGTAAAAATAGCGGAAATGTACAGTTCACAAAATGCAAAGGATTAAAGGATTTCTTCGTACTGGACTTCTTTCATAATGGCATTTGCTGTAGATTTTCCTTTTGTTTTCTGAATGACTGTCGCTGATGGCACTTTAATCGGTAATTAATCGTAGCTATTAATTCTAGTTAAAATTTAGATGTCGGTCGACATGTCCACTTGGAAAATTTGGATTCCCTTTTTCGCTGTTTAATGAACACATCAATTTGCAGGGTTACACTCTTTGAGTTTTAAACCGAAATGGCGATCCTGGGCAGTATTGGAAACTGTTACACATTTAATCGAACAATCGAAATCAATCACAATGATAGTCGCACTGGTAAAATTAGACATATACTCTTTCGTTACTAGCTAGCTAAATTCGTTGCTGGGAGGTTTTTGATTAAGGAAAATCGGCGGTGTTACTTTAGTGAGTGGTTTTGTTGGTAGTATTTCCAAAACGTGGGCAGTTTTATGGTATTACAAACAAATTAACTACTGGAAACTAGCACGGGTTTTCACCTTCTTCTTCTTCTTTCAAGTATACCTTAACATGATTGCGTATCCTCTCTATAAAAGCTACAGGAATTTAAACTCGTTTACTTACATACTTTCAGTTTTTACATATTTTTGGTTTCTTTTCGGACTTTTCTTCTACGACATAGAATCTAGTTACACTTCTCCCTACAAAAAACATCTCTAAAACATGATCTCAATCTTGTGAGAAATAACTTAAGAAGGCACATACTATTGCAATCGTCGGATGTGCACACTACTGGAAGAGAAGTTAGAACTAGACTCGAGTACACACTTGACATCTGGATACTCTCGATAGCAAATTGCCGGCCTTGAGGGTCTGTTGCTGCGGCCGCTCGAACTGTTGGTGGTCTTCGAGCGAAACGAGCCAGAACGATGTCTGCGTCTCGTAGTAGTGGCAATGACCCTTGCCACCGTTACACTCGATGAAGGGAGTGGCACGGAAGTCCTCTAAGCAGGAACCAGGTCCTGATAGGGACTGACCGCCACCACCATGGCCAACGGCAGTGTGCTGAAAACAAAGAAGAATTCATCGCGTTAACAAACTTCTTTCAAGTCGCAACCAAATTCACACTCACCATTAAGAAACTGTAACCGATCCATAGACCCTCCCAGCCATTGGGGCAGTTTGGTATCGCCAGCGATTGACTGTGTACCGCTATCACATTGGACGGTACTTCGCAGACCGTACAACGCGAAATGTATGGACGCATCTCATGCTCACTCACAGGCATCATCGGTATCGGAGCCGACGTAGACAACCAGAAAGTCCTATCATTTCTCGAGGCATAGTTGCAAACATTATTCTGACCACAGGCCAGAATTGGCAGTGTTGAGAACTTACGAACACATGAACCAGCGGAACCCAAGTCCTGATTGTGTGGATAATCGTTTCCATCGACGTACAGCAGAGAGTAACCATCCCATAGTTTGACATGGCCCGGTTCACACTGTGGAATTTCCTCCGACTGACTGTGTCGAACGAGTAAGATTCCAGTAAGATAATCAGGGGCTGGAGAACATGGAGCACCTTGCTCTCCCTTCGCACCTGGTGTTCCTGGGAAACCATCACGACCAGCACGTCCTTCTAGGCCAATCTCACCTCGGATGCCCTGTAGACCACGTGCACCTTCAATGCCACGCAAGCCGATTTCACCAGGCGCTCCAGGTGATCCAGGGATACCTGGTGGTCCTTGAATACCGACTAGTCCCTTTTCACCCTTCTGGCCATCAAAGCCAGGTGGACCAGGAGGACCTTTGCGCTGTGGAGGCAACAATGGGGTTTCACCCTTTTGACCTTTCTCGCCTGGAGCACCATCAAGACCAGGAAGACCTCGGTTGCCCTTGTCACCCTTTTCTCCAAATACGCCACCCAATCCTGTTGCACCTTCCGGTCCTTGTGGACCACGTTCACCCTTGAGACCTTGAGGACCATTGAAGCCATCGCGACCATCTCGACCTCTGTCACCTTTCTCACCCTGTGGTCCAGGGAATCCTGGGGGTCCTGGATTGCCTTTCTCTCCTGGAAATCCGCGATCACCCTTAAGTCCCTGCGGTCCCGGGAATCCGTCCTTTCCTGGTCGGCCTTCAATACCCGAGTCACCTCGATCACCCTTTTCACCTTGTCTTCCTAGAGGACCAGGTAAACCAACTGGGCCCTCGGGACCAACCAAACCAGGCAGTCCTTTGTCACCCTTTTCTCCTGCTGGTCCAGGGCCACCATCCCTTCCATTCTTTCCAGGGCGTCCAGGTAGACCCTTTTCTCCTTTGACCACTGGGCATGGTTCACCCTTCTCTCCTGCAGGTCCAAGATCACCTTTCATACCAGGCAAGCCTGATAGCCCCGGTGGTCCTGGGAAACCAGGTTGACCTTGCACACCTTGCGCTCCTTTCATACCAATTTCTCCAATTAATCCAGGAACGCCCACCTTACCTGGAGCTCCAGGAGCTCCTGGCAATCCTTGATCACCCTTGTCTCCCTTAACATCCTGAACGGTTGCTGGAGCTCCTCGTTCTCCCGGAACACCGCGGTCACCCTTCAGACCCATATATCCAGCCGGTCCTGGTGGTCCCATGTCACCCTTTTCACCACGATCACCTCGTTCTCCTATGCGTCCAATTTCACCCTTAGAACCCTTTTCGCCATCCAAACCACGGAGACCTGGAGCACCTTCAGTACCAGGAAGACCATCCATACCAGGTGAGCCCGGAACACCTGGGAGACCAGAGCTACCCTTGTCACCTTTAATACCTGGGAAACCAGTAACTCCAGCATCACCTTTCGGTCCATCAAGGCCTGATAAACCATCGAGGCCAGGATTTCCGCGATCACCTTTCTCACCCGAAGCTCCAGGCCTTCCATATCCTGGAAGTCCTGGTTCACCCTTTGGTCCAGAGATACCATTCAAACCTGGTCGGCCGTCAATTCCACGCAATCCTGGAGCACCTGGTTCACCTTTCTGTCCCTTTTCGGAAGAGGAGCCAGGTTCGCCTACAAGACCAGGTGTTCCAGTGAATCCACGATCACCCTTGTCTCCTGGTAGTCCTGTTAATCCGTCTAATCCAGGTGGACCCAACAAACCCTTATCTCCTTTTGGACCAGGAGGTCCTGGAGGACCTAACAAACCAGGAGCTCCCGATAGGCCATACTCTCCTTTGTCTCCCTTGTCTCCACGTTCACCTTTCGGTCCTTGTAATCCTGGCAATCCTGGGGCTCCCGGCAAACCTTGAACTCCCTTTCGACCCTGGAATCCTTTCGAACCGTCATTACCCGGGGGACCTGTATCACCCTTCTGTCCAGGCCATCCAATCACTCCCGGAGCACCAACATCACCTTTGAGACCCGGCAAACCTTTCACGCCATCAATACCTGGTCGACCAGGAGCTCCTGGAAGGCCAGCAGGTCCTTTCGGACCAAGCTCACCCTTCGGACCGACTTGTCCAGGTAGACCAGGAAAACCAGCAATTCCGGCGTCGCCTTTCTCACCAGGATAGCCAACGATACCAGGCGGGCCTGTATCACCACGATCACCAGAGCCACCACGATCTCCCTTTGGACCTCGCAAACCCGTGTTACCTTTCGGACCTGGTGGGCCAACCATCGATAGACCTGGGTCACCTTTGGTTCCTTTCGATCCGGGTAGTCCTGGAATACCTGAGTTGCCGTCCTTGCCGGTGTTACCAGGGAATCCCATTGGACCGGGAATGCCCTTTTCTCCTCGAGGACCAGGAAGACCTCTAGGGCCAACTGGACCGGGGGGACCTTGTGGACCCTGAGATCCACCAAGTCCAGTCAAACCACGATCTCCTTTGTCTCCCTTTTCTCCTCTAATACCTTGCGGACCCATGAAACCTTTGTCACCAGGAGCTCCTGGTGGGCCCTTGACAGCAGCTTCTAGATTCGGAGGAATACTAGCGCATCTTCCTGGCTCACCCTTGAAGCCCACAATACCTTTGTCACCTTTTTCGCCTTGATATCCTGGATTACCCTTCAGACCTGGATCACCTCTAATCGATTCTCCTGGTTTTCCCGGTGTTCCATCGCGACCTAACGGTCCTGGAGTACCATCGATACCTGGTTCACCCGGCCGTCCTTTGTCTCCCTTAGGACCTGCAGGACCTCTCGGTCCAACAGGGCCAGAGTTACCTCGTTCTCCTCTCTCTCCCTTGATACCGGCAATTCCAGGTTGTCCCATCGGTCCTTTTTCACCTTTAACGGGCTGCACTAAATTCCAGTTTATCAGTGCTGGTGCACCTGCAGGACCCTCGGCTCCTGGAACACCTGGGATACCTGATTCACCCTTAAGTCCAGGCGCACCACGTGGTCCTGGGCTTCCATCAACACCAATTTCTCCGGGATAACCTCGTTCACCAGGTGGGCCAGAGGCTCCAGGACGTCCTGCTGTTCCATCGTATCCACGTTCACCTTTCTCTCCCTTAAGTCCTGGTCGGCAATCCGAACAACGGCCACCAATCTCTCCCTTTTCACCACGATCTCCCTTTGCTCCTGATAAACCTGGACGTCCAGAATCTCCTTTTTGGCCGTCAACTCCTGCTCTACCTGGTAGACCAGGGCGACCTTCCTTTGCATCTCCAGGGGAACCCATCAAACCTTTGAAACCGCGTTCTCCCTTTTGTCCTTTTAATCCAGGGAATCTGTAGTTAAAAAAATAATTAATTGGTTGTTCGTAAATGGAGAATTATATCATTGACATACCCAGCCATACCAGCGTTACCTTTGGGTCCAACTATGCCTACTCCTGGGTCACCTGTTTCTCCTCGTAGACCTTCGGTTCCTGGTGCTCCTGGGAATCCTCGGGGGCCTTGTGGACCAGGCAGACCAACTGCTCCAGACTCTCCTTTATCACCCTTTTCTCCTGGGAAACCTTCCGGACCCGGTCGGCCCGGAATACCTTGACCTCCCTTAGGACCAATCTGTCCCCTTGGCCCTGGATCTCCGGGGAAGCCGTCAATACCCTTGGGACCCGGTGGTCCAGGATAACCTCTTGGACCCTTCGGACCTGGTGCTCCAGGACGCCCTTCACCACCGCCCGGAGGACCGGGTGGTCCTGGAATTCCTTGAAAACCAGGCTCACCATCTCTACCGGAGTCACCTTTTGGTCCAGGCATTCCCTTCAAGCCATGCAATCCTTCGATACCTCGGTCACCTTTTTGTCCTGACAATCCAACTGGTCCAAAATTACCATCGCGACCCTATAAGTATGATTTAAACATTATTGTGAAGCTCTTGGTACAGTGGGATATGTGGAATAGTTACTCTTGGACCAGGTTGGCCTGGCAAACCCTTTTCTCCTTTCAAACCACGATCACCCCCTGGCCCACGGTCTCCAGCTTGTCCTTTATCTCCTAGTGTGCCTGGTATGCCTCCATCACCTTTATCTCCCTTTTGTCCCTCAGGTCCAACGGTCCCAACTCCGCTTCCCGTAACCTCATAGCTTTCCGTACCCCTCATTCCTTTGTCACCTTTTTGTCCCTTTATGCAGAAACCTTTGATACCTTTGTCCCCTTTCAATCCTTGAGGACCTGGAATGCCAGGTTGACCAGGACGTCCTTCGTAGCCACGTTCACCGGCTTCCCCTTGTCGCCCTTGTAGTCCTTCGACTCCATCCAGACCTGGCTCTCCCTTTTGACCTTTGTTATAATTTTCGGGATCTCGAGCTGCTTCACCTTTGTCACCCTTATCACCTCGTTGACCTGGGTAGCCTCGTGGACCAGGCTCGCCTTTCAAGCCGGGTAATCCAGGAAGACCATCTGTTCCATTGCATCCATCTACACCGGGAATACCGGGTGCACCTGGTGCCCCTGGTAGGCCGTTTGTTCCTGGCACACCAGGATAGCCTGGCAAACCATCACGACCACGATCACCTTTCAGTCCGAGCGGTCCCATCGGACCAGGTTCACCTTTGGCACCTTTGCTGCCAGGTAAACCCTCGGATCCGGTGAAACCCACCATGCCTTTCGGTCCTTGCAGACCGGGAGGACCGGGGAAACCTCGGTTACCCTTCTCGGCGAAACATTTTGACACACAACATCCACCACCGGTACAGTTTTTCGCCGGTGGACCCTGAGCACCAGTAACTGTGTCTATCACATTATAGCTTGGATCAATGTAGGGCTGCGCCGGTCGCGCATAATCTCTGTCGTTTCGATTAAATAGGCCCACGCCTCCGGTCAAATCTTGCCAAAATTGCTACATAGATAAGTGTGGGAAAATGAAGTGAAGGAAAAAAAAAAAAGTTTGCTATTATTAGTAACCGGAAATGGCTGTCGACGGGGCAAAGCGAAATGGACTGCTATTTACCGCATATGTGTGTTGTCCGAACCATACGAGAAGCGTGGTCGTTATTAACCTAAAAATAAAGAGAGCAGAACAAACAACGGATCTTGAGTAATGAGAACGCTAGGAGAAATATTTATAATGAATAGAAAAACGCGTGAAATGTTGCCGAGTCGCAAGTGTGTTTGCAGATAAGGGTTCTGGGTTCTGAATGAAGTTACCCCTTATCACAAACGGTCGGAGACTGTGCTCCGTGGCGAGCGAAAATCATGAATGAAGTTTCAGTGGGATTCACCAACATCATGAGAAATGCGCTCAGGATGTGATGTAATGTGAGTGCTAGTTGTGCGGTCAGGAAGCGAGAAAACGATATCAGACATAAAAACGAAGGCATCAAGCTGAACGTGGACAAAATTCGTTCTGAGCGGCAGTATCCAATTGGAAACTGTGCAAAAGTGGATTGCTGATAGCACAGGATGAATGACCTCGTGGGTGAACGAACAGCACGTGTGCTACATAGCGAGTTGGTTTGGAAAACGGACTGGTCGATTAGTAGTCAGGTTAAGTACTCAGGACTACACTCCCGGGCATGTTCCGGGTACCATCGAGGAAGTACAAAACAAGATTTTTGGAAGTCATACACAGCACCAGGTACCGCACTGTATGTGACTAGGGACTAGCATAGCATATGTGATTGTACAAATCGTGGGTCAACTAATACGTTTTGCACACAAAAATATAATCTACAAAACAAGCATCGCATTATACACCTGGCCACATCCTTACAATCGTAGGGGATGGAGGGAAGGTTAATCGAACATCTACCTAAGAAGGTGCAGGAAATCCATACTACCTTCATAGATGTCACAGAAAGAGAAGAGTTGTGTTAGTGCGAGGGTGAATGATAAGGAAACTCTATTCGTCAATATACAGTATCAAATCAGTAATAAAAATTGAATATAAATAGATAAAATGAAAAGACCTCATCCGAAAGGTCTAGTGACTTTGGAGCGTCGTGTTTTTGGAAACGCTTGGCCCTGTATCTGACTAGGGACTGTCCACAAACTACTTATACTTCAATTTATTATGCTTGAAAAATATTAATGTTCTTGCCTTTGTTTACATTGAATCAACAACGCTCACAAATTGGCGCTTGTTTTGCAGAGCAAAAATGAGAACTCGTTTGATGGGACTTTCTTGTTATTTGTTTACAATTGCTTGATTGGGCCATAATTTGTAAAGTTCGGAATAAAAAAAGGTTATCAAGAAAGAAACTGATCAATATCAAGTCAAACGATGTAATATGCTTTTTCTGCTTTCCCTCAGAGCCGTTTAATTAACGTTTAAGTGTTCTTTGTTGAGCATGTTTACAACCATTAGCAGGGTGGCAAGGGAATTTCTGATTTTAAATTCCTGGTTTTTTTACCGGTTTTCCTGGTTTCTTCTATAAAAATTCCGGGTTTTTGAACAAAGCTTTAAATCTATTAGTTTTGTAGATTTCCTTTAATTCTTCTACATGAGTGAAATGTTTTTTTTTTTTCAGTAACTTTAACGCTCTTGGATCATTCGTGACTTGTCCGGGGGTGACATTCGAACTTGTTACTTTGACGTGAGAGGTATGGATGGTTACCACTACACCGGGGTCGCCCCTATGAGAGAAATGTTTAAGTATATTATATATATATTTAGTGAAATACTTCAAATGATATGCTTCGTATGCAAACTAAACTGGTTTGAAAAAAAAAAACAGAAGTTAAATAATTATTCCATTACGTATATTCAACGTTCGCTGAGTTGTGTCGACTTTTCAACAACCAAAGGACAATCGCTAACTAAAATGCATATCATGTGTCAAACCTGATATTAAAAAATATTTAAAATACATCAGTGCCCATCCGGCTCATGTCAACAAATTGAAATTAAATTTTGACGGATAAATGTCCATTAACGGAGTATTTGTTTCAGTCCAAGGTTTCCAGTTAGCTAACGTTTACTGTAATCAAGCGGCTCAAGGCCAATTTCTTGACCTCCCCTCAAGCCTTAGTCCTGGTTAAACTAAATGGGTACATTGGTCCTTATTGGCGATATTGGGATTTACTATATATGTCATCAACACTCCGAACCCGAAGCCTCGGTAAAATGTGTAACGGCAAACTTGAAATGTTTGAAAAATCTTGGCTCAGCCATTTATTGACAAATTTGAAATTTATTGGCACCATCTGAAAATAGATATTTAAAAAAATATTCGGTATCAATAGATTTAAAATCGATCGATAAATTGTAGAGCAATGATTTTTCAAACATTGCCAATTTTCTGCTACACATTTTACCGGAGGCATCGTGTGGTAAAAAAGGAGTGGTAAAAAAGGGGTACAGTTTTCATTCAACTCACACTTTCTCTTGTCAATCACGTATATCCAGCACCGAAAGCAAGATTTGCTATAGATCAGTGCACGTAGATGTCAAATTTGACAATTTTGTGTGGTTTGTTTCGGTTCACATTCGTAGTTATCTGTTGCCATCACTTTTACTCTGGTGTTAAATGATAGGGATACAACAAGACCAAATAGTGAGGTTAGGGACCGTGCACTGATCTATATGAGCTTTCATCGTGTTTGTACTGAGTCTGTGTTGCATTTGGTGAATTTTCACTTAAATTTGACAGATGGAAAATTTTCAAATAAACCTGCTATTAGGTTTTGCACCGTCGGGGTTAACCTCAATCTGATGACAGTTCAGTGGTACTGTTTACGTGGACTTAGTCGATTTTTTCTTGGGTGGATTTTCTCGATAATTTTTCGGACTGCAGTGAGATGTAAACCACACTTCTGCAATGTCCATGAGAAACATCCTTTCTACGCACTGTTCCTCGACAATTTTCAAGTTAAAATTCGGAAATTTTAGAATTTGTTTTTTCGAAAAAAAAAACGACTAAGTGCTTGTAAACAGTACCACTGAACTGTCAAAAAGGTTCAGCCTGAGCCACACTGAGTTCATTTGTGACGTCACGCTGCAGAACCTAATTAGGTACTGCAGCGTGACGTCATAAATGAACTCAGTGTTAATCGGCTGAACCTTTTTGACAGTTCAGTGGTACTGTTTACAAGCACTTAGTCAATTTTTCAAAAAAAAAAAGTATTCTAAAATTTCCGAATTTTAACTTGAAAATTGTCGAGGAACAGCGCGTTGAAAGGATGTTGCTCGTGGATATGGCAGAAGTGTGGTTTACATCTCACTGCAGTCTGAAAAATTATCGAGAAAATTCACCCAAGAAAAAATCGACTAAGTCCACGTAAACAGTACCACTGAACTGTCATCAGATTGAGGTTAACCCCGACGGTGCAAAACCAAATTGTACCAGACTTATTTCGACAGACCAGGAATGAATTTTAACAAAGACCGTCTCGAAAATAGGAAAGTCAACAACAGAGGGAAGTGTTCACTCGGCTGTCGACAGAAGCAGACCACTCTCAATGTGTGTCATGTGATCGTCTGTTTACTCGGCAGCAACCATTGTGTGGTCCTCCTCATTGTTCTTCATCAGCAGTTCTTTCAATCGATGCGTCGTCGACTTTGGAAAGCAACCGTTTCGTGATGAATGTGTGAGTGCTGACCACGTTTTGCGTCCATTGTTGCAATAGACGCGCTCTGGCCCTCTTTGGCGAATCTGCCATAGAATGAAACCACTGGAAGCCAGCGTTGCCAGATATACCGATTTATCGGTATTTATACCGATTTTCAAACTTGACACCGATATACAGATAAGGTTTCTCAAAATACCGATTTTTGAGTTTTAATACCGATTTATACCGATTTTTATTAATAATCAAATTGTTTACTGCCTACCCGTCCTGAATTGTCGGAGTAAACTATGGTGACAGACTTTTATCTTTTTGAAAATTAAGATTTTTGAGCGTGCTCTAAAAAAATTTCATCTTCAAAAATGTCTTATGATTGATACTCTTTCGACTAATGTTTTCATTTCCTCGCCATTTTTGTATACCAAGGAGTCGAGAAACATATAATGGGTCACCCCAGTAATTTCTGGAAATCGGGAAATACTTCTATTCAGTGGAAAAATAGGTCCATAAATTCGTTAATTTTTGAACTTCCTGAAATTTCTTCAATCTTTCCTTTGAAGTTTCTTCCAACTTTTCCTAGGAATTTCCGTCCACCTTAGCCTGTGACTTATTTTTCTATTGCTTCCGGAAAGCTATTTCGACTTCCCCCGTCTCCTTCCGTCAGTTTTTTTCAAATTCGCCGGAACTTCAGAAATGCTCCAGAGTTTTATTGCGGTTCCATTAGTTTCAGGAAACTTCAGGAACTTTTCAGAAGTTATGAAACTTCAGAATAGTTCGGACTTTTTGGTAGGTTCCGATAAATTAAAGACAGTTTCATTAACTTTTGTTCAAATCCAAGAAACCGGAAATCTCAGGAAAGCCCAGAGAACTCCAATGAACTTAAGGAAACTAAAATATTTTGGAATCTTCACAAGCCCAAAGAACTTCGAAGAAATGTAATGGTTTTCCGGATAGTTCTATTTGTTTCAGGAGAATTGATATAACTTTAGGGAAGCTCTGAGAACATCAGGACATATAAGTTCAAGGAAATTTCTCAATCTTTAAATGAGTTTCGAGAAACTCAGGGAATTTCCGAAAACTTCAGTTAAGTTCCGAGAGGTTCATGAAAATTTTGGAAACGTAAGGAAAGTTACATGAACATTAGAAAATTGTGAGAACATTTTAAGGGAAGTTCTGGGTTTTTTTATCGGCAGTTTACAGAACTTTAAAAAAATTAAAAAATCGGGAAGATCAGAGAACATTGATGTTGATGTTCATTAATCTAAAAAAATGAATGCGCTAAAGATGTTCCAGGGACTTTTAAGAAGATAAGAGATTTTCCGGTAGTTCCATCATAATCCGAGTACTTCAAGGATGATCAGAGAACCTCAAAACATCCCCATCAACTTTAATAAAATTGCAAGAACTTTCAAGGAGTTCCGAAGAATTATGGGATATTCCGAAGTGCAATTCAGGAATGTTCCGAAAACTTCAGGAACATTGTGGGATTTTCATGGCTGTTTTATGGATATCAGGAAAATTGCTGGATCAATAGAGCATATGATTAACTATAGGGAATATTGTACTAACATCCCCAAGAAATCTAAATATTCCAGATATTTTCCCATCTTCTCCTTGAAGTATCTTTCGACTGTTCCGTAAGCCCTCTGGCGTTCGACTTTTTCCAGAAGTTTCTTCCAATCTACTTAACGAGGTTTCTCCCAGTGTCTCCTGGAAGTTTCTTCCGTCTTCTCCAAGAAATTCAATTAAAGTTCTACCGGATGCATCTATCGAGTTCTCCCAGAAGTTTCTTTCGTCTTCCTATGAAAGTTTCTCCATAAGTCACTATCCGTAGGTTTTTCCCGACTTGTTGGAAGGTTTTTCCAAGCTTCTCCTAACTTCCCCAGGAAATGGGTCCTCCGGGATTGGCTTCCAATTTCCAAACTTTTCGGACTACTGGATGTTTCCGAAAGTGTCTAAAATATTTTTGCCAGTAGTTTCTCAATATTTGTCTCGCAAGATCCCTATCGGACGTTTTTTAGATAGTTTTTAGAACTTCCTTCAAACTTCCTCCACAATATCTTCTTTATTCTGCCTCTGGAAGTTTAGTCGGTACAATTAAGAGACTTATTGAAATATTTCCCAGAAATTTCTTCCTACTTACATGAAAAGTACATCTTTCGATTTCTGCCCAAAAGTTTGAAAAAAATTAGTATTAATTAAAATATTGAATACCGATAAATGCCGATTTTTTTAATCATTTGATACCGATAATCATGAAAACAATCTGGCAACGCTGCTGGAAGCGGCTCCCGTTCTGGTGGAGGAGGCTTATTGGACAGCGGAAGATAAAGTGTTTATTGTGTTGTACCTTTTTACTATAGTTTTAAGATGTATTGTATAGTGAACAAGAATCCTCGGCTCTGTAAAGTTAATTCGGTTGAGCCTTATCAAATAAATTAACTAAAAAAAAAACAAAAGAGGGATTTTCGAACATCCTAATTTATTTTCGAAGCGTCAAATTTAAGTGAAAATTCACCAATTAGGTACTGCAGCGTAACGTCATAAATGAACTGTTTACATGCACTTAGTCGTTTTTTCGAAAAAAAAAAATTCTTATATTTCCGAATTTTAACTTGAAAATTGTCGAGGAACAGCGCGTTGAAAGGATGTTGCTCGTGGACATTGCAGAAGTGTGGTTTACACAAGGGGTAGTTCACTCCGCACACCAATCTTGGGTCATCTTTTTTGTCAGTGTACCGCAAGTATGTCGATTGTGCCGGTCATAGAGCAAGCTGCGATTGTTTGTAAAACACCTATCCCGGCAACCTGGCATTTCTGACACCTTGAATGTTTTGGTTTGAAATCGCAAGGATAAATCGGATTGAGGATGACGCGGGAAGTGGCGAGTGTGCGAAATTTCAGTATTTTGTTATCCATAGGGTCATAAAAGTCCTGTGTTTTAGTGTTTTATAATGGCAAACCAAAGTCAAAGGCAGACCAGAAACCTAGCCTTTCGGCCGGAAAGAGTTGGAACCATTGGAGACCGACTATTGAGGGTAATGAATAGACTTCTTTAGTTTGTTTTGTGGGAATTGCAGCATTATTTGAATTAAGGGTACTAATGAGGTCTGATCAACTGCCTCATTCTCTTCAGCCCACTCTGGAACCTACATTTCGTATTTAGATCTATAAGTGAACTGCTGGTCTGAGATCCTCTGGTATATTCAATAAGAAGATGTTCCTGAACATACAGTCAAACAGCACGTAATGTTCTGAACAACTTCAATGACAGTTGTCCAGCAGTGGTCCCATTTTATTTACAACAATCTAATGCCTACGAGATTGTTCCGAAGGTATGCTGAAAATGTGTCGATGGATGTTCCCAAGCTATGCCGAATATAATTTCGGCACAATGTGCTGAGTGACTTACCCCTTGGGTTTACATCTCACTGCAGTCTGACAATTTATCAAGAAAATCCACCCAAGAAAAAATCGACTAAGGCTCTGAACCATTTGGTGGATTATTTTAACTTTTGGTTAAAATTTGACAGATGGAAAGTTATCGATTAACCCTGCTATCCGAGCGTGGTTACTTCTGACAGACAAGAAGTTAAATTTTGACAACCTTGGCTAAGTTCTGCTCGAAAACCGGTCGATCGACAGCACAGGGATTTTCGAACATAGAAAATAACTTTCGAAATGTCACTTTTAACCACGAGTTAAATTTAACTCGGCAAATGGTTCACAGCCTAAGTCCACGTAAACAGTACCACTGAACTGTCATCAGATTGAGGTTAACCTCGACGGTGCAAAACCTAATTGGAACAAAGCCTGAGAACATAACCGGAGTGATTTGAGATTTGGGCGTAATTGCTTTTGTAAACAAACACGTCAATTACTGATTTCTCTTGAATAAAAGCTCAATCTCACAAACAAACTATACCAAATGATAGAGGAATCATTCCTCTACCTCATAGTGTTATTACTTTTCGAGATTGAGCTTTTATTCGCGAGAAATCGGTGATTGACGTGTTTGTTTACTAATGTAATTACGCCCAAATCTCAAATCACTCCGGAAAGCAAAGTTGCGTTGTCATGACAGCAGCGACGAAAGCTCTGATGCTTTTCTACTCGATTATCAAAGTGTATTGAATATTGCTGATTCACATATATGTATCTTAGCATGCATGCATCGACATTTCACAAATAAGAAGAAGCAACATCCGCAGCTGTCAAACATAAACACAACCGAATAATAACTATCATTCTTCGAAGCCTCGGTTGAAGATAGATCGATCCCTCTTGATGCAATCGACCCAATCTGCTGGATTATCAATTGTATCAATCAGGCTATAATGGAACCACATGTAACCCTAAAATCTACTAAATAATTGTGGAGACGGTGTCCTCATGAAATTAAATAGTATAGTAGTCCATAGGTTGGTTGGAGTATCGCCTTTTGCCAATGCGCTGAAAACCAGTTTTAATTTATTTTTCTATTCAATTACTTCAAGATTTCTTCAATTTATCTTGTGAACTTCCACCTGAATTGTTGTTTTGAATGTTTCCTTTTACATTTTATGTGTTTTCATGCGAATAGGGTCTTCAAGGAACGATTTTGGTTCAGTGTTAGAAAATCCCAAAAGCAGCTGTCAGTGACGATGGTCAATTTCGGTTGTTAAATCTGACGCCAAATGCTTATTTTACTCTGAACTGGCAATATACAGATATATTATTTTGCACGCATCACACGTAAATAGTAACGTCATCATTTCAATCCGTCAGGCATCTTAAAAATTATTATTTTACTGGTTTTGCTTAAAAATCCTGGATTTTTCTGGAAAAACATAATTCCCGACATTTTCCTGGTTTTCCTGGTTTTCCTGGTTCACTTGCCACCCTGCATTAGTGCTTATTGAAATGAATCAATCTTATACTGTTTTTACTTCACATTTTCATAGGTATGAATAAATTAGGTCAGCATCTAAGACACACTTGTTTTATTACTTATTGTTAAGTGTAACATTTCGAGTGACTCGGCACCACTCAGCTTAGACCCATGGTGGGTATATAAATGGTGATACAGCTTTGTCACTATATAGGCGAGGAGGTCGCGGGGGGAAAGTGCGGTTTTAGAGCAAATTGTAAACAAACTCGGTCGCATACAAAAATCCAACAAGGCTGAATCATGAATTTGACACATTAGAACACCTATATGTAGTCAGCCCAAACTATCTACACAGATAAAAATTCTGAATTTTAATAGTAATGCAAACATTCATTCACGTAAACTTGTATTTCATTTCACGCAACTGAGCAACTTGTGAACAATGTTGTTTACAACAATGGGTTTTGTATACAATATTTGCTACATTACATGAAATGTCTCAGAACTTACATGATATATAATGTAAACTTATATCACAGACAAACAGACGTAACTCTTCATTGTGTATCTTCGTTCACGCATTTAACGGTTGATTTGAATATTATCAGTTCCGCGAACTACTCGTCGTAGCGCTGGCATTGGATCACTTTGACGTTTCTATACATTCTATTGAACTTTCATGCAATATTGTTTGCGAGTTAGCGAGCATGCTTGTTATCCGCGAAAAGCCCGAGAGATGTCGTTACTGAAGTCCTATGTTTTGAGATACTATGCTTTCAAGAAAAACTTTTTCAAAGAGTTACGTCTGTTTGTCTGTGCTTATATTGTGACGCTCCATTTATGTGCATCATACTGAACAGAAATTTACACTACTTGTTCGAACTGTGTACGTGAGTTGAGAACAGCCTACAACATCTATCATATGAATGATACATTAAATCACATAGTTCAATATTGATTAACCAGGCCCACATAATTTGTACCAATTAAGTCAGAACAAATCTCAAGTTTTTCTTCAAAATTTTGGAATATCACAAAGGGGAAAATAACAAAAAAAAAAAACTTTCAGTGTATATTTATTTTTCATCAGGGGCGGGATGTGCAGTCAAATCGGCCTACTGAAAATCCATCAATGAGATGTAAATGTGTAAGGCCCATTGTGTTTGTCATCTCTTTAGTTCTCCCGCTATTTGAACGGTTGAAGGAGTGTGACGTCAAACTCCGTCATCCATTTAAACTGCCGGAGAACGAAAGAGTCGATAAATATACTGGACCTCACCTGTTTACGCTCATTTATTTTCTATATGTGAATTTGGTTCCAAATATTAACAAACCGTCGTTGCTTACGGCTTTGTTGTCGTTTGGAACCAGTTATGCGATGAAGGCAACGATTGTTCGTATTTGACAGTCACCCCCCCCCCCCCGTTTTTCATGCACTGTGATCTGTCATTCGTTTTTGCGCGTTTTTCTGCAACGCTCCACTCAACACGGGTGAACTTTAGTTCATCTACTGAAATTTTTTTGACGCAACAACGGGGCCCTGTTTACTAAAAATGAACACATGAATAATGCTCGCGTAACATTTGAAAAGGGCCTATCAACTTTTGTAAATAATTTGCTAGGTCCTTTTCACGAGAACCGAAGTACGCCCACGCAAACCAAGAGCACTATCGGGAAGGGGAGAATTTCCTCTGCCCTATGGTGTTGTTAGTTTGCGTGAGCGTTTTCGGTTCACGAGAAAAAGGCTTAACAAGTTTTGTGTACATAATTTGATAGACCCGTGTCAAATTTTACGTGAGTATTATTCATATGTTCATTTTTAGTAAACAGGGCCCCGCTGTTGTGTCACTTTTTGTCAAGTGAGTGAACTCAAATCCATCCGTGCACTCGTCTATAACAGTCATTCAGCTATACAAAGTGTCAAAATATTTCATGACGGTGTGATCTCGTGCTTTTACTTATTTTCTTAATCTCGAGTCGAAGTGTAGATTCAATAGTGATTAATTGTTGTTACGTTGTTGTTTACAAACTTTTATTTGTAACCAAGTCGGGTAGAACAATATTCGCGTTCGGAAAGCGTTGTATGACAATACCACGGAACATCACGGACTCCTGGAGCTGCTCCGATTTGGTTTCCCATCGATACACTCGTCCATGATACGGATCAGACGATAAAAAGAACAGGTCCGTTCCTTTGTTCTCGAGTATCGCTTATTCATTTGGGTATAGATATTCGCTTTGTTAGGTTTTATTATATTGTAGAATATCACCAACAATCAATACGAAACTAACGATTTGAAATTGGCTCACTACTTGACTAACCTATTGGTCCCAAGCAAATCGACTAACGTACCCCATTATAGTATAAATTCCAGTACTACACTAAGCTTGTTTTGATTCGCTATGAAAGTTTGACAGATAAAATGAGGGGTTAGTGGGTTTTCCAATGTTTCGAGGGGTGAATCGATTAGCTTGGGACCGAAAGATAGTACCAGAGCTGAGCCAAAAAGTTGAGCTCGTTTCTTCGGGACCTTCTGGTCTTAGAGTTACCTCTATGATATCACCGTGTTCTTTTACAGAATTTTTACATAAATTTGAGTTAGACCGGTACAGCATGCCAGGTCCTTAAAATCAGATCAGCCGGTTTCAGTTGTTGAAAACGGATTTCATCGAACATCATTCCTAATCTTGTTTGACAACTTACTAGGCACCGGCAGTGGTGGTGTAGTGGTGAGCGTGATTGCCTCTCACCCTAAAAGGCCTGAGTTCAATCCCAGTAGGCGTCGCCGGGATGTTCTGAGGCATAACATCTCTGATCACGCCTTCCTTTGGAAGGAAATTAAAGTCGTTGGTCGCCGGTTCATGAGTTGATGGGTCGATAGATAGGGTCCAGGTGTGGGAGCTGCCTTCCTGGCGTCGGTAGCATTGGTACTCAGCACGGAAAACAAGATCGACGGAAAACAAACCAACGTAAAAAACTTACTAGTTAAGCCACCTTCAGTCTGATCGATCAAGGGGGTTCGCTGCGCAAAACTTCGTCCTGTTCCAGTCGGGTCGCTACCAAGAACCATTTGCATTGGGTCGTTATCCGACATTGTTATTATATGCCCAGCCCACCGTAGTCGCCTGATTTCCGCATTTGACCTAAATTTCTTAACTTACAAACCTGCAGCAATGCTACATAATGATTCAATTCTTTTCTACATTAATTCAACAATTTCCGCACTAAATCCAATCTTTTCTAAAATGGTTAAAAAAATTTAGAACTGCGACCAAATCCGAAACGATTCAAGAAATTCCTAATTGAGGTGACACTGTTCAAAGCAGATTCAAAGCTGAGTCTGAACTTGTTTGAAGTGAGTTCAAACTTTCGAATAAGTCATCAACATTTTTCAAACTGAATCAACACTTTTCTGTTATGTTATTCATTCCTTTTTAAAGCTTATCCCGAACCCAAGTTTTAAAGAGTTTGGTTTCGCATTTTTTGGAGTGAGGCCACATTAGCTGATTTCATCCCCTTCCTAAAAGAAATCCAAGCTTTCCTGCATTGATTCAACTTTTTCTGAACTGAATCCAAACTAGTCAGAACGTGTTTGACATTTTCCTAAGTGAGTCTTGTTTAGGTCATCTAGTTTCACTTAAAGTGTAGAAAGTTGTTCGAAGTGAACCGACACTTAATTTATCTTAAATTTTCCAAATAGAGTAAAACCTATTAGTCTGAGTTTTCCTGGCTTACCTGAAGTGATTAAACTAACTGTTAACGTAGATTCCGCTCGCCTTGTGAGATTCACATTCTTTGAAATTTCAAAGAATGGACCTTCGTGTGTTCATACCTGATGGTAGATTTTTTTTAAGGAATCACAATTGTTGGGAAAACTGGGTTCACATCAACAAAAGTACGTATTTTTATGGAAATTTAGATTTCTTGATCAGCCAAGTTGGATTTTGGCTCCGTCCTTTGAAAAACAGGCTTGGATTTTATAGAATAGACCTTTGTGAGTTCATACGTGATGGTAGAAGCCAGGTTGGATTTCGGTTCGTTCGTTTGAAATTTGTGCTTTGATTTTATAGAATGGAACTTGCTTAATCCATGCATGAAGGACAAACCTGGTTAATATTCACAAAAGTAGGTATTTTCATAGAAATTTGATTTTTCTGTTTTGCCGAACTGAATGTTGGCTCCTACCTTTGAAAAATAGGCTTGTATTTTATAGAATAGACCTGGCTGAATCCATACGTAATGGTTGAATTTCTCATTTTTTGAGAAAACCGAGTTCACAAGTTCAGAGAAACTTTGATTTTCTGTTCTGCCAAGCTGAATTTCGGCTCCGATCTTTGAAAATAAACTTGGATTTTATAGAATGGACCTTGCTGAATCCATACACTGAGGAAACTGTCCCTTCAATTTTCATAAGCTGCATCGTATGAACACATAAAAATACGAGCTCCATCCAATTTCATAGGTATCTTATGAATTCATACTCCATCTATAGCATATATAGTTTTATACAATAAACGGTGTATGAAAAAAAAATGAATTTCATAAACCCATCGTATGAATTGCTTTTACGCAAAATATGTCAAAAATTCATTAGACGATCGTATGAAAAGTACTAGGTCAGTGTAAATAACAACAAAAACAACAAAGATGGCAGATCCAGTTATGCGACGTAGCACAAGACTTCGTAAATCTGTAAGTAGTAATTTATTATAGAATCAAAGCAGTAATTTATGTTTTAAAATCTTTAGTTTTACATTTCCAGATTAGCTTCTGCTGCTTCTGGTTTTACATTGTACATAACTGCACCGTTGCACCAGCTGACCTGGAAGACCCATTGCATGAAAATCGAACGCCAACGGAACTAGTTTTTCGATTCCATCGAACTTTGTTCAGTATTCTCAGCTGCTTCGTCTGATGTACACCAAAAGATCAAAGCATCATGATCAAAATCTAAACCAGAAAACGTTTTTAAAAAATTGTAAGTAAATGTTATAAAATACTAATTCAAATACGAGTCAATATCAACTAAGAAAATAAAAAAAAATCTCGTTTATTTCAATCAAAACTAAATGACGAAAAGTAAACGTAGTGTTCCATGATATCCATAATTAGTTTGGATTCAAATTCATAGTTGTATACGAGAAAATCATACGATAGCAGTATGAATCAATTTGACAGTTCTTCATAGTCCGATCGTATGGAATTCAACCTAAAATCTTGTCGCAAAAAATCATACGATATTACTATGGAATTTGATGGAATAACAATCTCAGTGTACGTCAGGGTTGAATTTTTGAGAAAATCAAATTTAAATTCACAAAAATATGTATTGTGATGGAAGCTTGCGTTTCCTGTTCAGCATAGTTGGGTGTTTGCTCCGTTTTTTGAAAAATAGGCTAAGATTTAATAGAATAGACCTTTCTGAATCTAAACGTGATGGTACATTTTTTAAAGCATGCACAATTTTTAAGAAAACTGGGTTTAAATTCTCAAAAGTAGGTATATTCATAGAAATTTGGGTTTCCTGTTCAGTCAAGATGAATTTCAGCTCCTTCCTTTGAACATAGGCGTGAATTTTAAAGAATTTCTGAATCCATACGTATTTTCGTAGGTTTATAAATGTTATAGAATGGAACTTGCTGAATCCATACGTGAAGGACAAACCTGGTTAATATTCACAAAAGTACGTATTTTCATAGAAATTAGATTTTTCTGTTCTGCCGAACTAAATTTTAGCTCATATCTTTGAAAAATAGGCTTGTATTTTATAGAATGGACCTTTCTGAATTCATATGTGAAGGTTGAACCGGGTTTGTAATTCGAAAAGTATTTTTTATTTTTAGAAATTGGGTTTCCTTTTCAGCTAAGTTGGATTTTGATACTGTCCGTTGAAAGTTATGCTTGGATTTTATAGAATGGACCTTGCTGAATTCATACGAGATGATTATTTTTTAAGCATATACAAAGCCAGGTTTAAATGGACAAAAGTACGTATTTTTATTAAAGTTTGGTTTTTATGTTTAGCCAATATTGATTTTGACTCCTTCCTTTGAATATTAGGCTTGAATTTTGTTGAGTATACCTTCCTGAATCCATACGTTAGATTTTTTGAAGCACGCATAATTGTTGAGGAAATTAAACCCAAATTCACACAGTTGGTATTTTTGGTTTTATTTGAATAAGAAAGAACTATCGAAAACAGAACGTTTTTTTTTTTCGATAAGAACTATTACGTTTGTGGTGTTTTGCTTGATAGTTTACCAGGAATTTTTAAAAATCCAAAATTAGTTGCTTTGTTCCTATTCATCTACATTATTGCCAATGTTCTTCCTTGAAAGGATACAAAAACTTATGCTTGTAATGTCTTGTTGATAACCCGAGTGTTACACATAATAAAGTCAATATGTGTGGCTCCTGTTACACATTAGTGTCAAAAATTACGGCTTCAAAGAAGTATAAGGCTAAAGCGAAGGCTAAGAAGTTCGAAAAATACGGTTGAGATGTTATGTAAAACGAATTTTGAATGTTTTTTTTGATTCCCCCCCCCCCCTCTCCCCCCCTCTCGGTAGACAGTTCCGTTAGAGTACGGCAGTATGAAAATTGAATAGAAGTTGAAAAGGAACGAAGGGCCATTAATGCGACAGTACAAAGTCAAACGCACATTTCTATACCTAATTCGTACAATGTACGATTAGATTTGAAGTATTTCTTCTAAGCCCCACGTTAACTAGTACTGTCACATTAATGGCCCTTCACTCATTTTCAACTTCTATTCAATTTCCATACTGCTGTACTCTAACTGAACTATCTAACTACCCTCTTCTAATACCATTTGCTAGCTAATAAATTATCACACTAAAGTATCATGTTAGACAGCATTTCCAACCAACTCTGAAAATCGCAAAATCGCGTATGAAGTAACATAAAACACTTTGTATGTATTTTTTATATTTTTTTTTGCAGAACAGTTGAAAAAGAAATCCTTGAAAATACATATTAATACATTTTGAATTCCCGTTTTTCTCAAAAACTTAACGTTTTACATAAAACCTGAGTACATGTTTGAATTCAGTGAGACAAAACCAATGCATTTGGCCGCAGTGCGCAAACAAATTTTCGATTTTGCCTACTAGTGTGTTATTGAACAACTTTGTTGGATGTTGCAAATTTTTAGCAATTCATCCAAGAAAGTAACAGTTTAATAAAACTCCACAAGAATGTTCAAATTATGGCTCCTTGGAAAATCGCTTTGCATTTTAAAATTGCGATATCCCGTGATGGATGATTTTAATTTTCACAGAAAATACGTAGGATGACCAACTCTGTCGAAGGACATTCTTTGTTGGTAATAACGGTCACGGGAACACCGTGGCGAAACTTTCACACCCTCTCCTCGAAGTGAAAGCATTAATCTCATTTGGCCTATAAAATCGAAATACTTTTCCTCTTACAGGCTTGAAAGCAATTCGAATAAGAAGACAATGGCCAACCGTGAAGAAGGGTGAAATCTTGCCGAGAAGCGTGCAATTTAGCTTGTCACACCAAAACGATCGATAAACGCTGATTACCTGATTGGTAAATAACCCCGAACGATAATGTTGAGCAATAATTACGCTCTGGTCAACAGCATTATAATAGCAAGTATTTACCTGCGCTAAGTATTGATGTGTCAAAATAAAGTCCCCCCCAATACCGTAGAACCCCGTTAGTTTGAATAGCTAAAATCGCAATTATTCGGTGATCATATAGAATGTATTTAACTTATACCTCTACACTGGTTTGTAACGCCATTGGGCTCCTCAAATTCTTAACGAGCGCCGTATCATTGCGATTTTAGATATTCAAACTAACGGGGTTATACGGTAATGCTGTGGGGATGGTGAACCCAAACGGCGCACGGCAGTCTCGAATTTCGCCCACCGTGCACATCGCATAAAAATACGGCCTCTCCGGTCGGTGAATGGTCAACAACATTGCACTGGAAAAGACAATGAATTGCTCCTTGGTGGGAAAGATTGATGTGCCTGTCAGATAATTTTTGCTTTTTTTTTTGTTTTACCTCAGATGTAAAATTTTCATGTCGATTGGAAGGATAGCTTTGAGGACTGCTGATCAAATGAACCACTACACGAAACGAAAATTTATTATTTAATTCATGTGTTTCACTTATACATTTTTGCCAAAACATCAGCCTTATACATTTCATAAAACAAACTACATAGGTCCTAATGCATAAACGGTACACACTACGAAAAAGTCATGTAAATTTCGGTACCCTGAGACCGACACATGTAAGTGGCCGTTTTGGTATAAGAATCAGTTACAAGAAACGTAAAAATCATTTCAATCAAACGTTCTCTTCGTCGACTTGCTTATGTTTCGGTTTCCCCCTTTATTTAACGGCGGTCTCTGTTCCGCAATCTAATGCCAATCACCGACGGACATCGATTGCCATCCATTAATGGAAATCGAATGTGCAGGGCTGCAGCTTCCATATAGGATATCGCACACATTCAAACATACATGGCCCAGGACCAACGGCTTTACTTCCCTTCCGAAGGGAGACGTGACCAGAGATTTTTATGCCTCAGAACAATCCCACCGACCTCGGCTGGGATTGAGCCCAGACCCATTGGGGTGAGAAAGCAGTCACGGTTACCATTACACCACCGGCGCCCAGCTATGTTTCGGTTTCAGAATACTCAATTTTACATGAAATGTTTTTTTTTACGTTCCATATGATTTACGTCCAATATGGATTACGTCTTCCGTTAAAGTACAGTCAAGATTCCTACAGTGCGGTCAATAGGAACCACACAGTAGGAACCGGCATTGACGAATACACGTAGCATATGGGATTAGAGCTTATTGTACGGCAATTTGAAGAGATAACTTCCAGATGTCTTTGGAGAAATTGTTAAGCAGATAGTAGGCCACCTTCAAAAAACAGTAAGTTTCCGGTAGGACACAAGTCTGGTCCTGTGGAAGATGCGGAATATTCGTAAAAGTGGTCAATTCATAACACTGATCCTAGAGCTCCATGTTTTTTTTTCAAATTCCTACCGTGCGCGATCAACCACTTTTACGGATGTTCCGGATCTTTTAGTAGACCATCCTGTGGTCCTCAGTACACATTTTCAGGACACAACTCCGAATTTATTGTGATAAGACGTCTATGAGTGGTTTCGAAAAATCCACGGAGCTCTAGGATCAGTTTCATGAATTGACCACATTTGCGGATGTTCCGGATCTTCCACATGACCAGACTTGTCTGCTACCGGAAACTGACTCTTCCAAAAGGTGGCCAACTATCTGCTTAACAACTTCTCTTAAGACATCAGGAAGTTATCTCTTCAAATTGCCGTACAATCAGTGTTTGGTCCCAATTAGCTCAAATCCCATATATGCTACGTGCATTCGTTAATGCCGGATCGACCGTACTATTGGAATCCAGTGGCATTAGTACTATAAGAATCCGGCAAAAACGAATCCGCACTATAGGAATCTTGACTGTAGTTATTTCTAAGTGTGTATGTGTAACGGTTTAGACATTTCATTTGACAATTTTTTTTTCCTTTGGTTTGTTTTTTCCGTCGATCTTGTTTTCCGTGCTGAGCACCAATGCTACCGACGTGCCAGGAAGGCAGCTCCCACACCTGGACCCTACCTATCGACCCATTAACTCATAAACCGGGGACCAACGGCTTTACTTCCCATCCGAAGGAAGGCGTGATCAGAGATGTTATGCCTCAGAACATCCCGGCGGCGCCGACTGGGATTGAACCCAGGCCTGCTGGGGTGAGAGGTTCATTTGACACATGATCTTCATTAACTTTTTTGCAAGGCGTCTGCTGCTCTGTTGACTTATACATTTTATGAATAATCAACAATAGATATTTGCCAAAGGTATAAGACGATTTCTATCCAAGTAGATTGTCTACGATTGGGATAAATTCTCCGAAGTAGTGAAACATCATGTTTCAAACATGTCCAAGCAGATTCATAGATAAATAAAATGATCAAGGTTTTCTAAATCGTGCTTGAGTTCAAATTTTTTGCTTTGCTGTAATGTGATGAGTGCGCGCTTTATAGATAGAGAGAAGATTGATGAGGATTTTGAAGATTTCCTGCAAAAAGGTGGAGAGCGATGTGAGTAGATGAATTTAGATGCAAGAGATATAAAAGGATTTTTTGTAGATTGTTACGCTAGCATGAGATTTTTCAACCATCTAAAATTGGGATTTAGATGTGTCGCACCCCTCGGGCATAACATCTCTGATCACGCCAGCAAAGCCGTTGGTCCCCGGTTCATGAGTTGATGGGTTGATAGGTAGGGTCCAGGTGTTCAGCACGGAAAACAAGATCGACGGAAAACAAATCAAAGAATGAAAAAGAGACTGGCCTCTTCCCCGGGGCTTCCATGATTTTTGTCACCCTTGTCAGATGGCAGGGTCGCTTATGACATGGCCTGAAATATGAAAATTTGGATATACTGCACGACTAGTTCATGTTAACTGCAAGCAAGCACTGCACTGGAATCCAGCAGGACATCGCCGCAGAGGCAGACCCAGAGGCTCGTGGCGGCAGAGCCTAAACAGTGCAATTAGGAACGTTGACCGAAATTTGACTTGAGCACAGGTCAAGGCCAAAGCTAGTAATCGCCCAGGATGGAAATCTTTCACAAAGGCCCTTTGCACCCCTGGTGGTGCGCATGATCGTTAAGTTAAGTAAGTAAGTTCATAATAAAATAAGAGATTGACCTCTCCCTTGGGGGCTCCGGAAACTGTTCCAGGACCATGGGATAGCCTTTCCCTAATAAACTACTACCATAAACGAACTGTATCCCGGATGGGTAAACTATCCCACAAATGGTTTGGATGATACCCCGAACACGTCGTTAGCTCTCTTGTATGGTTATTTTTATTAGGGTTGTCACTCTTTTCAGTTGATATGGTATCTAATGACATGTCCATGACATTCTGAACATTTTGAAATGTCGCATTAATAGTTTATGTTGCAATCGGGGGTTTCTGGAACTTCTTCGGGGGTTTCTGGAACATCTTCCGGAATCATTGCGTTGCCATTGCCATTCTGCTTAGTTGGTATGGTCTCTTAAGCATAGTCACTTCCCCAGGGCTTCCGGAATCTGTTTCAGGGTCATCGGGTAGCCTTTGTCACTTTTGTCATTTGACATGGTCTCTAATGATATAACCATGAAATTCTGAAATTTGGATATGCCACATGACTAGTTTTTGTTAAAATTAGGGATTGACCACTCCCCCGAGGCGTCCGGATCCTGTTCCAGGGTTATCGGTGGCCTGTGTCACTCTTGTCAGTTGGCATGGCCTCTAATGACACGTTCACGACACGTCAAAATTTTGACATACCACATGACTAGATTTTGTTGCAATCAGAAATTGGCCACTTCCCTGGGGGTTTCTGGAACCTGTTGCGGGGTAATTGCGTTGCCATTGTCATTCTGCTTAGCTGGTATGGACTCTAAAGAATAGTCTATGGAATTCTGAAAATTTTGAAATGTCGCACGACTGATTTCTGATGCAATAAGTGACTGGCCATTTCCCCGGGGCATCCGGAATCTGTTCCAGGCCATCGGTTGGCATTTGTCACGCTTGTCAGTTCACATGGTCTCTAATTACATGTCCAATGACATTCCGAAAAAAATTATATGATGATCTGATTTAAAATCAGGGTTTGACCACTCCCCGCGGCTTCCGGAACCTGCTGTTGGGACAATGAGTAGTCCATTCCAAAATTTATGTAGGCCATATTTTAGTTTTTATCTAAACCATACAATTTTGCAGAACATTGTTTGGTTCTATCTTATGGTCCCGGCCCATGTGTGTTGAATGGGTGCGATATCCTACGCAGGTGTGGAAGCTGCCTTCCTGCACATTCGATTGCCGTCAATGGATGGCAATCGATGTCCGTCGGTGATTGGTACTAGATTGCGGAACAGAGACCGACGTTAAATAAAGGAAAGAAGTAGGTTCTATCTTATTGTCTGACCTTCGCAATAAGCTTGGGTACCCGGGTACTGTCACCCTTTTACGAGTGGAAAAATCGTCACGCACATAAGGGTTAAAAACCATGAAGTTTGATATGTACCACAAAGGGTTTTGTTTTTTGTTGAGAATTGGCCACTTCCCCGGGGGCACCGAAACATTCCCGGAAATGTAAGTGTGGCCGTGGACTGTCAATAAGGCCATTACCGGCCAAGTTTTGAAAAAACCTTCAAGTTTAATATGTCGCTTCTTCTTCTTCCTCTTCGCATTTCAAGCATATTGCATATCGCATATTAGCTTATTGCCTGCTCTCAACTTAGTGTTCTAGATGCACTTCCACAGTTATTAATTGAGAGCTTTCGATGCCTGTACCATTTTTGCATTGGTATAATTGTGTGGCAAGTCCAATCGTACTTCTATGCCCAGGGAAGTCGAGAAATTTTCCAACCCGAAAAATTCCTAGACCGGACCGGGAATCGAACGTAGCCACCTCCAGCATGGTCTTGCTTTGTAGCTGCGCCTTTACCGACTGAGCTAAGGGAGGCCCCGACGGGTATTGATTCTTGTTGATAATTAGCCACTTCCCCGGGGGAACCTGCACTTTTCAGCTTGGTTGCCTTCGTTCGTGGTCTTCCACATGGATTGTTAGAGGATCTTCCATCAAATCATGAGATTCCTATGGCGATGGAATTTCATTCATCATCTGGTTCAGAAGCAGTAGGCTGCCAATCTATTTCGGATCGTGGTCGTCTAATGACGAATCAGAAAAATCGGAAGATTTTATACAAGCAGAATTCTTCGAAGGATACGATGAACGATGTTCCAGATCGGTATTTATTATCTTATTAATTCATGGTAGACAAGACTGAGAACATCCTATCTTCTTTCAGGAGCCTTCGAGTTACGATCAATCGGCAAAATTTCATGACAACACTCGTTTCAAAGACATAATGTTTATGGCACTGAATTATTACATAAGACACAAGCTTACCGAAGGAGGTTTGGAAGACTTTATGAAATGTTGAATGTTTTCACGATAGGCAAAACTTTTCCTGAAAGCTTTATCACTTTTACTAATGCTTTGCCAGCTCCGAAAGGGGTTATTTTTTGTGTGAATTGTCATGATGGGTATGTCGTCTTCTTGTTCAATAACGACAGCACACTAACAACCTATTTTATTTTAAGATATGAAGCTACTCCACAACCTGAACCTCTATGCCCTGTGGAAAACTGTGGACTTTTTGGTTACTTTTCCCATAGAGCAGCAAATCAGATATTCTTTTTTGAAATACTCCAAAGAAATAGCTGAATACGAGACACCGGTTATTACTGAAGAAATTCGAGATGTAAGCCGTTTATGATTTAAACAATCTTTTTTTTCAACAATCATTCGAAAATTTTCTCATTTCTTACTATTTATACGCAGATGCCTCTAATGATCACTGAGAAACAGAAAATAGTGAATAAACTTATATTATGGAATCATTAATACATATTGTATGTATTGATAGTAATTAAAACTGACTTTGTTATAATTCTGATATGATGAGAAACTTCGCACAAACCTCTTTTCACTTATATATCAAAATATAACACACGTTGATATAAATATCAACCATTGATATAATTGTGTTATAATTTTGTTATGTCCTTCTGATCGGGTAGGCTTGCAAAGGTTAAGCTTCACCGAAGACACAAAACGTCTAAATATTGAAATAAAATTACTAGCACATTTCTTTTTTAAATTTGTCGTTGGCCCTCTAAAAACCATATTTTGCTTCAAACTGTTTTATTTTAATTGTTTCGTGTTAAAAAAGAAATCAAAGAAACTCCAAAAGCTTCTTGAGACGCACGTTTTGAAAAACCTCTTTTTATAATGAACTTATATTTTAAAAAAATAATAAAGCCACGTAACAAGATATCTCTCTTTATTTTTTTCGTATAATATACTTCAAATTGTGCTCTTTCAAATGCTGGCTATAAAAACAGTGTGTGTATTTTCCCCATGCTGAGCAATTAACATGCATATTTTACACAGAAAATCGTTCATTTTGCGAGATATTTAAGAGAAATAAATTTATTTCTTCGAAAAAAAAATAGTTCAAAGAGTTCTAAAAGTTTCTTAAAGATGGTGTTCACGATAAATTAGGAAACAAAAGATTTCGAGCTAAAGAACGGAATTTTTCAGGTACACCCTTATTCATTTCTGTGAAACTGCTCTAAAATATGAACGTTAAGAGATAGAAAAATGATTCTATCTTAAAGTTTGTTGAAATTAACTCAGCTACAACTTTGCTCAACAAAATATACACTCAATCTAGGTCGATAAAATCTGCAACAGCCGATTACCTCGGCATTTACTTTTGCTGATATGTCTACAAAATGTATGTTCGTTAGCTGAGATCTCAACAAAAATCTAATTTGTTAACTGAATCTAAACGAACCCAGGCAATTTTTGTAATCTCAATTATTCCCCCAAACGATTTTTTTCTTTGGCATTTATGCATTAGGGTTACCCAATATAACACTTTGTCTGGTAGCCAAATGATAGCGAAGGATTTTTTTCCTTGATTTGTTTTCCGTTGATCTAGTTTTCCGTGCTGAGCACCAATGCTACCGACGCCAGGGAGGCAGCGCCCACACCTGGACCCTACCTATCGACCCATCAACTCATGGAACCGGCGACCAACGGCTTTACTTCCCTGACCCTTTACTAGAAATGTTATGCCTCAGAACATTCCGGCGGCGCCTACTGGGATTGAACCCAGGCCTGTTGGGGTGAGAGGCAATCACGCTTACAACTACACCAAGGATGCAAAAAAAAAAAATCGCGGTGGCAACTCTGAAAAACTTTATTTAGAGGTAGCCCCAATGAGAATGAGCTGAACAAATCATTGCAACAAAGCATTAAGAAAAAAAAAATGTCACGGCCTGCTAGATGCATAATTTTTTCATTACATTTTATTCAACTATCAGAAATCAGGATTTTTTAGGAGCATGATGTCGATCAATCATCAAAAATGGGTATCGAAATAAGACCTATCGTTAATTCAATACAGCTTACAAATCGGAAATTTTATGATCAACAACATTGCTCGAAAGAGTATACGCCTATTGATGATCGTTATTTAGTTAATCCTGATTTTTTTGAGAAAGAATAGTAATATGTTTGCTTATTTCCTTTAAAATCTTTAAATATTTACAAAAATGGTCAATACATATTATTTATTCGGAAATGCAATCAAGCAAATATTTTTCAATAGAGCTTTTCTATGAGTTATTCAGATTTTAGATGCTCATAAATATCAGTGTTAGGCGGGTGAGCCCTCGGGTTTCTAAACAAAGTGTTATTTTGGGCTGCCCTAATAAGCATGCTGAATCTAGATGTGCCTAAATCTTAGTTAAGGCATACATCGAATTTTATTTAATATACAATTTAAAGGATTTTCGCAAAGAACTCGGCTATATTTTTGAGGTATAGACAAAGAGTCAACATCCACAAATACAACTTTGTTCAGCTAATCATAGGAGATGGGCATCCATTCCAAAAGGGTTAAAGTAATTTGCGTAAAATATTGTTTAAATGCTTCCAAAATCAACTGTTTCCCATTTGAATCAAAACGGTGTGGCGTTTGCATTTGTTCACCTTTCTGCTGATGGCTGCCTCAATGTAATCCGACCCAAGGAAAAACCCACAATTCTGTTAATTCGTCCAATTATACCAACAGCACTTGCAAATGCAAAGTCCATACGTGAAACCAAATTCCGCTTTGTTACGATTCCAACCTTACCAGCCACATTCACATGGCGCATTGCATTCTAAGTTTGTAATAAAATAACTCCAAAAGAATTCTCACCATTTCACTGGGGTGCCCATGGTAGCGGCCGCCCCGCGGAAGCCCTAGGCCAAGGGCTCACTCCGGGTGCTCCTAGCAGCAAATCGTAGCCAGCTTTAGGCTGCTGTCGTCAGCGGTAATTCGAACTCCCGAACTAGCCGTCACAGATTTTTTTTTATGCTGCTGCTAAACACTTTGCACTCGCTCGACTCGGCTGGACTTGCGACAATATTCCCTGCTTCCCCGCGTCACTCTCTCAAATCACCAACGACTTTATGATGATTCCAGCACTAATTGATCTTCAACGTATTTTTCTGCTGCAACTGCAATCTGCCGTCGTCGTCGTCGGAGTAGTCGTTGCCGTCGTTTGGGGTCACTATTCTACAATTGGATCTTCGCTATTTTTAAATCGCTTCAACAATATTTAAGAAAACAAATGTCAACACCGTAACACCCCGGATTTGGAATTCTCGGCTCGTGTTTTCCGCAGCCTCCCCCCAGAAAAAGAAGAGAAAGCTTGACGAAACACTAATTTAGGAACTTCACTAATAATTTATTCTTTTCCTTTCGTTTCACGGTTTTCCCGCCAGCGCCGGCGATTTTCGTGATTTTTCTTATTCTCTAATTTCACGCTCCTTTTTTTCTCTCGTTTCCCTCTTTTCCCACTGTGGATTTCGTTGGTTGGAAGGTAGGTCGGTCCAGCAGTGATCTCGCCAAGGCAAGTGAAAAGGTTGACTGTTCTTCTCAGGAGGTTTTCTTAATGCTTTGCCCCGCGCGACTGTAATGGGCTGGTGCCTAGTGAGCAGCAGAAGATAGCAGGGTCTCTTGTGCTCTCTGTGTGTTCTTACTCGCTCTTTTCCGTCTCGTCGAGTCGGCTCTACGACGCGGCCACTTTCGATCTAGCGCGTCCGATCGTTCACAGCTTACTGACTCGATCTTGGAAATTTTAATATTCCCGTACGTTGGTCGATCTTCGGGACTCCGGTCGGGTTCCGGAACGAGCGACCCGAAGAATTACCCGCGCAAGGAGTCGCGATCGGCTGGGGGTGCTCGAATAGTCATTTGAATTTCATGTTTTTCGCAACGACACGTGCCGATTGCAATGATATTTAACCAAAATTGGAAAACGGATCATACTTGCGAAACTAAGAGTACCCGGATGCACAAAAAATACCATTAAGAAAACCATCTAATCTTAGTGCTCTTGGAGGACTTCTTTCTTCTTCTAGGCTATTTACGCTTATTTTGCGCTTTTCGGCTCTCAACTTTAAAGTTCTAGATGCATTTCCGCAGTTATTAATTGATAGCTATTTATGCCAACATCAATGCATGAAATTGTATATTGCGTGACAAGCACAATGATACTCTATGCCCAGGGAAGTGGAGAAAATTTCCAACCCGAAAGATTTAATCGACCGGACCGGGATTGAAACCCACCGCCTGCGGCTTGGTAACACCTTGCCTTTACTGACTATGCTATCTGAGGCACCAACGTATGAAAACTAGAGAGGGTCTAGTATAAGAGAGGAGCGAATTCAAAACAAACTGCCTTGGCAACCTATGCCTGGGTGGTTTCTAGCACACCTGCAAATGCAATCAAGATAGGCGCTGCTCGATTGGCTCTGGCTTTGATAGTTCGTTTGACTCAAAACCAGCCAGTCCACTCCTCTCTTATACTAGACCCTCTCTAATGAAAACCCAAAAAAATACATACACAGCACTGGACAAAAGTATATCACCTCTTAATTTTTTCTCGTATTTTTTTCGGATGTACAGGGCTGTTCCGCATGCTGATTTTCATACAAAATTGACAACTTTGACATGTTGTAACTTTGTTCTCTTAAGATCAATTGAGCTGAAAGGTTCACCACAGAACTACAAATACAGCAAAACGATAAATGGGATCTCAGAATTTCGTAAAATATGATAGTTTTGTTCCTTTTCGCAAAATATTATTATCATTTCCATGTTAACGTGGTCCAAACAAACGTTTTTTTTTACAAAAATGACCATCTTCAAAAAATTATAACTTTTGAACCACTGGGCCGATTTCAAAGATCAAAATATCAAATGAAAGGTAAATTATTTATTTATTTATTTATTCATTTCTTCAAGCCAATGTAGACTACAAACAAGTATTATTACAATGTTTATTTCTATTCTGTTTAAGCTTAAGTTTTATTTGCTGCTTGGACATAGTGATGTCAATAGTTCCACTAAGCAAATTATACAGGTGATTGATTGGGCTATTTTTTGCATAGTTTGTTCTGCACAATTTTTCAAAAAATAAATTCCGTGTTCTAAGATGTCGACAAGGTGCGTAAAAGTTTAATTGTGCGAGAATTTCTACCGAATCTGTGCACAGTGAAATAATGTCGTTGATAAAGAATAGCATTGCAAATTGGCGGCGCTCCTTAAGTGTTTGTTTATTGATGAGCAAACAGCGCCAATTCTATTTACGTAAAGCATATACTGTAAAAGGAATTGTTTTTGGACAGATTCTATGCGTTCCTTGTGAATTCCATTCTAGGTGGCAGTATTCCATAATTGGTCTTACATATGTGGTATATATTTAATAGCTTAATCGTGTATGCACACTTAGAAATACCTAATGTTACATGTGCCGCAGGCACGTAGCCATAGGGGGGGGGGGCTATGGGGCTGAAGCCCCCCCTCCCCCCCAAATTATTATAATCATGTGCAAAAAAAAAAAATCTAACCCAAGATAATAGATGTACCTAACCCTTTCCATATGTACCATTGGATTTAATAAAGAGTCACACATTGTTTCTATTTAGATTTTAACTCTTTAATTGTTCAAAATTCAAAATAAATTACTTTTCGTTTTAACCTAGGTGGCTTAGTAACTTATCTGCTGTAATTTTTATGATATAAATCTAAGTGATTTAACATTGTTCCTGCCTTAGAAATTCAGGTCTTCTAAACCTGCATGTCAGTATAACAATTCACATCAAAACTAAAAACTAAAACTAAATCTTATCTATGTATAAAGGTAATTAATCGTTGCAATTGAAGATTGCAACGATTTTTCCCTAACATGATTAATTATTTTGTTGGACATTTCTAGATAGAGCTGGAATTAGGGCATAACAGCTTTTGTAAGCAATGGCTTCTCTCGATGATTTTTCGAAAGACATGGCTCTTCGCGGCAAATCAACATTACCATCGAATAGGGGAAGACTTCCCCTACCCGATGGATAAGTTGATTTGTGTAGGGGTGCCTTGAGTTGCTAGAAATCGACGAGAGAATCCATTGTTTACAAAAGCTGTTACGCCCTAATTCCAGCTCTATCTAGATTTGTTCTAAAGTCTCAACATTCAAAATTCTATGTACTCCGGTAGTACTGTACCAGGGAGGCAATTTCAAAATCATCTTCAGAACTTTGTTCTTAATCCTTTGAAGTTCTTTTTTCCTGGTAGTGCAATATCTAGACCATATTGGCACAGTATAAAGCAGGACCGGTCTAAAAACTTATCTAAATATTAGAAGTTTATTCTTCAGGCAAAGCATGCATTTTCTGTTTATAAAAGGATACAAACATCTTATATATTTATTACATCAATGTGATCTTTCAACACAACCACTTTCAATAGGATTACAATCTAAATATGTGGACCTCATATCGGCTCTTAATCATGTGAACAGTATAATAAAGGTTTTTAAGGAGAGACGAGCTGACGCTGAAGCAAAATTTGCTGAAATTTTTAATGCAACCTCAAAGCTGCATATGTCTGTTTTCGAATGCGCAGTTACGACTACATCCACGTGCATCCAAGCAAACAATACGTGCAAATCAATCAGTAGAAACACCAGAGGAATACTATCGAAGAGCAGTTTTCATTCCATGACTCGATGCATTGATCCAAAACATGATGGGTCGTTTCACAAAAAATGATGACATCCTTCCGGTGTTCCAAATATTTTTGCCTGGTTTTACAGATATTGGAGAGCCATCCCAACTTGACAAACTTAACTGTTATCTCTGTGATTTCACCAGCGTGGTTGCCAGAGTTGCGACCTATCATAATCACGATCGCCAAACAGTTGATGGTAGTAACGCTTTGTACATTCCTATCAATGTGCTCGTCGAAGCTGACCATCCATCAAGTTGACGAAAGAAGTAAAAAGCAACTGGTGAATGTCGTCTTCTGTTGTGATCCATCACCGATCTGGTAATTCCCGACAATCACGACACTCATATGTGCTCGTTTTGGAGCAGTTGCTGCTTTGCTTGCTTATTTGAGTGTGTTGGTGAGTGAGCCCAACAGCTTCCGTTTCATGTTGCCTGCTTTGTTTGTAACTCACACAGTCGCACCTGCCGAGATGAACTTGGAATGCGTAGGCATTGTTTTTATTTTCTTCTGTCGCTTCGCTTTTTCTCATCATCGTACTGCAGAATTCTTCACTGTTTTCGTTGTGCTTTTCATGATAAGCAGCGAGTGTAACGTTTTAATTGTGAGCAGCGACTATTACTGGTGATTATTGTTTGCCATAGCTCTAACTCTCAGAGCGTGACAAAACGATCTGTCAGCGATAGTCGGTTGATGCGAAGACGAGTGTCACGTGAGTGTCATGATATTTTGCATCACTGGCTGGTTGCAGGTAAAGGTGGAATACGAGCTCTGGTGCCGGACATCCATAAATATTAACAAGAATTTTGAGGCATTTGGGCTGCTTGATAAATGTGATTCGACGTATTTTCCAACAATCAATGTTTTGTTGAAGATTTTGTTGACACTACCGGTCACTACAGCCAGTGTGGAAAGATCTTTCTCCACACTGAAACGAATTAAAACTAATGACGACTTTCGGGCTTGGCTATAATATCAATTAACTGCTTAGAGTAAAAGTAGAAGATTACTTTTGTAATAACCAGGTATAATGTCCAGGATATGGATCTACGTTGTGTTTAATTTGTTGCTCAGATTTTTGGACAGCAGTTTGGAGATCGGCAACTGATTCAAATGAAGTAAAAGAATACATTTCTCATTCACTATTTATTACCTCTTTCAGGCAGCACCCTGATCGGAAGTCAAATTCAAACTTAATCTAATTGCATTAAATATTTGCACTTATATAGCTTACTGGAACAATACAAAATATCACAGAATAACGATCAATTCAAAAACAAAACAAAAATACAGTGATGCTAAAACAAAAACTTAAAAACATACAGAATGATTAAGGCAACAATATTCGCTGTTCGTGTTTCGTATGGATCACATTGCTACCACTGCATCAAGGGATGTTTGTTATTTACCGCCTTCATAAATTTACATGAATTAGGATCCGGTGCCGGTGATTTTACGATTCAACACCATTAAAATCTTAATATAATAAAATAAAATAATTTCTTAACAGAATGCAAATCTTGATCATCATTACCAACAGAAAACAATTAAAACTACAAATATTTTCTTGAAATTCATACATTTGTTTAACTTTTCTCATAACTGCGTATTAAAGAGTTTGAAAAATTATTATTTTACATTCTGATGGTTCATTAAAAATTCCGATCAAAGATTAAAACGAATTAACAGAAAAAAAAAATGACGACACATGATTTTGAACGATTTTGGTTACGGTAAAAAAAAAAACAGTGTATCAATCGATGTTCAGTTAGGCGCACATTTTATAAATCATTGAAGTTTTTATGTCATAAAATTAGCTCACCCCGAAACCAAATGCTGGCTACGGGCCTGAATTGTGACGGTATCCATCTTTGACATGAAGGATGAGATGTAAACAAACATGTATTGTAAAATTAAGTGCTCCGAAACTGAAAAGCTTGAAAGTACGTTTCTTCATCTTCTTCTTCTTCTTCTTCTTCTTTCCTTTATTTAACGTCGGTCTCTGTTCCGCAATCTAGTGCCAATCACCGACGGACATCGATTGCCATCCATTGACGGCAATCGAATGTGCAGGAAGGCAGCTTCCACACCTGCGTAGGATATCGCACCCATTCACAACACACATGGGCCGGGACCAACGGCTTTACTTCCCTTCCGAAGGAAGACGTGACCAGAGATTTTTATTCCTCAGAAAAATCCCACCGACCTCGGCTGGGATTGAACCCAGACCCATGGAGTGTTAGAAAGCAGTCACGCTTACCACTACACCACCGGCGCCGGTGAAAGTACGTTGTCCAAATTGACACTTGTATATGCCAGTGTCAGAGCACCGAAATTTACATCAATTTTTCTAAGTGTGTAGGTCTTCGAAATTATGAATGAACCATTTAATGAAGCCTAGCATTCTGTTTGCCCGCATCAACATGCATCATTGGCTCTAATGATGTAACCTAAACTAAACATGAACAGTACTAAAACTAAACATCAATAAGTCAATAGTCATCTCGTAAAAAAGGAACATTGCTATACAAACTAAACTGATCTAGAAAAAACGAACTAGACCTCAGGCACATAACAAATGTGAAAATTCATCCAAAATAACAGACTAAAAGTTGACCCCTTTTTTGTGTTGGCTAAGTGGTATAGCTGGTATAGTTGGCCATCGATCCGTCAAAATAAAATTTTCATGATATCAACACTGGGCGTTCACAAAGACGAATGTTGAAAACGTTAGCAATGGCTTCTTTCGTAAATTTTTCGTAGTTCAAAGCCAATCCATGTAAGCCACCAATTCTATTGGATAGGGGGACTCTCTCTCTCTCTACATAATCACCGTGGTGTTTTACTTGAGTGGTTTTTCATTGTCGAGAAATTTTTGGAAAAAGTCAATGTTTACGTTTGTGACATTGCACAGTGGTCCAGAATGTATATTTAGGTGGAATGATATGTTTTTAGCCTGAAATTTAAACTTTAGACTAAAAGTCTCTTCTACAAAGTTGTTTCTTATAGTTAGGCCCTCATTTTTATGACAATGAATTCTAGGGTGGTTCCTATTATCATTAAAATCAAAAATCTAACTTTTTTGTTTGAATAAATTAAAGTATACATTCTTGGGCAAAGTTATAGCTGAGCTAATTTCAAGCAAATTTGTTGAAAAAACTTTTTTGTATCTCTTAAATTGGCCGATTTAGAGCTATTTTCTTGAATTGAGTTAGGGTGACGCTTAAAAAAACAGTTTTTTGCTCTATTTTTCTTATTTCGAATTTCTCAGCAAAGGTGTTTTGTGATAACTTTTAGATCTTAAGAAGGCGCAAATTTTTGCCACACAAAGCTTGTCAATATCTTTCGCCGATCAAGAGTTATTGACGTTTGTATACTAAAAATATACACTTTTCAAATGTTAATATCTCTGGTTGGGGCAAACAAAAAAAAAGTTTTTTTGCAGCATTTGAAAGGGCGTATGTTATTCTCAATAAAATGAAAAAATTGGAGGTATGTTATATTTTAAACTCGTATAAAATCAATTTGAATTTATTCATATTTTTTACTATATTTGAGTATATCTTTTTTATTAGAAGAGATACAGACAACAAATTCAGCTTTAAAACATTCGTATTAATTCGGCCTAACTATAAGGAACAACTTTGTAGAAGAGACTTTTAGCACCTTTTAGCCTAAAGTTTCAATTTCAGGCTCAAAACATATCATTCCACCTAAATCTGCATTCTGGACCACTGTGCATTGGCTCTTATGAAAGAGAAGCATAAGCAGATATATGGTTCCATGCTCCGTAAGCATTGACGTTGACGGTGACTCTGCAACTATTTACTCCTATGGTAAAATCCCATAAGCATCTGACAATCTGTGCATACAATCTAGCGAACTTTGTCTTATCACTTCACTCTACCAGCGAGCCACCGTCTCTTCAAGCAAATCTTAACAGCTTATCTCATGAGATTTTCATAGGAATGAAAAGGTAAGGAAAAGTCCACCATGTTTCACACACAGACTGACGTTTGCTGATTGCAATTTACCATAGGAGTAAAGAGTTACAGAGTGGCCAAAAAGGCGATTTGTAAATTGTCGAGTTAATCCGGCCATTTTTTTTTCGACTAGCTCTACAGGGGGCTTATCAAAGGATTTTTTAACTAGTTTTTTTCAAGTTGGTCAGAAGCCAATCAAGAGTGTTATTAACCAGTAAAATTGTTCAGTGTGCTTTTAGTAAGTCAACTTATAAATGTTATGATTTCAGCACGAAATTTTCTGTTGATGGATATTGACGTTTACATTAAATTTTTTTTTAAATGGTGGGTAAGTGTGCCACTTTTAGGCTTAAATTTCACATTTTTACATTATTTTAATTTTTTTCGATACAATGTTCGAACATATGTTTTGTCATAAATCTTCGAAAATAAAACCATGAAAATTTATTTCAAATTTGATTTAGGTTCTAAGGCCAAAAACTGGACCACTAGTATCAAAACTAGTAAAATAGATCAAAATGACTACTTTCATTTGTAAATAGTGCTTAATGTTGCTAGAAAAAAATAGCCGTTCCTGGTTACTTTGAGACAGCTAGTTGGGAGACCCAGCCTGAGACCTTAGCCATAGTGGTCGAAAAGTTTGTTAGGATCCTTTGCCTTCTAGATCAATCTTTCCACGTCTAGTACAAAGTGATTGGAGTAGATCTTTGTGTTGGGATTTAAGCAAAAATTTGCAATTGGCCGCAGCTGAGAAACATATGGAACGTTGAATGCTTGCGTTTTACAGGTATCGAAGCGCTCGATTTGATTTATCGTCGTGCTTACGAATTTCTTGAGAATGGAACGATGGTCACCTCTCAACACTGCATATTTTCCGCCTTAACCGCATAAACGCATAAAATTTGCTGCAGCTCTCTGGACTTCGAAATGTATGCAGTAAACTCCTAATTTCCGTGATCGCAATACAAAGGTTGATGCAATTGGTTCCAAACAATTAGAAAAATTTCAACGAAAATATGGTACATACATTCTTCTGCGCAGTTTACAGAAATATAATAGAAAAAAATTGCCCACACACATTTAGAACTAGTGCCTAGGGGCACGAACGGAAGCTTGACGTAGGACCGCTAGTGGATGGAATAAATGTGAAGAGCATTTAGTTCTTTTAATTGATCAATTATCTATTATCTCAACTCTTTCCGTTTTTGAATTGCAGGTGTACCCAATTTGTAGTATTTTTTTTTTCAAAGAGAAAGTTCATTAAGAGAATCAATCAAAATCACTTGCACCCCTGCTTCCAAGTTTGGTTACAAGATTACATCTCTGGAGTGCATTTTGTGTGGTCGTTGGGGGCTTGTGCTTCTGAATATGGACAAACAAGCACAGATAAATTCTATTCCAACTGTTTACTGATGTAAGCTTAATGGCCCTGAAAAGGGCCGTTTTATTGAAGAGGACATCCATGGCCACTTACGCTTGGCGTGTTTAGTGTTGGTGACAGCATCACGGACCTCATTTTCCAGGAACACCTACAGCACACCTCCTAGATCCGATCGGAGATACGTTTGACACCACCATGGCGAGCCAGACGACCGATGACGGTTATCTCGAAGAACTTTACAATGACGCTTGGCGCCTCCTTTACCAGACCTTTTCCTCCTTTGCCACGACCAGTCAATTGTTGCTTGTTAGGTGTGAAGGAGTGGACTAGCCACCACCTTCCTACTGCTGTGGCTGTTCACCACGCCGTCCGAAGCGAAAATGAGCTAATGCCACACAGCAGCGCTCTTTTATATCTTTTCAGGTTAAAGCAGAATGATGTGCAACCAAGTGGTATAAAAGCTACAAAGACTCCTCCCATTATGAGTAGTTTGCTATCAAGTAGCGACACTGGCTCTTTTCCTTTTGCTTACACGGCGAATGAGAACGACCCAAATTTGAGTTTAGTTCACCCATAATCGTTAAAAGTGCAGGAACTCAGCGATGAGTAAATTTGTCTCGTGGTTTCCTATGGAAAACCTTAAAAATCTGCCAGAAAATGAGGAAATTGACGAAAGTTTTATTCAGTCTCGGAGTAGTACCAATAGACTGAGTGAATCCAATCTTTACTTTTCTCAAATTCGGGAATTTTTCCCTGGAAAATCCTGGAAAAACCTGGGAAAACATGAGGCAAATTTACTCATCGCTGAGTTCCTGCACTTTATTTCTTATTTCTGAGATAACTAAACTCAAATTTGGGTCGATCTCATTCGCCGTGATATCACTTTGAAAGATATTGGCGCCGGTGGTTAGTGTGATTACCTCTCACCCCAGCAGGCCTGGGTCCAATCTCAGTCGGCGCCACCGGCATGTTCTAAGGCATAACATCTCTGATCACGCCTTCCTTAGGGAAGTAAAGCCGTTGGTCCCCGGTTGAGTTGATGGGTCGATTGGTAGGGTCCAGGTGTGGGAGCTGCCTCCCTGGCGGTGGTAGCATTGGAGCTCAGTAAGGAAAACTAATCTCGCGTCACTTTTCAATAGGTCCTATCTACATTGATCGATTCTCTTCATCGACACTCTCTTTCGTCAATAACTCGGCTTCACAAATGTTTCCTGCTGTCTTCGTCAAATTAGATGCTAGATTGTTGCTTCTTCCATCGAAAATATCCGGCCGTAGCGATTCAAAGTTGATAAAGATTGATCAAAATACTTTGTACCCATGCTTCCAGTTTGATTACATGAGCATTTTGTGTGGTCGTTGGTTCTGAATATGGACAAACAGGCAGATGAATTCTATTCCTACTCTTTACTGTAATAAGCTTGGTGGCCCTGAAAAGAGCCGTTTTTTTGCCAAAGTTGGTGATGATTTAACCTCCGAAATCAAACAGAGTGCGTCTCTGTCACTTCAAAACGTAGATGACATCCATGGCCGCTTACACTTGGCGTGTTTAGTGTATCACGGATCTCATTTTTCAGGAACACCTTCAGCACACCTCGTAAATCAGACCGGAGATACGTCAGACACCGCCACGGCGAGCCAGACGACGGATGTTAGTTATCTAGAATTTACGTTTGGTTCTGAATATGGCGATGAGTGTGCAAAATATTACGCAATTCCATCCTCTCTATTCGCACACGCCCGAGGATCGGAGGCGAATGCCACTTCGACTTGTTTCGTCTACTTACTACTGTCTGACGACTGTGCTGGGAAAGCAGCATATGCATGTAGGTAATTGGTGGACTTGTTAGTTCGACGCTTTTGGACAATGCTGGACATTTACCAGTTTTTCAATAGTTTTTGTTGAATATCAACATTCGAAAACATTGTTATCGATGCGTTGCCATATTTCTGATCGTTTGGTGATAAAATTATTAAAATTGGACCAGGGGCAGCTGAGTTATTAACGTTCAAAATCTTTCTTAATTTGTTACATGTTCCATTTTTGGTTTTCACAAAGCGTACCCCCATATAGAAATCAAAGACGTAGTCCTACGTCAAAAACAGCAATTTTTTCAACTTATCTCCCAAAGCGCAAAAAATTGCAACCTGACATTTTCAGCAAAAAATAAGCAATGCTCGATAAACAAAATATAAAAATTTGAGAGAGGTATATTTTGGTGTTTTTGAGATTTCTTCAATTTAGTGGAACATGTTTTTCTTTTCAATAACTTTTTTTAATGCTTTGAAATTTCATGGCGTTTTGAAGACTTGACGACTTTAGCAAAGTTGTTTCTCTTGATAAAATAAACAACTATTCTCAAGAAGTCAAAACTCCACAGCCTACTGTTTTCGAGTTATATAAATTTAAACAATGTATATATATATATATATATATATATATATATATATATATATATATATATATATATATATATACAGCAATTCCATAGAAAAAAGTTATAGTGGGTCTCAGAATTTCATGAAAATTGGTATAGTTCTTCCTTATCAAAAAATATTAGACTCGTATTTTTTTATTGCGCCATTAGAGTGACCATTTCCGTGTTAGGGTGGCCCAAAAAATCATTTTTTTTCAAAAATGTCTTTTTTCAAAAATTTATAACTTCTGAACCTCTTGACTGATTTTTACGATTGACCCTTCAAATGAAAGATGTTTTAATGTAGTTTTAAGAAAAATTATGAAACACTCAGAGATATTTGATTTTGTAGGAAAAAAATATGTTACAAATGCTTTTTCTTGATTTTCACTGCGAGGGTCTTCAACAACTTCTTATTTTAGTATTTTTAATTGAAAGATCATTTAATTTTACATAACAAATCAAAAAGTTAGCGATGTCGGAGAAGCAGTTTTGGAGATACAATTTTTTTTAAAATAAAAAATTATTGTTCCGCAATATATGCACCACACGTGCATGGAAACGATGAAGACGCAAGGTAGTTCACAATGCGTCTCCATCGAGTCACAGCAGCTGTGACTAATGAAATCTATGAGTAACTTACAAGCTGGGTGCAACATTCAGTTCAGCCTGGAGGCTGTCCATAAACCACGTAGACCAATTTTTAAACATTGAAGATCCTACCTCCCCCCGCGTATACTTTACTAAAATTTTAAAATATTTTTACCGAGCGTCTACTGTGGCTGGACTCCCCTCCCCCATTGAAGTCTTCGTGGCTTTAAAACAGGCCCCAGTTTGACATTATTAATTTTGGTATCAACATTCTGGGAGAAGTACTTAAATGCTACAAATAATGACGAGGTCGAAGAAAAATAAGTAAAACATGAAGCATTTATTTTCTTTAATTACAATTTCACACATTTTTCTTCCATTGAAAATGAATACCGTTTGACAATAATATACTTTTCGTTTTGAGGCTTAAAACTATGGAATGACTGTGTCCCCGAAATTTGGTTCACATGTATATAACGGTTTTTCAATTTTCTTTCCATTTTATTGTAATCGGATTCCGAAAAAAACTGATAGTGTATTTTTGAATCTGGCTTAGAAATAGCCCATGAGTAAAGTTCTTGGGCCGTTGTTATATGGTGGCCTTGCAAACTCGCTTTCGCAGCGTTTCGTTTTAATACTCCTCCCAAAGCATCACAAGGGCCCTTTCCATGACAAGTTGCGAAAAAATTCCACTCGGCAGCAATGCCAAAATCTTTTTGCATGTTGCATAAATTAAAAGCGGTCATCTTATTTTTATATTGGCTTCCTGATCCATCTGAGAAAAAGTAAATCTGTTGTAAGCTTGGCAATTTACATTTTATGAACGCTAGACAATGCGTAAGAAATAAACGAACTGCGACATGATTATGTTTAGTGAAATCAGCAATTGCAATAACACAAGTAAATTTCAAATCGTTAGATTCTTCGTCTTTAAAATAAATAGCACAAGGGTGAATAGTACATTGGGCGTTCGCCCAATGAAAGCCTTGAACTGCATCCTGCACAACGAAAGAATAATTCTCCGAAAAATCACAGATTATGATGCATTCTGTAGCTTTCAAATTGCTTTTGACGTGTTTCATGTAATTTGCCTGTTGCTCAGCTATAAAGTTATGCGGCAATAAATTGAATAATTTTTCTAAAAAGTATCAATAAATTCCTGTGTGTCCATTTCAACTAAGTCCATAATGCATCTCTCTACTTGACGCCATTGTTTGAATTGTATTGATTCAACATGTCCGTTACTAAGAATAGTCATTAGTTCTGTGGCCAAAATTTGCGTTCCTGAACAATTTTTGCAACACTGCAGCCAGCATTGTTCACTTGGATTTTGACAAATTATTTTTTTAAACAAATCGTGATAGGAATCAACACCATCTGGGAGTGATTGTCTGCTTTGTAGTGTTTTAAAAATAAGTTTAACGTTCTGATGATATATACAAACGCATACGGTATGCGTGCCACTTGTCCCTGCCAAAAATGCAGTGTTACTGGCGGTTACTGGCGAACATGGAAAATCCTATTTTAATATCAGGATATGTATTTTTAAAGATGGAGTACGCCTCCTGCAAGTTACACAAGACTAATCTTCTTTGTACGTAGATTTCGCCTTCATCATTTTTAGATATTAAATAATCTCTTTTCCCCGGACAAACACGACTTATATCGTCACTATTGTAAAAATCACGAACAAGCATTATCGTTGGTTCTCCTAATGAAGCTCTGCTTAACCTCTTTACAGGCACCGACATTATTCCTTTCTCTTGCTGCAGTGCTTTTGCTTGGTTGGCCATATGTTGGGAAACATTGAACTCCTTCATAATTTTATATGTAGACCAACTTTTGGGAAGTGTGGTTAAAATCCTGTATCTCTCATTGACGATCGATTCAGAACTGGTTGTTTCCACTGATTCTGAAAATAAATATAAAAAATGATTGATTATTAGAAAAAAAGCATACAAACGATTTATTTTTTTATTATTTACCTTGGCAGGGAAAAGAAACCATTCTGGACGGTCCCGCAACGGAAATTGATTCAATGCTGGTTGCTTCGATGGACTCTGAAAAATGATTGCAAAAAAGAAGAGTTTAAGTTAGTAGTTAGAAGAAAAGAATTGAAATTTGAAGAAGAATCACATGAATTTTCAAATAACGTACCTGCAGCAGCGATTCTGGATGGTCCTGCAACGGCTTCTTCGGTCACGGCATCATTGGGTTCATATAGTTTGTGGTAGCATCGTTGACAAATGAAGGAGCTACTCTCATCTATTTTAATCTTTTTTTCCACTGCATAATCGTACAATTTATTGGTGATTTTTCTGGCACATGAACTCAACATCCAAACATCACACATTGAACACTTACGTTTCATTTTTAGATATTCTTCAATTCAACTGTTCTAGTAGGAAACTTTGATTTCTAACTGATCATTTCTTTCATAACATTCGTTGTTTTATGTGAAGCATTATATCGTACCTACGAGTGAGTGATATACCTACGAGTCTAAGCTGTAACTCATAGGTATATCACCTGTTCGTAAGCAATGACGTCACTTCAAACAGCTGTTTCAGGTAAATAGATGAATATTGCGAACAAATACAAACACCACTAAATATTTCCAAATGTCACTAACACCGCGAAGCCTATTGGGCTGGAGCTTATGTAAAAGTCATTGCCTACGAACGAGTGATATACCTATGAGGTACAGCTTGGACTCTTAGGTACTGATGCAACATGCAAAAAATTTTGGCATTGCTGCCGTGTGGCATTTTTTCGCAACTTGTCATGGAAAAGGCCCTATGGGAGGAGTATTGAGACGAAACGCTTTAAAATTTGAGTATACGAAGGGAAAGGTAGGATCTTCAATGTTTAAAACTTGGTCTACGTGGTTTATGGACGGCCCGCAGGTTGAACTGAATGTTGCACCCAGCTTGTAAGTTACTCATAGATTTCATTAGTCACAGCTGCTGTGACTCGATGGAGGCGCATTGTGAACTACCTTGCGTCTTCATCGTTTCCATGCACGTTTGGTGCATATATTGCGGAACAATAATTTTTTATTGTATCTCCAAAACTGCTTCTCCGACATCGCTAATTTTTGATATGTTATGTAAAATTAAATGATCTTTCAATTAAAAATACTAAAATAAGAAGTTGTTGAAGACCCTCGCAGTGAAAATCAAGAAAAAGCATTTGTAACATATTTTTTTCCTACAAAATCAAATATCTCTGAGTGTTTCATAATTTTTCTTAAAACTACATTAAAACATCTTTCATTTGAAGGGTCAATCGTAAAAATCGGTCAAGAGGTTCAGAAGTTATAAGTTTTTGAAAAAAAGACATTTTTGAAAAAAAATTATTTTTTGGACCACCCTAACACGGAAATGGTCACCCTAATGGCGCAATAAAAAAATACGAGTCTAATATTTTTTGATAAGGAAGAACTATACCAATTTTCATGAAATTCTGAGACCCACTATAACTTTTTTCTATGGAATTGCTGTATATATATATATATAAAATATATATATATATATATATACATAAATATATATATACATATATATATATATATATATATATATATATATACATATATATATATATATATATACATAAACACACATATATATACATAAACACATATATATACATACACATTTATAACTATTGTTAATCGTTTTTAACAATTTATTTTAATTTGCACTTCTCTGGGGTATTGAATTGCATTACTGCATTGAAATGATAGTAACGTCCTCCCATCCACCCTCACTGCAATGAAGTTTTCGGATTTATATATATTTATTTATTATTTTTTTTTTATGCGTTCTAACTACTTGATATTTATTATAAAAATTCTGTTATTATTTGGAATTTATTCGTTACTATCATTTCATTTTAATTGAATTTTATTATTATTATAATTATTATTTTATTCATTCATTTATATTTTTTCAACTACTTGATTTTAATTGTGAAAAATTATGTTGTTGTTTGAAATATACTCATTACTGTCTTTTAATTTTTATTGAAATTTATTATTAAAAACAAAGACAATTTCTTTATCTAGTGTTTATACATCTATTTATTTTCACTTTTAATGATTTGCACTGTGCAATTTTAATTGCTTTTATAATTTTTATTGTTTATGATACTGTAGAACTTATCAACCCCATCTAAAACCTCATAAAAAATATTTACATTCCATGCTTTTTTAATGTCGTCGTCCCCCAAAGGCTTGATGCTGTCAATACCGCTGTTTTTTTGAAAAATATTTATGTTAGTGTTAAACATCTCTGCAGTTACTTGAGCCATGTCCATCTGAACTCCTAGAGAGTTTGCATAGATATTTTCCAAAACATCTTTCACATTTGTTCCCCAGTACTGATGGAAAAATCTCTGTTATTTTCAATAAAGTCTCCAATTAAACAACAAAATTCAGTATCCTTCAGATCATGTACTTTAAATACCTCCAGTTTCATATTAAGTTGATTTATCAATGCCTCTACCATTGAATTCTGTTTTAATTGTTGAACCACCACTGACTTGATTCCAATAAGGATATTTTTAGGCAAAAACATGTTGATCATCAATTAATACAAATAAAATAATGATAATTATAATACAAATATTATGTAATATGATTAATATCATATATATCTTTGTTAAACATCTCTCGAGCCAACAATTAAATACACAGGCTTGATAATCTTGTGTTGATTACAGTGATAATACCAATACAAAATGATTTGATAATTAACTCCTAATAACTAATAAATGTACTGATAGTAATAGAAGTATTAATAACCGTAATTAAGAATATAAAAATAAAATAAAATAATGATTATAGGAAGTTTCTGATGAAAGGAAAAGCATAAAATAATAGTGATTGTCCGTTATTCCGTTGAAAGCACTCTTGCATAGAATACTATATACTACGTTGTTAAAGGACAGTATTATCAATACTTTCTGCCTGCACTGTAGCAATATTCTAGTGTGTGTGTGTTCACTGAGGGATTTAGGCATCAACCATGCCTCTATAACAACTTAAAATTAAGTACTTACGGTTACATATGAAAATGTTATTGAACCATTTCATCTCGCAGACCAGTTCACAAGAAGTCTCTTATACCTGATTTCAACCTAGCAACCTCACACCCATACGCTTGCACAAACAACCATCACTCATATAGTATGTTGTAGGATGCACGTAGGTATAGAAACGTTCATTTAACACTACGAAACTGTAGAGCGGCTATATTACCATAATTGCCCATTTACTTCACTGCTTCCTTCTTCCCTTCCTACTCTTCCCAAAATCTAATACCGAGAGGTTAAGCCACTGCCTATAGCCTTTTCCCTTGTGGCACTCACTCTCCCATTCTCTGACATCCCTTTCTCCTCTTCCACCAACACTGATCGCTCTCGCACCGTTTTCTTTTTTTTTTCTATCACCGTTCGAAACAATTTTTTTTTTTTTTTTTATAATTACTTTATTTGTACAGGCTCAATCGAATAAACTTTACAGAGCCGATTTATCCTTTGCGTTATACATTATTACTGTCTTAAATTTAAAGTTAAAGGAACTGGACCGAGTACTCGCGGTTGTCTCGAGGTTAGTGGAGATTTACAATTTTTTGGATGGGAAAAGGGAAGAAGGAGGTTTGAAATGTGGTTTACGATACAACTATTTAATTAATCCTAAAGCATGAAATTATTTCTATTCATCTTGAAAACAAACATTGAAAAAAAAAACCCCACACGTACAAAATACAAACTAAACACAAGGTTAATCAAACTTACAATCTAAGGTTAATATCCTTAAAGTAAACATATATGAGTTTCATAAACTCCAGATCGCGTCTAGCCAAAATATCCCGAACTGGAACATTAGGTTGTCTACCTCGAGCCCGAAGGGAATCATAAAAATGTGATCTGACTCCACGATACTCCGCACAAGACCAAAGGATGTGATCAGCGTCCTGGTAACCTTGTCCACATTCACAGAGATTGCTGTCTCCCAACCCCACACGGAACAAGTGAGCGTTTAGACAATAGTGATTGGACATGAGACGAGACATCACGCGTATGAAGTCTCGACTGAAGTCCAACCCTTTGAACCATGCAAACTTCGACACCTTAGGGATAATTGAATGTAGCCATCGTCCCAAGCTCCCTTCACTCCATTGATGTTGCCAGCTAACGAGCGACTGCTGACGATAAATAGAGAAAAATTCACTATAGGCGATCTGTCGATCATAAATGTCGCCTTCCATAGCGCCCACCTTCGCAAGTGAATCCGCCTTCTCATTGCCCAAAATTGAGCAATGCGAAGGGACCCACGCGAAGGTGATGATGAAAGAGCGCACGGATAAAGTACTAAGCAGTTCTGGTATTTTCAAGAGAAAATACGAGAAGTGCTTTACCGGCCTAATGGAACGGATAGCCTCGACAGAACTGAGACTATCCGTAAAAATAAAGTAGTGGGCTGGAAGAAGTGAAGCAATAGTTTCCAAAGTGTAGTGAATTGCTGCCAGTTCAGCCACATACACAGAACAAGGAGCTTCAAGTTTTCGAGAGGCGCTATGAAATTCATTAAATACACCAAAACCAGCGGACTCCTCTATTAGAGATCCATCTGTGAAAAACGTTCTTGCAGAATCAATATGGCCAAACTTTGCAGCGTATAATGACGGAGCAATCATAGGACGATGATGCTCTGGAATTCCGCGGATTTCCTGTGTCATAGATAAATCAAAATTCACTGAATTGCCGAAATCGGAGAAGATTACACGATTGGGAATATTTCTTGAAGGGCTGACATCCTGTGTTAAATATAGGTAGTATAAAGTCATAAAACATGTTTGAGGATTTAGCTCCAGAAGCTTCTCAAAATTTTCGATCACCAGTGGGTTCATTACTTCGCAACGGGTGAGGAGCCTCAGAGATAACTCTGAAAAACGGACGGATAGTGGCAACATGCCCGCCAGCACTTCGAGACTCATAGTATGAGTCGAGTGCATGCATCCTAACGCGATACGAAGACAACGATACTGGATCCGTTCCAGCTTGATGATGTGCGTTTTAGCTGCCGACTGGAAGCAAAAACTACCGTACTCTAAAACCGATAAAATCGTTGTCCGGTACAACGTCAGAAGATCTTGTGGATGGGCTCCCCACCACGTTCCGGTAATTGATCGAAGGAAATTGATCCTTAGTTGGCATTTTCGTCTCAGATACTCAATGTGGGATCTCCAGGTGCATTTGGAATCGAACCAGACCCCGAGATATTTAAAAGACATGGAATGAGTGATCGGTTTACCCAAAAGTTGAAGCTTCGGTTGTGCTGGGCTATGCTTCCTAGAAAAAACGACCAACTCAGTTTTCTCCGTGGAGAATTCGATACCTAGCTGAATAGCCCAAGTAGACAAATTGTCCAAGGTATCCTGTAAGGGTCCTTGCAGGTCAACCTCTTTTGGCCCTGTGATAGACACTACGCCGTCATCTGCAAGTTGTCTCAACGTGCAATTGTCACTAAGACAGACATCAATTTCTCTAACGTAGAAATTGTACAAAAGGGGGCTTAAACATGAGCCTTGGGGGAGACCCATGTAGCTAAATCGAAAAGCTGTAGAGTTTCCATGAGAAAAGCTCATATGTTTTTCTGACAGCAAATTGTACAAAAAATTATTCATTAATGGAGACAATCCACAAGCGTGGAGTTTCTCTGAAAGAACTTCAACGGATACTGAATCAAAAGCCCCCTTGATATCCAAGAACACAGAAGCCATTTGCTCTTTCTTAGCAAAAGCTAACTGAATTTCCGAGGAAAGCAACGCGAGACAGTCGTTCGTTCCCTTACCCCTACGGAAACCAAATTGAGTATCTGAAAGAAGGTGGTTCGTCTCAACCCATTTGTCGAGGCGAAAAAGGATCATTTTCTCCATCAATTTCCGAATACACGACAGCATCGCGATGGGCCGATACGAATTGTGATCCGACGCGGGTTTATCAGGCTTTTTAATGGCTATCACCCTTACTCGTCTCCAATCGTCGGGAACAATATTGAGCTCCAAGAACTGATTGTACAAGTTCAACATGCGCCTCTTAGCGACGTCTGGGAGGTTTTTCAGCAAGTTGAACTTGATTCTATCAGATCCCGGGGCAGAATTGCCACACGAAAGGAGAGCAAGTGAAAGTTCGACCATTGAAAAAGGCTGACTGATTTCGTCTACCGAATTCGCGGTTTCGCGAGGAATCAACTGCGACGGCACGGAATCCGGACACACTTTTCGCGCGAATTTAAGAATCCATTGATCCGAGCATTCCTCGCTTTCGTTGTTAGTAGACCGGTTACGCATTCTTCGCGCCGTACTCCAAAGCGTATTCATAGACGTTTCGCGCGACAATCCGTCTACAAACTGCCGCCAGTAACCCCGTTTTTTGGCCTTGATGAGGCTCTTGAGTTCGCGTTCAAGAGATGTGTATGCGTCGAAATGCTCGCGTGTTCCGCGTTTCCGAAAAAATTTAAACGCGTCGGACTTTTTACGGTAAACCTCCGTGCATTGTTGATCCCACCAGAGCGATGGTGTTTTCTTACGAATAGACGATCGCGGCACCGGTCGTGTTTGAGCTTGAAGTGCGCTGTCGACGATGAGATTAGAGAGGAAATTATATTCCTCCAACGGCGGAAGCTCTTCCACTGACGATGCTGTATCGCCTATCGCGGATTGGAACTTAGTCCAATCGATGTTACGGGTTAGATCATACGCGACGTTAACGGATTCTGACGAGTTGAACCCACTGGCAATCGAAATTTTGATCGGCAGATGATCACTACCGTGCGGATCCTGGATTACATGCCAAGTGCAATCCAACGATAGTGAATTAGAGCAAAAGGTAAGGTCTAATCTGCTACCATTCGAGGATGGACCAGCCAAACGTGTTACTTCTCCATTGTTAAGTATTGTCATGTTGAAGTTGTCGCAGAGATCATAAATCAAAGTAGAACGGTTATCATCGTACAGCTCCCCCCAGCCTGTACCGTGGGAGTTAAAATCTCCCATGATCAACCATGGAGCGGGAAGTACCGCACATATGTCGAAAAGTTGTTTGCGATTAACAGAGACTCTAGGAGCAATATATACAGAAGCAATACAAAGGCTCTTACCTTTAATGGTAGCCTGACATGCGACAACTTCAATACCGGAGAATTCGGGAAGATTCACTCTATAGAAGGAATGGCACTTTTTGATCCCCAAAAGTACCCCTCCTCCACGTGAATCCTCACGATCCAATCGAATAATGTTAAAATCAAAAAAAGGGAGATCAATTTCTGAAGAGAGCCATGTTTCACAGAGGGCAAATGCATCGCAATTATTGTTATGGACTAAATACTTGAACGAATCTAATTTCGGAATAAGACTTCGACAATTCCACTGTAGAACAGTGATCAAATCCCCGACCTCGTTTGGAAAATTATCCATCGAAGGAGATGATAGCTGCAAGAAGGGGCCATTTTGAAGTCAATTGCTTCAAGAAGGATTTCACAGTCGGAAGCAATGTGAGGACAATGCTTTTCAGAGGATCAGAAATGTTGAGGTATTTGAGAATACCGTCCACAATGTCATCAAATGAGAACAGCCCAGATGAAGAAGGGGTTTCTGTTCTTAAAATTGGGGCATCAGGGGTTTTGGATGTCCCCGGAAGAGGTGGAAAATCCTGGGTATAATCAGTTCTGCGAAATCCAGGAGGAGTAGAAGTCTCCTTTTTTCCACCACTCCTCGATTTGGGCAAGCTGATTTGGGGTTCTTGGTCTGCAACTTTCCGCGAACGGATGCGTTTTCGTTTCCGGGCAGAACCTTCCGGAAAACTGAAAGAAACTCCCTCCTCAGCCAAGTCAGAGCCAGACTCGTCATCTGACAAAAGAGCGAAGGGATTTGTTTCGTTGGTCGATGGCTTGGCTGTCTTAAGCATTTCTGCAAAAGACCGCCTGGAACGTTCCTTAAGGGAGCGTTTCATTTTGTCCCCGAGCTGTTTGTACGCCGGGCACGACGAGAGAGCATGAGGAGGAGTTCCGTTGCAGTACACGCATTTTGGTGCAGTAGCTGCGCAGGCGCCATCCTCATGCTTCTCCCCACATGTGGAGCAGCGTGCCTTGTTGCCGCAGTGGGAGGCCGTATGTCCCAACCGCTTACAATTCTGGCAGTTCATGACCCGAGGTACAAACAACCGCACAGGAAGACGAAGTTTTCCCAGCTCGATGTATTGAGGAAGGGCAGATCCAGAAAAGGTCACCCGAAACGAGTCTGTGGGGGTAAAACTCTTTTTACCCTCGCTGAGCGATACTGACTTCATTCTATGAACGGCCAGTATCTTTACCGGAGGAAGCAAGGGGTTCTTGAATCGGCCAACCGCTTGCTTCTCCAGTATCTCGGGGTTCAGGCTCGCCTCAGTGACCACGCCTTCGATCTCCACATCAGAGGCTGGAATGTACACCCTATATTCCAGTGTGAAAAACTGGGAAACAGCAATTTCATTAGCCTGTTTCAGGTTAGCGACGGTCACACGAAGTTTGTTGTGCCTAACCTTCGTTATTTCGGTCACGGCAGAGAATCGCTTTGTCAGATCATCAGATATCTGAACAACATTCAAGGGTTTGTTTTTGGGCTGAAAATAGACAACCCATGGGCCAGTCGAGTCATTCGGGTAGGCCCGCAATCTGGAGTTTTTCTCAGCCTGCCCATTGACAGACTGAGACGACGAACCAGGGATGACATCATCATTTTTCTTAGATGAATGGTCATCCATGTCGTCTTCTGACAAAACATCCATTTTGTTCAACTAGTGGGAGCGCAAAACGCTCTCCCACTGAACGCACAGACACAATACACAGAAAACACTACAAACACAGAAATACAAAATGAAAATTTAGCTAATGGGGGAGGAAAAGAAACAAGAAAAAAACAAAAACTTATCTGATAATCCTATACTACTACCACCGAGCGTTATATGTGTAGGCGTTTACACAGATGGCTGGAAGAGACGCGCTGCGTGGATGACCTTCGTTGTGGTGCACTTGATCGAGGCTCGGTACTCAGCGCACACAGGCGCACGATGATTGATGAACGATGTAGATGTAGAAACGCGTGCTCACACTCGATGATGATGATACGTAAGTGGGTATGCGTGAGCGCGTATGCGTGACCACGCAACGATGATGCCCAAATTGGTTTGCGAATTACCAATAGAACGGATTAATCGTTCCGAAAATGACACTTTCTACTTTAAAAAAAACTCACTTTTCGATCAATTTACCGGGAACTATGCCAGGAGTCACTTAGTGAGAAAAAACTGATAATTTATATCAAGCGAATACCGAGAAAACTTCCAAAACAACGGAGCGCGAAACAAGTCGACCGTACTTCTTGCTAGGACGCAGTGGTATGGAAACAAATTTCAGAGCTCTTGTTTTTCTTCGTATTTCCTTGCAAGCGCAAGCCTAAGGCAAGAGAGGATGAGCCTGCCACTATTCTGACTTATATCACTCGCTCTCTCGATTTCGGAAACCACTTTTCTACTTTTTCGAGACACTCAGCAGAATTTTTCTTTTCTTCTTCTCTTCTTCTAAAATTTTGCCCTGTACTGCCAATGAAGCCGCTCGGTTCGCAATTAAATTTCGCACTAAAACTCCCCCAACAATCCACCTGCGCACAGCATCCTCTTCGCACACAATGATCCTGCCTTCACCAGACCTTCACCACACTCCAATGACCACTATGGAGTTCCAATTGCTATCACCTGACCAATCTTCCGCAGAACACTTTCTTCTGATCAGCACTAAAACTACACAGCATCACACAGCACGTCCGACTCGGTCGGTAGTCACTCAGAGTATGAAAAATAATGTTTTTCGGAATAATAAAACCAAAAGATGGTATGATGGCATGTTTTACTTGTAACTTACAAGAAAAGGTTACAAAGTATGCGTTGGAAACATAAAACCTGTAAATTTTGCTTTCTATGAGTCACAATCAGCGATTTGCTGATCGCTGAGTGAGTGAGTGAGTGAGTGAGTTTGTGAAAAATCGCTGATTGTGACTCTCATGAAGTGAAATAAACAGGTTTAATATGTCAAACACATTCTTTGCAACCTCTTCTTTTATCCTACCAATTCAAAATTTGATCATGGCATCTAATTATTTCATAATTTAGAAAAACATTGTTTTAGCTGAAATGAGTCTTTGCAACCTTGGTTTAAACCATAGATGAAGCAAGCATTATAGCCATTTGTTCGACCAACTGGAAGAACCCAAAGGCCGTAGGAGCTGTCTAGAACAAATTCACGCCAAATTGCGTTAAAATAAACGAATTTCATATTTTACCTCTCAGCATTCCATGAAACTTTGCATAATTGTTCGCTAGAGACAACGAATAAAGTTTGTGCTGAAATTCTGTCATTTTGACACCCGCCAATATTTTCATATTTTGACACCCGCCAATCCTAGGACAAATGACAAATCACGCCTGAGACACAGTTGTAGGAAACTGGTTTGCTTTTGCAGAAAAACAATTCACACTGAAAAGAAAATTAAAATGTGTCGTCAAAATACATTCAAAAAAAACTGTTACAAAATTCAGTAACAAAAAAAGAACATTTTTGAATATCCGAGGGTTTGAATATGCGAGGCTCGATTGCCCGGGAAAAAATGGTTCGATTATACGGAGCAATATTTATTTTTAACGTTTGATTACGTCTTCTGGCAACATATTGGGGTGCAATTTAAAATAAAAACTACAAGGGACAGCCCTATGGGGTTGTACGCAATGGCGACGTAGGACTACGTGGTCTTATAAAATAAATTTTACTTGTTAACTGCAGCAGGAGCTTGTGTTTTGTGTAGGAATATGAATTCGATCAGGGTTCTCTCTGTTTATACTCTTTAGTATGACGCGCTTGACATAGATGGCCCACAGAAACTTACGACGAGCTACTGATTCCAATCAATAGCGGTGCGGCTTCTTCCTCCTTCTATGGATGCTCATGTGGGTTGCAGCTCGCTGTTTTCATGCAGATTTTCGTAGTGTACTGGAGAACAATGTTCAACGCCACGTGCCGAAAGCACTGCTGCTGCTGATGCCAACGACCGTACACTACCACACACGATAATTGAAACTGAATCCGAACAGCTGTTAAGGTCAGCCTTGATCGCTAGTTGCTTGCGGAGAGCCTTTCGTTGTGTACCGGAGAACATCGGCACTCACCACGCGGTGATTGAATAAATTTGGTGAGACCGGATGGAATTCAACTTTGAAATCTGTGAATTTTCGCTGACAATCGGTGATTATTTTAATTATCATAGCAACAGTAGCACAATCGTACATTTTTCAACAGTGACATTTTTTAAATGATAAAGTCTTAAATTTACACAAATGCATAGGAATATTTCTGATCAATTGGTGATAAAATTATTGAAATTGGTCCAGGGGTAGCTGAGTTATTAACTTTCAAAATCTTTCATAACTTTGTTACATGTACCATTTTCGGTTTTCACAAAGTGTACCCCCATATAGAAATCACAGACGTAGTCCTACGTCAAAACAAAATCGACCTCTTTACGAAAAGTTGTCAGGTTTTGACCACTTATAACTCTGTCAATAGCTTATGGATATTAATTCTAAACAAGCCAATCGATTGGAATGTCCTTTACGAATCTGCTGACATGAACACTTTATCCATTTTCAAAAAGTCACTATTGCAAATTGCCCGAATGTGTAACTGTTGCTGTAATAATGAAAATTATCACCGTTTGACTGCGAAATTTCCCTAACACAGATTTAAAAATCGAATGCACCTCGGGTCTCCCCAGTACGGTCATTATTCAATCACCGCGTGTGGTGAGTGCTGGTGTCCAGTGGTCATCATCATCATCATTAGCAGCAGCAGTGCTACGAAAGGCTTGCAAGAAGTAGTTGCACTGTTACTGATCGAATTTCAGTTGCTCATCGTGAGCCGCTGTGGACCATCTATGCCAAGCGCGTCACCCACGTTCCAAACAACATACAGCTAGCCTCATCCGTGTTGAACACCCTAATAGCTCAGCATTACTCAACCATCACGACAAAACGGTCCTTTTTAGGACCACCATAAATTTGTAAAAGAGATTTTGGACATTTGTCAAGGTCATCAATCGGATGTCAATTCCCATATGTTTAAATCTAACATACCATTTCCTTTAAGACACCATTGGGGTGTAATTTCAAAAACCAAAGTCGGTCAATCGCCAATCGATAGGACGTGGTGTATGGTAATAGTCCACAAAATGTCCTTCAATAATTTGACAGAATCTCTAATCGTCTGAATGCAATGGATGAACACCGTTTCCACTTTCTCCAAGAACATCAATTGAGGACTACTATGCCATCGCCCTTCACCAAACTGTTTTCAACCCATCGGCCTTTTTCAGGACCACAAATGACTGATAAAAGAGTTAACTAAAGACTTCAAGTAAGAACTTCTATCCCAGACACATCGTCCAGGATTGGAACTGCTTCCGAATTTCAACCTATCGATCTTTTTCACTGTAAACGATTTAAGAAATAAATTTAAAATTTACTATACTTTTACTGTGACATCAAAACTACCTTTCGTAATCCTACACTGAGGCAAATAAACTTAAGAATTTCATAAGGCTCGACTTATGAACGACACATATGAATTTCATAAGCGCAACTTATGAAAGATATTCGTCTAACATAAGGTAGCTCTTATACGGCTTTAGCCTTTTCATTTACTCAAGTGTTGACAGACGAGTGGTCTAGACACAAGACCCGTAATCTTAACGTCCATGGTTCGGTTCTAGTCTGCTCCGATTAATTATTTTTTTGTCGACATTATTTTTCATAAGGCAAATCTATGAAATTCATATAATTTTCTTGTGGCTAAAATTCATAAGTGGTTCTTATGGAATTCTTACGTTCTTTTGCCTCGGTGTACGTCAAATATACTGTCTTGTCTTGAATACAACCTCTTACTTTTTTTCTGTAGTATTGGATTGGAGTTAGTAAAAGCAAGAAACATAGGGTAAATTCCACAACCATTGATGCATTTGAACCATTTTGAGCCAACTTGTGCTTGGAGGAAATAAACGATCGAAGTAGGCCGCGCTGCGAAAATTACTTGTTTTTGTTTTGCTGCGTGGTTTTCGTTCTAGTGAAAATGTTATAAATTTACAATTCCATTTTTAAAAAGTGTTAATTTTAAAGTACAGAAATGATGATGTGAAAAATTTCAAATTCTTATCCGTTGCATGTGGTGCCAACTGTTCTAACCTACGTGTAGCTACGCTCAGCTAAGTTTATTTACCTTTTCGTTCCTCTATCCTCGATAGGAAATATCCATCTAACTCAAGACGATCATTTCAAAACTTACTAAATACGCGTCAATCAAGTATTGCACTACTGCTCGATTGAAAGTTTCAGTAATGTGCGAAAATAGCTTCGGAATGCTTGCGTTCTTGAAATGGGCTATTATAGCTGTAGTAGAGCTGTCACCTTCTAACTCCCGGCTTCAAGTTTCTTGCATTCATAAGAAATAATTGCAGGCAGATTTTATCCATAATGCCACTGACAGTGGAAGTTAGGTCAAGGGCGAATCTTCATTATAATCTACCATTCCACATACTATTAATAACCTTTTACACATGAGAACCTCCCCAACTAACAATTTTAGCTGCAGATAAGCTTATACAGCCAAAAAATGGCTTATACAGCTGATTTTTGCCTGTATAAGCTAGTCTGCAGCTGAAATTGTTTGTTGGGTCCTATCAATCAAAATGAATTGTGCATATGTTTAGGATCAACAAACATTTTTAGGCGCAAAGGAGCAACAGGATAGAGCTGATAACGTTTCTGAATTCCAAAATCTGAAGACTGTTTTGAATAATAAGTTTTGGTAATGGAAAGCAACAACGGCCAACAGATGAGCTACTTACAGCTTTTATTTATTAAATACTTGATATAATGATTGCCAGCAACGCCGGCTCACCCTCCCTACTAACAAAAATCTACACTTCCCGTGACACTTATGAGGGGTCGTAGAGTTCTCTGCATCTCTCTTAAGTTAGTGTCGGACTAACATTCCTCTTTCTTCCCCACCAAATGCAAGGACGTGACCAGGACAGCTCTGGTCTGTTGGAGGGAGACACATCCTTAATCTAAAAGGTAGTAATTAATCACAAATTACTATCTAACTGCAACGGATGAAGGTCGGTCTCCTTCTTAACAACAGTTTGTAGCTCGTACCACCTACGACATTGTGCAACCTGGTTTATACTATGCTATGCTATGCTACTTGTGCTTGGAGGAAATAAACAATGTGATATACAAAGGTAAGATGGCAAAGGCATCATATGAGGTGACCATTAGACAGATGCAGCATTAGAAAACATTTCCAAATCTGGTCCTGATAAGTTTCCCAAAATTTGAAATCATTTAGTAAGAAACTAACTTGGCACAAACTATTTTGAGTTCATATGGAAATTACTATGAAACCCAAGTACAACTCGTTTTTCAGCCAAACGTCAACTTAAATAGTTATCTATTGTTTAAGAGATAATCTTATGGCTTGATCAAACAGCTCTTGTGTGGACATCACTGTATTCTGCAGTGAGACATAGTATTCATGATTTGTGTGCTCTATTCTACAGATGTTGCTTGTTGCCAGTTGATTGACCGTAATTATAATACATCAGTAAATTTAATCATTATTAAGTTTTGATCCTTATTTTTTATTGAAAAGTAGACTTGAACAAAATTGTAGCTGAGCAAATTTCCTACAAGCACAGCTATATTTTTTTTTAAGCAGAACATTATGGTGAATTGTTAGATTGACACAAAACATTTGGTCCTCTCACAGTAAATTCCATAAAAACTTCAAATGTAGTTGAAGATGCTAATTTCAAATAACAGACTGTAGTGGTAATTTTTATACGATAGATGGAGTAGATGAAAGCATATAGTTGATAGTTCCGTTAGAGTACGGCAGTGTGAAGATTGTATATAGATATTAGAAAAGCGAGCTAGGACAACTTTTAAGGAAGGTACTAATCGGTTTTTTCATCTCTCTTGTGTGTAAAATAATAATAAATAATAAATAAATGTCTTGTCGGAATGCCCCGAAAATTAGATTTCACAAGCGCCTGATGATCTTTGTTTTTCTTTTCGGTGCCACCTTGCATCATGACAAAATATTCGGGAGATGTGATCGGAATTGAGATCTTCAGTCAAATAGTACCTGATCAACCTAAAGTCTTGACTTTAAGGAGATCTTAAAACACATGAAGGACTTTGGTATGATTTCAAAGGTGCCGTGTTTCACCATGAGAGAAAATGTGAGAGATGCCATATGGATTATGGAATACTTGGATTTCTTTATCACTGTCACTATCACTGATCAATCTAAAATCTTGAAAAAAAAATCATGAGGTTTTCAAGGTGATCTCTTATCATTTGGTGTTGTTTTAACTAATTTTTGAGCAAACTGGATTCATTGAGAATATCTTGAAAATGTGATTTGCAGTGCTCGGAAAAACTCATAAACTCTAATCTCATTCATGAGTTTATGTGTCTATGAGGTTTGTCTTGCCAAGATTAAGTCTAAAACAAATATCATGAGCATATTTTGGAGATATATGATCACTTGACCTTGATCACTAACCTAGTATCTTGTAAAATGCATGGGAGATAAGGTTTTAATTGAAACAGCAGCGCCAGTGGTGTAGTGGTAAGCGCAATTGCCTCCCACCCAAAGTGCCTGGGTTCAATCCCCGTCGGCACCGCGGGAATATTCTGAGGCATAACATCTCTGATCACGCCTTTCTTAGGAATGGAAGTAAAGCCGTTGGTCCCCGGTTCATGAGTTTTGATGAGTCAATAGGTAGGGTCCAAGTGTGGGAGCTGCCTTCAGGGTAACGATAGCATTGGTACTCTGTACGGAAAACAAGATCGACGGAAAACAAATCAAAGAAAAAAAATAATTGTTATTGTTGGGTAGTGAAATTTTGGAGATCTTTGATTACCTGGAGGACGTCGTAATAATTTCTAAGCAATCTGGTGTGATGAGAGTATACCTGGAAGATGTGATTGGATTTGTTGGACCGTTGAAGTTTTTTGGAGATCTATGATTACCTGGAGGTCTTTTGAATAATTTCTGAGCAACTTGGTATCTTGAGAGGATATCTGGGAGATAAATGTGCAGTTGAAGATCTTCAGAATGATGATTGATCATGCTGAAGTCTTGAACAAATATTTTGGGAATTTAGAGATCCATGAGATTTTGGATTAATGTATGATCCTTGATTTGTTTCCGTCGATCTTGCTTTCCGTGCTGAGCACCAATGCTACCGGCGCCAGGGAGACAGCTCCCACACCTGAACCCTACCTATCGACCCATCAACTCATGAACCGGGGACCAACGGCTTTACTTCCCTTCCGAAGGAAGGCGTGATCAGAGATGTTATACCTCAGAACATCCCGGCGGCACCGACTGGGATTGAACACAGGCCTGCTGGGGTGAGAGGCAATCACGTTTACCAGTACACATCCAGCGCCGCAATTAATTTATGATCAATTTGGTATTTGAGAGAATAACTGGGAGATGTGATTTAAATATTTGGGCAGTTGGAGACCTTCAGAATAATACCTGATCAAGCTGAAGTCTAAAAACAAATATCCTGAGGAGTTTCTAGAGCTCTAAATATCTTGAGAGGATATATTGGAGTTATGATTTGAATTGATGTGCAGTTGTCAGAATGATACCTGATCAAACTGAAGTCTTAAACAAATATATTGGTGACTTTTTGGAGATGTCTGGTCACCTGGAGGTCTTTGAAATAATTTCTGAGCAACCTACTATTTAAGAGAATATCTGAGAGATGTGATTTGAATTGTTGGAGAGACGAAAATCTTTAAAATGATACACGATCAAGCTGTAGTCAAAAACAAATATCATTAGAATGTTTTAATGAACTACACACTTAGATTTTTTGCCGAGGTTGACACCACCAAGTAGCTCGGCATTTTATTTTGCTAGATCTCAGTGAAATACTTAACGAGATTCAATAAAATAAATGCCAAGTTGATCAGCGGTGCCAATCTCGGCAAAAAAATCTAAGCATTTGCAACCTGGAGGTCTTTTGAATAATTTGTATGTATCATAGTATCTTGCAAAATACCTGGAGGTATGATTTGAATATTTTGAGGACTTTTTTGAGATCTATGATCACCAGGAGATCTTTGGATTAATGTCTGATCAATTTGGTGAATATGGGTATACATCTTCACTATCGCAACTATGGGTAATTATCGAATGTACTTTACTCAGGCACTTTTGAGCAATTTTCGAATCTTTGACAGTTATCTGATTACACTGTGCAACAAGGCTTTCTAGGACTGGGAAAATTCACTTTATTTGACTTTCTCGTGATTCCATGAGTAAAAGTCTCCAACAAACTTATACCATAAAACGTCCTAATTTTTTAGTTATTTTATTCATTTTAATAAAGTTACCGGCCTTGCCTGTTTATAAGAATACTGCGACTTTCTAGGACTGAGAAAATTGACCATAATTGACTTTCTTGCTGCCCTCTGATTAAAAGTCTAGAACATACTTATACCCTAACACAACCTATTTTTTTAGTACCACCCTTTATATGAAGTTTGGTATGTTGTCCCGATGATGGTCGTATGCTGCCTAACTAAAGCATGTTACGATATTGTTGTCTGAGAGTTTTTCATTAGAAACAATTAGGGAAACAGGGCACCCTCCTCAAAAATATAAAATCCATATAAATTGACAGTACAACCATTACACATATTATTAACCCTCATTTTGGTGATTTTTCTTATAAAATGCTCACTCAAAGATCTAAAGCTATGGGTATAATTCTGCATAGTTCTGTCAACAGAGTTACCTTTTTTTCCTGCATATCAAGCTTCAAATGATGCAGCAATCTGATGGAATCTTTCACCGTGTTCATCGGTTTCGAGTTTATCGAGATGGCAATGCACGAAATGGATTTTTAGGGACATGTGCACATATATATCGTTAAACGCGATTATCATGCTCTCAACAATTATGAATCACATCTTTAACGCATGTCCAGGCAACTTGTTGCTTTGGTAAAAGATTTTTTCGAAGACTGTACTCTTCTCTAGCTTCCTGATATCCGGGCCATTAAGTATTCTTGCCGAACGAATAAAATTAAGATAAATCTATCATATAGATATTTACTTGCCACTTTTGTTAACTTTAGTTGGTCTTACTTTCTGGAACACGTCACGCAAACATAGAAACGCTAGAATTTTCTTGTCCAATTACTTAATAAAGTTTTTATTAGAATAAGGGGAATAAGCAAGATTTAGTCGCTGGGAACGAGTGGTAGATTACATTAGATTTCCTTAGCTGGTGTTGTGATTTTACATGAATTCTAGATTTTTAGGGGGGTACCCAATTTAAAAAAAACCAAACGGAGGGTAAGACAACGAGATATCGTTTTCAAATGTTGTAGAAAAATGTTCCTCAAGTACTTTTCTACAAAAAACGCCTGGACGGCAATGTCGTAACATGCTTCAGTTTGGCAGTATACGACTGGCATAGGAAAAAATACCAAACTTCATAAAGAGAGCGGCACCACAAAATTAGGACGTGTTAGGACCAAGTAACATTTCTGCAATCATTTGGCATCCACTCTGATGAATGCTGGTTTTATAATAGGAATGAACAATCCGTTTAGTTTAAATACAGCATTTTACAGTGTAAAACGTTCCTTCTCAATAATTCACCTTTTACAGTCTGGCGAGAAGTCAAAATCTGTCTTGTTTTAAAATGAAATTTAAAGTAGCTCTCAATCCCACCATAAAACTGTTCTATAAATCAATCATGAACTTCATTTGCGATGTTTTATTAATGTCTTGATAAAATACTCTATAAACGTTTTCTATCATTATAAAAGCAACCATAAAACCATTAGGTTTTAAATGAGAGCAAAAAGCATGTATTGTTGCCTTTTAGGTTTTTTAAAGTGTATCATAAAATCTCCTCTGTTTACAAATTGAACTTTAAAGATGGATCCTCATAGTGAATAAAAGCCAAATTTATGGCAAGGATATCTCGAAACCAAGCCATCGGGAGAGAATCGCCTGTAAGAATGCTGGATCGCACAGCGCAACTATCGAAAGATAAACAAACTTTGACTTTTAAAATTTGGGGCCTCCCTTAGCTCAGTCGGTAAAGGCGCAGATACAAAGCAAGACCATGCTGGAGGTGGCTGGGTTCGATTCCCGGTCCGGTCTAGGAATTTTTCGGGTTGGAAATTTTTTTTTTCGGGTTTCCCTGGCAGAAGTATGATTAGACTTGCCACACAATCATATCAATGCAAAAATGGTACAGGCATCGAAAGCTCTTAATTAATAACTGTGGAAGTGCATCAAGAGCACTAAGTTGAGAGCACGCAATAAGCTAATATGCGATATGCAATAAGCTTAAAATGCGAAGAAGAAGAAGAAGAAGAAGAAGTATGAGTTTGTTAGGGTGTTCTTGAAAGCAAAATAACTAACTTTTTCACAAATGGCCCATGACCCATGTGTTCAATACATAAAACCCGAAAAAACTTGTTTTCGGGTGAAATGAGTTTCATCAAGCCTGTTTGAAAGCATATCAAAAATGCTAACTTTTCTTATATTGGACATTTTAAAATATACCAAAATCGTAGAACATTAAATTATGAAACTTGAGCTTAGGAAATGATTTTCTTGAAGGGGCAGGTTTGACTTTCGGTCTATTCATAGCATTTTTTGGATTGCAAGAGCAACGTTCCATTTAGGACGTGAATATCAATGATGAAGAACATAGGGTTAACTACCCCATTTCCAGCCTATTAAGCACAACCCGCACTTAGTCTTTATTAATCTAGTGCAGTTTTGCACCAAACAGAATGTTATTATTACTGATGGCTTCCAAATTTATTTACCTTTCCGAACATGCCGTAAAACTTGATAAAGAGAAACCAATCGTTGAGATATTGTCAAAAGTTTAACAATGCTTCTTGACGCCAAACTTGGCCTACGGATTCTAAAGTCAGCCTAACGCATTGAAACGCTATTGAAACGCCAATGAATTCACTTCGGCCTATCGGATGAAGACAAAAATTGATTCGGTCGGAGCGCTTCTTTTGTTTTTGGAAATAATGGGTGCAAATCTTCATATCACGCGTTCTCATTGACTTCGTTCGGAAGTTTATTAACTAAAGTATCGTACCAAACGCATAATTGATTTGTTAATTCTGAAATCATGGATTCATTTGAAGTTTTCTGCTCGATAGGCCCAAAATGGGCGATTAGGCCGAAGTAGTTCTCTACCCTACTTGCACACAACCTTGCTCAACTGGATGCAAGTTATCTTTCATCAAATCAAGAGCAAATTTTCATTACGTCGAATGTAACAAAGGTATACAAAGTCGAGCTATCAGTATCAATCGATGCTCCTGCTATTACACTATATACTGTCCGAATATAGGATCACATCGTCGAATTGCTTTTTGACGTAATCACCTTCCGATCAAAATAGTTTTCGATGTTACTTAAGTCACCCGATTTCTATGGAGATGCCGTTTGCCTTAAGTAACAGCACTGAGAAACCCGTGAAAAGTGTACTTTCGTCGTTTCGCTTTCTCATTATTAAAGTGAATAAATCGAACTGTTTGTTGCTAAGATGATTTCGGTGGTCCTAAAATGATGAATGGGCTGCACGTATGGAGACGTAATTGATAATTCTCCCGAATACCCTGTGACTTAAGTAACAATAGGGGCCACCAAACGACGTATAATAACTTTTGACTCAAAAACCAGTATTTTTTAGCATGAAAGCTAGCGATTTGCTTTTGTATGATTAAAACCCGGCTAAATATGTTAAACATTGCTATCACTATGAGATTATATGTGTTTAATTGGAAATAGGAATAACTTTTCGGTCATCAAAACAAAACTTTATTTTTCTCGGATCGGTGCGAATGTTACTTACGACATAATGAAAATTTGCTCTTGAAATATAAGTTTCTTCTCAAAATGGGCCACGTCAAGAAAACCACGTACACTCCCTAACAATCCAAGTAGACTAACATGATAAACCCTACACCCAAATCAAATGGCATGAACATCGAACGTAATGGCCGAGTTCTAGCTTGCATTTTTTCTTTAAAGAAAATGTAATGGCAGTTTTTACAATGGACTGTAGCGTACAAGCAAGTTTTTCTAGAATAAATATTTTCGTATAAAACATTTACGATGTGATTGTCTACCCGTGGTGCATTTGGAAAAACAAACTTTGATCGAAAATTAAGCTAACATAAAATTTTCAAAATTATTTAAAAAAAATCTTCTGCAACCATATTACAGAATATGTTTCATGTGATGAAACATTACAAGTTCTGTATACTTTTTTTGCAAATCTGTAATAAAAATTTACATTTCCCGGTTGCGTGTATCATTTATCATTTACAACTCAGCCGACTATCAAAACCATTGCATCTAATGTAAATAGATCCTTGGCATTGTTAACAATATCTACCCTGCACGTTAACTTGACAGTACCCACCACGAATGAGTAAAATTCCTCCCATTTTGAAGAAGAAATGCTTCTCCCATTAATGGGTAAATTTTTACCCATTTGATTTTACTCATTAATGGATACTTTCAAGTTAGCGTGTATTGAATCTTTCATTGCAGTAAAGTACACAACACATCCCCAGCCAGGGCCAGGTTCAACTGCTGATAACGTCTGATTGCTAAGGATTGTAGCCAAATCCATGTGGGCTCAAATAATCGTGTTTTCTTTTAATTTTTGACCGAATTTCTCCTGGCAACAACCAAACCAGGAGAACAATGATCTTTTCAGCACATAAAACCTGGTAGGTACCTCCCGATAGTCTAGTAAGTAAAGGCACAACCTAATAGGCTAGAGATGGCGAGCTCAATTCACGAACGATGGTCGATACAATTTTCTCAACTTCTCTGTTCATGTACTTGGATCACTATGTTTGTAATGCATTCATTACTAAGAAAACTCTCAAAGGCATAAAGTTCCCGTTGGGTTGTATTAACCGGAAGAAGAATAAGAGGTGAACAAAGCTCCAAAATTCATATCAAGCCTCAGCAATCACCCATGCGAAGTGGATTGTTTCAACAGAAAGCAGTTGATACCACGGATCATCTTGGTCATCACCGATGTTTGTTTTTCAATGATGAACAAAGAGTTCTTAAGGAATGGGCTTCCTTTTCCCAACATCTGCCATCTCGGTGGCACCTAATCTCACGGTTTATTACCCATTATAAATGATATCTCGTTAAAGTGGCTGGTCATCCGCAGCTTCTGTATCAGTCGTTGAAGGACTTCTCTCCCACATACGTCGGCATCAAATCGCATTCTGATTCGTTCGAGACGCGTGGTGTAGCCGCCATTGTCCAGTCTAAAAATAATCACGATCAAATCATATCACTTAAGCCGTAGTTGCGTGCGAAGATTCGTCAGCTGAGAAGATGTTCTAAGATAGTCGCAACGGGCATAGTCGGTGAATGTTTTCGGTCGAGTGACGTGTGAGCTGCTGCTAATTCTGCGATTGCGGTGCAGTTAGTAGGTCATATGTGCAGTATTTCCGAGAGGTGTTGAGTTCCGTGTTAGAAGACGTAGTGTTTTTCGAGTAAAGATGACCATGGAAAGTCCACCGGAGGAAGTGGCACATGCCAGACTATGGTTCAACACGATCGACTATGTGATATTCTTTTCGATGCTGGGAATGTCGGCGCTGATCGGATTGTACTATGGATTTTTCGCCAAGCAAAAGCAGAACAACACGGCCGAATATCTGCTCGGCAGTAAACAGATGAAGGTGTTTCCGGTGGCGATGTCACTTACTGCAACGTGAGTATTATCTTTCTCAAACAGTTTTCTTAAATGGTTCAATGCGAATGTAATGGTGATGTAGTACTGGTAGGAAGCTTGGTAAAACAAGAAATAACTCGGTTCTGCCAAGATGAAATCCAGAAATGTACTCCTACTGATATATAGTCCCCTCCCCCACAATGATGGATCTATATCAGTGAACTTTTGAATACCCATTCTCAATAATAGTACATATTAAAACAACTGCTCATGTTCAAAACAAGTAAACATTTGCTAAACTTAAAGAATGTGCATGTGATAAATTTTAAGGAAAAGCGAGTAGCATTCCCCGTTCTCAAATTTGTTTACATGTGTAGTAATTCTTGAAATGTCCCGTATCGTGGGTAGATCACCTTTTTGTTGTACGTTACGAGATTTAAGATCTACCACTTATTCCTACTCCTGTCTAGTTCAAACTAGTCAAACGAACACATCTTAGTCAATGTTGCTTTTTATGCCTTGTTACAAGATGAGTAAGTTAGTGTCCATATAGGGGAAATGGATGTAATGTCGGCCTAGTTACTTACTTATCCTGGTCCGACATCCCTCAGGATTGCACCTGCATCACACTTCCAAGATCCTGCTCCACTTGGTCTAACCACCTTGCTCGCTGTGCTCCTTTTCGTCTTGTACCGGCCGGATTCGAGGCAAACACCTTTTTTGCGGGATTGATGTCCGGCATTCTTAAAACGTGTCCCACCCATCATACCCGTCCAGCTTTCGCAACTTTTTGGATACAGGGTTCGCCATAGAGTTGCGCCAGCTCGTGATTCATCCTTCACCTCCATACACCGTTCTCAAATACCCCGCCAAAGATGGTCCTATGCACTCGTCGTTCGAAAACACCCAGTGCTTGCAGGTTCTCCTCGAACATCGTCCACGTTTCGTGCCCATAGAGAGCTACCGGTCTTATCAGCGTCTTGTACATGGTACATTTAGTACGGAGGTGAAGTTTACCCGACCTCAGGGTCTTGTGGAGTCCGTAGTAAGCACGACTTCCGGCAATAATACGCCGACGTATTTCTCTGCTGCAGTTGTTATCCGACGTCACCAATGATCCGAGGTACAAATTCATCCAACCCCTCGCACTCTTCCCCGTCGATTGTCACGCTTCTGCCTATGCGAGCCCTATCCCGCTCGGTTCCTCCAGCTAACAGATACTTTGTCTTCGACGTATTCACCTTCAATCCAACCTTTTTTGCTTCACGTTTCAGCCTGGTGTACTGCTCCACCACGGCCTGAAACGTTCTTCCGACAATGTCCACTTCGTCAGCGAAGCAGATGAACTGGCTGGACTTATTGAAGATCGTGCCCCGCATGTTAAAGCCCGCACGTTTCATAACACCTTCTAGCGAAATGTTGAACAGGAGGCAGGAAAGACCATCGCCTTGTCGAAGCCCTTTGCGAGTTTCAAACGAGTCCGATAACGCACCCGATATCTTCACGCAGCACTGTACACTATCCATCGTAGCCCTGATCAATCTGGTCAGCTTCCCGGGAAAACTGTTCTCGTCCATAATCTTCCACAGCTCTTCCCGGTCAATAGTATTATAGGCAGCCTTGAAATCGATCAATAGGTGGTGTGTAGGGAGTTGATATCCACAACACTTTTGGAGGATCTGTCGCAACGTAAAGATTTGGCCCGTAAATTCGTGATAACTTCCCACAAATCTGCTTGCTAGCGGCGATAAACGGCGAAAGATGATCTGGGAAAGCACTTTGTAAGCCGCGTTAAGAATAGCGATCGCTCGATAGTTCTTACATTCTAGTTTGTCGCCTTTTTATATACTGGGCATATTACTCCCTCTTTCCACTCCTCCGGTAGCTGTTCTGTATCCTGAACTATCAGTCGGTGCAGACAAGTGGCCAACTTATCCGGGCCCATTTTGATAAGTTCCGCTCCGATACCATCTTTCCCAGCTGCTTTGTTGTTCTTAAGCTGTCGGATAGCATCCTTAACTTCACCTATCGTGGGCTGGTCTCCCTCATTCGCTGTACCGACGCAGCCTTGGTCCTTCACCTCTGCGCCGTTCAGATGTTCATCGTAGTGCTGCTTCCACCTTTCAATCACCTCACGTTCGTCCGTTAAGATACCCTTCTTCCTTATCCCGACACATTTCGGCTCGCGCCACAAAGCCTTGTCGGGATGCGTTGAGTTTCTTGTAGAACCTGTGTATTTCTTGAGAACGATACAGCTGCTCCATTTCATCGCACTCCAGCTCTTCCAGGCGGCGCTTCTTATCCCGGAAAAGATGAGTTTGCTGTCTTCGCTTCTGTTTATATCGCTCCACGTTATGACGGGTTCCTTGCTGCAGCATCGCCGCCCGCGCTGCGTTCTTCTCGTCCAAAACCGTCTGACACTCTTCGTCAAACCAATCGTTCTGTCGATTCCGCTCCACGAACCCAACGGCGCCTTCAGCAGCGCTGTTAATGGTTGCTTCAGCAGTACTCAAGAGAGGCTTCGGTGAGCTCTACCTCATCAGGCAACGCTGCGTCGAGGCATTGCACGTACTCAGTTGCGACTTCGGGCAGCTTCAGTCGCTCCAGATTGTACCGTGGCGGGCGTTGTTGGCAACGGTAAGTTCTTGGTGCACCTTGACCATTAGAAGGTAGTGGTCCAAATCGATATTTGCGCCGCGATAGGTCCTGACGTCGATAATGTCCGAGAAGTGCCGTGGTCGATTTGCGATTCTGTCTGCTGCGGTGATCTCCAGGTGTACCGATATGGGAGACTATGCTGGAAGTAGGTACTACGTATGGCCATGTTCTTAGAGGCGGCGAACTCGATGAGCGCTGAACTTTCCTATAACCGGTCTGAATTCCTCCTCGTGGCCGACCATCACGATGAAAGCTGTACCCAGCTCATGTGTATTGCCGCAGCACTGGTAGATGGTATAGCCATCCCTTTACGTACACAGATAAAAAATCTGAATTTTAATTGTGATGTAAACATTCATTCACGCAAACTTAAATATCATTTCACGCAACCGAGCAACTTGTAAACAATGTTGTTTACAAAGATGGGCTTTGGTATACAATATTTGCTACATCGCATGAAATGTGTCAGAACTTTACATCATATATAATGTAAACTTATACAATATGTGACGCTCAATTTATCATATTAAACAGAAATAAACACTACTTTTTCGAACTGTGTATGTACCGACGATCCCTTCCAGCAAACCTCCTGCAGCGCTACGATGTCGGAATTGCGGACCCTCAATAAATCGGAAAGAATGCGGGTACTTCCTAAGAAATTGAGAGACTTGCAGTTCCATGTTCCGAGTTTCCAATCGTTAGTCCGCTTCCGTTGCTTAGGACTATGCCGATTGTTCCGGTCGGTATTTACATTGCTTGCTTCCTGTACTTTTGTATTTTTACGGCTGGCTTGTAGGGCCCGCACCAGCCCCCATTGTCTCGCCGGGGGACCATCGTGCACAACCCGAGCAAAATCGGTTAACAAAACGAAAGCAAATCGATATTAAAGTTTGCAGTTCCTATCATAATGAAAACTCATTTTGATTTCAATTTTCGCGAAAGAAGTCTGATATCATATTGTGCCTGCATTATGCAGTCAAGACTTTTTAAATCAAAGCATCTTAACTTGAAGTTCTGCTGTTAATTTCTTGTTTAAAATTTGATTTAAGTTCATCTGTCGTTGAACTAACGGTTATTGTTTATTTGTTTTGTTTAACACATTTGAGGTCATTCGTGACTAGCCCGAGGTGACTAGCCCAAGGTGACATTTGAGCTCAAATCTTTCAGCGTGAGAAGTAAGGATGCTAACCATTTACGACAGGCCCGTATTCAGTCAAACATTATGAATGCAAAATCAGTAATCAAATTGATTTCATTGAAAGCAAGATTAGTTTTCCGTTTGATTCAACAGTGTAAAATTTTGCTCTCATTTTCGCTGAGTTAACCGTTAAGTCAACCAAAATGAGATCAACTGGAGTATTCAAAATAAGTTACATCATAACAGCAAATTTTGATTTCAATTTGATCTCCAGCTTTGCTCGGGAGCACTGTGTAGAGTCTCTTGCTGGCACCAGGACGTTGATCGGCCTCTCCTAACATGGAGAACAGACGCTCGAAGACTGTACTCTCCGGAGAGAGGAGTCCCTCCCCCCTTCCCTGTCAGTATACGACCAAGGTCCCACCGGGGTTGGTTACCCAATCTTCCCTATGGTTACTCGTACCCCAGCCGGCACCGCGGGGAGGTAGGGATAGAAGTTACTGGACAAGAGGCTAAGGACCGCTAGTGGGGTCTATTTTATACCTGCAGATACGCGAAGTATCAATGGTACGCATTGTCCAGCCGTTTACCAGCCCAATGTCGGCCTAAATGTCCCTAATTTGGGCCCAAACATAAATTCAGCAATCGACTAAATTTTCAATAGTGAACAAAATATCCATTAGTACCGTCCCAATGACGCGTTCACCTAGATAAAATTGATAAATAGCAGATTTTTAGTGATGGGCCCAATCTTTGATCCATAAGCCAACATTAGAGCCATTTCCCCTATATCAAAGATAAATGGTAAGTTCCAAATTCACTGTTGTCGTCGTCGTAGGCGACGTCATATTCACTGCCGTATTCGCCGTCGTAGTTGCCGTAGGCAGTACCATTTGTAAATGTATTTAAAATTAAACATCAACCGCTGAAACTATATGAATTATCGTGTATTTCTGTTGTTCATTACATACCAATCGAAAACTTAATCATAGTTTGTTGTGGAGTGTTGTGGTTTTTAGATGCCCGATGACCTTGGAGGGATCGTTTTTGCTAAATGAGCAGAATATCATGGGTTTAATCTCAAGCTCTCCCACAACAAAATAACCACCATCGTTGGTTTCCGAGAGCATGAAGCGCAGTTGATAAACAAAAGTTGAATTGTTTAAAGTGAAAGGATGCATGCGTGATCCACTTTAGAATACATTGTAGGTTGCATTCGGGGACGTCACTTCCTTTGGATGGCTTTTTGTTAAGTCGGTCGGAGATTGTGGTAATGTAAGGGGCACGGTGACTATAGAGCAACCGTTTTTGCTCATTGAGTAAAAGTTCATGGGTTAAATCCCCAGCCTCGTTACATTACTGAGTTGATCTATCCAGGCCTCTATTGTAGAAAATCATTGATAATAGAAAACGGTGGAACGATTTGGAAAAGTAAAACGTATATTTAGTAAGCCTGATCCGATATAGAAGACATTGTTAACTACTTTCGAGGATTTCATTTAATTGTAATAGCTTCTTATAACCGATAATGAACGATGGTCGGTCGTAGCTTGTTCTGATTAAGGGGCACGGTGGCTTTTGAGCGATCGTTTTTGTTTACTGAGCAGAAGATCGTTGGTTAGAACCCAAGCACCTTTCAGTATTGACCGTAATGAAATTCACTTAAAATGACGGGTACGTAAAAGAAGTAATATTTGAGTTTTCGGAAAGACGTGTTCATTGGAAATCTATATCAAATTCTTCTCAAGAGCAATTTTTGTCGTCTTCGGTGAGGTCGTCACCGGGATCGAAACACAGTATCAACAAATTGAGCGAAAACTTGATCGTAATTGTTTTGTGATATAAGGAGCTCGGTGACTTAGTGACGACCGATTTTGCTTGCTGAGCAGAAGACCGTGCGTTTAAAACCAAGCTCTTCTTCTTCTTCTTATTCGCATATCAAGCTTATTACCTAGTGCATATTAGCTTATTGCGTGCAGATTAGTGTTCTAAATGCACTTTCACAGCTATTATTATGGGAGCTTTCGATGCCAATACCAATGCATGAATTCGTATATTGTGTGGCAAGCACAATGATACTCTATGCCCAGGGAAGTCGAGAAAATTTCCAACCCGAAAGATTCCCTCAACCAGACCGGGAATCGAACCCACCGCCTCCGGCTTGATCCTGCGAATCCTGCTGCAATCCCAACCCTTTTATCCAACATCGTGGAAGTGCAGTGGTGTTCTCGGCTTTCATTTCATTTCGCTTTAGCGAGTATTACGTCAACATATTCCTACCCAAGCAACGCCTATTGGTTATCTGTGTAATTACAACTAATCTGACAATAACGAAGATGCATCTACGGGCGGTCAATCAATTTCAACACTGAAGAAGATATTTAGAAAGGTCATGAAAAATCCTTTCAGGCAGTACGAACCCCACATTGATGCAAATGGGTGCACTTTTGTGTACGCTTTGCACTGTTTGATATTTGAATTCAAACTTACTCGTGTTTTTTTTTATTAATTACTTTATTTGTACAGGCTTAATCGAATAAACTTTACAGAGCCGAGTTATCATTTTCGTTATACATTAAATATTAATGTCTTATATTTAAAGTTAAAGGAACTGGACCGGATACTCGCGGTTGTCTTGAGGTTAGTGGAGATTTACAATTTTTTTGATGGGAAAAGGGAGAAGGAGGTTTGAAATTCTTACTCGTGTTGTTCACCTTATAATTTATCTAACTGGTGATTAACGGGATTGTCACAAGTTTGTACTGTGTACCTTTGAAAAATTGCAAGTATCACCGGCATCGACATCCACAGGACTTCACTAAAATTGATTAGCAGGAGATTTTTTTGAATGCTTCCTGATCAACATGACAAATTTTCAAAAATCTTAAGGATGACATTTGATTTTTTGAGTTGAAGATCTTCAGAAAAGATCAACATGAAATCTATGAAAATATCCAGAGAACTTTATTGCAATTTTTGATCATATGGAAATCCTTCCTGATCAATCTACCGTTCTGGAAGAATATCTGAGCGACGTAATTTGATTTTTTGAAGATCTTCGGAATGAACTGCATAAACTTGTAGCCTTTTTTTTAATGAAAATCCATTATGCCTACCAAATCTAAAATTGCTACTAAACATTTCGGTTATGCCAAATGAAATCCCTATCTTTCATCTTTTTAGTTGTGCAAATATTTTGATTTCTCTTGAGAATTTTTAATATATACAAAGTTTTAGATCAATAGCATTCATTTGCGATTTACCAAGCCACTTTTTCACTTTCTTCTATTTGCATGAACAAAAGGAATGATCCGTGAAAATTCGAACTGTATCTTATAGGACAGCGATTCAGTTGTCCAATGACATGCTTATTTTTAAAATTGGAGGAAGGTTAGCTCATAAAGAAAGCATTTTAAAGGATTCATTCGGCCGCTAAAATTTTTTAACATGTCAAATGAAAGGTCTAACTTTCCCCATTATGGGGTTTTCAATATATATTTATTTTAATGCATTTATAATACGCAAAAATTAAGCACTTTTGAAAACTGTTAGAGCTCCTAGTTACCGAGGGTTCCATCAATTTGACCTTTGCCGATCGATGTATCTAGTTTCATAACTAGAACTTCTGAATAAGTACCAAAAATAGTTTTTGAGAACCGCGTGCACAAAGTTGACGATATTTGTGTGTTTGATCAGTTGCAGATCTTCAGAGTAATGCTTGATCAACCGAAAGTCTTGAAAAATAACCTGAGAACTTTAATGGTATCTTATTTAAAAATTCGTGAATATCTACGAAGATCTGTAAAAGTCTACGAAGTTTCCTGCACTTCTACAAAGATTTATGTACGTGAACTTTAAAATCAGTTCCTGAACTAAGTTTTAATCCTTTGAGCTTTTCTGATGTTTTCTGAGCATCTATAAAGTTTTCTAAACTTGTAGGAAGCTCCGTGATACACTGGGAAGTTCCATTAACTTCTAAAAAATCCCTGAACCTCTACGACTTTGATATTCAATCTAGTTTGCTGACCTTGTACGAATTTTCTTTTAACACTTATGACAGACATACCAACAATCAATACGAAACTAACGATTTTAAATTGGCTCACCACTTTAGTAGCCTATTGGTCCCAAGCAAACGATTAACGTACCCTATTCTAGTTGAAATTCTATTACTACACTATGTTTGTTTTGATTCGCTATGAAAGTTTGACAGATAACATCAGGGGTGTGTGGATTCATGCAGAACATGCAGGGGTGAGTGAAATAGCTTGGGACTGCTTGGGACCGTTGTTCTGGTACTGAGTGAGCCAAAAATAATAATGATTTTCTTCGGGACCCAGTAGTCTTAGAGTTACCTCTATGGACATACCGAGTAATGCCATTGTACAACAATCAATATGAAACTATCGATTTCAATTTGGCTCACTACTTGACTAGCCTATTGGTCCCAAGCAAATCGATTAACGTACCCCATTCTAGACGACATTTTAGTACTACGCAATGTTTGTTTTGATTCGCTATGAAAGTTTGACAGATAAAATTAGGGGTTAGTGGATTTTCCTATGTTTCGAGGGGTGAATCGATTAGCCTGGGACCGAAGACAGTACCAGAGCTGAGCCAAAAAGTTGAGCTCGTTTCTTCGAGACTTTCTGGTCTTAGAGTTACCTCTATGATTGTACTTCTTTAATCTAGTACGTCGCTTTCGGTATTAGAATTAAAGGAGTAAAATCGGTTTTTCAATGAAAGGTATAACTCGTAAAGTGTTCCTTGAACATTTACATAGTTCCTTTATCTATACTTACAAAACATTTTCTAATCTTTCACGAAGTTCTCTGCAGTTCTTCCAAGTCACATAATTTGTATTCCAAGGTATCTTAATTCGACAAAAACCTCAAAACATTTTTTAACGTCTTCAAACTTCTAGAAGAGCCTGAAGCTATTTCATAAATTTTACGAACCATTTGGGCTAACCGAAATTCCCAAAACTTCCAGGAAGTACTCAGAACAAACCCTGAAGTTAAAAGATGTTTGCTGAACTTCTACGATGTTTCCTGAGCATCCACGAAATTCCCGAAACTTGCATATGGATGAAAGTCTCTTCAATAAAGAAACCTAACCTAATTCCCTGCACTTCCATGAAGTTTTACGAAGTTTCTCGAATTGCTACGTTATTCACTAAACTTACACAAAGCTTACTAAACTACTATGTAGTTCATTATGCTCTTGTGAAGTTACCTGAACTATTGAAAATTTCGTGAATTCTCTGCAATGTTCCCTTAAGTTCTAGTAAATTTTTTGAAATTCTGCGGAATTCCCTAAACTTTTCGATGTACATTAAACTTTAACAAAGACATCTGAAGTAGAAAAAAAGGTCCTGGAACTTTTACGAAATTTTCGGTAACTAAACAAAGTTAAGTTAAGTTTTCGGTAACTAAACAAAGTAGTGCAATGTTCCCACTTCAACGAAGTTTTCCGGAATTAAAACGACCTCTACGAAACTCACTGAATTTCAAATAAATCTCCTGAATTTGTGCGATATTCCTGAACATCTAAAAAGTCCCTGAAGTTTTAAGATGTTCAAAGAAGTAAAATTAAAACCCTTATCGTCAACGAAGTTCCCCGAAGTTCTATAAAGTTTGATGAAGATCTACACAAGTTCTCTGAACTATATTTACCGAAGCTCTACAACATTCTCAGCACTTTTATGAAGTTCACTGAAATTCTATGAAAAATGGTAAGCTACTGCAATGTTTGCGGAGCTGTTTGTAAATTATCTGAACTGCTGTTTGCTGCACTTCTAGAAAGTTGCCAATATGCTACTAGTAAGATTTCGAAAGTTCTACGAAAGCAAATGACGCACCAAGAGCTAAAATCGGCTCAGAATCAACCAAGATATGGCCATTTCCCTGGAATCGGTCCTGAAGGGGGGTTCTGAGTGCGGTCAGTTCTTTCATTCACTCAAAACATGATATGTGACACCTCTTTCTTGGGCCTCCCTTAGCTCAGTCGGTAAAGGCGCAGCTACAAGGCAAGACCATGCTGGAGGTGGCTGGGTTAGATTCCCGGTCCGGTCTAGGAATTTTTCGGGTTGGAAAATTTCTCGACTTCCTTGGGCATAGAGTATGATGGTACTTGCCATACAATTATACTAATGCAAAAATGGTACAAGCATCGAAAGCTCTCAATTAATAACTGTGGAAGTGCACCTAAAACACTAAGTTGAGAGCACGCAATAAGCTAATATGCGATTAGCAATAAGCTTGAAATGCGAAGAAGAAGAAGAAGAAGGACACCTCTTTTTTATGGTTTTTTACCAATAGGCTTTCTACAGAATTTAAATGGAGCATTGACCACATTCGCTACTTCCGGAGCCACCGGAGTGCCCCCGGGGAAACCTGTAGTAGAGGACAAATTCATTTTTACAAAAATCATGCCATGTGACACCTCTTTCTTCATGGTTTTTCATAAGTAGGATTTCTAAAGACTTTAAATTGATTATTGACCACATTGGCCACTTTCGGAACCACCGAAAAACCCCCGGGAACCTGCTGTAGGGTACAATTTCATTTTTACACCAAAACATGCCATGCGACACCTCTTTCTTCATGATTTTGCATCAGTAGGCTTTCTATAGACTTTGAATGGATCATTGACCAGATTGGCCACTTCTGAAACCACCGAACTACCCCCGGGGGAACCTGTAGTACGGGACAATTGCATTATTACACCAAAACATGCCGTACAACACCTCTTTCTTCGTGGTTTTTCATCCGTAGGCTTTCTATGGATCATTGACTACATTGACCACTTCCGGAACCACTGAAGTACCCCCGGGGGCACCTGTAGTAAGGAAAAATTGCATTTTTACACCTAGACATGCCGTGCGACCGCTCTTTCTTCATGGTTTTGCATTAGTAGGCTTTCTATGGACTTTAAATCGCATTGACCACTATCGGAACAACCGGAATGCCCCCAGGAAACCATAAGTAGGGAAGAATTTCATTTTTACACCAAAACATGCCGTGTGACAGAGGCTCGTTCTCCATGGTTTTGCATCAGTAGGCTTTCTATAAAGTTGAATTGGATCATTAATTACATTGGCCGCTTCGGAACTACCAAAATGCGCTACGGGAAACCTGCAGTAGGTGACAATTGCATGTTTACGCCAAACTGTGGCATACGATAGCTCTTTCTCGTGGTTTTTCATCAGTAGGCTTTCTATAAACTTTTATTGGATTATTGGTCACATTTTCCGCTCACTGAACAACCAAGAGGCCCCACGGAAACCTGTAGCAGGGGACAATTGCATTTTTACACCAAAACATTCCGTATGCCAGCTCTTTCTTCACGGTTTTTCATCAAAAGACTTTTAAAGACTTGAATTGGATCATTGACTAGATTGGCTGCTCTCGGCACCACCGGGATTTCCCTGGGGAGGGGTCCCTTTAGCAGGGGACAATTACATGTTTGAACCAAAATGTGCCGTGCAACAGCTCTTTCTTCATGATTTTTCATCAAAAAGGTTTCTGTAGAAGTGGATTATTGACCATATTGGCCAGTTTCGAAACCATCGAGATGCCCCTGGAAAACCTATAGCAGAGGACCATTTTATTTTTACACCAATTCATGCCGTACAACAGCTCTTTTTTTCATTACAACATGTCAACATGTAAGATGTGACGATATGAAAAGATATGAAAAGTTTCGTATACACCGTTAAAATTCAATAATAACATTGAGAAAGATTTTTTCGGAAGCAAGGACTAGCCTTGCTCTCGTCTGGGAATTGAATCGTACGGTTAATGAATTGTTTCAATAGGTATTTAATACCACTCGTCAATCAAAAGTTTTTCAAACTTTTTTACGTCGATGGTGGGAACACGCTCCTCACTCAAATGGGAAAGCAACGAAAAACAACGCATTTTACTCCAGGGGTGCATTTTAGTTCATCCTTACTTAATATTCAAATGTTGCTTTTGTCTTCGTTCATGTGACTATGCAGCGTGTGATTAGTAAGATCAGATTGAAAAAGAGAAGAAGACAAAGATGCATATTCATTAGACTGATGCAAAATTTGACTTTTTCGCTCCACATAGCTTAAATGGTTTCAAATCGGGTCTTGATTAGCCTCCCAAAGTTACAACTCATTTGGTAAGAAACAGACTTCGCACAAGCCATTTGAAGTTTACATGTAAATTACTAAGGGAAATCTTAACTTTTTGTTCATTGCCTTCTAGTCTTTTTCCATATTGAACTGCGAAACAGTTCGATATACATTCTTATAGAAAATTTTCTCAAGATTGTTTCTATGTAAAACGAGACAGGAAAAATTTATTAATTATTTAAGAGATTGGTAAACTTATGCCATGATCAAGCAGCTGCTCTGTAGGCAACACTGTATTTTGCAGTGTGACATAGTAGCCATGATTTTTGTGTCCTATTCAACGCCCCAGAAACACCAATGTTGCCTGCTGAGCAGTTGATTGAGCATGATCATTAGACATCAGCGCATTGAACCATTGATAACTTTCGATCCTTGCATTTAATCAAAAAGTGGTCTTGAGCAAAGCTGTAGCTGGGAAAATTTCCTACAGTTAAAAGCTTTTGAAGCAGACCGATATGGTGAAATATTAGATAGACATGAACAAAAATCTAGGTTTTACCATAGTAATTCCCATACAAACTTCAAATGGTTTGTGCCATCTCAGTTTCTCACCAAATGGGTTCAAATTTTGATAGGTTAGTCAGGATCCGATTTGGAATCGTTTAAGTATTGTGGAGCGAAAATTTCAAATTTTGCATCACTCTAATATTCATTCTTTGCGATTCGTTATGAACAATGTAAACAGTGAACGTTGCGACCAAGATAATCATAAAAGGTAGTCTTGATGTTGACTTGCATCTGTATTAGTATTTCGAAAATTAGCTGATAACCTGTTTTACTGTTGTTGTGATCCATTCAAAGTCAATAGAAAGCCTACTGATGAAAAACCATGAAGAAAGAGGTGTCGCATGGCATGTTGTTGTGTAATAACGAAATTGTTCCCTACTACATGTTCCCTCGGGGGTACTCCGGTGTTTCCGGAAGTAGCCAATGTGGCCAAACTCATCACTAATTTAGCAATTTAGACATGCCCTCAGGAATCCGGTAGCCATGGTCACTTCCATTGCCTCACCATAAAATTTGATTAGTTTTCCATTCGAATGCTTCTTGAAGATTAAAAATCGAACACTATTCAATGAAGTTACAACAGTCCAAAGTTGGACAAAATTTTGCTAATACCCTAAATTTCTCACAACCCCTGTATAACAAACTGCATTAATCTTTTTATTATAACGTGCATAATATTGATCATTTACTGTGTGACCGAATATATTTCTCACGGTGCACTTGCAATCAAATCCTACTGGTTCAAGTTCTTAAAGAAATAAAATCGACCATGAATCATGAAGAAAGAGGTGTCGAATGGCATGTTTTTGTGTAAAAATGGAATTGTTCCCTACTACAGGTTCCCTCGGGGGTACTCCGGTATTTCCGGAAGTGGCCAATGTGGTCAATGATCAATTCAAAGTCTATAGAAAGCCTACTGATGCTAAACCATGAAGAAAGAGCTGTCGCACGGCTTGTTTTGGTATAAAAATGCAATTTTCCCCTACTACAGGTCCCCCGGGGGCACTTCGGTGGCTCCGGAAGTGGCCAATGTAGTTAATGCTCCATTTAAAGTCTATATAAAGCCTATTGGTAAAAAACCATGAAGAAAGAGGTGTCACATGGCATGTTTTGAAAGAATGAAAGAACTGACCGCACTCAGAACTCTCCCTCAGGACCGATTCCAGGGAAATGGCCAAATTTGGCCGAATTGGAAATGGTTTTTTTTAGGCGTATGAACAAAAAACACAGATTAGTAACGGACACTCTGAGAAAAACTCATCACAAATTTAAAATTGCTATGCCCTCAGGAAACCCAGAATATCTCCGGTATCCGGTAGCCATGGTCACTTCCATTGCCTTACCATCAAATTTGATTAGTTTTCCAGTCGAATGCTTCTTGAAGATTAAAAATTGAACACTGTTCAATGAAGTTACAACAGTCTAAAGTTGGACAAAATTTTGCTAGTACCCTAAATTTCTCACAACCCCTGTATAACAAACTGCATTAATCTTTTTATTATAACGTGGATAATATTGAGCATTTACTGTGTGACCGAATATATTTCTCACGGTGCACTTGCAATCAAATCCTACTGGTTCAAGTTCTTAAAGAAATAAAATCAAGTCGAAATAAAAATCCCGGTATCCACGGGATTGCGGAATTTATAAGTGTTTATCCCTGGATCTGGGAATCCCGGGATTTTTCATCCCGGGACTACTATCTAGTAGGAACTGACATAACTTTTCTTGTCCGAAAATATGCATTGGATGTAAGAAATCCATCCTTACATTTGATGTTCATGACATTTTTTTTGCATATAATTATCGATTTTCGTTCAGATCCATCAGGAATTAGGCTGACGTCAAAACACAAAATAGAAGTTTGCTACTGTGTTACATGTCAGATGCGAACCAGGCATTCAGCCTTCAATCTCTTTAATATAGTAACCTAACCTAAGCTAACCTGTGTTACATCGCATGTGTTTCGATTGTTGTCCCAATATGAATATAATGGAGCGGCAGTATAGATATCACCCATCATAGTGCCCATCATTATCCTTTAGATTTTAATGAATTAAGGTAAAACTAACAATCACCCGCTTCCATTTTCAGTCACATCTCCGCCGTCACGATGCTGGGCGTCCCGGCGGAAATGTACCGCTACGGCACCCAGTACTGGGCCTGTTCCATCTCCGGAATAATCGTCACCATATTCATGGTGTACGTTTTCCTCCCGGTGTTCTTCGAACTGCAAACAACCTCCTGCTATGCCTACCTGGAGCTACGTTTCAGCAAACGGGTCCGCTCGTTGGCCAGCCTCCTATTCATGCTGTACTGTCTGCTGAACGTTCCGGTGCTAATCTACACACCGGCGATAGCATTCAGTCATGGTAAGTAACACACGGCAATGCCTTCAATCACAGTTCGTTATCCGTTGTTCAAACATGCTGCCTTTGTTTTCAGTCAGTGGGATCAATTTGCACATCATCACGCCAGTCATATGCTGTATTTGCATTTTCTACACCACTTTTGGGGGAATACGGTTTGAGCAAATTCAACAGTTATTTCGGACTGAACAGTGAGGTTTGATTAATCGATGCTTTTTGATGGTTTTAGCGCTGTGATATGGACGGATACTTTGCAATTTGGAGCAATGCTGTTGGCGCTCTGCGTGGTAATGACGCTCGGAACTCTGCAGCTGGGTGGCTTTATTAACATTTTCAAAATTGCAGATGCAGGAGGTCGACTGATTTGGTTCAAGTACGTATTGATTTATCATGTGTATAACAGTTAATGAATTGCGATTTTTTTTCAGCGTCGATCCTGATCCCACCCTGCGGTCATCGTTTTGGCTAGTATCGGTAGGGCTCACCTCGATGTGGATTTCTAACATTGGAGTAACCCCGGAATGCGTACAACGATTCTTAACTGTTCCAGATCTATCGAGTGCCAAAAAGTGACCACAAACGCATATTTTAAAGTTACAAAATAGCTCAATATAACCCACTTCTAGGGCAGTTTGGATATTCGGTGCCGGGCATATTATCGTAAAGCTGTGCTCCGTCTACAATGGCCTGCTGATATTCAGTAAATACCACGACTGTGACCCAGTTCACTCCGGTTTGGTGAAGAAAAACGATCAGATTTTCGCCTACTACGTTCTGGACGTTGCTCAGAAAATTCCCGGCCTGCCCGGATTGTTTGTCGTGGGAATCTTTTCCGCTGCTCTATCATCGATGTCGACCACCATGAATACCCTATCCGGAACGATGTACGATGACTTCGTGAAGCCTCACTTCAATTTAAGCGAGTCAACGGCAAGCACGGTCATCAAATCTATGGTCGTCTTCATTGGAGTACTCTGTTTGCTGTTGGTGTTTGTGGTCGAGAAGCTGGGCAGTGTGTTCAGTTTGGCAATCTCGGTGTCCGGAGTGACGTCCGGTACGCTGTTGGGGATCTTCTTCCTTGGAATGTTCTCCCCGAAAATCAATGCTAAGGTAAGAAGGGATACTTTTTGGCTCTAGGATTGACGTTAATCAAGCCTCTCATGCAGGGTGCATTCTGGGGAGCGATTATTTCACTGGGAGCGTTATGCGTGATAGCAGCAGGAGCTCAGTTGGAGATCCTTAATGGGAATCTTATGTATCAGAGTCTGCCGCTACGGTATGATGGCTGCTCGGGATTCAATTCAACCGGGTAAGTTTTCGATTGATATTTTCATTCGTCCGTCTCTAATCATCATCAATTTCGATCCATTCCCCATTTTCAGCACGGAAACCTCTACCTTCTATGTCGACGCTGAGGGACATGACAATTCCGAGGTGCCTTGGATGTTCCGATTGGGTTTCATGTACTACTCCCTTCTGGGCACGGTCATAGCCGTTGCAGCGGGAACCATCATTAGTTTCATCACGGGAGGTCAAAAGGAACCCATTCCAGAGCAGCTACTAACGCCCTGGGTTCGCCCTCTGTACAGACCGATTCGCAGCGTCGACGACTACGAGTGCAAACTTACCAAAAATCAGCTGTACGCGGTTAAGGAGGTGCAAAAAATTTGTAAATAGAATTACTCTAAGATCAGATTTTTATTGTAAATAGTTCTAAAAAATATTTCAAATATTAAATCAATGCTACCGTTTATCTGGCTTTCCCAGAGCAGGCCTTACGTAAGTTTTGGAACCCATTCGTTGGTTGATGTACTGCTGACGAATTTCTCTCAATTGCTTGGCAATTGAAATCACTTCCTGATCGGCATCGTTCAAGTCCTTTTTCAATGTATTGTTGTAAGTGCTGTAGATCCACTCAACAGACTTCTCCACGTTAGCTTGAAATCCCTCCAGAACGTGCTTGGTATGGCGAAAACGTGCTGGATTCACCATATCGGTCAACATGTAGATCAATCCATGCTTCACAGCAGACTGTTGTCGAAGAGTAACGAAAGGAATTTCAACCTGAGGCAACGCTGCCTGAGCTGCCTCCAAGGCGATCAAAGCACCGTGACATGCCGTTCGGCAATCCAGCACCAAAGAAATCCTCTCCGCTGCTGTAGATGACTGTTCAACAAGATTCCAGTATTCGACGGCTTGCAGTAGCCCTTTTAGTGAAGCTCTCATCAATAAACCAGCCGTCCTCCATTGCTCGGAGACTCCCCCTAAACGGTCACGGATTTCACGCGCCGAATCAAGTTCCTCGTCCAGACGTTGCTCAAGTACGGAACTGTAGCTGCCATTGTTTGCCGAGGCTACCAAATGATCCAACTCCAAGTAGAGTGTCTGCAGTCGTGTGAAACTCTGGCGAAGATTTGCTACACGAGCTCGCGAGTGTTCAACCATATCTGCGCGAAAACTTTGCGCCTCGAGTGTCATGGCAGAACGGGTGATGCGGGCAATGAACTCCTCCTGCCGAGCGGCTTTCACCGGATCCAGTGCGATGCCCAATTTCAGGGCTATCTGTTGAAACACAAAATCAAAGTTTACATCTTCATCATTCGAATCGTACAATTAATGAGTAAAATGAAACAACCATACAACATCTAGTGAAAAGAAAATACATACTCGACGAACCTTAGCCGTATCATCTCTACTACGATCGAAAGCCACTTCAGCAGTTTCCGGCTTGGAAGATCCATACGCCCCATTCGGAACATCATCCAGTCTAACATCCATCACCAATCTGTTGTCGCGTTCATACAGCTCGTTGGTGGCACCAGCTTTTTCAAACACCGCATTCAGATGTTCAATCCACGCTTCCGCAGTCAGTAGCCGAGGTCCCGGACAACTGCTCTCAAGAACACATATCTCCTCGTCTAGTCGCCGGTACGCTTGGGGGACAGTTTCCGAAGGCTTGATTTGATGCAGAATTTTTATGATAAGTTCAGTTAAATAAATACACTTTCTCACCTTCGGTGCGACGTTTTCCACCTGAACGGAATCCCCTGGCAATCCAGTGAAAGTTTTGGCAACTCTCCGCACAGGTGTACTCGGATAGGTATCTCCTTCTTCTTCGACCGCTGTGCTTGATGTGGAGCATCCCATGGTACATCTCGCTAACGATTTGCCAAGGAATCAACTATCAACCGTCGTAGGTACTTTCGCGCGATTCAGTATCGATTGCAACGACCTCCAAATGACTCACTTCACGCGTGGCTGGTATTCACGTTAACGACAATAGCACTGAGCTTTGCATAGTAGTAGCACATTTGCCTTCACTTTTTATGTTTACTCAATCAAATCAGTAGGGGTAACTCCATGGTGTGCTTAGCTACCTACATGTGAAGGTCGAGTCACTCACTGAAAGGACTGACGAGGAAAAATCATTTTCCACTCATGCAGGGTGTCACTGGGGGAATAATCGCAACTGCGAGGTTAGACTGGCCCACAAATATAAAAGTTCTAATTTTCCACGGGCCAACCTCTATATTTTTGCCTTTAGGTGAGAAAACCATTTCTTGAAAGATTTAGCTCATTCGGTTGTAGGATGAGCTGCTGGTGCTTTAAGTTTGAATTTTGTATGTGGATTTTGGTTAAAATACATGAATAAATGACACTCCTATACTTTATCGATCGTAAAAATTTTTTCTTACTCTCGATTTGATTCAGATTTTCAAAACTTGTAGTTCAAACAATGAGTAACAACTTTACTGAAGACTGCATTATGAATCCGGTTAGTTTCATTGAGATATTCGCTTTTGAATGTGTATGACCATTTTGTATAAGTAAATTTCAACCAAATCATCTATATAAACATTAAACTGAAAGCACCACTCCGAGCTACGCCAAAAACAGCTGAAACATTCATAGAGTGGTTATCTCACCTATTGAAATGAGTCTGGTTGTTGGCCTGTGGAAAATATGAACATTTATTTTTTCAGTGGTAATCTAGTTGATACATTGCATAAGCTGCCTATATTTTGTTGCAATATACAAACAAAATGCACATATAAATTCAAGAATGAATATCTCCTTAATACTAACTTGAATCGTGCTGCAGGCTTCAGCAAAGTTGTTTCTTATAGATATAGATTAAGCTACATGTGCTAAAATTCTGAGCTTAAAAGAGTTTGCTGAACCAGTTTAATGCACGAAAGAGTAAGCCAAAAGCGCCAGCTCGTGTTACATCCGAATGAGCTGAAATGTTCACAGAGTGGTTTTCTCACCTAATGGCACAAATCTGGGGGTTGCCGTTGAAAAAAAAATTCTCCCATATAAATGTGGGCCAGTCTACTGCGAGGTACATATATCATTCCGGTTCAATGCAGTCAGCGTCGCGTGCTATACACGCGATTATCTATTGTAGTGATCTATTCAGATCCTACTGGATAACGAATAACTGGCATGGGACATCAATCCGTTTTTTTTTTTTGCTATTTGATAGTTAATAGCCCCAAAGCATTAACGATGAATAAAGAAAAATAAATTATCAGTGACGAACTTAAAGCTTCAGGCTGAATAGGACAAGACGCAGACAGGTTATGAGGGGGAGGAGGTTGACGAGTATGGTATGAATGAATGTCAACCGATGAGACGGGCTTAAAATCTATCAAAAACAGTCCTTGTAGTTTGTGGACAGCTCCTTAACAGCTATACATTAGCCACACGGATGCTATTTCTAGTATATAGCGAGCTATGTGATAGAAAACTACATAATAGCCCATAGGAACACCTAAACTATGACGTGATAGCTCATAGTTATGACTGGCAAGTTATAGTTTAGAACTATGACATAGAGCCAAATTCATTGTCGTGTGTACACTCTAGCGATAGTTTCTATATCATAGTTGCAAGCTATAAACTATTCCATCAAGCCGGAATAGTTCATAGTTTATTGGTCATAGTTTTCTGACAGCAGTCTGTGCGCGGCGCTTTTGTTTTTGTTTATGAAACCACTCATAGACATCTTATCCAAATGAATTCGGAGTTGTGTTCGGAATATGGACTCTGGAGACAAGGGGAAGGTCCACCGGAAGATCCGGAACATCCGGAAAAGTGCTCAATTCATGGAACTGATCGTAGAACTCCACGGTGTCTTTTAGAAACCACTCATAGACGTATTATCACAATAAATTCGGAGTTGTGACCAGAAAATTTTTACTGGGGACCACGGGATGGTCCACTAAAAGATTCGGAACATCCGTTAAAGTGGTCAATTCCTGAAACTGACCCTAGAGAACCACTCATGGACATCTTATCAAAATAAATTTAGTTAAGGGATGCTGGGGACCACGGGATGGTCCACTTATAGATCTGGAACATTTGTAAAAGTGGCCAATTCATGAAACTGATCGTAGAGCTCACTCATAAACGCCTTATCACATCACAATCAAATCGGAATTTCGACCAGAAAATTTATAATGGGGACAACGGGATGGTCCAGTAAAACATCTGGAACATCTTTAAAAGTGGTCAATCCATGAAAATGATCCTGGAGCTCCGTGTTTTTTTTTAAACCATCCATAAATTAATATGAATAATAACTCAAAAAGACTGTATTTTTTAAAATGGCTTATTGGTTCAATTTTTATGTGATGGATTTAAACTATAAACAATAAATATAGTCCCTCGTTAACTTGCAACTCCAAAGAAAGATCTCGAATAATTCAAGAGAAAGAAATCAAAGAATTCCAAAAATTTCGTTAATAGCACCTAGAAGTTATTAAACACTTCAATACCACATAGAAATCATCCATGATAATAAATTGATATATAATGTCTATGAGCAGTTCTAAAAAAACATGGAGTGTTGAGATCAGTTTTCTTGAACGATTCACTTTAACGGATGTCCCGTATATTCCGGAGGACCATCCAATGGATCCTGGGGTCCATTTTCCAGTCGCAACTCCGAGTTCATTCTGAAAACATGTCTATTATCTTCCAGAGGAGCGTCTATGATGTTCATGAGAAACATTCATAGTCTCCAGGGTTTATTTTCCGATAATAACTACGAATTCATAATTATAAGAGTTTTCGAATGGTACACCCAACCGATGGATGTAAGATTCGCTTACAATTATGTGGGATTCATCATCAGAGGATGTAAGTGGAGACCGCATGAACCGAGGATGCGATATACCTAGCTGCGGTCCGATGTAAGAAAATTGGAGACCGAAAAATGTGAAGTGTATTAGTGAGTGAAATTAATTATGTCGAAAAAAATAGAAAAAAGGTTGCCGACTGGACTTGAACCACGGACGACTAACAAATCTGGGCTTTCTCCACTGCTCTCTCCATGCTTCTGAATATGGTCAGCCTAAAAACAAAGATGAAGCGCTCATTTTCTCGCATGCTCGACTTCGTATGCTTTTTCTGCTGGAGAGCTTCGAGATAAGTGTGTGCGTCGTTCTACAATGTTCTACAATGTGCGTCGTTCTACAAGCTTACTGGTATAGTCGAAAGCGTAGATTGAACCCGAAATAAAAATGCTCGACTTCGTATGCTTTTTCTGCTGGAGAGATTCGAGACAAGTGTTTGCGTCGTTCTACAATGTTCTACAATGTACGTCGTTCTACAAGCTTACTGGTATAGTCGAAAGCGTAGATGAAACACGAAATAAAAAAAGACAAAAAACCATTACATCGCCTGCATGGTAAATTTCTAACATTCGTTGCGATGTTCATGAACAGAGGATGATAGGAAACGGAACTAACATTCATTGTAATAGATTTTTGGTTTGCGTGTACGGAGTTGTTGTTTTTTCTTGATTTGTTTTCCGTCGATCTTGTGGATCTTGGTGAATTGGATAAATAAACTTTTTTTTATCATTTAAGGAAGACCAATGCAATGTTCTAAAAAATTGTAGAACAATCAATTCGAAAGATTTTTGTTAAATACGCCAAATTTATATCTCTTATGGTTCATGAGTTAAATTTTTTTAAACAAGCTGTTTAAGGTGGCCTTTGAAAACAATTTAGTTGAATAACTGTTCATACGTTCATTTCTCGTGAAAACGTTGTTTTGGACACATTTAGAACTTATTATGAAGCACATTGATGACGCAACCATGTTGCTATCTTATTTGATTAGAAAGTTAATGGAGATATTCTTCGATTTCTTTTTTAAAATTGTCAACATCTCTATCCGATTTTCAAACTTTTGACTTCTTTTGAAAGATCGTGTTTTTATTCATTTTTGGTGAGAAAACAGTGAGAACGATTAATTTTAAAAAGTCAAATTTTTCACTAAAATCTTGCCAAAACTTTTTCAAATAAAGAAGATATCAACTAAGTTGCTTCAGCAAAAATATGCGTCATAAAAAGTTCTTAAAATATTTAAAACAAAGTTTCTACGAGAAATGAACTTATAAAATGATATGTAAAGAAAGCCGATTTTCTAGGGGCACCCTAACCTGCTTGCTTAAAATAATAATAAATAATGAATCATAAGAAATAGAAATTTGATGTCTTAAACAATTGATAGTTCTACAACTTTTAGAAACACTGCATTGGTCTAACTCAAATATTAAAAAAGTTTGTATTTTCAATTCACCAATTTTATGGACCACCCCAATTTCAGTAACATAAAAAGATTGGCCAAAAAATACGAATAAATTAAACTAAAAGTGATGGTTTGGCCGCAAATATTTTTGTCTTCCCAAATAAGGCCCCCAACTTTGTGCATTGGTCTCCAGGGTAAAATTTCTGGTCATAACTCCAAATTGATTCTGATAGGATGCCAATGAGTGGTTTTGTGTTTCATGAACCCAAGAGTCACTTTTCTGATCACAACTCCGAAATCATATTAATAAGATGTCAATGAATGGCTTTGAAAAGCACGTAGAATTCTAGGAAAAGTTTTATGAATTGACCACTTTTACGGATATTCCTAATTTTGCGGTGGACCATTCCGTGGTCACCAGTGTATATATTCTGGTCACAACTTTGAATGAATTCTGATAAGGCGTCTATGAGTGGTTTTGAAAAAAAACGCGGAGCTCTAAGATCAGTTTCATAAATTTACAACTTTTACGGATGTTTCGGATATTTAAGTGGTCCACCTCGTGAATTCCAGTGACCAAATTCCGGTCATAACTCCATATTAAAGGGTGATACGGTCAAAATTTGGTCAATATCAACTTGACGTATTTCTTTCAATTTTGCATTTAAAAAACCTGAACACCCCTCATTTTGAAGGTGTGTGTGTGTAGAATGTTGCTCCTATTTTGATTTTGGAATTCACTCTTCAGTTGTCAAAATGCCGTCCAAGCAAGAAGAGCAGCGTATCAAAATTTTGCTCGCGCATCGCGAAAATCCGAGCTACTCGCACGCAAAGTTGGCAAAATCGCTAAAAGTTGCCAAATCAACCGTTACAAATGTATTTAAAGTGTTTGGGGAACGTTTGTCGACAGCCAGGAAGTCTGGATTGGGGGGAAATCGAAAACCGGAAGCCGCTGAGACGACAAAGAGAGTTGCCGGTAGTTTCAAGTGAAACCCTAACCTCTCTCTCCGAGATGCCGCAAATAAGCTGGGTGTATCGTCTACAACCGTGCATCGAGCCAAAAAACGAGCCGGACTATCGACTTACAAGAAGGTAGTGACTCCAAATCGCGATGATAAACAAAATACGACGGCCAAAGCGCGATCCCGGAGGCTGTACACGACGATGCTGACGAAGTTTGACTGCGTGGTAATGGACGACGAAACCTACGTCAAAGCCGACTACAAGCAGCTTCCGGGACAGGAGTTTTATACGGCAAAAGGAAGGGGAAAGGTAGCAGATGTTTTCAAGCACATGAAACTGTCAAAGTTCGCAAAGAAATATCTGGTTTGGCAAGCCATCTGTACCTGTGGCTTGAAAAGCAGCATTTTCATAGCTTCCGGGACTGTCAACCAAGAAATTTACGTGAAAGAGTGTTTGAATAAACGTCTGCTGCCTTTCCTGAAGAAACACGGTTGTTCCGTACTGTTTTGGCCGGATTTGGCATCTTGCCATTACGGTAAAAAGGCCATGGAGTGGTACGCCGCCAACAACGTGCAGGTGGTTCCCAAGGACAAGAACCCTCCCAACACGCCAGAGCTCCGCCCAATTGAGAAATACTGGGCTATTGTCAAGCGGAACCTAAAGAAGACCAAAAAAACTGCTAAGGGCGAGCAGCAGTTCAAGGCAAACTGGCTTTCTGCGGCGAAGAAGGTGGACAAGGTGGCTGTACAAAATCTGATGGCAGGGGTCAAGCGTAAGGCCCGGAAATTCGGATTTGGAAAAGCGGAAGCCTAACTGAATATTTTTCCTGAATTTTATACTAATTGAACTTGAAAAAGAAATTTAATTTGATTTTATAAATAAACGATTTCACCGATTTACACGCGTTTTCCCTTGACCAAATTTTGACCGTATCACCCTTTATGATAAAACTTCTATGAGAGGCTTCGAAAAAAAAACCGTGGATGTTGAGGATCAGTACATGAATTTACCACTTTTACGGATGTTCCAGTGGACCATCACGTGGTCTCCAGGGTCTATGTTCCGGTCACAACTTCGAATTAATTCGGCAATTTTATTCGGCAATTTGTAGAGATAACTTTCTGATGTTTTTGATGAAATTGTTAAGCAGATAGTTGGCCACCTTTTGGGAAGAGTCAGTTTCCGGTAAGTCACAAGAATGGTCCTGTGGAAGATCCGGAACATCCGTAAAAGTGGTCAATTCATGAAACTGATCCTAGTAGGCCTATTCTGCACGGCGTGTGAGGTGGAGTGACACACTCTCACCGGTGAGGTGACAACTGTCAGCTCGGGTGAGGTGACTCTCCATTTGATTTGCACGGAGACTTACCTCATCCGAGGTAAAAATTATCACTTCACCATCACTTCACAGTCACTTCACCTCACTATTGGTTACCAGGTGAATCTTTGTCAATGACGAAAAAAATGAATGAGATTTTGATGAAAGGTTTTTTGAGGATCATGTCTATTATGTGAATTGAGGATCAATTTTGTCAATATCGCACGAAAGTCTGTCAACGACAATAACAAATCTCAGCACTGCCAGGAAGTTGTCTCTTCAAATTACCCTACAATTAGAGTTTGTCCCCAATTAGATGTTATCCCATATATTTTTACTTTCTGCAATTATTTTTTTATGATGCGCCCGGATCATTAAACGAAAAAAAAATACACAAAAATTCAATCGTGTGTACACTCGAAAATTCTATTTTATAGCACTACTTCATAGTTTTCTACTACATAGATACTATTACGTTATAGCTCATAGTTTTTGAAAATGGTTTCCCAAATCTCATAGAACTATGATGTAGAAATCTAAATCGGATATGTCATAGAGAACTATAACATAAATATCATGCGCAGTGTGGCGGCACCTTTAGTTTTGTACCCTACATCGAAAATTACATGCGACCGGTTTAAACGCTGTCCAGACTGAAGAGTTATAACATGTTATAACGGTTGTCAAATAATTGCAACACAGAAACCACCATCAAGATAGCGCTGTAACATGTTATAACTCTGTAGTCTGAACGTACTATTAGACACTAAAAAGAACTAACTTTGATTGTGGGATAACAGTAACTCTCTGTATGCCACAACAATTTAATTTTTTCAGCACTGTTAATCCATTAGTTTGTAGGCGAATCGTTCTGTAATTAGAGCCATAATTGAGGTTATTACTACATATGTGGTGTTAAGTGACGTCATATTTGAAGATATGCCTTCATGTTTATGACATATGAAATTCCCGCAGACATAATGAAGACATTTCATGATTTTTTGAAGACATGCTGAATTTTAAGACAAAATTCAGAGAGATTTTTGAATTTTAAGCAGATATGTGGGTAGATTTTTCATCTCGAAATGTAGATTTTTATTTCATAACGGATGTCTACTAGAAATTGAGAATGATTTACTTTCTAACTACTTTCACTTTCTAACAAAATAGAAATGTAACCAGAAGTGAACAAATCCTTAAACCCTCCAGAAAATTGACGCGCAATTTATTTCACTCTAACCTGTTCAGTCGTGTTCAGCATGTCGTCAAAACATCAATGCACGCGCGCATTTTACAATTTCTTCAACAAAATGAAGATCGTGGAATAAAGTACGTGGTGGAACAATTTAAGAGGCAAAAAGTTCCGGTATCCACCGTATACCGTATCACTATCACGAGACGAAACTACCTATCATGAGCTTTTCTTTCATTTTCCAACTGTCAAGCATTCGTGAGAATAATTTTCATACGGTTTTGCAATCAAAAATTACTAACTGATTTAGGTGAATTTAGGAAAACAACAGTATGTAATCGGTAGAGTGAATATATCTTTAAGATTTTCGTGGTACAAGTAACAATAATATCAATAATTGAGCTAGTAGTTGCCATGTCAACACATGACAAAAAATCGATGAGATTTTGAGGAAAATCTCTATCATCGTTTTCTCAGCCAGCTCTGATCCTGGCATCCATGGCAGTAACCAGGAAGAAAGGTAGTGGCCGACAACGAATATAATGAATAAGAAGACGCTCAGCATGTGCAACAACAAGGATTCGGTAAGTCAACGGGAAGCGGCAGAAAGTTCCGTTGTTTGAAGTCACACATCTGCAAGACTCTAAGGAAAGAGCGAATAATGTTTAGAAATAAATCCAGATCCCCAGAGTACACTGACGAGCGAATTCAAACTGTGAGATCCCAATGCCGCTGGATGACCCGGAAGAACGGCGGACAGCCAAAATATACCATATGTGCCAAAAGACCGGAATCCGATAAATCTGCCGCAGTGCCGTTCTATCGAGAATTTTTTCGGTCTTATTATAAGGCTTATTATAAGGCCAAGGACACCAAGCAGCTCAGCAACAGGATCAAAAGCTGCATCCAGAAAATCAATGTGGCAGTCGTCCAACGGTCATGTTTCAATATCATGACTAAGCTGCGCCATACGGCGGACCACGGACCGTATGTCAATATTCACTAATTTCAGTTTGAAGACTTAAGTTAACCATTTGTATGAAATAAATCAGTTTGAGCTAAACTTCACTGGTGTTTTTTCCCGACCCATTCTTTTCATTATCTTTTTTTAAACACCCGTTAGTTTAACCCTCCGTTACTCGCGCTGTTGTACGTTGTACAACACACATGAGTTTTCCATTGCCATTTTGTTGCTGAGTTACTAATCGATCTGAAACCAACGAGTATTCCTCAAAAAACTTGTTTTGATCTAATCAAGCTAAATTTTGATTACAGTAAACAACTAAAATATGCGGATAATAGGAAAAATGTAAATGAAAACCGCGTAAACTGTGACCATACTACGTGGGATTTGACTTAATTGATTACAACATGGAATATATCGAGATCCTGACCAGATAGAAAGTTACTGTCTCCGACAAAGTTGTTCAGGATATCAAGGCCTTGTCGCTGGCGGACAGTAGTTCAGAATGTTTTAACTACGTAGCGCTAGTATACATGTGAAATTCTATAAATAGAAAGTTACTGTCTTGCACAAAGTTTTTTAGGAGCTTGGTGCTCAATAGTTCAGAATTTGCTCACTACGCGACGCTAGTATACATGTGAAATTCTCCTATAAAATATCTCGAGTTCCCAACCAGATAGAAAGGTACTGTCTTCGGTATAGTTGTTCAGGAGGTCAAGGATTTTTCACAGGTGGACAGTAGTTCAGAGTTTTCTCACTTTGTGGCGCTACTATGCATGTGAAACTCTTCCATATAAAATATCTCCAGATCCTGACCAGATAGAAAGTAAATGTATTCGGCAAAGTTTTTCAGAAAGTCAAGTTCTTTTTTTTGGGTGACAATAGTTCAGAATTTTCTCACTATCCGGTGTATATACGTGCCTTTCTCGCATATTCAATTGTTCGAGATCTTGATCAGAAAGAAAGTTGCTGTCTTCGGCAAAGTTGTTTAGGGGGTCAAGATTTTTTGGCTGGTAAACAGTAGTTAAGAAATGTGGAGGCGAACCAGCCCCAGGCTGAAAGCCTCCCTAATAAAGATAAATTAATTAATTAGTTAAGAAATTTCTCACCACGTGGCGTTAGTATGCATGTACACTTCTCGCATATGCTATATCTCGAGATCCTGATCAGATATAAAGTTACTGTCTACGACAAAGTTGTTCAGGAGGTCTAGGTCTTTTGACTAGTGGACAGTAGTTCAGAATTTAGCAATAGGCATTGACCTCATGAACAACTTTTTCGAAGACAGTAATTTTCTACCTGTTCAGTATCTCGAGCTAAGCATACGCGAAAATTGTACACGTTTACTAGCGCCACGTGATGAGAAAATTCTGGGCTACTGCCCACCAGCCAAAAAGTCGTGACCCCCTGAACAAGTTTGCCCAAACCAGTAACTTTCTATCTGCTCAGGACCTCGAGCTATTGAATATGCGAGAATTGCATGTTTATACTAGCACCGAGTAGTGAGAAAATTCTGAACAACTGTCCACCAACGAAAAGATCTTGACTTCCTGAACAACTTTGCCAAAGACATTGACTCTCTATCTGGTCAAGATCTAGTGATGTATCACATGCGAGAACTTAACATGTATACGAGCACTACCTAGTGAGAAGATTCTGAACTACTGTTAACCAGCAAAAAGGCTATGATCTCCTGAACAGCTTTGCCTAAGACAGTAACTTTCAATCTGGTCAGGATCTCGAGATATTTTATATGAGAATTTCAAGTGTATACTAGCGCCGCTAAGTGTGAAAATTCTGAACTACTGTACGCCAGCCAAAAATACTTGACCCCCTGAGCAAGTTTGCCCAAGACAGTAGCTTTCTATCTGCTCAGGATCTCGAGCTATTGTATATGCGAAAATTGCACTATATACTAGCGCCACGTAGTGAGAATTTTCTGAAATACTCCGCCAACGAAAAGATCTTGGCTACCTGAAAAATTTTGCAGAAGACAGTAATTTTTTATCTGGTAAGGATCTAGAGATATTTGATGTATGCGAGAATTTTTTCATGTATACTAGCGCCGCGAAGTGAGAAAACTCTGAATTACTGTCCACCAACGAAAAGGCCTTGACCTTCTAAACAACTTTGCCGGAGACAGTAATTTTCTATCTGGTCAGGATCTCGAGATATTTTATATAAGAATTTCACGTATATACTAGCGCCGCGTATTGAGAAATTTTTGAACTGTTGTGCACCAAGAAATAGGGTTTGATCTCATCAACAACTTTGTCGACGACAGTAACTTTCTATCTGGTCATCTCGAGATTTTCCATTTTGTAACCAATTAAGTCAAATCCCACGTAGTACGGACACCGTTAACGCGGTTTCCATTCACATTTTCTCTATTATCCGCATTTTTTGGGGGTTGACTGTGATAAAAGTTTAGCTTGTTCAGTTAAAAACAAGTTTTTTTAAGGAATACCCGCTGGTTTCATATCGATTGGTAGCTCGGATGCAAAATGGCAATAGAAAACTCTCACTGTTGTACAAAGTACAACGCACGAGTACTCGTGTTACAAAAGTTGCCGCGAGTAACGGAGGGTTAAGCTCCTGTTTGAAAATTTCGATTATCGTAACCAATATATTTTTTTCCAGGATAACACTTGATCGGCTTGGAATGTTAGATTAACCGGAGATCTTTTGAATATTTCTTAAGCAACATTACATTTTGAGAGAATATCTGTGGGAAGACATATGAATTTTTGAACAGTTAAAGATCTTCAGAATAATACTGGATCAAACTATAAAAACATTCGAAGGACTTCATTGAAATGTTTGATCAGCTGAAACTCCTTTGAAAACTTCCTGATCAACCAGGCACTTTGGTGGATATTATTATTATAGTGCTTTTCAACCGCAGGCTGGTTCACCACTTAACTGCCATCTCGAGAGAATATCTGAGCAGCGCCATTTGAACTTTTGAACGGTTGCAGATCTTCAGAATAGTACTTGATCTTCCTTAAGGCTTCAAAAATATCCAGAGGAATTGATATCGTATTGAAAATCAGTGAATATTATCGAAGATCTTTAAAATTTCTTCATAAAATCCAGTTCTTCCACAAAAGTTTGTTAAACTCGTACCTATTTCCTGAAGTTCTTTCCATTTCATTGAGCTTATCAGAAATTCCCTGAGCTTCTTTGAAGTTTCCTGAACATATAGGAAGTTCCGTGATCCGTCAATATCTATGAAGATCCTGTCTAAGTTCTGCCATATCACTGTAGAGCACTACGGAGTACCGCCGTTGACGTCGTGTTATATCAGTCAGATATGCATTTGATTAGGGTAGGTGACCCCGTTTTGGCACAAATAAGTAAGCATATTTATAGAATTTATAAAATAAAAACCTTCATGTTGTATAGCAGCTGACACCATTGAATTGAAGTTTAAAACATGATGAATAATAAAACGGCGTGAAATGTGTTAATTATGCATCACAAATACCTTAATGATAGATTTTAAACTTCTAGCTCTAGTGATAGTTTTGGCATCAGTTGTTCCTTTATTGGCCCTATTTTTAGCCAGTTCCATTTGTATCATTGATGTACGGTGTCATCAACAATCCGGTACAGAACGATCTCAGCATTTTGATGATGCAACGGCAACCGCAGCAGTTTCTTTCGCAGAGCCACTCGGTACGATTGATAGTCAAGCGTACAGCTCATTCTATGTACTGAACGATCTCGGAGATTCGACTGACTGTGTATTAACAACATTCCATTTCAATATGTTGTTGGAAATTATTTGATGGACGATGAGAACAAACGGGTTAAAAGTTCGTAGTTGAGGGCCATGAGAAAGAAGAAAAGCAGCACTTTTTTTTTGTAATGAACAATCTCAACGATTTCCTTGGCCTCCTATTTATTCATGAGGGTGTTCAAAAGTGCAAAGCACACGGCGAATGAGAACAACCCAAATTTGAGTTTAGTTCACTCATAATCGCCAAAAGTGCAGGAACTCATCGATGAGTAGATTTGCCTCATGTTTTCCCAGGTTTTCCTAGGATTTTCCAGGGAAAAATTTCCGAATTCGAGAAAAGTAAAGATTGGATTCACTCAGTCTATTGGTACTACTCCGAGAATGAATAAAATTTTCGTCAATTTCGTCATTTTCCGGCAGATTTTTTAGGTTTTCCACAGGACACCATGAGACAAATTTACTCATCGCTGAGCTCCTGCACTTTTGGCGATTATGAGTGAACTAAACTCAAATTTGGGTAGTTCTCATTCGCCGTGCATGGACGCAATCGATTGACTCTCCCAACAAATCATGTTTAGCAAACTTAGACGAATTCAGTACCCAATAGCGATGGAGGACACTAGGAAGCAATGTGGGCGTTTTCAATGATCAGTCTATTTGCGAATTTGAGTAAACGAAACTATAATTTGAGTTGTATCAAACGGCCGTGTATCGTGTAAGTGTTTACCTTCAGTAGTATTAAATGCCATGCGCCTCCATCATTTTCCTCCACATGATGGATTATGAGAAGAGTTGAAACGACGTCTTTGAGAACCTTCCCTGCACTACAATTAAATCATGTACCAGCCCTTGTTATTCAACAATTTATAATGGGCCATCACCTCATGCCAACAATAGCGTGTCCATTCAACGGTTGAACAATGAAACCACTTTCATCACATGGCTAGAAAAAAAAATCAGTCCATCAACCCATCCTGACTGCGCGAATGGCCTTGAACTTTCCACGATCGAACCAAAACAAACTTTTCCATCCCACAAAGGAAAGACCACACAAAGCGGAAGTAATATTTTGTCCCGAAAAGAAAGTGATCTTGGAAGCAACTGTTGCCGTGAGTATTAATCTATGTAGATCTCGAGAATACGGTTCAAGACAGTCCCATAAAGTGATAATTGCTACGGCGCGGAATCACCAGATTGAAAACAGGAATCTAATGGGGTCGAAGTCAGTCATCACGCGGCGTAGCAAAAGTGCCAGCCAAATGAACGCAATACAAAAATCGTCTCATTAATCCGACGGCGCAAAACCCTAGATAAACCACGCAATGAGCACTGCGCTGCACAGCGAGGGGGGATTGAAAGTTTTCTGCTGTTTTCTCGAGAATTTCGCTGCCGCATGTTTCGCATTGCTTACATTTGGGATGCGATGCAAGGTATTGGAATCAAAACTCTTTGAGGTTAATAGGCAGTGGAAGAGTGGGTGTTTTTAACTGTGTTTAGCACTCTTCATTGAAAATTGTTTCTTTACGACACTGTTTTGAATAACATAATGGCCTACTTTTCATATCTAATATAACAGTGTCGAAAAGTAATACATTAGTGATGAAAAAATCTTCTTTATACAACTTGTTGCATTAATAGCTATTTCAGTCACTGACCCACAATACATAATTTATAGGCATTCCTGAAAATTCATAAAAAATAGAGAAAATTTGATCAATATATTCTTAAATAAATTAAATAAATTAATCATTGGATGGGTCCTTCATAAATGTGGTAACTATAGTTCGCTATAGTAACAATAGGTCAGAAATCACAAAGCCAGGAGGCCAGTTCGAATCCAAATCAGTTCGCTAAAATTTGCAACAAACATTGAAAGCAGAATAAGACCTTGTTCAGACAAAAAAGTGATTCTTCGGCTAAAACATTGCTTATTCAGCCTTTAATCAGCCCCACATTGTTCGGAAGGTTTACATTGTTTATTCAAATTTTTGCTGACTTCTCTCCTTAAATGTGAGTTTGCACTTCTTAGAATAAATACATTAGTAAGAACGGACAGATCTCACCATAGATTGGTAAATACAGTTAACTCTCCACAACTCGAAATTTTCTATAACTCGATGGATTCGTTGGTCCCTTAATTTTTTCACGTGTCGTATCCAGAAGTCGATATTTCCACAAGTCGATGCCTTTTTTGGTCAATGTTCTACGTAGTGTTATTTTGATTCTATAACTCGATATGTCAAAGGAAGAACTTCTGTATTCTGTGATTGTGATGTTAAAATCAAGGAGACTTTAAAAACATGATAACTGGTAAGCATATTCAGTCCCCAGAACCCATCGTTCGTTTCAGAACATGTTTCTGGTGTCCTTGGAAAAAAGGGTCTGAATCTTTAATTCATATCAAAATGTACCATGAGACGAATCAAACTTGAGTACTCATGGCAAGGTTGCCAGGTGTTTTGAGACAGATCGAATAGTTTTCAAGTTTTCAACAAGATCGAATAAATTTAAGCATCACTTTTCAAAGGGTTGTATGTAAAATTTGATAGGAAATTAGAAACATTGTATAGCATATGCGATATTAAATTCTATTTAAAAGTGAATGCTATTGTTTAAATCTTTTTCTGCTATTGGTTGGATAAAGGGATGACGTTTGAGAGAATTATGAAAAATGTTGAGTTTTAGCAAACACGATTCACCTTGATTGATTCGTCGGTATCACACCTTGATTGTTACATACACCCTGCATGGTTTGTCGATTTGACAGATCTGTTTTCGCATTCGTCAGATCAGGTACACCGGTTTTCGTTTTGCAGTAAAGATACGTCGGTAACTCGGAAAGAATTGAGGATACTGTCGGTTGGTTGGTGAATTTGCATAACTCGCATTAAATATACGTTCAGTGTTTTTCCTCTTAACAGGAGCGCTGGTCTGAATGGTATGTGAAATTCAATAGTAAAGTGCTATGTTATTAGAATACTACCGAAATAATTAACATGTTGCTACCGGAAATACAAAAACAAACATTTCAAAACAATGTTTGTAGGATTCAAACCAAGGCTTCACCGTAGTCGGATGTAATCAAACCCACAGCCAGTATCGGGTTGCAATGAAGCATCTACATCAGAACGGAAGGAAGATAATGGGAAGAGCAGAATATCGATTACGATGCACGTTTACGCATCTTGGCTTGAGGGTAATCCTTCTTGCGGAACGCGGAGGTGAACCAGCCTCAGGCTGAAAGCCTCCCTAACAAAGAAAACTTAACTTAACTCCTTCTTGCGAAACGGTTTCCACTTCTTCAAAATATCCGGCGACAATAAAAGGGTGTAGCAAAACCATTTTAAAAACAAAGAAAGAAGACCACATAGGGCGTTCATTAAACATTTTTTTCTAAGATGTATGTATGTATGTATGTATATACAATCCAACTTCCACTGTCCGGCAGTGTTTTTATGGAAGAAAAATGTTTGCAACCTAATCTATTATATCTTATACTGATCCCATTGCAAACAATTTTAGCCCGGAAGTTGAAAGGTGATAGCTCTGTTGAGATTCAGAAACCCATTGCAGAATGCCTGGTTACTCACGTCCATTCCGAGGTTACTTTCACTTACAACAAGCCCCGCATACACGTAGTACCGATATAAAATGTATATAGGTACTGCGTGTACACTTCCATCCTCAAAGCAATTCCTGCTTTGTAGATGGCACGTATTTTGTAGCATGCATTTCATATTTTTATATTAAGTTGTAATCAGTTAGATCTCACCGCTTATGTATTGTGTCCTTGCTGCTGAATCTTTGTCATCTCGATTCTCGTTGAGTCCTGCTGATAATCGGCATCTGTAGTGGAATACTCTTCTCTCTCTTTCTCTATCACTTTTCGATGTTTTTCGTACCTCTTCTTGAATATTGTAACCTGTAATAAACATATTTGTAGTCAAACTGAATATGTTTTTAATTTATGGTACTCTATTTGTTCAATGTTTTTCTTTGTTGATTAAATATGTTTTATTCTGGTGTTACTTGCTGTTATGTCACTTCTTATTTGTTTATTCAATTTAATCTTCTCCAAACAATTATCGATAAATAATAAACCTGTTTTCTCCTCCTTTATTAACATCTTTTGTCTTTCTTTTAATCCTTCTCTTATTTTATTTTAGTACTTGAGATTCTCTAGTCTTCTACCTCTGATTCAGACTCTTCTTCGCTTCCTATAGTTTTATAAATTTCCTCTGCCTGTTTTTTTAATTTCTCTTTGTCCTTAACCAACTCTAACCATTGTTCTTCTGTTATCTCCGGTAATTTCTCCTTATCTTCTCTTAAACTGTCGTTCCATGTTTTTGCCGGCCTACCTCTTTTTTTCCAAGAAAATTTTAGTTTTTTTTTGCTATTTTTAGTGGATGTCCTTCTGGTCTTCTCTCTATATGTCCCCAATAGCTTATGCGCATTACCCTAACTTTTTTAACTGCTGATTTTCCATCTAATAAGCTTGAAACTGTTATTCTTCCCTTTGGCCTATTCCTAGAATATCTTAACATCTCTTTTAATATTTGTAATTCATACCTACTGATTGACTTTCTATTTCTTTTTATCAGAGCTGCTGCTTTCAATCCATATGTAATAGCTGGTGAGACTACTGTTTTATAAATAAGTTTGGAAAGTGCCCACGGGATTCATTGAAATTGCAAACCTTATTTTTCATTAATTCGTAGGAAAAGTATGTATTTCATAATCGCTTCAAGTGGTGGTCTTTCTACACACTTATTTTGCGCCAATTTTTTTCTCAGTGTGCCGCAGCTGTGCTGTCAGTACCGAGAGTGTCATCAGACAGATTTTTTTTTGTTTGAATAATGGTATGTTTGGCAACCCGGTTACTTTGACAGTTCACATGTTTTGTTTTGAAGAAACAAAACAACAACCAGTGGAATCCTATCCCAGATCCTAACTGTCATGACTCTCGGTTCGTTGCTCCCAAATTCTCCCGGAAAAGGACTACACTGATCCTAATAAGCAACGACCTCGGCCTCCGAATCGAAGCTTCGAGCGAGAACGTACTTCCAATTTCCAACAGGACAATAACTTCTACTGGATTGGAGTGTGATGAGGACTCGGACGAATCACAGGTGACGGTGGAAAGTAGACGAAGCAAGCGTGCATCATTAGAGAAAACTTTGTTCCAGATGCTCTTCAGTTTCTGATGACCAAAAGCCATCGACAAAGATGCATCACCAGCGTTCTAGTGAGAGTTTCAACCGGAATCAGACTTCCCTGGTGGAGGTAGGATTTTAAGGGGGGAAATACAAGTAAAAAATTTTTTATCGATTTTTTATATTTTACTTTAATTTTTTTTTAAAAATGCTACGAGCACGAGGAAGGAGTGATTTTTGGCCCCGGTTTCGCCGATTACCGTAAGTTCCAGAAATCATGTTTTTACACAACCCAAAACTTGAAACGCGTTTTTCTCGAAACGGTGTTTTCCAAATTGGCGGGAAAGATAACTTAAAAAGTTCTCATCCAAATGACTTGAAATCTGGCGCATCTTAAAGGAAATAGATCTTTACTCTATGTGAACCACTGATTAACAATAAATAATTTTCAGGTCTGCCTGAAGTGGAAAAAACAGTGAAAAATCAATCTTTTCTGAATAAGGTCCAATTGATAAAAGTAAGTTTTGTCAATTTTTCAGGTTTCTAGAACGCCCGCCAATTACCAATCCCCACCGGAGACGACCTTCTTCCGATGTGACCCCAAGGAGCCACAGAGGTCACACGCCAATGAAAAAAATCTCAAATGTAGAGGAAGATTTAAGCAATTTAATGCAAAAAAAACCCCAAACGTTTGTGTTGTTTCATTTGCTCACAAAAAAAAATCAAAAAATCGTCGAGTTTTTGACGTGTTACTTGTATTTCCCCCTTAAGAGAAGGTCCATTAATTATGTCATGCAAATATGGCCCATTTTCAACCCCCTTCCCCCTTTGTCACATTTTTTGTATGGACCTTATTTTTTTTATTTATGGCTCGTCACAGTTTCCAAAAAAACGAACCCTCCCCCCTAAAAGTGTGACATAATTAATGGACGATCCCTAATATGTCCACACGATCAGACAGTCCAACCACCGGACAAATGGAAAGAAGTATGATGTCTCTGACGAAAAGCAGTGCCGGCCAGAGAACACCTGTAAACGCTGGGGTCCGAGTGATCATCGAAGGTGAATTCATCGATGTCAGTTACGATGAGGAACGACTCATGGAGCTGAATGTCGGTTGGTTGATCAACGAAGTGGTGAAGTGTTACGGAATCAAGCATGGTAAACTTCCACTGATAAAACTACTACGGCCAGATGGTGGCCTTTGTATGGACACCAATCCCCTTACAACGAATTCGAAAAGCTGCGTTCGGATCAGTTCTACGAGGATTATTCCAAACATCACGATGTTGAAATGCTTACTGCTCCAATAGCTGGGCACTATTGAAAACACCGGTCATTTTACACTTCGCCAGGACTTATTCTTCGCCAAGCCTATAAATATTCAGTGTCAAGCACTGGGTTATCAGGGTCGTGTTCGAGAGCTAAACCTATCCTTCAACCAACTCATCGATGTCGACTTTCAGGAGCTCACCTTTAAGCCCAACAACTGACCAATCAACATGTTACAATTCCACTTAACCTCCTTCGGCTGTGATTTCAGATCCGTCACGAATCTCCTCGCCCCAAATCGATCTACCAACGTCTTCAACGTTCCCTTCACTTTATCCTCCTCGCCATCCTCACTAATCACATTCCGAATCGGCATTATGACCAGTAGCAGCATAGAGGTAGCTCTAAGACTAGAAGGTCCCGAAATAACGTGCTCAACTTTTTGGCTCAGCTCTGGCACTCTCTTCGGTCCCAAGTTAATCGATTCACCCCTCGAAACATAGGAAAATCCCCTTACCTCTCATTTTATCTGTCAAACTTTCATAGCGAATCAAAACAAACATAGTGTAGTACTAGAATTTCGACTAGAATGGGCTACGTTAATCGATTTGCTTGGAACCAATAGGCTAGTCAAGTAGTGAGCCAATTTAAAATCATTATTTTCCACCGGTTGGTAGCAGTCCCTTCATGGTCATCTTTTCAATCATCTTCCGGAACGATGCCACCCAATTCCTAACTTCGATCAAACTGTTCTGAAACACCAAAGCCTTCCGCGTCTTGAGTGGAGGTTCTCCGATCTCGAAGTCTTCCGGTAGCGACTCCAGCACCATCCGGAAGAATTCCAGTATCACCCCCAGATTACAGTAGTACTTGGCAACGGTCATCGCCTTGATAACCTCGCTCATTCCACAAGCATACCAACAATCAATACGAAACTTACGATTTTAAATTGGCTCACCACTTGACTAGCCTATTGGTCCCAAGCAAATCGATTACGTACCCCATTCTAATCAAAATTCTAGTACTACACTATGTTTGTTTAGATTCGCTATGAAAGTTTGACAGATAAAATGAGGGGCTATGGATTTTCTTATGTTTCGAGGGGTGAATCGACTATCTTGGGACCGAATATAGTACCAGAGTTGAGCCAAAACGTTGAGCACGTTTCTTCGAGACCTTTTGGTCTTAGAGTTACCTCTATGAGCATACCGCGTTGACTTTTAACCGGTGTTTAGCTAATGTTTTGAAAATATGTGCGCTATGAAGAATCCATGGCAAAACGTCACCGGACGGATTCACGGTTGAAGTTATGAAACCAATAATTGGATTGTGTCAACAACAATAATTAACAATTTGACACATGCACAGAGCAGACGCAGATATAGTACAGTGTTGCCAGTAACTTTAAATATCATGAAAATTTCTAACCATGCGTGCCAATGAAAGTGCCCAGGTGTGTCAATCTGTATTTTTGGCACACTGTGCGGAGTGACCAACCCTTTGAATCGGTTAGAAGCAACCCATCGATTGGTTTTTTTTTTTTGCGACGTTCGTCCTTTTGATAAGTTATGCTTGAAATGTCTTCAAATGTCAAGTTGATTAAAATGGGGAGTGGGGGGAGGGCTTTCAATATATGTATATTTTTAAATTGATGTCATTATTCATAATCATAACATCAGAAAAGAGCGATACAGGGAGAATGCTACAGTAGCTAAATGAATTTTCAAATTTCGGAAGTTCAATTGTTTTAGACCCATTGAAATTGTATTAATTGGGTTGTTAACGTTGAAAAATAAACCGATTTTTATACATAATCTGATAGAACTTCGATTCCTGAGCACAACGATATTTTTATCGATCCCGTAGACATTCATCTCGATTTTTAAATCAAGATTTAAATGTTTGATCGTTGACACTAAATCTATTCATTGACAGCTCGCTCCCATACAAAGTCCCACCAAGGGGCGCTAAGATGGTGGTTTTTGATAATGCAATCGCACTTATTAAAAATGGTTCCAATGTACCAAAATTGATGAAATTTTATATTTCGGTTCCATTTTTAATGCAGATAACGAATATGTTTTTACCTCAATACCCCTAAATCACCCAATTGAGGATCCGATTCAAATTTCTAAGAATTTGATTGATAGAAGAATCTTCAAGACTGTGACATTTAATGAAAAAAAAATCAAAATCATGAATCAGATTCCTCTCACTCTAAAAAAGAGAAAATTTTAAAGGGTTGAAGAAAATTTTCAATTCCTAGACCTTAAAAAAGACTAGTTCAAGTTTGAAGAAGTTTTCAAGATTCTAGAACGTAGATTCAGATTTCGGATCATGACATATTTTCCAAGATCCCAGATTTGAAAAATACTTCAATCTTATGGATCTTAGAAAAATTTTAAGCTTCATAGGCTTCAAGAAAATATTAATAATTCTGGAATTTCGTGGCAGAACCATGAGAATTCTTGAAATATTTTTAGGTGAACTAAGAGAGTTCTGATTCCATTTTATTTTTCAGGAGAACTTCAAGTGAAATCTATGGAATGCTTCCAAAATAATTGTGAGCGCCCGAGGGGGTTCAAATAAGAAGAGCTACAATTTAATTCTTAATGGAATTCTAAACTGAGATAAAATTCAAATGATTATTTAAGCATAACTACTAAGCAAATGTGAGAATAATAATAAGGGAATTCTGAGAGCATTCCAATTGAATTCTGAGGAGAACTTCAACGGGAGATCAAAGCATGATTCCACCAGAAAAGAGGAGAAAACCTAATGAATTCCTAGGAATAATGGCTGGGAACAGTCCTATGTGTGTGTGTGTGTTTTTGTTCATATTGGCTTGAAATTTGGAATTAACTACTCAGGACTTCCATAAACGGTGATACGGTCAAAATTTGGTCAATATCAACTTGACGTATTTCTTTCAATTTTGCATTTAAAAAACCTGAACACCCCTCATTTTGAAGGTGTGTGTGTGTGTAGAATGTTGCTCCTATTTTGATTTTGGAACTCACTCTTCAGTTGTCAAAATGCCGTCCAAGCAAGAAGAGCAGCGTATCAAAATTTTGCTCGCGCATCGCGAAAATCCGAGCTACTCGCACGCAAAGTTGGCAAAATCGCTAAAAGTTGCCAAATCAACCGTTACAAATGTAATTAAAGTGTTTGGGGAACGTTTGTCGACAACCAGGAAGTCTGGATCGGGGGGAAATCGAAAACCGGAAGCCGCTGAGACGACAAAGAGAGTTGCCGGTAGTTTCAAGCGAAACCCTAACCTCTCTCTCCGAGATGCCGCAAATAAGCTGGGTGTATCGTCTACAACCGTGCATCGAGCCAAAAAACGAGCCGGACTATCGACTTACAAGAAGGTAGTGACTCCAAATCGCGATGATAAACAAAATACGACGGCCAAAGCGCGATCCCGGAGGCTGTACACGACGATGCTGACGAAGTTTGACTGCGTGGTAATGGACGACGAAACCTACGTCAAAGCCGACTACAAGCAGCTTCCGGGACAGGAGTTTTATACGGCAAAAGGAAGGGGAAAGGTAGCAGATGTTTTCAAGCACATGAAACTGTCAAAGTTCGCAAAGAAATATCTGGTTTGGCAAGCCATCTGTACCTGTGGCATTCAACAGCATTTTCATAGCTTCCGGGACTGTCAACCAAGAAATTTACGTGAAAGAGTGTTTGAATAAACGTCTGCTGCCTTTCCTGAAGAAACACGGTTGTTCCGTACTGTTTTGGCCGGATTTGGCATCTTGCCATTACGGTAAAAAGGCCATGGAGTGGTACGCCGCCAACAACGTGCAGGTGGTTCCCAAGGACAAGAACCCTCCCAACACGCCAGAGCTCCGCCCAATTGAGAAATACTGGGCTATTGTCAAGCGGAACCTAAAAAAGACCAAAAAAAACTGCTAAGGGCGAGCAGCAGTTCAAGGCAAACTGGCTTTCTGCGGCGAAGAAGGTGGACAAGGTGGCTGTACAAAATCTGATGGCAGAGGTCAAGCGTAAGGCCCGGCAATTCGGATTTGGAAAAGCGGAAGCCTAACTGAATATTTTTCCTGAATTTTATACCAATTGAACTTGAAAAAGAAATTTAATTTGGTTTTTTAAATAAACGATTTCACCGATTTACACGCGTTTTCCCTTGACCAAATTTTGACCGTATCACCCTTTAAATGAATTCTTGAACCCTTTTTGGAATTCATATGGATAAATGCGAACAAATATTACAGTGGATGGAATCATTCGGGATCATTCTTAGAATTACACTAGAACAAATAAATAATATATTTAATTTTATTAGTCGATAACTCTATAACTCAATGGTCCCTTCAATTTCGAGTTATGGAGAGTTGACTGTATTGCTATTTCGCATTTTAATTAGAATCGGTGATTTCTCATCAAATATTGTTTCTTTCCACAAACACATTTTTACATTTTGTTCATTCCAGCAATTGCTATATTATGTAGAAACAATATATCGAGCAGAACTCATAACTACACACTACGAAAAAGCCATGTAAATTTCCATGCCTTGAGACCAACGCATGCAAGCGATCTAAATGACATAAGCATCAGTTGAAAGAAACGAGAAAATCAATTCAATCAAGCGTACTTTTCGTTATGTGAAATGTACGTGAAAACAACGAAAAAAATAAGTCTGCCCTAGTAAAATGTCGATTTGACTAATTATTTTACATTGAAAAAAAAATTCTTCAGATCGAGCTTGGCCGAGATTTTTTTTTAATATTTTTCAAATTTAAATGTTTGCTCATTGCTAAGTTTACCAAAATATAGTTATATCCAAGGATATTTAGATTGAAAATCGAAGATTGTAAAAAACAAGCAAACTAATTGTAACATGGTGGTGGAAAAAAGTTGATTTTCATGGGTCATTTGTGAAAATTTTTTTTGCTTTCAAGAAATCCTTATCAAACTCATAAGGTTTAAAATGGCTTTTATGAAGAAAAATTGCAGGCTGAATTGTATTTATCAAAAGCCATTTTGCTTGATCCTAACCCATTCAGATTTATGGTAGCATTTATGGAGGCAAAGTAGCCTGCAAAAAGTTAAACGTCAAAGTTTGTTTATTTTTCGATAGTTGTGCTGTGGGATCCAGGATTCTTCCAGGTGGTTTTCTTGCGATGGATTGGGAGCAGTTACTCAGATAATTTGCGATACTGTTTTACAAAATTTCGCATTTCGAACAGCTGGAAGTGTAATCGTTCCCGGAAAAGATCCCCTTCTTCCGGATGGTTACAGAAGTGCACCATCCAACGATGCAGGGATGTACGCTTGAATTAAATTTTCGAAGAGTTGATTCTTTCGCCGAATAAAATCGCTGCTATGGATCGGAAACCAGCTAATCTCCGCTAACTAACAGTTTCAGTGGTTTTCTGTCGGTTGTTATTTCGATTGTCATCCATTCGCAAGATCTGGAGAAGGCTGGTATGTTATTAAACTTTCGACCATGTTTTATGAATTCGAGGGCCACGCTCACTTTACTCTTCTCCGCCAGATGGTCAGTCGTTGATGGTATGCTGGTTCTTCTAAAGAAGTAAAATTTGCTGAAATCGACGTGAATTTTTCATCCTACTTCGTCTATCCTTCGAGACTTCTGTGTCAAAAATATGGCTTTTATTAACTATGGGGTACCATCTTTTAAGCTCAATTAGTAAACAGTGTAAGTGGGGAGTTTATGGTGCACTTTAAAAGCCTAAACAGCAACAATAAATCCTTTTTTGCTCTAATGAAAAACCTAATGGTTTTATGCTTGCTTTTATTTTGATAGAACACGTACATAAAGTATTTTATCAAGACATTAATACACAATTGCTAATGACGTGCTTGAATTACAGAACAGTTTTAAGAAGGGATTGTAAACTGTTTTAAATCTATTTTTAAAACAAGACAGTTTTTGACTTTCTTGTCAGACTATAAAAGGTTTTTAAAACAGCAAAAAGCAGGAATGTTTTACACTTTGAAATGCTATATTTAAATTCAATTGATTGTTCATTGCCATTATAAAACCATCATAGATCACAGTGGATGCCACATGGTTACTGAATTGTTACTTGGGATGTTTGTTTACGTTCCATAATTTACATCCAAGATGTATTACGTCTCGTGTAAAATAGTTATTTCTTAGTGTGTATTGAGAAGTTTAGTTAAAAATGAATATCGCCAATCATTCTCAACTATGCTTTTCACAGCCCATACGTTCGAAGGCAACTGCTGACTCAGAAGTAGTGCGATGCACAAAATTGGATTTTTCCCTAATACAATCGGAAAAGATTCCTCTTAACACTGCACGGGAGCTTCATCCTCTAGCAGTTGCAAAAAAAAACACTTTTGTTTTCGTTTGCTTTCTTCGAGTTGACGACGCATATGGGAAACCGTGTTCAACGACACGGAACTGACCTCCTCCCGTTTTCGCTTGGCCAACTTTGATGCCACGTGAGTTAACGTTCAAAATGCGCCAATCGAATTGTTTATTAGTAGGCAGGGGTTTGTATTTCTGCGACGTGTTTTTTAACGTTTTTATTTTTTATCAGACGCTCTTTTGATGTTTACCAAATGAAATCAACAAAATCACGGGAAATACATATGACGACACAGTGTTTTTTGGCTTGTTTACAGATTTTTTTTCCTAAGTTCCAAGACACGTTTTCCGAGACGAGAATCGTAATATAGGTACCGACGAATCGAATTTAGCGGTCAGCTTACCCACTGCAGTAATACTAGTGGTAATTACTCCGGATTCGGGTGGATTCGTAGTTTTCTTTTACAGGAAAAGAAACTACCAAGTCGCATTGCAGTTGCAGAGGAAGTGTGTTTGTGCAGGTGAACTGCTGCCAGCTCTCGAGAGAAACACACATTTAAACCGAAAGCAGAACCGTTCTGGAAATTTGCGACGCGACGCAAACTACTAAAAGCGTAAGACGAACGACGATGAACAACGTGACGCCTTGATGAGACAAGAAAGGAAAAGCCAATAGCGTTGTAATGGAAAATGCGGAAAATAGCGTCCCGCGCTGTTTGACTGTCTGCTGCTCAGGCGTATGTTTTTTGTTTTTATTTACGTTGGCCAAGAAGGGTATACGGATGCTCCTGTTGCTGTTGCTTATTAATTTACGTGTTCTCTTATTTTTGTTCTTTATGGGACTGCTCGATACCGAATTGGCATAGGGTAGGGATTTTCCGTCTTTATACTGAAAGTGAGCAAACCCGTGTACGGGGTTGACCCAAGGAACTCGGGCAGCTGAACTCAGTCAACGTCGATCCTCCGAAGAGGAAAGCAGTTGAAGTAACTGGAAAGATTTTCAGCAAGCGCAAATTAGAGACACTTACGGGTGAATAGAACTTCACAGCGGAGCCAAAGTTGAAGCACGAGTTGGAGCAAACTAACTGCACTGCGGAATAGCATTTTCTGAAAGTGATTTCTTTGTCCTAAGCTAGCAGCGCATTTAGAAGAACGGTGATAGTATTGTGATTTTTTTTTATTAAGTGTAACTGAGTGGTACTGAATTTACTGGAATAATAAGTGGAAAACTAGAAAAGCTGTGATAAAAACGAACATTTTGGAACTGTTTGTCGCCAGTGAAAAATATTCTGTAAGTGTAATGATTATTTAAAAAAAAAAAACTTGTCATTCTTTACCAAAAATTTTTGAAATATTTATAAAGTTTCTAAAACGTTTGATTTTTTTTAGTGATTTGAAATTAATTTGAGTGAAATGTGATTTTTCAAGGATGAGTTTACAAATAGTCGAATCTGCTTTTGTAAGCAAAGATTTCAACGTCGATTTTTCAAAACTCTTAGCTCACCCACGCAGACTTACGCCACCATCATGGTGTGGAAACTTTACCCTACCTGATGAAGGTAGGACCAATAACTGGTACCGTTGCATATATGAGATTGTGCCATAATTGAGCTAGATATTTTGTTATTGGTAGCTATCAACAAGCACCAAAAAAAGGTGTCGTTATCGATATTGGCAGAACTATTCACTCTTTTACCTCAGCTATAGGATAGAAGGGCAAAGTCTTAAGTAAGTTGAGTAGTAATTTAAATATTTCTTTTACAGAAAATTTGTACCTTCTGATGTTAATTTGCATAGGTCAGCTAACAGTTACGACAAATTGACGTTGAATGCCACCACGGATAGAGAATTATGGTAAAAACAATCATATTTTAGGTTGCTTCAACCAGAATTCTTAATTGAAAATTTCACCACCAGATTATTGGATTACTTTGATACTATTTTGATGAAGTTTCTCATGTTCGTAATTAAGACCTTGATTATACAAACATGTGTACCCAAGCAAACCAAAAGTTCCACATTCCACAATAAAATCCGCTTTTAATTTCCATAAAGTTTATACAAAGTTCCAACAGAAGGTTCGGGTTAATTTAGAAGCTATTGAAAGCACATGACGAACTTCATGATTTGATATGATAGTGGTTTACCACCCATTGTAGCACGAAAAATAAGTCCGTCAGCAGTGGGCTCTCTTTTGTTTTTCTTGATCAAGCTTAATAACTTCTGATTATCCTCAACATGTCGCTGTATGAAGGGCCAAAAACGGATTGGGTAGATCGATAGGCAAAGTCACCTTCACGCATCTACGGAACAATAAAGAATCTCCTTCCAGCAACTTGATCAGCCAATTGGTTAACAAGACAAGCCCCCAAACAGGAAGATGTCGCAATGAGTGGGGAGAAGAGCCTGCCCTTAATCCACGAAATGTTATCAACAGGGAGTTGGCATTCGCACACTCCCCGTCCAAATCGGTTCAATCGGGTGCTCTGTTGGACCGTCTCTTCCCTTTTAGTTTTGTATTTCAATGTATATACGAGTTGATTTTTATGATTATTGTCAATAATACTTACATTTCGATGAAGATCGTGCTACTTATTTTACCTTTTTTGTTGTGATACTCATCATCACAGAATCAAACCTTGAATCGTAGACCAGGTCCATCAACAATACACTCGTTCCGAGAAGGGGCTCATGGTCATCTTCTTTTTCTTCAGGTTCGCTCATCACCCGGAATGAAGGCTCGGTGCGGTTAGTAATATGAAACAGTGTTCCATGCAAACGAAAAAGAGACACAACCAGGATTGATTTTTTAAAGTAATAGTCATCTGAATATCCAACTAACCATACTTCAGTGACATTGTCTCACCCTGAACCTACATTAAATGTTATTTAGTGATATTTGTGAGTACCAAAGTAGCCATATATACTTTGGTACTCACATGAAATGTTGTGCAAGTACCACAAGTTCAACAACTATGGACAGCTCACCCAGACAAGCAGAATGCACGTATATTCAAAGTTGTTTTCTTGATATACAAACATATATACAAACAATTCGTATAGAATATTTGCTTATACGTACAAAAGTGGAGGCCATATACGTGCATATTTTAATTTTATTTTAAACGAGCTGATTTAACATCACATACGATTTAATCTGTTATAACAAATTCATTTTGAAATGTATTACGATGTAATCCGATTTAATTTGTGATACTGTACGACGGAAAAATGAGTCATCGTATATAAGTCAGAAATTTGCATTCTATACGACTTAACTTAAACATAATGTGAGGTATGCCATTCTTATATGCGATTTTGACTTAAACTATCACAATGTGCAATACTGTATGTACATTGTTATACGACTTCTGGTTGTCTGGGCATTGTTAATACCATTTACTCTTTGAATCAGCGTACACCAACATGATAATCTACTAAGAAACACCTAAGATTGTATAGAGATAAAGCTCGAAAATACAGTTTTAACTGATGGTACTTTATAAACATCAAACTGTCCAATATTGGACCCAGACAACACACGGTGCCTGCACGGTAATGTGGGCCGTGGGCCGTGCGCCGCAGGGTGTTACGGGCCTGATGACAACACTAATTCGAGAATGCTATCCACATTTCCAGAAACCTGAACATGGCTTCTTGATGTTCTGGCTGTGCAGCTGGAACATCTGGAGCTTGAGAGATCCTAAAAATTACGGAAGTCCCTATCAATATCAAATGATTTGAAAACCGGTGGAGGGGCTTTCGGAACAATACCGGTACTTCCTGATTTCTCCAACTTATTCGAGGATCAGTATGAGAAGCTTTCTGAGAATAATGTGCGGCATTGCTGAATTGCTTCCTAGGTGGGCCTTTGAAAACAAAATGACTACACTCGCCAACATCAGGGTTAGAGCCCTTATCATCAACTGGGACTATATAACTGTTAAGCTTTCGACTGATTAAAATCATCAGATTTAGATCTTTAAAAGCTGAACAAAGGTTTACGTGGTCTATGCACAACAATTACCCAAAGTAAGGCTGAACTAAAATCAATTAAACAACACTTGTTAAGCATATAATTATTACCTTGGTAGGTGGACGATTTTAGAACTGGTGATGAGGTTTTAAGCGTTATTTTAACAGTGAAGCAACTTCCGCTTCTGAAACTCGATAAGGTTTGATATATTGTCGATACCGATCAGCTATTAAAATAACGTTTGCATTAAAATGGACTTTTTTCGGATGGTGATAAAAAAAAAGCTAAGACAGATAATTTCTTTTGATAAATTTCCCATGGAAGGTAATTTGCAAAAAAAATTCTATGCCCTTGCGAGCGGCCTTCCGGCAGTTAACCAGAACATTAGCCATGGCGGATGAAAACATGCTTGTAGGCATGTTTTTGAGTGCTTTCTTCGTTTTATTTATCAATTCCTCCTAAGTGTTTACGACAAAATTGTTGGAGTAGATCTTACGCTCCAGGTTGGCCCAGAAATTTTCGATGGGACGCGGCTGCGGGACGTTGGGCGGGTTCGCCGACTTGGGTACCTTATCGATATTCAGCCGCTCCATCTCCTCCAACGATCGCTTCGAGTAGTGGGCCGACGCCATATCCGGCCAGAACACCGCGTCTTCACCCTTATGGCATTTCTTGATGAACGACGCAACTTCCGGCAGGCATTTCGTACTATAAATTTCCCCGTTCACGGCCAGTCCGGACCGAAAGAAGAGTGGCTTTGACATCCCCTTCTCGCTGATTGTCAGCCACAGCAGCACCTTCTTGGGGAACTTGGTGTGTGAAATGAACTTCACCTCGGAGCTCACTTCCTTCGTGGGGGAAGTAAAATACGAAGTGCCCTGCCAGTCGTTGCCATCCAGGGTGAGATAGGTCTCGTCGTCCATCACCACCGCCACGCTGCGATTCGCCGGGAAAAACGAGTTGACCATCTTATTCAGCCGCTGCCGCTGCGTCATTGCCTGCAGCTCCGAAACCAGTGGACGTGACTTCCGCTTCCTGACATGTATGTTCAACATCCTTTGGAGCTTCTTGTCGCTCAGGGTCGTCGGCCGTCCGGAACCGGACTTTCTTTCGATGCTCTGATTGTTGTCTAATAGTGCCAAGATGTTGTAGATGCTGGAACGGACGTATCCTGTGTCCACAAAGTGCCGCACGATGTCCATTTTCGACGCGGCGGGGTGTCGTTCTTTGAACACGCACACTTCTGAACGGAATTGCTTCACTGTTTTTGCCGTCACGGTTAGAGTTAGACTGATAGAGCTGTCAAAATTTGTCTGCTGACTCATAGGTTACTATGATTGATGCTGCATGGGTAGTTTCGTCAGTGAAGGTAAACCCATGAAAAATCGACAATTGTTGTCCATTTTTTTAAATGTAAACGTTATTCTAATTGAAGCACGTACAAATCATTTACAGTTGATCTGATCATTTTGGAGCTTTAAAGAATATTTTGGCAAATTGTCGTAACGTAAACTAACAAGTCAATTAAATGCTCCGAGATAGAAAATTGTTTTACTATGTGTTAAGTAGGCTTCGGCATGCCAGACTATTTGCGGCAACCAAAATTGAATCACTATTTTCACTGGATTTTCTTACGAAAACACTTCGCTGATTGCATGCAAACGATTCTTCATGCTTTCAGCTTCAATTTGACTATACTTTTACCACTGAGAAAAAGCAATCTAGCAAGGTTTTCTTGAAATGAAACACACGCACTACAAATTGTAGCTGATTTCGAGTTGCCGATAATAGAACAGCAGATTTACATGCAGTTCAAATGGTACGGTTGCCGAAGAAAAACTGGTTGCCGACAATACTCGCTCTCACTAGAGAAGATTGGAGCTTTGTAAAAGCGTTTCAAAACAGTTTTTGACAATTCTTTCGACTGAAATTGTTAGAGCAGCTGGCAGCAAAATATTGTAAACAAACCAATACTGCATATGTGTGCGTTCCTTAGAGAAAAGGGCTATAGAAAGAAGGTCGCTGCTTAGGTTGCCGAGAATACGTAAATTCCCCTACATCGAAACGAAGCCTATAAAGGACTGAAAACGGAAACTCTGCAAGAATGGGTTAGCTTACCTCCACCTACAATGTGAGCCAACATCAAGAAGAAACAAGTGATTGGGGTGATAGAATAGAGTATTTAGACATCCCTCACAAAATTTGAACGGTTTATCAAAATGTTGAGAACAAATTAAGCCATGGAAACGCATGGTGCCTGATATGCGCTGTAACATTCAAACGCAGCGAGACCAGCATTCGATCGCGTCCAATTTCGTCGCATTTCCAATCTTCCGGGATTAGATGTCTATATTTAGTTCGGCTACGTCTAGTTATTGACCTTACACATGTGGAGCGAAGCGCGATTAGTTTTTGCCCCGGAGTAAGTGTATGTGAGCAACAAAAGCAATAAAACCATCTTCTGGCAAAATGGTTGGACGGAACGTGTAAGAGTAAACACTAGCAAATCCACCAAGAATGGTATATTGCGCTTTAGGTATAATTATTTGCGGCTGTTTTTGTCAATATTGTGACAGTTTGGCGAGACGGGCATGGATTTCATCATCTGCGATTTTTAGCGCTTACCAGGGTTGCCAAAATTTCAGAAAAATCTGTAGTTCTACAAATTTTCGAGAGTTTTTTATAATCTGTTTTATGTTTATCAGAATCATACCTAGGGTAGTAAAAAAATCCCTTACTCACTTTTCTAAGAAAATATTTATTTGATTTATTTCAAACTTTTATTTTCGTCGAAACTCCTATTTATTCATAATTTATTAATTCAGATTTTCGGTGAAAAAAAAAACGAAGATGAAAATATTTTTTATCGTAAACACAGATTTCAATTTGGCAACCCTGCTCACCGTGCGATCCCATTTTCCCATTGAATGCGTATATTTACATATCCTGCGTCCGCTTTGTCACACCAGCATGTCACAGCGAATGGTATTTCCCAGAATTTACCGATGTTTGCTCTTTCAGGTAATGAAAATATTTATTATTTTTCGCAATCGCAATTTTGTATTATTGCGATCTAGGTGAGTTACTGACCGGGTCGGTTAAAATCTTACCCTTGGGACATTTTGCTGGCGAATTGCGCACCTTCTTTGCTTAGAGGTGTAAGGAGATGAATTAGGAAAAGTTGGCAGCCGAAAGAGTCGTGTTTGGTGAATTACCCACAGAAAATGAAACAGTTTAATGCTTTTATAACGGAGGGGATAACCGTTTGGCATTAGTCGAAACAAAAAGCAAAGAACCTGCAGCCGACAAGCTGTCTGTCTGGGCTGTCGGAATGTGTAGTACTTCAGAGGTTTCCACTTCTTGGCGACATTCTGCCAAACACGGATCTAATGTGAATGTGTTTCATTCTGTTGTGCAATGGGTTGTTAGGAAAATCAGCTGTCGATTTTAACTCATTGACAGTTCATTTTTGGATTTTGTTTGCCAACAAAGAAAGTACCGCTTTTATGGAAGATTATGCTTGTGTGCAGTTTTCTACGTAAATGATTTTACCGGCACCCTAAATATAGAAATTTACACAAACACTGATCAGCTGTAACCGATGAGGAAAAACGAAAACCATTTCCGAGTATCGCGAAAAATTAAACACAAACAAACGCAACGGTCAGATGATCGTGGATTGCCGAAAGCAACACTGAGTAATTCACCCAGCAGGGTTCCTAGCTATCATTACAATTTGCAATCGTAATCCGCAGCGTTGTAAGAAGGTTTCTACGGTTCATAAGCATTAACCTTTTTGATGCTGACTTTAGGCTTATGAAGAACTTTCATTCAAATCAATCATTGTGATCTAGATGAGAAATGCGAACGCATACGATGTTCTTCGCTAACTCTTTCCTCGTCGAGATTACGATTTCTCTTCTATTTTTTTTTTTTTTTTTTGCTCCCACCCAGTAGTTGATGTTTGCTCCAACAGAGAGGGTGCAAGCAAATCAGCTAGCTGGTTCTTTATATACCTTTCAAAAGATCAAAAACTGTACAACATTACAAAGTTCAGTGATTTTCAATAAAACGCATTACGGGGAAAATCCTTTGTTTAATCACAAACTGCACGTGTTGGCAAAACGCTCCTCAAAACGATCTCGCTCCACATCTGCGGGATACTACGTTCCACACACAGCTACTCAATTGGAAGATACAATATAAACCATCACCAGCAGCAGCAGCAGCAGCATCATGATGAACGAAAGAGGTCAGTGAAATGTGATTTGCTCCTGAAATAGAAGAAATCCACGGAAAAGTTCTTCTACTGGCCCGCCACGTAACAAAAGAAAAAGTGTTAGATAATGTGCCCTATCGGTAGCAATTCAACTGACGACATCGTCGAACGTGGGGGACTGATGGCAAATTTTCAGTTGAGCACTTTCGGTTTCTATTCGACACGGTGCGAGCAGAGATCACCGAGTACGAAAATACATGCGGGTCACAGTGAGAGTGGATATGAGTGATTGTTGCGATCGGCGAGCGTCATGATAGTGCTGATGCTTACGCCTCACAATCCCAACGGCTGACGTGCAAGCGTGAAGAACATGGATTAGTTATATTTATAACAGAGCCAAACGAAACTGGTTGGTGCTAACACATGTAATTAAGTACAACTTTGTGATCGTTTGATGACTGCATTAATATAGAAAACATTGTGTTTTAAACGATTAATTGAAGGTTGTGATTGTTTCATCTAGGAGCACGAAAATATGTATTCACTCTTATGAAAACCACGAAATACGACCAACAATCAATACGAAACTAACGATTTTAAATTGGCTCACTACTTCACTAGCCTATTGGTCCCAAGCAAACGATTAACGTACCCCATTCTAGTCGAAATTCTAGTACTACACAATGTTTGTTTTGATTCGCTATGAAAGTTGACAGATAAAATGAGGGGTTAGTGGATTTGCCTATGTTTCGAGGGGTGAATCGATTAGCTTGGGACCGAAGATAGTACCAGAGCTGAGCCAAAAAGTTAAGCTCGTTTCTTCGGGACCTTCTGGTCTTAGAGTTACCTCTATGATACGACCACGCTCTATGAAAGCTGTCACGTCTGTTCGTCGGTGATAAAACCATTCACGGTAAAAAGTTGTCATATCCAATCCAAATGCTCTTGCACTTGACTTGTGATTTATCGTTGAAAAATATGTACTGTATAGCAGCTTTAAATCAAAATGATTATCATTTGAATTGGCACCACTGTTTTTATCCATTGAATTTGATTAGTTTTGATTTTGGAAGCAAATGTCAAAAACGCACATGCCAAACATTACTCGCGAAGATGGCAAGTCAACAACAAATGAAGTCAAATGAGAGAAGCTATTATTTTTCATTTCAACCCAAAATAATTTGCATTCTAGAACGTGAGTATTATGAAATTGATGATGTATTCAATAATAGCATAGATGTAACTCTAAGACTAGAAGGTCCCGAAATAACGTGCTCAACATTTTGGCTCAGCTCTGGTACTATCTTCGGTCCCACGCTAATCGATTCACCCCTCGAAACATAGGAAAACCCCTCCAATAACCCCTCATTTTATCTGTCAAACTTTCATAGCGAATCAAAACAAACATTGCGTAGTACTAGAATTTCGACTAGAATGGGGTACGTTAATCGTTTGCTTGGGACCAATAGGCTAGTCAAGTAGTGAGCCAATTTAAAATCGTTAGTTTCGTATTGATTGTTGATAATAGTGTATAGTAGAACTTCTATTACAAAACATTGTCAAACTTATCAAATTAATTGCTCAATGTTTCGTCTTGCTTCTACTACAACCCAACAAACAATCGTCTATTGAAGAAACGACTTCTTGGCCATTTTATTCAACTGCATGCTTAACAGTACTTGTACTATTTTTAATAATAACTTCTGTTCAGGCTTTGTTCACACAAATCTGGAGAATTTATTCAACCACAACATTGATCTACTTGGTGTTGTATAAGCTATATCGAGAAGCTTTTATTCGACTTATATGAGTTCTAACAGAGTTTATTCGATAAAATTTTAGATTATTCATCGTTTATTAGACATCACTGCTTCCTTAAAACAGTGATGCTCTGTATACGGTTGATTATCATGTGAAGTAACGTTTAATTAGACTTTATTGTACATTTATATTAAACGATTATTTAACCGTGGGAAAATTAACCCAAAAATAAGAGCGACAGGGAAGGGAAGGGTGTGTTTCTTACGTGTATTGTATTCATTATTTCTGACGTGGCTCGCACCACACAGACATTTGAAAATTTATTAAATACTTATACATGTCGTTGTATGGGATTCGAACCATGTATCTTCCCGATCACCAGCCGCTTGCCTTGTCATCTGAGCTATCCTAGAATTCATCATATGGGCAACTCAATAATCAATAAAAGCTTGCATGAAAGTAAATATCTATCAGCACTCTCGATCGCAACTCTAGCTCCTTCAAGGCCCTGCCCTAATAAAAAAAATACCATAAACCAACGATAACCCTAATGATAGAACTATTTCACAAATGGTTTAGATGATACCCCAAACACGTCGTTAAGCAAAATAACCATAACAATTTTATTAGGGTGTGGGAATGATTAATTCATTCATCGTTGTTTTAAATGAGACCAATGTTATTATTATTATTTAGCTTTATTAAGGAGGCTTTCAGCCTTGGGCTGGTTCGCCTCCAATAGACCAATGTTGCCTCTTCACATCTCCACGTCGAAAGAAAGGATGCTCGGTTATATTTTAAACTAGATCAATGCATTCATTATCGTGAGTCATGTGATCGATGATTACTATTTAAAGTAATTAGACGTAGAACACAAATAAAAAAAGGGTTGAGCTTGGGATTGAACTCACGACCTTCTAATTGGAAAGCGAAAACGGTAACCACTACTCTACTGATTTCACCTTGTTGTTAGACTGAATCAGTGTTGTCGAATAATGAATCTAATTCGTCGTTTAAAAAGCATTTACAAATCATGTGATTACAACATGGTCGCATAGTGGTATAAGAGCAATCATGCTGACTGTATTCACCTTTATTCAGCAATATTGTTAAGTAATGCAAAGAAATCTAATAATGGAGCTGGAGTACATTTATTAGACGTCTAATAAAGCATCTTATTAAATCAATTGAAAACAGTCGAATTAAAGTGTCAATGTATGTACAAATTACACTTATTCAGTTTGTTATTAGATCAAACTTCTGGCGTTGAATTGGGAAGACATTTAACACTTTTACAGTTTTTAATAAGTAAATTAATCAGATCAGAGCAAACAGTGGAATAGATGTGCATCTATCGATCTCAAGGAGCATTTTCAGCACATAATTCGAACAACTCTTGTTATTCAGCATTGTACAATGTTATACAGCATTTATTCAAAATATATGCTTATTTGTGACTCTGAATAGTTTGTTGGTATAAGAGCTATTTTGCTGAGTGTATTCACATTTATACAGCAATATTGTAAAGCAATGCAATGACATCTAATAATGGAGCTAGAAAACATTTATAAGACGTTTAATAAAGCATGTTATTCAATCAATTGAAAACAGTCGAATTAAAGCGACAATGTATGTGCAAATTACACTTATTCAGTTTTTTATTAGATCAAACTTCTGGTTCTGAATTAGGAAGACAGTCAACTTTTATAAAGCTTTTAATAAGGAAATTCATCATATCAGAGCAAACGGCGGAATAAAGGCGCATCTATCGAACTCAATGAGCTTTTTTCAGCACATAATTCGACATCCTGTTGTATTCAGCATTGTACACTGTTATACAGCATTTATTCCATGTGTATGCTTATTTGTGACTTTGAATTGTTTGTTGGGAAGCCTTGCAATGTTGTTCAATGTCACTTGGAAACATGTCATCTGGGTAGTAACATGATACATGGTCTTTGGCCATATTCTGAATGACATATAACAAGGCTTGCAGTATGAACAAGGTAATCTATTTATTTGAACCCATTTTCAGCAAACATGAAATCCAAGGATAAATTGGTTGAACTTAAAATGATAGTATTGCTGATTGCATCTGAAACTGGACTGTCCCAAAAATGCAAAAAGTGTGATAAAAGTGCACGTTTCCGTCACATCGTTTTGATGTCTTCGGAGCTTGCATCATAAGGAATAAGTGCACCGAAGACACCAAGACGATTAGACGTAAACTTACAGTTTTATCACACTTTTTTAATAAGTGAAAACGCGCTTATTAGTCCAATTTGGTGTGAAACGCGCAATATGGTTGACATTTCGAGTTCAAAGCACAGCACATCAACAACGATGTGCAATACAATCTAAAATGAAGTGATTTGCTGTTGATTTCATCATGCTTCGATATGATCTCTTCCAAAGGATTTGCCCATCGAATTGCAACGTTTAGCAAGTAGTGCAAATTCAACAGCAAATCTCCTTATAAGAAGATGAAAATGATGAACCGTGTTGTTTACGTATGGTTGTTCCGCCTCCGCCTACTTCAATTCGACAGTGAGCATACATAAGGGCGAACACGCGATGATCGATTCTCTTCATCGATTTTCTCTTTGCATTGCTACAGCTAAGCGAAACAATTTCCTTAACAAAGTTATTAACAAAAGAGAAAATCGACGAAGAGAATCGATCATCGCGTATAGGCCCTTATGCATGCTCACTGTCGAATTGTTGGTCTTCTTCAGGCTGCATACACTGAAGCAAATCACCCGCCGCCTACTGAATGATTTTTGCCTCACCCATGCTTATAATCAGATGATTTTAAGAAGATAGTCATAGTCATTGTATAATCAAATGAGTGGAATTGCAAATGGAAACAATCGTACGCTTGATCTATGCTTCGTCAGTGAGGAACTTTGCGAGCACAGTTATGCAAGCGCCATCACCGTTCGTTAAAATTTGCAGGCATCATCCTCCTGTACTGATGGAATCCAAGATAAGTCCACAGCAACGCTTCCAAGATACCTCTGAAAGCATCGCCTATGATTTCAGAAAGGCTGACTTCAACAGCAACGAGTTCCTCGCACATGTCGATTGGGACGAGGTGCTTCAAAATTGTGATGCCAACCTCGCTGCGTCGACCATATCTGGTATCCTGTGGTATTCCATCGATCAGTTCGTTCCCGTGAAGTCTAGACACGATCCGGCTAAGCCAGCCTGGTCAAATGCTGACCTCAAGCATCTTAAGACTGTGAAGTGGGCAGCTCTCAGACGACATAGCAAGTATCGCACGGACTCCACGAGAACGAGATATATGGCGGCGAGCACTGAATACAACCAACTTAATAATCGTTTGTACAACGCATATCAGGACCATCTGCAAAGGCGCTTCAAGACAAATTCCAGAAGTTTTTGGCGTTACGTCAATGACCAACGGATCACGAACGATATGGTTATATCAGCCGGAAAGGATTTAAAATCCTCCACGGGATGTGGTCCGGATGGGCAACCCACCACTCGACACAGTGGAGGACATCGACCGGGCCCTGGAGGGTCTCCATCAAGCCATATCCGTGGCTGACGAAGAGTGCGTTCGACGAGTTCCTGTGAGGGGTAAGTTTCAAGCAATTGATTCCCACACCAAACTCTTGATTCGGCTCAGAAATGTTCGTAGACGCCAGTTTCAGCGGACTGGGGATCTGCAGCGTAAATACGAAATGGTCGATCTGAATCGGCAGATCGCTTCCAGAATGGTCTCAATCCGGAACGAGAGTTTCGGGCGGCTCGTTCAGAACCTGGACGACCGTTCCAGACCATTCTGGAAGGTTGCCAAGGTGCTGAAGTCTCACCCCAAGCCCATTCCACCACTTAGAGTCAATGACGAACGGCTTATCACCAACGAAGAGAAGGCCAATGCAATTGGGGAGCACATTGCCCAATCGCATTTGCTTGGCTCTACAATCCCAAGTCCACTCGAGAACCAGGTTGTGCAGTGCGTCCAGACGTTAGATACCTCCCCTTGTGCCGTCCCTCCAGAAGAACGGATTACAGAGGAACAAATTTGCTCAGCGCTGAAATATAGTAAAAACATGAAGGCTCCCGGGTTTGACGGAATATTCAACCTAGCGTTGAAAAATCTCAGCCCGAGGGTCCACTCGCTGCTGGCTGCCATCCTCAACAGATGCTTGGAGCTGCACTACTTTCCAAGCATCTGGAAGGTGGCAAAAATCATCCCGATCCGCAAACCTGGGAAAGACCCTTCACTACCGTCAAGCTACAGACCGATTAGCCTGCTCTCAGCGCTGAGCAAGCTGTTCGAAAAATTGATCCTCAGCCGACTAAACAAGTTTGTGGAGGAACATGACATTCTTCTTCCGGAACAGTTCGGGTTCCGCAAGGGGCATTCCACCAATCATCAGCTAGTGCGGGTGATGAATAACATCCGAAGTAACAAAGCTGTATCCAAGTCCACAGCCATGGCCTTGTTAGACGTCGAAAAGGCGTTTGACAATGTCTGGCACGACGGACTTATATACAAGCTTTGTAACTCCAACTTTCCACCATACCTTGTGAAAATCACCCGTAACTATCTCCAGCAAAGGTCGTTCAGGGTGTCGTTGAATAGTTCCCTTTCGGGACAATTTCCGATCCCAGCAGGTGTTCCGCAAGGGAGTCTGCTGGGACCACTGCTTTACAGCATCTACACGTCGGACATCCCTCCTCTAGGAGACGGTTGCGTGTTCTTTCTGTTCGCAGATGACACCGCGATAGCCGTCAAGGGTAGGATGCCTCGTGAAATTACGAACAAGCTGCAACGATGCCTTGACACCTTTACTGATTATGCCACCTCGTGGAAAATCAAAATCAACGCCTCGAAAACCCAAGCGATCATGTTCCTTCACAGACAATCACCAAAACTTAAACCGTCTCCCTCCTGTACCGTAATAATGGATGGTACAAGGGTCGAGTGGTCCACTGATGTTACTTATCTCGGGATGTTGTTCGATGAGAAGCTCCTGTTCCGCTCGCACATAGAGAAAACCCTAGTTAAGTGCTCCGCCTTGGTTAGGTGTTTGTATCCGCTCATTTGCCGCAGATCCCGCCTCTCAAGGCAAAACAAACTGGCTGTTTACAAACAGATCATAGCCCCCGCGATCTTATATGCCGCCCCGGTGTGGGAATCGTGCGCTCAGACCCACAGGAACAAAATCCAGGTTGCACAGAATAGAGTGTTGAGGATGATCCTAGATCGTCCATTCGACACAAGAATAGCAGACCTCCATCAAGAGGCAGAAATTCCCAAAGTAGATTCCAAAATTGATGATATGACAACTAAATTTATTCAAAAATGCAATCTTTCTGAACATGCTTTAATAAGCAATTTGTACATAGTAGGTTAAGTGTATATAGTAGAGTAGGTTAGTTTTAAGCTGTAAATAGTAGTATTAAGTAGTTTCTCTTCAAATTCTAAAAACAAAACAAACCAATCCCACCAAGGTGGTCGACCGTGTACTAAGTCTAGGACTAATCCTGTAAAACAAATTTTGAATTTTGCCCATACCTAAAGATGAAGAAAGCAATTAAATCACTTAGTAAAAAATTTATATGGTAATCGTCCAAGTTAAACTAAAATAAAGATCATTTAAACTGGTCCGGATGGGATTCCATCGCTTGTCCTCAAATAGTGCGCGGATACACTTGCAACACCACTAGCAAGAGTATTCAACCTATCTTTGACTACTGGTGTATTCCCAAACTGCTGGAAGCAGTCGTATGTTTTTCCAGTTTTCAAGAAAGGCTGCAAGCGGATTGTTTCGAACTATCGGGGCATAGCTGCGTTGAGCGCCACTTCTAAGCTGTTTGAGGTGATCGTTCTGCATAAGCTGGTTCAGAACTACGCACACTACATTTCGGTTGATCAGCACGGATTTATGCCTAACCGTTCGACGACAAATAATTTGACTTGTTTTACTTCGTTCGTGATCCGCCAAATAGAAAATGGTCAACAAGTAGACGCTGTAGGGTACGGATGAATCAAATAATAAAATAAATAAGTCTAAAACTATTGAATTACAAATTCATCATTCGATTAATAAAAGAAAAAGGGAAAGAAGCTGTTCTATATCACTGAGAATATTCTCTCCTCTGATAGATTGCCAGTACGGTTTTATAACACTGGGAAGTTGCTCTCCTCTGATTGGTTGGAAGTACAGATCTTTTAGGTATTTAAGCGATATTCGTTGCTCGAGTCAATCATTCTATTCTCGGACACCGAACAGTGCGCACCTCGCACAGCTAACCATAGCAGAGCGCACCCCGCAGAGCTAACCCTAGCAGAGCGCCACAGACCAGTCGTCAAGTCGGAGTTCATCTATATAAGACGGGCTGCCGGTCTCATTCCGTCATTCGATTATCCGACGCCGAACAGTGCGCACCTCGCACAGCTAACCATAGCAGAGTCAATCAAGTCGATCGTAGAGACATACGTGAAAAAGATGCTTACTGTTACTGTTAGAAGTTACTGTTGGAGATAAGGTGGTTTTGACTCAAAATACAAGGCAAAAAGGTGACCCTACGTTTTCAGAAGATCGCTTTACGGTTTTGGCCAGAGACGGTGCAAAAGTGATTGTCCAAAGTGACAGAGGGGTACAATATTCCAGAAACGTCCAGGATGTGAAGAAAGTTCCTATACTGCTTCAAGGTGATCGGGATCAAGATAATACGGACTCAATGATTGCAAGTGAGTATTCGCCAGCAGCTCAACCCCCGGAGCTGATCACAGAAGAATTACGTAAGGGTAGTGATGTCGTGGATAGACCCAAACAAACGGCGAAGAAACCTTCTCGTTTCAATGACATGGTTTTATATTGCATATTTGATTAAAGAGTACAGAAGTATGGCATTGTAGGGTACGAATGAATCCAATAATAAAATAAATAAGTCTAAAACTATTGGATTCATCCGTACCCTACAGACGCTATTTACACAGACTTATCCGCGGCGTTTGATAAAATGAATCATCAAATCGCAGTTGCTAAATTCGACAAGCTGGGAATGAACAGTAACTTGCTTTCCTGGCTTCGATCCTACCTAACCGGTCGAAGTATGTTCGTCAAAATTGGAGACCACGTTTCGCCCTCCTTTCCGATTTGGTCCGGTGTTCCCCAAGGAAGTCACTTGGGGCCGTTTCTATTCTTGCTGTATATGAACGATGTCAATTTCATCTTGAAATGCCTAAAACTCTCGTATGCCGATGACCTGAAGCTTAACTACATGATTAAGCAACCACAAGACGCGTTTTTTTTTCTGCAACAACAACTGGAAGCCTTCGCTGAATGGTGCCATATTAATCGAATGTCGTTGAACGTGTCCAAATGTTCGGTTATTTCATTTGGCCGCAAGCAATCACTCTTCCATTTTAGCTATGCTTTGGGAGGTGTGCATCTACTACGTGATTCGACAGTCAAGGACCTGGGGATTCTGGTTGATACAAAATTAACCTTCATTAACGCGTACGTTGTGTCTAAAGCCTCATCGTAACTAGGATTTTTATTTCGCTTTGCAAAAAAGTTCAAGGACGTTTACTACCTAACAGCTTTATACTGCTCAATTGTGCGCCCTATCTTGGAGTATTCGTCTATCGTCTGGTCTCCTTATTACCAGACTGAAATTCAACGCATCGAAGCTGCTCAGCGAAAATTCGTCCGGTTCGCTCTACGTCATCTTAGGTGGAGAGATCCATTCAACCTGCCCAGTTATGAAAGCCGTTGTCTACTTATAAATCTGGAGTTACTAGAAGCAAGACGCAACGTGGCAAAAGCGTGCTTTGTTGGGAATCTTCTGCAAGGCAACATTGACAGTCCTACGCTTCTTAGTCTCTTGGACATCAACACACGTCGTCGCAATCTTCAGACGCACTCGTTTATCACCATCCCTCCGGCAAGAACTAATTATGGCTTACACGAACCTTTGCGAAGCATGTCCCGTGTATTCAACCGGTGTTATTATGTGTACGATTTCAACGTGTCACGAGAAACAAATAAGCGTAGTTTTAAACGAGTTTTATTTTAATTTATGTTATTCGTTAGATTTGTATTTAGTTGTAGAACAAGTGTCATTGGGGTAAACATTTTACCTGTTGACTGATAAACAATAAATAAATAAATTCATATTTTGACAGAATCAAGTCAAATGTATGAATGTAATTTAAAATCAGTGTTATAATCATACTTCAATCAAATCAAAATAGAACTAGATGTGAATGATTTGCATACATAAACATTTCAACTCATCAGTCTTGTAATGGAAGAACATCAGATCGTATTTAAATGATGCCCATATATTCATATGTAGTTGGCTTAATTAGAGGTATTTGCTTTTCAGAAATATCATTGAAATAAATAATTACACAACCATTTCAATCAGTTATAAGCATTACTAAGTAAAAATATTGTTAATTTGATAGTAAGTACGAAAAGAATTGGCCACTTATAGTTACCTCTATGGTATTAGCATAGAGATAACTCTAAGACTAGTACACTGATCCAAAACATCCGCAATACTTCGAATGATTATTGCATTGCTCGAGCCCTTTAACAATATGCATTTGAATTTTGGATGATTTTCTTATGGTTGAATTCGTTGTCAGATGATGAACATCCATATGACTGTCATCCAAATATAGGATGATTTTCGTTTGAAAATTAGCTATAAAACATACGACAATCCGAGGACAAACATTTAAGAATAGTTTGACATGCAAGTGCTTTTAATTAGATTAATAATTTGATTATCTACATTTCCATACTGAATAGCCATAATAAGCCATTCCATTAAGGATACAAAATTTTTCCGTGGTGGAGGAAACCTCCTCCACTACGAATTAGCCAAACATTGGTTTTCATCCTTTACCTATGCTCGTAACAGCTCTGATAGCGATGCATATGCTTCCACCTCGTTTGTCAGCTCAGATAAGCAAATGACATTCGATAGAATTATTTACATCATCGTTTTGAATGATTTGCGTTATGGGGCTCAACCAATACCAAATGCATTTCCATTTAGTATGACAGTCATTCTGCAGAGAGCATTACGCCTTTCAACTGAGGCCCTATCCCTTCTCATAACAATTTTCATCCAGTATTCGAGAGGAAAATCATCTGATTTCAAAACAACCGTCATTCGGTTGCAGGTATCATTCGAAACAGCGATTTCGGTGTTTTGTTTTTAATGGACTGAGGTTTCATTCGATCAGAGGATGATGTTTGTGTACAGTGTAGGTTCCGAAGAAACGTGCTCAACTTTTGGCTTAGCTCTAGTACTATCTTCGGTCCCAAGCTAATCGATGCACCCCTCGAAACATAGGAAAATCCACGAACCCATCATTTTATCTGTCAAATTTTCATAGCGAATCAAAACAAGCATAGTGTAGTACTAGAATTCCGACTAGAATGGGATACGTTAAGCGATTTGCTTGGGATCAATAGGCTAGTCAAGTAGAAAGCCAATTTAAAATCGTTTGTTTCCACCAAATGCTATGACGCGTTTCACTGTGTTCTGTAAGGGGTCTACTCGAAGCTGTCCATACGGTCCGTTGTTAATCTTCGTTTGTTTTGTTTGATTCGCTATGTTTGTTTTGCTTCCCTATGAAAGTTTGACAGATAACATTAGGGATTCGTGGATTTTTCTATGTTTAGAGGGGTGCATCGATTAGCTTGGGACCGAAGATAGTACCAGAGCTGAGCCAAAAAGTTATGCACTTTTCTTCGGGACCTTCTGGTCTTAGGAAAGGTATTAGGAAACAAAATCAAGAACTCAATTATAATTTATTATTATAACCTCTGTTCCCTAGAGCTATATGAGACACTGAGCCTACACAATAAAAAAAATAAAGGTAAAAAATGTAACAGAAAAATTAAAGAAAAACTAAAAGGGTTTCAAACAAATTTGAAGAAATTCAAGAAAATCACAAGGCAAAAATAGGTTGGACAGAAATCTTCAGGAATTTTAGCAAAGTTTCAGGATGTTAAAGAAATTTTGAAAAAGTTCTGGTAATTTCAATTAAATTATAAAAATTTTAATGAAATTCAGGGAAGTTTTTGGGTGCTTCCAAGAAGATCAAATACCGTCCGAGAGATTCAGAGATTAAATAGAAGTTTCAGTGTCTTAAAAGATTAAAAAGCAACTTTGTTAAGGGAATTTTGGAAAATACTTTTAAAAAATCAAGTAACTTTAGAGATGTTCAGTAAACTTTGGGAAATTTTGTGGGACGCCAAAATAGCTCAGAGAACTTAATTAACTAGTTCGTTTATTTGGTAGGCTCAATTGCGTTAGCTTCACGGAGCCGATAGTTCATTGTTCTTTGTTTGTAACAAAATTCATTTAATTCTCGCGGCTTACTCGAGGTTAGAGAGGTACATTTTCGAAGGATAGGATCAGGGGAGGAGCTTGGGGGTAAGGTTTCGTTGTCTCATCAGAGTGTTGTCGCCAGTATGAATGGTAGTGCGGTTCTAGTTTCGTCTGTAGTTCAACCGGCTATGGTGACCAGTGGGCGACACTTTAGGTCAGAGAACTTAAATTAATTCCATGGTGCTTCAAACACGAAGTTCCGCAGCTCCAGGAGTCGGTAGTTGAGGAAACTCTGTTAAACTTAAGAGAATTTTAAGTAACAGCCATGCTAAAAATCTGATAGGCATTATATTGAAGTGAATCTCGCCAAGATGCATATTAATTTTACGTTTTTGATTTCCTCTACTCGTTCATAAGGTACTAGTTTGACTGTGTTTGATCAAATTGTACGGCGGAATCAGCAAATTGACTCCTCAATTTGTTGCTAATTAAGCCATTTCTGATCAGAAATTTTATTACTAGGACATCGTGGCTTACTATTTTCAGAATTCACACAAGCAAAACATCAGCAGCTCTTATTATGAGAAGATCTAAAATACATACATTCGTGACGGTCTTCGGTGACAGTGTCGTATGACATGGCCTGTCATATGACATTTTAGTTTTGTACTGTTATCAATTGTTCTGGAGTTTCGAAAGCAAATGCAGTCGATTAGCACAGAAAATGTGTCGACTACGGTGACCGCTTACAAGACTGCTCACTCACTCACTCACTCACTCACTCACTCACTCAATCACTGAATCACTCAATCACCAGTGCCGACAGTTTTTGATGTTTGACGAACAAAATCTGTGTTCCGTTTAAATTTTTTTTATAATATCCCACATTTCTCCAGTCGACAAACGATTGACACTATTCTCCCTTTGCTTTCCTCCGCCAGGACGTGTCATCACCATGCCGGCCGAGTGCGCGGCCAACCCTCTGCAGAGGGCCCTCGCCGATGCCATCATCCGGATGGTCCCGATGGATGAGCTCCGTATCCTGTTGGCTTGCGGAGCCAAAGTCAACGAACAGGTCACCCAGGGACTGCGCCCCCTGCACTATGCCGTGTGGCAGAACAACGAAGCTGCCGTCAATTTGCTTCTGGTGCGCAATGCCGAAGTTAATGCCATCGACGAAGTCGGCTACAGTGCGCTGCATCTGGCGGCAGAACATGGCTTTAAAGATTTGGCCAAAATTTTACTGAACGGTGGAGCCAAAGTCGACTACCGTGAACCTACCGATGATCCATATCCCAGGACGACGCTTTGTGATGAACCACTTCGCCTGGCTCTCCGGAATCGGCACTACGAAGTAGCCCGGCTACTGCTGGAGCGTGGAGCCGATCCCAATAAGCGATACTTTTTTGGTTCGGAAATCAACTTGGCCACCGACATCGAAAGTTTGGAACTGCTGCTCAAGTTTGGAGCGAATACGGAGGCCCGAGACCGATCTGGAATTACTCCGTTGATGCGAGCGGTTCGCACCAACGGAAACTTCGATTCTGTCCTACTGTTGCTTCAGTACGGTGCGAATGTGAATGCCATGACCGACGCCCGGAATGATTATCGAACTGTGCTACACTATGCTGTCCTCTCAGGTAATAATGCAGTTCATTTTTTTATGCGCTTTGCATTTGATAAACTAATACTGATCTATGCTATATGTGATATCTGTAATACATTAGGGCTCCATCTTGCTGATGGTATGTTTCAATGTCAAGTCGACGACGGTCCTAGACTTGTACTTTTGTTCAAAATTGATGACTTATTCGCTTCCTTTGATGAGCAAACGCTTCCGAAGTTTTAGAACTTGACCCTTGACTACTGACGACCAAATACTTTTAACGAAAGGAAATTTCTTCTACTCCATAGGAAATGCCTCCTTGGTCACACTGCTCATCAAACAGGGTGCTAGAGTGGACATTCCTGCACCACTCCCGGAACCGGACAGACCCAGTCCTCTGGATTTGGCGGTACTGCGAGGCGATCCCACTCTGGTACGGATACTGCTGGAAAATGGCGCCAACGTGAATCGTTGCAGTCCCATCATCGGATCACCTCTGCACGTAGCCTGCGCCGATAACATCCCCCACAGAGTAGAAATCATGAAGGTACGGTCCTTCTTAAGATGTATTTTCCCCAAATCTTCAAATCATTGATTATTTCCACAGATGCTCTTGTCCTACGGTGCCGATCCGAACATCCGTGTCATTGGAGACATAGCTACGAATGCCGTTTTGAGACCCCCAATTGCCGAACTGATTGCCAGCAACGACGATGTGAAACCGGAAGAACTTCGATTACTCATGAAGTACGGATCTCGGGTAGGTTTCTTGTACCACCACCTTGGATATCCGCTCGTTAAACTACATTCTCGTCCTTCAACAGGTCATCCTGAAAACCCAATTCCGTGATCCCGAGGGCGTGCTCAATTGCCTGACCGGTATGGACCCGAAGTCGGATTCGTTCAGAATAATCCTGGAGGCAGCCGAAGAATTCGATCCCTGTATGATGCGCCGTAGCCAGCAACTGAATGACGAACAGCGGATGCTTCTGTTGGAACGTGCCACCATCCCTATGCCGCTCAAGTCCCGCCTGCGTGCGCACTTCCGAAGGCTGTTTGGCCGCAGTCTACCCGAGTTTGTACCATCCCTGTTCATCCCGAAGGAACTGCAGAGCTATCTGCTGTACGAGCATAGCTTTTGATTATTTTTTTAAAAATCCGATGACAGTGTAACGTGGTACAAATTAATCGTTAAACTCTAGATTTTGTGAGCCAATTTTGAAGAAGATTATATGAAAAATCCCGATAAGACTTATCCTACGAGAACGAATATATTCCTAAAACATTAAACTTATAAACTACAGCACGACAATGTTTCAAAAGATATTATAAACGCTAGACATTTTGACATTTTGTAGGTTAGGATTTGATGCTGGAAAGATATCGAAACACTGCCACTTTTCCGAAACAGATCTTCCAAATGTGAATCGTGGTCTTCTTTTTCCTGGCGAAAAGGCGACCAAGCATGCAGATGCAGATCGAGAAAAGAATGCAGGTAGTGACCTAGCACTTGTTTGTGATAGATTTAAGAGCAGTACGATTCTTATGAAAAACTTACACAGTGAACTTTAGACTTTGTAACCGATTCGTGATCAATTTATTTCGTAGAAAGTAACATAATATGAACATTTCTTAAGTTAACATTTTGGTATATTGTAATAAAGTGCTTTCATGTGCTATTTTGGAAAAAAAATTGTGGTTTATGTTTGAAACCGAAATATGTTGGTAGTTTCACAAGGCTCCATTCTTGATCTAGCACTCTTAAACGAAGGGGGCGACTCTATCAGCGATGTAAGGAAGATTTTGTTTTGCTGTGGTTAGCTGCACGCACGCTGAGTAGATAGAAAGAAGATTGATGACGATGAAGATATCCTGCAAAAATATGATGCAAGTAGATGCGAAAAATGATAGAAGATTTTTCGAAAATTTAGATGTGTCGCACCCTCGCTCTTAAACGGCGCTTAAGATTGTTGGCTTTGCAGATGACGTTACCTTAAAACTGAGTTTAGGCTAGGCAAGTCATTTGATCAACTCAGTTGAATTCGATTGGCTTGAAAAGTTGAGCCAGGTTCAACTTTTTCCAATTCATTTGAGTTGAACAAGTCACTTGAATGGCAAGGTTTACACGTTCAATTCGCGTTTGACTTGCCCTGCCTAAACCCAGCTTAATGGTAAAAGGTGACAAGTGAGAAGATGTTGAAATGCTAGCAACCGAGGTAATCCAAACGGTAGAGAACCGAATGCAAGGAGCGAAGGCCTATCACAAACCGGCAGCGCTATTTGTCAGTAACTGCAAAGTGTCGCAGAGGACAGAAATCATCATCGGAGAGCATGCCATTACCTCGAAGGGGCTGTTCATAAACTATGTAAACAGTTTAAGGCGGAGGGGGTTGGTAACTGTCCACGGTCCATTCAAATTTAAAAAAAAATAGTATGGACAATTGTTTACACAAGGGGAGGGGGGTCTATAATTTTTGACGTAGGACTACGTCTTTAATATCTAAACTGGGGGTAACATTAAAAAAAAATGACATGTAACGAAAATGATTGCCTCTCACCTCAAAAGGCCTGGGTTCAGTCCCAGTCGGTGCAGCCGGATTATCTGAGGGATAAAATCCTCATCACGCCTTCCTTCGGAAGGGAAGTGAAGCCGTTCCCGGTTCATGAGTTGATGAGTCGATAGGTAGGGTCCAGGTATGGGAGCTAGCTCGCTGGCGTCGGTAGCATTGGTGCTCAGCACGGAAAACCAGATCGACGGAAAAGCTATATCTGTACAAATTCGGAATAAGTTTCATACTTTTGAATTTTCTGCAGAGTTTTAAACTTTTATCGAACAGTCCGCAATTCAAAAACCCAGTAAAAACATTACTGACTTGATTAGTGTGTATATGTTATGTGCAGCTTATCTGTTGTAATATTCAACGAATTGATTCGGCATTGGTGCCTAGTTGAAAATTCACAATCGCATAAATTGTTTCGTCCACGTCTTTCGAGTCGTCAGCAACATCTCGAAGCGCTGCCAATAGTTTTACGAATTTAATATCAATTGCAGCCGAGCAGACTCCGGCATCCTTAAGGCAGTTCTCCACGAGTCTTATCAAATAACTATCCGTTAGAAAATCGAATCCGTATTTGTACTTGAAATCGACGACCAACCGAGCAAGGTCCAGCATTTCTCTTCCGGGGAGTAGCTGCACGGCAACCCGTATCCAATTGACCAAAAATCGCAACCCGGAGTCCAGCAGCGATTGCTTCTTTTCGCATCCTAAATCGTCCAGAGTTAGCATTTTATGCCTCAGTAATGTATTGACCAATCCGACTGTTCTGGACTGACTTCCTGCCCGGCCTTAGACATGGTCATCGCCAAGTTTATAACTATCGTTGAAATGTAATCCACAAAATTCCAACTTGATTCCTGGGGCAGTATTTACTGAATTTGACCAACGATTTGCACAATTCAATGATCGCCTCGGCTACCTCCGAAGCCTGCTGCTTAATTTGATCAAAATGTATCCGCAGTTGAAGTGTGATGAATATAACGATTTCTACCAAAAGTTGATCCGGAGGAGATTTCCCACTGAGGATTTTCAATTTCTCTGATAGGGATATCAGCGTTTTCATATCCAGAACAGAGCTGTTTTGAAAGTTGAGATACTTCCTCAAAATCCCACGGAACTTGGCTCAGATTCTATTCTTTCAAAAATAGGGTAGAGAACTATTTCGGTCTAATCGCCCATTTTGGGCCTATCGAGCAGAAAACATCAAATAAATCCATGATTTCAGAGTTAACAAGTCAATTATGGGTTTGGTACGATACTTTAGTCAATTAGCTATCGAACGAAGTCAATGTGAATGCGTGAATTGTTTTATCTTCATCCGATAGGCCGAAGTGAATTCATTGGCGTTTCAATGCGTTAGGCTGAGTTTAGAATCCGTAGGCCGAATTTGGCATCAAGAAGCAGTGATAGACTTTTGACAATATCTCAACGAATGGTTTCTCTTTATTAAATCTTACGGTACGTACAGAAAGGTAAATACATTTGGAAGTCATCAGTAATAATAACATTTCGTTTGATGCTAAACTGAGCTAGATTAAGAAAGACTAAGCACAGACAAACAGACATAACACATTGAATATTTCTAACTGTAAAACATCGTCGCTAAAACATTACCGCCATCTGTTGAGTACACTGTGGTGGGCACTACACTGAACAGATGGCGGTAGTGTGTAAACGTCAAACGCAAAAGAATTGACTATGCGCGCCACAGGTGGCGGTACTACCAACTACGATACTACGATACTTGCGAGAGTTATATCTGTTTGTCTAAGTGTGGACTAAGTGCGTGTTGTGCTTAATAGGCTGGAAAGGGGGTAATTAACCCTACTAAGAATCTCCACTAATTGTGCCTCACCCAAGCTAAGAATTATTTCCAAATAAGGCAAACTCTTGTGGAATAATTCTGCCATTTCCATCTCGCTAAACTTCTCTATATATCATTGATGCGAAAAATTTCGCTGTACCTTCTGATACACACTGAACAGTCGATACAGCAGCGCCGTTGAGTTATCAAACACATCGTTATCCCAACAAACAATTCAAAGTCACAAATAAGCATGCACATTGAATAAATGCTGTATAACAGTGTACAATGCTGAATAAAACAGGATGTCGAATTATGTGCTGAAAAAAAGCTCATTCAGGTCGATAGATGCGCCTTTATTCCGCCGTTTGCTCTGATATGATTAATTTCCTTATTAAAAGCTTTATAAACGTTGACTGTCTTCCTTATTCAGAACCAGAAGTTTGATCTAATAACAAACTGAATAAGTGTAATTTTCACATACATTGTCGCTTTTATTCGACTGTTTTCAATTGATTGAATAAAATGCTTTATTAAACGTCTTATAAATGTTTTCTAGCTCCATTATTAGATTTTATTGCATTGCTTTACAATATTGCTGTATAAAGGTGAATACACTCAGCAAAATAGCTCTTATACCACCCAACAAACAATTCAAAGGCACAAATAAGCATATATATATACATTGAATAAATGCTGTATAACAGTGTACAATGCTGAATAAAAAGAGTTGTCGAATTATGTGCTGAAAAAGCTCATTGAGATCGTTAGATGCACATTTATTCCACTGTTTGCTCTGATCTGATTAATTTACTTATTAAAATCTGTAAAAGTGTTAAATGTCTTCCCAATTCAACGCCAGAAGTTCGATCCAATAACAAACTGAATAAGTGTAATTTGTACATACATTGACACTTTAATTCGACTGTTTTCAATTGATTTAATAACATGCTTTATTAGACGTCTAATAAATGTTCTCCAGCTCCTTTATTAGATTCCATTGCATTACTTTACAATATTGCTGAATAAAGGTGAATACAGTCAGCATAAGAGCTATGCGTCCATGTTGTAATCACATGATTTGTAAATGCTTTATAAACGACGTATTAGATTCATTATTCCACAACACTGATTCAGTCTTGCAACAAGGCGAAATCAGTAGAGTAGTGGTTACCGTTTCCGCTTTCCAATTAGAAGGTCGTGAGTTCAATCCCAAGCTCAACCCTTTGTTTTTATTTGTGTAGAACAAAATTAATTTAAATAGTAATCATCGATCACATGACTCACGATAATGAATGCATTGATCTAGTTTAAAATATAACCGAGCATCCTTTCTTTCGACTTGAAGATGTGAAGAGGCAACATTGATCTCATTTAAAACAACGATGAATGAATTAATCATTCCCACAGGGCCTTGAAGGAGCTAGAGTTGCGATCGGGAGTGATGATAGGTATTTATTTCATGCCCATATGATGAATTCTAGGATAGCTCAGATGACAATGGAAGCGGCTGGTGATCGGAAGGTACATGGTTCGAATCCCCATACAACGACATGTATAAGTATTTAATAAATTTTCTAATATCTGTGTGGTGCGAGCCACGTCAGAAATAATGAAATTACAATACCCTTAAGAAACACACCCTTCCCTGTCCCCCCGCCCTTCTTATTTTCGGGTTAATTTTCCCACAGTTGAATAATCGTTTAATAAATGTATAATCAGTGCTAACATTTGAAAACGGCGCAAAAGCCATTTGTAAACAAATGGTTTGTGGGCCCTTTACTCGCTACCCGAAGAACGCCCACGCAAACCAACAGCATCGTCAGGAAGGGGAAAATTTCCCCTACCCGATGTTGCTGTTGTGTCGCGTGGGTGTACTTCAAGTAGTGAGTAAAGGGCCCACAAACCATTTGTTTACAAATGGCTTTTGTGCCGTTTTCAAATGTTAGCACTGTAATAATGTCTAATTAAACGTTACTTCACATGAGAATCAAGCGTATACAGAGCATCACTGTTTTAAGAAAGCAGTGATGTCTAATAAACGCTGAATAATCAAAAATTTAATCGTATAAGCTCTGTTACAACTCACATAAGTCGAATAAAAGCTTCTCAACATACCTTATACAACACCAGTAGTTCAATGTTGTGGTTGAATAAATTCTCCAGATTTGTGTGAACAAAGCCTGAACAGAAGTTATTATTAAAAATAGTACAAGTACTATCAAGCAGTCAGTTGAATAAAATGGCCAAGAAGTTGTTTCTTCAATAGACGATTGTTTGTTGGGATAGATCCCTACTGCTTTCGCCCGGATCGCAAAATCGTCAGACTCGGACCAATGCCGCAACAATCGAATTGTGGTGGAGCAGATCACATCCAATCCAGACAAAATCAACTTTTGCTGATCTGTTTTCTTCTTCACTTTCGGAAAGGTGACAGTTGCCCTATCCGATGATGTTGGTTTGCGTGGGCGTACTTTGGTACGCTTGTAAAGGGCCTTAGAAAGTTTGTTTACAAGTGCTTTTGTGCCGTTATCAAATGTTATGCCCGAACTAAACTTACCACCTTCCCACTGAACTTCACCGCCAAATTATAAATTCTAAGCACAAAGCGGCATCGAATTCCATCCACCCAGCTGGGTGATATGCCGCCATGTTATTGAAACCATCATCTGAAACGTTACAATTCAAGTTCATGAGTTGATGGGTCGATAGGTAGGGTCCAGGTGTGGGAGCTGCCTTCCTGGCACGTCGGTAGCATTGGTGCTCAGCACGGAAAACAAGATCGACGGAAAAAACAAACCAAAGGAAAAAAAAATATCAGCCACGCCTTTTTTTGAAATTCTGGCTTGAATCTTCTATTTGTTTACAAATTATGAGCTGTCAGTGGGACCCACGATTCGCAGGCCCGCAGCGATGTTAGCTCTTTTCAAGGCAAGGCAAACAAGATAGGGCTGCCACCCAGCTGCATCCACCCAACAATCAATACGAAACTAACGATTTTAAATTGGCTCACCACTTTAGTAGCCTATTGGTCCCAAGCAAACGATTAACGTACCCTATTCTAGTTGAAATTCTATTACTACACTATGTTTGTTTTGATTCGCTATGAAAGTTTGACAGATAACATCAGGGGTGTGTGGATTCATGCAGAACATGCAGGGGTGAGTGAAATAGCTTGGGACTGCTTGGGACCGTTGTTCTGGTACTGAGTGAGCCAAAAATAATAATGATTTTCTTCGGGACCCAGTGGTCTTAGAGTTACCTCTATGATCCACCGCCTCGCGACATACTCCAATCAGGTACCTCAGTGTTTCCAGCAATGCCTGCAAATGCAGTAAGTCCTCCTTCCTATCACCATTCTCCGACTCCCTGAAGACCGTCAACAGTTCCGCTACGGAGGAGCGAATGCATACCGAGTATGGCCGGGTTCTGTCGATGTCTTCTCGGTCGCGGTTGACTCTGGTTAGAAGCACGGACTGAAGAAATCTGTAGCAACAATGGCAACAAGCGCGAGTCATTGACAGCTCAACATCGTTTACTTGTAAGCAAATGTTAACCCGATGTGTTCACCCCTAATCATTTTGGCCTATGATGTTTTATTATACAAAAGAAAAGCAGACAACAACTAAACATCATAATGACATGCTGTTTGACAACAGGCACTCCCTTTCAATTTTCGTTAGAGAAAAAGAGATAACATACGGTACCCCCTACTTTAAGCTACATAGTACATATAGCTCGACATACAGGTACACATGAGTAGATAGTGTTGCCGTGAGGTACCCTCCCAAAAATTTCAAATGTAAGTGCGTCAAATCAAATTTCGAGCCGCTCCGTCTGTCACTTCGTTTGTGACATAACCGTTTCATGATCTGGTTGACGTATTAGATGTTACATAAAAACTTCTTTTATTGATCTGAGAGCTGAAAATAAGTGGGAATGTCTTTACTTGGCCGTGGGGATACAGAGAGAAAGTCGACGAAGAGAATCTGTCAATGTTACTTAGGATCTAATGCAATGTTCAGCTTGATATACGTTAATCTTTTAAATATTGTTCTGTTTTTGTCGAGGTTTTTGTATCCTTTTCATATTGTTTCTTGTATTTAGAAATAAATGGGGTTTTTATGCCTATTTGTGCAAATATTTGCCATATCAATCTGAACTTTTTCTTTGTAACCCCACGGCTATGCAAATACATTCTCAGATATTTTTAGCACACAGATCGATGAAAGAATATTTTATCTAGCATCTAATACGTCTAACATAACAAGAAAAGGATACCTAAATTAGTTTATTGTTGTTTTACATCAACAGGCTCGATGAAGCCCCAATGATTTTAACCTTATCAACTATGGTAAAAAAAAATACACTCAAGCATGGTCATAACATAAAAAAAACATTAAAAAACGTATATCTTATAGTCAATATCTTAACTCCTGCCGGCGAAAAACAGAAGAAAACTTTCGACGAAGCGCATCACGGGAGAGATGAAAGTCGAAAACAGATGCAACTCTGTTGAATGTTCTCTGCAGTCCGCAAATCGCACCGTACGCTCCATAATTTGTGCGACGTAGAGGCAGTCTTAGAACGAAGGGGGCGACACATCTAAATCTCAATTCTAGATGCTCAACATATCTCACACTAGCGAATCAATCTTCGGAAAAATTTCTTTCATTTCTTGCATCTACCTGCATCGCGCATCATCTTTTTGCAAGAAATCTTCAGAATCGTCATCAATCTTCTTTCTATCTACTCAGCGTGCGCGCAGCTAGCCACAGTAAAACATAATCTTTCCCGCATCGTAGATAGAGTCGTCCCCCTCGTCTTAGCATAAGGTTATTACGAAGCGGTCGGGGTTGAACATTCAGGTCAATTTGCCTCAGGATAGCCTCACAATCTGTCCTTCCTTGTAGGATATCGGCCACGGTTAGGGCTCTGCTTGTGTCTCTTCTAGTCCGGAGAAGTTCTAGGTCGATAAGTTGACAACGGCTTTCGTAACTTGGTAATCGAAACGGATCATTCCAAGGCAATCTACGCAACGCAAAACGAAGAAAGCGACGTTAAACAGATTCAATTCTCTCGGCACCGTTGTTGTAGTTTGGGTTCCAAACCGCTGAACAATACTCAAGCGTCGATCGAACAAGCGAACAATAGAGAGATTTTAGACAGTAGATATCAGTGAAGTTTTTAGCTATTCTAAAAATGAACCCTAAAGTTCTTGACGCCTTATCAACAACATATGCAATGTGTTGCTTGAATGAAAGCTGCGAATCCAAGATCACACCCAAGTCTTTCACCTGATTCACGCGTTCGATTGTCGAGCCAAGCAGGTCATAGCTAAATATTATCGGTTGTTGTTTTCGTGAGAACGTAATAGCCAGTATGTAATAGCGGAGCATTTGGCTGGGTTCACTACCATTCTGTTTAACCTGCACCAACTAGCGAATACATTCAGTTGACGTTGAAGAAAGTGACAGTCAGCAATGGAGCAGATTCGTAGGAAGATTTTGAGGTCATCTGCATATGATAACCGAGGAGCTTCGATGACCAGATGCACGTCGTTGAAGTACAGTATAAAAATTAACGGTCCCATGTGGCTTCCCTGAGGTATACCTGATGTGGTGAAGAAGCTAGCTGATCTGCAATCTCCTATGGCAACTTTTAGTTGCCGACCGGTAAGATATGATCGAAACCAACTCAGAAGATTACCGCATACATCGAGCCTGCCGAGTTTAGCAATCGCAATACCATGGTTCAACTTGCCGAATGCTGCGGATAGGTCTGAATAAATAACGTCCGTTTGAACCCGATCCGACATGCTTTCGGTTATATACGATGTGAGACACAGCAGATTGGTAGTTGTAGAGCGGCCGACAGTAAAACCAACAATCAATAAGAAACTAACGATTTTAAATTGGCTCACTACTTGACTAGCCTATTGGTCCCAAGCAAACGATTAACGTATCCCATTCTAGTCGAAATTCTAGTACTACGCAATGTTTGTTTTGATTCGCTATGAAAGTTTGACAGATGAAATGAGGGGTTATTCGTGTTTCCTATGTTTCGAGGGGTGAATCGATTAGCTTGGGACCGAAGAGAGTACCAGCAACAATCAATACGAAACTAACGATTTTAAATTGGCTCACCACTTTAGTAGCCTATTGGTCCCAAGCAAACGATTAACGTACCCTATTCTAGTTGAAATTCTATTACTACACTATGTTTGTTTTGATTCGCTATGAAAGTTTGACAGATAACATCAGGGGTGTGTGGATTCATGCAGAACATGCAGGGGTGAGTGAAATAGCTTGGGACTGCTTGGGACCGTTGTTCTGGTACTGAGTGAGCCAAAAATAATAATGATTTTCTTCGGGACCCAGTGGTCTTAGAGTTACCTCTATGGTACCAGAGCTGAGCCAAAAATTTGAGCACGTTATTTCGGGACCTTCTAGTCTTAGAGTTACCTCTATGGTAAAACCATAGAGGTAACTCTAAGACCACTGGGTCCCGAAGAAAATCATTATTATTTTTGGCTCACTCAGTACCAGAACAACGGTCCCAAGCAGTCCCAAGCTATTTCACTCATCCCTGCATGTTCTGCATGAATCCACACACCCCTGATGTTATCTGTCAAACTTTCATAGCAAATCAAAACAAACATAGTGTAGTAATAGAATTTCAACTAGAATAGGGTACGTTAATCGTTTGCTTGGGACCAATAGGCTACTAAAGTGGTGAGCCAATTTAAAATCGTTAGTTTCGTATTGATTGTTGGTAAAACCATGTTGATCAGCACTCAAATACTGCTTGCAATGGGGCAGCAACGGTTCCATAATCACTAGCTCGAATAGCTTCGAAACGGCACTTAACGATGTAATTCCTCGATAGTTATCCACAGCTCGTTTCCTTCCTTTTTGTAAACGGGAAACATGTGCGCAAATTTCCAGCAAGATGAAAAAAATGCCACCTGAGAGAGACATTCGGAACAGGCGAAGAAGCGGAATTAACAAGCTAGCAATATGTCTCTTCAAAAATACAGACGGAACTCCATCAGGTCCAGGATTGAAGGATGACTTGAGCAGAGTCGCGGCCTTAGAAATCATTTCTGCATTAACATCAATTGCACCCAGCGTTTGATCGTTAACTGGAACGTTCCTGGCAGCCAGGTTAATACGGTCGTTAGTTAGTGTCTCATTAGTGAATACACTGGCAAACTTTTCGGAAAACCCGAATTTATCCACCTATGGTGTGATCAGACCCTTCTTACATATTCAAGTTTATTTATTTTATTGTCATTATCAGTGACCAAGCCCCCCACCCCCGTGTCATCCAGTGACGCTACGCCACTACCTGGGGGTACCCGGAATATATCCGGGTGTAGTCTATTTGGTGAGGCTACCAATCACCTTATCATCGTATTTTAATGTGATTTAATGGGTTTTAATTCAGTTGTCCCACAGCTGTCTACAGCAGCAGTCGATTTTTTATTTCGGTGTGAACCACGCGATAGCCTGTTTTCGAGACTCGCTATTATATAGTTGCTCTTTGTTCGTTGCTAGCAGTTCGGAGCCTTTTGGGGGGAGAGTTAGCTTATCGATTCTTCCGGTTCGCCTCCTAGCATCGTGCTATAAGGTACCAGGCGATAACCAGGGTAGTTGATCGATAGCTCAATGACGTCATTTCGTTGACGTCTGCAATGGGAAATTCTCATAGCAGGCGTTGACGATGGGATGTTGTCGAGTTGTTGAATAGCAACTATCGTGGTAACTCACCGATTACCTGTCGATCTGCCAAATTTGGAAGGACATCTGCATTGAATTGTCTCATATAATAATATTCCGCCCACTATATCACAAGAAATTGCGAGTAGCTGAGTGGAATGGAGATAAGTTAAGCATTGGGTACAGGACCAAGTCTCCCCTGGGTGGTGCCAAAAGATGAGCGCATTAGAATCATCAAGTTGCCATAAGGCACGGAATGAGACTATTGCATGGCTGGGTAATGAAAGTCTTCCATTCGTTAGTCATTTAAGGTGGATTAGAACAGGTTTAGGTTTAGGGTGGGCGTTGGCCAGATTTGGATTTTTCAGATGTAATCCTGGATAGGACCCTGTCATTGAACGTCGCGTGAAAGTGGAACATAATAAAGGCGTAAGTACTTTTTCGTAGTTTTTAGTTTTCGGATTTGAAAGATCGTCGGTTACAGTGGCCTGCTTACTGAGCAGAAAAACGCGGTCCCAGGTCCTTACATATCAAAGAGATTTATGGTAAAATCGCTTGTGTATCGTGTATTTTGCGAAACTCGTTGTTGTCGATGGTTCCGGGTTTGAATGGATACACAAATTTGAGCAACGGTATTATGTGATATGAGGGCTCGGTGGCCTTAGAGCAACCGTTTTTGCTTACTGAGCAGAACATCATGAGTCTAATCTCAGGCCCATCCACATTCAAGATTCGTCAATCGTTTTATTTTTTAATATGACTACATGGTAATAACAGCAGCTCGGTGATTAAAAAGGTGCTCGTCTGCCTAGTGGCAAACGTTTTTGCTTACTCAGCAGAAGACCGTGGGTTTAGTCCCAAGCTCCTTCACGTTATATGATCGTTAGGACATCAATTCAGCTTATCGTTTACCAAAACTAACCCTGCTGCAAACCCAACCCTCTTATCCAACATCCCAGTGATTCCTCGTGGAAGTGCAGAGGTGTTCTCGGCTTCCATCAAAGCGAGTGTCATGTCAACACAATGCTTCCCATTCCTTTCTTGACCTGTGTTTGGGCGCGGCCGGCGTTGGTATTGCCTAATTTAAGATCACCAGTTTTTACACATTGAGGATGATTGCTAGTCCCAAGCATCGTCTATTGGTTCTCTGTGTAATTACAGCTGATCTGGCAGTAACAGAGTAGCAACCGTGGGCGGTCAATCAAGCTCAAGCTCAAGCTCAAGCTGCTAGCAGTTCGGAGCCTTTTGTTGCTACGGTGCAAGATGTGTGAAGTAAAAAACACCATCAAGTTTAGCTTCAGCCACCATGATGCTAAACCAAACATCGGAGAGATTGTAAATTTCGCCAAAGCACTCGACGCGGATCGAAGTGAAATGGAAGCTGTTTATCGCATTGGTGAGGAAAGGGGAGTATTCATCAAGTTCAAATCAGAGAAAGCGATGCTCCATGCTCTGACGTTCAATTCGGAGGATTTAATCTTCCATTATGCGAATGGAACGACGGCAAAGGTACGCATGTCGCATGCTGGTGAATACATTCAATATGTGCGTGTGTATGACTTGCCACCAGAGGTACCCGACAACGAGCTAGATAAAGTGCTGGGGAAATATGGAAAAATTAAACGCATCATCCGGGAGAAATTTCCATCTGATCTGTGTTTTGAGGTATATACAGGGATACGCGGTATATATATGGATGTGAAGAAGGAAATCCCCACGTCATTACATTTCTTCAATCGCAAAGGAAATATATTTTATGATGGCAACAAAGATAAATGTTTTCTGTGTAAAGCGGACGGACACCGGAAGCTTTCCTGCCCCAAGCGGAAGGCTCGGAAGGAACCGGAGAAGCAACTTAATGAAAAAGGAAAGCAGCAAAGTGAAAGAAAACAAAACAGCAGCAGTACGTATGCTGGTGTAGTGGTGGAAGGTGTGTCGTTAGTAATTAGCGATCAGGAAACGGACACGGGATGTTGAATGAAAATAACGAATTGGACGCTACAACCCCGACGACCGACGAGAGTAGCGGAGAGCATGCAACGGGAATTGACGTTCAGAAGCAGCAGCAGCGATCACGATTCGGGTTCAATGAAAATGAGGAACAAATTCGGGAAAGAAAGAAGTTGCGTGCACGGGAGAAGATCGCTTTGTCGCCGCTTCGATCGCCACCCAGAAAAATCCTATGATAAAATGCATTTTTATATATATTTTTTTGTATTTTGAGTACCAAAATCGGTATTTTATGTACTCGGCTCCGCTAAGTTATTTTTATAACATTTGAGCCTTCCAAATAAACGAAATGAAAAAAAAAATGGGTTTTAATTCAATTCATATTCAAGCAACTTCCCCGGGGTACCCGGAACATGTTCAAGTGTGTCCAATGTGGTCTGGAACACTTAACACGACTTACAATGATCTTATTTTTGAATTCTGTAGTAATTTGATGTGTCGCATGATGGTTTTGATACGTTTTCCGTAAAATCCAGCGTGAAGGCCCATATTCACCGGATCTTATTCCGGCCATATCTCCGGAACCGGTTCAATAGTGTTCAATGGGACCCCAAGACCTATCATTTGGCGCCGAGTTTGTCCAAATCGGTTGAGCGGTTGCTGAGAAACGTGAGCGCATTCATTTCGTTACATACACACACACATACACACATACACACGTACACACACACACACAGACATGTTCCGATCTCGTCGAGCTGAGTCGAATGGTATGGTGCAATGGCCTCGGATCGATAGTCGGTTTTTCAAGTGATATCTATACCCTTCTTTGTAAGAAGGGTAAAAAGGTGGCATATATCCTGAACAGTGGCAGCAACTTCTACGTTGAATTCCATAGACGATGGGAGGCCGGATTCCATGCGTTGCTCGTTCACGTAGTTCCAAAAGGATTTCGGGTGTAGCTTAAGTTTGCGCTGGATGCCTCGTTGGAAACTTGAAAAGCATTCACGACTGACTCGCTGGTACATGTGATTCAGCCTCACATAATGTAGTTTCAGAGGAAGCGTGCGATAGGGTAGAGCGCTACTTCGTCGTAATCGTCCATTTCCGTTCTATCGATCAGAAAAGATCAATAATATCAATGATTTCACCATGCACAAATCAATAATAGGTTTGTTCCGATGCGTTAGTTCATAAGCTACAACATACATCATGTTAGAGCGCATTGTATGAATATTATACGCTCATTGTTCTCAAAACAAAAGAAGAGCTCCTAGCGAATCCACTTTTCTACGTTTATCTGTAGGACGAAGACAATCTTAAGGCGTTTCAATACGTTTGGACGGAATTGAAACTCGTAGAACGAATTTAGAATCAAGAAGCAGTATTAGATTTTAAACAATATCTTAACAATTTGTGACTCTTTATCAAATCCATCGGTACGTATGGAAAGGTGAATAAATTTAGAAGTCATTTTTGACAGAAATATTCCATTTTTTGTTTAAACTCGTTCAGAAAAGAGAGGTAAAGGTGCGGGTTGTGCTTAGTAGGACGGAAATTAGATCGAAAACCCTACTTCGTAAATCTTCTCAATGCTGCTCTCTTGATTGACTTCAACCTACGTAGCTCTCTCGTTTGCCAGGGAGGGTGAGACACTTTGTGGTGAGTTCTTTTCGGGACGTGTCTGTCAATGACATATGCCAAGACATGTGAAAAGGTTTGCGCTGCAGCCTCAACGTCATCTGGATCAAGGATGTTCTCCCATACCCTAGACAATACATCTATGATGCTACGGTGGTCAGCTTTACGGAAGTCATAAGAAACCGTATAGTCGCCGAAATCACGCACGAGTTTGTCCTGAACAGTGACAATTAGAGGAGGGTGATGTGGAACCAATGTCAATTATGTCAAATATACCGGCTTATTGGTATTAGTGAAATGTGGAAATATTTAGTGGTGTTCGTATTTCATCGCAATGTTTATCTTTTTACACGAAACAGCTGTTTTCTGTGACAACACGTCTGCCATTCGCAGTATGGAATGTTGTGCTGCCGTGACATCGTCATTCGCTTGTTCAGCAATGTTTACAACATTTTTGCTTCTAACACCAGCAAGCTGCCTGTTGTTCCAGACCTTGTATGATTGACATAGATGTGGAACTAGCTTAGTTAGTGCACAAGGAGCCGAGGAAATTGATGGAACCCTGTCCTGTGTGCTCACGAAGCAGACGTCCAAACTACGACCATTTTCGTTAACTACATGGTTAATTTGAGAAAGAGTCGCTGCGCTGTAGTTGTCGAGAAGGCTAATAGCTCCTGCGTAAAATGTAGAGCTATCAGGATCTGGATACAGGAATCCGCTATGAGATGGACTCCACGAAACGCCTGGCAGATTGAAGTCACCAAAAATGAATATCTCATCAACTGGAGTGGAACTTTCAGAGTTAATGTACACGTGCATCCATCCCGCGTTATAGAGACACGCTTTCTATAAGATCGTAGGTGCCTGGTACATTTTGAGACGTATTATTTCGCGTTTCTTTTTTGTTCCTACGTATCTCATTCGTGTCACATGTGCTGTGTCTCATGAGCTAAGCTCGGCGAGCTCCAGGGAGATCGGCAGCGTACCTACGTCCTGCATGCATGCTAAAAGTGGTTGGTTGGTGATAAAAAAAAAACAGCAGAGAACTGTTGTAGTCCTATCACATTCTCGTGTTGTTGGTACAACTGTTTGATTTCAATCAGTTAGCATTCAGTTTTTGAGGGTTAAGAGATTGTGGTTTTGTAGAAGTATTTCAAGCGGAAGATAAGTTTAACGATTACGAACCAATTATCGGCGGGGTTATTTGTTACCGATCTATGCGCATGGAATCTTCATGGTTGAAAATATTGATTCAGCTCCACCAAGTTCAAACGATTTCAAATCAGCTCCTGATCATTCTCACAAAATTTGTTCTCATTAGGATGCGAACTCATACTGCACTTGGCCCTTTGAAGTTTAAATATGTGGGAATTGAACGTTATTAATTGATCAGGAACATAATGTTCTTCTGACATGGTTCATTTACTACTCAACAGACAACATTGGAATAATAGGACAAAAAATCGAGACTATTATGTCATAAGGGCAAGATGCAGTGTGTTGCCCTGAAAACAGCCGATTAATCCTACCAGCAAGTTATCAACTTGGAAATTAATTAGTAACAAATTTTCTTGACATTATTAAAAAGTGGTTTTCAACAAAGTTGTAGCTGGGAAATTTTCACGTAAGAGGGGGGGGGGGGCTTTGATGGATAACTTTTCCGTAAATCATTATGGTGCAGGGCTAGAACAATGAGGACAAAAAATACACTTTTCTTATAGTAATTCCCATATAAACTTCAAAGAGCCAGTGCAGAATCAGTTCACCACCAAATTAGCTCAAATTTTAGGATATTGATCAGCCTGATTTGGATCCGATTGATCTTGGTGGATCAAATTGATAGGTATTTTGCAGCTGACAGAGAACCAATAGTTCGGAGGGCCCTTTAAAAAAATCGTTTTTGAAATTGATTCGTTTGACTTCATCCATTAGTATTTTCAGCCTTTGAAGCTGTAGCCGACAGCACTAGTTAATTCAAACATGTAAATACTTAGATTTTAGAACTGTTCAAATATATTTAGACAAAAAGCATGGTGTGCTCGTCCCAAGTAGTAGTCAACCTGAAAATATGATGAGAAATAAGAAAACTGGATTGTAAATTTTGGGATGAATCCAACATATTTGTCACACTCAACGGTCAGTATCTGAATCGAAAACCATGTTTTCCAAAATGTTTATTTAGTAGGCTCAATATCTTTGAAAGCTCTGCGTAGCCGAAGGACTAAGCATCGAATCTCGACAGATCCGCAAACCCTTTCTGCCGAGGATGCTGATGTTCGTTTTTGCATGCTTTATCGGCCTCCTGAGGGCACGTCCATTACCACCACCTCTTCATGCAGCACCTCTACCACTTCCTCTGTTGATTTTCTGGTGCTTTCTGACAATGCACCTACAGTCACTACACCAGGGTACGAACTGCTAACCGAGTTGCAAGGAATTTTGTAGTTCTTCAAGAAACTTCGTGGTACTACAGAGAACTTTTTAAAAGTTCAGGAAACTTTCTTGAACTGCAGATTTTTTTTTAAGTTTAGCTAACTTTGTAGAAGCTCACCGAACTTCAGTGAACTTCGTAGAGTTTCATCGAACTGCTTCGGTAACTCTTCTTCTACGTACCTGAAAAAGTTATAAGACAACGACACTTCATACACCTCGCAGCTCGTAATTGACAGTATGGGCTGAATGAGGCTATTCGTACTGTCGCTAATGTGATTAGTAACACTTATGCTTCGTTTGACTATAATGTTCCGTTAACTGTTTTCACTAGAACACTGTCCTGTTTTTGAATGTTTCTTTGGTATTATTATTATTATATTTTGTTTTATGCATTAAGACCAACATATGTCAGATGAATCATGAGCTAAATTTAGTGAAATTATTTGAAGTTCTGAGATCATGGAAAAGTTCAGAAATGTTCGTAGAAGTGGGAACTTTATACAAGTTTAGGTATCTTCGTAGAAGTTTATTGTTTAATGGCAGGGAACCTCTTTTTTATTCAGGGACCTTTTTTATAACTTCAGAGCTTTGTTGAAACCTCATGGATTTAAAATAGTTCAGAGAATTCCGCACGAATTCAGGAAATTTCATGCGTCGAACTTTGCGGAAAATCAACGAAAAACGTAGAAGTGAAGCAAGCTTTGATAACTTCATAGAAGTATAGGGCATTTTGAAAAAGTTCAGGGAATTTTGTAAAGATAAAAGACTTCAGGGATCTTCGTTTCAGCTTAGGGAACTTCATAGCAGTTTGTCAGAGATCTTAAAAATCTCAATGAACTTCCTGAAGATGAAGATTTTGGACCATCATTTAATTTCAAGGTACTTTGTAATTTGAGTAAATTTTCTAAAACTTAAGGAAATTTTGTAGATGTTCAGGAAACGTTGCATAAGTAACAGGATATTCTTTCAGATATTCTCCCTAGACAGCCAGGAAGTTTTAAAAGATCAGCATTTACTGATGTTCTTCTGATCTGAATTAGCGAGTTGCTAAAAAAGGATGACTTAAGAATGTGCTTAAGTTTTTGAATTTTTTAAATGGATAGATCAACTTTCAACACGGTATTTTCCAAATTTAAACCATACACTCTGGCAACATGGTGGCAACATGGTGATTTGCTTGGTTGATCTGTTGCAAGTTGTAGCAATGGCAGTACCACTTTCTGGTTTGTTGTAGCGAGATGGTGGCGCTTGGTGGTCACTTTGTGGAATTGGTGCCGATACTCAAGTGCTTCTTTCTGACACTGTTGGTATACAAAGACAAGTTCGCCCCGTTATGTAACCGAAAAGGTTATTTCTTCTTAGCGATTACGGACATCGACGCGAAAACGATGCCATCGAAACCCGCAGAGCAATGGTCAGCAGAAGCCACCTAGATCGTACCGTGCCAACCAGAAAGCGATTTGAAGGAACGGAACAGAAGCTCGGTAGACTTGGTGAATGGTAATGGTAAATATATCACTGCACTGGATTACACGCTCATCTGAGTTAAAGCCAACGAAGCCCGCTCATGTCACTATTTTGCTGCAACTATTTAGCATAGACCGCGCCATCACCCAGTGGGTCACCGCTTCTGTTATAGAATTTATCTGAATGCATGAGGCACATTTAAAAAAAATCTGAACATTTTTAATGTAATGGTAACAAAGTACAAGTGAAAGCGTAAAGGTAATAGGCCAAGAAAAAAATATTCTGCAAAAAATTCTTTCACCCATTGAATTATCATAACATTGCTGCATTCGTAGCATTCCGATATAATCTATTCGTATTTTGAATCCCATCTAACAATGTATACCAGTTGTGTTGCCGATGAATGGTTAAATTACGTTGAAAATGTGTGAACGTCTTGCAACGGTCAAATCCCCGTACTAAACAATACCGATACACTTTTTGTAGAATTTTTGTCCATTCTATATTTTGAAAATAACGTGTCAAAAGATCCGAGTCATGCAGGTGAAGTTAAGTGTTGAACCGGAAAAAAATAAACAAAGAATATTCTAATTGACCAGCAACTTAATGGCTTTTGCTATTAGGGGATTTCAAGAATTTAAGCACTGCAAATATATGCTACCTTTCCTCTAAAATAGGAATGGTTTGTGCAAACGCAAATGAAATGTCGGTCAAAGCAACCAAGTTTCAACAGCCTGTATTTCGCTTACCTACACCTTCAAGAACTTCGAGCTCTGCAGTTCTAGCATTAATCGTAGCACATGAGATGAGGCACATGAGATCAGCGCGAGTCTCGCGCACGCCAAGATTTTTGGGTGTCGCATTTGTTTCTCGCTCGGATCTTATTCTCGCGTGTCTCTTTCTCGCTCGTCACATGTTGTTTTCGTTGCGACGGGAGACGGTTTGTTGAGAGTCTCTGCAGCACATTTTTGCACACACGAGGAAAATGTAACTCTGGGAACTTTCGACAACTGTGAAAACTGACCGACAGTGAGTATCGATGAGTTCATTGTCGCGGACTCGATCAGGTGGAATGTACAGAGCGCATAGAAATAGTGTGCGATCACCCAGATTGATGGCTGTCCAAACCTGCTCCACATAGTTCCATGAATCGTTCTCGATGGCCTTTGCCTCCAACCCGGTTCCGGCAGCTACAAGTACACCTCCACCAGTAGATTTAAGGCTGTTGTTAGGATTCCGATCGCAACGAAAGACCTCGTAGTCAGGACCGACGATTTGACTGGAAAGCGTTCGATAATCGAGCCACGTTTCGCACAGGACAATAATATCGTAGCAACGATCCGATACAGCTAGGCGGTACTCTTCAACATCAGAATTCATTCCACCGGCGTTTTGGTAGAAGATCACGACTCTCCCTGGAAATCACAGATACATCAGGCTATAACTGACCATCATCAAGTCTCATTGGATACTCGCCATAGTGAGTGGGTTGGAAGACCCCCTCTCCGCATCCGACAGCAGGTCCGGAACGACTATGATGAACGAAGGCTGCTGATGGCAGGACTGAGACGGAGGGATTGGGGGCTTCCATCGGGCTTTCTACGGCGCGTTCCGGGTTTCCAGGATTAGGAGTTACAGAGGCATCATCACAATGACTAACATAGTTATAATTGCTGAAAGTTTGATCGGCATCAGGCAGTTAATAGTTAGTATATTGATTGTACTTGCTTGTAGAGGCAAGGTGGAAGACTCCTGATTCATATCCAGCCACAGGTCCAGGACGACTATGCTGAACGCTGGCGGGAATCGGCACGACTGGGCTGGAGTAACCAGGAGCTTCCAAAGAGCGGTCTATTGTGCGTCCCGGAGATGAATTAGGATTGTTCGAACAGTAAAGCGGATGTTGTGAATGAGCAGTATCAGAAGTGCTTCTCAACTGGAAACAGCCGGCAGGTGCTTGAAGCGTTGCACTGGAACACGGAAACTGATCAGGCAAATGACTGTAGCTAATGTATGCATACTTGCCTGAAGACGATGCTTGGGAGACCCCACCACCGAACTCGACCGCAGGGCCAGAACGACTCTGATGGCAGGAAATAGAACGACTTTGATGGCGGGAAACAGCTAGCGCGACTGGATCGAGTGGTTCGAGGTCTCCCATAATGCGAAGTTATGTGCTCAAGTTATTAACGAAAGAGAAAGCCGACGAAGAGAATCGACCAATGTTACTTAGGGTCTAATGCACTGTTCAGCTGGAAATAAACTTTTCCCCATCAATCTTCATTTAGACAACAATAGAATAGATTATTTGAAACAAGATTGGTCGAATTTTCAAAATTAAATTGGCTCCAACTTCGAATGAAATTATTTTATTAGTCCGAATCAGTCCTTTTTTTTTTTTCCTCTGTTCGGGACCTAACACCACTGCGACCAGTAATTTGATCTATAGTAGTATATCCCCGTGTCCTTAGTTTAGTGCATGTCGTATTACTCCATCACTATTGAGAAATGATGAAGTATTCGATTTTTTTACAGTTGTCATTCTCGCATTTATCGCAAGGATCCGACTCTAATTGAAAGGTCCCGCTATTTATACCCTTCGGAGTGTTGAAACACCCTCCAAAGGCGCGCCCCTTTGTCAGTCAAAATTGGATTCCTTAGCAACAAAATTAAGGTATGACACCGATAATGACCATGCATCAGAACCCTAGTCTTAACCACTTCAAACTAGGAAATAACGAATAGAAGATTAGGAATCACATAGATGAAGACAACTAACTCATTTTTTTGAATTGTTTCAAGATCATCCTCGGTAGACAAAGCCGAGTCTTGTCACTATCAACAAGGCATAAAAAGTAACAAGGACTAAGATGTGTTCCTTGTATTCAGTCCTTACATAAGCTTCTCCGTGTGCTCATTATTTTCGTTCATTTGTATTCTTAAGAATTGAACTAACCAACTATTGAAAAACAATTAAAATACTATTGAGAAAAACTTTTTATGTGATTCGGATTGAGACTGAATGGAAGACCTAGAACTTTTTTCAAAAACACATTGAGGCCTATCTGCGCCGCGAGTGAGGTGAGATGACTTGCTGTCACGAGTGAGAAGACTCTCCATTTGACTTCACGGAGATTCACCTCACGAGTGACAACGAGTTAGCTTACCAAAAAACCTTTTGGGAATCAAAGGGTTAAGGGAAAAATCAATGTTGCAAATTTTCGCATCAATGAAAACTCAGTACCATTATTTGAGAGATACAACTCACAATGTTCACTTTCCAACCAGGCTCTCACTACGAATAGGACAGAGGCAATAACAAAAATATTCCGACTCAACTCAGTGGGAGAACAGACAAATGCTGAGAATGTGTTCATCTAACCAGACTTTCTCTCTCTCAGTAATTGAGCTTAGTCGTTCTGATTCACCATGCTTCTAACTCGAGGTCTGAGTCAGAGTGTGCTGATAGAGACAAATTGAGTTAGAGTGAGTCTACATGTTCGTTGAAGCAGATGTACCTGGGTACGTTGATAAAGGGGCAAGGGAAATAAAACAACTTTATAGTAGGCGTGCATAGGGGCGACTGTTGAACCTGAAAATAGATTCAGTGTCATGTCGGGGTCGCCACATTTTTGCAATAAACGCACAATGCATGGATGAGAATGAGAATGTTGAAATTATTCATTCGGGTAAGTACAGAAACAATTATTTTTAAAACTGAAAAAGAAATATAAAAACATCTTTTATGATTTGCATTACAAATTATGTAACGTATGTGGGGAAAGGGTGATTTTTCGTTGCTTATTATTACATAGGGGGCGGGTAATATAGGGCCAGATGGAACAAGAGTGCCACCGAAATGAAAACTGTATATTTAACATATTCTACATAGTTGTTTGCCATACAAAAATACATATTCAAACGGCGCCGGTGGTGTAGAGGTAAGCGTGATTACCTCTCACCCCAGCAGGCCTGGGTTCAATACCAGTAGGCGCCGCCGGGATGTTCTGAGTCATAACATCTCTGATCACGCCTTCCTCCGGATGGGAAGTAAAGCCGTTGGTCCCCGGTTCATGAGTTGATGGGTCGATAGGTAGGGTCCAGGTGTGGGAGCTACCTTCCTGTCACGTCGGTAGCATTGGTGCTCAGCACGGAAAACAAGATCGACGGAAAAAAAACAAACCAAAGGAAAAAAATACATATTTTTGCTGAACATTGTAACATGCTATCTTTAAAAATTAAAATATGTACACTGGAGTCGCTTTTTACGCGGGTGATACGTCCCGCGTAAATTCCGAAATCCGAGTAAAAAAACCGTGTAAAAAAATCGCGTTAAAAGCGACTCTAGTGTATAACGATAAACCGTGTTAATTCTGAAATCGGCGTAAAAAAACCAAAATCCGCGCAAAAAAAACGCGTAAATTCCGAAATCCAGATAAAAAAAAAACCGTGTAAATTCCGAAACCCGCAAAAAAACACCGCATGAAAAAAACCTTCCTAGAATTTTGCGCCAATTTGCGCCGGAAATAGTTATTTGAGGAGCAAATACCCCTAAAAATATCGAATATTCAAGAATAACTTTTTTGTTTCAAGAGATAATTATTTACAATGTTCAGCAAAAGCATGTGTTTAAACATGCAAAATATAAATGTAGAAGAAACTAAAATTGTAGGATGCCTAGAAAATCAGTTATATTGAAAAGTATGATTTAAAGGCGCATTTCACGAAAAATGATACATATCTCGTAATTTATAAGAGCTAGAAATTTTGAGTGTTAAACAAAGTTGCTTAAAATAACATTTGCTACAACTTTATGCAAAACGTTAAGTCCCTATCTAAATCAGATAAAAAAATATTTTTTTGATCTCACTTTAAGGTAGATTAATCACCAAACCGTCTACATCAAAATAAGTGGATTAACATATGCAAAAACATCTTTGAACAAACTATACCTCTTAAATCAATGTTTGAGAAGTTATTAAAAAAGCGCACGTAAACGGCAAAAAGCAACACTGTGCAGTGGCATCAATTTCTATTGTACTTGTTTGAGTGATGAAATTTGATGATTTTTTACATCTTTTCAATAAATCTGAAATTTATGCAGAAAAACATGTATGTTTTGAAAAACTCGTCAAAGCAGTTATTGGAGCCTCACAATGAAATGCTATCAGAATTGTCTTGATATCTACCACTAAAAATATACTATAAGCTAACCAAAAATACATCTCATTGTGATCAATTTTACCCCGGTGATCTATTTGCCCCCAGACTACTGTAGTTATCTATAGGACAAGAGATATGGCAAATGTCCACAGTTCACACAATTTTCAATAAAAATATGCACTAAAAACGTTAACTGTGTAGAACCCCCAAAACAGTCCATGTAGTTAATGAAGAGCCCCTATTTAATTATTATTGTTTATAAATCCAAAAACAATCTCTAGCCCTGATTTGCATCGTGACATATACGGATTTCCGGTAACTATAAACTCTGCATGTGGGCAACATTTCATAAATTAAAAAACAAGCACTTCGTGAGCTAAAGCACTAATTTTAGTACATTCAATTTTATGCGACACTATTTTTTTTAATTAAAACAGAAAGTGACCATCTTTCCCTCACTGAACTCAAGTTGCCTCGTTAGCGCAAAACCTCGCAAAACCATCCATTTGTTGCAAACTATTTCGCCTCCCCGCAGCAAAATTTAGGTGTTTCACCAATGAAACAGAACGCGGACTGCGGCAGGCAGAGAGAAAAAGAAACTTCCTTTCTCTCTCTTTGTCGTGTCTCCGTATCCGTACATAATAACCAGTAAAATCTTGCTCAACCATTGACTCAGTCAATCAGTGATTCAAGCCACCTGAAACTCGAGCGGCACTCACTCAGTGCCCGAGTTTCCTCGGTATCGGCTTGGATTTGTGCATTTCATAGAATGAATGGATAAAGGCGTAAACCTTAAGGGCACTCTTTTGCTCTTCTTTTGAAGCTGTAGGTGACTGATGAACAGAGACAGTTTTGGTTTGTAGTTCTCTCCCGTGGAGATTATTGTCGGTTTCAAATCGCGGCTTCTCTCATCAATCAGCAACATTGGGAAAAATATAAATCCTGGAAAATGTATGATCAGAAAAGGTTTCTTTCGAGTAGAAATACAGCTGCACAGATTACGAACAAAATATATTAGCGTGATTTCATCATTTTCTTAAATCGCGCGAAATACAAAACTTAAATAGTGTAATCACGACGAAACGAAATTTTCTACGCTGCAACAGGGTAGTTTTTTTTTTCATCCTATTCGGCATTTCCAAATGTCTGATAATTAGGTATTTACAGTAGACAGTGAAATGCTTAAAAACAAAATTTTGATAGGTAGCATATAGTTGACTGTTTTTTTCTTCTTTTCATTTCACTCTCGTTACTTTTTCTGTTAATTCTAGGAGTTTTCAGCTTTCACTTTTATAGTTGCCTAAAATCTAGACCGTAGTTTTATGTTGTTGTTGTTTGCAATAATTAGCTCACAGGCGAGTTAAAAAATATCTACAACGAGATCTCTCTGACATTTGTTGACGCTTTTTTTTTCTCATCATTTCATTTGGCTACATAATGCTTCCTCTCTGAGCTGAGAATTTCAATTCAGTTCAATGGGTAATTTCAGAATATTTTCTCCAAAATAAGGAAAGTCGGAAAAGGAACCCAGCAGGATTAACAACAAGTAAAAAAAAAAAAGATAACACACATTCCTGTGTAAAACGATTTTAAAGCCTTTGGCGAAAAGATTAAGTAAAAAAAATAGGTAATATCCTTGTGGAAAGTAGAGTAAGGTGGTGGGGAACATAATAAATTGCTAAATGCACTATCGTTCTCACGTTGCAATTTGCCACATGGTGTGGATGTTTTTAGCACTGCTCTTCAACTGGTTAAAATCACAGGAATGACTAAGACAACGGAGCGTGGCCAGATAGAACTCCTGCAGGGCTTGCAGACGACGCAAGATGCGGGCGGCCCAGGTCGGACGTTTAGAGGCCAACCGGTAGAGGCGTAGGTTGAGCGAGATGTTATCGCTCAGCTCCCGCTTCATTGCCCCCAAGCAATCGTCACGCGATGGCGAGTTCGGCTGTGAGTAATATATGGTTGTTATAGAGTTGGAAACGCGATTATGGGAACGAACTTACCTTCATGTCGTTGCATATCAGAGTGGTGGCATATAGCCTTTCGGGTGGGTTCAAATTGGAAAGAATAAACCCGAGCACGTTAGGGACGGTTATCGGGAGACTGCGGGAGAATACACGACTCTCGGATTTTCTGGAACATAAAAAAAATAATGTATCGAAACGGCTAATAGCCGAGTTAAAGGTGTTGTTACCTCTGGTTGGGGAAAATGATCAAAGTTGGAAATGAATCCATGGTGTACTCCCACCGGAGGTCGTTCCTGTCACCATCGATGCGGACAAACTCTAGCAGTGGTTGCTGCTGGAGCATCTTCGAGATGATGAGCAGATGCTGCGAGAGCACACTGCAGAAGGCACATTGAGCAGAGTAGAAATGAACGACGACAGTCTGGAAGTGAGTTTCAATTAATAATTGTCAACAGCAGAAAGGTTCACATTTTTTTACCTTATTGCAATTAACCACAACGTGATTGAAATTGTGAGAATTGATCTCCCGCACGAAATGATGCCTGTGGTGCTGCACTTGAGGCTCGCCGGATGGTCTTGCCTCTTCCGGCGGTTTCCGTTCCGTTTTAATTTCATTTCGAGAAGCGTTCTGCTTCTCGCCGCCATCTTTCTGCAGCTTAGTTACCATTTCCGATCGTTTAACATCAATCATCCTGCGGTGTTCCTTCCGGAACTCGCTCATATTGAACGAATGAGTAGTTTTGAACGAAACATTGTTCGACCGCAGAAACCGCGGATAGGTGCCGTTGTAGAAGTCGTGAACCAGCTTCGCCATACTGGATAAATTAACTTGCTTTCTTAGGAGATAGGTAGATTCGTCCTGAAAGTGGTTTAGATTGGATTGAGATAAACAGATATTGACTTTGTTGGCAAATGGTTCCTACCTCCGGGTCAACAATGATAGCGATGGACTTGTTGGGTTCGTGCAGCACATCCACGCCAAGTCGTTCGGCAAATGCATGATACAGATCGCTGTCCATTCCCAAGAAAGTCAACGTCTTGTTGAACTTACAGGACATTCCTTTTACCAAATCCACATACACATTTTCCGGCCCTGTGGGCTCTTGAAAGAAAACTTCACTGTTATCCTCTTCACTCAACCGCAGCAGTTCGCACTGTCTTCTCAAACTTAGTCTCTTCAGTAGCTTAGGACCACGATAGTCCTGATCTGAATCCAGCATAGAAGTCGCCGGTTTCCCTTCCCGACCATCATGCTTCATCGACCCATACAAATGACTTCGTTTCCTTTTCCCACAACTTTCACTCGCTCCCAGTTCCATCGATTCTTCGATATCTCCACATTCATAGAATCGCTCGTCGCACTTGACCTGCTCAATGTCACAGAACCCATCACTCTTCTTCCGCGCTTCACCAAACTTAGACGAATTCAACACATTTACAAACGAAACTGCAATCGCAGATTTACTGGAAGCCCTGCAATCACCCTCCGCTCCGCTTCGATTTTCATCTTCCTGCGAAGGGTGACGCTTCAGCATCAACTCACACTCCTTGCTCAACTGACTGTAGACGTCGGCACTGACACGCCTCTGCTCGGCAATGTACTTTTTCGCCATCTCCTGCACCCAGATGTCGTTTCGACAGTTGTAGTACTGCATGCCGAGCTGCCGAAGCATCATGTAGGCATCCGAAGACGACCCGTACAGGGACCGCGGTGTAAAGAAGAACAACACCGGCCCTTGGTTGAAGTATGGCGCCAGGGAAGAAGACTTGGTTGCCCCCGGGGGAGCGATCCACATCGACACCACTTGGATTTGTTTGTTGATCCAGTTGGTGAGCTCCGGCATAGTCCACGAATCGTTCCCGGGGAATTCCTGTGAAAGTATACATGTTTAACAGTGTACCAATTTATGGCTCCTCCAAATTAAAATCTCTGCCATTGATCACGAGTACGACCAACGAGAAAATACTCACAATTGTTTCGTTCCACAGATACAGCCGAATGGCCGGAACCTCTTCAACCCCAAATGCACTGGAAGACTCGCCCGTTACAGCGCCGAATGCCACCTCCTGGAAGGGATCCTTCTCCAGCCACTTGAGCGACGTTTGATAGAACCGATTGTATTGCTTACGATTGACATTCACATCGATAAATGCGACGACCACCGCCTGAAAGATTGAACCGATTATCAACGTCCCACCTGCAAGCCACGGCGCATATCTCTTACATCCTTTCCGGTCATGAAGCTCATTAGATCGCCGGGACCAACCATCCGTTGGATGGGATTAATCAGCGATTGCACAAACCTGGACAGCGCCGCATTGGTCCACGCCTGGTGAAACTGGACGGCCATCCCGTTCGGCTGATAGGCCATCAGAACCGGCCAGGATTGCACTTTGGAGTACTGCAGTCGGCACTCGCCTCCCGGCTGCCAACAGTTGATGGCGGCAAAGTGAGCCTCCCGGTAGTAGAGCCGCGCGACATGTTCGTAAACCGAGCGGGCATGTTGGCTTTCGGCGCACCACGGTGCGTAGTAGAACACAAATGATAGCTCCGACTGCGAGACGCGTGTCTGAGTGGGTCCCAGAGCTCCCGTGGGCCAATCGTGCACTAGGGACCCTTTCGAGAAGAACGGTGCCGGCGGTGGTGCTTTCGATATTCGGGGAGGACTGGAAATAATCGTCTGGCCTGAAGGGGATTCCACAGAATTAAATGGAAAACCAAACCTACCTGTTTTGAATGGACGCATATGTCGTCAGTAAGAGTGCCAGAATGCACAACGCCTCCCGACCGTAGATAATAATCATGCTGATTCGGCTATACCTTCTGCCTCGATTGTTACTACCGTTATCACTGGATTCGTCCCCCGTGTAGTGATACTTTACCACAAGATCACTCGACGATTGTAGCTCTTGTTCCACGTCGTCTTTCACATTGTTTTGCTTCTTGCTGTCGTCATCATCAGCATCAGCAAGTCTCGTCAACAGCGACGATGGGCTTGATTGCTCCACTCCTTCTGCATTGCTTGAGGACGATTCTTGCTGGTGCTGGCCCGGAGGATTGATGGAAGTTGTAGCCTCGTCGACAGTCGCCTGTTTTGCCCACGGTGCGAGACTGGAACTGATCCGGCGGCGACTGCTCCGTTGCTTTTCGTCCGCTTTCAGCTTCGTAGAGTTGTTGCTGCTGCTGCTGCAATCTTCGACTGTTTGCTGCTCCCAGGCTTGTGTTAGTGTATTCATAAGGAACCGCTATTTTCATTCGTCGTCGTCGTCTTTGGCTCTGTTGTTGCTGTTGCTGCTTTCGATAGTGCTCAACCGAGAAACAACACGTCATTACCATCAGCAGCCGTCGTCGTCGCTTTCGTCGTTCAAAACACGGCCCCAGCCAAACACCAGCAGTGAAGGGGAAGAAGCCAATCAAAACAGCATAATACTCTTGCTTTCACAGCATTCCGCACGACCTTGCTATCGCCGCTTGACAAGCTTATCACTTACGGCCCATCCGGTAATCGGTGCCCTTGGTGGATAAAGCTCACAATCAATTGCAAATTTCGGCTAATTCAATTATTACTAGTTTTTTCACAGTTAGAATTCCGAAGAACGGATCGCGATATGGAAATAAAAGTTTTGACGTTTCACGACAGTTCACGACACTTGCGTTCGTTTAGCAGTTGTGTCGGTGGATGCAACATGACAGTCAGCTGATCGAACCGGTTCGGTTTTGTGTATGCTCAACGAGCTATGCTTTGCTACAACCCTGAAATTTGTTTGTAACCAATGAAACATTTAAAAATCGTCCTTCGGTGATAAAAGATCCTGCGGAAAAATGAGCGACCATCAAATGCCGGTTTTTAAACGAATGAATTTGGCCCAAACGAATTCTATCGCTGGTAACAAGAAGCGCACCTGGAAGTCCCTCAAGCAGATTACGGCCTACGAACGCACGCTTCCTTGGAAGGATACGGACGTGACTTGTAAGTTCCATAATTAGTATTTTCTATTTTGAAAGTGGAATTCCATTAATTTCATTTCCAGATTCCTCCATTAACGCACCGCCCTCGTTCGTTCCGGCCAAAAAGTACTCGGACATATCCGGCCTGATTGCCCCGTACACCGATCCGCAAACCAAGCTGCACTTCCACAATGCGGAAGAGTTCCAGACGGTCCGGAGCCTACCGATGGATCTCACCGCGGGCTTTCTGGCGCTGCGAGGGGCAAGCAGTATTGTTTAGAATTACTACTTTAGATGTTATATATCGCTTTTGCTTAGTCGATATGTTGCAGCCGATCAATCACTGATAAATTCTAGATAGAGCTGGAATTAGGGCCTAACAGCTTTTGTAAACAATGACTTCTATCGACGATTTCTAGAAATTCAAGACTCGCCCACGCAAACCAACATCCTCATCAGGTAGGAAAAGACTTCCCCTATCCGATGGTTATGTTGGTTTGCGTGGGCGTGCCTTGAGTTCCTAGAAATCATCGATAGAAGTCATTGTTTACAAAAGCTGTTACGCCCTGATTCCAGCTCTATCTAGAATTGAACTATTCCCATTTTGCTTGAAATTTAACCAATTTGACATTAAACTCAGTTTAATCATATCGAATGATTAAAAATTAATCCTCTCTTTCTAAAAAATAAGTATCTGATATTAATCTCAGTTTAATCATGGTTGATTAGATTGTAGATTACCGTTTTTTGAATAAAATTTAATCATTTATATTTATATTTTCTATTTAATACAGGAAAGATTTTAAGCTTTTTTTTCATTTAATTTATCTTTGAGTGAATATCAGATTTTACTGCCAGTATGCTACGCTGCTCACTCCTAATAAACAAAAAACCATAAACGAAAGATAAGTCAAATAGAACTTCGACAGTGAGCATGCATAAGGGCCTATACGCGATTATCGATTCTCTTCATCGATTTTCTCTTTGCATTGCTACAGCTAAGCGAAACAATTTTCTAGAATTGGTTCAATGCAGAGTAGTAAAAGGTTGTATTGGCTATCAAAAGCAACAGCAAACGCACCGAGAAACGTTAAATAGCGAGTTATTAACAAAAGAGAAAATCGACGAAGAGAATCGATCATCGCGTATAGGCCCTTATGCATGCTCACTGTCGACTTTTCCTCAAATGGTTTGGATGATACCTCAAACACGTTGTAAAGCAAAATAACCATTAACAAAATATTAGGGTCTGTACAGTATTCCCCCTAGTATTCCCCTACTTATCCTGCAAAAGCATCGCCGGACTATCGGGGTTTTATAATACGACTATCAAATCCATATTTAAAAAAAAATCAAATGAAACCGACAGCATTCTTACAGCACAAATCAGAAAATTGACTGCACGATATATCCAAATGCATGTTGTTATTTTTCAATCCGATTTTTTTTTTCGGATAAATAGTGTCCAGATTATCTAGTGTCGGATGAGCGGGGAGATACTGTAATAGCAGCGCACGCTGATTTTCACACAAAACGGCCAACGTAGACATTTTGTATGTTATGATCCAGGCTATATAGGGGACATGGCTCTAATGTTGGCCTATGGATCTAAGGTTAGGCCCATCGCTAAAAATTTGCTATTTATCAATTTTATCTAGATGAACGCGTCATTGGGACGGTACTAATGGACATTTTTGGTCGCTATTGAAAATTTAGTCGATTGCTGAATTTATGTATGGGCCCAAATTAGGGGCATATAGGCCCACATTTCCCCTACGATAAAATTCCCACACACTAAGACCTGACCTGCATGCGAATTAGCAGGCAATAGAGCACTTCACGAGACGTTTCTGATTCAACTGATGAATGAAATTTGACAGGAGACGGTTACCTAATTGTAACGTTTTATATTTGACTCTTCCCGTTTTCCGTCCGATCAATTCCGCGTTCCAAATGACCGCGACTCGTCATGCTCGGTCTTTCTACCTACCGATTCGTTTTGTCTCTTTCGTTATCACCTTCTTCATCTCAAACCCGTTACTGAAAACATTGGGGAATCCGTCTCCATAATCAATGCGTGTTGCTACCTGTATCGATACAAACCGTTACATCCCTCCTTTTTTATAATTCAATTAACATACAAAATTTTCTGTTGAATGAATATTTTATGAGTCTTGTATAACTTCACTTACCAGTTTACAGTACATAATCTTCATATTTAGCTGTAGCCCTTCGCTGTCTTTCCAACATCATACGACTGTTTGTTGTCGGTCAACAACTCTCCATCTTCTTCATTTGTCATTGTCCCCGTATGTGTTGATCGTGGTGTCGCGTTGTCTGGCTTTTCCGGCAACTTTGATCGCTTATCCATCTTCTTAAGATGTGTGCTATTTCGGATGTAACTTTTACCTGTCTCGTTGGATTTTATCTGAACAGCACTTCCTTCGATGTCCACGACTTCAAACTCTTGTTCTGAGAAATTTGGCTGTAATGCTCCTTTCTTTAGGTTCCGTTGCAATACTGTATCTCCCCTTTCCAGCTTATGATGTTTAGCCTGGCGCTGCTCATCTGCCTTCTGCTTGTAATACTCCTTCAACGCCATATCCTTCCCAACAAACAATTTTAGCTGCAGTTTAGCTTATACAGCCAAAATTTGCCTTATGCAGCTAATTTTTGCCTGTGTAAGCTAAACTGCAGCTAAAATTGTTTGTTGGGTTGTCTTTGCTAGGTTCCAAAAATAATGCCGGAGGCATTGTAAATGTAATGTAAATTTCTCTTCCGAGCATCATTCTACTCGGTGAAATTCCAGTAGTCTATTGAAGAGTTGAGTGATATACACACTTAAATTTTTTCGCCGAGATTCCAACAGCCGAGTAGTTCTGCAATTTATTTAGCTGAGATTCAGTAAAACAATTACCGAGACTCAGCTAACAAATAACATTTTGCTGAGATATCAGCTAACAAACATATATTTTACAGAGATATCAGCAAAAGTAAATGCCGAGGTAATCAGCAGTTGGAGATTTTACCGAGCTAGATTAAGTGTGTAGGATCAAGTATTCGTACAAGTCAGTTTTCCAGTCAGTGTTCTGAATGGAACTGATCTTTACGTGAAATGAATTCCGTAGAGATAAATGTAAAGCTTTTGCATTGCCCATATTATAACGAGGCACTCTTTTTCCGTTTGACAGTACTTTTTTTCATGGTCTGCCAAACTCTTCGAAATGCAAGATATTGTTCTTGGAATACCATCTTTAATTTGAACTAAAATGGCACCTAATCCAAACGGACTAGCATCTGTTGTCAATAGTGTTTCGTCATTAGAATCAAAATATCCTAGAGATTCAACCTTTCCCAGTATTGCTTTGATAGCTCCTAGTTCCAGTGAATGCTCTTCACTCCAAGTAAATGAACTCTTCTTCACTAGCAATGATCGCATGTGACGTGTCATAGCAGCAAGATTGGGAATGAATATTCGACAAAGTTTATCAATCCAAGAAGAGATCTTAATTCCGTTGTTGAACTGGGAGGTTGTAAATCCAAAATAGCTCTGATTTTGTCGTCAGTAGGTCTAATCCCTTCGGTTGTAACGCAATAACCCAGGAAAATAACTTCTCTTACGCCAAACTGAGACTTTTGTTCGTTAATTCTCATGTTTCTCTTATGAATACGATCCAAAACCTCCCTCAAAATTTGATCATGTTCCTCATCTGTTGTCCCATGAACTAGCAAATCATCCATGTATACTATCAATCCCCGAATCCCTCTGAAGAGATTCTCCATTTCCCTTTGAAATAGTTCAGGTGCTGATTTGATACCGAACATGAGTCTAGAAAATCGGTATACTCCACTACGAGTGACAAACGTGGTAATATTTCGACTGTCACCTTCTAGCTCAAAATGGTAAAACGCTGCCTCAAGATCAATTTTCGACAACTTCGATACCTATTAAATTTGTAAACATTTAAAATTCACATTTATTTATTTATATTTTTTTAGAAAAGTATTACATACCTTGGGAATTGAAGCCATTGCCACGTCGATATTGGGCATTGGAAAATTTTCTCGATGCACTGCCTTGTTTGCCGCTCTCATGTCCACGCATAGACGAATTCTCCCGTCATTCTTACGAATGGGTACTAAAGGAGAGACCCATGTCTATGGTCCTTCTGTCCGCTCGATGATGTTCTTTTGTAGAAGTTCCTGTATTGTGTTCTCCACGTCAGCCTCCATAGCGATAGGGAATCTCCGTACAGCTTGTACAATAGGTTGAACTTTATCATCAATCTGGATTTTGAGTTGAACGTTTGGTACCTTTGGGAATTCTTCGAGTTGATCGACAACACTGTTTGCACTAATCTGGTTCACATTGTAGCCAATTTTAAGTACACCTAAAGCAAATGCTGTGCTTTTGCTAAGAAGATTCGTTTGGCCTCGTGGAGCTACTAGAATATGAGACCAAATTCCAAAATCCTCACCAGGAATCTTGATTTCTGCTTCGAAAGCATCGCTGAACACAATGTTTTCATCGGAGGGAAACGACTTCAGTTGCAGGTCATCTCGCTGGGGGCTCCTTTCATTCAAAATATGTGCGTTGTTAGTCCTCAAAAACTCGAATGTTTGGTCGTTAATGATATTCGCTGGAAATCCTGAATCGATCAACATAGATGTAACTATGCCCCCAATGTCCATAAAAAGTACTTCTTTCAGCTCGTCGTGGCTAACAAAGAACACAGCTTTATTATGCTCACTTGTCGTTGAAATTGCGCTGACACGTTTGTTTTGGTATCCTTTACGAAAACCGGTCTCATCTCGTTTGCGTTTGCGGCAACATATCTTAAAATGCCCTTTTGTACCGCAATTATGACACGCAGAATTTTTCGCTGGACACTTTTCTATTTCTTTTGCGAAATGGCCGGATCTATTGCAGTTATAGCATTTCCTCACATTACTCTGGTTGCCACTGCTAGACGGTTCAGCTTTATAGTTTGATATGCGCTGTACGATCATAGATGGAGGCCTTTCGTATTCTTTGGTCTGCCTCTGTACTTCTTCGAGTGTCTTACCTAGAGTAATTGAGCTGTTCAGCGTCACATCCTCTGTCAAAAGCCGCTTTCTGAGATCAGATGATATGCAACCTTCAATTATCTGGTCAACAATCATATCATCGACATCCGCGAACGTACATCTATTCGCTTGATCTTGTAATCTGAACACAAATTCTTCAAATGGTTCTTGATCTTCTTGCTTCATGGCTCGAAAAAGATGCCGCTCGAATCGTTTTTTCGACTGTGGTGCGAAGTATTTATCGAGTGACGTAATAGCTGAATCGAATTGCAGAAGAACTATAGTTCTCCGCTTCCATCATTCGCTGGACTTTGTACTTCCCATGTTAGAACTTTATCGTAATACGATTGAAGCTCAATGCCACCTAGTAAGAGATCATATTTTTCCATATCCGATTCCACATTATTTGCTTTTACGAATCGTTCAAACGCTCTTTTCCACTTTAACCAATCATTCCTGGGATCGTTACCAACTTTGAACGCTGGCATTACAGCCGCATCTGCAAAAAAAATCAGGAAAAAAAATACTAATACTTACACAAATACTCCATCCTTCCATACTATCGTTTCTCCTTTGATTTGTTTTTTCCGTCGATCTTGTTTTCCGTGCTGAGCATCAATGCTAACGACGTGCCAGGAAGGCAGCTCCCACACCTGGACCCTACCTATCGACCCATCAACTCATGAACCGGGGACCAACGGCTTTACTTCCCATCCGAAGGAAGGCGTGATCAGAGATGTTATGCCTCAGAACATCCCGGCGGCGCCGACTGGGATTGAACCCAGGCCTGTTGGGGTGAGAGGTAATCACGCTTACCACTACACCACCGGCGCCGTTACTATCGTTTCTCAAAAATTAAGCAGTTCTATTCATATTCCAGCTATGAAGCACCACAATGTTTGCGGTTCCATCGTAATCAACATAACATTTGACATTTCTTGCATTTTCATAGTCCTGCATTGTTTTTCAGCTAAAATTTTGTTGTTGTTGTTCTATTCACTCTGTATTCGACGCCATCTTTTCCAACCACTTTTTTCCGCTTTTTTCCACATGGTATTTTTTTTTTTTTCTCGCAGAACGCCAATTTGCTTTTTTTTCACACATTTTTTATTAAATGCATTGGTTGTCGCAATGAAAAACCTTTTTTTTTATTATTACTTTGCATTATCTCCCAGACACTGTTTTTTTTCTCGATAGAATCACATTAATTTTCTAATTTACCCACCAATTTATATCCGCGTCGCCATTGTAACGTTTTATATTTGACTCTTCCCGTTTTCCGTCCGATCAATTCCGCGTTCCAAATACAACTCCCCGACCGACTCGTCATGCTCGGTCTTTCTACCTACCGACTCGTTTTGTCTCTTTCGTTATCATCTTCTTCATCTCAAACCCGTTACTGAAAACATTGGGGAATCCGTCTCCATAATCAATGCGTGTTGCTACCTGTATCGATACAAACCGTTACACTAATAAACAAATGATTCTATGACACTACCCCGAATGCCACCACCCCGAATGTTCTACTACCAACAATCAATACGAAACTAACTATTTTAAATTGGCTCACCACTTTAGTAGCCTATTGGTCCCAAGCAAACGATTAACGTACCCTATTCTAGTCGAAATTCTAGTACTACGCAATGTTTGTTTTGATTCGCTATGAAAGTTTGACAGATAAAATGAGGGGTTATTGGTTTTTCCTATGTTTCGAGGGGTGAATCGATTAGCTTGGGACCGAAGAGAGTACAAGAGCTGAGCCAAAAAGTTGAGCACGTTATTTCGGGAGCTTCCTGTCTTAGAGTTACCTCTATGCTACTGCTACTACCCTGAATGGCCATAACCCCGAAATTAAGACAAATGGAAGAACAGGATGTGATCAAAAGGAGGGTACATTTTTTAGAAGAAAATTTTCTTTTGTAGTTTAAACTGAATACAAATAATAAAAATAACAATTTAAAATTGATTCATGTAAATCAGTGATGCAAAAGTTCACTATGATTCGCGAGCTTTTTCCTAGGTGAACTTCGTGAAATTTCGCGATCCCTTCCGATACTGTATTTTGTATTTTTCACAATGACACTCTCTAAAGTCTTATAAAATAAATTATTAGATTCTATAACATTCCCCAGAAATCCATTCTCCAGAATGCACTATAGTCCACTATATTCCCAAGAAAAGCATTCCCCAGAATGTACCATTCCCCAGAAAAGATGATGAAATTTGTTTTTTTTTTTTTCGTTTGGTTTGTTTTTTCCGTCGATCTTGTTTTCCCCCGAATAGAAATTGTAATGTAGGAAACATCAGCAGACATCTTCAATACATTAAATTTTAACGTATATTGCTGTACCCTTAATGTATTCAAACTTCAGTGTGACGTCCAAGTACATAAAAATACATTAGCCTCAAACGTTACATCAGAATCAAACGTCTTGACGATGTAAAATTTGACATCAGAATACATCGAACGACAACAGAACCTAACGTTACATTAGAATCAAACTTCATCACGATGTAATTTGTTGCACGCATAAAACATCAGAATACATCCAATGACAACAGAACCTAACGTTACATTAGAATCTAACTTCATTACGATGTAATTTGTTGCACGCATAAAACATCAGAATACATCCAATGACATCAGAACCTAACGTTACATTAAAATCAAACTTCATCACGATGTAATTTGTTGCACGCATAAAACATCAGAATACATCCAATGACAACAGAACCTAACGTTACATTAGAATCAAACTTCATCACGATGTAAATTGTTGCACGCATAAAACATTAGAATACATCCTATGACACAACAATAAAAAGTGGCTTGCAGTGCAGTGATGCCTCCTATGCATAGTTTTGTGACATTATCAATTGCAAATAAAATTGAACTCTTTAGAAGAGTGGAAACGCTAATAAAAGTGCACTTAGACGTTGTATCGTCTTGACGCCTTCTGCGCACTTATTCTTCATTCACCAAGGAATAAGTGCGATGAAGACACAACAACAATTTACCGTAAAACCGCACTTTTATTAGTGTTTCCGCATTCATAATCTCATAAATGTGCCCAATGCGCGATCCTCGACGCAATCATATAAAATAGCACATTGTGATTACAAGGTAGAGCTTACCACCATTAACTCTTGCACGACTGACATAGCCTCAAATCACTGAAAGAAGTTTTGGTATGCCCTGTGGGCAATGTTTATTTGTATGTAAAACAATGCCCTGGTGACGTTACAGTGCAAGAGTTAATTAGTGTTTTAATTGATTATTATCGTTTCAATTGAAAACCGATTTTACTCTTGTTCTGTACGTTAAACATAACGTCGGCCATAGTGTGCTGTATACCGCATCCGTGTACGAATACAGCACACCTCAGCACACTATGTCCGACGTTATGTTTAACGTATATACAGAACGTTTTCAACGAGGTTTTCATTTGAAACGATAATATTAATTCCAAGGCAAACGAAGAAAACCATCTGGCCACCCTGCATGCGTATGGTTATAGTCCATTCCTCGGTCCATTCTATGCGCTCGAGTATTGATGGTGCGAATGTGAGGATAACAATAACAAACCAGCATATCTGGCTGAAGCGAAAGTGAGGATAACAAACTTCGCACTTGAAAATGGGATTGCGCAAGTGTGCGTGTTATTAACGACAGAAAGGTTAATGTCGTTCTCATTTTTGAAGTAAAGCTCTATACATCGCTGCTCCATTAGCGTATACCAAAATTATTCAGGGTGTACGTGTCAGATGAACGTTCCATTACAAACCACTGATGTTGACCTGTCAATGACTCGCGTTATTTGGCGTTTATTAGCTGAATCGCAAAAAGAAAACTAGAGTCCCTGAGGCCCTCGGCGCATGCAAAGTTTGTTTTGTCTTGAGTCAGCACTACACGGCGAATGAGAACGACCCAAATTTGTGTTTAGTTCACTCATAAATCGCAAAAAGTACAGGAACTCAGTTTTGAGTTAATTTCCCTCTGTTTTTTTTTCAGAATTTCCAGGTTTCTCCAGGAAATTTTGTCTGAATATTAGAAAAGTAAAGATTGGATTCTGTGGATTTTCGTCAATCCTAATTTTCCGGAAGATTTTTGAGGTTTTCCACAGGAAAACGTGAGGCAAATCTCGAGGCAAATTTACTCATCGCTGCGTTCCTGCAATTTTTGCGATTTTGATTACACTGTATTCAAATTTGGGTCGATCGCATTGGCCGTGTACAGTTTGTTTTCGCGGTGTTATAAGATCGATTTCGATCGAATTAGTCCGGGAAAGTGCCGATGTGTCCGTCGCGAGTTTTGGTGGGCGATTCGGTGTCCGACGTTGCGGTAAATCAGCAAGTTTTCCGCTTGCTGGCTGCTGGTCTCTGCCTAGGAAAAGGAAGGCTGTTTTTCAGGTAAGAGGGCTGTTTTTTAGGTGAATTAATGTAATGTAATTATGTTTTTTTTTTAGGAAAGTGCACCAGTACGAAGTCGGATACCGGAAGCGAGTCCGAAGCTGGATCCCGGTGGGGAGTTCGACGCCGGATTTCTGCAGGTTAGTGAATGTGTTTACTGTTTTTTGTTGTTTTGATTGACGAATAAATAAATAAATAGGGGGAGGAGGGGCATAGTGAACAGGTGGGGCATAGTGAGCATCCCGCAGTTTGGCTTTGGATCTCCAGCTGCATGAAACAAATCAACTGATAGTAGGTTCAATATCATTATGATATTGATCCTACCACCAACCATTTTTTTTCCGAACGGCCGGAAGTTCAAGCTGGTGCACGGGATGCTCACTATGCCCCACCTGTTCACTATGCCCCTCTTACCCCTACTAATAGCTAAAATAAAGTGGAAGTGACCACGATGGAAATCCGATGACGGATTCCATTGACGGATCCCGATGACGGGTTCCATAGACATCCCGATGGGGAAACCGAACACGGATCCCGATGGGAAAACCGAATACGAGTCCCGATTGGGATTCCGTAAAAGGATGCCGATGGGAAAACCGAATACGGATCCTCCCGATGGAGAAACCGAATACGAATCCCGATGGGGAACCCGAATACGGATCCCGATGGAGAAACCGAATACGGGTCTTGATGGGGAAACCGAATACGGGTCCCAATGGGGAAACCGAATACGGATCCCGATGGGGATTCCGTAGACGGATCCCGATGGGGATTCCGTAGACGGATCCCGATGGGGAAACCGAATACGGATCCCGATGGGGAAACCGAATCCGGATCCCGATGGGGAAACCGAATACGTATCCTGATGGGGAAACCGTAGACGGATCCCGATGGGGATTCCGTAGACGGATCCCGATGGGGAAACCGAATACGGATCCCGATGGGGAAACCGAATCCGGATCCCGATGGGGAAACCGAATACGTATCCTGATGGGGAAACCGAATACGGATCCCGATGGGGAAACCGAATACGTATCCTGATGGGGAAAAAGAATACGGATCCCGATGGGGAAACCGAATACGTATCCTGATGGGGAAACCGAATACGGATCCCGATGGGGAAACCGAATACGTATCCTGATGGGGAAACAGAATACGGATCCCGATGGGGAAACCGAATACGGATCCCGATGGGGAAACCGAATACGTATCCTGATGGGGAAACCGAATACGAATCCCGATGGGGAAACCGAATACGTATCCTGATGGGGAAACAGAATACGGATCCCGATGGGGAAACCGAATACGGATCCCGATGGGGAAACCGAATACGTATCCTGATGGGGAAACAGAATACGGATCCCGATGGGGAAACCGAATATGGATCCCGATGGGGAAACCGAATACGTCTCCCGATGGGGAAACCGAATACGTATCCTGATAGGGAAACCGAATCCGGATCCCGATAGAGAAACCGAATACGTATCCTGATGGGGAAACCGATTACGGATCCCGATGGGAAAACCGAATACGGGTCCCTATTTAGTTTATTTGTAGCTATAGGCAATATTGGAAGTTGTTATTTCAACTAATACAGATATAAATCAGATCTTCGATGTTTGCTTACAAGTGAATTTTAGGGAAGAAAGAAAACTCAATAAGTAATGATAGGATGAGGCTGAACAGAAACTTTTTGATTGTGTATAGTGGGAGTTCGGATTGTTATGCAACTATCTGTATCTGGTAGGGTTATATTATAGCTTCTCACTGGTATCAGCTTGAGTTGGGTTTGATTATATCAGAATATACCCTGCATTATTATTTGTGTCGATAAGCATACATTGCATGGGGGAATTTTGTTTAATTTGGAATAGATACTGGTTGAAAACATCGAGAAAAAAAATTTAAAAACTTCATAAGATTAATTAAAATTTTGAAATTTTTGGAAAGTATACATATGCTTACATACACACTTAATATAGCTCGGTAAAATCTCCAACAGCCGATTACCTCGGCATTTACTTTTGCTGACATCTCTGCAAAATATCTGTTTGTTAGCTGATATCTCAGCAAAATCATATTTGTTTGCTGAGTCTCGGCAATTGTTTTACTGAATTTCAGCAAAATAAATTGCAGAACTACTTGGCTGTTGGAATCTCGGCGAAAAAATTTAAGTGTGTAGCTTACATGCTTACATAGGGCTGCAGATAGCAGTGGTGGGGGAGACTTGGTGACTAATCCGATGAAACTGTCACTTCTTGAAGCTAATCTTTTTCGTATGTATTTCCTTCATTCTCTTTTCGCACTTTGTATATGACACCATCTATGTACATTGATATCTAAATTGATTCAATGATGTGCTGGAGAGCTCATTCCGAATGATCAGTGGACCACCCTCATCCCAGATGACCATGGCAATGCAAGAAAATTTGTTTTCATTGGAGGAAGTATCACAACACAGGTAATTGCTATTAAATATTTTTGCAGACAGTGACAGATGGTGAACATGACGATCCAGTTAAGCTGTTATATCATAGACAAATGGTAAGTTCCAAATTCACTGTTGTCGCTGTTGCCAGTCCCTAATAAACAAATACCATAAACGAACTGTATCCCGGATGGGTAAACTATCCCACAAATGGTTTGGATGATACCCCGAACACTTCGTAAATTAATTAACCATCAATCGCAGAAACTATACGAATTATCGCGTATCTCTGTTGTTCATTACATGCCAAGTTAAAACATAATCATACACAGCAAAAAAAGTTGTTGAATATTACATCGAAACTGCTGCAACCAGGTCAATCCATCGGTTGTGTAATATCACATTGTACGATGTACATCGATTTTGCGAACAAAATTACATCCATTGATGTAGTATTGTATCTGCTTTTTGCTATTACATCATTATTTCATACATCAGCTTGAATTACGTTGATCGATATTACATTTTTTTTTGCTGTGTATATTGTCGTGGAATGTTGTGGTTTTAAGATGCTCGATGACCCTGGAGGGATCGTTTTTGCTTACCGAGCAGAAAATCATTGGTTTGAACCCAAGCCCTCCCATAACAGAATAAACCGCCATCGCTAATCTAAAGCGCCGTAATAATAAAAAAAATATATATGTATGTTTAAATAATTTTTAATTTTTAATATAAATAAATATTCTGTATTAATTAACAACAAAATATTTCATGTTTACAAATGTAATCGCACTGATTTATCATAGTTCATGTGAACCAAAATTTATGAAATAATGGCTGTAAGCTCCAACTCGGATTAACTTTTAATACCGTCCCTGTTTGGATGATCTGCGAAGTGTTTACATAGCATCGTGTTGAATAACTCTGATGTCGACATCAAAGCAGCCGGATATTCTTGATCGGGATTTAATCCGAGGATAATACCGATTGGAGCTAACAGCCATAAGTGATTTAATGAATTCGCTGATTGCGACTCTCTGAAAACTAAATGCACAGGTTTCATACGTCCAACTCATCCTTTGCAACGTCCTCTTGTAACTTAAAAATACAAAATGTCATCATAACGTATAATGACTTCATAATTCCGAAAAAACATGTTTCCGCCCTAATAAAAATAACCATAAACGAACGATAACCCAAATCATTGAACTATTCCATAAATGGTTTGGATGATACCCAGAACACGTCGTTAAGCAAATTAACCATACAATTTTTATTAGGGCGGGCGGAATAAGTTTCATCAAGCCTTATGATGGTACACAAGATGGGTCACAAGTTTATATAAAATTTAAAGTGTGGTTCGCAATCAGGGAAAGACTGAGATTTAAGAATTCTAATGTAAATTTTTCATAAATAATGCCAATTTAGAATTCTGTACTATCTAATAACTATTTCTTCGAACTTTTAGGCAGTTTGGATAACAATTTAACCAACGTATAAAATACTTACTTTACTTTTGCTGGTCCGACGTCCCTCAAGATTTGACCTGTATAACAAGTTGCACCAACTAACTCGGTCCCTGGCTGCTTGTCTCCAATTTCTCGAGCGTCCCACACTTCCTACATCTTGCTCCACTTGGTCTAACCACTTAGCACGCTGTGCTTCTCTGCGTCTTGTACCGGCCGGATTTGAGGAAAACACCATTTTTGCGGGATTGTTGTCCGGCATTCTTACAACGTGTCCCGTCCATTGTACCCTTCCAATTTTAGCGACTTTCTGGATATTGGGTTCGCCATAAAATTACGCCAGTTCGTGGTTCATTCCTAAATAGAGCTGGAACTAGGGCGTAACAGCTTTTGTAATCAATGACTTCTCTCGATGATTTCGCGGAAGTCATGGCTCTCCAAGGTGAATCGACATCACCATCGATTAGAGAAAGACTTCTACTACCCGATGGATATGTTGGTTTGTGTAGGCGTGTCTTGAATTCCGAGAAATCAACAAGAGAAGTCATTGTTTACAAAGGCTGTTACGCCCTAATTCCAGCTCTATCTAGATTCTTCTACTCCATTCACCATTTTCATATACCCTCTGCCAAAGATGGTCCTAAGCACGCGTCGTTCGAAAACTCCCAGTGCTCCTCGAGCATTGTCCATTGTCATATTTTTCATGCACAATAATTTTGTTTATTATATTTTTGCAGTTCGTCAATAAGGTAGAAGACTGGCAGCCCAAAACTTTCCGCATTTGTGGATCATCTGTGGAATCATCTTTCATTTCTCGCATCTACTTGCATCGTGCGTCATCTTTAAGCAGGAAATCTTCAAAATCGGCATAAATCTTCCTTCTATCTACTCAGCGTGCGTACAGCTAGCCACAGCAAAACACAATCTTTTCTGCATCGTTGATAGAGTCGTCCCCCTCGCTCAAAAATGCTATAACAATCGCCAAGCTCGCTGTAATGTCACCAAGTGCCTCGTCACCCACGAATAGGCGCCTATGTCAGTGGTCTAACAACTCTTAGCGCGCTAATGGCATAGTTCCCCTGCCGCATAGAGAGTTGCCACAATGATATTAGGTTAGCTAAGGTCAGTTAAACTGACTGGTGGGAAACGGGAGCTTAAGCAATGGCTATTCTGTATGCATTTAAGAGATAGACTACCAGAATGGATGATTTTTTTTTGTACAATTTTATGTTTTCTGATGGTTTCGGTTGTGCAAAACATGAGAATTAACTTTTCCAATGCTTTCAATTGTACAAAGCATTAGTGCTAGAAACATGATCTTGTAAACACAACACACCTTAACTGTTAGTTTGCTAAAAAAAATGCTGCAACAATCGTCAAGCTCGCTGTAATGTCACCAAGTGCCTCGTCACCTACAAATTGGTGCCTATGTCAGTGGTCTAATAACTCTTAGCGCGCTAATGGCATAGTTCCCCTGCCGCATAGAGAGTTGCCGCAATGACATTAGGTTAGCTAAGGTCAGTTAACTGACTGGTGGGAAACGGGAGCTTCAGCATTGACTGTTATGTACGCATTTTTATGATGTAATCTAACAACAATCGTGTGTAGTGTTTACACGATCATGTTTCTAATTCTAATGTGTTGTAAATATAATTGAAAGCATTTGAAAAGTAAGATTCTAGTGTTTGTACTTCTTAAAACATAAGTAAACATCTACATTTGAAAACATTCAAACAACGTTTACTTTAAACGTTTTGTACATCTGAAAACATCAGAGAACAACAAACAGGAAGTACAATTGAAAACATCCGAACAACGTTTAGTTCTAACGTTGTGTACATCCGAAAACATCCAAAAAACGTTTGGTTCTAACATCGGGAAACATCTACATAAGAAGACATTAGAATACATTTACATATAAAAACATCCGAACAACGTTTAGTTCTAACGTTTTTTACATCCGAAAACATCCAAAAACGTTTGGTTCTAACATCAGGAAACATCTACATTAGAAAACATCAGAAAACGTTTACATTTAAAAACATCCGAACAACGTTTAGTTCTAACGTTTTGTACATCTGAAAACATCCTTAAAACGTTTGGTTCTAATGTCAATAGATTGAAATTTTTGACGTCAGACCGACATTAGAATGGCAAAATTTTGTTCCAAAATTTCTGATGTATACACCATGTTACGTTGCTTAAATACAACTAAATCATAATGTTTTCTAATGTTTGACATCAGGCATACATTTGATTTCGATGCTGATGTAGACATCAAAATCAAACGTTGGGCTAATGTAAATTTCTATTCGGGCCGTGCTGAGCACCAATGCTACCGACGTGCCAGGAAGGCAGCTCCCACACCTGGACCCTACCTATCGACCCATCAACTCATGAACCGGGGACCAACGGCTTTACCTCTCCCATCCGAAGGAAGGCGTGATCAGAGATGTTATGCCTCAGAACATCCCGGCGGCGCCGACTGGGATTGAACCCAGGCCTAGGGGAAGGCCAGCTTCAAGTATAAACATCAATACCGATGGTGGAAATATTAAATATTTTAATATTTGTGATATTTGTGAATGTCATACTTAGTCTGACAGTTGTTTTTTGTTTTTGACTATTTTTGGTTTTAAGTGTACATTTGACATTCGTTTAATGAAAAATGGATTTCACATGAGAGGCAAGTTATTCCCTTCACTATTATTCTAATATTTTTTTTTAAATGTAATATTTGGTTCTTTGATAAAAAGAACTTGAATGCGTGAAATATACGGGATTTACGCAGAAAACCCGCAAACATTTACTTTTCTCAGAGGGGAGAAAAAACTAATTCTGAAGCTGGCCAACACCATTCGTGATGCAGGCTTGGATCAATTCATGCCATCCAGCAAAACGGACAATTCGGAATCCGAGTCAATAGATTAATTTGAAACGGAAGTGTTAGAAACAATCCAATCATACTTCAAAGAACGGTATACATTTGTTTGAATTATTTTTCCAACTCTCAACTCTTTTCCAAATGCTGTGGATCTGTGTTGATTGATTCCAATTGAATGTCAAATTTTTTGCCGGACTCGGAAATCTATCGGCAAGTGTATCTCAGATAAAGGATAAAGGAGGATACAGAATGGCAATCATTACCTGTGTTCTCAAGTTCTCAATTATTATTCCCTATTTATTTAGGAACACGCAGATGCACATGTAAAACAAGGAAAAATAATCGAAGTTGAAGAATGGGGCGGGGGTCTTATCTGGGTGGGATGACTGTAGCCTGTCTTTTACCGACACGAAATAAAAAAAAAAACATCGACACGCCTAAGCCTCCGTGCATCCTCGGTGGAACACAACACTTGATCTTGCTGGCCGTCACCACCGAAATCCACTCCTTGTCCTCCTAAATTCGGCATTCCTTGGTAACTTGGTACATGATACCAATATACACGTTCCGTAGTCGTTTTCGTTTGATTCGCCATGAGCCTGGTGAGATTTGCTGCCGGATTTTGTAATGGACGAACGGCCAATGCCGAAGCCAAAAACGAAAAATTACGCAAAAATGATGACAAACAGAAAGCTGCATCAGTAAACATAAACAACAACGGTGAAACGTCATTGAGTGCACGGTTTACGCTATATAAGGTAAGATATTCCGGTAAATGACATTTGCATAGTGACGTCATTCCTTTCCTTTGAGAGCCTAGGAGAGCCTTTTGCTGAACAAAATGAAGTGATTTGCTGTGTCTGCAATGTATTTACACTGTACAATTTGAGTTATTCCCCTGAAAACTATTGAAAGATAGCAATGACGTCATTAGTCGACATTCAAACTTGATGTTTACAACCGAGAGTATATTACCTTGTTCATGTATACCGTGATTGAGTGTATTCGTTATAGCTACACTGTTAAAATTGTTTACTTTGTAGCTTTCCGTTTGACAGTTAATATCATTAATATTTATATCAAAAACTATAATAATTACTAATTTGAGCAATTTTTACACCAAATATTACTTCAGATCAAGTTGTACTTCCCCTAGACCCAGGCCTGCTGGGGTGAGAGGTAATCACGCTAACCACTACTCCACCGGCGCCGTTTGTGATGAAATTTGTAATTTATCACTTTTTTTTCGGACATTTGATATTATATTTCAGTTTTATGTTACAGCACGGGCGTCCATAAATAAACAGGTCCGCAAGTATCTTGCTCACTGAATAAAACATCTTCTGAATACCAATTTTTTCGATAAATTTTACACATATGATTTAATATATTTTTCATGATAAAACTCTCTGATTCGTTCCACTTTACTATTGATGATACACTACGTTTACTTTTATAGAACTATGTATTTATCAATTCCAAACCATTTTATAGCTCTTTAGATAATTACAACTTTCAAGTTTTCGAGTACTTCGTTCATCATTTAAAAAGTCAAAGGGTCTATTATGCAATCCAATTCAACCAGTCGGAAACTGTTAAACCTTATCGAAGAGTTGTTCGACCTGAGGTGAAGAATTTCTCGTGATGGATTAAAAAATCGGTGCATGCAACGTTGAACTACCGATTACAAATTTATAACATTAAAGGGTGTCCACGATGAAATTGCCACACACAAAATTGATTCGCAAAATTCGAGTTTTCATCCGATTGCGATCAAATTTTCAGGGATTGAGAAATAACTATTAAACTTCATTTTACCATTTTACTCGTATTTTATTTACAGTCCATACGCAAATGCCCGCACCTTGGCCTTAACCCCGGCCATAAGATTCTGCACATCCTGTGAATCAACCGTTTTTTGCATGTAAACCCATACTTTCTTCAGTTCCTCGACTGTCTTCACTACCTTAGGTCGTTTAAGAAGGTGCTGCTTCATAATCGCCCAGTACTTCTCGATGGGGCGGAGCTCCGGAGTGTTGGGAGGGTTGAACATTTTCGGCACGAAATAGACCTTATTGTCCGCATACCACTTCAGCACGTCCTTGGAGTAGTGGCATGAGGCCAAATCCGGCCAGAAGATTGTTGGGACGTTGTGGGCCTTCAGGAGAGGAAGCAGCCGCTTCTGGAGGCACTCTTTTATGTACACCTGTCCGTTCATCGTGTCCTGGGTCACGAAAGGTGTACTCCGCTTCCCGCACGTGCAGATGGCTTGCCAAACCAGGAATTTCTTCGCAAATTTGGACATCTTCTGAGTGCGGACATGCTCCGGGACGCTGAACTTATTCTTGGCCGTGAAAAACAGGTTGCCGGGGATCTGTTTGAAGTCGGCCTTCACATATGTTTCGTCGTCCATGATGCAGCATTCAACTTTCGTCAGCATGTTGAGGTACAACTTCCTGGCACGGGTTTTGGCGGACTTGTTCTGCTTCTCGTCGCGATTAGGGGCCTTTTGTACCTTGAACGTTCGAAGCCCAGCCTTAGTTTTGGCTTTCTGGACAAAACTTCGGCTTAGGTGCAGCTTCTTAGCCACATCCCTAACGGAGGCGTTCGGATTTCGGTTGAAGGCCCCAACTACGCGGTTGTGATTTTTGGTGTTGTACGGAATACTTTTTCCTTCACTTGTGGGCTTACGATCGGTGGTCAACCGTTCCTCGAACCGCTTAATCACTCGCGACACCGTGGAATTCGCGATTCACAACGTTTTAGCGATGGAACGATGCGAGAGATCCTTGTTCTCGTGATGAATGCGCAAGTTTCCGCGAGTTTTGATCACAGGACTTTAAAACTTGCAGGATGTAAATAATGCACTATGAACTAAATCCACCCAAATTTTCATCAAATTCTACCCAACGGTTAAAAAGTTAGAGCAATTTCATAGTGTGTCAATTTCATCGTGGACACCCTTTATTCCACACATTATTATCCCGAATCCCTTGCGAAAAACTATTGATTATGTATTTTCCTTATATATTAAAAGAAGGGAATATTCCCTTCTTTATCGTATATCCAAAGAATTAATTATTTACAGCTTTTGGAAATGAATTCGGGGTAATGGTCATTCGGGGTAGTGTACTATTCGGAATAACGGTTTTCGGGGTAGTGTACCGTTCGCGGTAACGGCGTTCGGGGCTATGGCGTTCGGGGTAATGACATTCGGGGTAGACTCATAGAATCAAACAAATACCATAAACGGACGGTAATCCGAATGGTAGAACTATTCCACAAAGACATCAACACGATTTTAAAAATATCCATATTGAAGGGTATTTGATGTTTCTTACATTTTATTATTTCCGGTTTCTAGACGTCAACACGATTACAAAAATACCCATATTGAAGGGTATTAAATTTTGATAATTAGCCTTATTCTGCCTGGCGGTGACGGTGAAGTGATGGTGAAGTGACAATTGTCACCTTGGCATAAATATTCTAGATCCTGTAGACGTCAGCATTGCTGCACAAACCTTTTCTCACGTCTTGGTATATGTCATTGACAGACACGTTTCCAAAAAGATCATCCATATCGACTCTCGCGTCCGCCGGCGCCGGTGGTGTAGTGGTAAGCGTGACTGCTTTCTAACACCCCAATGGGTCTGGGTTCTATCCCAGTCGAGGTCGGTGGAATTTTTCTGAGGCATAAAAATCTCTGGTCACGTCTTCCTTCCGAAGGGAAGTAAAGCCGTTGGTCCCGGCCTATGTGTGTTGAATGGGTGCTATATCCTACGCAGGTGTGGAAGTTGCCTTCCTGCACATTCGATTGCCGTCAATGTATGACAATCAGCGAATCCAAACACATAAAGCAACCAACGATACAGTCAAAACGGTTGCTACGTAGTCCATGACAAACTCGCTCTGTAACATAGCTCGATCCGAGTGGCAGAAGGATAATGATATATTGCTTGCCTGCTTTGTTGCAATATACACGGATGAGGTCATAGCTTGATATGAATCGAGAAAAGACATAACAAAATCCCATTAACACACGTGTATCATGTTCGGCTTTACTTCGTGAAGCAGCTTCTACCGCCCCGAGTGAGTTGTGTCGCACGGGCTGCTTGTCATAAAAAAGAAGGAAGAAGATTATATCATTATTGCTTTGCACTTCTGACATAGCGTTATTATTCGGTTCGTTGATCGCTTGTCATTTTGTCATTTGGAGATATTTTTGATTCCTTGATGGCAATCGATGTCCGTCGGTGATTCGCCTTGACACCAGTCCCGAAGTGACGTTTCTTCACACATATTTTGACAGTTCCTTATGTGGTTTTGCGTTGGAGTGAGAGAATAAGAAAAAGTCCGCCACACAGCAAAAAAAAATGTAATATCGATCAACGTAATTCAAGCTGATGTATGAAATAATGATGTAATAGCAAAAAGCAGATACAATATTACATCAATGGATGTAATTTTGTTCGCAAAATTGATGTACATCGTACAACGTTATATTACACAACCGATGGATCGACCTGGTTGCAGCAGTTTGGATGTAATATTCAACAACTTTTTTTCTGTTGCTGTTTCACACATAGACTGACAGTTACATGTGAGATTTCTCCATAGGAGTAAAGAGTTACAGAGCTCTCGTCAACGCCAATTGGCACTAGATTGCAGAACAGAGACCGACGTTAAATAAAGGAAAGAAGAAGAAGAAGACTCTCGCGTTCCGTGGATGACGAAAGATCTTCGCTCGTTGAAAAGAACTAAGAAGGCTGCTCTCAGAAGATTTACTAAACTCCGCACACTGCCGCTTTAATGCTACTATGTCAGATTCAACAACGAATATAAGCGGTTAAGTCGTCTCTGTTTTCAATGCTATCAAAGGAGGATTCAACGGCGGCTAAAATCACACCCGAAATCCTTCTGGAACTTCGTAAATGAGCAACGCAGGGCAGTTGGCTTACCCTCTTCAATGATTTTTAATGGTGAAATTGCTGGCAATCAACAAGACATTTGCAACCTGTTCTCAGCCAAATTTGCTAGTGTGTTTGAAGACGAGCAAATCTCCACTAATATCATTACATTCGCGGCCAGTAATGTTCCTTTAGTCAACCAAACGCTCAGCATGGTCGAAGCCACTACAGATACGATTTCTAGAGCAGCATCTAAACTTAAGGCTTCAGCTAAGGCTGGACCCGATGGTGTTCCGTCGATTATTCTTAAAAAGAACATCACTTGTCTTTTAGATCCACTGCGCCGCATATTCCAGCTCTCTCTTTCCAGTGGCATCTTTTCGCCTTGCTGGAAGACTAAGGATATGTTGAGCCCTTACGTATCCGAAGAGATGTTTTCAGAAGTGGAGGCGAACCAGCCCAAGGCTGAAAGCCTCCTTAATAAAGCTAAATAATAATAATAATGTTTTCAGAGCCTTAACCGTCGCCGATACTCTGCAAGGAAGCAATTCTACAAGTGAACATTAATGTTCAACCTCGATCACTACGCAACAGTCTTATGCTGAGACTTCCACTTCTTCGAACTAATTATAGCTTAGAGAGCGCTATTTACAGCTTGCAGCGAGTGTTCAACCGAGTAGCATCGATGTTCGATTTCCACTTGACACCGAATATGCTTCGCCGAAGATTCTCTGCCTTTTTTTGCTGACCGAAGGCGCTTTTTTATATAAAGCGTTTATTTTTCCAGGCTTATTTGCTGTAGCTTTGCGGAGCCGATATTCATTGTTTAGATTACAAAATTACTTAAAACTAACGTTAGTAAAGCGGGGCCGATTACTCGCGGCTATCTCGAGGTTCTCTTCTTCTTCTTCGCATTTCAAGCTTATTGCATATCGCATATTAGCTTTTGCGTGCTCTCAACTTAGTGTTCTAGATGCACTTCCACAGTTATTAATTGAGAACTTTCGATGCCTGTACCATTTTTGCATTGATATGATTGTGTGGCAAGTCCAATCATACTTCTATGCCCAGAGAAGTCGAGAAATTTTCCAACCCGAAAAATTCCTAGAACGAACCGGGAATCGAACCCAGCCATCTCCAGCATGGTGTTGCTTTGTAGCTGCGCATTTACCGACTGAGCTAAGGGAGGCCCCTCTCAAGGTTATGGGTAACAAATGGATGGAAGGGTAGGGATTGTTAACACAAGGTTTGGAGAGCAATGTGCTCGTGATCTCGAGCTAAGCGACACTCTGATGAAAAAGACAAACATGGGGGTACACCGATGGGCAGCTAACAACTTAGGAGAACACAAGATGACACTAACTTCTAAATCCTCAGATCTATCCGTTTTAAAAACACATAATCTCTAACGGGTATCGCGGGTTGTTTTCCTCGGGCCCTGAGGGATGTGGATAACTCATATCTGGCAACACGGTGTAAGGTACATCACCGAAGGCGCTTGATGCCCAACAACTAAGTGTAAAATTTAAGACTTAGGTATAAATTTTTAGTAAGTTGACAATGCTTTCCTAGTTATTTTCGTTTGTAACTGTAGTATATGTAGTCTGTATGATCTGTACTTTTTTTTTACAACACACCATTGGGACTATTTCTAGTCTGTTGATGCAAACATGAGGCCTCCCTTAGCTCAGTCGGTAAAGGCGCAGCTACAAAGCAAGACCATGCTGGAGGTGGCTGGGTTCGATTTCCGGTCCAGTCTAGGAATTTTTCGGGTTGGAAAATTTCTCGACTTCCCTGGGCATAGAAGTATGATTGGACTTGCCACACAATTATACCAATGCAAAAATGGTACAGGCATCGAAAGCTCTCAATTAATAATTGTGGAAGTGCATCTAGAACACTAAATTGAGAGCACGCAATAAGCTAATATGCGATATGCAATACATAACAAATAAAAAAATAAACAAAGAGTCTCCATGCAAATCAAATGGAGAGTCACCTCACCCGAGGTGGCAATTGTCACTGCACTAGTGACAGCGAGTCATCTCACCTCACACGCCGCGCAGAATAGGCCTAAATGTTTCTCAGATTTTATATAACCGGAATCCGCCAAATAGCGCGAAAATAGAGGGTTTAATTTTCAAAAATGTAATAAAAGATTTGTTTATATTTTTAACAGAAACGGTCAACCACATAAGTACCGGTCTCTTTCTTGAAGTAGATTTCAGATTTGTCATCAAAAATACCTTGTGGACAACCGGAGGGCTTTCTCATAAAATTGGTTTCCAAAGCCTGATCCCTTATCGGCCATCAGCCGAAGTTTTTAACCGTTCCAATAATCGAACTACATGACAATAAAATACTCCAGATGAATGATCCTCGTCCTCGTCCAGTCGCCTCGTTCTGACCGACCACCGCTTACTCGGTCCAACGGTGGCAACAACCCGGATTCGTACAAACGTAGTACAGTCTCATTTCCTCTTCAGCTCGTCGTGTCTGTGCCTGGAAGAAGACCGCCTCCCGGTGGGTACATTTGGGACAGGCGTGTTCCTCCGTTCGGGGCAGCGTCGGATCAGATATCACGTCCGGTACAATGTGGGTCAGTTCGCTGGAAGGATATGACAATTGAGGTTATGCTTCACGCCGCGCGCAATTCTCTGGACTTACTCAATTTCGTGCATAATTTTGTTCACGTAGATGCAGTTCGAATCGGCTTCCTGTTTGTAGTCGCAGTTCCGGCAGGCGTACAGCAGCACTTTGTTTTCTTTGTCTTCCTTCGGGTATAACATGTTGTTGCTGCGGGTAATGATTAGCGGTGGAACATAATTCATGGATTTTAAACCAACTTACCATTCCTGACAGAAACGAATGCCAACGAACCCGGGTCCATCGTCGTGGGCAGGAGCGTCAAATGCCATTTTGGATCAATATTTTAATGAGAAAATCTGATTTTATTGAAAGAAATTACTGGGGAAGATCCTAACACAGCGATCTGTTTACGCCTTATGACGTTTCTCCAACATAAATGCTAGGTAGGGGTGTGCGAGGAACCGATTCGAACCGGTTCAGTTTAGGTGATGTTACACTGCAGCATACATTTCCAATAAGAATCATGCTCGCGATGGTTCGAGAGAGTTCTCGATAGCATAATGTGCAATGTTTATAAAAAAAAACTGTTTTGTTGAGTCGCACAACGCAGCTGAGAGTGACACAGACGACACGAGGTTGGATTGTGTGTAGAAGACGATCGTGAGGTTCCGTGAAGGTGAACATTCTATTGCCCAGATTTGGTGAAAACCTTGAAAATCAGTACTGTAAAAATGGCCAGTGGAGGAGATAATCCGGACCAGCCGAGGCAGCCTCGAAACATGCAGGTAAGAAGACATGGGAGGATTAAAGATTGAATACTCATGCAAAGTCCTTAGGGTCTGTTGAAATTTGCGATGGAAGCAACACAAGCGGAAGATGCTCCCCATGAGTCACACGTCCAGCCATTGGACGAGGAACGTCGTCGGTTTCTGGAGCAGGCTCTCAAATCGCTTACACTGGATGTGGTCGAGGAGATTGAGAAAGCCATGAAAACTCTCATGGATCCTAGCACGGACGAGGAGGACAAAGCGCAAGCCATCGAGATCATCATTGATTTTGTACAGGACATTGATGCTGCCAATGGTAGGAAGTCAGATCAATTATTTGCTTTGCCACCGCAAAATTCCAATCGCAATTTAACCTTTTCTAGACTTCTTCAAAGTGGGCGGTAATGTCATCATAAATCCAGGTCTCGATTCACCGAATTCGGACGTTCGCGCAGGAACACTTCGGCTGATAGCAGAACTAGCCCAAAACAACCCCTACTGTCAGCAGCAGCTGCTGGAAGCGAACACGTTGCCTCGGACAGTCGAGCTTTTATCGGATGAACCGGCGGTAGCAAGCCAAGCCATGCACGCCATCTCCTGCATGGTTCGACACCACGAACCTTCTTTGGCGGCGTTCATCGACCTGGGAGGGCTGGAGTGTATCCTTGGATGCATTCAGACCGATAACGAAAAGCTCCGCATCAAATCGTCGTTCCTAATGTCCAACCTGTGCACGGAATTCGCAACCGTGAGGGATGAATTTATCATACTGAATGCGGTGGAACGGGTGGTGGCCGCCGTGAAACCATCGAAACAATTTGAACCCAAGCTGGAAACGGCACTGTCTACGCTGAATGTGCTCACGGAGAGTGATGAAGCTGTCCGCCGGAGTCAGGAGTCGAGTTTGCAGCTGAAAGAAAAGTTGGAACTGGTGCTGAAGCTGAACAACGGGAAGGAGGAGTGTTTGGTAGGTTTTGGGATTATATTTGGATAATTTTAATGCGAGCTTTAACAATGGGCTTCATTGCAGGAACAGATTGAATATGCAAATACGTTACTAAAGCGATGTTTCTCCGATGATAATGGTGGCACTGACCGATAAATAAAGACAAATTGTGGCGTTCATAGTTGTAAGCTGAAACGTTGGCACTTTTAATGTTATCAAGATGATGACAGCCCTTAATGAGATGGGGGATTAATGTGCAGGAACTCACCTCACGTTAGAACCAGGTAACAATCATGTAAATATTTATTACTATCTGCTTGAGCTAGTTAAGCCTTCTAAATGTTGTGTTCAAGATACTGTCAGATGCAGTTAAGGTAGTAGCCATTAGAAATGCTTGAGTAGACTATTAACAAGGTAGAGTATCGAAATGTGTAACCAAAATCACCCCCTCCCCGTCAAAAAAAGAAGCACAAAAATTGATGAAAAACAAAGAACGGATAAATAAGAAAACAAATAGAAGATGTTTTAATGATCATCAGGCATTGATAATGTCAGGAGCTTGCTTGAAATGATCCAGCCCGGTTCTATACGCATGTAAGCATTCACATTAGGGTGGTTCAAAATATCGATCGATTCTAATTCAGGGTGTAGGGATGGGACCCACTAAACCTTTTTTTTCCTCTGTTCGGGACCTAACACCACTGCGACCAGTAATTTGATCTATAGTAGTATATCCCCGTGTCCTTAGTTTAGTGCATGTCGTATTACCATAGAGGTAACTCTAAGACCACTGGGTCCCGAAGAAAATCATTATTATTTTTGGCTCACTCAGTACCAGAACAACCATACTGGGTCCCGAAGAAAATCATTATTATTTTTGGCTCACTCAGTACCAGAAATTATACCAACAATCAATACGAAACTAACGATTTTAAATTGGCTCACCACTTTAGTAGCCTATTGGTCCCAAGCAAACGATTAACGTACCCTATTCTAGTTGAAATTCTATTACTACACTATGTTTGTTTTGATTCGCTATGAAAGTTTGACAGATAACATCAGGGGTGTGTGGATTCATGCAGAACATGCAGGGGTGAGTGAAATAGCTTGGGACTGCTTGGGACCGTTGTTCTGGTACTGAGTGAGCCAAAAATAATAATGATTTTCTTCGGGACCCAGTGGTCTTAGAGTTACCTCTATGGTATTACTCCATCACTATTGAGAAATGATGAAGTATTCGATTTTTTTACAGTTGTCATTCTCGCATTTATCGCAAGGATCCGACTCTAATTGAAAGGTCCCGCTATTTATACCCTTCGGAGTGTTGAAACACCCTCCAAAGGCGCGCCCCTTTGTCAGTCAAAATTGTATTCCTTAGCAAAAAATTCAGGAATAACAACGATAATGACCATGCATCAGAACCCTAGTCTTAACCACTTCAAACTAGGGAACAACGAATAGAAGATTAGGAAACACATAGATGAAGACTAATTCATTTTTTCCTTGTTTCAAGATCATCCTCGGTGGACAAAGCCGAGTCTTGTCACTATCAACAAGGCATAAAAAGTAACAAGGACTAAGATGTGTTCCTTTGATTGCTGAAAAATCCTGTTCCCTTAGTTTGAAGTAGTCAGGACTAGGAATCGGTGGTAGATCTTACATCCCGTAACGTACCACTAAACCTTACCCTGCGCGCTTGGCCCTTGATCTCCCCGGAACCGCCCGAAGGCATTACTTCGTGGGAGGGGCCGCTATAGCGCTATGGCACTTCTCTAGCAATACTCTATCGATCTAGTCGGGCAGTAGGTAACTGCTGCCCGGCACGCCTCTGTCGTTGTAGTTCCGAAACTATGTGGGTGACCGCAGTCACCACCGCGCTCCAGTTCTCGGTGGTACCACACATCCTAGGGACGATGTTATCCGGACTGGTATCCGCTCCGCATATCGCTAGCATAACGCTCATTACTGGCTTGAAGCGTGGACAGGCGAACATAACGTGTTCGGCCGTCTCTTCGACAACAGCGCACGCGGGGCAGATGGGAGTACTTGCATGTCCGAACCTATGCAAGTAACTCCTAAAGCATCCATGGCCTGACAGGAACTGTGTCAGGTGGAAGTTTACTTCCCCGTGGCACCTGTTGACCCAGCTTGATACGGAAGGTATCAAGCGGTAGGTCCACCTCCCCTTTATGGAGTTTTTCCACTCCGACTGCCATCTCGCAATCGACACCGCTCGCGCGTTGTTGCGCACCCCTCGAAGGGTCCTCGTGTCATAGCACACCACGTCCTCCTTGATGATGAGGCCGATTGGCATCATCCCTGCTATGACACAGACGGCCTCCCTCGAGATGGTGCGGTATGCACTGGCCACCCTCAAGCACATTAGCCTGTGTGTACTCTCTAATTACCGGCTGTGACAGTACACACTTAGTTTTTTCTACCGAGCTCGGCTGTGCAAATCTCGGCAAAATAAGTTTCACTGAGATCTCAGCAAAAGTGACATTTCATTGCTGAGTCTCGGATAATGCTTAGCTGAATCTCAGCAAACAAATGAAATGTTTGCTGATATCTCAGTGAAACTTTTTTTGCCGAGATTTGCGCAGCCGATATCGGTAGCCGTATCTGAGGATAGATACTACGACCCCAGCGAGGAGCCTGCACTTACTGGCACTCACTGCCGAGCTGTTTGACATCATGTGGGATAATGCCCCCACAGCCATAGACGCTCTCTTGCAGGCGTACTCGACGTGGCATCATCGAGCATAACCCCCAAGAGTTTCAGAGAGCGCACAGCACTAATTGTGCTTCCGCCGACTGTCAACGTCGCATGCTGTACTGACATGCGATTGTTGACTACGACCACTTCCGTCTTGTGATGGGCGAGCTCCAGTTTCCTGGATCTCATCCATTCCTCCACAAGCTTGACGCAGTGAGCCGCTGTCAGCTCTACCTCCTCGAGGGATTCCCCGTAGGCTACCAGCGTGACATCGTCGGCAAAACCTACAATTTTCACGCCTACTGGGAATCTTATCCTCAACACTCCGTCGTACATGACGTTCCATAACACCGGGCCCAGGATGGAGCCTTGTGGCACTCCTGCGGTGACTCTAACGCATTTTTCGCCATCTTCTGTGTCGTACTTCAACACACGATTCTGGAAGTAGCTTTCGAGAATTATGTACAGCCCTACGGGAATTCGGAGTTGATGTAGCGAGCGGGCTATCGCCCCCCAGCCCGCGCTGTTGAACGCGTTCTTCACGTCTAGAGTTACCACAGCGCAGTAACGAATACCCCTTCGTTTCCGGTGGACCACCGCTGCCGTCTGGATGACGTCGCGGATAGCTTCCACCGTAGATATGCCTTTACGGAACCCGTACTGGCTGCTTGACAGGCTGTCTACACCTTCGGTGTAAGCCGACAACTTGTTGAGGATGACCCTCTCAACCAGTTTACCAGTGGTGTCCAACAAACAAATAGGCCTGTATGCTGACGGGTCCCCAGGGGGTTTTCCTGGCTTCGGGAGCAGCACCAGCTTCTGCCGCTTCCACGCATCTGGGAAGATGCCTAGGTGCAGACAGGTCTGAAAAACAGAACGGAACATGCCTTGATTTTCCGCAACGGCCGCCCTTAGAGCCGGGGCCTTGCCCACCACCAGCGACTTGGCAATATCACTCAGTTCTTTGTTTGTCACTCTAGACACTTCTCCATGATCCGCGACTGGGATCCGCGGCCAGGAGTCTACGTCCCTACGTGGAAACAAGAACCCAACAATCGACGCCAGCATCGCCGACGATCTCTCCGGGGGTGCCGCCACGCCACGGGTCTTGGCCATAACCACTTTGTGAGCATCCCCCCATGGGTTCATGTTAGTGCTTTGGCATAAACTGTCAAAGCACGCACGCTTGCGTCTGGCAATCTTTTTGTTGAGGGCCGCCTTAGCCGCTCGAAGAGCGACGCGGCGTTCCTCTCGAGATTCGGTCGTACGAGCTCGTTGCATCCTCCTTCTAGCATGGAGGCAAGACGCCCTAAGGATAGCAATCGACTCGCTCCACCAGTACACCGGTCTATGGCCATGCCTGGGATAGGCTCTCCTAGGCCTGGTTGTATCGCACGCCCTTGTCAGCGCTGCTACCAGTTCTTCCCCCGTCAGATCCGGGGTTATTCGCTCCCGCCTCAGTGCTTCGCCGAAGACCTCTTCCTCGAAGAACGACGTCCACCAGCCTCGAGCGCAGGAAGGATTTCCTCCTGCCACTCGCCTCTCACCTGGCCCCACACTGTACCGAATCGCCTGATGGTCACTATGGGTGTAACCCTCATCGACCCTCCAGTGTAGGTTGCCCTCCAAACACCATTCCTTCTGTAGGTACTGACCGAGCCGGTGTTGGCTAGTACAATGTCCAGTTTGGCCATTGTCTCCAGTAGGATGCATCCTCTCTGGTTGGTGTGGTGGCTGCCCCACTCCACCGCCCATGCGTTGAAGTCGCTCGCAATGACCACCGGTCTTAGGCCGATAAGTACCACAGTGAATCTGTCCACCATCTGCGAGAACTGCTCGAAAGACCACCTGGGCGGAGCATAACAGCTACTTAAATATACTCCATTAACCCTGGCGATCACGAATCCCTCGCTCGAGTTGGACACGACTACCTCCTGAATGGGGAAGCTCCCCATCGTGCATATCGCCGCCATCCCCAACGCGTCCGTGACCCAATTCCCGTTGCCGGTTGGGACGCGGTACGGGTCGGAGATGATTGCGACATCCGCTCCCCATTCCGCTGCCGATTGCCATAGCAGTTGCTGGGCAGCCGAGCAGTGGTTCAGGTTCAACTGCGCTACCTCGAACATGGCTGAGCATTGCTCTTGGCCGGGGCAGCATTACTCTTGGCCCATGGGCAGCGTGGGCCACCTGCCATGTGGTTGGTAGGGGATTTCCCTTTCTCCGCGCATATAGTGCACCTTGGCGGCTTTTGGCAACCTTGTGCCTTATAACACTCCAAGCCGCACCATCTGCACAGCTTGCTTCTTTCGGTGTTCTTGCAGTCCCGAGCCACATGGCCCTGGCCGAAGCACCTAAAGCAAGCTGTAACCGGTCGGGGAATACTCACGAGGCAAACCGACCAGCCCACTCGCACCCTCCCTGTGGCTACCCCCTTTCTGGCATCAGCTGCCGAGAGCTTGACGGTAGCCACTTGGGTGGAAAACAGTCCCTTCATCAAGGTAATCGCTGTTTGCGGTACCTCGACTTGACACTGCTCCCTGAGCGCCGTGACTATCTCGGTCGCCTCCGTCACTTCGTCCAGGTCCTTGACCTGGATGGTGATCGTCGAGCCTAGCGACTTCACCTGCACCCCATTACCAACGACCTCCTTTGCCAGTTTCTGGTAGGTTGGTCCCTAGTCTTTAGCGCCCCGCTTGAGCACCAGGAGCATCTCACCAGTACGAGTGCGCCTGATGGCGCCTGATGCTCCTCACGTTGCTGCCCATCTCCGTAAGACGCTCGTCCGTTCTCATCTTCTTCAAGACTTCCGCGTATTTCGACGCTTCCGTCTTAAAGATGAGAGCCTCGCCCTTCGTCTTGTTCCTGTTCCGGGCAGTGCTGCTCTTGGAGGCAGTTTTGTCCGGGGGTTTCGGGAGTTTCAGGGGAGCGCCCTTCTTACCGCCCTGCTTCCCACTCTGCTTGGAGCCGCTATTTATCTCAACTGATTTTCCATTCAATATTTCAGTCCTCTTCTGCGGATCGTCCACTGTTGCAGTGATGGGCCACCGCCACGCACTCCACCTGGGCAGAGACTTTCCGTCTCTTAGGGCGTGCCGCGCCCTTTACTGGCGAGGGTGAGGGCCGATCGCGCTTCTGTCCCTGCGTCACGGCAAAGTGGAGGGCCTCGCTGGCCATCGTGTTGTTGCCCGCGAAGTTGAAGGCGTCCGTCTGGGTAGACTTCGGCTGCTTCTGTTCTGCCCTCTCGGCGACCTCTAGTCGCTTCCTAAGCCGCTCGTGGTCGTCCTGGGCCTCGTTCACGGTTGCGCGGAGCTGTCGCAAGGCCTGCTTTAGGTCCTTCGCGATGTTGTTCCGCATGCTCGTGAACTCAATGATGGCGTCGAGCTGTGCCAGCAACCTAGGGAGGGCCCCAAAGCTATTCATGGCTCTGATTAGCCCGGGCCCGTCCATCGGTTACTCCTCCGGCTGTCCACCGATCTCGACCGTTGTCTCTGCGTCTCGCGGAGATTTCGACCGTTTGTTCGGATCACTATTTTGGGGAGATCTGGTTAGACCACCCATGATGTGCCGTATCACCTTGTTGCATGATGTGCCGTATCACCTTAAATGGTTGATAACTATAAATCTCATGAAGGCTCATCATGGATACATTTATTTAGCTATGATTAATTGATTTTTAAAATACTGCCGTATCATTCCTCTTGCGTCCATGTAACACTGGAGTGCAAGTTTTGAAGTAAAATGTAAGCCCTTAACATGTTTTCAATATTTAAGAGCGTAGGTACTTTAATATTGTTTTACAGGATGGCTGCCTCGCGAATTAAACCATTTGATGTGAAATTAGAAGCCAGTCGCCTATCGTCTGAGTGGGAATTTTGGAAGAATGATTTGGAGTCATTTTTCTTAGCGCAAAGCATTGATTCGCAATTCGAAATGCGAGCCCAGCCTATTTGGGAGGACCCGGGCTACAGGATTTGCTCCGTTATCTTCCAGGAGTTAACCATGTACACCACGTTACTGCGGACCCACCGTATTTCAATGTTGCAGTTAAATGTCTGGACGACTATTTCGAGCCATTCCGCCGTAAAACATATGAAAGACATCTTTTCATCAAATTGTGCAAAATTCAGATGAGAGATTTACCGATATTGTCATGCTTTTCCGACGATTTGCGTACCAAACTGTTGCAGAAAGATCGTAGTCTGGACGAAGTTGTAGCGTTGAGCACAAGTATGGCCGAGTCGCTTCAGCAGTCTAAAAAGTTTGGAAAACCTGGGTTGCAACCCAGACAAGAATATGAAGTAAATGCTGTTTCTCGACCGTTTCGTCGTACATTTCGAAGTGAATCACATTCCGAACAACGTGTTGCTAAATATCCTGGGACGAATATTTTTCGGAATCAGCCAAGTGGAAGGTTTGTTTGTTATAGTTGTGGACGTCGAGGCCACACTCAAGGTAGCAATGAGTGTCCAGCAAAACAAACGAAGTGCGCAATCTGTGGCAAGGTGGGCCACTGGGAAAAACGTAGTTTTAGAAGTTTTAAACGTCGATCAGGAAGTCCATCATCAGGACCAAAAGTCAAGCGCATTTCGAGCTATCTCTGAAGAAGCTGAAAAAGGAAACACAAAAGATTACATTTTCTATGCAATGGGATAACGGTGCCGGTGGTGTAGTGGTAAGCGTGATTACCTCTCACCCCAGCAGGCCTGGGTTCAATACCAGTCGGCGCCGCCGGGATGTTCTGAGGCATAACATCTCTGATCACGCCTTCCTTCGGATGGGAAGTGAATACGTTGGTCCCCGGTTCATGAGTTGATGGGTCGATAGGTAGGTTCCAGGTGTGGGAGCTGCCTTCCTGGCACGTCGGTAGCATTGGTGCTCAGCACGGAAAACAAGATCGACGGAAAAAACAAACCAAAGGAAAAAAAAAAATATGCAATTTGACGTAATGTGTGTATCTTCAAGTTCGGCGGGGTAGATATACCTATGACAATTGATTCAGGTGCAGATGCCAATATAATCGCAAATAGCGTATGGAAGGAAATGAAGGAAGCTAAAGTGAATGTGTCAGAAATGAGTATTGAAGCTGATCGATCACTTCTCGCATATGCATTCAACGAGCCCATGCAGATAGTAGGTATGTTCAGAACGGAGATTGAAGCTGCAGGCAGGCTTGCTTCCACTCATTTGCTATAAAAAAATATTTTTTGAAATTACGAAATCATTAGATAATATAATGATAATTAGTACTTGTAAGTTACAAAAAAGGTTTGCAAACTATGTGTTTGACACAAACAACCTGTCATTATTGCTTTCAGTGCGTCACAATCAGCGATTTTACGATTCGTGAGCGCTCACTCTGAGTGAACGCTCACGAGTCAGATTGATGATTGTGACGCACTGAAAGCGAAATTGACAGGTTTTATGTGTCCAATACATACTTCTAAGCATTTTCTTGCATCTGACAAATACAAAATATCATTATAATATCTAATGATTTCATAATTCAAAAAAACATTTTTTTTATAGCAAGTGAGTGGAAGCAACCCTGGCTGCAGGTAACAAAACTGTTGCAAAGTTTTATGTAGTAGAAGACGGCCAGCGATGCTTGCTGGGAGACCAAACAGCAAAGGATTTACACTTGCTTAAAGTTGGTTTTGATGTAGAGTCGATCGAAATGAAACAAGTTAGTCCTAGGGGCATCCCACTCTACACTTTGTATTTTTCCTAATATACATATGAAAATCTTAGTGATATCTAAGATACCCAAAAATACTTAAAAATATGTCAATTTGATTTGCTTGTTTATCCAATGTCAGGCGTTTTGTGTGGATATTGGTTAATTTGTTAAACAATTAGCATTCATTTGATTAGGAGCGTGAACAGCTATAGGTGTCCTGGACCATTTTTGGTGTAATCTGTTCACCATGTACCAGAAAGAATTAATTATGATAGGCATTGAAACCTTTTGTTGTTATTCGTTCGAGTTCCATCATTTGTATAACCAATCTAATAGTGAACTTTGTGTTGTTCTTTTTCCGCTCGGTTCTTGGCTGTGTGACTATGACAATGCCTGATAAGAACATAATTGGATGTACGAAACCATGTGACCATACTCTCACCCATATTCTCGTCCGGACAGTATTTTAAACGAGAATATGGGCGTATTGCGGAAACGCAGATCTCGTAGCTTTCCACCTTCTAAACGCAGAATATTCTTATTACAGTAGATAATAAACCATAAAGGCCACTGGACACAGTATAAGCAACATAGTTAGAATTATTCAAATGAACGGGTTAAGTTCTCTTTATTTTCCTACGTATAATTTAAACAAGTAAAACGTTGTGTTCAATGTGATATAATAATTGCATTAATTTTTCAAAATAATCAATACAGTAGTTTATTCAAAAGGAGAGTCAAAAGGGCCAAAAGCTTTTGGCCAGAAACGAATCACGATCATTCCCATTCAACACACGGTAGATCGACAAACTTTTCTTCCTGCATTTGCTCAGGCCTGCAACACGTTTTCACGGCTTCAGATCCTCGATACTGCAAAAACAAAATCGTAGTCAGATGATTCACTCCTAGGTAATTAACATGTTTAGAAATAAGGTGAATTCCGCCCTGAGCGATGTTTCACGCGCAAGGCGAAATTTTGCGAAGGTACGAGAGGGAGAGAGAGAGAGAAAAGTACTAGTTGTCTCTCTCATGCCATCGCTAATTTTGCTCCGGTCAGCTAATGCACGCATATATCTGAATATACCAATACTCATCATCGCAGGATCTTAGTGCACCGAGAGGGTATATGTGAGTCAATACACACCTAGAGTTCAGTCGATCGGTAAATACCGTTAAACTTGTACTGAAAACATCATTATTTGTAACCAGCCCTTGAAGCATTTTTACAAGCTGAATCGCTGAAAAATATAACTTAAATAATTGTACTAATTTATACTCATAATGAAAATAGGGTAAATGTCGGCTTCAGCACCCATTGACTGTTTTCGGCAACCACAATTTAAACGATAATTTCACTATGATGTCCCATCAACACACTTCCCTGAATGTATCCAAACGATTCTTTAGTCTTTCAGCCTCAATCTGATTATATTTGTACGACCGAGCAATCCTATTATGCCAGATTTATCTTCAAATGAAGCATATGCACTGCAAAAAGGGGCTGATTTCGAGTTGCCGATAATAGAACAGCTGGTTAACATGCAGTTCTAATGGGAAGGTTGCCGAAGAAAAAGAGGCTGCCGACAATAGTCACACTCACCTGAGAAGTTTGGAGCGTTGTGAAAACGCTTTCAACCCGTTTTGAAAAATTCTGTCGATTGGAATGGATAGAGAAGCAAGCAGCAGATGAATTTTAACAAACAGACACGTTATATATGTGCGTGACGCTGAAAAAATGCTAATAGAAGTGCGGACGCTGCTTAGATTGACGAGAATACGTAAATTCCCCTACTTAACACTCCTATTTGTATAAACACAAGACGACCGAAAACAACAAGTCAACAACAAACACATACACTAGCAACCGGTCATCAAAAAATAAGTGTTACTTCGATGGAAATTTATAGCCATGGTTTAAAATACTTAAAAATACCTAAGAATACTTACGCGGGATTTACAAAAAATTTATTGAGAATGTATGAAGTTTAGAGTGGGATGCCCCTAGAGTTAGTCCGTTTCCGAAAATTCAAGGTGTAGTCGTTGAGATTCCCATCGATCCCAGCGTGCGTTCAGCAGCCATACCGGAGACCACCGATTGCCATGGAAGCAAAAATTGAATATACATTACGATCGCTAGTGGAACGTGACATAATTGAGCCTGCACCAGGACCATTACCATGGGTTTCCCCGGTAGTTCCGGTAGTTAAAGACTCTGGTTAAATTCGGCTATGCAATGACATGCGGCGGGAAAATCAAGTGGTATAGCGCGAAACACATCCATTGCCTTTAGTCGACGAATTACTAGGATCAGTCAACGGTGCAGTAAGGTTCTCCAAAGTCGACATTAAAGATGCCTATCATCAGGTAGAAATCTCCGTAGGTATTTTAGATTCTTTGCAAGCTGGATCGTCGAAGGAGTTCAAGCCATTCGCAAGTGAGTTATACAGTGCGGACGGAGTACTGCTAAGGGGAAATCGAAGGTATTCGAGTTCACGGGATCGTATAATCAGTCTGGCGCATGAATCACACCCGGGAATAACTGCGATGAAACGTCGGTTGTGTCAGAAAGTGTGGTGGCCATGCCTTGATAAGCAAGCGGAGTCCTGTGTAAAGACATGTAAGCAGTGCATGCTGGTATCTTCATTAGGACCACCAGAGCCTCTTATGCGCACGAGAATGCAAGACCACCCATCCATGGACTGATATTGCTGTCGATTTAATGGGCCGCTTCCAGGTTTTTTTTAGTTTTTTTTTTAGTTTAAATGATCTTTATTTCAGTTTAACTTGGATGATTACCATATACATTTTACTAAGTGATTTAATAGCTTTCTTCATCTTTAGGTATGGGCAAAATTCAAAATTAGTTTTACAGAATTAGTCCTAGACTTAGTACACGGTCAACCACCTTGGTGGGATTGGTTTGTTTTGTTTTTAGAATTTGAAGAGAAACTACTTCATACTACTATTTACAGCTTAAAACTAACCTACTCTACTATATACACTTAACCTACTATGTACAAATTGATTATTAAAGCATGTTCAGAAAGATTGCATTTTTGGATAAATTTGGTTGTCATATCATCAATTTTGGAATCTACTTTGGGAATTTCTGCCTCTTGATGGAGGTCTGCTATTCTTGTGTCGAATGGACGATCTAGGATCATCCTCAACACTCTATTCTGTGCAACCTGGATTTTGTTCCTGTGGGTCTGAGCGCACGATTCCCACACCGGGGCGGCATAGAAGATCGCGGGGGCTATGATCTGTTTGTAGACAGCCAGTTTGTTTTGCCTTGAGAGGCAGGATCTGCGGCAAATGAGCGGATACAAACACCTAACCAAGGCGGAGCACTTATCACAACATCCCGAGATAAGTAACATCTCGACCCTTGTACCATCCATTATTACGGTACAGGAGGGAGACGGTTTAAGTTTTGGCGATTGTCTGTGAAGGAACATGATCGCTTGGGTTTTCGAGGCGTTGATTTTGATTTTCCACGTGGTGGCATAATCAGTAAAGGTGTCAAGGCATCGTTGGAGCTTGTTCGTAATTTCAGGAGGCATCCTACCCTTGACGGCTATCGCGGTGTCATCTGCGAACAGGAAGAACACGCAACCGTCTCCTAGAGAAGGGATGTCCGACGTGTAGATGCTGTAAAGCAGTGGTCCCAGCAGACTCCCTTGCGGAACACCTGCTGGGATCGGAAATTGTCCCGAAAGGGAACTATTCAACGACACCCTGAACGACCTTTGCTGGAGATAGTTACGGGTGATTTTCACAAGGTATGGTTGAAAGTTGGAGTTACAAAGCTTGTATATAAGTCCGTCGTGCCAGACATTGTCAAACGTCTTTTCGACGTCCAAGGCCATGACTGTGGACTTGGATACAGCTTTGTTACTTCGGATGTTATTGATCACCCGCACTAGCTGATGATTGGTGGAATGCCCCTTACGGAACCCGAACTGTTCCGGAAGAAGAATGTCATGTTCCTCCACAAACTTGTTTAGTCGGCTGAGGATCAATTTTTCGAACAGCTTGCTCAGCGCTGAGAGCAGGCTAATCGGTCTGTAGCTTGACGGTAGTGAAGGGTCTTTCCCAGGTTTGCGGATCGGGATGATTTTTGCCACCTTCCAGATGCTTGGAAAGTAGTGCAGCTCCAAGCATCTGTTGAGGATGGCAGCCAGCAGCGAGTGGACCCTCGGGCTGAGATTTTTCAACGCTAGGTTGAATATTCCGTCAAACCAGGGAGCCTTCATGTTTTTACTATATTTCAGCGCTGAGCAAATTTGTTCCTCTGTAATCCGTTCTTCTGGAGAGACGGCACAAGGGGAGGTATCTAACGTCTGGACGCACTGCGCAACCTGGTTCTCGAGTGGACTTGGGATTGTAGAGCCAAGCAAATGCGACTGGGCAATGTGCTCCCCAATCGCATTGGCCTTCTCTTCGTTGGTGATAAGCCGTTTGTCATTGACTCTAAGTGGTGGAATGGGCCTGGGGTGAGACTTCAGCACCTTGGCAACCTTCCAGAATGGTCTGGAACGGTTTTCCAGCTTCTGAACGAGCCGCCCGAAACTCTCGTTCCGGATTGAGACCATTCTGGAAGCGATCTGCCGATTCAGATCGACCATTTCGTATTTACGCTGCAGATCCCCAATCCGCTGAAACTGGCGTCTACGAACATTTCTGAGCCGAATCAAGAGTTTGGTGTGGGAATCAATTGCTTGAAACTTACCCCTCACAGGAACTCGTCGAACGCACTCTTCGTCAGCCACGGATATGGCTTGATGGAGACCCTCCAGGGCCCTGTCGATGTCCTCCACTGTGTCGAGCGGTGGGTTGTCGTCGATGTGGCGGTCGACCACGCGCCGAAAATGGACCCAGTTGACTCGATGGTAGTCCTTCCGCTGGCACGGTGCAGGGGCCACGTTGCAGCCCAGCTCGGTCAGCACCGGTTGGTGGTCCGAACTCAGGTCGTTGACGGTAACCGGCTTGGCTAATCCGGTGTTTGCCAAGAACAGGTCCAGCGTCGATGGGTTGCCCGTCGGTGATGTGAAGGTTGGTTCGTCCGGAAACCAGACGGAATTGAGACCATGCTGGGAATGGTCGAATAGCAGGCGGCCGTTCTGGTTCTGCTGGTAGTTCCGCCAGTCCTCGTGCCGGGCGTTCTGGTCCCCTCCGATTACGAAGCGGGCATTGGTGCGGGTTATGATGGCAAGGTCGTTCTTGAACTGCTGTGCTGTACCATTGCTAACGGTACATTGCCGGGGGCAGTAGGCGGCGATGAACCGGACGTTTCCGGTCGATGTTTCCACCTCAACGCCGACGGCCTCGATGATGGAAGTGCGGTAGTGGGGTAGGGTGCAGTACTTGATGCCTTTCTTGATGATGACCGCGACACCGCCCTTCCTGGAGCTGGTGCGATCAAGCCGGACAATGCTGTGGTCGGGCAGCCAGAAGCTGTCACCGGTCTTGAGGTGGGTCTCGGTGAGAAGGCCCACGTCGATGTCGTGCTTGTGGAGGAAGTCTGCAAGCTCAATGTTTTTCGCCCCTACGGAGCGAGCGTTCCAGTTGGCGATCTTTATGGCTTCACGGTCCATAATAAACGGCGAAGGAGATGATAGCTTGGAGCTGTTGTGTTCTGTTGCGCAGGTGCGCTTGATGATGATGGCCTGGGCCAACAGTGTGACGATCTCATCCGTTGACAGCGGAGAATCGTCTGTAGCTTCGCCGGTTGTACCGGCCAATCCCGGAGCAGGGGGATCCGTCGATGGCCCGGAGGCTTGATCGGGTACTGCAGCGGCAGCCAACTGTTGGTTGAGCGGGAGCGGCGGCAACACTGGAATTGGCCGTGATTGGACCGGTGATAACGGAGGAAAGTTCTACGCGTTGTTTTCTGGAACCTTCATGCGACCGGGCTGGCTGTTGGACGAGGCCTTCTTACGGATCTCAGCGTATTCGGCCCGCTTCGGACAGGCCTTACTCGTGGCCTTGTTGGCGGCACCGCAGTTGGCGCATGTGGGAGCGGCTTCCTCGATGCTGTCGCAGTTGTCGATCTTGTGGCGGCTGGCCATGCAGCAATTCCTGGTGCCGTGCCCGAACAATAGGCAGTTCGAGCACTGAGTGACGCCACGGTGGGTCGGTTTATACCGCTCCCACTTCACTGCGATGTGGAACAGTGTGCGTGTCGTCTGGAGATCCTTCACGGTTGTGGAGTTCTTCTCCAGATGGACCAGGTAGAGCTGGTCACGATACTTGATGGCCTTGCTGCGGGTCATCTTGTGGACTTCGACCGGCTTGAGGCCGTTCGCCTTAATCTCGTCCATTAAGGTGGTGGTGTCCATGTCGTGGAGCCCGCGCAGCATCACTTTCAGCGGCTTGGTGTCCAAGAGGGCCTGGACTGTGTTGAAGTGTTTTTCGGCCGGGACCATCCGTTTGTAGCCTTCCGTGCACCGTTGAATGGTGCCCTTCACATAGAAGGGTGGCAACTTAACTTTTTTCGGCACCGTCTCAGGGTCCGACTGCGGCTGGGCTCCGTTCTGCAGGGCGGAGAACGGATTGTTGCTCAGCAGCTTTTTTGCTGCCGATGCGGTGGCGCTGCTGTCTTCAGGTCTGGGTCGTTTAGTTCCGGGAGGCCCCGGCTGCGGGTCCGCAACGCCTGTCGGGACGGGCAATGGTGTTTTCTTCTGCTTCTTCTGGGCCGGCTCGGTGGTCGCGCCGTCTCCTGGGAGAGTCTGTTTTCCCGGTAAACCGGCACTCGCGTTACCGCGCGATTTCTTACCCATGGCTGGGTCAGCGAGAGCGTCACTACACAACGCGGAGCTAATTCGACTTGCGAACGAACGAACGAAACTAGAGATAATTCAAATCGACTGAACTGCTCAACAGTCTGGCAGCGAATGATGATGGGGGCCGCTTCCATCCGGTCATTCGCTATTCGTATTGGTAGATATTTTAGCAGGTTCCCTGAGGCAATAGTCATGAAACATAGCACAGCAAAGCGAACAGTTCAGGCTTTGCTCGAGACGTTTTGTAGAGTTGGTGTTCTGGAAACTATCAAATCGGATAATGGACCTCAATTTATCAGTGAGGAAATCGAGCGGTACTGTAAGGAATATGGCATTGTTCTCCGTAAAACGATACCTTACTGGCCGCAAGCAAACGGCGAAGTAAAGCACTTCAACTAAACCATATAAAGAACTTGAAAATAAGCCAGGAATCTAACTCTGATTGGATCTACACCGCACAACAGAACCTGAGTAGCTCCTTCATCGCTTATGTTCGGTCGAATACTCCGTGATAAGCTTCCGGATTTCAGTGAATCGGGTTGTCGTGTGGATCAGGAAGAAGCGCGAAATAAGGACTGGGAGTAGAAACTTAAAGATGCTAAATATTGTGGTTCACGCCGTCAAGCTAAAACATCACAAATAAGGAAGAGGGACGTGGTAGTTACTAAGCGAATGCAAAAAGAGAACAAGTTATCAACGACGTTTACCCCGGAAGAATTCGAAATGACATTTTATCTGCTCGAATGAAGTAGTTAATTGAATGGCTCTGATGCAACGCTACGATCAACTGAAACTGGTCGAATCTTCCATCGTAATGTTGCCCATCTTAAGCTGTTGTCAAGAAGCACCACCTCGGGTAGTTCTACCGAAGAATCAACCAACTGCCATGAAGTTCATCAAACCGAAAACCTTACAGACCCGATCCAGGAAAGTGTCAACAACCAGGAAACAACGCCTGACACGAATTTTCACAAATCCATGAAACGGTCAATCCGTATCCTTCGCAAACCAGCCTATCTGGATGAATACCAAATAAATTCGCTCGACAATATTCAAGTATAGGGAGAATGTAGAGATTGATAAAGCATTGGCCCTTAAAAAAGCTACAGCAGATCTAGCAACCCGATACATAACTTGAGTTGGCGTAAGATAGGGTCGGTGGCGAGCGAGGAGGAGGACGGAAAAGTAAAGTACCTATATCACGAGGTTAGACAATAAAATGTAAGTTCCATTTCCAATTGCGCAGTGTTCGAATTATTCATTGATAATCCTAAAATATCCTGCAGGTGCTTCTCATACTATTTTGACAGCTTTTGCCTGTATCTGAATTTAAAGCTTTTATGCAGCACAAAACTACAGAAAGGGAGCTTACATAGCTGAAAATGTTTGTTGGGAGGATAATTCGAAGTATGATGATGATTTGCTTTCGAAGCGCGATGAGGTTAACAGCGCCAATCATCTTGGCGTAATTATTGTATGTGCACAGAAAAAAAAATCTGAATTGGACTAGTGATGTAAACATCCATGCATGCAAACATTCATGCATTTAAACTTTTTTTTTCACGCAAACTAGAAGTTTGCAAGAATTGTTGCAAAAAAGGGGGATAGTTACATACAATATATGGAATATTGCATGTCATGTCTCATAAATTTACACGATCTAAAATGTAAACTTGAAATAAGACGCTCCACTTATGTGCATCATAGTAACGGAAATTTACACTACTTTTTTTTAGCTGTGTGCGCTTGTTGTCTACTGTAATGAGGATGGCATCCTATCTTTTTCTTAAATTTACGATAATTCTTCGCGAGTGATGCATTTTCACACATCCCGCACAATTTTGAAATGAATCCTAAAATTCCGCATTAAATTCGTTGCATGATGTCCCATGATCCATGGTTGAGATTTCTTTTAATTCAAATTGTAATAACGGAAAGCAACCGAGAAGCACCTTTCCCCACTGAGAAATAAAAGTAAATCCTCCGCCAAGGACTAACATCAGTTACCCGTAGGTCGTTAATTGGAACACGTGATGCATGTGTTTCTTAAACGTAAATACTTTGTATTGCAGCCGGATTAAGGCGATAACAAGCAAACAACTCACCCGGGCAACAAACCGACAAATGCTGCACGATATGTAGGTTGCACAGAAGGTAAAAGGCATCTACATACTTAAGTTTTACAGTATTATTTTTACATATTCACTGTCTGGTTGACGTTGGAACTGACACTGCGCGATGTTTGGGGTTGGGGCTGAGACGCTGCTGGAAAGTAAAAAAAAAAAGGATCAACCGTTCGTACAGCTGTAACTTTCGGCTCGGGAAAGTAGGTCAAGCAGTTGGTGTTGTTTCTCTCTGCTGCAGAAGTCCACGAAGCTACCCAACCTTCGTTCGTTCATCCGTTCGTTCTTGATGGGTGGCTCCTGGCCCTAGTCCTGGCGCGCTTTGCATACTAAGAGATGGAATAAGCAAATTAGCGAGGAAAATGTAACTTCCGTCTTTTAATGGCCCTTTGTGCAGGGCGGCTTAAATTTATAATTATCAGATGTTATTCTCAATGAGAACAAGTGTCTCATTAACACAGAGGTATCTTCTGTGTAAGACACGTGTAAAATTTGTTCGGTTATGACATTTGTCATAAATTTATTTTATTTTTCGGCGGGCTGTAATTAGTCTTGTCAGTTCAATGGCTAGTCAAGGTGGGATTTGTGAAGTGCCATTCATATTTCCCATAAATCTTAATTATGTGCCTTCGGTATCAATTTAAATTCATTTGCAATTTAATGATTCAATGAGGGTCCAGTTCAGAATAACTAACCTAGCATTTGGTGTAAAAGCTACAGATAAAAGAGGCGAAGGAGAAATAGAACAGAGACCACTCAGTAAAGTATTATTCTATTGAAGAGGATCATTCACTTAACACAAACGCTTTCGATAAAGGAAGGGTCATTTTCACTTTCGCTTATTTGCCGCATTCCATTCTCTGACAGACTTAATTAGCCATTTTAAAATATTAATTGATATTGCATTATAACTACAACATATATAATTTATCAAAATTCCATGTTCACACAGATCGACAAAGGCAATATTAATTTCGTTACATTCCTGACAACATATCTGAGCCCAAAGTTTAACGTACATTGCTGACGAGACAGATATGAGTTGAGCACGTTCCTTTGGGGACCCATAGAAGCCTGTTCCATCCAACAGGAGTGCAATGACTGTTGTTGTTGTTGCTATTGTTGCAGTAGGACAAAACAACTCCAATTACAATTTGCAATTACAAAATTTTAATCGCATGTGCACGCACATCTCCACTCTACCTTGACCCTTCGGAACATCGTCACTGGAAAATGACCGAACGGGGTCTGCTCACTCACTCTCTTTCTCTATCTCTCCATCTCTGATGATGAACATTGGAGAACTCGTAATGCATTCCAAACTGTAGGCCATATGACCATCTCCCCGCCCATTGTCATCGGTCGATCGACCCATCATTGAACCGTGAAGCAACACTACAGTACGGCTGTCGCAGTTGTTTCCATATTGTACTTTAAACATCAGTACACTGTAATTGGAGCCATCAGTCCGTTGACCGGTGTTGCCTGACAACTGTGAAAGTTTGACAGGAGAGAACATTTCCATCTAACAGCACCTTTGATTGAAATACCATCGTAGACATCAATTTTCCCGAGAAAACGGTCTCCCAAGCCTTCGATAGTCCTCACAAATTCAAACACCTCATATTGCACCTTCTCGTGGGTCATCTCAGTGCGATACCTACTAACTTCTTTTTCCATTATGTTCGCCAGTCCTGACGGGGCCCATTCAGCGTGAAGATTCGATCGAAGGCTGTTTCCATATTTTACCTACTGGCTGGCTATGACGAGTACGCAGAGCTGGTACCTGAAGCATTTATTTTTTATTTCATTATTAAAAATATTACACCTCCCTGTATTTTTTTCCTTTCCACCAGATGACTGAACTGTACTACAAATAGGGTGTGCTTGAAAATAAAGGTACTGTTTCATAACACTTCGAGGACGATGTGCCCGGAACTGATACGTTGCGGTAAATCTGACAGTTGGGTATAAGATGTTGTCACCATTTTCTGCATGGCATTAAATTCATGTTGACTTGACATGAAATTTTAAATTTTGTTGTGATTTTTTTTTTAAATCTAATAATGTTCCAGAATAAGCACTTTTGATAAACCATTTCAATTATTTCTCTGAAACCTAGGCCTCCAAAACTTACCAATCCTCGGAATGTTTTATCTATTTAATTATTCAGTTTTCGACGGTTTCAAACCAACTAATCTTAACCTATCCTATTTAGTCATAACCTATTTTTCAAACAGAGCCTACACTGAGAGTATAATTCGTTCAAATTTCATAATAATATCGTATGATTTTTTGGAACAAGATTTAATTTTGAATTTCATACGAACTATCAACTATGAAGAACTGTCATGTTTTTTCAATCAGCCATCTTATGATATTTCAGACATTCAACTATGAATTTCAATATAAACGTACGATATATGTTGTTTGATTTTACAAACAGTTTTGTATGGCTTATTGTATGAAAGTAATAAGGAAAATGAATTATATATAAATTTGGGATCGATTACTGATTAGTCCGTCACGATGCGATGCAGAGCTGTTTCGTTGTTTCCCGATGGGACTTAGCCGATATTTGTTGTTTCAAATTCCTAGCCAAAAACAGGTATAAAAGAATCATGAAAAAAGGAATACCGGCCAAAAATCCAACCAAAAAGAAAACCAAAAAAGATAAAAAAAAACAAATCTGATGCAATCGGTGGAGCTACTGGATCATTCGGTTAAGCTGTGATTACTGGTGAATCTTCGACATGACCCAATCACTCGATAGTTTCACCAGCTTCCGACGTTGATGCAATCAATGAGGTTACTCGACCAATTGATGTAGCTGCAAACACTGGAGAAACCATGCAATTCGACAAAATGTCCGCCGTCAACAATGAATTTTTTTCTGGAAAGGTGGAGATGAAACTATAGGTACAACTTGGCCAGTTGAGGTGACAGCTTTACTCAAGCTGGGGATAATGATACTGATTGCCTTTTATGGCGGACTGTTGATGCGGAAATTTGTAAAACAGTAACAGTCTGAAAATGAAAAGCTGTAGATTACAAACAAAAGCATTGATTTTAAATCCGCTCGCATTGTGCTCTCTTGCCGTGTGGATCTGTTCGGTTTTTGCTGAAGGATGTGTTCCTACTGCTACCCAAAGTTACAACAAATTTATTCAGCACTTTTCAGTGCTCAATATACCTTCAAGTGTTTTACCTTGTTCGACTCTTATTCCTCTTCGATCCATGTTTGGACACTACCCGATGTAATCCTGCTGGAAAATTCCTCTTCGACCCTTTGGATTCTTATAGTAATCTGTTTGGAAGTCGATTTGAAGAACCTAAACGCAAATGAAAAGGGCAATCTCTTGATCTCTCTTCTGATGAAATTAATTTGAGCAATCAATTTGATATGCTCACGGATGATGAGAATGACCCATCATCTAGGCAGCATTCCATTAAACCTTCTCGGGTCCCCCCTATAGGCTGTTTCTATGCACCACCAATGTAGAGTGCGCTAGGCGAATATGGGAGGACACGTCAACCAAACCGTTTGTTTACATCGAAATTACAATTTTACATCTCAAATTAACGCATATTGTTATGTATCTTGCATATTTCTATCGGAAGGGGTCTTATTTTATTATTTTTCACATATTTTGACGGATTTCCAGCTAAAATAACACCACATTAAAAATCCCGAAGATCATAACCGCTGGGGTAGTTTTATAAATCTTCACTTTTCTTAACACAAATAGGTGAAAGCACCATCCGGATCACTGCACAATCGATACAGAAAACAAAATATTCCATGTGGATGATGATTACAAGCATGTGCGATGGATAAATTAATCATAAAAGGTAAAAAAAATTGTCATGGGACGCCATGGTCTCGGCGAAATGAGCGAGAACGGTGAGCTGTTTACAGAATTTTGTGGCAATAACGACATGATGATCGGGGGCTCGCTCTTCCCCCATCGGCCAGTGCACAAAGTCACGTGGGTTTCCCGTGATGGACATACCGAAAATCAGATCGACCACATCTGCATCAGCCGAAAATGAAGACGGAGCCTTCTTGATGTCCGGAATAAACGCAGCGCCGACATCGCGTCTGACCATCACCTTCTAATCGGCGAAATCCGCCTACGCATGGCGCGGATCCAGTGACGGGAGGAGTTGGAGAACTTGAGACTCGAGCTGCGGACGTTCCAGAAGGTGGCAGCGTAGAAGAACAATGGACGGCCATCAAGAATGCCTTTATAGAAACAAGCGAGAATAACTTGGGTGAGCTGCGCACCCAGAGGAAAGAGTGGATCACAGATGAAACCTGGCAGAAGATTGATGAGCGTAGAGAAGCAAAAGCCGCGATAGAGCGGGCGAGAACCAGAGGAGCCAAGAACGAAGCCCGTCAACGGTACTCGGCTCTAGAAAAGCAAGTCAAGCGCTCTTTCAGACGGGATAAGCGGGCATGGGTGAACTCCCTGGCCGACGATGGGGAGAAAGCCGCAAACACTGGCGATATACGCCTCCTCTACGATATCTCACGACGCCTGAGTGGAGGAACCCGAGGATGCCAGTGAAGGACACGACTGGACAATTGCTTACCGACTCCACTGACCAGCTGAAACGCTGGTTTGAGCACTTCGAACAACTTCTTCAAGTTTCGACGGCCAACCAGCCATCAACATTTCGGCATGATCCGCCTAGGGTGCGGCGCATCACTCGCGTCAATTCCGATGCCCCATCACTGCAGGAGATTGAAGCAGCTATCCGAAGCATGAAATCCAACAAGGCTCCAGGGGTCGATCGCATATCAGCGGAAATGCTCAAAGCTGACCCCATGCTATCCGCACAGATGTTGCATCAACTATTCTGTAATATCTGAGACACCGCGACTTTTTCGGCCGACTGGATGCAGGGCATCTTAGTGAAGGTCCCAAAGAAGGGGGATCTGACTGTGTGCGACAATTGGCGAGGCATCATGTTACTGTGTATTGTTCTCAAAGTTCTGTGCAAAGTTATCCTGAATCGGATACAGGAGAAGATCGACGCGACTCTCCGACGGCAGCAGGCAGGATTCCGTGCCGGATGATCTTGTGTGGACCATATTGTCACGCTCCGCATCATCCTGGAGCAGGTCAATGAATTCCAAGAGTCCCTTTATTTGGTATTCATTGACTACGAAAAAGCTTTCGTCCGTCTCAATCATGAGAATCTGTGGGGCGCCCTGAGACGCAAGGGAGTCCCGGATAAAATCGTCAACCTCATCGAAGCGCCGTATGAGGCTTTCACGTGCAGAGTTTTGCAAAACGGAGTCTTGTCCAACCCTATCCGGGTAGTCGCTGGTGTGAGACAAGGATGTATAGTATCACCATAGAGGTAACTCTAAGACTAGTAGGTCCCGAAGAAACGTGCTCAACTTTTTGGCTCAGCTCTGGTACTATCTTTGGTCCCAAGCTAATCGATTCACCCCTCGAAACATAGGAAAATCCACTAACCCCTCATTTTATCTGTCAAACTTTCATAGCGAATCAAAACAAACAGAGTGTAGTACTAGAATTTTGACTAGAATGGGGTACGTTAATCGATTTGCTTGGGACCAATAGGCTAGTCAAGTAGTGAGCCAATTTAAAATCGTTAGTTTCGTATTGATTGTTGGTATCACCGCTACTGTTTCTCATCGTAATCGACGAGATCATGGTAGGTGCAATTGACCGTGTACCGAACCGTGGACTGCTTTGGCAGCCTATCACCAACCGGTGGTAACTAACGATTTTAAATTGGCTCTCTACTTGTCTAGCCTATTGGTCCCAAGCAAATCGATTAACGTATCCCATTCTAGTCGGAGTTCTAGTACTACACTATGTTTGTTTTGATTCGTTATGAAAATTTGACAGATAAAATGAGGGGTTCGTGGATTTTCCTATGTTTCGAGGGGTGCATCGATTAGCTTGAGACCGAAGAGAGTACCAGAGCTGAGCCAAAAAGCTGAGCACGTTTCTTCGGGACCTTCTGGTCTTATAGTTACCTCTATGCTATCACCAACAATCAATACGAAACTAACGATTTTAAATTGGCCCACAACTTTAGTAGCCTATTGGTCCCAAGCAAACGAATAACGTACCCTATTCTAGTTGAAATTCTATTACTACACTATGTTTGTTTTGATTCGCTATGAAAGTTTGACAGATAACATCAGGGGTGTGTGGATTCATGCAGAACATGCAGGGGTGAGTGAAATAGCTTGGGACTGCTTGGGACCGTTGTTCTGGTACTGAGTGAGCCAAAAATAAAAATGATTTTCTTCGAGACCCAGTGGTCTTAGAGTTACCTCTATGCTATCACCATGGAGCATCTCAACGACTTCGATTTGGCTGATGATGTTGCTCTACTGGCACAACGGCGCTCCTATATGCAGAGTAAGCTCAATGACCTAGCCGAACACTCTTTTGCGGCGGGTCTCACCATCAACGTCAACAAGACCAAATCGTTGGATATCAACACGGGCAACCCTTCCAACTTTACGGTAGCGGGGCAAGCATTGGAGAAGGTCGAAAGTTTCCAATATCTTGGCAGCCAAATAGCGTCGGACGGCGGGACCAAGAGCGACATAGGTGCACGAATCAAGAAGGCTAAGGCTGCCTTTGCGAGTTTACGAAACGTATGGAGCTTCAACCAGATAAGTCAACGCACCAAAATCCGAATTTTCAACTCGAACGTGAAATCTGTGATGTTATACGCCAGCGAGACGTGGTGTGTATCAGCGGAGAACACTCAAAAGCTGCAGGTCTTCATAAACCGATGCCTGCGGTATATAATTCGTGCCTGGTGGCCTCACAACTGGATCTCGAATGCCGAGCTCCCTCGTCGATGTCATCAGAAGCCGATAGCAACAGAAATTCGAGAGCAAAAGTGGAGGTGGGTCGGCCACACACTTCGACGGGGCGGAAACGAAATCTGCAAGCGCTAGATTGGAATCCGGTAGGACATCGCAGCAGAGGCAGGCCCAGGGGATCATGGTGGCGGAGCCTCATTAAGGAAATTAAGCAAGTCGATAGGAATCTGACCTGGACCCAGGTCAAGGCAAAAGCGAGCAGCCGCCCAGGATGGAAGTCTTTCACGTTGGCCCTTTGCACCGCTGGTGGTGCACAGGATCCTTAAGTAAGTAAGTAAGTAAGTAAGTAAACACATTTGTCTCTTCCTATGCTTCACGGCGAAAATTTCTGCCCTCAACACTCTTTTGATGGTTCCCTTATTCACCACCAGAGGCTGAAACATTCGCTTAGTTTCTATTGGATTCGCATATTGTCATAACCACTATTGTCATAACTAACCACCACTATATGCTCTTCGCACGGAACTTTTTAATTTCGTTAAATTCAAGTTTTCACTTCTAATTGGCCGTCGGGGTGAATGCCGTATATTGGCTGAAACCTTGGACGGATTCAAACGTCTTCTCAAGTATCTTACCATAGAGGTAACTCTAAGACTAGAAGGTCCCGAAGAAACGTGCTCAATTTTTTGGCTCAGCTCTGGTACGGTACGGTGGAAACTAACGGTTTTAAATTGGCTCACTACTTGACTAGCCTATTGGTCCCAAGAAAATCCATTTACGTACCCCATTCTAGTCGAAATTCTAGTACTACACTATGTTTGTTTTGATTCGCTATGAAAGTTTGACAGATAAAATGGGGGGTTCGTAGTTTTTCCTATTTTTCGAGGAATGCATCGATTAGCTTGGGACCCAAGATAGTACCAGAGCTGAGCCAAAAAGCTGAACACGTTTCTTCGGGACCTACTAGTCTTAGAGTTACCTCTATGCTGGTACTCTCTTCGGTCCCAAGCTAATCGATGCACCCCTCGAAACATAGGAAAATCCACGAACCCCTCATTTTATCTGTCAAACCTTCATAGCGAATCAAAACAAACATAGTGTAGCACTAGAATTTCGACTAGAGATCTTACTGAGAACCAGCATCAAGTTTTTACTTACGACACCAAAACTGATCGTGAGTTCAAGGTTGTTATGAAAGGACTGCTCAGTGGTGAATCCCTGGATCAGATCAAAGATGAACTGGCAAAATTACTTGGAGTTGTGCCAGTCCAAGTAATCAAAATTAAAATGAAATCCCGTCCTGACTTTTTTTAAATTCTTTATTATAAGGAGATTTTTAGCCTATGGCTAGTTCATCTCCAATCCCGTCATGGCGATTCACGCAACGGGATTTCTAATGATATTTTATATAGTTCACTTCAAGTCTAGTGAACTAAATAACCTTAAGGCCTTAGGAAAAGCCTTATGCTCCATGTCCAAGTGAAGTAGGAACACTTCAGGCAGGCTGAAGAAAACTTCCAAAACCTCACCCAGTGTCATAAGTCCCAGGCATGGGATCATGGAACAAAAAATTGCTACATTTCAGCTAAATGCATAAATTGTGGAGATTCCTCTCACGCAAAGGACGACTGTCCAGTAAAGGAAGATCCTAAGAAATTTAAATGTTCAAATTGTGGTGAAATCAAAATCAGCTATCTTTCATGATCAATATCACCTAGAATCACTGGCACCAATATCACAAGTCATCATCACTACGAAATCACCCCTGATTTGCGACCAATATCATCCAATATCAACCAGCATCAATATCAACCAAGATCAAAATCATCGAAAGTCATACGATTAGAAGATATGTTAAATTCTAGAGTCTGGGACATTCCGAAATTTAAGTCAGCATTCCGGATTGTAACCGTTCGCGAAGAATGCTCGAGGTTTAAGTGAAACTCGGTGGCTTAAGCGCCACTCCCTTTACGAGAGACCACAGGTCGTGTTTTATTTGGCCGACTTAGAGACTGATCCTCAGAGGACCACTCGAACGGTATGATTAAAAACCCTTCCTCAATGAAATTCAAAACTTTAATGGAAACTGATCTTTATCGAAAGAACACCTTTATCCGATCCATTTACCATCAGGGAAATCCACAATCCCAAAAAAGTCCACAAATTAAAGTCCCAATTTTCATTAAACCTAACGAACCAAGCTAGGGTTACGGTATGTAATGTGGGTCTAGTCCTTTCATTCGGCCTATCACGCAAATAAATAATTAATTAAGGAATATTACACAAAAAATAAGGAAAATATTGATCACTGATGATTGATAAATGTGTACCACACACAAATCAATTTATATCACAACATTTCAATACATTTTCAGCTCTCGTAAGTAATAAAACTGGTTGAGAATATCACTCTGTTCGGAGTTTTTAGCCGCCATGACTTCTAAGGTTAAGATGGGAAGGTTGCACTGACGATCATCAAATGGCCTGATTATGGCATTTATTGAATGGAATTACCTGATAATACACACTAGACGTAAAACTCACAGTTACTGTTTGAATATTTTATGTTTATTTTAATTGTTTAACAACGTTTTCACAAGTAAATCATGGACCCAACTTTAGGGACACATTTCTTTTCTATGTTCCTAACTTTGGCCCATGAAATTCATTTGACAGCATATAGCAATAAGAGTAACGTCAACAATGTGGTTTGCATTTGGATGATAAGGAACGAACAGGAAGGGAGATTTTTTCTGCCAAATCTGTATAATGAACATCACAATGTTTTGATTTAGATATTCTGCGGTCGAAAGACGATAAGCGAAATTTTTAATTTTTAATTTTTAACTTGAGTGATTTAATGTAGTTTTCGTAAAATTTTCTCTAAGAAATGTTTTGAGGAATGAAGAGTATTAAGTTAACAGTGATAGTGATAAAAAAAAATACATAAGAAAACGTTACCAAGAGCGTTTTTTTTGAGAATCAAACAGGATAGGACGAAGTTGCATCCATAAATAGACCCAATTTGGGGACAATAGACCGATATTACATACATTTCCCTGGTGAGTTTTTGTCTTAAAAAAAGTAAGTTTTTCAACTTTTTGCGGTTCCTGATAGCAAACGACATGATAAGAATATCTAAGCATACCATTTAGCAGTAGAATATCGTTTGCAGGTAAATTAATTGATGAGTTATGATTAAAAACGTAATCTATGGCTGCATATTAGACCGAGGTTAGGGACGTATACCCTAAACCGAATGTTTCTGATGCGAATCCAAGAAGAGCCCAAGAACACAATGGCGAGCGAGTCAGCTAAAAAACAGTGACAAAAAAATAAGTAACTCAATGAAAAAAACTTCAAATTTCAATCTATATTCACATAATTCCTTAAAATTCATTCGGGTTGGACTAAACTCGGTTCAAAAAGCAAACTATTCATGGCCATGAAAAAAAAAGTACGGACATATCTGCGCAGGTTTTTTCGATGCAATGCGATGCGATGATGGCGACGGACGCATTGGTGATGGCGACGGTTGGAGCAGTAATGGCGGCCGGTGACCTTACCAAGGTCCTGGCGATGGTGACTGTCGACCTTCCGACGACCTGTGATGATGGCGGCATTCTCGGAATGGCGCCGATCAAGCTGTGGAAATGGCGTGCAGCGACGAAAAGTGACCCGTGTTCGGTATGGCCGAAATTAGAGGTGCGGAGGTAGTGGCGGCTGGACGGAAGGATTCCGATTGGCTTTCTAAAGAGCTGACCATCATTTCCCGGGAGATTCGCTCCGCGGAAGATAGAGACCAACGTACCGAAATGAAATGTAATATTCTCCTCTTTGGTTAAAATCCGAACCGAGGTACGCAATTGGCTTCGTACTTCTGCGGTCCGAGCTCTCGAATGTCACGGTCCCCGGGGTTGTAACGTAATGGGGACTCAACCAACGGCTTTTGGCAACCCTTGGTTTGCTTAACAAACTAGCGACTTTGCGACACTCCGTTAATCTACCTACAAGAGGCGGGCCTTCGCAATGCACCCGCGTCTTGTCCGAATCCAACGGACGGAAATGGCGGCCAAGTTGACGCCACGACAAACCAGACGGTCCGGCGACGATGGAAGCTGAACTCGCCCAAAATTCCAACCCGTACAAAAAAGCTCGTTGAACGAGCTGTGCAACGCGAAATCACAAAATTACTCATCTAATATTTAAATTTGCAAAATTAATTAACAATTACCTTTTTGTATTTAGACACACTATCTACACAGCGGTTTGAAATGCGAATTACTTGCTACAGGCAAGAAAAATCTAAATGCACAAAAAGAGCTATCGAATTAATAAACTGGCTCGAACACTTCTTTTAAATTAATCACCTTTATATTTTTGATCGAATTTTACTGAGTTCACACTTGACTGACGAACTTGAAAACTGCGTTAAACACCACTGCTTTCCAGCCGATTCGTTAGCGAAATGGCAGAGACTAGAATTTCTTTTTTCCAAGAAACCACGGAATTTCTTAAAGATAAAAGGATCGGATATGGCGCGAAAAATCAATGTTCGGCTTAGCCATTTTAATCAGGTGTTCATTTGAATCCTATCTCTTTCACGTATTTCCCAATCTATAAACAAAAGCTATATCTGCTAGCTTGCTATAAAAGCTTCATATCTACAAGCTCACTTTTATCTTGCCATAAAAATCCCGACAAATGTACATATCACGAAGCTTTTTGCTGCATTGCATTGGAAACGGATCACTCTTTTTTAATTGCATTGACATTCTTAATTAATTACAAGGTTCATATATTAACCATAGTTATTCTAAACTAAACTAAAAATTGAAACGAAAAAACGCACGACGTTAAAGGATGAAATTAAAATGGTGGATTTCAACCCAAGATGGCTTCCACAAATCCAAGATGGCTGACCAAATCCAATTTGGTGGCCTTCGGACCAGCGTTGCCAGGTCATTTTCAGAAAAATCTGGAAGAGTTAAATATAAGATCTGTAAAAATCTGAAATGCGTAAAAAAATCAATTTTTAAAATAATGCTATTGAAATCAAAGTGATGTTCCAATCTCCCGTAAAAATCGGTCAGAATGATCATCTGGAATTTATTTAAAGTACTAGAACGGTTAAATAGAAAATGTTTAAATAAATTATACATAGCAAATAACTTGCTAGCATTGCTGAAATCATCCAACAGTTGAAAAGTATTGACACAGTGTGCCCAAACAGTTTAAATATCCATTACGCAGCATTTCAAAAATTGAGTCAAATGTGGGTAAAATACTACAGAAAATATGTTTAGAATTGATTTTTAAACTGTAACATTTTTAAACTAATAATAATTGATTTAGTCCTTGCTAAGTGATGTAGTACCAGAATTTAAAGATTTTATTAGTTCTAAATAATTCTAATATTACCCTGAGGTTGATCAGATTTACAATTTAATTCTTGACATCATACAACATACAACACCCAGTAGACCAGTAGACAATTTTATTTTGAAGCAAAATTCACCTGGCTGAAGTGGGAATCAAAGTCTTACATCATGGTACTCACACAGTTTACCTAAACTACGGGTTACTCCAATATTCGCATGACCATCACAAATAATTTTATGCCAAAGAAAATTTTTATTATATTACTAAAATGAAAATCTGATAGCTTCATTTTGGGCGTCTCAGGATCTTGAAATGATTCTAAATTCCGGAATTTATATTTTTCCTGGGTCCCAGATCAAGACATTTTTGGTTAGTTTGAATTTACTTGGAACTCTTCAAAGGATGTGTTCGCTCTTTTTTAGTTCCATTTGAATCATCCAAGAATTCCATCATACTTATTTTCTATATTCCTCTCTTGATAATATCCAAACTTTTTCAGCATTACCTCTTCTAATCTCTTATAAATCACTCTCCAATTCCACAACTCCCTCAAACTGGTAATAATTCTCAAGAATTGGCACAATTTTGTATGAAATTGAATGAAATTTAGTAGCTTAATAATTTCCTTGGTACACTCTTCAGAATGACCGTCACGCTCTTCTCAGACGCATTCGATAATTCCATTTGAACTGCTTTGTAGGTAAGGTTAGAATTGTTTTGAAATCCTCTTCAGTATTTCTTAATTACTCAAGTACTTTACCAAAAGGGTTTTGAAAGTCTCGCAGAAATTGCGCATGATTCCGTTTAAATGTCTCAACATTTTATTGAAATGAATATCCATAGAAACATTGGACAGAATTCCATTGAAATTATTCTCACGATTCGTATCAGCTTACTCCACAAGTTTCATCATAAGAATTTTCTATGATTTCTCTTCCGGATTGTGTTTCCTTTATTCACAAAATCTCCATGCAATTGTCATCAGCGTTGACAAGACAATTGACACTGTCTTCAACCAGAGGTTGCACAGACTGTATATTTAACACTAGACAACGGACAACACACCACACCAGTAGAAATTTTCAGGTTGCCAAAATTTGCACCGGCTGGAGCGGGATTCGAATCCTCACTTCGTGGCACTCACAATACGCCTGAACGACGGGTAAAGTCGCACGACCACGAAGCTCACAAAGATGGATGGAACTCTACTCAGATTTAGCTTGACATTCTCGTTTGATTTCTTAAGGAATTCACCGTACACTTCACTGTGAACTGTTTTCAGAATTACCTTAAAATTCCAATAATGTCCAACGCTGTTGGACTTTAATAAAGTAGCAAGTTTGGCTTTTTATTTTTTGATTAGATGGTAAATCAATTGCAGTGTAAAATATCAATAAAATAAGAAACATGTTAAAAAAATCTGGGAAAATCTGGAACATTTTTAAAAAATCTGGAAATATACGTGGTCTGTCTTAGTATCTGGTAAGACAACTAAAAATCTGGAAAATCCAACGGCAACGCTGCTTCGGACAGTGAATATTCATCTAAACTCATGCAATATGGGCACAGACAAACAGACGTAACACTCACAATCACATTCTTCGAAATTTGAAAATGAGATGGCCCCCTTATTCCCCTAAGTTGATGAATATTACATCCAAACATCCAAACATCCAAACATCAGCTACATCGGTCGTTTGTTGTGTAATATTACGCTGTACGATTTTCATAGAATTTTAAAACAAATAATTTTCATAAGTGTAATATTGTATCCATTTTTTACCAGTGATGATCAATACATCATCATGAATAACATTTTTATTTGTATACTGTGAACACATTAAAGTCATGAGCGGTGGTTGAAAGGGCACTCATTAGTACACTGAGGCACATAAACTTAAGAATTCCGTAAGGCTCGACTTATGAACGACACATATGGATTTCATAAGCGTGATTTATGAATGATTATCGTGTAACATGAGGTAGCTCTCATACGCCTAAAACCATTGGAATTTTTACTAGCGTTGAAATACGAGCGGTCATCACACAGGCTTCGTACTCTCAACGTCCATGGTTTGGCCACAGACAAACAGACGTAACTCTTTGAAAAACTTGTTCTTGAAAACATAGTATCTCAAAACATATAACCTCAGTAGCGACATCTACCTGGCTTTTCGCGGAAAACAAGCTTGCTCGCTAACTCGTAAACAATATTGCATAAAAGTTCTATAGAATATATAGAAACGTCAAAGTGATCCGATGCCAGCGCTGCGGCGAGTAGTTCGCGGAACTTTTAATATTCAAATCAACCGTTAAATGCATGAACGAAGATACACAATGAAGAGTTGCGTCTGTTTGTCTGTGGTTTGGCTCCAGTCTGCTCCGTTTTATTATATTTTTTTCATCATTATGTTTCATAATGCAAATCAGTGAAATTCATACTGATTTCTTATGGCTAAACTCATAAGTGGATCTTATAGAGTTCTTACGTCCATTTGCCTCAGTGTTACCATGTTTGAAAACTCATCAAAAGAAAAATAACACTAGACAAACAAACCAAGTTTCTAAAATAAGATTGAGCTTCTGTGAATATCTCCAACGGATCCATATTACTACAAAATTCAATCAATTTTAGAACCAACATCACTTACTTGCATCTGTTCTGTTTTTATTCAACACAGCTTGACAGAACGAGGGATAAGCAACTAGTGAAAATATTGCATGAACAAGGGATGCTCCGGTTTCAAAACAAGGGAATGCATGATAGAGGGTGATAGTAACAATCAATACGAAACCAACGATTTTAAATTGGCTCACTACTTGACTAGCCTATTGGTCCCAAGCAAACGGTTAACGTACCCCATTCTAGTCGAAATTCTACTACTACACAATGTTTGTTTTGATTTGCTATGAAAGTTTGACAGATAAAATGAGGGGTTAGTAGATTTTCCTATGTTTCGAGGGGTTAATCGATTAGCTTGGGACCGAAGAGAGTACCAGAGTTGAGCCAAAAAGTTGAGCACGTTATTTCGGGACCTTCTAGTCTTAGAGTTACTATGGTGATAGTGTGCATGGAAAATACGTATGACGATATTTTTGAAGAATTTTCTTCTAAGAGTTATGTCTATTGGTCTGTGTTATTAGTATGTGTATGGGCTCGAAGAGTAGAAGGGGAAAATTAACATCAACCGTCATTTTTAAATTCAAGATGATGGACCAAAATCCAATATGGCGGCATCCAGACAGCGAATGCAAATTCAATAAAAAAAAAATCCAAAAAGTAAATTGGCCAATGAAACTGATCCCACAGTTCCGCGGTTTTGACGTAGGACTACGTCTGTGAATTCTATAGGGGGGGGGGGGGGGTACACTTTGTGAAAACCGAAAATGGAACATGTAACGAAATAATGAAAGATGTTGTACGTAAATAACTCAGCTGTCCTGGACCAATTTCAATAATTTTATCACCAATATTTCTACGCATCGATGACAATGCTTCCGACTGTTGTTTTTCAACAAGAAACTATTGAAAAGTGGTAAATGTCAAGCATTGTCCAAAAGCGTCGGAATAGCTAATAAATCCACCAATTTAGTACATATGCTGCTTCCCCAACACAGTCAACAGAGAATCTTTCTAGGAGAGGTTGCAACAGTACATTTTTTGCAAAACCATCGTCCAGAGCAAAACAAAACAGCCAGCACACGGCCGTTCGTGTTTTTCTACATTACAAGCAAACAGCGGAGATAGAGAATAGGAAAAATGTCGTAGCCCATTATTTTTCAAACAGTTTATTGAAATAACATTTTAGCTGCAAGCTTACGTGTGACAGTAAATTATCAACTCCCTTATTTACGCATAATTTTAACATCTATGCTTATGAGTGGTTAGTATTCATTCTTGTCTTTTAATTCCATGCAATAAACCTCAAATAAATGCTATAATTAGTCAGAAATCAGCAAAATTCTACATGACATAAATTTATGTCGCTGGTCTTGTCTGCTTCATTGTGCGAAAATGTTTTGTTGCCTGCAGAAAACAGTTTAGAAATGTCATGACATTTTTTCCGCTTGCCAGTTTGTGTTTGTGTGTCTTCTCTATGGTCCTTAAACAAAGTATCAAATGTTAAGGAAAAAAACGTTAAACTCCAGTACTCGTGCCACCACTGGTTTATAGACAAAACAAGTCGAAGTGGCATTCGCCTCCGATTTTCGGGCGTGTGCGAATAGGGAGGATGCTATTGCGTAAAAATTTGAAGACTAATTGCCATATTCAGAACCACACACCCCCAACGACCACACAAAATGCTCTCCAGAGTTGTAATCTTGTAACCAAACATGGAAGCAGAGGTGCAAGTGATTTTGATCGATTCTCTTCATCGGCTTTCTGTTTCGTTAATAACTCGACGGAAAACACATTCATTGATACGTTTGTTGTTCTGGATGATAGAAGAGCATAGCAGAAATAGTGCGAAATAGGTTAGTGAAGCCATCCCTGCTAACAAATTTAGCTGCAAATTAGCTTATGCAGCTAATTTTAGCCTGAATAAGCTAGTCTGCAACTAAAATTGTTTGTTGGGATTGTCACCAAAAGAGGAAATCGATGAAGAGAATTAATTTTCCCCCCTCTGCTTCTAAGCCCCTCAATTCAATCGTCGTCATAGAAATGAAAACTAGCATCGCACCGCTTTTGGTTCTTGGGTTACACTTGCTGGTTGCAATTGTGCTGTTGGACATTTTCGAAGGACCACAAAACAACATGAAATCACACTAGGTAAACACTAAACCTGAATGACATTTTCGAAAACCTCTGATGCATTTTTCATTTTCACTGTGGATTCTTTTTAAATACCCTTAGGTTCTCTTAAGCATAAACTTTGATGAAACGAATTCCTTTTGAGGTGAATTTTTGAGATGGTACAAATAATTTCTGACACACCCTATTACACATGCCCCGTACGACGACGGGAGGTGCGTGTTGTTTTCGCGTTGATGTCTGGTTGTAATTATTATTTTTTATATAAATAATGATAGTAATCGCATTGAACCTTTAATATATTTCACCGCTTATCTTGGTTCGCACTTTCGTTCGGTGCGTGGTAGGAAAGTGCAGAGCGATACTGAACGAAAGACTACGACAACCGACACGGTCCCGGGACTTGGTCAACCCGTGGTAGCACTCGTCGATGTACGTTATATGAAGCCTCGGCACGATGCAACTAGCTGTACTGTACCCTGCGAGGCGTCGTTAAAAAGAATGAATAATGAAAGGCATCAGCTTAGCGTAAGACGACCGCTTGTTTGTTGAATTAGTGGGTTTATAGGTACTTCTAAATGGCCTCATGATGTCAATTCATCTAAACATATCTAGATTTATGATGTATCTATCTATAGAAATCTCATTATAAAATCTTCCTACCAGCTTCCATTTTAAGCAAATCTCTGAACTCTGATTTATCTTAAAAAGTTACTCTCTTTGCGAATGCATCCTAATATCTCATCCAACTTCCGCCGTAAACTTTCACCGCCGTCAACTGAACCTTTCTCCGCGTACAGAAACCACGACCACGCCGCCGACGACATTGAGTTGTGGTGCAGCGCAAGACGAAAAACCACCAGCTGCGAAACGTGCAATAGGAAACAATCACTGCAGCCGTTACTCTCGTTCATGACCCTTCCAATGCAATGCAATCTGGGGGGAAAATGGAAAGGAAGCGCTGCAATCGGGTATTAACTGCAAATGCAAACCGCAACTTTCGCGACCATCAGGCGTTCATTCCTATCACGCATATACGATATTTTGCAGTATATGTACCTCTACGTATGTATTAACCATAGCCAAGAGGCCCCTTTCTATCTCCGCAGCAGCACAGTTAGTTTAGTGTTGCATGCATTCGGTGAAATGAAAGTGTTGCATTATGCGTGGGAAAAATCAACCGTCCGCTTGCACCTCTTTTCTTGACTTGTTGAAAGGGAAAATGCTATGGGATGGGACATGTGGTCTCATAGGGGAACAATATTGCGCTTTTCCGTGAATATTTCAATGATCATGGTTGAAGAATAGGAACATGAAAATGCGTCTCGACCTGGGATTTTTATTATTATTTTTTTTTTCCAAATTCGCGATCTAGGATCTTGTAGACAGGAATGAGGTTCTTGATATGTTGAAGAAGTTCACAGAAATAATAGCACCATTCGGATAGAGAGTTCAGAGCTGATCATTTCATCATCAAGGAGGTATTGGTCTTTTGGACAACATTGCTCAAGACAGCACCCTTGTATATTGCCGGGATCTAGAGATATTGCATCAGCACTACCGCCTCCTTGGAAGAGAAATCGTAACTGAACTGCTCACCATCCAGAAGGTATATACGTATTATACAGAGTGACTGCACTGTCAGATATATGGAATTTTATATGGCTGGGATAATCAATATATGTTGTTTATATTTTTTTTGAAAATGTAATGACCAATTGTTGAAAAAGTTACTTAATTATAATTAACGCAGAACATTTTCTTTTGATGATCGCTGTGTGGTGTTAGTAACGGCTACACACGTTCAATTTGAAACTAAATTACTCTTTAGATAGTACCTGATTTATCTGTATTATAGTAGGTAACATTACGTGGACGACATCTTCATGACAATCCCACGGAACACCGAGCAGGTCCTAGACGCATTCAACAAAATAGAACCAAGATTACAGTTAACTATAGAAATCGAGGACGACCGAAGACTGGCATTCCTTGACATGACGGTTATACGGAATCCAGATCAAATACTGACCACCGAATGGTACGCCAAACCAATTGCGTCAGGCAGAATGCTGAACTACAAATCATGTCATCAGCCAAAACACAAAATAAATGTGGCGACCAACTTTTTCCACCGAGTTCACTCGCTCACACGCAACAAACCCAGGGAAGAAATAGTAAAAACAATCCACCAACATCTACTAAGAAACAACTACCCCAAACAACTAGTCAACCGATTACTAAATCTACATAAGAACAAAAATCAAGATCATCCGTCCAACACCCATTCCAGCCAACCATCCCAAGTAACCAAAAGTTCTGATAAAAGGCCATTTGTGGCTTAAGCAGCTTAGTTGGTGATGGCAAGGTTGCAAAGACTCATTTCAGCTAAAACAATGTTTTTCTAAATTATGAAATAATTAGATGCCATGATCAAATTTTGAATTGGTAGGATACAAGAAGAGGTTGCAAAGAATGTGTTTGACATATTAAACCTGTTTATTTCACTTCATGAGAGTCACAATCAGCGATTTTTCACAAACTCACTCACTCACTCACTCACTCACTCAGCGATCAGCAAATCGCTGATTGTGACTCATAGAAAGCAAAATTTACAGGTTTTATGTTTCCAACGCATACTTTGTAACCTCTTCTTGTAAGTTTCAAGCAAAACATGCCATTCTACCATCTTTTGGTTTTATTATTCCGAAAAACATTATTTTAGTTGAAATGAGTCTTTGCAACCTTGGGTGATGGTCTTTAGAATTCTAAGCAGCCTCATTTTTAAGTCGTTATAAGAACTTGAAAGTTCCGGTATCATAATTGAAGAGCATTCTAAGCAGCTTCTGGCGGAACTTGAACAGAACTTTAGAAAATAAATTGAAAAAGGTTTTTTTTTCCTCTACACCAAATTCTATGTTTAGTTCGCACTTTTATGAAAGTTATTTCTAAAGGCAGGTACTGCCGGATTCCGTAAAAACGGAAGCCACGTGTCCATACTTACCTGAATCTGCATTGCGTCACACCAGTGAGTAACCAGGAACAGCCAGTTCTTGAAAGCATCCTGGAAAATGATCTCCATAATTTTTCTTTTCTATTTAATAGATGTTAGCATAGCGTAGCATAAACCAGGTTGCACAATGCCGTAGGTGGTACGAGCTCCAAACTGTTGTTAAGAAGGAGACCCACCTTCAGCCGTTGCTGTTAGATAGTAATTTGTGATTAATTACTACCTCTTAGATAAAGGATGTGTCTCCCTCCAACAGACCAGAGCTAGTAGGCCACGTCCTTGTATCTTGGTGTGGAAAGAGGATCAATGTTAGTCCGACACTCAGAAAGATGCAGAGAACTCTACGACCTCTTATAAGTGTCACGGGAAGGGTGGAATTCTGTTAGTATTGAGGGTAAGCCATAGGATACGCCCAGCTGGCGTTGCTGGCAATCGTTACAGCATATAATAAATAGAAGCTGTAAGTAGTTTATCTGTCCGTTGATGCAACCCATTGCCTAAACATATTATTCAAAGCAGTCTTAAGATTTTGGAATTAAGAAACGTTATCAGCTCGATCCTGTTGCTCCTTTGCGCCTGAAAATGTTTGTTGATCCTAAACATATGCAACATTCTGATCGATAGGAGGTTCTCATGTTTAAAAGGCTATTAATAGTATGTGGAATCGTAGATTAGAATGAAGATTCGCCCTTGGCCTAACTTCCACTGTCTGGCAGTGGCGTTATGGATAAAATCTGCATGCAATCATTTCTTATCTCTATTAGCTCTAAATGTTTGCTCTATAAAAGACTTTTTGATCAGAAAAAAAGCAGCTTGCGTTTCAATAAATAGCAGCCAAGTTCCAGGAATGTGAATCAATTGACCACTTTGTCAAGCAGTTTTGGTGTGACTTTCTACCAGCGATTTCACAAAACTGGACCAACTAAATTCTATTTTTTTGTGGAACGCACAAATGTTGGCTATTTTTTCGAGGTTCTAGAAGAAAAAATCTCAAAATAATGTTTCATTTCAAAGTTCGAGTGGTAAATAGTAAACGTCATTTTATCTGCTCGAATGAAGTGGTTACTTCGATTTTTTGTATTTTAATATTGCGGGGTTGTCAACAAACTACGTAGCATTACGTCAGATTGTTATTATCTGAAACTCATATTGTGGAAACTTTAGCCTTTGATCAGTATAGTATTCCGGGATATATTGTTGCTGCTTGTTTATCACATTGTTACTGTTGAGATTATTTAACCTAGATTTTGTAACATATTAATTAAATGTTTGTTTGTTAGTAGGTTAGTAAAGTAAATAATTATAAATGTTAGTAAATGTTAATGCTAAAAATTGATAAATACTCCGGAGTAGCTAATAATAAGGACATAATTTGTTAACACACTTCACACCACAACACACACTACACAACAGTATGAAGTGAGCCAAAAAAGGGAAAACAAGAATTGCCACAGATACCGGGACTGGACACGTCAAAAAGGGAACATGAACAAAGGGTATGGAAAAATGAGGACCAAGCTACCGGGTAATAACTAGATAAGCGTCTTTCTTATCCAGAGCTTCGAAGCGTTAAGTTTGTTATCCTATAAAAAGCAGAGATAAAGTTGAAGATAAAGAGAGAAGTTCATTTGAAATCACCGTTACCTAATTAGGTTAGAAAGTGAAATAAGAATCAGGTATGGAGTAAAAGGACATAGCACAAAACAGAATGAAGTTAAAAAAAATACCCGGTAGCCCTCCTAATACCCACTCTGCGACGTTCTTTCCTTAGGACCCATTATTAATCGCCTGAATTGTCCAGCAAGTTATCCGCCATTCCGGCGTGCGATTGGACTCCCAGCGCCGACGTCTGAAGGAGTGTGATCCGCCAATCCGGCGTACGATCCGTCCCACTTGGATTCGGCGTAGGCATTACCCCGAGCGTCAAGGCAAAGGCGACCTTCCCGCATTTCGTGCTTGCGTCCGGCCGCATCGTGAGACACTACCCACATACACACACACACACAGTAAGTCGAAATAAAAAGCTAATTAACAAGAGAGAAAGTGATTTCAATTCCTTGATCGAACAATCCTACCTGCAGCCGACCCTGAAGGTTCCTCTTTCATGCTCGAGCTAAAGCCAGTAAAGAAAAAGAGGTTGTTGTAGAACCCACCCTCAGTGATCCCCGTTGGCTAGACCAGGGATCGAGGGCTTAGCGAAGTGGTCCGTCTGACCGCTTTTAACAATTGGCGCCCAACTAAAATCGTTTCGATCAAAGATTTAAAGAACTATTCTCCCTGGAGTATAAAGGAAAGCTAGGTTATCAAATAATTAATTTCCATTGAAAAGCACGTGATATTAAAGGTATTGATTAATTTTTGCTCAATATGCAATTTTGCTACAATTAGGTTATCAAATTTTCTACGTAGAGGTTGAACAATTGAATTCAGTAATACCATCGTCTTTCCACCAGTGAAGTGAAAAATTTCTAGGTAGCATACTACTAGTGCGCGTACCCTCACAAAAGCTTATAATTTTGCTGTGCATTCATCGGATACCAGTGCGATAATTTGAAAACGATATAAGATTGATGTGATTTTTGTTAATGGGTCTTGATTCAACTAAGTGTCCCAGACAATAAATGTTTCGTTTTAATTCATTCAGCATGCGATATTATTTTGATACAGAGATCTAATAAACGAATCTGGAAAATGGATTTGCAAACATTGTACCAATCTATGGATGTCTCTCATTTATCAATAGATGAAGTAGAACACGAATTGCTTATCAGAAATATTTTGTTTCCCTTTGATGATCATGAAAGCAAAAAGAGAAGAAAACTAAAAGAAAAAATGAAGCAGGAAAGAGAAACGAATAAATTCGTTTTCTCACAAATTTGGCGAAAACCAGAAGAAGAAATATCCACTATAGGTTCAAAATTAAAAATCATTGCTGATCTGCTAGAAAAATCTAAACTTGATGCCCGTCAGCGGGAAAAGCTCAAAACGCGCGTAGTTCATTATCGAGTTCGAATTTATTTTCTCAGCAAAGCTTCAGGTGCTGAAAAGTTTAGGACTGAAATAATAAAAATTGGTAGACAGGCAAGTGAAATTTTCAGTAAACATTATGCAGAGTTAAGTGATGAGGAGTATCGTTCGGAAACGGAAATATTGGAAACAGATTTGAATAAGGTACTAAAAGAAGTCAAAGCTGAAATCGAAGTTCTGAATGAAACAACAGTGTCGGGGAAAGAGATAGATGAGCAATTAGAAAATGAAGGAGCAGTAGGGAATCTATCCTTAGCGGTGAAAAAGAAGGAAATGAATGATTCATTGAAGAGATCAGAGGACATCGTGCGGCAATTTGTGGACGCCGGATACGCCCGTTCCGGCATCTACAACATCTTGGCACTATTAGGCAACAATCAGAGCATCGAAAGAAAGTCAGGTTCTGGACGGCCGACGACCCTGAGCGACAAGAAGCTCCAAAGGATGTTGAACATACATGTCAGGAAGCGGAAGTCACGTCCACTGGTTTCGGAGCTGCAGGCAACGACGCAGCGGCAGCGGCTGAATAAGATGGTCAACTCGTTTTTCCCGGCGAATCGGGACGTGGCGGTGGTGATGGACGACGAGACCTATCTCACCCTGGATGGCAACGACTGGCAGGGCACTTCGTATTTTACTTCCCCCACGAAAGAAGTGAGCTCCGAGGTGAAGTTCATTTCACACACCAAGTTTCCCAAGAAGGTGCTGCTGTGGCTGACAATCAGCGATAAGGGGATATCAAAGCCGCTCTTCTTTCGCTCCGGACTGGCCGTGAACGGGGAAATTTATAGTACAAAATGCCTGCCGGAAGTTACGTTGTTCATCAAGAAATACCATAAGGGCGAAGACGCGGTGTTCTGGCCGGATCTGGCGTCGGCCCACTACTCGAAGCGATCGTTGGAGGAGATGGAGCGGCTGAATATCGATGTGGTACCCAAGTCGGTGAACCCGCCCAACGTCCCCCAGCTGCCATTAATCGAGAATTTCTGCGCCAACCTGAAGCGTAAGATCTACTTCAACAATTTTGTCGCGAAAACTGAAGAGGAATTGATAAATAAAACGAAGTAAGAACTCAAAAATATGCCTACACGCATGTTTTCGTCCGCCATGGCGAATGTTCCGGTTAACTGCCGGAAGGCCGCTCGCAAGGGCGTAGAATTTTTTTGCAAGTAAGCTTAAATAATTACCTTCCATGGGAAATTTATAAAAAGAAATTATCTGTCTAAGCTTTTTTTTAGCACCATGCGAAAAAAGTCCATTTTTTTTAATGCAAATTATAACAACGATGAATTAGTAAAATTGAAGTGCTGGAGGAAATATTCGAAACAGGCTGTTTCGAATTTTGTTGAGAGGAGAGTGGATTTTCCATTCGCAGCCAGTAATTTAGATGAATCTACAGCTAGTTGAGCAAAAGTTTGTTTCTTTGAAAAACTCGAACAGCTGGTACAATTTGGATCTTTTTCGTCTTAAACAGAAAAAGAGACAAATGGTCCAAAAAGTTTTGTAGATTAAATAATGAAAATCATTGGAATAGGTACACAATCGTGCGTAATAAGTATTCACAATCGATAAAGAAAACTCGTTGTGAATATGTTCAAAGGAAGACTGATCAGCACCAAAACAACAGCAAAGATAATGAGAGAGAGAAGGATTAGTATTTTCCATTTAATTCCACTACTTTATTTGCTTATCCTTGACAGATACGCGTATTTCGTCTACAATGTGCAGACTTCTTCAGTGTCTTGTACTAATACTCGACTTTAGTTTTGTCGAGTATTAGTACAAGACACTGAAGAAGTCTGCACATTGTAGACGAAATACGCGTATCTGTCAAGGATAAGCAAATAAAGTAGTGGAATTAAATGGAAAATACTAATCCTTCTCTCTCTCATTATACAGGTATTCCACTAAGACGCCCACATTCATCAGGAAACAGCAAAGAGTTATGGAAAATTTTGAAATCTTTAATAAAACCTAGTAATTGCAAACCGCGGTCCATATCTTTATTTGGCACATTAGAACAGTCAGAACAAGTAATTGCAGCTTAGTTTAATGATTATTTTGTAGACAGTGTTTCATTGATTGATCAATCCATTGAATTGGTCGATGAACCTGACGAAATAAAACAGCCAATTAATAGTAGTTGTAGATATGAAGTTTTCCACCCAATTACATTAGATGAACTTAGAGTTATTTGTTTTTCATTAGGAAAATCGGCTTGAGTAGATAATGTTAAAGCTAGAGTTATTCAAGATTGCTTTCATGTCATTGGCCACATCTTGCTGGATCTTATTAATGAATAATTGCAAACGGCACATGTGCCACAAATTTGAAAGGAATCCTTAGTTGTTCCTATTCAAAAAGTTGCTGAAACGATTAAAGCCGAAGAGTTTCGTCCCATCAACATGTTGCACACATTAGAGAAAATTTTAGAACTTGTTGATAAAGGCCAGCTGTAAGAGTATTTAAATAGTAATAGGTTGTTGATTACAGAACAATCATTTTTGTGAAACTGCGTTGAATTTAGTATTAGCGAAGTGGAAAAATAACTTGAAGTGTAAAGACATGATTGTTGCTGTTTTTTTTTTTTTTTTTTATCTAAAACGCGCTTTTGAAACAATTTCTAGGCCCTTATTGTTAAGATCAATCAAGCGCTTTGGAATTACGAGTACTGCATATAAATGGTTAGAAAGCTATTTGTCTGAAAGAACTCAACGGACTGTTTTAATAATTCTGATTCCAGTCCCGTGGGGAATAACCTCGGAGTGCCCCAGGGAAGTGTATTAGGACCCTGTTATTTATTATATATTTTAATGACTTGCGACGTGTTTTACGATTTTGCGACATTGATCTTTTTGCAGATGATACTGTATTATTCATTGCAGCTAAGGATTTAGATGATGCCGTTTTTATCGGCAGAAGTGGGAACAATCGGACTGGATTCGAAATACTATTCGAACTACAATTGAAAGGAACGTCTTTATTTGTCAGTAGTATAATTTGAACTGAAGAAAATGAAGTTATGCTCTAAAAGCAAGGCATACTGCGTTGTATATACTCAACACTCCTCCTCAACGCGGCTACAACAGACCACACTGCTTCCTTAGAAATTCCAACCGTATTCGTGGTAGAGGTTTGGTTAAAAGATCCGCGGCCATCTTTACCGTAGGGCAGTATTCATACTTGATAACACCTTTCGTCTTCAGGTCCTTGGAGTAGTGAAATTTTGTTGAAATGTGTTTGGTACGGTTACTGAATTTTTCGGAGTCCAGCATCTTCATACAGCTTTGGTTGTCTTCGAATAATATTGCTTATGTTTTCTCCCCTAGGTACTTCAATAGTCTCTACAGCCAAACCGCTTCTTGGGATGCTTCGGAAAGAGCCACGAATTCCGCCTCTGCTGTAGATAGTGAAACGCAGGATTGCTTTCGGCATGCCCATGTAATGGTTCCTCCGCAGTATTTGAATACATATCCACTATTGGACTTCCTGTCGGCAGAAGCCCAATCGGCATCAGCGTAACCCACCAGACCAGATGAATCACCACTGCTACTCAGTCGAAGCTTCAGATCAATCGTCCCCTTCAGGTAGCGAACCATTCGCTTCAACTCGTTCCAGTCACGTTGGGTTGGGTAACTCACCTTACGACTCAAGATTGAGATTGCCGTTGCGATGTCAGGTCTGCTGTTGACTGCGATGTACAACAGCTTCCCAACTACCTTTTGATATTCTTGATTATTTGGGAGCTGGCCATCGTTATCTTCCGTCTTGATGTATCCAGGATCAATTGGCACGGTTGACACTTTCGCATCCTGTACGCCAACAGAACAGATGACGTCTTCAATGTATTTCCGCTGGTTGATAAGAAAATCTCCAGCATGGTCTCGATCGACTTCGATCCCGAGGTAAAACTTGACATCACCGAGGCAGCTGATCTGGAAATTTCTTGCAAGCGTTCGCTTCAATGCGTCGATCATGCGTTCATCCTCGCTCGCTACGATGAGATCATCCACATACACGAGAACATAGCACCACTTGCTACCAGCTCACTTTCTGTACAGGCAGGGATCTGCGTCACATCGCTCAAAACCATCCGCTTCCATCACCTCATGCAGTCGCTGGTTCCAAGAACGAGCCGCTTGCTTGAGCCCGTACAAACTTTTCTTTAAATGGCATACCTTGTTTTCCATACCGCTGACGACATACTCGGGAGGCTGCTTCATGTAGATCTCCTCCTCAATGTTGCCGTTGAGGAACGCCGTTTTTACGTCGAATTGATTGACAATCATCTTCTTCTTGGCTGCCACAGACATCATGGTGCGGAACGTAACGTTACGAACGACTGGCGCAAAAACTTCATCGTAGTCCGTCCCAAAACGTTGAGTGTAGCCCTGGGCTACCAGCCTGGCTTTGTACCGAACTACATTGCCATTTTCGTCTCGCTTCTGTTTTTACACCCACTTGCATCCAATGGCGCGGCTACCCGCCGGCAGGTCGACTATATCCCAGACATCGTTATATACGATTGATGCTAGCTCTTCCTTCATAGCCGTGCATCACTTGGCGCTGTTTGGACTGGATAACGCTTGCTTCAACGATTTTATCTCCTCCTGAACCGAAGTTTCTGCTGTACAAGCATACCGCTCTGGCATAGTTCCGGGATTAGCTCTTGTTGATCTTCGAGGTGGATCGACATCTACACTGGACATGCTCCCGTCCACACGTACGTCATCCGATTCAGTTGATCCTGGCTCACTCATTAGGTCCACTCGTTCGAAACAGATGGATGGTACAACCAGACTTTCTCCCACCGAGCCTGGCATGGGCCCGCAAGAAGTAAAAAATTTAACATCACGGCAAACAGTTACCTTTCCATTCGTCTCGTCCACCAGGCGGTATGCCTTCGATACTTCACTGTATCCGACGAACCTGAGCTTGACAGCCTTCCGATCCAGCTTACCTCGCTTTTCATTTGGTACATGGCAGTACGCATCCACATTAGGGTGCTTCATTCTGAAAAAAGTGATGAATTTCTGATGGGCCACCCTCCAGTTCGATTCATAGCCCCAAAATATGAACCTGTGCAAAAATTGGTAAAGATTGATGAAGGTTTAGAGGTCGCGCCAATGATTTGAAATTTGTATGGGAATTACTATGGAAGAATTTAAAAAATCGCTTATATCGCTATAACTTTGCTTCTACTTGTCCAAATGTCGAAAAAATTTAGTATGTTATTGCTATGGCAATAAACAAAAAGCCTACAGTTGCTACGCTCAGTTTTGCAGCGTATCAAGAATTATAAAAATGTGAAAAAATGGCAAAATAGGGTAAATTGACAGATGAATATGTACAAGGCAACAACGCCAATTTCATCGCAACAACAACAGGCTTGTTGATCATTGTCATGACAACCACATATTTTTTTTTTCAACGTTTGGACAACTACAACCAAAGTTAGAGCAATGTAAACGAAAATCAATAATTTCCCATACTAATTCACCAAAATCTCCATACAAAATCCAAATCATTGGCGCGACCTCTAAACCTTCATCAATCTTTACCATTTTTTGCACAGGTTCATATTTTGGGGCTATGAATCGAACTGGAGGGTGGCCTATCAAAAATTCATCACTTTTTTCAAAATGAAACACCCTAATCCACATCAAACCGCTGAATGTGTCCGAGATTGGGCTTCTTCCCGAACCACCGCTCAGTGTCAGTGTGCCACTGATCGACCGTGATGGCAGCCTGTTCTGCATGTAGTTTGCAGTTACCACTGATTCTCCCCAGAAACGCTTGTCCAAATGTCCATCAATGAGCATGCACCTGGCCATTTCGACAAGGTAACGATTTTTTCGTTCTGCTACCCCATTTTGCTGTGGGGTGTATGGTGCCGTGAGCTGGCCGATGATACCATTTTGCTTCAGGAATGCATTGAATGTCTTGCCAGTAAACTCACCACCCCTGTCCGAGCGGAAAATTTTGAGCTTCCTTCCAAACTACGCCTTGACTAGCTCAACATATTCCTTCAGTTCCTGGAGCGCTTCAGACTTCTTCCGTAGCAAATAAACGACCGTGTACTTACTGTAGTCGTCGATGAATGTGATGAAATATCGTCTTCCGCCCAGAGTCGCCGTCCTCATTGGTCCACAGATATCAGTGTGAACCAAATCCATCACCGCCGATGACACACTTTCTGACGTCTTCGGAAATGATGTCCTGTGCATCTTACCTTCAATGCACACTTCACATGCATCAGTGCAGTTGCATCTCTTCACCCTCACGCCGTTGACCAAGGTCTGCAATTTCAACACCGCTTCGCAGTCTCTGTGTCCCAATCGTCTGTGCCACGCATGCACGCAGTCCAGTCATCGTTCGTCATCACCATGGATACGTTTTGGGTTGATTGGCGAATTATGAACAAGTTACCAACGGACTTCGCCATAGCACATATCTTTTCACCTTTCATGATTCTCGCTCCAGTTGCGTCGAATGTGACGACGAATTCTTTCTGCACCAGCCGCTTCACGGATAGCAAACTTGACTTCATTTCAGGAACATACAAAGCGCTTTCTATTGGAACTTCACGTAGTCGACCAGAACCATCTAGCACATTTATTCGCCCAGCACCTCGGCCTTTCGAACGTACCCGTTGGCGACCCAAACGTCCTCAGTAGCTGCATCATCCAAATCCTCGAAGAAGTTCCGGTAATTTGCAATGTGGCAAGTTGCACCGGAATCCAAAATCCATTGGTCTTCCGCTTGACTATTGCATCCAGTGAGAAACGCGTACCTATCATCATCATCTTGCTGCGATACGTGGTTGGCTTTCTGTTGCTTGGATACTGCCTTTCGGTGCGTGGATACAGCTCCGTTTCCTTTCTCCGCCTTCCATACTCTGAACTTTTCGCAATTTGCCTTCTGGTGACCTAAATTTTTCGAAAGAAAACCCGGTCTTTTTCGGCTTTTGAATTTGCATAGAGAACACCTTCAGGATTATCGCTATCATCGTTGCGCTGCTTCTTTTTCTGCCATTCATCGATGAGCTTGCCCTTCACCATATCCAGGGTCAAATCATTCTCTGGTCGAGCTTCAAGGGCGGTTACCAATGTCTCGTACTCTTCCGGCAGACTGCTGAACAAAATCGCGACCAACCATTGGTCGTCAAGGATCTTTTCGGGCTGTAAATTGTTGAGCTTCTCGAACAATTCCGACAACTTCGATACGTGCGCTCCATATCTCCATGTTTTTCCAGGCGTTGACTACAAACTTTCCGCATCACAGAGACCTTCGTTGTTAACGTTTTCTTGACATGGAATTTTTCTAGAGCTTTCCACGCCTCCGCCGCCGATTTGGCCTTCCTTATGTTTATTTATTAATTGGTTATCCTCCACGACCAATCCAATCGATGCCAGAGCATGATCATCCTTGGTCTTCCACGCACTTGTAACCGCTTCTGGCCTTGCGTCGGTTATGGTCATCCAATTTCCTTCCTTGGTCAGCAACAGCTTCATCCGGAAACTCCAGTTATCGTAATTGGATCCATTGAGCCTTGAAAACGACATCAGCTTGTCCGCCATCTCGTTACGAATTCAAATTCTATCTTCACCAGTTCCGGTTGCACTGTCTGGGCCCATAACCTATCGGCAGAAGTGGGAACAATCGGACTGGATTCGAAATACTATTCGAACTACAATTGAAAGGAACGTCTTTATTTGTCAGTAGTATAATTTGAACTGAAGAAAATGAAGTTATGCTCTAAAAGCAAGGCATACTGCGTTGTATATAATCAACAGTTTTACATTTGAATGAAGATTTGCGTTCTCTAAGTAGATGGTTGAAGTATAAGCAGTTGAAATTGAATACAAGTAAAACTAAATTTATGGTAATTTCGCGGAATCGATTAAATGAGAACGTCTCTATTGTAATTGATGATGAGACTATTGATCGCGTTCAGGAGATTAAAAATCTTGGCGTGATTATTGATGACAAACTTAAGTTCAACTCTCACATTGACAATGTCATCAAGAAAATTGCCAAGAAGTATGGAATTCTATGTCGACTGAAAAACGATTTAACTATTGCCAGTAAAATACAGCTATACAAATCAATCATCTCTCCACATCCTTTGCCCTTTCATTTTATTTCTGGCCAATACAACACAAATATCGAGATTACAGCGCTTGCAGAATAAAATAATGCGTTTGATTTTGAGATGTAATAGATTCACTTTCTCAACTTTGATGCTGGACGCCTTACAATGGTTGTCGGTGAAGCAAAAAATTGTATATTTGACTATGGTGTTCATTTTTAAAGTAGTTAACGGTTTGCTGCCTCGATATTTGTAAGATCGAATTGAAAGAGGAAGTGACTTTCATAGATATAATACTAGAAACGTGACTTAAATAAGAACACCACATTTCTTGGCTTGTGCTTCACAAAATTCATTATATTATAAAGATATAAATGTTTTCAATTCGATGCTTAGACATATAAAACGTTCAGTAATACAGAATTTAAAAGACACTGCGTTTCACACGTTAAAACTGTCTTTTGAACAGTTATCCAGTGATGAGCACTGCAAAAACTATTTCTGTTCGCCTCGATGATGATGATGGATTTTTAATATTTGATTTAAAAGTAGATTAATTTAAAAAAAAGTAGTCTACAAAGGTTTGAGCCTGGCGCGCGTATTACGGTTATATTTTTTTTTGCTTTATTAGAGAGATTTTCAGCCTTGGGCTGGTTCATCTCTTAACAACGACGGGAGTCCCCCTAATTACAGAGCTAATAGGAAGGGAAGGTGAGGTTCCAGAAGAGAACCCCGAGGATACGGAGTTAGGAGATGGGCGGGAGCTTCAGAAGGGAGTCTCCATAATAACAGAGTTTTAATATTTCAGAGTTGGGAATTTTCCTTTAATGCTACCGATGAATGCTGTCCTTTTGAATAATCGTGGTCAAGTAGTCAAGTTCCGTGTCCTGTTCCTTTGTAGTCGCTGTGTTTAATTTGAATGCCGTCATTCGTCCATTTCCGTGTCCTTGTACGTGCTTTGCTTGGTTCAATATCTTCGTTCATCCGTGTCCGAGTCAGTATTTGTTGCCGAGGTATAGTTTTGAGTCCGAATCATTGTCCGTTGTCGTTGCTTGGGTGTTCAAATTTGGTTAATCAGACCTGCCTACTGAAGGAAGCAGAATAGTGCAGCGATGCTGGATGGATCATCCCTCAGGGTATCCCTGATGCTACCTGAGATCCCGTAAAGGGAACGGGGTCCGTGGTAATGGGGGCATTCGTATAAGAAATGCTCCACTGTAAGTGGAACATTGCACGTATCGCACTGTCGTCTGAATCCGCCTCCGCCTCTCATGTTGTGGGAGACTTTGGTATGGCCGGTTCTCAACAGAGATAGAATGACTTGAAGTCGGTGTTCAGGTGGATCCTCCCATTTCCTGGTATCCCCTTTTACCTTCCGGATAAATAAGTCTCGAGATCGCATCCATTCGTTAGTCCAGCAGTTCCATATAGTCGATCGGTTTGTTCGAGGGCAGGGTGACAGCTACGAGAATGGCGGCTGCTTCAGCAGTGAAAACGCTGCATGGGTCTGGTAGTCGGTAAAAGGTGCACAGCTCCGGATCGGAAAATCCAATACCAACTCTACCGCCACTTCGGGATCCGTCGGTGTATCGTACTTGATGATTGTTGTATTTGGTACGATGTAATTCGGCTACTGTTCTCACTAGCGCAGGGGAGTTGGTTCCCGCCCGGAAACTGTTCTTTATCGCCGGATCGATGGACAGGCCGGGTGAGTTCCAACCTCTGGCTCCACACCAGTGGACCCTGGCTACAGGGGGAGCTCCAGGTTAGTGGTATTATTCAGGAGATCGTTCGCCTCCATGAGGAGGGACACTCCGTCACTTGTCCCTGTAGTCTTTTCTGCAAAGCCAATCGCTTTCTTGCAAACAGTTGCAACAATGTACTTTTCAAAAGGCAGCCTTCCACTCTCCACGCAGGCTGCCAACCTGGGGGTGGATGGGAGGAGACCTGATGTGACCCTAATGGCCTGATAATACACTGGAGCCAGTTTGGAAATCAACCTATCAGCAGCCAGGCAAGTCAGTTCTAAACCGTAGGTTAGTCTGGAATCAACTACCGCTTTTGCTACACGCATACGAATAGCACGGTTGTTCATCAAGTGTCTTTTGGCCAGTGTTCGGAGTAAAATTACTGTTATAGAGACTGAAATTTAACATTTGATAAAAAAAAAATGCAATTTTGAAGCTTATTTGAAAGATACCTTGAGTTAGTAGTAAGTTTTCTGGCAAATGTTGGGGGTTCGTGGGCATTCCTGACATTGCTGAAAATTATGATAGCATCAGATTGCAGGGTTGCTACTGCTAGTGTAATAGGATGCTTTGTTGATTGTTCATTAACTCTTGATTGCTTGTAATACTTATGAATATTTTAGGTGGACAAAAAGGCGAGCTAAGAGGTGGACGCCTGAGCTTTTTCACATTTATATTGCTGTGAAGCAACTGTAAACTTTAGAGGGAATTTATATCTGTAACTGAAACCAGTTCGATTTTGTTTGCTAACCGGGTTAAAATGTCATATTTAATTATCTTAAAGATAAATCGTCCAGCTCAAACCTTTGTAGGGGTAAGAGGTGGGACCATCATCATCATGATCATTATGAATGCAAGAAGCTTGAACCCGGGAGTTAGAAGGTGACAGCTCTACCGCAGCTACAATAGCCCATTTCAAGAACGCAAGCATTCCTAAGCTATTTTCACACATGATAAGCCCCGCTCCAATACATTATCGATGCAAATATACACCATTGATAATGTGCTGAAACTTTCAATCAAGCAGTAATTCAATACTTGATTGACGCGTATATAGTAAGTTTTGAAATGATCGTCTTGAATTAGACGGATATTTCCTATCGAGGACAGAGGAACGAAAAGGTAAATAAACTTAGCTGAGCGAAACTACGCGTAGGTTAGAACAGTCGGCACCACATGCAACGGATAAGAATTTTAAAATTTTCACCTAATGCACTTTTCAACATCCCCTCTGTACTTTCAAATTAACACTTTTTAAAAAATAAATTGTAAATTTATAAAATTTTCACTAGAACGAAAACGACGCAGCAAAACCTCTTGTCTATTTGATATCGACGATGCGTCACACAAACCAAAACGGCCAGGCCTACTGTGCAGCATTTAAGGGGCAAGATGTTCAGAAAACATCGGATCTGTTTAACATCGTGTAGAAAGCCATCCCGATGTAAACTAGGACATACATACCGCGCATCAGTGAAATAGAAAATGTATTGGGTTTTTATTGGTTTTACTGTTAAGTAGTCAATGACTACCTGCAATCACCCACAACCTCAGCACTGGAAGACATGTGCTGAAAAGAAAATGTTGTTTTCAAATGATCCAAAAAGGCTGTAGTTTGTGCTTGTGTTGTTTCTTTGGTGTTCAATATATTTATAAACTGGGCAATTCCTTCAAGCATGGACATTGTTTAAAAATATCATCCATTTCATCATTACCATCAACAGCAGCAGCGAGTCCATCTCGTTACGGTCCGGATCATCCCGAGCGGACAATTCATTTTCGTTGGCCCACTCTACTCCTGATTCATCTTTATTTATGTACTTTTCGCCCAACGCACCGTCGTCGTCGTCGTCATCTTCGATTGGTCCAATGCACTTTTCTCCTACCTATACATAAAATGCATTTCGGTTGAACTCTGCGCGAGAAGTCCCACCGACCTCATCCTCCAAACCAAAGCTCCAAGAAAGGAGAAGAGAGCGCGCGCGAATCTCGTTTGGTGGATTTCTTTTCTTATTTTATTATGTTTGTGCTCTTTTCGCCGTTGTTGTTGCTGCAGCAGCAGCAGCAGTAGGAGCTACTTCTGCTGCAGTTTTGCTATTTTTTCTCTTATGCACTTCTTTCGTTTGAATGTTATATTTTTTCCGCTGATTTTATTTTTTGCTCAGCTTCGTTACGTTCTCGTTTATTTATTTTTTCGTCTTCCGCGCGGAGTTCAGCGTTTCGTGAAAGTTCATTAAACTCATTCTCGCCGCGTCATTTTTATTACGTTCTGCACTACATCTTGGGTTCCCGTTTTGCGTCCGCCGCATTTGCACCCGTGGTCCTCCTCAGGTTGGTGATTCTGTCTGCCGGCACTGTCTGAGAAATTGATTTATTTTGAACACAATGGGGAAATTAATTAGCATTAAGTTTAAAAAATTCGTTGTTTTGATCTAGTTTCAACTCGTTCGGCCAACATTTGCGATATTTTCTTATTTTTTTAGGTTTCAAAGATAATACAGAATGGACCATAATCGAGGCTCCCCACATTTTTTTTTCCTATTCCAGCTCAGTGCCCTCGGATTGTATATCGGGTCTAGAAGGGCCCCGACCCGGAGGACCAAGATTGGTGAGAGAAGAACCTTTTCGGTTCGCTGTAGTAGTGCATGCGTTGTAAAATGCAGTCTTGCTCCGGTTCGGAACGGTGCACGAAATGCATGTTGCTGGGATGTTGAATTTTTCCTCCAATTCACTAACTGCATCATATAGGAGAACCTAACCCAACGTATAGTCGATTCTGTGGTTTTTCTTCCCGTTTTGTTCCTTTTGATGCAACTTTTTTTCTACTCTCTTTCGTCTCGCTTCATCCAAAGATATGCAGCACATTACAAACACCGATGAGCGGTCCCGTATTGCATTCGGAAATCCTCTCTTTGTGCATTTTTTTTATGTTGCTGCTGCACTCGTCTAAATTCTATTGCAAATCTTCCCGCAGGTCGTCCCTTTTCCAAAGTGCATACATTTTTCTTGTTTTAGGTTTTCTTTTCGCCTTTCCGCGCTTGTTTCGACGGACGCAATCTTGTTATTTTTTTTAATTTTCTTTCTACAGTTTTGCTCCCCTGCACGAGAGGAGATTCTTTTTGACGGATTTCGCGAGATTATTCACCGCGCCCGTTCTTCCGTTGCCACGCCGGCTTTGTCCAGTCTCCGACTGAATGCATTAGGAAACAAGTTTTATGCATGCAGTTTTTGAAGCATTAGAAACGCAGGGCTTTGTCGGGAGATGATGGGTTTCAGCTATTCGAGACCATCAATTTGGACTTGTTTCTTGTTTGGGCCGTGAGAGGGGTGTTTTTTCTGTCCCTGCGAGGAAAGAGGAAGGAACTTGAAAATCCAGTTTAAGGCAGATTTAAAATAGTCGATATTTAGCATCTATTTAGTCTGCATTCTAGGTTAGTTTGTAGAAGCGGTTTAAATTATTCATTAGTAATTTGTCCAATGCAAAGTTTGTTATTGGATTAGCTTTCGTAAAAAAATGTTTTGAAAAAGCATCACTAATAATCTTCCAATGGATAAGATCGTTTTTTAATAAAAAAAAATCATGCTGCTTAAATTTCTCTTAAACTTCATTTTAATTAATCAAATTCCTATACAGAGTTTTGCGAGAGGATTGAATTATTTATTAGAATTCCGATATAATTAATTTTGATTTATATGCGAATTTTGACCACCGCTTTAAGAATCCCATAGTGCCAATCACAGGGTGTCTACTACATGTAAAAACCTGGAATCTTCAAGGAATTTTATTTTACCTAAAAAATCTCAGGGATTTGTCAAATTACTTTATCAAGTAAATTTTTAATAATAGAATAAGCACGTCAGAGAACCTTCTCAGAAATTTTAAAATATTTTATAATACAACCAACTTTATCGTCATGGAGTGGATTTATCTTCAGTAACATCATAAATTCGTATCACACCAACCAATCAGCGTCCCGGTTCAGATCAACCAAGATGTCATCCTATACCAGAGAACAGTGCGTATTAGACTGATGCAAAATTTGAAATTTTCGCTTCAGAGTGTTCAAACGGTATCAAATCGGGTCCTATTTAGCCTCCGAAATTTAAACTCATTTGATAAGAAACTGACTTGGCACAAACCATTTGAAGTTTATATGGAAATTATTATGGGAAAACAAAACTTTTTGTTCATTGTTTTTAGCCTTTTTACTGTTAACAAATCCTATTGCTATTCTTATAGAAATTTTTATCAGCTACAACTTTGCAGAAAATCGTTTTCCAGCCAAACGTCAAATTAAATAGTTATTAATTGTTTAAGAGATTGATAATCTTATGGCAAGATTAAGCAACTGTATTGTGGGCAACACTGTATTCTGCAGTGTGACATAGTAGCCATGATTTTTGTCCTCTATTCTATGCGCCATAAACACCAATGTTGCCTGCTGAACAGATGACTGAGCATAATCATAAGACATCAGTGACTTGAATGATTAATAACTTTTGTTCCTTACATTTAATCGAAAAGTGGTCTGGAACAAAGTTGTAGCTGAGAAAATTTTGCATCAGTCTAGTGCGTATCTTGGGCATCAACTATGATAGGAAATTATCCTTCTTGAAACACTCCACCAAGGTCAGCTGCAAGACCAGGATTAACGTCCTGCACACCTTGCAAGGCCAGAAACCAGGCTAGCCCAAGACCTAAGGCCATTATGAACTCAAAGCTGGCATACGGCATTGAAATCACATGTCTAGCCCAGGACCAACGAAATAAAAAGCTAGCCTCCATTTGTATAATCAAGCCAACACGATCTGCCGTAGAACAATCGACCTGGACGAGAAGACCACAGGCGAGGGAGGGTTCCTTTTGAAGGTGGCCAACCAACTCCTGATAAAATGGACAGTGAGCAGGGTTCAGTGGGTCGGAGCCAGAGATTAGAACCTACAAAAAAACCCGCACCGATTGCTCAGAGATGAACCCGTCTGATACTAATATGATGATGATGATGATGATAGACTACCACCTATTGTCGCAAGGCGCCTGCACATAGCAGTGGACTGAACCTACTACATGACTTGATCAAGATTTGATTTCTTATCATACTCATCTTACTCCTGTATGAAGGGTCAAAACGGTGAGACGGACCCGTAAGCAGAGACACTTACGCGAAACCCGCGGGAGTGATAGGGAATCTCCTTCCAGAAGTAAGTTCATACAACCAGAAACCAAATCAAGCCATCGTGTGGCAAAACATTCCAATAGATCGGTAAATGCTGGGTAATGCGTGATACAGATCCCATTGAGATCACTAGCCTCTTCCTAGCTACTTCTATTCCTACCTCCCCGTGGTACCGGCCGGGAACTGTGAGCAACCTTAAGAAAGATCGGGTAACCAACCCCGGTAGGAACTTTGGTCATAGGCTGACAGCGAAGGGGGGGGGGGGGGGTTTGCTTCGGCAAGCCTGAGCATCTGTTCTCCAGGAGGAGCGGCTCACAACAGCGTCTGTTCCCCATGTTAGGGGCGGCTGATCTACGTCCGAGTGTCAGTGAAGGACTCTAAGCACAACTGTGCACCCTGGTTCTCCGGAAAGTTAGGGGGTTGGTGTCAGGCCCTGCGAGCTAGCCGTAAAAAAAACATTGCAACGGAAAATAAGCAACAGAGGAATACGAACCGAGATCAACGGCAACGAATCCAGCGACGAAATAGGACTTGCGATTGGAAACTCGGCACGTGGAACTGTCGATCTCTCAATTTCATCGGAAGCACCCGAATACTCGCCAATCTACTGAAGGACCGCGGATTCAGCATCGTAGCGCTGCAGGAGGTGTGTTGGACAGGATCCATGGTGTGAACGTTTAGAGGTAATCATACCATCTACCAGAGTTGCGGCAACACACGCGAGCTGGGCACAGCTTTCATCGTGATGGGCGAAATTCAGAAGCGCGTGGCCGATCGACGAAAGAATGTGCAGGTTGAGGATCAAGGGCCGATTCTTCAATTTTAGCATAATCAACGTGCACATCCCTAACTCCGGAAGCACTGATGATGACAAGGACGCATTTTACGCGCAGCTCGACTGCGAGTACGATCGCTGCCCAAGCCACGACGTCAAGATCATCATAGGAGACCTAAACGCTCAGGTAGGCCAGGAGGAGTAATTCAGACCGACGATTGGAAAGTTCAGCGCTCACCAGCTGACGAACGGGAACGGCCTACGACTCATCGATTTTGACGCCTCCAAGAACATGGCCATACGTAGCACCTTCTTTCAACACAGCCTGCCCTATAGTTACGCCTGGAGATCACGGACGGACGGATCACGGAGCAGCCGGAATCGCAAATCGACCACGTTCTGATTGATGGACGGCACTTCTCCGACATTATCGACGTCAGGACCTATCCTGGCGCTAACATCGACTCTGTCCACTACCTGGTGATGGTCAAACTGCGCCCAAAACTTTCCGTAATGTACGGTACCGACGCCCGCCACGGTACAACCTAGAGCGACTGAAGCAACCGGATGTCGCCTTAGCATACGTGCAGAATCTCGAGGCAGCGTTGCCAGAGGAGCTCGATGTGCTCCCTCTAGAGGACTGCTGGAGTACAGTAAAAGCAGCCATCACCGACGCAGCCGAGAGCACCATCGAGTACGTGGTAAGAAGTCGACGGAATGAATGGTTCGACGAGGAGTGCAGAGCGATTTTGGAGGAGAAGAACGCAGTGCGGGCGGTAATGCTGCAGCATGGAACCCGACAGAACGTAGAACGGTATAAACAGAAGCGGAAACAGCAGACCCGTATCTTTCGGGAGAAAAAACGCCGCCTGGAAGAAGCGGAGTGCGAGGAAATGAAACTGCTGTGCCGTTCCCAAGAAACACGGAAGTTCTACCAGGAGCTCAACGCATCCCGCAACGGCTTCGTGCCGCGAGCCGAAATGTGCAAGGATAAGGACGGGAGCCTCTTGACGGACGGACGTGAAGTGATTGAAAGGTGGAGGCAGCACTTCGATGCGCACCTGAATGGCGAGGAGAACGTAGGCACGGGAGACCAGCGCAATGATGGAAACGATTACGTCAGTGCAGCAGAGGACGGAACTGACCAAACTCCCACGCTGAGGGAAGTTACGGATGCCATGCAGCAGCTCAAGAACAACAAAGCAGCTGGTAAGGATGGTATCGCAGCCGAACTCATCAAGATGGGCCCAGACAAGTTGGCCACCTGCCTGCACCGGATGATAGTCAGGATCTGGGAAACAGAACAGCCACCGGAGGAGTGGAAGGAGGGGGTAATCTGCCCCATTCACAAGAGAGGCGACCATTTGGAATGTGAGAACTTTAGAGCGATCACCATTTTGAATGCCGCCTACGAAGTGCTATCCCAGATCATCTTCCGTCGTCTATCACCTAAAATGACCGAGTTCGTGGGAAGTTATCAAGCCGGCTTCATCGACGGCCGATCGACAACGGACCAGATCTTCACCGTACGGCAAATCCTTCAGAAATGCCGTGAATACCATGTCCCAACGCATCATTTGTTCATCGACTTTAAGGTGGCATACGACAGTATTGACCGCACAGAGCTATGGAAAATCATGGACGAGAACGGCTTTCCTGGGAAGCTGATCAGACTGATCAAAGCAACGATGGACGGTGTGCAAAACTACGTAAGGGTTTCGGGTGAACTATCCAGTTCATTCGAATCTCGCCGGAGACTGCGACAAGGTGACGGACTCTCATACCTACTCTTCAACATCGCTCTAGAAGGTGTAATGCGACGATCCGGGGTACGATTTTCACGAAATCCGGTCAATTTGTGTGCTTTGCGGACGACATGGACATTATCGCAAGAACATTTGGAACGGTGGCAGAACTATACACCCGCCTGAAGCACGAAGCAGCAAAGGTCGGACTGGTGGTGAGTGCGTCAAAAACAAAGTACATGCTAGTAGGCGGAACCGATCATGACAGGATTCGTCTAGGAAGTAATGTCACGTACCATGTACACAACGCTAATAAGACCGTTGGTCCTCTATGGACACGAGACATGGACTATGCTCGAGGAGGACCTGCAAGCACTCGAAGTTTTCGAGCGACGAGTGCTAAGGACGATCTTCGGCGGTGTGCAGGAGAACGGTGAGTGGCGGCAAAGAATGAACCACGAGCTCACTGCACTCTACGGCGAACCCAACATCCAGAAGGTGGCCAAAGCCGGAAGGATGCGATGGGCAGGGCACGTTGCAAGAATGGCGGACAACAACCCTGCAAAGTTGGTGTTCGCTACTGATCCGGTTGGCACAAGAAGGCGTGGAGCGCAGAGAGCACGATGGGCGGACCAGGTAGAGCGTGATCTAGCGAGCATTGGGCATGACCGAGAATGGAGAGTGGCAGCCGCAAACCGAGTATTGTGGCGTACTATGGTTGATTATGTCTTATCCTAAATGTGATGTTGTACAAATAAATGTATGTATGTAAGGGCCCGACCTCTATCCACGAAATATTAGCAACACGGAGTTGGCAATCCCACTCTCCCCATCCAAATCACTTCAATCGGGTGCCCTGATGGTCCTTCCTCAACCCCGATATATATTTTTTATTGATTGAGCAATATTTGTAACAAGTACAAAATAAAATAAAATCCCAAAACTTTTTTGTATTCTTTGTTTGAAAGATTTTCAGTCATTGAACAGTAACAAATATTTAGAAACCACTTTACATGATTTTTATAATAAAAATAAAGCAAAAGAACTATTTTTAAATAACACCTACAGCTGAGTGCCTTGTATGTATTCATTTTTTCCATTTACCTACAAAGAAAGTTCCTTTCAAATGACCAGGAAACAGAAGGAAAATTGGACGTAAAATTTCAGAGATATGAACACAACGCATTTGCATATTTTTTGGAGGTGACCCCAAACTTATGATCGGCAGTGTTGGCATACTTTATGTCATTCTTGTTTCTTTAAAAATCAGTTCATGAAGCGTCTTTTAAAACTGTTTGAAGGCGATTGACGTTGAGCACGAAGAGTGACAGTGTTCATGGTGACCTGCAAATCCCGTTCAGCTATTTCCCGATTTTTTTTCTAGAATTTAGGAAATTTGTAAGGTTGTGTAAGGATTGACATTTAAAATAAACATAACATCAAATGCGATTCAGCAGAAAGAATAATTTGCTTGAATTAAATTGTTTCTGCGTTCGGTCGGACAGTGTACTCAACAGATGATGCTAGTATTTCAGCGACGACGTTTTACAGTGAAAAATATTCAATTCGTTATGTCTGTGTTTTAACTAGCTTAGCTCAGAATTCTTAGCAGAATTTTATTGTAATGTGCTCAAAAATTTCTTTTAGAGTCATTCCCCTTCACAGAATTCCTCGAAAATGTATTTTAGATTATCTCTGGGAGGCCTCAATTTATTTATAACGCGCCAGAAATTCTCTGCAGAGTACTCCAAAAAGTTCATGGAAGTCATCCTAAGATTCCCTTCGAATGTTAAATGATTATTTAAATTGAATACTGCATTTATGAATTCACTGTTTCCCCGGTTAGTTTTGTTTGATTTTGGCTATTAATTTTAGCTTGAATAACATTTTTTAAATTTAATTTTAAGTAGTACTTAGTTTTTGAAATCGTGCTCCTAGCAATCCTGGATATCGTGACATCAGAAAATTGTCGAGATCTCAAGGATAGAAAGTTATCCAGACTCTGGACCTTGAGGCAATTTCAAGATTCTAGAACTTGGAAAAAAATCTTCAAAACTTTATACTTAAACCATTCTCAAAATTGTTAAAAGCGGTCAGACGGGTTACTTTGCTAAGCCTTCGATCCCTGGTCTAGCCGATGGGAATCACTGAGGGTAGGTTGTACAACAACGTCTTTTATGGTGGCGTTAGCTCGAGCATGGAAGAGTACTCTTCAGAATCAGCTGTGGGCATATATTTTTTTTCGATCAAGAATTAAAAAAAAACTTCTCTCTTGTTAATTATTTTTTATTACGACTTACTGTATGTGTCTATGCGTGTAGTGTCTCACAATGCGGCCGGATGGAAGTCAAACTCGCTAGAAGTGACTAAAAATCTCTTTAATATTAAAAAAACCCGGACCAATTCCTCCATCAAGAACAAGGCCGGTTCCTCTAAATCGGAAACCCACAGTTAGAAATAACTAATTTTACACGTGAGAGAATCCATATTTGACATAATGGATGAGACGTAAACAAACATAACATGACTATAAAGTTCGTTACTCGACGAAAAGGACGTTTTATTGAGCAAAATTGACGCTCGTATGTGTCAGTCTCAGAGCACCTAAATTTACATGAATTTTTCTAAGTTTGCAGCTTCAAAACGAAAAATAAAGACATGATAACATTCACAACTCTGATGGCCTAGTCACCCGGATGGGTGTTGGTATAGGGGTTACAGGACCGCAGATAGTAGTCTGCTATAAGCTTCTGATCCAATGCTTCATCTTCTCGGCTGAAACTGCTGCCGTCTTTATTGCTGCAACCAGTGCTGCAAAATCTCGACAATAGGGTAACCAACTGATTTTGGACCCCTAGAGGAAGTGAGATCACGTTTATGTCAAAATAATATTATTTGTTTATTATTATTATGCAATTTACATGCGGTTGTGTTCGAAAGCTACTCATCTTGGATGTAAAATGTCACTAGATGTTTTATTTATTGATATATACTCGAAAAATAATTCTTTTCACATCATGATATTCACATATTTTGGACCCTTCCACTTGATTTTGGACAGTGTCCATAATATATTTTGGACACACTGAATGGGAACGAATATATTTTGGACATGCTGAAGTTCTTTCAACCTATGAGCCTAAAATTAATTACGACGGCCACTTCTTCCTATCTCGCATTTGTTAGGTCCGTAGGTGGGAAAATTTTCAAAGAAGGTGCCGTAAAACGGGGTGAAATTGATCAGCGGGGTGAATTTGATCGCTGAGTATACCCAATATTGTACTTATGCATTATATTTTTACAATGTATACAAAGATACATTCGTACGTTTAGTAACGAAAAACATGTTACACATGAAAAAATATCACGAGAAATTTCAACGATCAATTTTGCCCCGCTGATCAATTACACCCCGTTTTACGGTATGCATAAAAGTTAAACCCCCGTTACTCGCGCTGTTGTACTTTGTACAACACATATGAGTTTTCCATTGCCATTTTGTTGCTGCCAATCGATCTGAAACCAAAACTTGTTTTGAACTAAAAAAGCTAAACTTTGATTACAATTAACCCCCAAAATGCGGATAATAGAGAAAATGTAAATGGAAACCGCGTAAACGGTGTCCATACTACGTGGGATTGACTTAATTGGTTACAACATGGAATATCTCGAGATCCTGACCAGATAGAAAGTTACTGTCTTCGGCAAAGTTGTTCAGGAGGTTAAATCCTATTTCTTAGTGTAAAATATTTCAGAATTATCTCACTTCGTGGTGCTAGTATACATGTGAAATTCTCGTGTATAAAATATCACTAGATCCAGACCAGATAGAAAGTAAATTCCTTGAGCAAAGTTGTTCAGGAAGTCAAGCTCTTTTCGTTGGTGGAGTAGTTCAGAAATTTCACACTACGAGGCGCTAGTATATACGTGTAATTCTCGCATATACAATAGCTCGAGTTCTTGACCAGCTAGAAAGTTACTGTATTGGGCAAACTTGTTCAGGGGGTCAAGACTTTTCGACTGGTAGACAGTAGTTCAGAATTTTCTCACCACATGGCGTTTGTATACATATACACTTCTCGCATATGATATATCTCGAGATCCTGACCAAATAGAAAGTTACTGTCTTTGAAAAAGTTGTTCAGGAGGTCAAAGCCTATTGCTTAGTGTAGAATAGTTCAGAATTTTCTCACTATGTAGTTCTAGTATACACGTTAAATTCTCTCATATAAAATATCTAGAGAGCATGACAAGATAGAATGTTACTGTCTTGGGCAAAGTTGTTCAGGGGATCAAGGCCTTTTGGCTAGTGGACGGTAGTTCAGAATATTTCACTTCATGGTACTAGTATATACGTGCAATTCTCGCATATGATATATCTCAAGACCTGCTAAAAATGTACTGTAATCGGCAAAGTTGTCCAGGAGATCAAACCCTATCGTTGGTGGAAAGTACATAATTTTCTCACTAGGTGACGTTGAAAGACACGTGAAATTCTTGCATATAAAATATCTCTGAATGACCCGCATACTAGTGCCACGTAAAGGGAAAATTCTGAATTACTGTACACCAACGAAAAGATCCTAACATCCTGAACAACTTTGCCGAAGACAGTAACTTTCTGTCTGGTCAGGATCTAGAGATATTTTATATGCGAGAATTCCTCATGTATACTAGCGTTGCAAAGTGAGAAAACTCTGAACTTAAGTCCACCAGCAAAAAGGCCTTGACTTCCTGAACAACTTTGCCGAAGACAGTAACTTTTTATATGATCAGGATTTCGAGATATTTTATATGAGAATTTCACGTATATACTAGCACCATATAGTGAAAAATTCTGAACTATAGGCTTGTATATTTTAGACCAAATTTAAAACAAGTACACTAACGCCGATTCCTCTTGACAAACGTCGAAACATGAAACTTTTTCGATAACATTTTCTAAAACTCCATAAATTGAGCAATTGTAAGCAATTTGAGGTGAACTAATGATCTTGAGACATAGCAAGTAATTGAAAGAATGTAATTACAACATCAACCCAGATGAATTTGAAGAAACTAGACAGTAAGCGAGGAAAATATATGAAAAGGGTCCAAAATATGTAGGGGTCCAATTCAAGTTGGTTACCCTACACGGTGATATTGACAATTCTGCTTTTGTCACTCATTTGAGCTAACAGTTATCGTCAAGGCAAACCATGTCAATTGTCAATGACAATGCTGGCAGTGACGAACATGTGTAGATTTTTATATTAACTAAATTTGTAATGAAACTAGATTACTTGAGCAACACAATTACATGGAGTCATTAATGTGAACAAGCATCTACGTCCTGAACTGCTTGGATAACAATAATGTGTCACAGAATGCACGAAATTATACTATTTGTTAGCAAGTTAGCAATGAGATTTTGACGAAGGAATTTTTTTGAGGATCAAGTCTGTCAGTGAATAGGTGAAAAACAATTTTGTCAATATTGTGCGAAAGTCTGTCAATGACAATGACAAATCTCAGCACTGGATGCAACAACCCCCTCCAACAATCCGATAGCCGTGTTTACCGACTTGGCTAGTGTAATGGAAGCCCTCGGAAGACTTCTCCAAACACCCGTGGATCCAAGCCATCCAAAGGTATGCCCCACCCGACACTACCTTTGCTTGGATTCCGGGTCATTGGGGGGTACGTAGTAACGTCGAGGCCGACAACTTGGCGGAATCCGGCAGGCAAGCCACGGTATACACCGATACAGTACCAGTTGCAGACCTGCAAAAGTGGGTCGACAAAGCTTTCAACGACTCGTGGACGTCCGCCTGGAACGAAACTAGAGAACCTTTCATCTGGAAGGATAAAGGAGATATCGTCCGATGGGAGGATCCTAAGAACCAACGAATGCAGGTAAAACTCTCAAGATTGAGAACGGGACACACCCGCATATCGCACAATTACTCTGGCACCTGCCCTTTTCTAAAGATATGCAAAGTCTGCCAAGTACATCACTCCATCGAACATGCCATCTGCCACTGCCCTCATCCCGAGCAGGAACGAATATCTCGATACCTTAAATTGGTATGGATGAGCCTGACATAAGAGGTAAAATACCAAAAAAATTTCCCCCAATACCATTCCAATACCAAATAATGGTAATGCAATACCAAGACAATACCACCCAGGTATTCTTTTGGTATCCAAATATCAATTTTTGGTATTTACAAAGTATTTTCCATGTAATTTTTTGGTATTATTCTTTGGTATTTTACTTCTTATGTCAAGCTGGCCAATACCAAATTTTGGTATCAGATCAGAATTAGGTATTGATTAGTTATTTTCTCCTGCTCGGGATACGAAGGCTCACGCATGCTATACAGCATTACAGGAAGCATCAAAGATGACCCGGCCAGAACTGTGGCCCTCGAAGCTTTGTTTTAATTGCTTTATTCGCGAGATATAGGCCCTCGAAGGTTTCCTCCGAATTACCGGATAAGCTGACGTGATTGGCCAAGGCTTGGATCGAGTGATGTGGATGGGGGTTACATCAAGGTGATGGACTTGCGTGTCTGCTAATTAAAATCGTTTTAGAAAGTGTGCTCAGAAAAGCTGGAATAGACACGAGTGGCACGATCTTCAGGAAGTCCATCCAGCTTCTTGGCTTCGCCGATGACATCGACATCATGGCACGCTACTTTGAGACGATGACAGAAACGTGCCTACTTTGGACTCCGAAGGACGCTCGGGTCGAATGAAACTTGCCGCCGCACGAAGTTGACTAAATATCTACAAGAAACTGATTAGACCGGTGGTTCTCTACGGCCATGAGACCTGGACTATGCTCGTTGAGGTCCTTGGTGTTTTGGAACGGAAGGTGTTGCGTACCAGCTGCTGGGAGAACCATCCATCGTCCACATTTCAAAAATAGGGCGACTACGGTGGGCTGGGAACGCCGTAAGAATGCCGGGCGAAGAATAAGTGAAAATGGTTCTAATATCGATTATTTAAGAATAACTTTTTTGTTTCTAGAGATAATGTGTTACAATGTTGAGCAAAAGCATGTGTTTTAACATGCAAAGTATAGTTGTAGAAGGAACCAAAATTGTAGGATGTCTAGAAAAACAATTATACTACATATTATACATGATTTAAAGGGGCCTTTCACGAAAGCGATATATATGTCGCAATATTTAAGAGCTAGAAATGTTGTGTTTTCAGCAAAGTCGCTTAAAACGGCAAAAAGCAACACTGTACTCTCGGATGCACGCCACCAAGCGAAGCCGAGGCGGCCATTTGAACGATGTCATATTTATTTATTTATTTATTTATTCGTCAATCAATCAAATCGTAGACTACATATTAACATTAGGACTTATGTTCTATGACTTCGCAGGGTTCTGAAATATATTTTTAATTCTGTTGACGGCATATTTAGGTCAATCATTTCACAATGATGATTATAAACAGTCATCATCTGATTTACCGGTCCAAATTTAGCGTAATTGGTCCGATGGCGATCTACTGCGAACAACTGTCGATTGCGTAATTGTCGGGAAGGTGCATACAAATTAAACCTTGACAATAGATCAGCTGAGTCAATGCGTTGCGAAATGATATTGTTTAATAAAGAAATCTTTGCGTAATCCTGACGTTCTTTCAATGTTTGAATGCTGATCAGCAAGCAACGTGCTTCATATGACGGGAGAGGAAAAGCCGTCCAACCTAACTTACGTAATGCATATAATAAAAATTGCTTTTGGATTGACTCTATTCGTTCTTCATGCTTTTTCATATAGGGTGACCAAACAACGCTACAATATTCTAAAATTGACCTCACATAAGCAACGTAAAGTGATTTAATTGTATGAGGATCTTTAAAGTGGAGACCGAAACGTTTTATAAAATTAAGCATATTGCCTGCTCTATGTATTATTGTGTTATAATGGTCCACAAATGTCAATTTAGAATCTAGAATAACACCTAAATCTCTTACATTTTCACATTTTTGAACATTTTCATTACCTATTGTAATACAAAGATTTTTTTGTTTAGTTTTCTACTGTACGTTATAAGATTACATTTTTTGATATTTAGTTTCAATAAACTTTTACTACACCATCTGTAAAAAACATGTATTTCATTCTGAAACACATTCATATCGTTATCGCTTCCTATTTCTAAAAATAGCTTCATGTCATCAGCGTATATAAGCACCCTGATATTTTTTAAAATAAGAGAGACGTCATTAATGTACAAAATAAAAAGAAGGGGACCTAGGTGCGAGCCCTGGGGAACCCCTGACGTGACATGAATTGGCTTAGATGTTTTCTCGTTGAATCTTACAATTTGCTGACGATCAACTAAATACGATTTAATCCAGGTGATGAGCTCCATCTCAATTCCCATTTTTTCTAATTTAAAAATCAGCATTGGGATATCAATTCTGTCAAACGCTTTGCTGAAGTCTGTATATAGAGCTTCTACTTGGTTACCTCTGTCCATTGCATTTAATACAAAGTCCACAAATTCCAAAAGGTTTGTGGTGGTTGAATGGCCTTTAAAGAAGCCGTGTTTTGCACTAGTTATTCTTTGTTTTATTTGGCCAAAAATGTTTTTATTTATAATTGATTCGAAGAGTTGTGGAATGCACGAAATGATAGCAATCCCACGATAATTTCGAATATCGGATTTTTTACCTGATTTATATATGGGTATTAAGTAAGATTTTTTCCATACCTTCGGGAATATACCGGATTCAAGCGACATATTAAACAGCCAGAATAAAGGGGTTGTGAGTTCAGTTGCTAAGTTTTTCATAAAAATAGGTGGGATTCCATCTGGTCCTGAACCTTTAGTGGCGTCCAAATCTCGTAGGCCATTCCAAATATCATGAAGCGAAATGTTATTAACGCCAACAGTAGTTGAAAAGTCAGGATGTATTCCATACATAATGGTATTGATAGGCCTTTCAATCGAAACATAAATCTCGTCAATATCTCACACACAGTATGTTTTATTGAACTGCAACAAAGATTAGATACACACTTACAAAAAAATCACCGACTTCGGTAATTCATTTACCGAATTCTCAACAGCTGAACGATCGGTAATGTTTTCAGTAATCGAGAACATTACCGAACAATCTGTAAACTGGATCAGCAAAATTAGCTGTCAAATTTACCGAATGATCGGCAACGTTTACCGATGTGCATTGCTTGATTTGTCGTCGACTTTACCGGAGAACTGTAATTTTGAGGACGATATACAGATTGAGAGATCTGTATTTTTTAAAAGGTTACCGACTCAACTGTAATTTACTGTAATATTGTTTCCATGCAAAAATTTGGCTGAAGTCGTGATCAATGTGTTAGTGTTGCAAATTGCTCCACCAATGAACAAAACCAAGTTTTTGTCGGAAGGATTTGGTGCTACACTGAAAACAGGGAAGCATTGGATGAAGATTCCAAATGTTGTTTTCAGATCGTCGCCAACGGGAATAGAACTTGGACCGACAGAAAAAAACAAGCAACAACATTGGCCATCTGTAATCGGTATTTATTTAGATAGGGGAAATGACGGCTTCGGCATGACAGACTATTTTCGGCAACCCAAATTGAAACACTATTTTCACTGGATTTTCTTACGAAAACACTTCGCTGAATGATGCATGCAAACGATTCTTTATGCTTTCAGCTTCAATTTGACTATATTTTTACCACTGAGAAAAAGCAATCTAGCAGGGTTTTCTTGAAATGAAACACACGCACTACAAATTGTAGCTGATTTCGAGTTGCCGATAATAGAACAGCAGATTTACATGCAGTTCAAATGGAACGGTTGCCGAAGAAAAACTGGTTGCCGACAATACTCGCTCTCACTAGAGAAGATTGGAGCTTTGTAAAAGCGTTTCAAAACAGTTTTTGACAATTCTTTCGACTGAAATTGTTAGAGCAGCTGGCAGCAAAAGATTGTAAACAAACCAATACTGCATATGTGTGCGTTCCATAGAGAAAAATGCTATAGAAAGAAGGCCGCTGCTTAGGTTGCCGAGAATACGTAAATTCCCCTAACACAAATTAATTACTTACGGAAAATATCAATGATTCGCTCATCTTGATGTTGCATAACGGCCTCCATAATTTCACCTTTTTATTTTTCACAAACACGAACGTTTTCAAAGTCGATCGAATAACACAATATGGTGAATTTGACGTTTACCAAGACTGTTACCGAACTCAGTAATGGAACACTTTGTTTACCGAAATATTTCACCGAAGTCAGTGATGAAGCTGATTTACAGACCTGCCGTTAAAAATGTTTATGGCTACTTTGGACTCCGGAGGACGCTCCGGTCGAATAAAACTCGCCGCCGCACGAAGTTGACTATCTACAAGACGCTGATTAGACCGGTGGTCCTCTACGACTATGCTCGTGGAGGACCAACGCACCGCACCCTTGGTGTTTCGAGTGGAAGCTGAGGGGAGAACCATCCATCGTCCACATTGCAAAAATTGGGCGACTACGGTGGGCTGGGCACGTCGTAAGAATGCCACACGACGACCCAGTGAAAATGGTTCTAGAAAGCGACCCAACAGGAACCAGAAGAAGAGGCGCGCAGCGGGCAAGGTGGATCGACCAAGTAGAAGATGACCTGCGGACCCTTCGCAGACTACGAGACTGGCGAACTGTAGCCATGGATCGAGTAGAGTGGAGACGACTTTCTCGAACAGCAGAGGACAACAAGGCCTTAGCCTTATTGGTAAGGTAAGTAAGTGTGCGTCGTTCTATAATGTTATAAATAAAAAACTTACTGGTATAGTCGAAAGCGTAGATAGAACACTAAATAACAAAGACAAAAAACCATTACATCGCCTGCAAGGTCAACTTCTATAATTCGCTGCGATGTTCATGAACAGAGGATGATAGGAAATGGAACTAACATTCATTGTAATTAATTTTTGATTTGCGTGTACAAATTAAGTTTTAATTTAATTAATCAAAATTGAATTCTTAAGGTATTAAATCGAATTTGGAAAACTTTTGGATCGAACATTGGGTAGGAAGTTTGTTGAATGGTTTGGACATCCTTGAAGGTAGATTCTGCTGTACAAAGAGCTAGCAGGGCAAACCGATCTGAGTTCTGGTAAACGACTCTCGTAGTCTGGCGCATAAGTCAGATTTTTCGGAGGCCCTACCAGGATCCTCCTTACAAATCAACTTCACCCAAAATTAAAATCTTTCTATTGCTATATGCTATTTTAAAACTTAATTCGTACATTGAAAAATCATATACTAGTACAGATTTGAGAGATATTTGTTTGTGTGCCTAACATACATATGGTGGAAAAATATTCAGGTTTATCAGTAAAAAGTGAACACCTTCCCCGTTTTAAAGGTGTTAAGTAATATTTACATTTCTTCTTCTTCTTTTATTTTCATTTAAAGCTTATATTATTACTTATCGCATATTAGCTTATTGTGTGGTCTTATGTTACTGTTCCACAGTTATTAATTGGGAGCTTTTGATGCCTGTACCATTTTATCATTAGTGTGTGGCAAGTACAATCATACTCTATGCTTAGGGACATAGAAGATAAAGGTGTGCTGCCACAGTGTAGATCACACTGCATTCGTGTCCTTAAAATATACATTTATTTGCAACGTTTAATATCATCGGTTCGAGCAAGCAATTTTCACCACAAAACGATTCAAATATTATCTCTCTCCTGCTACGTTCACCTAAGAGATGCGAATTCTGCTCAATTGCCACATCCAACGTCAACAACAGCGGCAACCAATCGGAACAACTGACAACTGACAACGAATGAAAAAAGAAAGAAAGAAAGCGAAAAGACGAGCCTTGATTTTGGGATTTTGTTTTATACACTTTATTAATAGCCAGTGAATGACCCGCGCACGGTCCAAGCCGTTTGAGTGGAGGCGACCGCTCTCGAACTGCTTCCATCGTCGTCGTCGTCGTCGTCGTCGTCATCGTCGACTGCATTGCGTGGTTCGCTGGCCATGCGACCACGGCGTCGGCAAGCCGAGAAGGATGGAGAAGATGCTGAGATACAAAAATGCAAAAAGGATGACGATGCGCTCATTTTCTTGGCTGTTATTTACGATCGAAATTTGTCGCTTAATTTCTGGTTTACGACCGTAATCAATGTGCGTATTTTCGGTACAAATCGAATCGGAACCGTTGAGAACGGACCCGATGGAAGCCGGTTTCGGAAGATGGGTTTCACATCTTTTCTCGGCTGCTGGGAGCTCCTGATTGGTTCTTGATTAATGGTTGATGCCGATAGATCACCTCTTGATGGTGTGGTACGGTGTAAGGGTTATCAATCAATGTGGTTCAACGTGTGATCATTTTGCGGTGACATTTTCTCTGTTTTCAAGAGCATGCAAAATCATGCAGTGATAATAGGATTAGAAAAATTGACAGAAGCAGTTACGAACGCATTATGCCATGAAGAAGAGGAAACATTTGATGGAGAAGCATAAGAGCTGAGATTTTGAATTCGTCAAGCTACTATTAATATTGTTAATTTTGTGAAAAATTTAGAAAAACTTATATCTCATCGTTTGTCCAACACCCTATGTACATATTTCTTTTAACATAAAAAGGGGTTTTGAAAATGAAATATGCATTACATATTAGGCCATCTGATTAAAAGTATCACATAGTACCATTCGAAAGCAGATTACGACGCATCATCATCTTCAAGGAGGACAGACACCGAGCGCAAAACACAACTCGCGGCAATCGCGCCAGCAAGGGTGAGCGAGATTTTATTTCATTTTATGCGATCGTTTTTTGCTCTTCCTGAGTTTTTAATCCTGCTGCTCCGGGGGTCATTCAACTCTGCATGCAGCCGATGAGGCGTAGACTTTTATCCACTGACTGTGGTGTGTCTTAGGTCCCACACTCCGTGCACGGTCCCTCCACCCATTTGTTATTCCACGCGGACTCGGAAAGACGGAAAGAACGAACCGACGAACGAACGAATCAGTCGGAATGTGTGTATATTTGATATCGTGCAGCTTTCCTGGTCCATAGGAAGAGGACTGAACTCTCATCATTGTATGCAATTTGGATCCTGCTGTCGATGGGAAATGGCTGGGGTGGCTACGTGTTTTTTTCGAATACAGGTAACTGTTCTTAGTTAGGAATGTGACGAAATCATAGATTCTTTAGGTGAATTATGTTTTTCTGAAGTTCTGCATAGCGGAACTTTTCAAAAAAGGACTCATTACTCCACTTACGCATTGAATAGTCACCGCGTAAACCAAGATGCGGGCATAATACACCATGTGTCTACTGATATACAGCACCAATGGTAATAGCAAACTTCCAAGCGACTGTTTGGGAGAGAGAGACATAAGCACATGTGCTCAGAGCTGGTAAATATCACGACCGTCATGTGACAGTGAGAAAGGAGGCCCTCTCACTATCACGAGACAAAACTACCTATCATGAGATTTCTTGTCATTTTCCAATGATCTACACACTTAGAAATAACTAATTTTACACGTGACGGAATCCGTCTTTGACATAAAGAATGAGACGTAAACAAACATGTCATGTAATATTAAGTGCTCCGAGACTGAAAAGTTCGTTGCTCGACGAAAAGTACGTTTGAATGAGGTTTATTTCGCGTTTGTTATGACTCAAGTTTATGTCAAAATTGACGCCCGTATATGTCACTCTCAGAGCACCTAAATTTACATGATTTTTTCTAAGTGTGTAGCATTCATGAGAATAATTATCATACGGCTTTGACATCAACATTTCTTACTGATGTAGATAAATTAAGGCAAGCAACAGTATGTAATCGGTAGAGTGAATATATGTTTAAGATTCTCGCTCTAAAAGTAACAATATTATCAATAAATGAGCTAGAAATAGCGTGATAACAACACTGTCACGTTTTGTCATGACAAAAAAATCGATGAGATTTTGAAGTTAATCTTTGTCATCGTTTTCTCATCCGATGATAGTGAAAGCAGTATCTCTGTAAATATCGTGTGAGATCTTTCATTGAAAATGACATTTGCCAGCCGTGCATGTGCTACAAGATGTTAATGTTCTACTGGTATTATCCAATTTATTAATGTACCCGGCTCTTATTGCTGATGTTATTCCTCTAGCATATGTGCTCTCACCTCTCCCCCATCATTTTCTGGGAGAGTGGAAGATCCGCAGAAAAGCAAATAACCGAAAAGCAAAATGTAGCTCTCCAGCTTATCAGCTCAGCTCTGGATCTGAATCATCTACTCGAATAATTCACTGGGAGCTGTTGACAACTCTCGGACCCGTCCAGCTCTCTAACCCGTCCAGCTCTTCGGATCTTTTTTTTTTACTCTCTCGATTCTTCACGGTTCAGCTCCGGACCCGGATCTGAGCTGATGATCTGGAACTGAAGCCGAGAATAATGAGAGAAATTCTGCTGGATAATTAACATCAGAAATAAAATCTGTTTGCAGACTGGATTGTATAGCTTGAGAAAAGGCGTAACATTGTATGCCACGATGTGAATCATATCAGCGCGTGTGGCATAGGTGTAGCTCTCTCGCATACATTTTTTGCTTTTGCTGATTTTTTGTTGGCACATTTTGCGCGCATTTTGGTTTATGCGATGGTTGATGAGTTGTTGCGTTAGTGGCTTTTTCCATTGCAAAGTAGTGCCATATTGTAAGGTACGGATCTATTGGTTTAGACTACTTTAACGATTTTATGCAGTTTTAAGCACTTAAACCACTAATATTTTTTTATAATTGCAATGTGAGCTGAAGAGCTGTTAAAAAGAATCGGCTCCCTTTAGTGAGCTGGATGGGTTTGATCCACTCAGCCAGATGAGCTGTTTTGCCCACCTCTAGTTCTGTATACAAATGGTTTGAAAGTTATTTGTCTCACAAACGACAGTTTTTAATGATTTCATATCCAGTCCCGGTGGCAATAACCTTGGAGTGCCCCAGGGAAGTGTATTAGGGCCCCTTTTATTTATTATGTATAACCGGAGTGATTTGAGATTTGGGCGTAATTGCTTTTGTAAACAAAGACGTCAATAAAGCTCAATTCAATACGACGAAATAAAGCTCAATTTAATAAACAAACTACAAACAATTTAATAAACAAACAAATGATAGAGGAATCATTCTTGTACCTCATAGCGTTAGTAGTTTTCGAGATTGAGCTTTTATTCGCGAGAAATCGTTGTTTGACGTGTTTGTTTACAAATGCAATTACGCCCAAATCTCCAATCACTCCGGATATTATAACATGGAGCTTCCCTTAGATCAGTCGGTTAAGGCGCAAATACAAAGCAAGACAATACTGGAGGCGGCTGGGTTCGATTCCCGGTCCGATCTGGGAATTTTTCGGGTTGTAAAATTTCTCAACTTCTCTGGGCATAGAGTAGTATTGTAATTGCTACACAATTATACTAATGCAAAAATGGCACAGGCATCGAAAGCTCTCAATTAATAACTGTAGAAGTGCATATAGGACACTAATTTGCGAGCACGCAATAAGCTAAAATACCATAAGCAATAAACTTGAAATGCGAAGAAGAATACATAGAATATTAATGACATGCGACAAGGTTTACATTTTTTTATATTAATCTTTTTGCTGACGATACTGTGTTATTCATTGCAGCTAAAGATTTAGAAGAAGCCATTTCACACTAGAATGAAGATTTGCGTAAGTAGATGGTTGAAGTATAAACAGTTGAAATTGAATATAAGTCAAGCTAAATTGTGAGACAATTGATCGCGTTCAGGAAATTAAATATCTTGGCGTGATTGTTGGTGTCAAACTCGAGTTCAATTCTCATGTTGACAATGTCATCAAGAAAATTGCCAAGTAGTATGGAATTCTATGTCACTTGAAAAACGATTCAACTATTGGTAGTAAAATACAGTTATACGAATCAATCATCTCCCTTCATCTAGACTTTTTTCCGTGCATTCTAGTTTTGTCCAATGAAACACAAATATCGAGATTACAGCTTTTGCAGAATAAAGTAATTGCGTTTGATTTTAAGAAGCAAAAGATTCACTTCCTTAACTTTAATGCTGCGTGCTTTGCAATGGCTGTCAGTGAAGCAAAGAATTGTGTATTTGACTATGGTGTTCATTTATAAAGTAGTTAAAGGTTTGCTGCCTCAATATTTGTGTGATCGGATTGAAAGAGGAAGTGATTTTTGAGCATAAACAGAAAAGATACATTGATCGTCACGATGGTGATGATGGATTTTTTGTTTTTTTTTTCTTAGATTTTGTAGTAGTACTAGAAAAAAATAACTTTGAGTAGTCTACAATGGTTTGAGTCTCGCGCGCAGAATACAGGTATAAATGGCTGGAAGTCGTTTCCCTGGACAAAGTCCTGGCACTGTGGAGGCTTATACGTATAAATCCCAGGTCACGTGTAAATGGAAGTATTGTCGAGGATTATACTTGAACTCTTGATAACTGGTCACACCTGCGAATGTGTTTGGTTGATGCCTATAGCAGTGTTGGGAAAATATCAAACATGTCCATAATGCTCAAGATCACAATTGATTTTTGTAGACAAAAATCAACAAGCAAACAACTGCGGTTGAGTTTAAAGATTTTTGTTTTACACCCGAACGCAACCGAAACTTCCATAATGGCTGGCAGCAGTCACTTCGTATCTGCCATCGATGAACAGTAAAAAGAGATATCAAACTATACTTTCTCTTTCTAAGAAAACGATGTGCAACGGAATCATTTTTGTGTCGAGTCAACTCTCAGCTTGATTTTTGCACGTTGTGAATAGTCTCGCAATATCAAAGGAGATTGTAAAATCAATATCAAGCATGATATTTTGTTCTTATATCACGCGTGATATTGATAGCATAGGAGAGCGGAAAAATATCATTTGATTGATGATTTTGCCAACAATGGCCTACAGCATATTTATCAGGGAATTTATATCTGTAATTGTAACAGCTCGATTTTGTTTGCAAACCTGGTTAAAATGTTTCTATTTAATTATCTTAAAGATAACTTGTCCAGCTCAAACCTTTGTGGGGGTAAGAGGAGGGACCATCATCATCATTTAGTAGAGTGTTGATGAATAAGCAATTGAGATTGAATATAAGTAAAACTAAACTCATGGCAATTTTGTGGAATCGAGTAAATGAGAACATATAAACTGGAGAAAATGATGCAAAAAAAACGAGCTCGGAGGAGTTCATAGGACTTCTGAGATAGTTCCTTTAACTTTACTGGGATCGTTGGGCTTCTCATGGGAGCCCATAGGTCTCGAAGCTTCCCATGATTATTGAATCACGATTAATAAATGGTGCCTACCCAAGTAACAATTTCCAGTTGGAGAAACGTTTTCGTTTTTATTTTGTTCAGCTGCATGGAAGTGGAAGGAATTTAAAAACGACGGAAGGCTTGGCTGGCTTAACCGTACAATACAGGTTTCACCCATACCCCAAATTGGCAGCAGGCATCTGCCCAGCAGATGGAGTGGACGCACTTTCAGCTCATCAATTCAACGGTTCTTCGGTCACCATGAACGCAGCTACCACCACCTTCATCATCATCATAACAAACAACAAACACTGATCACATCCCACCGATTCTTGCCGCATCGGTGCTTGCTGACCTTCCCTCCCATGCTAGTTCTAGGGTCCGAACTATCGGAAAATATACCCACCGCCTCTGGGGCAATCTTCAAAGTTTTCTCCACAACTGGTGCCGTTGTATCGCTTTGGAACAGGACTTTCACTGGTTCACCCTTTCCTTCAGCTTTTGGCCAGCTTGATCAATCCCACCATAGTGACGATACGGCTCAGCTGCATGCACTAATAACAACCGGTGGAAACTAACGATGACGCTATTATCATGACGATGATATTATCAAATTTTCCTCGTACTAATATGACTATGTCATCAGCAAAGCCAATTATCTCGAAGCCCTTTGCTTCTAAGTTTTTGAGAAGTTCGTCAACAATTAAAGACCATAAAAGAGGTGAAACCATACCTCCTTGAGGACACCCTTTTACAGCTCTAACTGTTATGGATGAGCTTCCAAGATTTGCTGAGATTTCTCTTTTAGAAAGCATCTCATTAATCCACTTAACGATGCTTTTGTCGAATCCACGCTTCAACATATTGTTTTTCATAGAGTTATAAGATGCATTATCAAATGCTCCTTCAATATCAATGAATGCTGCTAGTGACATTTCTTTTGATTCAAAAGATTTTTCTATTTCTGTTACAAGCGTGTGAAGAGCTGTTACTGTTGATTTACCAGCTTGATATGCAAACTGATATTTACTCAAAGGAATTGTAATCAAGTACGTTGATTTTATATGCTGATCTATTATTTTCTCCATTATTTTTAGCATAATGGATGATAAACTGATCGGCTTGAAGGATTTAGAAGAAGTTTTATCATTTTTATTAGCCTTCGGAATAAATATAACCTTTACTTGACGCCAAGTTATCGGAATATAACTTAATCTTAAGCTTGCTCTAAACAAGCCTGTTAGAATGGGTGTCAAAGTTTCTTTTCCTTTCTGAAGTACTACTGGAAAAATTCCGTCCCTACATGGTGATTTGAAAGGAACAAAAGAATCAATCGCCCATTCGACTCGTTTTTCTGTAAAAATTATATTGGCCATATTACAGGCGTCTTTCCTGGCAATCTTTAACCCAGTCGATTCATTCATTGCCTAATTAATCACCATGCCCGCTAATAGCACGCTAATCGCCCTTTTTACCCTTCTTACAAAGAAGGGTATAGATATCACTTGAAAAACCGACTATCGATCCGAGGCCCGGAGGGCCGAGTGTCATATACCATTCGACTCAGCTCGACGAGATCGGAACATGTCTGTGTGTGTGCGTGTGTGTGTGTGTGTGTGTGTGTGTGTGTGTGTGTGTGTGTGTGTGTGTGTGTGTGTGTGTGTGTGTGTGTGTGTGTGTGTGTGTGTGTGCGTTTGTGTGTGTGTGTGTGTGTGTGTGTGTGTGTGTGTGTGTGTGTGTGTGTGTGTGTGTGTGTGTGTGTGTGTGTGTGTGTGTGTATGTGTGTATGTGTGTGTGTATGTAACGAAATGAATGCGCTCACGTTTCTCAGCAACCGCTCAACCGATTTGGACAAACTCGGCGCCAAATGATAGGTCTTGGGGTCCCATTGAACGCTATTGAACGGTTTTGGAATCGGTGAACCGGTTCCGGAGATATGGCTGGAATAAGATCCGGTGAATATGGGCCTTCACGCTGGATTTAACGGAAAACGTATTAAAACCATCATGCGACACATCAAATTACTACAGAATTCAAAAATAAGATCAATGCAAGTCGTGTTACGTGTTCCAGACCACATTGGACACACTTGGACATGTTCCGGGGAAGTTGTTTGAATATGAATTGAATTAAAACCCATTAAATCACATTAAAATACGATGATAAGGTGATTGGTAGCCTCACCAAATAGACTACACCCGGATATATTCCGGGTACCCCCAGGCAGTGGCGTAGCGTCACTGGATGACACGGGGGTGGGGGGCTTGGTCACTGATAATGACAATAAAATAAATAAACTTGAATAAGTAAGAAGGGTCTGATCACACCATAGGTGGATAAATTCGGGTTTTGCATTATATGGTTGATATAGGGCTTTCAAACTTTATATCAGTCGTATATCAGCTTCATATTGCAAAAACTATAAGGCACAGCCCTATGGGGTTGTACGCAATGGTGACATAGGACTACGTTGTCTTATATAATAATAATTCTTATTTGTTAACTGCAGCAGGAGCTTGTGTTTTTTGTAGGAATTTGAGCGGGGTTCTCTCTGTTTATACTCGTTAGTATGACGCGCTTGACATAGATGGCCCAAAGCGACTCACGAAGAGCTACTGATTCCGATCAATAGCGGTGCGGCTTCTTCCTGCTTCTATGAATGTTCATGTGGGCTGCAGCTTGCTGCTTACAAGGAGCCTTTCATTGTGTACTGGAGAACACCACGACTCACCACGCTGTGATTAAATAAACACCGTTTGGTGAGACCGGATGGAATTCAACTTTTAAATCTGTATTAGGGAAATCGCTTTTCCTAGCAACAGTTGCGCAATTATCATAGCAACAGTTGCACATTCGTGCAATATTCAATAGTGACATTTTGAAAAATAATGAACTCTTAAGTTAAACAGATGCGTAGAAATATTTCTGAACGATTGATGATAACATTAATGAAATTAATCCTGGGAAGCCTTTCATAATTTTGTTACATGCTCCATTTTCGGTTTTCACAAAGTGTACCCCCATATATAAATCACAGACGTAGTCCTACGTCAAAAGGGCGATTATCGGGCTTGTTGGTTACTTGGGTGGTGTCTGAACTTCCGTCCTGATGTTTCCAGAGCCAGCTTGCGCTGCACGTGTATTTTGGTCTTCATTTATGTTGGTAATTGAACATGGAAAGTGTGTTTTCATCATTGTTTCTAATGTTTCTTCCACAGACTTAGTAAAAGTGCCGTCTTCATTTTTAAGAGTTCCTAAGCTATTTGAATGATCTTTTGAAAGGAATTTTTGCAATCTGGCAGCAACTGGAGTATTTTCAATGTTTCCACACGTATGCCTCCAGTCCTTCCTTTTAGATCTTCGGATTTCCTTATTATAACATGTGAGGGCTTCCCTGTATTGATCCCATTGTCTTGTTATTTTCGCCCGGTTAAATAGCTTCCGGGTTTTCTTCCGAAGTTTCTCTAAGGTTTTATTCCACCAAGGTACATCCCTATTCGTAGAGCGTTCCTTTGCAGGACATCTGTCGTATTAAACTTGTTGGATTGAGCTTGAAAGCTGATGAGAATTTTTCTCAAGTTCATTGCATGTTCTTGAACATCCTCTCAAGTTATTGACTCCAACTATAAGCTTTGAGTTGTATTGCTCCCAGTTATTTTTCCTGGGATCTTTTATAGTTTCAATGAATTGTTGATTAACTTCATAATCAAATATAATTTGCTTATGATCGGACAAAGATACTTCATCCTATACGTGCCAATTCTTGATTTCGTCAGAAGTCGTTGGACTACATAGCGTTAAGTCAAGAACTTCTTGCCTAATTTGGTTTATAAAAGTTGGATCATCCCCCTTATTACATATATCTATTTCTTGTTTTGAGATAAAGTCTAAAAGGCACGCACCTCTGCTGTTGATGTCTGAACTGGACCACACTGTATGATGGGCATTTGCGTCACATCCAACTATGAATGCTTTATTTTGTTTCTTGCAGTAAGACACAAAATGTGCAACCTCTGGTGGCGGTACATCTCCCTCGTCTCCAGAAAAGTATGCTGAAGCAACGTAAATTTCCGTTTTGCCGTGGGTCGTTGGCACCTCCATCATGATTGCTACGATGTCTCTTTTAATAAATTCTGTAATCGGAAATTTTTTATCTTTTTCATTTACTATAATGGCAGCTCTTGGAGATAGGTGCGCTTCATCATAAATTAACTTACATGAATTTGTAGGAATTCCTAGAATCCTACTTTTGTTTGCTCATGGCTCCTGGATTAGCGCTACGTCCAGTTTACTTTCTGTGAATCGTTTGTAAAGTACAGCGGTTGCTCCCTTTGCATGATGCAGATTTACTTGAATACATTTTATTTGCTTACTTTTCATGTTGTTGATTGGATTTGCTGCGCTTATTGGGTCGAACTTTTTCCCCAACATTAGTCCTGCGGTTACCGATAGGTGGATTTATATTCGCCTGGAGATTTATTTCTCTGTATCCCAGCGCTGATCCTGTATTTGTCACTCGATCATCGTATGTGCTCTCGTTGACTGTATTTGTAGTATGACCAGAATCTATATTTTCTCCCATGTCCTTGACACCACTGGATCCTGGGATTTTATCTGAATGATCTACGACCATCATCATTGTTATTACCAGTTTCCTCGTGGGTCTTATCGGAGTCATGGTCACTCCTGTGTTCTGGTCTCCCACGATCATTTGATTTATTTTTTTGAGCCAGATTTCTCTTCTGGAATTTATTCCTAATTTGGGCGTTTCCAAATTTAAAATCCAGCACAAAGTCGCAATCTTTGATAGAGTTCATAGAAACTCCATCCACAGTGAAAATTAATTCAACGTGTTGTTGGTTTAAAATGTTGCGCTGGAGTATTCTCCATGCATCCACTATTAACCCATCGTTATTACCATACCAGAAATTACCATACTTATTGACGTTATAATACTGTCGTAGCTTATCTGGAATACAGCATAGATGGGATGTTCATTAATTTTATTGCGATTTACCGGATTTATTTTTCTGGTTGATGTAAGCCAAAAGAATCAAAATCTCTCAAGCATATACGCACTTAATTTTTTTCGCCGAGATTCCAACAGCTGAGCAGTTCTGCAATTTATTTTGCTAAGATTCAGTAAAACAATTGCCGAGACTCAGCTAACAAATATCATTTTGCTGAGGTATCAGCTAACAAACAGATATTTTGCAGAGATATCTGCAAAAGTAAATGCCGAGGTAATCGGCTGTTGGAGATTTTACCGAGCTAGATTAAGTGTGTAGACCGCTGTTAACCGTCATCATAGGATTGTCAAAGACCTTAAATATGTTTGTGAAAAATACACTCACTTTTAAGTAATACTTAATAATTTAAGTTGATATTAGTTACGTTATTAAATTTTGTTGACGTTAAAACAGGTTTCCTATTTGGAATAAGAGTTTTTAAAAATAAAATAGCTCACAAAAAAACATCCCAATGAACTCACGACTGCCGTCCAATTGTGCCAATTGTTAAAACATAAAGCAACCATAAGTGAAACACGAAAGTGTTGAACAAGTTGTACAACTAATAGTTAATTATAGTCTCGAATAGTTGATCAATCGTAACAAAATGTAGTTGGAATATACCACAAACTGTAACAGTAGAAAATAATGTTTCTTTTATGTTTATTACATTCCATAAACTATTTTGTAAAAAGTTGACAGAGCTAGTAAAGGGTCAGCAAAGTTTGAACTGTTCTAGAAATGGTTTTTGCTATGCGGGTTACTATATCGTTTTACTGCATTCAATATAAACATCACGTTGAAGCTACGCAAGCTCTTACTTTTCCCTCTCCTCTCAGTTTTACGGAGAATGTATGTGATGTCCCTTGAATTTCACAGGAAGTTCCTTTTGAACACACTTATATAATCAATCAAATGTACGTGATTTTCACATAACACTGATTGTAAAATAGTGGTACGTACAATCAGAGCGGTACAGATCATTGCGGCATCATGATGCGATTTTGTTCGGTATTTTTGAAACATATTGACAAGATGTAAGTATTATAATAATTATGGCTATTTATTAGCTGTTTTATCGTGCTCAAAAGAATGATGTCAAGCAGTCCAGCAGTTCCTTTCTCTAGGGGAAAAAAAGTATTTCGGCCCATTTCCATGTTTGTCCAGATTTTTTGTGCTGCACATCGAATTTATATTTCTGGTTTGGTGTATTTAGACCAAATCACGTGCCGCTACCACTGTATGTGCTCCTGTCATCGTCGGCTTAACGACCTCGAGAAGACACAGTGCTGCTACTGTACATTTCGACCAATGACAGTATGATTGATGGTAAGCTCCCATCTAGAGTTATGTTATTTACGAATTTAACGATTTACATAGTTGAAGTTGCAAAGCGTCAAATAATAGCACATACAGTCGTAGAGACAACAATAGCTGTAATTTCCAAACCTACGACTAGATGCCGCCCTTCAACTAACGACTTGAGTGTAGTACAATCGATAGAATTTCCACACATCGTAGGTACATGAGCAAATCGGAGATCATCACCTGTTTTTGCCAGTGGTGGTGGTGGTGGGGGAGGGAGGTTTTTGGGCAGCACCCCATCTCCAACTGGGGAGTTTGGTAAAGAGAGGTGGCCCTTCGCTCATTTTCAACTTCTATTCAATTTCACACTGCCGAACTCAAACGGAACTATCAGCTTTATACTTTCATCTCCTCATCTATCGTATAAAATACCACTAAGTCTGATATTTGACGCTTAGCATATTCAACATGTTTTAGTTAGCGATCGTTGAGTGTACCAGTACTAACCTAAAGAGATGAACAAGCATACGGTTGAAAATCTGTATAATAAAGATAACCATAACCATAATTTTGGAATCATGTGACCTTTCAAAAAAATTTCCCATGCTATAACTAAATGATTTTTTTTATCAACCCTTTTCGATGAGAAATAACAAAAAGTATTGAGATTTTAGTCATTTTTGTTGAATTCAAATATGATGTTGGCTGGAAGAAGGTTAGGGTCCTTATTGATTTGATTTTATTCAATTGCTTATTTAGTTATCACGATTAATACTTATTTTTAAATTGATAAACATATTGTTGGACCATACTTACCGTGGTAGACATCTTTCATTGACAAGTTCTTTGACTGTTCTTTGATTGTGTACCAAAAAGATCTTTCAATGATTAGCTCATGAATATTCTACGGGCTTCGGTCCAACCATTTGATGTGCTGACACAACGATTTACAGAATATTTGTTCAACAATATTTAATCAACGTACAGCCAAATAACCCGATTGCTGACGGGTGGGTTCCAGTATATACCCAGGCAAAACATAGAGCTAATGTCTTCAATGAAATATATTTGCATTCTTTGATTTTTATTTGATTTTTAAGCTTTGGACCAGTTTGTGCAGTTAAAAATGAGAAAATATTTTTATCTATTCATGAATCAGCGGAAGTGTTTCTATTTTCCCACACTAACGACCACCCTAGCGCAGCATCTTCCTCCATGCCATATCCCGATGTCTGCATCGAAAGACCGGACGATTAGGCGAAAAAAGACTGTGCACCTCTCGTATATAGATAGCTCCGGGATGCTGTTGGCTGCGGCGAATCTCTTCCCCCTAGTCCGTCCTATCGCGTGCATCGCGGAAAACATCGGCAAATAAGAAGAATGGACATCCCGGAGCTCGCACAGGTCGGTCCCGAGCCACCAGCAGCAGAAGCAGCTCAGCACCACGACCCAACTCATCCCATTGTGTGTGACTTTGTGATGAAAATAAAAAAAAAAGAAAACAAGAGGAAAAGATGCTAGATCGCCGATTTGAATAGGTCCTGGAGAAGTCGAACCGTGTGTGTGCGTGTGTTAGAAGAGAGGGATGAGTTTTGGTCAAGAGTTCTCCGGCTGATGATGATGATGATGTTGATGGTTGCACCAGGACCGACGACGGACGATGTGTAAAATATGCTAATGTTCTGTCGCCTGCAACGGAATGTACGCGGGGTCGTTCGCAGCGTCTAGTGGCGGTTTGCATAACCCGTTTTTGGACGGTGCGCGAGAAGAACCGGGACGTTTTTTTTTTGTCTAATATTCGCATGTCCTGCGGGGTGCAACTTTTCGCCAGCTGAAGGCAGCGGGCAGATGCTTAGAACACAAATACTTTGTATTGTGCAATGCAATATGCTTATAATTGATCTCTCACGCGGGATGTCCAGTTTGCAGAGAGCATCATCCAGAGGGGGCATGGGAAAATATGATCTTTGGCGCACTGTTGCAGTCGGGGTGCTCTTTGTTCATTGACCCCTATTTGCGTGCCACGTGAGATCTTCGCTATGGCGGGCTAGTAGATGAAGGTAGCCGTCCCGTCCCGTTCCGTCAATTGGCACATCATGCAGGTATTGGGACTAATTTGCATCTGCACATTGCTGAGATGTGCTACCCTTTCTATATCGGTGGATGAACGATTTTGTTTAAAAACAACAACGGGACAGTAGCAGATGTGATAAAAGTATAAGTCTGATGCTTAAGGGTGGATAGAAATAACGGTTCCTGGCACAGATGCAAGCTCTGAGTACATTCAACTGCGATCTTCAAACTTCAAATCAAACTCATGGTAGTATATAACTCATGGTCAGGAATGTTTATTATCATCAAGTTTATTACTATATTTGGATTCCAATAACCTAGGTACACACTTAGAAAAATTCATGTAAATTTAGGTGCTCTGAGACTGACATATACGAGCGTCAATTATGACACAAAATTGAGTCATAATAGACGCGAAATTCAGCTCAATCAAACGTACTTTTCGTCGAGTAACGAACTTTTCAGTCTCGGAGCACTTAATTTTACATGACATGTTTGTTTACGTCTCATCCTTTATGTCAAAGATGGATTCCGTCACGTGTAAAATTAGGTATTTCTAAGTGTGTAGAGCAAAAAGTAAAATATCAGAAGTTTGTTCCTGAAACATGTTATCAATTGGGGCCGCCCTTAGTTCAGTCGGTAAAGGTACAGCTATAAAGCATGCGTCAGGTTCGATTTCCGGTCCGGTCTATGAATTTTCTAGGGTCTAGCGTTTGAAACAAGATGTTTTCAAAGCAAATAATAAATAACTTATTAATAACTGGGAATTCTTTTATTTTTCTTGAACAATGTTGCAAGTATTACTTGGAAAAGCCTCTGGTCACGGCTTCCTTCGTGGTGGACGTTGGCCAAATTTGGATTTTTGAGATATAATTCTAAATAGGACCTAGATTATTTAATGCTCTAGTAACTTCAAGTTCGTGCTCTGTCACAATGTTTCATTGTGATTAATCAACACTCAAAGGGGTAAAATATAAAATTTGGGGTAAATTTGAAAGAAAGGGAACTTGGAGTGTAGTGCGCACTGCCCACTGGACGATTCTGAAGCCTGGCCAAGTAAGTGAGGTATGGGTTTATTTGATTGAACGTCATTTCCAATGTATATATATTCAAACCATTGGCATTTGAGATAAGACAGAGATAGGATGCGGAGAGCCCGCTTAGAAGGAGCGTAACCCATGTTATGGTCTCCATTTATTAAATAGTTCAGAAAGGCTAGACATGACAGGTTTATAGTGAGAGAATGTACCATATTGGGAAAGCATAATTTTCATAGGGTTCAGAGCGGCTGAGCTGTTCGTTTGTAGTTTGACCTTCCTTCAAAACCAATTTGGCTCTAGAACAATTTTGAACTTGTTGCAATTATTGAAAAGAGCTCGATATAAGATAGCCACAGAAAACAGACGTTGAGGCTCCAAAATTTCTCTAAAAACTTGTGTAAAGATTCATATTCGACTTAAGCGCCACTAACGGCGACCTCCCCACTTAAAAACCATCTTTGACAACATTATGGCGCTGGCGTTGCAAAACTTACACTAGACACTAAGTGCTGGTAGCGCCAAGTGGCAATTTTCAGCAGATAATTTATCGATACTAGCGCCAAATTGGTCGAAAGTGATAAATTTATAGAGGAAATCAGGAGATGCTAGCGCTACGTAACGGCAACGTTTCCACTTAACTTTACACAAGTTTCTGACCGAACTTGGACGTCTGGTCTCTGTGAGATAGCTTAATACAATTAAATAGAAATGCCAAAATCTTACCGAGTAGTTTAGCTGTTCTGATTTCGGTACAGTTTGTTGAGGTCGAGTATAGTTTCTGAGTATGGATGCCCATTTTGAAATAACTCATATTAGCTCAGAGTAATAGTTTTATTGCTAGGAAACTTTCTTTTGGGATCGTCTTTTCTTCATACAATTCTCATTATTCATACTATACTAATCATGATCAGAAAATGTTATATGTTTAAGCCCCGTTCTAGATTTGTTTGTTATTCATATCTTATGCATTGCAGCTCGCTAGAGGTTACCAAATACGGGTTCTTTTTCTCATCCACAATAGTTTGGGGGGAGGGGCGATCCGAGAGCTGAATAGAGGCAAATAAAATAGGGAACACCCAAACGACTAGTCAACGCATGCGGCTCACACTTAACTTGTTCTATTTCTTTCTTCCTCTCATGTACCAATATTACCTACCTGAGAACAAATGGGAACACGGCCAGATTTTCAATAGGAAGAAGGAAAAAAGCGAGAAAACGTAAGAGAGTAAGCAGTCAGAAAGGATTAGGCCATTTGGAAACCACCAATTTATACTGGACGGAACTGGTAAGTAGGATAAGAATTGTAAAAGGTGTGTGCTTGCATGATTTACCTATTTTAGAATTACCTATAAGCCACATGAGAACCTCATTTCCTTCAATTACTACTCCATTGCAGCACACACTTTATAATGATCACTAACATTCATATAGTTTCAGCATTTTCGACATTTATAATCAAAAATTGAGTTGCAAAGTATAATTACCATGCATAGATATAAGTTAGTGTACCAGAACCTGGACGGACACGAGCCTACCCAGGGGAGGACCCGGATACGACCACCCATGTGTGTATAGAGTATCGCACGAGCTGACGAGTGCAACGGGAAGGACAGTAGGTGTATAGACTAGGGGGTTAGTCCCTAGATAAGCCAACTTAGCGGTTGGCACAGCCTATACACTGAACAATTACAATTACAATGTTGCAAGTATTACTTGGGAAAGCCTCTGGTTACGGCTTCCTTCGTATGGGAAGTATATCCGTTGATCTTGGCCCATGTGGTTCGATAGGTTCGATTGCCGTCGATGATTTATCACCAATTGGCCAAGCCAATTGCCAATCAACGGATGAATTTCGGGATGAATAATTTCTCGACTTCCCTGGGCATAGAGTAGGATTTTTTTTATTTGGTTTAGGCCGTAGGGCGAAACACTGGACAAACTAGTGCCAAAACTGGCACACTTACCCTATGTCATTTGAAAACTTATAACCCAAAACGGGTAATTCCAATACAGATCTGGGGAAAGGGTATACCAAATTTGGTACACAATGACTTCTCTCAATGCTTTCTAGGAATTCATGAATCGCCGTTGACAAAAGCTGTTAGGTCTTTTTCCAGCACTGTATTGATATAGTTGGAATTATTTAGGTCCTTAAGCCTGGTACGTGCTTACGTGCTACGAGATAGCACATGGAATCCTAAAGAAATCATTTTCCTTCAGTGTTTCTTGTACGCAGTTCTAAATAAATCGGCAAAGGACAGATCGATGACGTTAGTATTGGACCGATATTGAAGGTGGCGCATTTCGAATGAAATTTCACTTTCCTTGCGGAATGATGTTCTGATCAAATATTCCGTTAGGCAAATTTTGACTTTTGTTGCAAGACTAATTATTTGTGATTCTAAAATTTTGCGACACTTCGCTATGACCTAAAAAAAGTAAATGGCACCTCCCTATAGCTGGAAAATTTGCTTTTGGGAACAATCTTTAAAAATGTGTTTTTTTCAATTTCTTTTCAGCAGCGAACCAGGTTTTAAATTGTATCGTTATCGTGACATTATGTCGTATGGACGTGACATTATGTCGTATATCGTAACATTATGAAAACGTAATATGTGACTTTTTTGTGTTGCGTTTGTAACGGAGTAATTCGTAGATTGCATACTGTCAACAGTCATATATTTACTTTAACGTTCTTATTCTGATTGCTTAAGAAAAATTATTTGGGAGTGAATAGCTCTCCAATCAAAGTTCAGAACAGGAAAAGCATTATGTATCTACTTAACGGGAGGCCAACGACTCACCAACGGCCCCATTGATCCTACGGAGTTGGATAGTTGGGTAGGAGATGCGACCATAGTAATTGTTTTGTTTTGGATGAGCTTGGGAATAAGCCCATGATCTTCTACTCAGGTAGCAAAATCGGCAGCCACTTAGCTAGCCGAGCTCCTCAATTTAAATTTTAGGTGAAGTTTTATAAATGCTGATTGAATTATAATGTAAAGATAGAAAAAAGGATGGGTCTCACCCAGATGATCTGACATAATTAGCCAGCCTTCTCGTGTCTCCTCAGCTGGATCAAAATGCGTCTCCCAAAATACAGCACCTTTTCATTGATCCAAATAGCCATGGAGACGTGTATTAAGTGATCCCAATTGCTTGACGGCGATAAATATGAAATGGTCCGGCCTGTGGCAGAGCTTGTTTGAATTACTTCCTCCCTGCGCTTGGAATTAACGACTTTCGGATAAAGTTTAATTTTCAAGTACAAGATCCTCGCTTCAAATTGCTTCCCACTGACGCGATTGTGCCAAACGAGGCAGGTGCTCCAAATCTAAACTTGAACTCACTAAATGTTTGAACTACTGTTGTGGTTCCAGCTTTTGTTGGAAATTCGGTCCCGGCAGTTGCTTTCAGGCATGGAAAATCATTTATATTCATTTCGTGCTTTCATTTACATTCATTTGTTCCTAACTTTTTTCATCAACAGAATTCTGCAAAATAATGCATGGAACTTTTGTAGGTTTTATTATTAGCTACAACTTTTGTTAACAACTCAAATATGTATCTCTAATGCATGATGAACCAGAGCGAACAGAAGCCACTACTGTTTTTCAATGAATGTATTTTACATTCACTGAAAAACAGTAACAAGTTCTGCCCGCTCTAATTCGTGATGCATATAAGATGCAGATTTGAGTTCTGGGCAAAAGTTGTAGCTAATAGCAATACCTACTAAAGCTCTATACATAATTTTGCAGAATACTGTTGATGAAAAAAGTTAGAGGCAAATGAATGTAAATGAATGCATGAAATGAATGTAAATGATTTTCCATGCCTGGTTGCTTTTTATCAAATCAGCACCGTATTATAGAGAAAAAAAATTACAACGAAAAAAAAACACGAACGTGACATTTGTTCACGGGCACAGTCTACTTCCTCAGTACCACGTCAGTTGTGACTTTTGCAGGTAATCTGCGTTAAAAAACAATAACATATCGCTTAAAATACGGCTCCAATGAATTCAAGCTAGGTTAGGTTAGGTTTCTTTATTAACTCTTCGACTACCACAGCTAAATCACACTTTTCACTATTTTTGTAATATCTTCGGTAAATTTTCATGTATTTTTGATGTTGTTATCTTGTTGGAAAGGGTATTAATTTTCCTTTTTGATGGTTTGATTGAGCATAGCACACAATGAGGAGTTTGATAGTTAATCAATCTTTTGGTTTTTCAGTTTTTGTCGAGTCGGTAGACATGTCGTTTCAGCAAGTTGAAGTTGATCGGTTTGTCCTTTTATATTTTTTCCTGAAAGCCTATAAAAGTATCTAATAGAATGCACCATGCACACATGTTTAATTGCCCTACAGAATGAATAATGACCTTCCGAAAATTTTGTTATAATTTGGTAATCCTGATTTTATGAAGCTATGGCACAATCAGGGAGCGTAAATAACAAACTAATGAAAAGATTAGGATGTGACCTATCCAACGGTATTATAACATTTGAAAACGGATAAATAGCGACTGAGATACATCATTTTGAAAAAATTGTCGACTCCATTTTCAGTGTGGTGCCCGAAGAGTAAAATCAACTTTCAGAACGAGTATTTAAACGGTTTTGGGCTAAAATCGTGTTGGTATTTCAATATTCATTTTAAGGTATTAACATATATTTTGACAGTTTGGCAGTATCGAGGCACGCAGAGAAAAATCTTAAATATAAATATCCATGGATGCAAACAATCAAGCATGTATACTAGACTGATGCGAATTTTGAAATTTTCACTCCACAGTGCTCAAACGGTTCCAAATTGGGCCCTGATTAGCCTCCAAAAATTTGAGCTCATTTAGTGAGAAACTGAATTGGCACAAACCATTTGAAGTTTATATGGGAATTACTATGGAGGAACCATAATTTCGATTCATATCTATCTCAAAATTCACCAGTTCACTCTACTTTAAAAAATGATAGCTGAGGTTGTTGAAAATTTTCTCAGTTACAACTTTATTCAAGACCAGTTTTCGATCAAATGTAAGGAACAAAAGTTATTAATGATTCAAGTCACTGATGTCTTATGATTATGCTCAATCATCTGTCCAGCAGGCAACATTGGTGTTTATGGCGCGTAGAATAGAGGACAAAAATCATGGCTACTATGTCACACTGCAGAATACAGTGTTGCCTACAATACAGTTGCTTAATTTTGCCATAAGATTATCAATCTCTTAAACAATTAATAACTATTTAATTTGACGTTTGGCTGAAAAACGATTTTCTGCAAAGTTGTAGCTGATACAAATTCCCAAAAGAATAGCAATAGAATTTGTTAACAGTACAATAAGTAAAAATGCTAAAAGACAATAAACAAAAGGTTTTGTTTTCCCATAGTAATTTCCATATAAACTTCAAATGGTTTGTGCCAAGTCAGTTTCTTATCAAATGAGTTTAAACTATTTATGTGATTTGATTATAGGAATGATTTTCTGCACAGTTCGAAAAGTAGTGTAAATTTCTATTCAATATGATGCACATAAATGAAGCGTCACATATCATATTAGTTTACATTATAAATCGTGTAAAGTAGTGATTCATTTCATGAAATGTTGCAAACATTTTGAACAAAAACCCATCTTTGTAAACAATATTGTTTACAAGATGCTCGATTGCGTGAAATGAAATACAAGTTTACGTGACTGAATGTTTACGTCACAATTAAAATTCAGATTTTGTTGTTGTGTGGACTGTGAAATATTATTTTTGCATAAAAAAGCAATACAAATGAATGATGGAAATACAGTTCAAAATTTCTTCTAAAAGTTGAAGTTCTACAATTTTTGTAAATTTTAAAGTTGTCATTGTGTCCAAAGTTTTGAAAAAATATAATTTAATCTTATCTAATCTAACACAAACACTGCCAGTTCTTGAAAGCATCCTGGAAAATGATTGATATACCTACATTGAAGATGCATCTCACATACCAAAACAGCCAGGCCTACTGTGCAGCATTTAAGGGGCAATATGATTCAGAAAACATCGGAGATTTGAACACGATGCTTCAGAATTCAATAAATCAATGAAACGTGGATATCTCGTACCGTACGTTCCGTTTTTGGTAATTATATCACAGACAAACAGACATAACTTTCGCAAGTTGTTCATCGAACAAGTATTTAACGGTAAATTTTTTTTTTTTTTTTCCTTGGATTTGTTTTCCGTCGATCTTGTTTTCCGTGCTGAGCACCAATGCTACCGACGCCAGGAAGGCAGCTCCCACACCTGGACCCTACCTATCGACCCATCAACTCATGAACCGGGGACCAACGGCTTTACTTCCCTTCCGAAGGAAGACGTGATCAGAGATGTTTTGCCTCAGAACATCCCGGCGGCGCCGACTGAGATTGAACCCAGGCCTGCTGGGGTGAGAGGCAATCACGCTTACCATTACACCACCGGCGCCGCTGTTTAACGGTAAATTAAAAAGTATCGAAGTTGAAAGTACCGCCACCTGTGGCGCGCATAATCAATTCCCTTGCGTTTGACGTTTACCCACTACCCCCATCTTTTCAGTGTACTACCCACCACAGTGTACTCAACAGATGGCGGTAATGCTTTAGCGACGATGTTTTACCAACAATCAATACGAAACAAACGATTTTAAATTGGCTCATAACTTTAGTGGCCTATTGGTCCCAAGCAAACGATTAACGTACCCTATTCTAGTTGAAATTCTATTACTACACTATGTTTGTTTTGATTCGCTATGAAAGTTTGACAGATAACATCAGGGGTGTGTGGATTCATGCAGAACATGCAGGGGTGAGTGAAATAGCTTGGGACTGCTTGGGACCGTTGTTCTGGTACTGAGTGAGCCAAAAATAATAATGATTTTCTTCGGGACCCAGTGGTCTTAGAGTTACCTCTATGGTTTTACGGTGAGAAATATTCAATGTGTTATGTCTGTTTGTCTGTGATTGGTTGGTTGGTCGTTGGAAGCATCAAAGCTAGAAAGGTTAAGTGATGCTCCATTTTCCCCTGACGGCTGCGACATGAGCACTAACTTTTGTCCTAGCCTTTAATGGCTTATGACTATAGCCCCATTACTCGCTTTCTAAAAATATAAGAGGGAATACAGTATAGAATATAAAAAAATCATAACGGAAATGGTCACTACCCTAGTCTTGTCACTATTAACAAGGCATAAAAAGTAACAAGGACTAAAATGAGTTACTTTGATTACACAAGGGTACAGCATGTTTGAACTTTGTACGCTGATGGTGATTTCCCATTTAAAATCGTGCACTGCATCCAAAAACGTAGTCGAAAAAATCTCAGTAGGATAGTTTTCGAGAAATAGCTAAAAAATAAATTTCTTAAAAAAAAAATGTTTTTACTTAAAATACCGGTTGTAATGTAGGTATATTAATTATTTTAAAGCTTAATTCAAGGTGACACAATTTGCTTTCGATTGTTTGAACACCATTTTTCAGTAGATTTTTTTTATTTACACTGCTTAAAAACTTATAAGAAATTAAATTTTCAACTATACCACTAATCTGACTGACAATTAAGCTTTAATTGATCGAAAGAAAATTTTCTTACCTTTAATTTGACGTTAAAATAATTGATATAGTCTCATTAAAACCGGAGACATTTGTATTTTAGTAAACACATTTTTTTAAAGTGAATTTTAATTTTTTAGTTGTATCTCGACAACTATCCTATCCGATTTTTTTGGACTGCATTTTTGTATTCAGCGCACGATTTTACATATGAATCATTGGACAAAGATTCAAGTTCATTTTTTTTACTTTTATTTATAAACTAGTGTTACTTAAACAACCTGTTCTTCAAATTTGCAGTTACGCACCACGAAAAGGTGATCTACCAGCGTTACTGGTTGAAAAGCTTTTGAAAAAATATTGAAGTTTTATCTTTTTTTTTAATTTTATTTTATGTAAGTTAGTTTTTTTTAGACCAATTAGGCGTTTTCAAACCGGTTTGAAAATGTTTTGGAAATTTGGGAGCTACAAAGGTGAATTGTGCTGTAATTAGTTGTTGTGGAAACGTTTTACTTATGAGCAGCTCCACTCCAACTGACGAAACGATATTATTTTTCTCTCTACAAATTCCATGAAACGTATAAATGTTCATTAGGGGCATACAACCAAGATTGAGTTGAAATTTGACCATTTTTACTCTCGCCTAATTTTTCATATTGGCGTATTCGATATTAATCAATAAATCACAGCACGAAAACGGCTAATCTAATCGAAATCACGTCTTAGATAAAATGGTAGAATATCGGATTGGCACGAAAAAACAAATCACAGATTTGGACACTTAAAAATTGATAAAAATCGTAGAACATCAGCTTTAAGAATAATGTTAGATCCCTTTTTCAATATTCGTGTAATTTTTGCATAGGAACGATTGTTTTGGCTAATCAATATTTTTCTGCATACGAAACAATAACAATTTTTAGTGAAAAAAAAAGTTCAAAAAGTTGATGTTCTACGATTTTTGCAAATTTTAAAGTGACCATTGTGTCCATTTTTTACAAGATTTTGAAAAACCATAGACCATTTTTTGATGAAAAATCGTGATTTTTTCACAATGTATTTTATTCTGAAGGACAATCTAGTTGTAAGACTTTGGCTCAGACGAAGTTTTGATTAGACGAGCCCGTTTTGAGCTATGATTTTTTGAAAATCATAGATTATGAGAAGTTTCATGGAATTCTGAGAGGTAAAATCTAAAATTTGTTTACTTTTTCACTGTTCTGTACTGAAAAAAATAAATAAAAGCAATCCTTAAACAGTATTGCAGAATCCTAATGAATGTGCCCATGCAACCAAAAGTTTTGCATTCAACGATAAAACTCACTTTCAAGTTTCATAAAGTTCAAGTCAAGTTCCGACAGAACCTTCAAGTTGCATAAAGTTCGAATAAAGTTTCAACAGGCCTGTTTTAAAGAATGACCACCTTGGTGGGATTGGTTTGATAAGTTGAGGCTAGATAGCAGCGCTATTTTACATCTTTCCAGGTTAAAGCAGAATGATGTGCAATCAAGTGGTACTCGATTATGACGACTGGGTTTGGGAAAAACGTTTATTTTATGAAAACAGTGTTTAAATTATCACTTTTTATTTGCACATTGGACAATGCATGACTGACCACTTTTTTTTCATCAGCATCGCTATTGATGCATAGAAATATCACCGACAAACCGAAGTGAATGACCATAGCAAAAACAATAAAATTTCTGACCAAAACACTTTACTGACATCTGGCTCCGTGTTCGCGGGAAATATTTAGCTAAGCCATGAACCCGCATGCAAAAGTTATGAATTTGTTCGTTTCTGATCTATTCTGGACAAATTATTTTTATCTAGATCAATAAATCTTATCAGTTGTTCCACAGCTGTCTACAGCAGCAGTCAGTTTTTTTATATCGGTGTGAGACTCACTATTATATAGTTGCTAGCAGTTCGGTGCCTTGCGTTGCTACGGTGCAAGATGTGTGAAATAAAAAATACCATCAAGTTTAGTTTCAGCCATGGTTATGCTAAACCAAACATCGGAGAGATTGTAAATTTCGCCACAGCACTCGACACGGATCCGGCTGAATGGCAGTTATTTATCGCATTGGTGAGGAAAGGGGAGTCTTCATGAAGTTCAAATTGGAGAATGCTCTGACATACAATTTGGAACGACGGCAAAGGTACGCATGTTGCATGCTGGTGAATTCATCCAATATGTGTGTGTGTGTGTATGACTTGCCACCAGAGGTACCCGACAACGAGCTGGATAAAGTGCTGGGGAAATATGGAAAAATTAAACGCATCATCCGGGAGAAATTTCCCACTGATCTGTGCTTTATACAGGGATATATACAGGGATACGCGGTGTATATATGGACGTGAAGAAGGAAATCCCCACGTCATTACATTTCTTCAATCGCAAAGGAAATATATGTTATGATTGCAACAAAGATAAATGTTTTCTGTGTAATGCGGACGGACACCGGAAGCTTTCCTGCCCCAAGCGGAAGGCTCGGAAGGAACCGGAGAAGCAACTTAATGAAAAAGGAAAGCAGCAAAGTGAAAGAAAACAAAACAGCAGCAGTACGTATGCTGGTGGACACCGTTCACACATAAAATTAACGCTAGATTTGGCATAAATTTACGCGATATTTCGTGTAAATTTAAGCACAATATCGCATAAATTAGCAATATTGTATGCAAGCTTGTAAACGATTTCGCTGTTTATGCCAAGTATAGCTCAAAATTAAACGAAGGGAGATTTTATGCGATAGGTAAAATTCAGATTTTTTTTTTCTGTGTAGTGGTGGAAGGTGTGTCGTTAGTAATTAGCGATCAGGAAACGGTCACGGGATGTTGAATGAAAATAACGAATTGGACGCTACAACCCCGACGACCAACGAGAGTAGCGGAGAGCATGCAACGGGAATCGACGTTCAGAAGCAGCAGCAGCGATCACGATTCGGGTTCAATGAAAATGAGGAACAAATTCGGGAAAGAAAAAAGTTGCGTGCACGGGAGAAGAATTGTGGCCGCTTCGATCTCTACCCAGGAAAAACCTATAAAGAAATGCATTTGTATATTTTTTTTGTATTTTGAGTACTAAAATTTGTATCCCATGTTACTCGGCTCCGCTAAGTTATTTTTATAACATTTGAGCCTGCCAAATAAACGAATTGAATAAAAAAAATAAAAAAATAAATTTACAGTTTGGATCACTGCACAATTAAATAGGCCATTTTCAATTTTCCGGCATGAGTCAGAATTAAATGGTTGAAATTGGTCCAGGGGCAGCTGAGTTATTAATGTTCAAAATTTTCATAATTTTGTTACATGATCCATTTTCGGTTTTTACATAGAAATCACAGACGTAGTCCTACGTCAAAAGGTATTATGATAACATTGAATACTGTTGAACAAGCTTAGAGTCGGTCTACTATTTCTGGAGATATGGGCGGGACAAGTTCCGAAAAACATGGATTTTGGGAACTAAGTCGTATTTCTCGGTAATAACTAATGCGAATTGCACGCAACAACCACCAAATGAAAAGTATCATATTGCTCATAGAACAATCGGTCAACTGGTGCTGGAAATGTGACAGGAACATGTTCCGGGGAATGTGAGCCATGGTACTAAATTTAGTAAGTGTGGAAAATTCTCACCCTGAGCAATATTCGGGTTTCCACAGTAAGGGATACAACCTATCACGTGACAAAACAAATTACTTCAAAATATGATGATCAAATCAATTGTGGCCATTTCGAGCACCGCGGACCATATTGGTCAGTTGCGGGCATATTCCAGATACCCCCGGGGAATAAACAAGACCTGAATTGAATTTAAACCAATGCCAAATAATTACCTCTCACCCCAGCAAGCCTGGTTTCAATCCCAGTCGGGGCCGCCGGGATGTTCTGATCATGCCTTCCTTCGGAACGAAAGTAAAGCCGTTGGTCCCCGGTTCATGAGTTGATGGGTTTATAGGTATGGAAGCTGCCTCCCTGGTGTCGGTAGCGTTGGTGCACAGCACGGAAAACGATAAAGATCGACCGAAACAAAATAAAGGAAAAAAATAATAATTTTGATTTCAAGATCCAAGATATAAGGAAAACAGCAATAAGTCTCACACAAAATTTATTCTAAGCTTGCTTTCGACGTCCACATTAAGTGAAACAAAACCATGTTTTCTGATGTGAAAAAAAGATGTGCCATAAAGGATAGCTGACCCCATTGTTTACTTACGGTGGAGACATCTACAATTTGTAAGTGGGTACGTGAAACTAAGGTTTTCTGTCTAGATACTTGGGGGATGATGGTTGCAGAGATGTACTGCCGCTCATGGAAAGTCGGTCCCATTTGCGTTTTTGTCAAAACTGAGTTTTTCAATTGAAGTGCTACACACTTAGAAAAATTCATGTAAATTTAGGTCCTCTGAGAGTGACATATACGAACGTCATTTTTGACATAAATTTGAGTCATAACAGACGTGAAATATAGCTCAAACTGGGCGGGGGTTAGGCCGATTGGTTTAAGACTTTGGATTTTTCAATATTGGTCCATACTAAGATATTTCACCAAGTTTGGTACAAATCGGAGAGGGTCTATACAACTGGCTTGGTCACTTGAGATGGAATGACCCATATGCAGACGCCTCAAATGCCTACAAAAAATCATTTTCTGAAAGATCGGAAAAACTTTGTTAAGTATTTTTTTCCAGTGAATCGAACAATTTTTAATCGTTCAGTATACAGAAAGTAGCGCCGGTGGTGCAGTGGTAAGCGTGATTGCTTTTCACTCCAAAGGGCCTGGGTTCTCAGTCGGTGCAGTAGGGATTTCTTCGGAAGAGAAGTAAAGCCGTTGGACCCTGTCCATGAGTTGATGGGTCGATAGGTAGGGTCCAGGCATAGGAGCTGCTTCCCTGGCGTCGTAGCATAGGTACTCTGTACGGAAAACAAGATCGACGGAAATCAAATCAAGAAAAAAAAAAAAGGTATAAAGAACTGTCATGTCTATCTCTAATTAGTGGCTCTATCTACCACCATCCCGGTGGTCCTCAATCCCATTGATTCGGAGGTGAATAGCCTAATGTCTCCTATCCAAGCATGATGGGACTTCCATTTTACGCAAAACTTTCGTGGATAGCATTTCTTATTAAGCTGATGTGGTGGTGATTAGTGTGGTGTTGGCAGGAACTTATATAGTGATACCAACTCGCTTGATCGAAGACCGTATGATCTCCAGGATAACCATTAGCTGCAATATTAAACTTTAGACTCAACACGTGTTCAGTAGTGCATCAATCCTCAATATGTTCAGCAGGAGTATCGTTCCCTCGATTCTCAAAAACCACCCAACTGGACTGGGCTCCATTTTACCTTTTACCGGCTCAGCTTGAATCCATTGTCTCAAAACCGGCACTTATGTTCGAACGGTCTTTTCATCGTCAACGAAACTTTATTTTAAGAAAAGTGAAGCCTTGTAAAAAAATAAACCTGGCAAGCGGATAAAACCGCCTTTGGATTGTTATTTTTTTAACTCTTAATTTTCCAATTTTTGTTCGCCCCGTATCATGCGTATCGCATTGAGCTGTCTGTTCCGAGGAGGGCAAAATGGTGAGATAACGAAAAAAAAAAAAACTTGGCTTGTATCTTGACTTGGCACACTGTTGCTGCGTGCTGCCGTCCCGCTCTGGTGCACATGGCCATCAGCCCCGATGTTGTGCCCCACGTTGTCGTCCTGCGTGAAACTCAAACCCATCCTTACCGCCCTTGCCCCTGCATGATCACCAGCCAGCGCGAACGGAGCAAACCCGCCAAGCCGGTTCCATTAATGGATTAATACGCGTCGTCCTCACCGTCGTCGTCGTTGCCGGCATCGATTTCCCGAGTTCTTTGGTGTGGTGCGATGCGTGTGCGATCCGTTGGTTGTTAAAAATAATGAGGTTAAAAAAGATTCGGCTTTGGAATGCTGCACGCCGTTGATCGGCTGGCGAGGATCCGTGGATTGATGTATGGTACTTACCAGTTTATCGTTGGCGAGGAAAGTGAGCGTCATCGCAGGAGGATCATCCACCATCCACGATGAATCTCGACCGCTAATACCGGAGATCAAAACTTGTGAAACTTCAACTATAGTCACAAGTTAGGGTCTCAGGGAATCAGCAGAAACAAAACTAAACAATAACACTAAACTTTATGAGAATGATCGTTAACAAACAAAATTGTCTACGATAAATAACTAATGAAATGAGAGGGAATGTCAAGGAGGCAAAAAAGGCACTTTTGGTTGAAAGAACTCTTCATTAACACTTTTCCGCAATTTCGGTTAGGAGCGATACCCGATGATATGCTTGCCCACACGTCAAGCTAGCAGATTGCATAGTAGGTTTCGAAGCACTCAATACTATACAACCAACTACCTCAACGTGTAAGAAGCTGTGTTATTATCGCTTGTCCGTTGCATTAGGAGTAGTTAGTTGATCTTCCTATGTATTGGGAACTAGATTGTCGTATCTAAACGGTATAGCTATGAAATGTCATGCGTTGTAGTTATACAAAAGTTAAACGATAATTCGAAATTGAAGGTTGTTTTCAGTAATAGGATAGTCGTAGGTCTGTCTAATCCTGGCCTCCGCTTTTCTGTAATATTTGAACCACGGAACGCCATTTAATGATAGAAATTAAATTGGTTGATTTTACTGATTTCTTACGTGTAACGTTCATTCGATATTTTACCGCTGTAAAGCCCGGTACAATTTTACCAATTTCGGTGATCTGAATTCAGTGTACAGTGGGGAAGATAAGGAAACTAGCTGGCCAAAATTGATAACCCCTTAGAGATTTTTTCCCTTGATTTGTTTTCCGTCGATCTTGTTTTCCGTGCTGAGCTCAATGCTACCGACGCCAGGGAGGCAGCTCCCACACCTGGACCCTACCTATCGACCCATCAACTCATGAACAGGGGACCAACGGCATTACTTCCCTTCCGTGATCAAAGATGTTATGCCTCAGAACATCCCGGTGGCGCCGACTGGGATTGAACCCAGGCCTGCTGGGGTGAGAGGCAATCACGCTTACCACTTCACTGCAGGCGCCACTGTCCCAGCACTTCGCCATAATGATTTTAGGAAAAGCTTGCTATCTACTCTTATGTGAAATTTTATCGGCTAGAACTTTGATCAAGAACACTTTTTGATTGAAGCTCATGATAATTACGTAAGGGAAATGGCTGTAATATTGGCCTATGGATCTAAGATTGGGCCCATCGCTAAAAATCTGCAATTTATCAATTTAAGCTAGATGAACGCGTCATTGGGACGGTACTAATGGATAGTTTTGGTCGCTATTGAAAATTTAGTTGATTTCTGAATTTATGTATGGGCTCAAATTAGGAGCATTTAAGCCGAAATTACATCCATTTCCCCTATTTATTCTTTTTGAAACTATGATCAATCAACTGCTTTCAGGGCAACACTGCATCTTGCTTTTATGACATAGTAGCCTGGATATTATTTCCCTATTATTCACGCCAAGCACACCAGTGTTTCCTGTATGTCCAAAGAATATCATCTTCGTAATTATTGCTGATTTCATCTGTAACAGGCTTTCTCCAAAGTGTGATAAAAGTGCACGTCAAATTGCTTTGGTGCCTTCGGAGCATGTATTGTGTTGAGAATTAGTAGAAACCAGCAATACTAGCAACCCGGACATGTTCCACAGCAATGAAACAGTAGTATTCCCATTCTCTTTTACAGCGATCGTTATCAGTTTTCCTTATTACTATCTAGGGCGCAAGTTAGATGAGGATAGGACTGATCGTACGCGATCGGTAGTTCTCGTTGTTTTCATATTCATCACTGACCCTAGGTATTGTTTTTATATACCAGGGCACTGTTAGTTAGCTTTCGATCGTGCCCCTAATATCAGCAAATAAAACAGTTTTGCAATCGAACTCCGTCGGTCAATAAAGTGTTCGTTTTCTATATTTCAACGCGAGTGTTCATTTATCCAAGAACAAATAGTACATGTGTCCGAACTAAGGGTCTCCTCCACGGTACCGGTAATAACATTTTGGTGGTATTTTTCAACGCTAGTGATAAGAAATAAGTGCACCGAAGACAGACAACAAGACGATTGATTGACCACCCACTCTGTTATTGCCAGATCAGCTGTAATTACACAGAGAACCAATCATCCTCAGTGTGTAAAAACTGGTGATCCCAAACTAGGCCGTGCCCGCACGGCGGTCAAGAAAGGTTTGGGTAGGAATATGTTCACGTGATACTCGCTTTGATGGAACCCGAGAATACCTTTTCCAAGAGGAATTACTGGGATAATAGGTTTGCACCAGGGTTCGTTTTGGTAAACGATAAGCTGAATTGATGTCCTAACGATCATATAACGCGAACGAGCTTGGGATTGAACCCACTTCTACTCAGTAAGCAAGAACGTTTGCTTCTAGGCCGATTTCAATAATCGAGTTGCTGTTATTACCATGAAGTCATATTAACAAATACAACGATTCAAGATTTGGAATGTGGATGAGTCTGATATTAGACTCACAATTTTTCTACTCAGTAAGCAAAAACAGTCACGCTAAGGCCACCGAGCTCTTCATATCATTAGATTGCGCTATTTGAGTTGTTCAAACTCGGTACCGACGATGACGACAACTTTAAAAAAATACACAATAAACAAGCGATTTGACCATAATTCTCTTTAATAATAATGTTCTTGGGACTGCGTTTTTCTGCTCAGTAAGCAAGCCACTACAAGCGATGATCTTTCAAATCCGAAACTAAAAACTACGAAAAAGAACTTAGGCCTTCATCATGTTCCACTTTCACGCCACGTTATTTTCCATATGAAATATACGATATAAAAATTCATAACAGGAGTAGCTACTACCCGAGTTTTGTCACTATCAACAAGGCATACAAAAATAACAAGGTCTCAAATGTGTTCCTTTGCTTACTGAAAACTCCCGTTCCCCTCCTGTTCAGGACTAAGGCTCGGTGAAAAATCCTATTCCAGTAACCCAACACGAAAAATGATCGTTACTGGATTGAAAAGATAAAAATGAATAAAAAGGAACGAACTCACCAAATTTAGCCAATTGATCACTGAAGACAACAAGACGATAAGACGTAAACTCGAACTTGTATAACACTTTTAATAAGAGAAAACGTGTTTTTTTGTCCAGTTTGATATAAAATGCGCAATAATAAATAAATAGTTATCCTGAAGTTCATTTAAACTACAAACTTCACAAAAGTTGCAGCTAGAAATTTTTTACATAATTACAGACAGAAAACTTTTCCGTTGATCATCACAGCGAAAGGCTCGAACGATGAGAACAGAAAGTTCATTTTTCCCATTGGAATTACCATATAAACCGCATCCAATTAAACTTAAATTTTGGGAGAATGATCAGAACCTAATTTAAAACGAATTGAGCTTAGAGAAGTAATATCAATATCTTGAAACATCCTAGTGTGTACTATTGTCTGTGGGTATACATATAAAGGCCTTGAAATTCGTTTGAATAAAATAACCTCCTCTGGCGAAGCCGAAGCCATCATTTTCTAATAAATTTATTTGAAAAGATGGAAAAGATGTGGAGAAAAAGAGAAAGTTAGCTGGAAGCTATAGAGTATTACGATTATACGCACTTTGTCATTACGATTTATTTAATGAAATTTAAATTTTATTCAATGCTTGTGATACAAACCAGTTGATGTCATGGACTCAGGATTGAAGCCAAAATTTGATATTGTCGACTCCTCGTATTGTAAATTAATTCTATCCCTTTAAGGTGATTTCTTGTAGCGTCTTTTTTCGCATTACACTTCACAATTTCACAAGCCAAAATATCAACGTTTTTGTGAATGCACGAAGCTGAAACTACTACTTGTTGTTTGCTGTGGAGAAGTTAGCAACGTCAATCGTGACAGCGTGTCCAAAGAGCAAAGAGCAAAGTAAATTATTTGAGCCCGGTACTGTCAAACTTTGTTGCTGTTATAGGCCATTTCAGTGGCCTGCATTCCATATCTGAATATAACATTTATAATAAAAGCAGATTAAGCGGTGCCGGTGGTGTAGTGGTGAGCGTGATGGCCTTTCACCCCAGAAGACCTGGGGTCAATCCAAGTCGGTGCCACCGGGATGTTCTGAGGCATACAATCTCTGACCACGCCTTCCTTCAGAGCCGTTGGTCCATAGAGGTAACGAGCTCAACTTTTTGCTCAGCTCTGGTACTATCTTCGGTCCCAAGCTAATCAATTCACCCCTCGAAACATAGGAAAATCCACTAACCCCTCATTTTATGTGTCAAACTTTCATAGCGAATCAAAACAAACATAGGGGGTACGTTAGTCGATTTGCTTGGGACCAATAGGCTAGTCAAGTAGTGAGCCAATTTGAAATCGTTAGTTTCGTATTGATTGTTGGTTGGTCCCCGGTCCATGAGTTTGATGGGTCGATAGGTAGGGTCCAGGTGTGGGAGCTGCCTTCCTGGCCTCGGTAGCATTGGTACTCAGTACGGAAAACAAAATCGACGGAAAACAAATCATGGAAAATAAAAAAATGAGACTAGTGATTCATCGAAAATTTACATGTGCATATTGCAAAAATCTTCCTGCTGGCTGATACGCCGCCATGTTTTTGAAACATCATTAAAGTATGAACTAACAAATGCCATAACTGTTACTATTATTTGGACTATTAACTGTATACAGTTTTTGCGGAGTAGTAATGAGAAAGAAAATTAAAATTTCTAATCAGTCCTCAGGTTGGCTGGAGGAACTTATAAAACTACTGAATTTTTCTGTAATAAATAAGTTATCGGTGTTGACGTTTGCTTAATCAGGATTCAAAAATTAGCTGGTCGTCATGGATTGTTGTGAATTAGGGGGTTTGGTGTACTATTCGGGACTAATTTTGTCAGAACAGGTACTGTAAAGAAGAGTCATTCGCGGTTCAATGAGAAGTGTGTTTGTTGGAAACCGAGCTAGCCAATTTAATTGTTATTGAAAGATCTCACGCAATTTAGCCAGAGGTACTTATGTCATTACCAGCAGATGAGAAGACAATGATAGAGATTTACTTCAAATTTCTATGCCATGCCAGAACGTTCACAGCACGCTGCAATTACAAGCTCATTTAGGGATTTTGTTGTTACTTATGCCACGGAAAAAAAAATCACTGTATCAATTACATACTCTGCCGATACACGGATATCAGTTCCATGTGAAAAAAAAACATGAGAATTATCCAGATCGCATCCAAGTTCGTTCAAAACTGAGACAGTTGATGAGGACTTCAATACAAAGCGAGAAAACATTGGGGAGTTGAAAACTGGCAAATTTCTACCAGAAATTGAGTAAAAGGGTTCCGACTGTGTACCTTTGCCCCGCCGGTGGGGCAAGAGTACGCATTTGATTATATGTTTCAAAATAGTATATTTTAATTACATGAATGCTTTCTAAATGAATAACAATTTGAAATTGAACCATAGTTCGTCATCTGCACGCACATATTAAATGGCGTCCACGATGAAATTGCCACATTATGAAATTGCTCTAACTTTTTAACCGTTGGGTAGAATTTAATGAAAATTTGGGTGGATTTAGTTCATAGTGCATTATTTACATCCTGCAAGTTTTAAAGTCCTGTGATCAAAACTCGCGGAAATGGAGTCGAAAGAACAGCTCGTGAGTGATAAAATCTTGCGCATTCATCACGAGAACAAGGATCTCACGCATCGTTCCATCGCTAAAACGTTGGGAATCGCGAATTCCACGGTGTCGTGAGTGATTAAGCGGTTCGAGGAACGGTTGATCACCGATCGGAAGCCCAGAAGTGAAGGAAAAAGTATTCCGTACAACACCAAAAATCACAACCGCGTAGTTGGGGCCTTCAACCGAAATCCGAACGCCTCCGTTAGGGATGTGGCTAAGAAGCTGCACCTAAGCCGAAGTTTTGTTCAGAAGGCCAAAACTAAGGCTGGGCTTCGAACGTTTAAGGTACAAAAGGCCCCTAATCGCGACGAGAAGCAGAACAAGTCCGCCAAAACCCGTGCCAGGAAGTTGTACCTCAACATGCTGACGAAAGTTGAATGCTGCATCATGGACGACGAAACATATGTGAAGGCCGACTTCAAACAGATCCCCGGCAACCTGTTTTTCACGGCCAAGGATAAGTTCAGCGTTCCGGAGCATGTCCGCACTCAGAAGATGTCCAAATTTGCGAAGAAATTCCTGGTTTGGCAAGCCATCTGCACGTGCGGGAAGCGGAGTGCACCTTTCGTGACCCAGGACACGATGAACGGACAGGTGTACATAAAAGAGTGCCTCCAGAAGCGGCTGCTTCCTCTCCTGAAGGCCCACAACGTCCCAACAATCTTCTGGCCGGATTAGCTTGTTTTCAGTAGAGGCTTCAATCAAATTCATAATAATTGGTTCATCATTTCGTTTACCTGCCTTTCGGACCAGCGCGTATTTTTGCCGCCTGCATGCTCTTGCCCCACTTTACTCAACACCAATGTCAATCAGCTGCAGAAAACTGTTTACATAATGCTGACAACCATTATTATGAGCGACAAACTTACCAGTACTAATCAATCAGCACAAATGTACATCGGGTTTAATAAATTTGGAAGTGTTTCTAGGACTCTAAGTTGAGAGCCGCCAAAACGCTCGCTACAGAAGCGTAAAAAGCCTCGAGGAAGAAAGATGACGATCCTGGTCCAGATTACATTTGGAAACGCGAAGTGGCATTATAGACTTATAAGACGAATAAAAACAGAAACAGATTCCAGTACGAGAATGGGGTGTGCTGATAGATGTACGTTCCAGTGCTGCAAAACCTCGACAATACACGGCGATATTGACAATTCTGTTATAGGTCACTCATTTGTCACTCATCAAGGCAAACCATGTCCATTGTCAATGACAATGCTGTCAGTGACGATCATGTGTATATTTTTGTATTAACTTAATTTATAATTAAATTTAATGACTTAAGCAACACAATAACATGGAGTCGTTGAAGTGAACAAGCATCTACGTCATAAACTGCTTGGATAACAATACTGTGACACAGAATGCACGTTATTACATTTTTTGTTACCAGGTGAATCTTTCTTCTTTTTTTCCATTATTTTACGTCGGTCTCTGTTCCGCAATCTAGTGCCTATTTTTCTAGGTTCCTGTTTAATTTTTTTTTTATTAATTTATCTTGTAATCCCTTTCAGGTGGATCTCCTCGATGCTCCATCTGGCCAGGTCTGTAGAAAATTCTTGAACCCAAATGATCGATAATCATCGTCGCGAACAAAGTCGACCTTTTTCTTTGGGAACGCTATCTGAACAAGTTTCCTGGAGGCTAGCTTCACCAAAATTAACACGTGGTGACATCTAGGCAAGCTTGCAAATGCTCCTTACAGCTAAAATTCTATTTTTCGGATTTACGAAGGTATGAAATATTTAAATGGTAATTGTTATTGACAAGATGCAAGAAGTGAAGGTAAAGTATTTGTATGATACATAAAACTTGTTAATTAAGTTTTTGGAGGGTCATAATAGCGATTAGCTGTAACGATGAGCAACGTGATGAGCGAGCAATCAGAGATCATAAAATCGCTAGTTGTGACCTTCTGAAAGCGAAATTGATAAATTGTGTATATCATACACAAATTTTACCACCCATTCTTGCTTCTTACAAATAAAAATTATCATTATAATATCTCATAGTTTCATAATTCCAATAATTAACATTTTAGCTATAATGAGCAATTGCAAGCCTGCATCTAGGTATCTGGTTGGATGCACCAACGTCGACAAGAACTCCCTGTTCAACGCCCTTGTCCGGTCCGATCTGATCCAACGAGCCACGACTCTTAAGATGCTGAATTTTCCCATCCTAAGATTTTCCGATTACAGGCTCTATCTTCGCTCGAAACGAGTTCAGTCCGAACCGAAGAGGAAAAACTACGCAAGCACCGGATCACCCGAATTTGTCACACTCATTGGTCACGTTGGTCAAACCTTCGCTGACGATGCACGGTAAGTTCTGACTATTTATGGCTAGATTGATAGCCATTTAAAATGTTTTATTTTTTGTGGAACCACCAACTTGAATAAAAAAAAACAAGGTTATAAAATTGTATCCTACTACTTTTATTTCCCTTTAAAATTGCAACCGTAATCAAGCAAACAAATAAAAAAAAAAATAAAAACAGCCAGAATTCACAAAAATACCGATAAACGGTAAACAATTGTTTCGAAGGATTGGCAAAATTTGACAGCAGTGATAAATGTTGCTTAGCCGATCTCACGGCAATTGAATGTTTTACCGAGATGTTTGCCGAAGGCTCGACTGTTGGATTCTCGGCACTTTTTTTTGCCGGACTCGGCAAAAAAATCTAAGTGTGTACTACTACACCACCGGCACCGCCTTTGTCATTGACGAAAAAAGGAATGAGATTTTGACGAAGGTTTTTTTGAGGATCAAGTCTGTCGGTGACTATGTGAAAAACAATGTTGTCAATATCGTGCGAACGTCTGTCAATGACAATAACAAATCTCAGCACTGCTTGGGAACAAAGAACAGTCAAATGATTAGACAGTTTTAAATATTTAGTTTCGTATTGATCGTTGGTGGCATTCTAATGAGATCGATGTTGCCAGCCTTTAGGGAAGGCTTGTAAATTGAAAGGATCGAGTGATTTTTATCCTCCCGTAGCGGAAAACAAAAATTATGCATGGAAATTGATGCATGCAAATTCTTTAGTTCAATGCCACAAATAAGGATCATCAGGTCAACATCGTTGGTTTTCGTAATCTGGAGTAGCCTGACTCACTTTGAACTTCCAAATGCTTGCGTGCCGAGGCACTATGGGGATTCAGGATGCAAATAATCGAACATTTTCTTCCTTCGTTTAGTGATTCGTGTTCGGCCATCGGTAGTAGACTATTTAAACGAAGACCATAACCCCAGACAATCAGTTTTCTGAACAATATACTTACCGAGTTACAGTTAGTAGAGTCGGCCAGCTACCGATTTTGGTAAAAAACAATAATAAATTCAATGTAACTTCTATTTAAATTTAACAGATCTTTTCCTATGTTTGAAGATGTTCCTGAAAGCTCATAAAGTCTGAAACGCGAAAAAATTGGTCAACTTCAAATTGGTGTATTTCTGTTAAAAATGCATAAAAAACCTGGAAATGCTGCATTTGGAAGTTGAGTGTATATACAATGGTTGCTATGATGAGTTTTCACCGTTTTCAAAATGACGTCCAAACAAGAGGAGCAGCGTGTCAAGAGAATCCGACGTTCTCACACGCCAAGTTGGAAAAATTGCTGGATGTGGCCAAATCGACCGTGACAAACGTTTTAAAAGTGTTCGGGGAGCGCCTGTTGACCGCCAGGAAGCCTGGAAGCGGCGGCAATCGTAATCCGGACGTGGCAGCGACGACGAAGAAGGTGGCGGTGAAATATAAGCGGAATCCTAACCTCTCCATCCGGGACGTCGCTGGCAAGCTCAATGTCTGCCACACTACTGTGGAGCGGGCCAAGAAACGAACCGGGTTGTCGACGTTTAAGAAGGTGAAGGTGACGAACCGAGATTACAAACAAAACACGTCGGCAAAGCAGCGGTCCCGAAAGCTGTATACGAATCTGCTCACAAAGTTCGACTGTGTCGTCATGGACGACGAAACTTATGTGAAGGCGGATTTCAAGTAGCTTCTGGGACAGAAGTTTTATACCGGATCAGGAAAAGGGAAGGTGGCTGAAATTTTCAAAACCATCAAACTATCGAAGTTCCCGAACAGCCCAGAACTCCGCCCTACCAAACGGTATTGGGCCTTGGTCAAACGGAATAAAAAAAAAAAAAAAATCATAAATCTATGGAAAACGAGCAGCAATTTAAATCTATCTGGCATTCGGCGGCAAATAAGGTCGATGAGACCACTGTGCAAAATTTAATGGAAGGGGTTAGGCAGAAGGCACGGCAGTTCGAATTTGGCAAACCAAAAGAATAAACGAAAATTTTTTCCTTTAAATATATTAATTGAACTATCAAAAGAATAATAAGAAGATTTGTGTGATATGAATTTTGACTGAAAGGAATGATTTTTTGGTTGACCAATTTTTGCGCATTCCAGTCTTTAGTATAAGCTTGCAAATGTCTAATAAATCGGTAATACGCGATCATTAAAATTATAAAATGCAGACTGATAGAAAATTTAATAACAATTCACATTCAGGACAACCCTTACGGTTATCCTTAGGATGCCTATCCAATTAAAAAATGTTGCTGTATATTAGCTTATACATATTGGCATATTAGCTTATATTGGCTTATACTGCTAATATTTACCTCTGTCAACTAGTCTGAAGCTTAAGTTGTTTATTGGGTAAAAAGAGTTAACATTAAATTTGGTAACCGATCTTACGGTTACTTGATCGACGTGAAAGGGGGTCAGCTTTACGTCAAATATTCGACTTTTTTGCACTCTTCCAAATATTGTTGCATAAAATCTACCTTCATTTAACGGTTTAACTGCTTGTTAACCATTAGTTTTGTATAAAAAGGTCATTACTTGCATTATTTTGCATATGGACAGAAAGTTAAAAAAATCTCTAATAATATTAAAAATCAACATGTGTATGTTGTCAAAAGACTTTGAGCCAAAGTGACGAATGACACAAGAGTGTTGAAAAAATATCTTATTGATGCCATTCGATGATGTCTATGTTGTCAAAAGGCTCTCTTGAACTGCATGCACTCATAAAGATGCTCAGGACACTGTTCAAGACTTCATTGAGTGTACACAACTTCAAGATCTGGTTGGAAGGAATGGTTTGGAAAGCATTGCATATCAGTGCCAACGTTTCAGAAGGACGTAATTGCTTTTGTAAACAATGGCTTTAGCCGTCTTGCAAATAAAATCTAACTCCTACAAATCAACAATGCTAGCTGGTATATGAAACTTGGTGTTTTTGTGGTTGGTGTTTTTGATTTTCATGAGTGAGCTTTCGATTTTGAGAAATCAACGGGTACAGCCATTGATTACAAATGCAATTACGCCGATTTGAAATGTTGGCTTTGGTATCTTTTTGATACCATTCCATGATGTGCATGTTGTCAAGATGCTCTTTTGAGCTTCATGAAATCATACAGATTTTCAGTACAATGTTCAAGACTTTCATTAAGCCTTCAAGATCTTAGCTCCAGGATAGTATGGAGAGTTTTATAAATTTTATTGATACCAGCCCATGCTGTGCATGTTGTTAAAAGGGTCTCTTGAGCTCAGAGCTGGTAAATATCACGGCCGTCACGTGACAATGAGAAAACAGGTCCTATCACTATCACGAGACCAAACTACCAGTCATTAGCTTTCTTGTCATTTTATAATGATCAGGCACTCATGAGAATAATTAATATGCTGTCAACATTTCTACCTGATTTAGATGAATTTAAGCAAGCAACCGCACGTAATCGGTAGAGCTTCACGGACTCATATAGAGTTTCAGGACATTGTTCAAGATTTCATTTCGTCTGTACATCTTCACAATATTGACTCCAGAATACTTTGAAGAACAATAAATATCTTAAGTATACATTTTCTGAACATTGGCTCAATATAGAGCCTATAAAACTTGAAGATCTTATCTCTAGAATAGTTTGGAAAGCATTAAATATCTCATAGTTTTTTTTTGCTTTATTAGAGAGATTTTCAGCCTTGGGCTGGTTCATCTCTTATATCTCATAGTAACCATTCTATGATACACATTTTATCATGAAGTTTTGAAGCTTTACAAACATGGATCATGTGTTGAATATGTCCGAAACGTGCGTATCAAATCATATTGAGTCTTCATAATATCTAGATCTTAACTCCAGGACATTTCGGAGAACCTAGAAGATTTCAGGATCTCTAAATTATGTTTAAGGGGGAAAGTACAATTAGTTTTTTTTTTTTCGAAAAAATTTTTGTTGGCTAAATTTACTCTATATGTATCTGGGAAAGAGCCTTTAAAAGCATAAAGCCGTCCGGAACTTATTTAAAAAGTTATACGCAATTCAGTGAGTGCATGTCAAATGGCTGAACATGTCAAAGTTGAACTTTAAATGCTTCTACTGAAAAGTAGTGTTTTCAAAATCGCCGTGCAATGTACAGGTCAGAGTTTTCATTCAAATCGGTTCCGGTTTTCTGTTTTATGTTCATAATTAAATTCTCCACAACATGAAGAGAAAGATTTTTTAGATTTGTTTTTTTATAACATGTTTTTTTTTTTATAAACAAAGTCGAAAAAAATAGGGTTTTTTAAATTTTTTTTTCAACTTCAAATTTTTTTGTGAAAAAAACATTATTTTTACATACGAATTAATTCATGTTGTGCGCTGTACCTTCAAATTTAATGTCCTGTGTTTTTTTTTTGTTTCAGACGTGATCATGGACGTAGGGACTGCACGGCGCGAAGTGCTGCTTTAAAAAATAGGCTTCACATTATTTATAATAATTGGGCTAAATTGCAAAATTAAAAAAAAAAAATGTCACTGATAATTAATCTTCATTAAATCCTTAATAACATACATAAAGAATCGCTAACATTCATTTATTTCCCTACTCGCAATCCACTTTCAAAGATAGGCCTCATTTTAGGCCTTCTAATTGTACTTGATTGTTGTAGGCACATTCTAATACTAAACTTGTCAAGTAATGCAGAATAAACCAGGAAATATTGATGGCCACAGCGTAGTGGTTAACATCCATTCCTCTCTCGTAAAAGTAAGTCACAAGTTATGAGTGTTAAAGTGACAATAATAAAAAAAAAGTATCAACATCATTGACGGTCAAATCGAAAACCACGCAGGACACACCAGGACATGTTCCGGGTTTCTCATGGGAAATATCCAGAATATCATTGGGCCAAACCCCATCATATGATACATCAATAAAATGAGAAATTAAAAACAAAATCATAGGCGATCGTAAACTCGCTGAAAATTGACCACACACTGATACGTGCTGCTCATAATGTTGCACATCCAATAGCTTACAAATACATGAACATAATGGTTAATGATCATTGATCATATTAAGTGCGCGGATCCAGGTTCATCCTTGTGGAGAAGTGACCAGCATCTGACTTCAATTAAATCAAACGTGCGATCGTGTGTCGACACATCCAACCTATTCACAATAAATTATTTTTTTTATAGAGGTTTAATAGCACTCTACAAGTCTAAGTCATGGTCTATAGAACCCTCATAAAATCAAAATTGTTGCCTGGGTATTCTGAAAATGTTTTACTTCTATTTGTAACATTCTATTTTCAAGCATTAGAAAGGCGTGCAGCGTATCAAACTATTATGTCAGGATCAAGGTCTTTGTTGATCAATGCAGTTTATCGGGAACAGACATGTGGATTGAAGCTGAGAACCTAGTTACCATCCACATGATTTAACAAGCCTGCTTGCAGATGAAATTGTTCAGTTTGTAGCATTTGCTAAGATTAGGACTGATAGCTGATAAGCTGATATTTGTTGGTTTTCTGAACATCGAATGTGATATTCTTAACACGATTGATTTTGAACAACTTATAAAGGACTATTCTTAGGCAGTGACAATTATTTGTGCAAATTTGTAATCCCTCACTTGTTTGAAATTTTTAATATTTATTATTGAAAATAAGAGAAACCCTGCCTATTGACCCATCAACTCATGAACCGGGGACCAACGGCTTTACTTCCCTTCCGAAGGAAGGCGTGATCAGAGCTGTTATGCCTCAGAACATCCCGGCGGCGCCGACTAGAGTTGAACCCAGGTCTGCTGGGGTGAGAGGTAATCACTTACCACTTACGACACCACCGGCACCGTTAAGATGAAGAAGATATCACGACGTAGATCAGCGCTGCCCAATATGTGGCCCGCGGGTCGGACGTGGTATCTGGATCTCAGCAATGGCATCATTCTAGTCAAATTTTAGTCATCATAATGAATTTCAGCCCAGCATGAATGAGAAAGAAACAAAATGCAGCTTGAAACATGTTCTTCGAAAATAGATACAGCTACTTAAAAAAGCAAGTTTTGAAATGTTGGGCAGGCCTGATGTAGATACTTAACCAGTTTCCAAAAAGTTGGATCACCCCTTATGACAAACATTCACATGGTAAAGAACATTATGTGAATCGTCGATTATTTACAATGTCCATTATGCCAATCGTCCATTATGTGAAACATCTTAAAGCAAAATGTTCCACCCCCTTATGTATATTCTAGATTTTAACTTAAAGGATCACTATATATTTGAATATGCTTTGATTTTCAATCAATTTTTTTTTTAAGTTTGAGGATCAAGTGCCCGGATTTTCATACACGAAGGTCACAAATTCATAATTTAATAATTGCAATAATTATCGTAATATTTTTTTTTTCATGAAAATGATTTAAGTGTTTGAAGTATTTCACAAAGCTGTTGCTGTGCAATTATCTTATACAATTAAATATCAAACTTTTTTCAAAGAACAAGTACAAACATTGTAACTTTCATATCAACATTAATGAGTTTTTGCAAAGTAAGATTTCAAGCCAACTGGGGTTAAATTTTTAGAGGATGCTCAAACCCTGATTCAATGCCGTTTGATTACTGATTTTCATCAGTCTAGTGTTCAAACAAGATTGCCAGTTGCACTTGATAGAGTGAACTGTAGTGTGACAAACAGTGAATCCGTAGCTCATCGCCCCATTCCAATTTTACTAAATACATTTTTCTATTGTTGATGAAATTCAATATAATATAAATAAAAGCTTGGGTCTCCTATGCTCTCCGAATGCATTTTTGGATACGTAGAGGTTGGAAATTGTAATACTTACCTGAAATTTGATTTTCCTGAAGATCGGTGTCATTTTAACTATATTTGAGATCAAAATGCTTAACTTTTTAAGATTTATTACCGTTGCATACAAAATGTTAAAAATAATAAACAATCAAGATGTGGGTAGATACTAATGATGCCAAACTTACTTATATGACTATTTAATCAATTGTTTCTGAAGGATATTGTATTAACGACTGCAGGTTTTTAATCATCTACTGCCCGAACTATGGTTTTAGTTGATCTGATAAAATTGTTTAGTTCCTTTCGAGAGGGCCCCGGATTAGAATGAAAATTTGATTGGAATTATGTCACCTAGCTCAATTCAGCTGGTCTGGAATAGTGTTTGTGAATGTTAGATTTTTTTTCATATTTCTCATGAAACATTCCTCGATTTTTATTAAATTTCCAGAGATAAACCAATCAACCAGCTGAACATATCCCAAATTAAAAAAAAAAAAACGACAAAGCAAAATTTGACCCAATCATACACGGAATTAATTTTCTTGGGTCATTTGGGGCTATCCTTAGCTCAGTCGGTAAAGGCGCAGCTACAAAGCAAGACCATACTGAAGGTGGCTGGGTTCGATACCCGGTTCGGTCTAGGAATTTTTTGGGTTTGATTTCTCGAATTCCCTGGACATAGAATGTATCATTGTACTTGCCACACAACTATAGGCTAATGCAAAAATGGTACTGGCATCGAAAGCTCTCTATTAATAACTGTGGAAGTGTATCAATTTGAGAGCACACAATAAGCTAATATGCGATAAACAATAAGCTTCAAATTCGAAGAAAATGAAGAAGAAGGATCATTTGGTGGAATGCCACTAGGTCAAATCCAATTAGACAGAACGCAATTAGACCAGAAGTCATACGCCTCAATGGGTCATTAGACCGAAATTCTAATAGTTGTTCCTTTTTCATGATACGGCATCTGTATTGTTCCAGATTGAGAAAATAATGAGTGACAAAAAAAGTAGGCATAATTATGCCAATGCATAATTCATTCAGGAAGTTAAAAACAATTGCTGAATTATGCATCGAAAGAACCGCTCATGTTTTAAGACAAAAAAAAAAATTTTTTTTTGAGAGATATTTAACTAGACATGTCATCAGATAGAAAATCTAGATAGGGTAAATGTCAGCTTGGGTACCCATTGACTATTTTCAGCAATCAAAATGTAAACGTTAATTTCACTGTTTTTTACTGTTCTAAATATTTGTCAAAAAGTTGGTTTTTAGGTGCCCATGGGACCTAATGTGGAATGGCAGATCTGTTTATTGCCAAAAATTTAATAAAATTGAAAAATAAAAATATCCGGAGTCCCAGCACTAGTAAAAATTCCTCAACAGAATATAGTCTGTTAGTCAATCATCACATAAGAGCTCAAATTTTTTATTCCCACGGCCATGTATAGACATTCTCAGGCATTTTCAGCACACAGATTGATAAAAAAAAACTTTTATCTAGCATCTAATACGGTAAACACAACAAGAAGCGGTTATGTGCTCTAGTTATTACCGAAAGAGAAAGTCAATGAAGAGAATCAATCAATGATACTTAGGACACAGATCAATACTTACAGAACAATATATTACCCTCTACAATATTTTTATTATTTTTTCAATACAAAGCTTATGAAAAATGCAATGTTTTGTGAAATGATCAGGTTGCAAACTTTGAAAGTTATGAAAAATCATGGAATATCAGCTTTTGTAAGCTTGTGAGTTCTGTAATTTTGATGTTATAATCAAAGGAACTTTGGAAACATAACTGGTTGTCATAGTGAGTTTCTGTTGTCCTCGAGGAAATAAATCTATCTATCTATCAACTGGTTTTATTTAGTGCTCAGGGTGATATTGCCACGTCCATTTATGATCCTGATGCTCTTAGGGAACTGATAAAAAAAATTAAATTAACACATCCAGCTTTTTTTTTTGTGACCTTGGGGAAAATGGCCAATGCTAACCATGAACCAGAACCGTACATGCAACAAATTAAACTTTAAAATTTCACAGTACTATTGCGTGTTTTTGTTCGTATTCACTTAATATTTGGAATTAACTGCTCAGAACTTCGGTAAATAAATTTTTTAAACCATTTTTCGAATTCATATAGATAAATAAGACCAGATATTACAGTCCATGGAATAATGCGGGATTATTCTTAAAATTTTGAACGAACAAAAATTTTTGTTTTATCTTATAAGTCGATAATTCTGGTCTTTTTCGCTTCGACTCGATGATCCCTTCAAAATCGAGGGATGGCGAATTGACTATATATAGATTTTTTTTTTAAATTACAAAATATTTAAAAAAAAGTTTATTATGTTGATATGTTTTCAATTTTCTTTCTCAGACAGAGGTATTGACAAATTTTCAAAGTTACATGCTCCAAGAAATACTAAGTTCAATTTATCATTTTTCAAAAGTCGGCCTAATGACCCATTCAGCCTCATTGCATTTTGCCTAATTGCATTCGGCCCAGTGGCCTTCGACATAGTGACCTTCGACGTAGTGGCCTTCGACGTAGTGGCCTTCGACGTAGTGGCCTTCGACGTAGTGGCCTTCGACGTAGTGGCCTTCGACGTAGTGGCCTTCGACGTATTAGTCTTCGACCTAATGGTTTTCGGCCTGATGGCTCTCGGCCTAATGGCTCTTGGTCTAATGACTCTCGGCCTAATGGCTCTCGGCCTAATGGCTCTTGGCCCAATTACTTTTGGCCTAATGGCTATCGGCCTAATGGCTCTCGGTCTAATGGCTCTTGACCTAATGGCTATCAGTCTAATGGCACTCGGCCTAATGGCTCACGGTCTAATGGCTCACGGTCTAATGGTGTTTGAGCTAGTGACCTTCGACCTATTGGCCTTCAACCTATTGGCATTCGACCTAATGGCCTTCGACCTAATGGAATTCGACCTAATGGAATTCAACCTTATGGCTCTTGGCCAAATAGCTCTTAACCTAATGGCTCTCAGTCTAATGCGAGGGGCGCGCCCTTCCAGATATGAGTGCATGATATTCAAAATAAATCGTAGCATTTTAAATACTTTGAAGACAGTAATAATTTGAATTGAAATACTTTTAGTGGTATTTAAAAAAAATAACAAATAATTAACGATAATTTGTGTGATGACATATAATTCAACTATTTTGAAAATAATTTAAATATAAAATTATGTGAGTAATTAAAAAAATGTATTGAAATTAAGAGTGTATTTAAAGTATTTAATGTAGTAATGGCAAGATTTCGAATATTTGGTCAGCAGGCTGTGTAGTACTGAAAGACTAGTGCGTGCCTTTCAGCCTAATGGCTCTCAGCTTAATCGCTCTCAGCCCAATGGCTCTCAGCCTAATGGCTCTCAGCCTAATGGCTCTCAGCCTAATGACTCTCAGCCTTATGTCTCTCAGCTCAATGACTCTGGGCCTTATGGCTCTCGGCCTTATGGCTCTCGACCTTATGGCTCTCAGCCTAATGGCTCACGGTCTAATGGCTCACGGTCTAATGGTTCACGGTCTAATGGCGTTTGACCTAGTGGTCTTCGACCTAATGGCCTTCGATCTAATGGCTCTTGACCTAATGGCTCTTGGCCAAATAGCTCTCAGCGTAATGGCTCTGAGCCTAATAACTCTCAGCGTAATGGCTCTCAGCCTAATGGCTCTCAGTCTAATGGCTCTCAGCCTAATGGCTCTCAGCCTAATGCCTCTCAGCCTAATGGCTCTCAGCCTAATGGCTCACGGTCTAATGGCTCACGGTCTAATGGCTCACGGTCTAATGGCGTTTGGCCTAATGGCCTTTGACCTGATTGCCTTCGACCTAATAGCCTTCGACCTAATGGAATTCAACCTAATGGTTCTCGGCCTAATTTTTTATATTTTTATTATAGAGATTTTAGACGTAGGCTAGTTTATCTCTTCTCTCTGCCTAATGGCTCTTGACCAAATAGCTCTCAACCTAATGGCTCTCAGCTTAATGGCTCACGGTCTTATGGCTCTCTTCCTAATGGAATTTGCCTTATTGACCCCGCACCAAAAAAAAAACGTGACACAGAAGCGACGTATTTAATGAACACAACCTTAACCTGATTTCTTGAAATCCATGTTGAGTTCAGGGATGCTTTAAAAGTATTTCAATGCTTATTTTTTTTATGTCTGTTAAAGTTTGAATTATTTATATGATCAGGATAGTCGTGAATACTTTCCAAGTGCGTGATTCTATAAAAAACCAAGCCTATGATCTTCTTAATTTTGCAGGTAAGGTATAATCTTATACATGTTTATAGCTTTTCAAAGCCCTTAAAATCTACAACACTTTAAGATTCCTTAATAAAATTGAACATTGAGTTAGGCTAGATCTTAAACATTTCTTATAAGCTGGGTCCCAGCTTTGGGATATAAACTATTTTTTAAGTCGATGATCTTGAAAACACGACTTAAATCGATTGGCAGTAAAAGACTCCCATACTTACCACACAAAACTCAAAATTTAAAATAATAAAATGTTTTGAAATAGCTCTTATGACAGTTAGTGTGTACCATGTAGAACAGCACGTTAAGCTCAATAAATATTGATGTAAGTAGAAAAGAGAAATATTCATAATACGATCAATTCTCCACAAGCCCTAGCTCCACTCAAGGTCTATCGACTCATTAAAATTTTAAGCTTTATAATCACAAATCAATTGATATCTACTTCAAGGAAGAGGATGTTCCGAAAATGTTCATTCGAATATATAATTTTGTATCAAATTTAAGAGTATCAATATTCACTCGGCTGTCGACAAAAGCAGGCCACTCTTGACGTGTGCCACGCGATCGTCTGTTTTATCAGCAGCAACCATTGGAAAGCAACCATTTCGTGATGGGTGTGTGACTGCTGACCACGTTTTGCGTCCATTGTTGTAATGGAAGAGCTCTGACCCTCGAAGGCTTTTTGAATAGCGGAAGGTAAAGTGTTTATTGTGTTGTACCTTTTGACTATAGTTTTAAGATGTATTGTATACACACCAAATTTTGAAATTAAGTTCCAGCAAAACGAATTGCTGGATGATGTCCAGCAAAATCATGTTTTACTGGAAAATCAGTGGCCTGAAATATTTTGCTGGATGTTCCAGTTAATTGTATCAAATGTCAAATTCAGACCTGTCTTCACAGATTAATTGGAAATTACTGGTTCGCGGTTTTGAATATTTTGCAGTCTAAGAAGCGTTCATCTGGCACGTTATCATTAGGACGATGTAAATTTAGCTGCAATCGTAGAGCTAGTATTCTATACTTTGTCGACGTACTTGAAAAGCTTATTTATTTTTATCTTTACAGTCCTTTAACCTAAAAACTCACCCGGGGAGGCCAGCAAAAGTTCCTCAACAAGAGTTTATTTTCTCCTTTGACTCAAATTTTAGTTCATTTGACCGATGGTATTATGAAAACATGAAACAGTGCATATATAATAAAATGTGTTTTGTTAACTATTAAAACATAAATATAAACAATCTAAAATTGCTATCCTTCCAACAAAATGATTCACTTTCCGTTTTCAGGAAAAAAAAAACAGTAAACATTGCTGATTTAACAGTTAAGTGCTGTCAAATAGGCACTGGATCAATTTGCTGGTTGTTCAGCAAATACACTTTGCTGAATAGATTGCTGGGCTTTCAGCTCGGCAAAATCCAGCAAGATATTGCTGGTTTTCAGCGATAAAAAATGGGTGTGTAGTAACCAAGAATCATCGGCTCTGTAAAGTTAATTCGATTGAGCCTTATCAAATAAATTAATAAACAAACAAAAAATAAGAGCATTGAGTTGTAAAGAGCGAACGTAGTGATATTAAGTTAAAAGACTGAAAATACTTTGCAGAGCTCAGTACCGTATTTTAGTTGATGAAAAATAAGCTTTGCCATAATTAGTGATGTCTTGTTTATTCTAAAGTAGACCCCACACACATAGAGGGTGATTCGATAACTATTGCAACACTTTTAAAGTTGCGTAACTTTTTTCATGCTTGACCGAAATTAACCAAATTTTAACCGATTTCTCTTTAAAGTGTATTATCCACACCCGCTTAGTTGTGCAGTTGTCAGTGAGATTCCGGTCGAGACGGAAGAAAATCAACAAACCGTTCGGGAAAGGATTTTGTTCATCCACATGCAAAATCCTGGGCAACGGGAAAACTGATGTCCGACCGTCTCAAGGGTCCTCTAAAAGTTTCAGGAATGTATGACAGTGGACCACAAGTCAGAAGCAAAAATTCGAACATGTCGACACGGGACGACGGTCAAAGTTTCGTCCAGAGGACCAAAAAAGCGATCCGCCATAAACGTACAAATTGCAGAGCTATTAAATTCAACTGTAACAATTTGTTTTCATTACGATCATTACTACATCCGATTTACCAATCAATATAAAGTGTCGCAATAATTATCGACTCATCCTTTATGATTATATGAAGGGGAATTATTGACAACATGATTGATGATGTATTGATGTGATTGATGGAAATATTGACAATACGAGCATTGTCAATCTTGGCACTGCGGGGTAAATCGGTTTTATTTTGCAAGCCGATGGAAAACTGATTGAATATTTTCACTAGCAGCAATTTTTTTTGCTCATCAGTTGAATTCCGCCAAAATCTCTGAGCCGGGACTGCTGGAGCCCCCATGACTTTCATAATGTTTGTTTACATAATTTTTTTCGCCAGCTTATGTTTCAATGGAATTGTAACCCAGTTGAGCTATCAAACCTGTGCTAGCATAGCAAGCATAGTTCACTTACAATCAATAATGTGTTATGAAAATGTGACGTTAGTTAAGAATAGTAGCTCCATGTGTGGCTTTTGGATGTTTGGCTCCCATTTGACAGTTCACATTGGCAGTTGACAAGCATATTAAGTGAGTCTGCAGTACCCAGTTGTGATACGTGTGAGGTCCGCTTGAGTGGCACTAAACGGCTTTTAATTTGTTTTCTAGTGCACATGTAATTTAGGACCAGGCGTCTCCATGAAAATAGTTTTCCAAGTAGCGATTGTAGTTATCCCATGGAGACGTTTGGTCCAGCACTTTTGAATAATTTTCGAAATGGATAAATCTTGAGGGATACGTTTTTATTCTGGGAAATAAAAATCTAGTTTTAGTTTAATAGTCATCTAGCACCTACAACAGCGATAATATGTGTACATTCGGATAAAGTTGCATATATATAGTAAACAGAACGGGAAACGATAGAAAACCAGCAACTACTTCCAATACAATCCAATCCGGGCCAATTTGACATCGATCGATAGAAGTTTTTTTGTTTTATGTTCGTTAGAGAAAACCATAAGAAAGCTAGGAAATGAGATCAATTTGTTTTCGTATTTTTTTTTTGTAACATCAGGATGTGAAACAAAACAGCAGTAAGTGAAACAGCCAATTATTTTCGATTGTTTTTATTTCAACTCATTTTCTTTTTTGATGTGTGTGATTTTTGCTTACTCTAAATGAAAATAATATGAATAGTATAGATGGGGTTGGAGAGGAGCGGAGAAGGGAAAATGTTTTCAAGGAAGGACTAGGAAAAATTGCTTCAATTGGTCATTGTTTTCGATTTACCCAATGAGCAATTGGCTCCAGTTCAATTCACTTGCGAGTTAGTCTGCTATCACTTCACTTGGATTCACGGAGGCTGGGGTGCAACGATTTCTGCCATCACCACCATCACCATTCACCGACCGACATACACACATACACACAGTCAACACACACGAGCAATGAAACGTATACGGTGTCGCTCATATGATTTGGAACACTATGACTATGAGGTGCGGGTATTCCTGCACATTCAGGATTTGGAATTGAGCTCTGTTGAGCTTTTGATGTGCTTCGTCTGTTTCTCTTGGTTTGCAGGTTCGGTGAGACCATACACCACGGCGGCCGGTTGGCGCTGTTCGGATTCGATCGATGCTTTTGCCATACATCGGCAGAATCCCATACATCCGTTCTTGTAACATGTGAAACGGCAGCACAAGTTCGGATCTACGGGTTTCCGCAAATGGGTAACTCTACTATGCTATACACTGAGTTGAAACACGGCACACGTGATAGTGTGGGGCAGGGGGGGGGGGGGGGTCGAGATGTAGTGGAGCAATGTTTTTTTCTCGCTCTTGATGGGTGCCATGTTCATATGGGTGAAAACTTTTGGATTCTTGGGCGAGGAGGTAGGTATGGTTGGTGGTGAGGATTTTTGGAGCGGGGGAGAATGACAACACTACAGAAGTAATAAACATGGTGCATATACAAGGGTTTGATCTTACCAAATGAGTAATGTTCACATTTAACCTAATAATCCAAAAGTTTGGAGGTGGTGGAGATGCTTTGCGAGAATCTGGAAGTAGAAAAAGAAAAAAAAATGGAATTGTAGTGTTTGTCGGTGTTCCTTACATGCACAAAGTTATCAATGCAAATAAATCACTAGAATGTTTACGCTCGGAATTTCAATCTAACGAATATTTGTATCATGAGCAATCATGAATCTCTGCGAATGTGTTCAAACAATCAAACAATCAATTTCCAAGCCATTTTCCATGGGATCTTTTTCCTTAAATGTACTAAGCAAAATTTTCATAAATATCTTATCAATTTATTGAATTACATGTATGCTGTATTTTGTTTGAATCGGAGTTAGAGTTGAGGAATCGGTTATTTTGAAATCAGAGGAGTTGGAGTCGGTAGATTTAGAGCTGGCTCCACAGCCCTGTTTTCAGCAATAAATTAACAGCTTAAGATATTAAGAATCAAATTAAAACTATTCAATTGCCAACATTTTACAAATATACTGACCGATATGTTTAAATGAACAAATATATGAGAGATAATTATGGTAATATGATAATATGAAATGTTATTTTCAAATTATAGATTTCATATGAGGATCAATCGTACATAATTAACAATATTTTACAATATTTGAGAGTTGCGATTAATTTTCATGAAAATCAGGCTCAATAGCCCTGGATTTGTTTTTTTGCTAGTGCCTTTTACAAATGTTATGCGTGTATTTCAAACATGCTATCAAGCTTCTATGGCATCATTTTTAGCTTTATCGTTACCAAGTAATCATTGCAAATGCTTTTCATCTTCTTTTTGGAACAACTCATCTTTTTCTTGAAATGTAGCGATAAGCGTCCAATAGAAGATTCGAATAGTTGAAATGTTTCCTAAAAAAGATTAAATGCGCCAAATAAGAACTAGCCAAATGCTCAAAATCTCCTTAATCAAGAATTAATTTAAAAAAAAGTGCCTGTGAAAAGATGAAATGCCCCATAGAAATCGGCGAAGTTGATGAAATGTTTTATACTTTTTATAGGTGCATTTCAAATTTTTAAGTAACATTTCAGTTTTTTAAGGGAACCTTCCATAACGTTTTTAAAGAACATTTAATATTTTTTATTCATCATTTTCCTTGTCTTTTAGAGTAGTTTAAAAAATTTAAGGTTCAATTTTACTCATTCATGATGCATCGCAATCTTTTTGTTGTGCATTTCAATTTAAATTTTGACAGATCGATTCGTTTTTTATGTGTCAATTATTCAAGTTTTAGGGTGAATTTTGTTGCTCTTATTGGTGTAAAATATTGGCTACCTCCCCTAGCATTAGATAACTTAGATTCAAATCCAGGTAACTTTGCAAAAATTTAGGAAACTTAATCGTAGTTGAGGGTACACTGCTTAATGTCAGGGTATGTGATGATTAAAATATGACATCCACTCCTTAGGGTGGAGGAGGTCCTAGAATTTATGACAGCGTGTGTAATAAGCATGGGAAAATGTGTCGCACAGGGAGGGAGAGGGATGATCCAATCACATGAAAATTCGGAGATCTTGTTTTAATTATAGGCGTTTCGTCCAAGTTTAATGAACTTAAAATAGCTTAGAGTATGCCGTACATGTTCAGGAGACTTGACAAAACCTAAAGGAGCTTCCAAATAAATCAACTGGAAAGCTTGTAGAAGTTCAGTAATTGGGGAAGTGCAGCGAATTTTTAAAAAGTTCAGGAAACTTCGTACAAGATCGAAAATCATTGTAGAAGCTCAGCAAACTTAGAAGCCTAAACAAAATTCAGCAATCTTCTTAGAACTTCAAAGAACGTCGTATCAGTTTAGGGAACTTCAAAGCAATTGGTCAGCCCAAGCAGCACACTTCCATCGAAATAAGTTGCTGCAACTTTCCAAGTAACAATTCATGCTGAACAGTAAGAACAGAAGCTGATTATTGTTTGATTTAAGGTGTACAAAGATGATGAACAGCAGACTGAATAAATAATTGATAAGTAGTGCATGAAGCTAATTGTATCCCCATAATTCAACCTCAATAAATTAGCTGATCTAAAGATTGAGCAAGCCTTATTTTCGATTAACACTACTCCACAAATCAGCAATGCACTACAAATATTTTGATAGCCTAATTGGTTAAATGTAGTCAGTGTCACTCGTTGCATTTCCGGCATTTTAGTTCTTCTAAATTCACTGCCTACCTTTCTAATCCCAAGCAGCAGCAGCAGGTAGAGGAGCTTTTTAGGAATAGCTCCAAGTAGAAGTGGGCTGCGACGACGTCAGAAGTATTAAGGTTTGTATTTCTGTGTTTTGACTGCTATATTGCAATAAATATTCAGAGAGCATTCCAAAATTATAACTTAATTATGGCAAAATAGCTTCCACATGACCATCGAAATAAATCGTGCACTTGTGTCCACATTGTGTTAACTACACTTGAAAATGAGAGGAATGTTTAACTGTCACCAGTTGTTGTTTACAATTCTGCATTGTTGTATAATACTCTTCCGGTTGCTGTTATTCAACTTAAATTTGACGTGTTTCAAGTTAATGATCATACCTTTTGCCACACATATGCTTAAGTGGTCCAGTAGCTATGATTGATGCCTGTGAATCAGCGACTGCCGGTTTGAATCCCGAAATGCAAAGGTTAATCAGCACCTTGTTGCAGTACCGTAAAAATATATAAGATATGAAGTGGACTTCCTTTTTTTCAAAATAAAATTTGAAGGCTGAACAAGGGTTGGAAAAGACTGTTATTTAATGCCTTAAAAAGCTTATTATTTATATAACTGTTAAGCTTTCAGCTGATTTAAATTTAAATGTTTAAAAGCTGAACAAAGGTTAACGTAGCACACTTACAACAATTGTTGAATCTAAGGCTGAATTAAAATCGATTAAACAACATTTGTAAAGCAACAAATTGTTACCTGTGTTGATTGTGACTCGAATAATTTAAACAAAATTAACCACAATTGTTCGATGAAAAGTGTGCTGCTAGGAAGAGATCTTACTAATAAAACGCATTGCACATCCAATAAGTGTTGGAACCATCATTTCAGAGAGCTTCCCAGATGTTCCGAAATATTCGTTGAAAAACTTGAGGGTAATTTCTGAAGTTCGGAGCAGTTGATAGATGTTCTGAGCTCTTGGTAGAATTCAGGGAGTTTGAAAAAAAAAAATTAAAAAAACTTGGAAGAAGTTCAGGGAACTTAGTTGAAGTCGAGGAGATTTTCTAGCAGTTATGGGGTTTTAAAGGGATTCAGGAAACGTTGCATGAGTTATATCACATTTGTTCATGTTCTTAAAAATGATAGAATTTCAGTAAACTTCCTAGAATTTTGGGAACTTTGTATGAGATAAGAAAAATATTGCAGAGGTTCATTAACCTTCATGAAAGCTAAGGGCACTTCGGATAAGCTCAAGGGATTAGAAAGCAGCTTAGCGAAGCTTCGTTTAAGATCATGGAACCAATTATTATTCTGAAAATTTGCAAAAATGCAAGTGTTGTATCGCAGATGATCTTCTATGGTGACAGATTGATTAGGAAGAATTTTAAAATATGTCTAGCAAATTTGAAAATTTTACTTATGAACGCTTTAATACTTCAGGTTGATCAATACCATTCGGAACATCCTCAACTATTGAGATCCAATTTAAATTACTTTTTTCAGATAATTCGTTAGACGGTTGATTGATCACCTTTTATCTTTTGAATTATTCAAATGATCTCATCTGTAATTTTTTTCAACATTTCTGATTGATAAAGATCTGAAGATCTAACAAATGGCATTTTTCAGATAATCTCCCAAGATGGCAGGTTAGACTGGCCCACAATTATATGGGAGATTTTTTTATCATTTTTTTTCAACGGACCAACTCCCAGATTTGTACTATTAGGTGAGAAAACTACTCTCTAAAAATTTCAGCTCATTCGGATGTAACACGAGCTGGCGCTTTTGGCTTAAAGTTATTATGGGGATTTTTTAAAAATGTATGGAGAACTAACATCCTTTCACTATTTCGTGTATAAAACTGGTTCAGCAAACTTGATTAAGCTTAGAATTTCAGCACTTGTAGCTTAATTTATAAGAAACAACTTTGTTTAAGACAGCATCATGATTCAAGTTAGTATTATGGAGATATTCATTCTTGAATTTATACATGCATTTGGTTTGTATATTGTAGAAAAATACAGGCAGCTTCTGCAGTGTATCAACTAAATAACCAATAAAATAATAAAAGTTCATATTTTCCACAGGATAACATCCATACTCGTGTCAGTATGTGAGATAACCACTCTCTGAATGTTGTAGCTCTTTTTGACGTTTCTCGGACGGGCGCTTTTGGTTCAATGTTCATATACATAGGAGATTTGGTTTAAATTTTTATATACAAAATGATCATATATATTCAAAAGCGAATATCTCAATAAAACTAACCGGATTCATTGTGCAGTCTTCAGCAAAGTTGCAACTTATTGTTTGAACTACAAGTTTTGAAAATATGAATCAAATCGAGAATAAGGAAACTTTTTTTATGATCGATGGAGTTTAGGAGTGTCGTTTTTTCATGTATTTTATCCAAAATCCCCATACAAAATTCAAACTACAAGCGCCAGCTTATCCTACAACCAAATTAGCTAAAACTTTCATATAATGGGTTTCTCACCTAAAGGCACAAATCTAGGGGTTGGCCGTGGAAAATTTTAACTTTTATTTTTGTGGGCCAGTCTAATGGCAGGTTGATCAAGAATTATTTAAAAGATTTCCACTTTATCGAAGATTCTCTGGATTCAAGACTTCAGATTTATAAGTTATTATTCAAAAGTCAAAGAAGTCAAAAATCTTCCTTTCTATAACAACAATTAAGAATTGATTCCTTAACATTAAAAAAGGCATTCATCTTCAATTTCAAGAAGTCTTCAAAAGCGGCGCCGGTGCGTGATAACCTCTCACCCCAGCATGCCTGGGTTCAATGCCAGTCGGCGCCGCCGGGATGTTCTGAGACATAACTTCTCTAATCACACCTTCCTTCGGAAGTCAAGTAAAGTCGTTGGTCCCCAGTTCATGAGTTGATGGGTCGATAGGTATGGTCCAGGTGTGGGAGCTGCCTCCCTGGCGTCGGTAGCATTGGTGCTCAGCACGGAAAACAAGATCGACAGAAAACAAATCAAGGAAAAAATCTTCAAAAATCTGCACAAAACATGAAATGTTTTCAATGTTTTGCTAGATATAAATGACTTCATAGAACTTCAAATGCCTTCAACATGAAGACATGTCTTCAAATCTGGCATCCCTGCAAGACAGTAATGTCAGCCCGGTTTAGATGATTCAATTCAGTGTTCAACTTTCTTGAACTGTGAAATTACATACTCCGGACTTACTCCGTTCGATATCAAGTCATGAGTGCCGACTACCAGATCGGGGTCGAGTTGAATTTTTCAAATTCATTCCAAATGGCCGAAGGGCGTAAAATATTGCGGACTAGCGAATAAAAGTTGGTGGAGGGGCATTGGCATTGAGTACTACCACAAACTACTAGATTAAAAATAATCTCAGTGACTATTCACTTCCGCTAAGAGATACACCCACCGTTTCAACTTACCCACGCGTTTGAACTTTCCCCGGTGGACCTTATAGGGGTTATTGCTACAATACATCCCAAGTAAAAATTTTGGTTTATGAGGGTTCTGTAGACCATGAGTTGGACTTGTAGAATGCTATAAAACCTCTATTAAGCTTGCAATGTTACTTGGGATGTTATGTTTCATATGAATTTCTCAAATGGAGCAACATTTTTCAAAATAGGCGCCGGAAAGAGATGTTATATGCTTTTTAAGTGTCAAATGGAACAGGAGGGTGTGAATATTAGGATGGGTCAAGTTTATATAGGAGACCAAAACCATCGAATCTAACAGCTCTTTCGATTCGTATCGACGGTCACTTAAGCTATGTTTTGAGGAAAGCTTCTTATAGGTGACATCGACAGTTCAACATTGCTGGCATAATAATAATTTTTGTATTTTTTCCATCGTACTGTATCACAAATTAAATCGGATTACATCGTAATACCTTTTAAATTAAATTTGTTATTACAGATTTTTTTTTTTTTTTTTTTATTACAGTCACTTTAACACTCTTGGGTCATTCGTGACTTGTCCAGGGGTGAGATTTGAACTCGTGACTTTGGCGTGAGAGGTATGGATGTTAACCACTACGCCGGGGTCGCCCCCAGATTATTACAGATTAAATTGTATATGATGTCAAATCAACTCATTTAAAACAGAAATGAAAATTTGAACGCATATGGCCTCCACTTTTGAAGATATAACCCCTTTTTTGCATTCTATACGATTTGATTGTTTGTTTATACGTTTGTATATCACAGAAACAACTTTGAATTTACGTGTATTCTAGTTGTCTGGGCTGCCATTCAAAACGAAACTATTCAAATCGACGTATCTGCTTTTGAGTGAGTGAGCTAGCAGTTGCCACAAATCGTCGATTGAAATGATTGTTTACACAATCAGATACGTCGATTTGCGTTGGCCGTAACTAATTAGTTTAAGTTTTATTCATTTGACATAAATTGTCAGTTGAATTATGAATAAACTAATAAACAAATTACACTTCACCATTTCAAGAGCACAAATTTTTTTGGTAAGCCAAGTTCATCAATCTGTACATTTCAAACATTGCTTGCTCCTCTGCAGCAAAGAACAAGTAGTAGCTTCAGCTACGTGCTTTTAAAGAAACCTTAATATTTTGACTTGTGAAATTACGAAGTGCAAATCCCCTTAACAGCATTTGCATAGCATATACCTTTCATCCTTTAATGTCAATGCTAATTTAAAAAATCATATATGGGTCATTCCAGCTCAAGTAAGCACAGAATCAAAAAAAAAAAGTTGTGGCCGATGTCACCGATTTGGGCCAAACTTGGCCAAAACTCTTATTTTGGCATTCTGAACAAACGCCTTTTTTATTTCGCTCTAAAGTGCCTGGATCCTTCTGGGCTACAACCCTGGATTTTCGAGATTTTTAAAAATTTCAACTTTCAGAAGAGATTACTCCACAACCAAATAAGCTATTTGTGATCTTAGAACGTCAATTTGAAGGTTTCTTAATGTTAATTCTTATAAGTGAACAAACATTTTGGTTTTGTTATAGTGACTACACTAAACAGACTGATTACCAGCAGATATCCAAATTGTAAAAAAAATTGCCTATTTTCACCATGGGCGGGATTTTTGTTTTCTTAATATTTTGGACTCAAATTTTCACCACTTTGTAAAACTCTTCTACTAGATGTGGGTAAATGATTTGGACAAATAGTTTTTGAGATATGACCAGATGAGTGAGTGGTAGTTTGGAGCTTTTCTGGTGAAAAATCAATGCTATTTGATATATTTTTTTTAGTTTTTCTTGAATTCCTTAAAGCCGATGGCACAATAATATTTTTATGTTATTTTTCACATGTTCTGGGCAGGATTCTCATTATATGAAATCATGACTAGCTCAGCAATTTACTTCTATCCGTAATTTAATTGTGGTCATAAAAGTGAAAAATACGTTCCTATGGAATACAGCCAAAACGTTGTGCTTTAGAAGTACGATGAAATCAGATAGATTAGCAGGTATATAAAATTTCAGTTGTGGATGAAAGCTGCTACTTCAATAAAACCCTTATTTTGACAATTTGAATACCTGCCGGTAATCAGTCTGTTAACTGTAGTTACTATAACAAAAATAAAATGTGGTTATACCTATAAGAATTAACATTAAAGATCCTTCAAACTGACGTTCTAAGATCACGAATAGCTTATTTGGTTGTCGAGTAATCTCTTCTGAAAGTTGAAGTTTTTAAAAACCTTGAAAATCCAGGGTTGTAGCCCAGAAGGATCTAGGCACTTTAGAGTAAAATCAAAAAAGGGGTTTGTTCAGAATGCCAAAATAATTATTATTATTATTATTTAGCTTTATTTAGGAGGCTTTCAGCCTTAGGCTGGTTCGCCTCCAAAATGCCAAAATAAGCGTTTTGGCTCAAATCGGTGACATCGACCACAGGTGGTGTACCCACTTGACCCATATGTATGATTGTTTTCAGTAAAGTTGATGAAAATGATAAATTTTACATCTTTGTAGAACAGTTTTCAGCCACGCTAAATGGTTTTTAAATTTTGGACGATCCAACTTTAAACCTTGCCAGAGATTCTAATTTTATCAAACATGATCTATGCGTAACTGTATGGACCCCTTCTTTTAGTGGACCATTTACGGACCATAAGCCAAATTTATTGGGAAACACCTTTTCCAACTCATCTGCATAGGATTCTTCGAAAATATTGATCAAATACTATTTAAACTAAGGAGAAAATTGCATTTTAATGTCAAGCGAAGGGTTCAAATTTGGGCATGAACTTGAAATGTGTCCTTTAGTGGACCATTTATTCTGAATTACATTTGAACAAAATATGAGAAATTATTGAGAATTTTTGGGTTGATTTGAAAGTAATTCAACCCCATTTATTGTGTCTACCTTATATATCTGCCAAATTTTTATGCTTACGATGAATTTCTTCTACACGGTCCATCATATGATGTAAACGATCCTGTAATGCACCCTGGGCATCTTCCTGGGTTAAATCAAGCAATTTATCTATTTTACGTATCAATCATTTAACACAAACGATAAAGGTGAACCTTATTGATAAATATTGCTGAAACCAGGGGTTGAAACTGTTGACGTTTTTTACGACACTCGCTTCGTTGTCGTGAGCGACAATCTGCTTTTATTTGTACTCTCATGCTCTGCTTCCGTCTCTCTTACACAACACCAACGGTAGAACAACATTCGAGCAAAAAGAAAATTTTCAAATAACTATCATATGACATGTGCGATTTCGTTAATTAAACCATTTCTGATCAGAAATGTTATCACTAGGACATCGTTGCTTGCTATTTTGCTATTTTCAGAATTCACACAAGCACAACATCAGCAGCTCTTATCATGAGAAAAACTAAAACACATACATTCGTGACGGTCTTCGACGACAGTGTCGTATGACAGAGCTTGTCATATGACATTTTAGTTTGGTACTGTAATTTGATACCTTGTTTTGCAAGTGTCGGAAGCAAAGACAGTCGAGTATGACATAAAATATGTCGACTACGGTGACCATTTACAAGACTGGCTGAAACATGAACTATAAGGTCATGAATCCATTATAAATGGCTTAAACAGCTACTAGGGGGTCCATAATAGACCAATTTACCCTATATTGCAGGCTTTATCGTTGTTGTAAAGCAGTCTTCAAGTCCAAATCATGGTCTACATGACTTTGATAAAACCAAAATTGATACTTGAGCAGTCTTCATCTGGAAATCACCTTTTTGGACCGTAGAGCATTGAAATCCGAACACTTTTAAAATTAATTAATTTATCTTTATTAGGGAGGCTTTCAGCCTTGGGCTGGTTCGCCTCCACGCTTTTAAAAGTTAAAAGTAAATAAAACTGCGAAAAAAGGTTATCTTTCCATTTAATTCCACTTAATTAATTTTGGTATCCATTTTATTTCGACTACAATGTGCAGTCTTCATCAGTGTTGATAAAAATCCTTTCTTCTACACTCAATTTAGCTGAAAATGAAGAAAACCTTAACAGATAGACTAACCCTGCATGAATTTGAATTTTGATATAAACAAATTCCCTTGATCTAGGCAACCTCTGAGTATCAAAAATAACATTTGTTTTTCTTCATTCGTGGCTGGATTCTCATTATCGCCTCTGTTGTTGTAAATATTGATATTCGTCTTCATCTTGGTCGGGATGATATTGAGGATCAAATGCAAAATGATTATTTTCATTTTAAACAAATATAGCGCTGAAGAACGTGGTTTTTAGACATAAGTCGACGGCAAATTATTGCCTCAAGCTGAACTGATGATAATATCGATGATTTAGGCAGTGTGGTCGACAATATTCAAAATAATCATTTTGCCCAAAATGTCGTTGATTATTTTGCTTTTGAGGATCACTTCTGATTTTGACAATTTTGGGTTTGATAATCGAGCACTGGTGAATATCAACAAACGCGTATTCGTTGATGTATAATAAACTCATTTGTTCATTTCGCTCGTTTCGTAACTACGAAGATGTTCAAAACAAACGCAATTCATCGACACTGGGTTGAAGCGATACTCCTTGCATGTGATGGTAAATGATAAAAACAGACACTGGTCTTCATCAGTGTCATTCCCACTTATGAACTTATCAAAACCTGACCCCCTTCCCCCCTTTAGTACTCATCCTCTAGGTTAAAATGTCTATGGCACAGGTTTAAAAATGAAATTACAATGTGTTGAATCGGAATCTACCTAACTAAAAAGCCAAAGATTTAAGTAAACTAAAGGAGAAAAACCGATACAAATATCTAATAAGGAAAATTCCAAAAGGCTTGGTTGCCATCATAATGAAGTAATGCAATCGGGTTGTTAGCGGAATACTTTAACACTTTGATTTTCCAAAAAAATGCATTTGTTTTTGCTTAAAATGTTCCTTGGGATGTATACTTTAATTTAGAAAAGACTCCAAGTCCGCCAGAATATTCTTTACTGCTTTACGAAGTGATTTCCTAAAACATGTACCGGCGCGCTGAGAGAGCATTTTTATCTTTAAACGCGTTTATCTCGAAACGGGGTTTTTCAAACTGGCGTGGGAAATAACTCTAACCAGTTATCATCAAATTTGGATATAGCCTAGGTTTTCTTGTTCAAAATTAAATTCTGCTTAGAAATACGTATCCACATTTTTGATTTTGTCAAAAATGGATTTTTAATCCACGTTTTTGTAAGCATTTTTAGGATGAAAAAATGGACTTTTTTCCTAAGACTACAACTTTTGAAAAAAATAATTTAAAAAAATCGGAATACGTATTTCTAACCCAAATTTCATTACTAATCAAGATTTTTGTTCGATTTATGTTCCAGGATCACATGGAAAGGAGTATTTTCCCACGCCGTTTTCTGATTTCCGCGTGAGGACGCCCGCGTGACCTGGTGCACCGGCCACGGGGAGACGCCAATCGAGTTAAAAAAAATACAAATTGTAGTTCGAAGGATGACTTATAAATGGGTTATTACATATTTGCCCTCCCTGAGTGTTTTATTGCTTAAAAAAAAAATTAACGAAAATGCCTTACTTTTTGGACGTTCAAAGTGTACTACCCCCCTTAAATAAAACAGCCAAAAAGGTTATATTCCATTTAATTCCACTTAATTAATTTTGGTATCCATGACAGATACGTATTTCGACTACAATGTGCAGTCTTCATCAGTGTCATTCCCATGCTCACCATGCATATTTTTTATTATTTTGTAAAGTGTAACCAATATTGATCAAATGCCAATAATAGTGAACCGACCAATATTTGATGAATTACAGGTAATGAATCGGTTGCATATTAGAATTTCAAAGGGCAAAGGGCTGAAGTGCAAGGTTTGCTTGCGTATTCGCAAGATTGTATTTCCGAAGTTGCAATGAATTTTAGTAATTTTCACGTAATTTTTCATCTGTCAATTCCGTCAACACCAATCACAAGCAACATCGCACATCAATGCTTTATGTCAATGGATAAAATTAGCTTCAACGGAATAAAAATGGCAATCGTTGAATAAGTGTAAATTTCTCGCGAAACCCAAAAATCCCGGAAAACAAAATTCTGCTATTCCCGGAAAACCGATTCCAAAAACGGACACACTATTTGGTTAAATCAAACGAGACCAAGAGTTTCCAAACATCGTTCCAAATCAGCTTGTACGATTGCTGAGTCTAATTTACTTACTTTACTCAAAAAGTTACAAATGTTCCACCTTATTTCACTGTAGAGAAAAAAAAAATGGCTCCATCCCAAGGATCCTTACCACAAAGATGACACCGGCTGCCCGCAGACAAATCATGTGCCGAATCCCACTGTATTCGCAAATGATGCCCCATAACAGCTGATTTATTCAAACTTCAATCTGGAGCTAAGGGTTGCACACACTTTTTTCCGGATGTGGTGGGGTTAAAATGTTGTTCATAATCCGTCCGTCGAAAAACGGGGTTTGAGGGCGTAAAAATAGGGCATAGACATCCGAGCGAGCACGAGTGCGACTAACTGCCTACTCTATTGTCTGACGACCGACACCACGGCACGGGATGCCTCGGGGAAAAGTCACGAGAGGACGACGGCGACGACGTTGGTGGAAACGGTGACAGTTTCGATTCCGTGTCGCGTGAGTACACGGCGTATAGATAGGTGGTGGCACGAGGTTGTGTGAGTGCCAAGCTGTCAAAATTTTGCTTCTTCATGTAGTCACCATCAGCAGCAGACTCGGAACGCTACTGCACATGCTCACTAATGACAACAGAACTGATCCTGCACAATAATTGGATCGAATGCCATCGGATGGCTAGAACAAAGAAATCTATATTTTATACGTTCTTGCTACATTTGGTTAACGGGAAATTTCCAAACCGTTTTCGAGATGGTCTATTTTAAAATCCCTGAACACCTACTGCCTACAGGGAAAACAATCACTTCACTATAACCACTGTGGAAGACTTGGAAAATTTGAACTTTGTGCGAATAACATCATTTTTCACCAGTTTTCAATTGATTTCGAATTTTCACGAACCGGAACAAAGATATCCCTTTCTCAATCGGCTTGGAACCCAACTGACTGCAGGAATTTTCACACATCACCTCAGCACACCTCGGCCGTTTTTTTTTTGTTTGACTCCGTGGCTCAAGGCTCTGAAGAAAATTTTCGCACGGCTATGCAAACATGTACGCTGGAAGCTCAACCAGACTCACACGCACACACTTGCTGGGGTGGACAGATTTTCTGCACGGCTCCCAAGAACTTTTCCAATCTTACTTCAATGTGCCAAATTAAGCAAATTACTCACTTGAAATTTCAGCTCCGGCAATCCCGTTGATCCGTCCGTCCACAATCCTTTTTGTTCACAAAAGACCAGACAAACGCCTTATTCGTCCAACCAGTCAGCAGCCACCACAGCACAGCAAGGAGCCCCGTCGAAGGAAAATCCAAATTTTTCCCGTCCGTCGTCGTCGTCGGTCGCCCGGAGAAAAAACCCTTTCCATCGAGTGCTGCTCGTTCAGGCTCCTCTCATGGTTCTGTGAAAAAGTGGCTCGCGAAAAACTCTCGGAAAGCCCAGTAGGTTGCTGCTCCTGCTGGCCGCCGTGGTGCAGTATCACAGGCAGCGCGACGCCCGTTTGCCCCTGTAGTTGTGCATTGGAAGGTGTGCGCGCTCGTTGGCGATGGGAGTCGTGCGAGCGGATGAAAGAGATACAGAGAGACCAAGAGAAAGAGAGAGGCATTGACTGATGCGTCTGCGCGTGGTTTTTCCTTGTATGAGCAGGGAATAAAAAAAGATGCTCCCGACGAGATGAAAAATTCCGTTTTTCTAAGATCGCTGCTGCTGTTGGTGAGAGTGCAAAGCGAGTGCAAGGGAAAATCCTTTCTTTTCCTTGCCAAATGTGCGCTGGTTGTGGTGTGGTGCAAGTTTTCGGGAGAGACGGGAAAATGCGAACAATCTCAGCTGTGTGGATGAGAAAGATAATGGCTTTCGGCGGTCGGTCGGAGTGTGTTTGTTGGTTCTGTAGTAGCTCACGGAAACATGTGACTGGATAGTGGAAAAAAAGGTCGTTGGGACGTTGTGTGCTTGTGTGTCTGATCATGGGAACTTGGAAATAAACACAAAACTTTTGTTTGTTTTCGAACCGTTTGGGGCATGTTGTGCGACTTGAGACGAAGTTTAATTTATTGGTTTGTGGATTTTATTGTGTTTTTGAGTTTGCTATTTCTAGATAGAATCAAATTAATCCAAACTGATGAACTCTCCTGGGTATGTCCTATAGACAGTGTGTATCCTGGCCCATTCAGGAATTTGAAAGTAACTGTCTGTGAAACGTTCATATTTAATGCCTTACATTATGCCACACTGTGGCGACAATGAATCTAAAGCACTGATTAATTATAAAATGTTTGCTTGTTATTAAGGAGTAAGGAAAATTTGGGATAAAGCCAATACTAGGGTAATTTTATACAATATTTGCTAACATATTTGCAAATGGTTTGTACGGATGTAAGATAATTAGAGCTGGAAAACTAGGAATATGAACGTATCATGAAAAGATAGTAGATGTAGATTGGTCCGTTTCACTTCTTGACTGAGAAGGCCCTTGAACCTTATCTAAATTTAGAACCAATCGACTGACTCATCACAATTAAGAATAGGAAGTTGTGGTGAGCTCAATTTTCGTACAGATTATCAAGAGTGTTATAAAATACAGTATCGTCGTTCCCATCGTCGTTCATGATCAAGAGCCGATAGCCCTCAGATGAACCTGGGGCCACATTTTGTATCCAAAACGAATGCAAGCGTTCAATCGAAAAATGTTTCGTTTAGACTTCCCCAATGAGGCATCTGCATCACTGCTTTACCGTTGCATAAAAGCGAAGACAATAAATCAAGAAGACTGGCAGCTTTGCCAGAATCCAAGCGACAGATACAGTAGCGCTGCGCTTGCGTGAAGGTGGAAGCAACGCATAGAAAAATGAGCAAATACACAAACCTTTCTTCTGAGGATGTAATCTTTGCTATCACATTCGCTTGAAGCATTTACCTTTGAGCGGCAGATGACGCGATTGTACCTGTCTCATAGCGTTCGTATGTGAAAATGGAAGAGTTGTCAGTCTTCTTGATATGAAGTCTTCGATATCGGCTGGGAGACGGTCCCAATGACGTGTTCATCTAGATAAAATTGATAAATAGCTGATTTTTAGCGATGGGCCCAATCTTAGATCTATAGACCAACATTAGAGCTATGATTAGAAAAAAGATGCAGATAGTTTGAAAATATTGCATCGGCAAAAATTTAAAATAAATTGCTTTTAGCATGTTACCCCTATACTGCCGGTAATCGCAAGTCAGTCTTTTCTATCTATGTTTTTTGAGATGTGCTATTGAAAAAAGGTGGTTTGTTAAAGAAAAATGAAAAACAATACCAAGTCTAACTGTCCCACACCGAAAAGTAACTGCAAGTCAGTCCCATTAGTAAAAATTTGTTAGAAATGTTAAACAACACATCGCATCATGAGATTTGTCTCAAGACAGATTTTGTCCACTTCCCCTAGGGTATCTGGAACATGTCCTGAATGGGGCCAATATAGTTCATACGATACTCAGGTTGACCGCCAATGGATATGGCTTTGAATTCTCATGAGATTTGATGTATCGCTTGATGGATTTTGATTTAAAAAGGATTTACCACTTCTCCTGGGATACCCGGAACATGTCCGGTTTGGCCAACATGGTGTTTGTCACTGATCATGACTCTTATCGATCTTATTTTTGAATTCTCATGTGAATTATGTGAATAATCAATTGATTTATCGCATGGTGGGTTTGCCACGTTTATGAAAAGCTCTGGTCTGATGAAGACCCATACTCACCGGAATACGTTCCGGCCATTGCTTTGGAACCAGCAAAACAAATCCAGAAACATTCAATAACGTTCTATGGGACCATGTTATCTTTCTACTGTTCAATACTGTGATAAACTAATGCAGCAGCGTCATGGAATTGTGACTGACTTGCGGTTATTTTTCTCATTGACGTTAAATGTAATCGCAAGTCAGTCCCATTCAGATTTTGGCCATAAAATAAAAATTTCACGATATTTTTTTTCAATATTTTATGGTAAACATAGATGCATTCTATCACATTGTACGTTTATTTTTAAATTTTTCCCTCCAAAATAAGTGTCAACTCAGAAAACTTGTAAAATCTTTGAACGCCGTTTTCTCATTTCCAGTTTTTTACAGATGGGACTGACTAGCGATTATGGGCAGTATACACCTAAGAATGATTTAAACTAAAGGGAAGCTCGAAGTTTTAGATTGTAAAATCGTAGTCATGTTAGCACCAATTCGGACAATTTCATCGTCAAATCAAAGATACATCCTTCATAAAGAATCAATTTTTTTCCTCTGTTCGGAACCTAACACCACTGCGACCAGTAATTTGATCTATTGTAGTATATCCCGTGTCCTTAGTTTAGTGCATGTCGTATTACTCCATAACTATTGAGAAATGATGAAGTATTCGATTTTTTTTACAGTTGTCATTCTCGCATTTATCGCAAGGATCCGACTCTAATTGAAAGTTCCCGCTATTTATACCCTTCGGAGTGTTGAAACACCCTCCAAAGGCGCGCCCCTTTGGCAGTCAAAATTCAGGAATAACACCGATAATGACCATGCATCAGAACCCTAGTCTTAACCACTTAAAAACTAGGGAACAATGAATAGAAGATTAGGAATCACATAGATGAAGACTGACTAACTCATTTTTTCCTTGTTTCAAGATTATCCTCGGTGGACAAAGCCGAGTCTTGTCACTGTCAACAAGGCATAAAAAGGAACAAGGACTAAGATGTGTTCCTTGGATTACTGAAAAATCCTGTTCCCCTAGTTTGAAGTAGTCAGGACTAGGAATCGGTGGTAGATCTTACATCCCGTAACGTACGACGAAAAAGTGATCTTCCAACGTTACGGGGCAAGAATCAATTTACTTAATTGTTTTTTGATTTACAGTGATACGGTTCAGAAAATATGTCTGGAATAAACTGGTTCAAAATTCCATCACACCGTGTCACATCATATGACATATAACACAACATGAGGTTTCGCAGTGGTCCAGGAATGAAAATTAGGAGAAAATAAATATTTTGAGCCAGAAATTGCTGCTTCACCGACATAGAGGAAATGGATGTAATGTCGGCCTAAATGCCCCTAAATTGGGCCCATACATAAATTCAGCAATCGACTAAATTTTCAATAGCAACCACACATTTCCATAAGTACCGTCCCAATGACGCGTTCATCTAGATAAAATTGATAAATAGCATAATTTAAGCGATGGGCCCAATCTTAGATCCATAGGCCAACATTAGAGCCATTTCCCCTCTTCTGTGAAGCTGTTCCCTTTATTTTGTTGAAAGTTGGGGTGGTGTTAAAAGAAAATAAATAAATGAAAACTCAACTTTTTTTCTGATTATATTATGATGAAACCTTCCACAAAGTTGCCTCCTCCTTCTTCTTCTTCTTTTTGCATTTCAAGCTTATTGTTGATCTCATATTAGTTTACGCTCTCTTTCTTTCCTTGATTTGTTTTCCGTCGATCTTGTTTTCCGTGCTGAATACCATTGCTACCGACGCCAGGGAGGCAGCTCCCACACCTGGACCCTACCTATCGACCCATCAACTCATCGTGATCAGAGACGTTATCCCTCAGAACATCCCAGCGGCGCCGACTGGTATTGAACCCAGGCCTGCTGGGATGCTGGCGTGCTTTCATCTTAGTGTTCTAGATACACTTCCACAGATATTAATTGAGAGCTTTCGATGCCGGTACCATTTTTGCATTAGTATATATTGTGTGGCAAGTACAATCATACTCTATACTCAATCCAAAAAAATCCTAGACCAGACCGGGAATCGAACCCAGCCATCTACAGCATGGTCTTGTTTTGTAGCTGCGCCTTTATCAACTGAGCTAAGAGAGGCCCCTTAAAGTTGTAGACTACGTTATTTCAAGAAGCTGAGTAAAATAGACTTTAGTATTAAGATATACGATTTTTTTTCTATAGCAGTTTTTATGGTGTACGATGAGGTGTCCTAAAAAACAATAGTTTTCATCGAAAACCCATTTTATTTCAAATTATGTGTAAAAGTTGTCTTGTGCAACTTTTCTTTAATGAGTAGCACTTTTTTGCTCCAGGAAGTACCTTTTTCAATTCATTTATATAAAAGTTACTTACCAAGAAACTCAAAAAAAAAAAGTTGGGGAAGAAGGGAGGTATACTTCTTGAAGCAATCGAAAGGTTTTGTTTCAATGCACATTTTGTAGATGAAATTACAGCGTAATCATACGAAATATATACATTTATATTTTTGTCCGTAAACATCGTTCAAGCCATGTATAAAGTTTGCCCACGTAAACCAGCATCACTTGCAAGACTTCCTCTACCTGATAGAAGGTTTGCGTGAACGTGGATTAAATTCCTAGAAATCATCGAGAGAAGTCATCCCAAGTAACACTTGCAACATCGTTCATGAAAAATAAAATAAATCCCAGTTGTAAATAAGCGAAATATTAATGACTTTGAAACATCTTGTTTTAAAGCCGTTCTATAGTTGTTTGTTCAACCTTTCTGACAGGCAGTTCCCAAGTAACATTTTAAGTTTTATGAAATACTACAAAGCTATTATAAAACAACAGTGTTCACTCGGCTGGCGACAGAAGCAGACCACTCTCAATGCGGGTCACGCGATCGTCTGTTTACTCGGCAGCAACCATTGTGTGGTCCTGCTCATTGTTCTTCATCAGCAGTTCTTTCAGTCGATGCGTCGTCGACTTTGCAAAGCAACCGTTTCGTGATGAATGTGTGAGTGCTGACCACTAGACTGATGCAAAATTTGACTTTTTCGCTCCACAGTGCTTAAATGGTTTCAAATCGGGTCCTGATAAGCCTCCCAAAGTTACAACTCATTTGGTTAGAAACAGACTTCGCACAAGCCATTTGAAGTTTACTTGTAAATTACTATGGGAAATCTCAACTTTTTGTTCATTGCCTTCTGTTTTTTTTCCATATTGAGCTGCGAAACAGTTCGATAGCCATTATTAAAGAAAAATTTCTCAGCAACAACTTTGCTGTAGATCGTTTCTATGTAAAACGAGACAGGAAAAAGTTATTAATTATTCAAGAGATTGATAAACTTATGACATGATCAAGCAGCTGCTCTGTAGGCAACACTGTATTTTGCAGTGTGACATAGTAGCCATGATTTTTGTGTCCTATTCAACGCCCCAGAAACACCAATGTTGCCTACTGAGCAAATGATTGAGCATGGTCATTAGACATCAGCGCATTGAACCATTGATTTACTTTCGATCCTTGCATTTAATCAAAAAGTGGTCTTGAGGAAAGTTGTAGCTGGAAAAATTTCCTTTAAGTACAGTTGAAAGTTTTTGAAGCAGACCGATATGGTGAATTATTAGATAGACATGAACAAAAATCTTGGTTTTACCATAGTAATTCCCATACAAACTTCAAATGGTTTGTGCCATCTCAGTTTCTCACCAAATGGGTTCAAATTTTGAGAGGTTAGTCAGGATCCGATTTGGAATCGTTTAAGTATTGTGGAGCGAAAAAGTCAAATTTCGCATCAGTCCAATGTGGGGTATTTGACACTTTTCCTCAAACTGGAAGTCGTCATCTTGGATTAAAAAATGACGCCATTTATTTATTACTCGCTTCTACACGTCGGCCCCGTTCTGAAACACCCATATTATAGGGCATTTGACAGTTGTCCACAAAGAGGAAGTCGCCATCTTGAATTCCAAAATGTCACCAATCATCTATTTCCGGCTCTACACGTTGTCCTCGTTCGAAAAATATTCGTACTGTGGAATATTTGACACTTTTCAACTAGACGGAAGTCGCCACCTTGGATTCCAATGTGGCGTCAATGTGGGAGGGAGACACAGATAGCATACACGGCATTCATTTTATAGCTTTTCTTCATGTCATGAAAATTTGAGCTATTGAAATCAAATGAGAATAGACGTATTAATATTGCCTATTTTACTTTGAGCGTGTAGTGCTTGTTTGAAGTTGTTCAGTGTGCAGTGAGAAAATGAATTTTTCTGTTTTGTATTTTATCATGCCACCAAAGATTTGAAAAAAAAAACCTTGGTTAATGGTATCTTTCAATATGGATGGATAGATATTAGACCTGTTCATTTTAAACGAAATGTTCGGAATGTAACGGGTCAACCGTGATTACTGTTCGTCATGTTAATTTGAACTTTTGTGCAAATTTTCAGCAAAATCGGTGTTGATTTAGAGGTGCTTCTAGTTAATTTTATGTTTTCAAGGTAATTTACGGCTTATAATATTTATATCTCGAGACTGAAACAACGAAAGCTGCTGTAACAACTTTCATAGCAAAGCTTAATGTGTTATCTACCAACTTTGTGGTCAAAGGTTGACTATTCGAAGTGATTTTATTGAAGTTTGACTTAGTTTCATGCTCGAAGATATCTTAAAATGTGAAGAATTTTAAAGTATTTGTTCTACGAATTTTCCACCCATATGATATAAAAATGTGTAGTGTACGGCATAATGTTCCTCATATTGTTCTAGAAGTTTCGTTCAAACATAGTTTTCGTGTATATTTCATAGATTGAGAGATAAAAATCAGAAAAGAGGCCGTTTAGCTAAAATTCACAAGACAACAGAACCAATAAAAGTCAATTAGATTGACAGAACATAGTTGCATTGCTTTTCAATGACGACCGATGACTGTTTCATTGATATATGATTTTTTCATAAATATGAATCCTCAGTAGACGTGTTTTTTTATCAAAGGCAAGTGTCACTCGAACCATAACAGCAATTTATAAAATAACGATCATTTTGAATGGCTCGAGTGACACTTGCCTTTGATAAAAAAAACACGTCTACTGAGGATTCATATTTATGAAAAAATCATATATCAATGAAACAGTCATCGGTCGTCATTGAAAAGCAATGCAACTATGTTCTGTCAATCTAATTGACTTTTATTGGTTCTGTTGTCTTGTGAATTTTAGCTAAACGGCCTCTTTTCTGATTTTTATCTCTCAATCTATGAAATATACACGAAAACTATGTTGGAATGAAACTTCTAGAACAATATGAGGAACATTATGTTGTACACTACACATTTTTATATCATATGGGTGGAAAATTCGTAGAACAAATACTTTAAAATTCTTCACATTTTAAGATATCTTCGAGCATGAAACTAAGTCAAACTTCAATAAAATCACTTCGAATAGTCAACCTTTGACCACAAAGTTGGTAGATAACACATTAAGCTTTGCTATGAAAGTTGTTACAGCAGCTTTAGTTGTTTCAGTCTCGAGATACAAATATTATAAGCCGTAAATTACCTTGAAAACATAAAATTAACTAGAAGCACCTCTAAATCAACACCGATTTTGCTGAAAATTTGCACAAAAGTTCAAATTAACATGACGAACAGTAATCACGGTTGACCCGTTACATTCCGAACATTTCGTTTAAAATGAACAGGTCTAATAGATATGGATGGATGGATAGATACATATGGCGTCAATTGAAAAAAAAACCGCCTTTTGTATTCTTGTTCAATTGTGAGAAAAGCATCGTCAAACTGCTTGGATTCCAATGACAGTTCCTGACAGCTTGTCTGGCTCCTTTTGACGTTTATGTTTCGAGTCTGGGTCTCCCTCCTAGGCGTCGACCAGTAACTTACCAGCCTTAATTGTTATGATATATATCTAAGTGTGTTTACATTGTTTTTGCTTTGGCAATTCAATATTTTAAACAGGTTTTCCATACCTGCATGTCAGTATAGCAATTGTCATCTTAAAGCTGAAAACTAAAACTAACCCTTATCTAAATATAAAGGGACTAGATTGTTGCAATTGAGGATTGTAACAATTTTTGCCTGGAATTATTAATTATGTTGTTGGACATTTGTTCTAAAGTCTTAACATTCGAAATTATATGTACCTCGGAAGTACTGTACGAGGGAGGCAACTTCAAAATCATCTTCAGAACTTTATTCTGAATCCTTTGAAGTGCCTTTTTCCTGGTAGTGCAACCACTAGACCATATTGGCACAACATATAGCATGGCCGGTCTAAAAAGCTGTTTTAATATTAGAAGCTTATTCTTCAGGCAAAGCTTGGATTTCTTGTTTATAAGACGATACACATATTTTATATATTTATTACATTTGGCTTGAATACCTTTGGGAGAAATCTTCCATTTTTGTAAATAAGAAGGGAAAATATCTAACCTTTCTGCAGCCTGCTTCAAATAACACGATATTTCTTCCTTTAGCAGAAATGTCTGTGGCATTGGCGATCAAAGATTTGTGACAACCCTGAGGCAAATCAGGGAGGTCCAAAGTGAAAATGTTATACACTATTGGCCCAAGAATGTTACCCTGAGGAGCTCTAACAGGTAGTCGTTCAGATTTGGTATTGAGATAATTTACCTTCAGTTTAATAATTTTGAACTAAATTCAAAACATATGTGGAAAATTGAACCTTTTCATTTTGGCAATCAACCCTTCGTTAAATACTGTCGAATGCTTTTCTATGTCTAGAAGAGCAACGCCAGTTGAGCAGCCTTCCGATTTGTTTGAACGAATTAAATTGGTAAATCTTAAGATTTTAAGAGTAGTTGAATGCCCATTCAAACTGTTCATTTGCCCTGCCTTAGCTCAGTCGGTAAAGGCGCAGCTACAAAGCAAGACCATGCTGGAGGTGACTGGGTTCGATTCCCGGTCCGGTCTAGGAATTTTTTGGGTTGGAAATTTCTCGACTCCCTGGGCATAGAGTATGATTGTACTTGCCACACAATTATACTAATGCAAAAATGGTAGCAGGCATCGAAAGCTCTCAATTAATAACTGTGGAAGTGCATCTAGAACACTAAGTTGAGAGCACGCAATAAGCTAATGTGCCATAAGCAATAAGCTTGAAATGCGAAGAAGAAGAAGAAGAAGAATAAGAATAAGAAGAAAAAAGAAGATCTGCAAAAATTGAGTTCGTATTGATGTGAAGCATCATTCTATTCAAAATTTTCATTTAAAAAGATTACTTATTGAATTTGAGCATAAATGTGAATGATTCTCCATAACAAACAAATATGCAATGTTTCATGGAAATTGGAGAAGATCGAGTCAAAAATTCTTTTTTTTGTGCAATTGACCTGGAACTGCTCGCACAGTGCAGTGGTTCAGGACGGGAAGCTAGCAATACAATACAAGTCCAAGTGCTTTTATCTTAAGTTATAACTCTTCAGTAATTTTTATTTGCTTAGAAATCTCCTTGTTCTGACCGTTTCAAAATAAGGGTTGTTCTCAAATCAATTATAAGGGAAATGGATGTAATATTGGCCTAAATGCCCCTTATTTGGGCCTATACATAAATTCAGCAAGCGACTAAATTTTCAATAGCGACCAAAAATATCCATTAGTACCGTCCCGATGACGCGTTCATCTAGATAAAATTGACAAATAACAGATTTTTAGCGATGGGCCCAATCTTAGATCCATAGGCTAACATTAGAGCCATTTCCCCTTTATATTTTTTTGAAAGAATTTTCTTATTTTTTTTTTTAAAAAGTAATATAGGGTGTCCCAGAAAGTAAAAGCACACTTTCAACCCGCCGCCATTTCTACCCCGATGAAGTTTATCAGCTGTTCATCGATGTGTGTTGTTGTTTACTTATGTACAAAGTGAATTTTGCTTTACAAAATCATCAAAATGCGAGGCATTTTCCCGAAAAAGCGCAAACAGATCGTGAACCAATGGTGCACTATTCCAAACCTATCAGTAAGGAAGTTGGCAAACATGGAGGAAGTAAGCATCGGAGCAGTCCAAACCACCATCCGGAAGATCGGTGAAGAAGTTACCTTCAAGGACACATCGAAATCTGGCCCTTAACCAGGACCACAAGATCACCAAGCTTTCGTCAATAAGAAAAGTGCCTCTGTTCGAGATTTGCCAAAAAAATTGAGAACATCGAAAAGTAACGTCCATCGTGCCAAGGCAAGAAACGGGCTGAAACTATATTATAGCCTGCTGTGTGGAAAATTGACGGTGAATCTCAAAATTGAGCGTACAGATGTCATTAAATTTTAGAAAAAACAGCTGTAGAAGCCCAATTTAAAGAGATATGTTTCTGAATTTTTGGCTTCTGAATCATCATACATTTTCAATTATTGGCACAGTATTGGGCTTATTTGGCTGCGTTTATTAAAAGTAAGAATTATTTGAGAAAAAAACACTTTTTTCTTGAAATACCTTTATATCTTAAAATGCAATGAACTTAACTTTTTTTTTAATTTTTCTCATTTTTATTTATAATAAAGATCTTTAATATTCCATTATTTTTTTCTTAAAATTCGTTCACTAGGTAAAAAGTTGAAAATCGAGTGTTTTACTGTTTTACTAAATCTAACTTGATACAGGTACTTCAAATAAAGTCCAAAACTATGCAGAAAAATCAATAAATATCTGTTTAACCAGCCAAGATTTAAAAAATATTTATTTACAATGTTTCCAAAAACCATTAGGGTGTACGCTAAATTTTGAGATACACTGTACGTTAAATTTGACTACAAGACGCTTCCGGGAGATAAATCAAGAGCAAATTTTCATTACGTCGAATGTAACAAAGGTAAACAAAGTCGAGCTATCAGTGTCAATCGATTCTCCTGCTATTACACTATATACTGTCCGAATATAGGATCAAATCCTATTTATAAATTTATTTGCCAGTCAAATTGCTTTTTGACGTAATCACCTTCCGATCAAAATAGTTTTCGATGTTACTTAAGTCACCCAATTTCTATGGAGATGCCGTTTGACTTAAGTAACAGCGCTGAGAAACCCGTGAAAAGTGTACGTTCGTCGTTTCGCTTTCTCATTATTAAAGTGAATAAATCGAACTGTTTGTTGCTAAGATGATTTCGGTAGTCCTAAAATGATGAATGGGCTGCACGTAAGGAGACGTAATTGATAATTCTCCCGAATATCCTGGTAAATACACTTTGACTTAAGTAACAATAGGGGCCACCAAACGACGTATAATAACTTTTGACTCAAAAACCAGTATTTTTTAGCATGAAAGCTAGCGATTTGCCTTTGTATGATTAAAACCCGGCTGAATATGTTAAACATTACTATCACTATGAGATTATATGTGTTTAATTGGAAATAGGAATAACTTTTCGGTCATCAAAACAAAACTTTATTTTTCTCGGATTGGTGCGAATGTTACTTACGACATAATGAAAATTTGCTCTTGAAATAATACACAGTCCGTAATGGTCAGAAAGTTGACGATAGGTCAATTTTTACCGAAAATTTTGGTAAGAAGGCCATGGTTTGGCAAGCGATATGTGAGTGTGGCAAGTTGTCAAAGCCAATTATGACGAAGGAAACGATGAACACTGAAATTTACGTTCGGGAGGGTTTGAATCGGTTTTTGCGGCCCATGATCCGTCAACATGATGGCCCAGTACACAGCAAAAAATTAAATTTTAATATTACATCCAAGAGGATGTCGAAAATCTCATGTAATTTTTTATGGTCACAGCAATAAACAAATGCATTAAAAGCAGCGTAATGTCAGTTCATGCACTGTATTAATGATGTCCTTTTTGGCAAGTAATATTACACCATATTTTCGACACGATTAAAGTGCATCCACTTTGATGTGATATTAAAATTAATTTTTTGCTGTTTTCTATTTTGGTACAATTTGATGTCAATGCACTACTTGAAGAACACGGTAGCTTAGTACAAAGCAATGTGCAATACGTGCCAAAAGAGATGAATCCTCCGAATTGTCCGGAGGCCCGGTCAATCGAAACTTTTTGGGTCATTCCAAGTGTTGGGTTAGAATCACCAACTCTAGATGAGCAACACGTTTTTGTCGTGTATGAGCTTTAAGCTGTAATTAAGTGTTTATTTAAGATAATTTTATAACGATCTTGATATTAACGACTTACAAATTTGGTGTACTGTCTCTGGAAGTGGTGCGGTTAGATTCCCACTGTCCACTGCATTAGTTTTAACTGTATCTATAAATTCAACACTAGTATTAAGTTCAATTTACGTTTCATCAATCCCTACTTACAATAATTAGAATATAGGTTTAGATTTTAGTACTGAACGGTAAATCGTGTAGAAAACTAGCTTTAGGAACTGTTAATAGTTAGCTTTAGATAGATTTAATTAGTAATTAACAATTGTGATAAATTCACCTTACATACAATTAAAACCGCATTGATTTGAACAATAAATTGTGCACTATAAATTACTCTACTGTTCTTTCCTTTCTTCCTTTTTTTTGACGTTCCGACAGTCCGTGACGTTCCTCGAGATCGATGTCACTATGTTGACAGCTGACGCAGCGCCGTCGTGTAAAGCGTCGCCGCGATAAGGGATCTCGTCGTGACACCAAGGGATATCTACGGAAACACTGTAAGGCAGCGAATTCAATAGAAGAATTTGAAAAAGACTGGACAAAAGTGGCTGAAATTATCGCCATGAAATCTGTACTGAAGCTCATGGGCAGCGTCAAATCAAAAGTGTGCTCCTTGGCATACGATTAAAGATACTGCGGATTATTTTTATGCAATTGAATAAGTCTACTATAGAGAACATATTACGAAATAAAAATTTGAGTTCATTTACATATCTTAATGCAGAGCTTTTTTGAGTGTGTTGATTCATTTTCTTTTAATTCCGTTATATTTTTTTCCTTGATTTGTTTTCCGTGCTGAGCACCGATGCTATCGACGCCAGGAAGGCAGCTCCCACACCTGAACCGTACCTATCGACCCATCAACTCATGAACCGGGGACCAACGGCTTTACTTCCCTTCCGAAGGAAGGCGTGATCAGAGATGTTGTGGCGCAGAACATCCCGGCGGCGCCGACTGGGATTGAACCCAGGCCTGCTGGGGTGAGAGGTTATCACGCTTACCACTACACCACCGGCGTCGCTTAAATTTCGTTATAATTGCTTATCTTTTGACAGATACGCGTATTTCGTATACTACTTGTAAGACTTAATCAGTGTCAAGTACTAAAAAATGCGTTGTTTTCATCCAATGTGTTTATACCTGAATTCCCAGAGTGCAACCGTGGAACGGCAATTATTATATGAAATATTAAAAGCTGGGTACTTGAGCGTCCAGGAGATCACCCGAGTAAAGCGAAATGGATGGGGAGAGTGGAAATGGCAACTCCCTGACAACATTTCGTGAATAGAGGGCGGGCTCTTCTCTCCACTCATTGGGACATCTTCCAGTTGGATGGCCTGTTTTTTTAACCTTCATACAATGGCAGATTGAGTACAATTAGAGGTTATTATACTTGATCAAGTCGAACAGCGAGGATCGTCCACAGTCTACCGACAGTTGTCTTGCTGCAGTGAGCAGTCTAGTGATCCCACCTATTTGGTCCGTTAATATTCTTTTAAGCGCTCAGATTAGTCTATCCTGAAAAGTAACCCAACTAATTCAAGAATCCATCTCACCACCTCCATCATGTTTTTATTGAATACCTGTACGCCTTTGGGCTAACATTGTCCTCATACACTAATCTAAATCAATTAAAGATCTTTTTTTTTTTCCTTTGGTTTGTTTTTCCGTCGATCTTGTTTTCCGTGCTGAGCACCAATGCTACCGACGTGCCAGGAAGGCAGCTCCCACACCTGGACCCTACCTATCGACCCATCAACTCATGAACCGGGGACCAACGGCTTTACTTCCCATCCGAAGGAAGGCGTGATCAGAGATGTTATGCCTCAAGAACATCCCGGCGGCGCCGACTGGGATTGAACCCAGGCCTGCTGGGGTGAGAGGTAATCACACTTACCACTACACCACCGGCGGCGTTAATTAAAGATCTTTATATGTAATTTTCAACAATCCCTCATTTGCATATTTATCTCGACTAGAGCAACGACATTTCAACTGCTTCCAACAATAAGCAATTAGGTAATCATTTCAAGGAAACAAAACTCACAAATAAATTTGCTTTGGCTATTCGGTTTGTTTGTCTTGCCTACAATGCCAGCGGCCACAGGGTAACCGAGTAGAGAGCTTCCAAGTAATCCTCAAAGTTCATTCTCCTTTCAAACTCATCTCGCTCACTGCCACTGCCTGCCTTACTCTCCCTCGCCTCCGCCGCTCTCGGTTTCAAGTATCTACTGGAGGAAAAATTACTTTTTCCGCGTCATTCGGGAAGCAAACAAGGAAATCAGATTGCAACCGTAAGCATAAGAAGCACAAGTACCCACCACAAACAGTAAGTACCCGACTGAACGTTCATGCGCAGAGGGCCAACAATGTAGGGCAGTAGTTTTCTTACTGCCACCCACCGGCTCCCCCACATCCCCGCGTTTACCCTTTCCGGGAGCTACATTAAATGCAGCATCATCATCATCATCATCATCATCATCGTTCTCGTCGTCGTCATCATCGTGCAGTTTCCCGAAAACGCGACCGACCGACCGAGGGCACGATCAGAGAAAATTGCATAATTTTCTTCTGAGGAAGACGGCAGATTCTCTTCTTGCGCTCTCGCGAAGATTCTCTCGTGCTGGAAATCCTGAACCTTGTGGTTCCATTGTTCGCTCTTTGCCTCCTGTCGGGGGCTCATCCCGTAGACGCGTCGCGGAGGTCTGTTCGACCTGATGGCAAGTGAAGTGTGCTTTCAATACCTATGTGTAGGTTGTTGATGTGAAAAAAGGAAAATAACAAGCAACAAGATTGAATCCCTCCAGGGGAGCTCTTCACATGTTTTGAAGAGCGGTCAGATAAGTTGAATTGATTTGGTAGTGTTATCCTATGGGTAGTCTTTGCTTTCAGCAACTATGTCACACGGACAATCTAAATAACTCACAGACTGAGTCGAATAGGCTGATGCTCTTTTAATTCATACAAATTTTACTCACTTTCGCAAAACGTGGAATTACTCAGCTGTGAGTACTTTGACAGTCCGTGTAGGATGGTCGATCGAATGGATTACCAGCATGGTTGATTTTCGCAACAGATGTCGCTAGTAAAAAAAAAATGTTTCAATGTGTAGGGCGTGTGAAGGTTCCCAACAACGGTGTCAAATTTGGTTACAATCTGGATTTGCAGCAGAATTTTAAATTTTGTATGGGAAAATGTATGGGAAACGAAACGAACTTATTCATATGCTTGCCAAAGATTCAAATATTGTTCAAATTTTACTAAATCGATTGGAAATACTATGCAGAACAACATTGTTCAAGACCGCAATTTTTTTTATCTTTATTAAGGAGACTTTCAGCTCTGGCTGGTTCGTCTCCAAGACTGCAAATCGATTAAATTTCTCAGAAATAAGTTACTTTACGGAGCCGATATTAATCGTTTGGGTTACAAATTTACTGAAAACTAACGTTAGTAAAGCGGGGGCCGATTATTCACGGCTATCTCGAGGTTAGGGGTAACAAATTGTAACAAACGGATGGCAGGGTAGGGATTGAGAACACAAGGTTTTTTCGAGCAATGTGCTCTTGATCTAGAACTAAGCGACATACTTGAGCTTGAGCTTGATTGACCGCCCACGGTTGCTACTCTGTTACTGCCAGATCAGCTGTAATTACACAGAGAACCAATAGACGATGCTTGGGACTAGCAATCATCCTCAATGTGTAAAAACTGGTGATCTTAAATTAGGCAATACCAGCGCCGGCCGCGCCCAAACACAGGTCAAGAAAGGAATGGGAAGGATTGTGTTGACATGACACTCGCTTTGATGGAAGCCGAGAACACCTCTGCACTTCCACGAGGAATCACTGGGATGTTGGATAAGAGGGTTGGGTTTGCAGCAGGGTTCGTTTTGGTAAACGATAAGCTGAATTGATGTCCTAACGATCATATAACGCGAAGGAGCTTGGGACTAAACCCACGGTCTTCTGTTCAGTAAGCAAAAACGTTTGCCACTAGGCAGACGAGCACCTTTTTAATCACCGATTTGCTGTTATTACCATGTAGTCATATTAACAAATAAAACGATTGCCGAATCTTGAATGTGGATGGGCCTGAGATTAAACTCATGATGTTCTGCTCAGTAAGCAAAAACGGTTGCTCTAAGGCCACCGAGCCCCTCATATCACATTATACCGTTGCTCAAATTTGTGTATCCATTCAAACCCGAAACCAACGACAACAACGAGTTTCGCAAAATACACGATACACAAGCGATTTTACCATAAATCTCTTTGATATGTAAGGACTTGGGACCGCGTTTTTCTGCTCAGTAAGCAGGCCACTGTAACCGACGATCTTTCAAATCCGAAAACTAAAAACTACGAAAAAGTACTTAGGCTTTCATTGAGTTCCACTTTCACGCGACGTTCAATGACAGGATTACATCTGAAAAATCCAAATCTGACCAACACCCACCTAAACCTGTTCTAATCCACCTGACATGACTAACGAATGGAAGACTTTGACTACCCAGCCATGCAATAGTCTCATTCCGTGCCTTATGGCAACTTGATGATTCTATTGCGCTCATCTTTTGGCACCACCCAGGGGAGACTTGGTCCTGTACCCAATGCTTAACTTATCTCCATTCCACTCAGCTACTCGCAATTTCTTGTGATATAGTGGGCGGAATATTATTATATGAGACAATTCAATGCAGACGTCTTTCCAAATTTGGCAGATCGACAGGTAATCGGTGAGTTACCACGATAGTTGCTATTCAACAACTCGACAACGTCCCATCGTCAACGCCTGCTATGAGAATTTCCCATTGCAGACGCCAACGAAATGACGTCATCGAGCTATCGATCAAATACCCTGGTTATCGCCTGGTACCTTATAGCACGATGCTAGGAGGCGAACCGGAAGAATCGATGAGCTACCTCTCCTAGAACTAAGCGACATACTGAAGAAAAAGACGAACATGTGGGTACACCGATGAGGACCTAGCAAGTTAAGAGAACACAAGATGACACTAACTACTAAATCCTCAGATCGATCCGTTTTAAAAACACATAAATTAAATTAAAATAATCGAGATCTTGGCTCGCCAAGATGTCTCTGACGAGCCGCAAATGTTTTCCTCGGGGCCTGAGGGATGCGGATAACTCGGATCTAGCAACACAATGGAGGGTCCATGACCAATAGACTGATGCAAAATTTAACTTTTTCGCTCCACAGTGCTTAAATGGTTTCAAATCGGGTCCTGATTAGCCTCCCATTTGGTTAGAAGCAGACTTCGCACAAGCCATTTGAATTTTACATGTAAATTACTATAGGAAATCTCAACTTTTTGTTCATTGCTTTCTAGTCTTTTTCCATATTGAGATGCGAAACAGTTCGATAGCCATTCTTATAGAAAATTTTCTCATCTACAACTGTGCTGAAAATCGTTTCTATGTAAAACGAGACAGGAAAAAGTAATTAATTATTCAAGAGATTGGTAAACTTATGACATGATCAAGCAGCTGCTCTGTAGGCAACACTGTATTTTGCAGTGTGACATAGTAGCCATGATTTTTGTGTCCTATTCAACGCTCCAGAAACGCCAATGTTGCCTGCTGAGCAGTTGATTGAGCATGATCATAAGACATCAGCGCATTGAACGATTGATAACTTTCGATCCTTGCATGTAATCAAAAAATGGTCTTGAGCAAAGTTGTAGCTGGGAAAATTTCCTACAAGTAAAGTTGAAAGTTTTTGTAGCAGACTGACATGGTGAATTATCAAATAGACATGAACTAAAATCTAAGTTTTATCATAGTAATTCCCATAAAACTTCAAATGGTTTGTGCCATCTCAGTTTCTCAAAAAATGGGTTCAAATTTTGAGAGGTTAGTCAGGATCCGAATTGGAATCGTTTAAGTATTGTGGAGCGAAAATTTCAAATTTTGCATCACTCTAATGACCAAAGCACGTGGTCGATATCGTGATAGCCACTACCACAAGCGCACAAATTGCTGCCTGCAAGCCTGATTCGGAAGAAATGCGAGCCTAACGAGTAGTGATTGGACATGAGCCTTGGCATGACACGTATAAAGTCACGGCTCATGTTTAATCTTTTGGACCATGGCTTGTTCGACACCTGTGGGAGAATAGAATGTAACCATCTTCCCAGATCACTCTCATTCCATTTTTGTTGCCAGGTGAGGACTTGCTGACGGGTGATTGAGAAATATTCCGAAATGGCGATTTGTCGATCAAAAATATCGCCTACCCGCCTCAGAAATAAGTTATTATTATATTAATTTATGAGCTTTTAGGTACACACTTAGAAATAATTACTTTACACGAGACGTTATCCATATTGGACGTAAATCATAGAACGTAAACAAATATTTCATGTAAAATTAAGTGTTCTCAAACCGAAACATCTCGTTTCTTTCAACTGATTCTTATGTCAAAAGGCCCGCTTACATGTGTCGGTCTCAGGGAACCGAAATTTACATGACTTTTGTTAATGGGGGATCAGACGGACCCTCCTAAAATGCCTTCGATCCCTGGTCTAGCCACGGGGACCATTGAAGGTGGGCTCTCAAGGCCTCTTTTGATTGCTCCCGGCAAGCTCGAGCTTGAGGCACTTTTGCGCTCAGGGTCAGCTTTTATCAAAGGAATCTGCTTAATAAGAGTCCAGTCACCAGATAAAAAAAAAAACTACACAACGCAAACTAAAGTTAAACACATTTTTATTCTGACTTACAGCAATGGTATGTGTGTTTGTGGGTATGATGGGCCGGCCGCCCGAGCAAAGCTGAAGATCAAATTGAAATCAAAATTTGCTGTTATGATGTAACTTATTTTGAATACTCCAGTTGATCTCATTTTGGTTGACTTAACGGTTAACACAGCAAAAATGAGAGCACAATTTTACACTGTTGAAGCAAACGGAAAACTAATCCTGCTTTCAATGAAATCAATTTGATTACTGATTTTGCATTCATAATGTTTGACTGAATACGGGCCTGGTGTAAATGGTTAGCATCCAAGCTTCTCACGCTGAAAGACTTGAGCTCAAATGTCACATCGGGTTGGTTACGAATGACCTAAAATGTGTTAAACTAAGCTATTAAACAATAATCGTTAGTTCAACGACAGATAAGCTTAACTTAAATTTTAAACAAGACGTTAACAGCAGAACTTCAAGTTAAGTTGCTTTCATTTAAAATGTCTTGACTGCATAATGAAAGCACAATATGATATCAGACTAATGTCGTGACAATTGTAATCAAAATGAGTATTCATTATGATAGGAACTGCAATCTTTAATATCGATTTGCTTTCATTTTGTTAACCGACTTTGCTCGGGCGGCTGCTGCTGTGGAAGAGCCTGGTGGGACGTCGTAGGTTTGCGATCGGTTGTTGGTCATGCGGACCGAAAAGCACCTGTTCGGCTGCGTTCGGTGATCTGCTGGCTGGATACAACGGCGTCGGTACCCCTGGCCTAACCTCTGCGGACGGAGGCCACGTGGGCTGTGGGTCTATCCGTGAACGATCACAATGGACCTTTGGCTGGTCGAGGTTGGGGTTTGGCTACGCACCTCACACGGGACTTTTATTGCATGTCAGCTGCCTTAGCTTACCGGTAATGGAACGACTTCAACCGGAAAACAATGGGTTGGGTGAGGGAAATATCAAAGGGGGCAGATGTTACCATAGAGCACTACTGGTTTTGGGTTCCGGGGTTCATAATCGTTTTATGGGTGATTAGGCCTACCTGGTTCGACTTTCTCCAATTTAACAATATAAATTGAGATTATAGTCACTTTTCCACTTCACTGTGCACAACTGGTCTAGTTTCGAGATGTTTCTCACTTGAGGCGTTACTTGGAAAAGAACATTCCATCACTAATAGGACCACCAGTAGCCTCTCCCTTTCAGATATACCATTTTTCATCGTAGTCCTTTGTCTCCTCTGTGGTAATGCATTTAGCTCTGCATCAGCTTTTCCCAAGGGTATCGGTTTTCGTGTAGTGTAGTGTAACAAATTGTGTTCTTAGGCAGGGTTGCTTCCACTCACTTGCTATAAAAAACTGTTTTTCAGAATTATGAAACCATTAGACGTTGTGATGATAATTAGTACTTGCTAGTTACAAAAAGAGGTTGTAAAGTATGTGTTTGACTCAAAAAACTTGTTAATATTGCTTTCAGAACGTCACAATAAGCGATTTTACAATTCATGAGCGCTCACTCTGAGTGAACGCTCACGAATCATAAAACCGCTGATTGCGACGCTCTGAAAGCAAAATTGACAGGTTTTATTAGTCAAACACATACTTTACAATCTCTTTTTGTAACTAGCTAATTATCATTTTAATATCATTTGATTTCATAATTAGGAAAAACAATTTTTTATAGCAAGTGAGTGGAAGTAACCCTGTTCTTAGGTTATCAATTTGAATTTGTTTCTTGAGTGTGCATGCATTTAATTTAATCCTAGCTAGGCTTTTATTTATGAATTATTAAATATAGCTGCATATAATATACAATATGTAAATAAATAAACAATAAACACTTAACAACAATAAAAGTTTTACAATTGAACTACTTTTGACGTAGGATTACGTCTTTCGGCAACATATTGGGGGTGCAATTTCAAAAAAACCAAAATCAACCGCGGGACGAAAATAGGTCAGGTTTTGACCACATATACCACTGTCAATAGCAGATGAATTTTAATTCTAAACAAGCCAAAGAATTGGGAATTTATCTACCAATCTGCTAAATTGAACACTTTATTAATTTTCAATAGGTCACTATTGAAAAATACACAAATGTCCAACTGTTGCAATGGTGATCAAAATTATAACCGATTACCTGCAAACAGCGCATTCCCTAACACAGATTTAAAAATCGAATTCGATCCTGTCTCACTGAACGGTGCTCATTCAATAACCGCGTGTGGTGGTGTCCGGTCGTCAACGTCAGCAGCATCAGCAGTGATTAGCGGGTGGCGTACCCCACGAAAGGCAGCCTGCAATCAGTGAGCTGCAGAGCCCAGATGAGCACCCATAGAAGGAGGAAGAAGCCGCTGGATCGAAATCAGTTTCCTCGTGAGTAGCTGTGGGTCATTTATGCCAAGCGTGTCAACCTTACTCCAAACAATTAACAGCTCGCCAACCACACCCCAATAGCTCAGCATTACTCAACCATCACGACTAAACGGTCCTTTTCAGGACCACCACAAATTTGTTAAAGAGTATGTTTTGGATATTGTAAAGGTTATCAATCGGATGTCAGTTCCCGCAAGCAGCTAACTATCAAAACTCAATCTGGTCTATAGAAGGTGTGGAATTGTAGGCCTGAATGTATTGGTGCAATTCGTTTTTCACTAGGTTTTCATTTCGATTCGCACGATTCGTTTACTCAGTCACCCTTGTAGTGGCGTCATAATGTTTGTTTCGATCGGCATAGGAAATTAGTATGAATTATAGAATTTGTGTATATTACCAAAATTTTTGAATGGTCTGCCACTAAATTTTGAGAAAATAAATTGATTATTGAATATCACACTGTGTATACCATGAAAAAGCAGTCTGTTTGCGAGTTCCATATAACAAACAGTTCGCCAGCCTTATCCGTGATGAACACCCTAATAGATCAGCATTACTCAACCATCACGAGAAAACGGTCCTTTTCAGGACCATCATAAATTTGGTAAAGAGTATTTTTTTACGTAGGATTACGTCTTTCGGAAACATATTGGGGGTCCAATTTCCGAAAATCAAATTCGACCGCATTATGAAAAGAGGTCAGGTGTTGATTACATACATATAACTCTGTCAATAGCAGATGGATTTTAATTCTAAACAAGAAACGATTGGAAATTTAGCTGGCAAATTGCTACTATGAACACTTTATTAATTTTCAATAAGTCACTATTCAAAAATACACAATGTCCACCTGTTGCAATGGTGATAAAAATTGCAAACAGCGCATTCCCTAACACAGATTTAAAAATCGAATTCGATCCTGCCTCACTGAACGGTGCTCATTTAATCACCGTGTTTGGTGGTGTCCGGTCGCCGGTGTCCGCAGCAGCAGCATCAGTAGCAGCAGTGCTTTCGGCGTGTGGCGTTGAACATCGTTATCCTGTACACCACGAAAGGCATCCTGAAAGCAGCGAGCATCCATAGAAGGAAGACGAAGCCGCACCGCGATCGAAATCAGTTTCCTCGTGAGAAGCTGTGGGTCATCAATGCCTAGCGCCGTCAACCTTGCTCCAAACAATTAACAGATCGCCAGCCTCATCCGTGTTGAACACCTTAATAGCTCAGCATTACTCAACCATCACGACTAAACGGTCCTTTTCAGGACCAGCACAAAATTGTTAAAGAGTATTATTTGGACATTTGTCGAGGTCATCAGTTCCCGCAACCAGCTAGCTATCAAGGCTCAACCTGTCTTTATAAGGTGTGGAATTGTAGGCCTGATTGTATTGGTGAGATTAATCATATCGTCCGGCCATTTTCCAGAGACGGAGCTGTTCCGCTGGTAGGAAGTTATAAAAATCCACATATAGTATTTGAAAGAAGTGGAAATAATTCGCTTTAGGTGCATATTCAGGTAAAAAGTGAACGACAAGTTAAATTTATTAGTCAGGGACAATCATTTGTTTTCCCGGAAAAAACTGTTTAATATAAATGATTTTTCTTCATACAGTTTTACCTGCTTTACTACCAATCCTCAGAAAGCCAAAAAATAATCAAATTTGTGAGTAAATTAGCTCTCACGAGCTCAATCTCTCAATTGCCATATTTTTATGAAACCCAATTTGTGATTTCCTTTCATAGATTACAAAATAGAGTAGGGTAGAGAACTACTTCGGTCTAATAGCCGATTTTGGGCCTATCGAGCAGAAAACTTCAAATAAATCCATGATTTCAGAGTTAACAAGTCAATTAGGCGTTTTGTACGATAATTTAGTTAATAAGCTACCGAATAAAGTCAATGCAAACGCGTGATATGAAGGTTTGCACCCATAATTCCCACAAATAAAAGAAGTTCTCCGACCGAATCATTTTTTTTTTTCTTTATCAGATAGGCCGAAGTGAATTCATTGGCGTTTCAATGCGTAAGGCCGAGTTTAGAATCCGTAGGCCGAGTTTGGCGTCAAGAAGCAGTGTTAGACTTATAACAATATCTAAACAATTTGTTTCGACCGTGTTACCAAAAGTGGTCAGGTGTTGACCACTTATAACTCTGTCAATAGTGGATGGATTTTAAATCTAAACAAGCCAATTGATTGGTAATTTTTCTTCAAAGCTGCTAAATTCAATACTTCATCAATTTTCATTTAGGTTACTATTGAAAATTACACAAATGTCCAATTGTGGAAATGGTTATCAAAATTATCACCGGTTGTCTGCAAAAAGTGGTTTCCCTAACATAGTCGCCAAATATTGATACCGAGCACGTAATCCTACGTCAAATCTACGGTCGAGTCTTGGATACAACCTCTTACTTTTTTATTACAGATTAAATCGTATATGATGTCAAATCAACTCGTTTAAACATAATTTCATAATTTCAAGTTTTCTAAGCATAAGCACCCTTTTTGCATTCTATACGATTTGTGTGTTTGTATATATGCTTGGATTTCACAGAAACAACTTCGAATGTATGTACGTGCATTCTGGGTTGTTTCAATGGCAACTTCTAACAAAATTTGGTCGAGGACTAAGTTATTATTATTATTATTATTATTTATTAACGATACTTTACCATCATCGTGGCATTCGTGTCTGGTAAAAAGATATTACATAACAAATTCCTCATGGCAATTGGGTTCTTTAATTTTGAAAAATATATTGATTTTTATATATCATCTGAGAGAGCTTCGTTTTCTGACCACAGCGATATTTTTTTCAAACCCACACACTTTCAACTCGATTTTTAAACCAAGATTTAAAGCAAAATAATAACTTCACTGTTTGACACTAAACTGACAAAATGACAGCTCGCTCCCATACAAAGTGACACCGAGGGGCGCTAATAAGGTGATTTTTGCAAATGTAATCGTTCTTATTAAAAATAGTTCCAGTGTACCAAAATTGATGAAATTTTGGGTTTGGGTTCCATTTTTAATGCAGATTACGAATATGCATTTACCTCAATACCCTTAAAGAACCCAATTATTAAGATTAGATTTCATTATATAGGTTGCTATCTTTGAAAAATTGTAGAACTGCTGCCTCTTTCCGTGGGTTGTACGCCAATATTTCAGCTAATGATCCATTGATCCCGCAAGCGATTCGTGTTTGAGCATATTCCCTGCAGTCGACTAATATATGCTGTATTGATAGTTGCACTCCGCAACATCTGCATATTGGTGGAGGGTTGTTGTTCAGCAAATGCGAGTGGGTGAGTCGAGTGTGTCCTATTCGAATCCGTGTTAAAACGTGTTGTTCGGAAGCCCATTTCCGATCCGGATACTTCCCTGATGTAGGTTTGATTTGCCTCAGTTGAGCTTGGTTGTGGTGCCATTCGGATTCCCAGGCAGCCCAAATGTTCCTTTTGATAGCATGTATGACGTCTTGAGATGGTATTGGGATGTCGAGTTCAGCTTCATTTCTTCCTTGTTTAGCAAGTCTGTCTGCTTCTTCGTTTCCGGTAATGCCGGAGTGCCCTGGAATCCAACTGAATGTGACGTTTCGGCCTTCTACGGATTTTTCGACAGATTGGATTCATGGATGTTTAGATCGACCACTCCGTAGGGCATCGAGACAACTAGCAGAATCTGTCAGTACGATTGTGTTTTGCTGTTTATGCAACTTTGATGCAGCAGCGTTAAGGGCAAATGCTTCTGCAGAGAAGCCTGGTAAACAGTAACTGAATTGATCGCTACTTATAACCACTCCAGCACCAGTGAAGTTTCCATATTTAGAGCCATCAGTGAAAAATTGAGTGTGTGAGTGTCAGCGATGAACTCTAAGAACTTTGGTATTACGATTTCCTTGTTTGTTCCCGCTCTGCTAGTGCTTCTCAGAAGATTGTCGATTTGTGGAGTTGGTGTGTGCCAATGTCTATCAGTGTCCCTTAGAATGCTGCTTACCTTCGGAAGGGAGAATCCTGCAGATTCTAGCAGGAGTTCTTTAGCTCGTTTTACAACCGGATAGTCGATCGTACTTGGGTTTTTTCAACGAGTCGTACTGCTAATTGCGAAAGACGTTGTATGAGTGCTAGTCGGAAGGGAAGGTATCCGGCCTCAACCATGATGGAGATGATTGGGCTGGTTGTAAACGCATCAGATGCTTGGCGCACTACATCATTATATGTGGGTCCAAGGATTCGTACCGTATCTTCAAAGTTAATGTTAGTGAGTCCTAAGCCAAATAACAGTTTGGTCACAACCAACGCTGAACCAACCTTTAGCAGGGTGGTTCGACTGCTTCTCTTCAACCGGTGCCCTAGGATTCGCAGGATATGAATCCTTCTGTTGCAACTTCTTTTGACAGAGTTCAGATGTTGTATGAAGTTGAACTTTGCGTCCACCAGGACTCCAAGAATTTTCGTTTTTCTCACCCGTGGAATTGGGGTGTTATTTATATTGATGGTACGACCTCGTTTTTGATGCTGTAGGTGACAGGCGTGTAATAGCTTGGATTTGGTTGGGGCGATAGAAAAACCAACGCTGAAAGCCCAATCGGTGCGGCGTTGACACCTTTCCTCAGAGATTTACGAATTATTCCGTGATTTTTTCCCTTCACTATAAGAATGACATCGTCGGCATACAGCAGAATATCGACATCAGGTGGCATTTTATTGAAAATTGGTTGCATGGCTACTAGAAACAAGGTCACGGACAGTATGGATAATAGTATAAATAGTGCAAATAGTTAAACAACTAAGAAATTTAACTAAAATTTGTAGCATCAAAATTCCCATACATTTGCTTACACCATAAGGTGTATTTCCTAACAAAGACATCACACAGTTGGTCCCAAACGAATCAAGCCGTTGCCGCATTTCCTTTCGAACTTCAGACGTGTTCGAAAGGCTCCACAAGCAGCTCGCTGCCAAGGCGCTCTAGACAAAGTAGCAGTGATGAAGCCGTATCCCTTAATGGTTCATTTTGTCAACATCCTAGCGAAGCACAACTCGCATGAAAAATTCTGTCAGCAGCAACTATATAAGATTGGCGTCGTCGAGCCGATCCTCATTCTTGTGCTTTTGTGATACCAATAAGCGACAAGGGACAGCCCAATGGGGTTGTACGAACAGTTGACGTAGGTCTACGCTCACATATGTTAACTATTTTGAACGAACGTTACATAAAATTCCCGATATTATTATGACATCCGTGAATTTCTTCCGAAGTGTAATAATTGGTCAGTGTCCATTTTCCGTTTAATACTAATAAGATTCTTTTTCAGTTCATGTATAATTATTCTTGTGTTAGAAAATATTCCAAACTAACTCTTTCTTTGAAAATTGTGGTGGCCCTGAAAAGGGCCATTTTGATGGTTTGTGGCTCTGAAAAGAGCCGTTTTGGTGTTGCATGGCCGTCAAAGGAAGTAAGGACTACCTTTATGCATGTAGGGAAGTTTGACTATTTGATGCATAAAATCCCACAAAAAGAATTCTCAAAACCGACTCTATTACTGCGATACAGTCATATATTTGAAACTTAATTTCTCTAAACTGAAACAACCTAGTGCTAAGGAATTAAATGTAGATGAAAGCTTAAATCTTAAGCTTTCAAATGGTATATAACTTTTTTTATAAACAATTATGAAAAGCATGCAGACCAACAAAAAAAAAGTTTTATTTTTCAGCTTGAATGTTCAATACAAAAAAGTTTGTAATTGTTTACAGTCGGGACAACATTCACGATTATCTTTAGAGAACCTAGAATAACTTGCAATAAAAAAATAAGCTGCGCATAGCTGTGCAAATGAACTTATGACTAGATTGAATATATTTGAGTTAACAATTATAATTAGTGATAAATCAAATATTTGGCAGCTTGAACTCGGGCAAACATAAGGTCTGTTCCCGTACCTTTTTTATGCTGTTGCTGTAAGATACTGTAAAATAGCCTGGGTAAACCAAAATGTGCAAAATGCATGTTTTTAACCAACTTTGTTAGATTTTACCAGATGCTAGTCAACCAATAGGCTAGTCAAGTAGTGAGCCAATTTAAAATCGTTAGTTTCCACCAGTCAAACTGTAGTTTTTCGCGAGGAAAAATCAACTAGAACATCAATTAGTTTTTTTTTTTTTTCCTTTGGTTTGTTTTTTCCGTCGATCATGTTTTCCGTGCTGAGCACCAATGCTACCGACGTGCCAGGAAGACAGCTCCCACACCTGGACCCTACCTATCGACCCATCAACTCATGAACCGGGGACCAACGGCTTTACTTCCCATCCGAAGGAAGGCGTGATCAGAGATGTTATGCCTCAGAACATCCCGGCGGCGCCGATTGGGATTGAATCCAGGCCTGCTGGGGTGAGAGGTAATCACGCTTACCACTACACCACCGGCGCCGCTGCAAGCAATGGTAATTGTCATGCTTTTCATGTTCTGTACTTTGAATGGAGAGTTATTCCCTCCCAAATAGTTTTCGTTAAAGTAGATACATGGAAGTTGTCAGTATAAAATCTACGAATTACTCCGTTACAAACTGGCAAACATTAGTTACAGAAGGGACCATGCACTTATTACCTAATATTTCCACAATAAAATGTCTTACGTTTTCTTACAATGCATACCTTGGAATCCCAGAGATACATTATGAAATCATGATAAAAATATATGAAGAATACAGAACATGTAAATGATAGATGTTAGAACTAATTAAGGGGGAGCTGAGATTGAAAAATACCCTGTTAAATCTTACGTAATAAAGCAAATTTTGGTAGTATAAGCTTATCTGCAGCAAATCAAAGTATCCTGGTGCAAATTTCATTTGACCTAGTGACAACTTCGTCATGATCTCATTTGGCCTAATCTACAAAAATTTGAACTCCCCCCACCCAAACTTGGCTACTCCCTTGATTACTCCTACAAACTGTTTTAAATGACAGCATTTACGAGGCAAGATTTGTGCTTACACTCGCTTTGTACCCCCATCTGATTGACAGGGTGACAACACTAACAGGTAAAACCGTTTATCATTACCAGTACATGACGACAACGACGACGACGACGTATTTGTCCCACTTTGAAAAAATGCTCGAGCTCGGTTGAATTTGATTAAGTATTTTAAACCACCATCACCGGGATCGGAGTGTGGATTTCCATTATGACGATTACCCCATAACAGCTTCGTCACGACTTTGTTAAGCTTATTCCCGCTCGGTTTCCTTCCTTCAACCTATAGATAGGTTCGATGCGGTCAAACAGAATCGTGACAATTTTCCTGTCGACTGTCACTTAAATGCAATGTATCAAAGATGTGTATCATGAATGTCACCGGTGCACTTGTACCGATTCTGTCAGGAAATGATTTGCTGACTGTTGGAACGAGCTTAAAGCTAGTATGTTCAATTAACGGTGACGCGTTTGGACTCAAATCGAATGATTGGAGTTTAAAATTTAACATTTAATTGAAAGACAAATGGATACTTACCACAATGCATCCCCCTGCGGTCGTCTGGGCACAATCAAGACGACAAATGAATCGATGCACTGGAATAGAGAAAAAAAAGAAAATAATTATTGATGGTGATTGAACCTTTTGGCAGATGCATTTTGAATCATACGCTGAGTTTTTTGAGTTTTGATTATAGAGAAAATGTGGTTTGGCACCAATCATTAATCCCTAGCTCTAAAACCGTTGAGTTCTGAATGTCATGTCTAATATAAAATGAAGGATTTCCACATAGGATCAGAAACGGATTAGCCAACTTTGCAGTTTTGTTACTGTACTGCCATTTGCCATTTGTCTCTATGCGAAAAAGGATAATGTTTCCGCAAATTATTAAATATGCAATCACAATCATCATCACGCCTAGAACAGAGCATAACAAGCACAGCATAATAACTTCCCCTCGTGGGCCACTCTGCTGTTAATTAAATATTTTGTTATTATCATATGTTAACAGATTGCACGATTTGTTGAAAATCTGCAAAGCAGAAAGCTGGAAAACCACACCAACCGAACAAGCAGTGCAAACATTCAGACTCAGACGTTTCTGCTTCTCTGTCTCTCGAATGTTTATGCTAAGTCGATCGCACTCTATACCTCCTAGGTGTTTGAATGTATGTTTGTCTGTTTTTCCGCCTTTGCGTGCCTTCAACCTCTCAGGAGGTCTCCATCGTCGTCGTCGTCGTCGTCGGGCGAGATTCCGTTTTTTTGTTTAGCTGCACATTGCCGCCACCACATTGTCTGTGTGCTGGGAAGCGGGTTATGATTCAAGCTTTTTGCCGGTTCTTGCTTCCTTACATTTGATCTCCCTACTCGTCCTACCTCTGCCGGTTCCTTTCTGCGTGCGCCGTGCTGCCTACCATCACAAAACCTACCAGTTGGTGAGTGAATGAGTGCCATATTCCCTTCGGTAGCAATTTTCCAACCCGTCCCGAGACGACGCAGACCCCCGTTTGACAGCCTGCCAGCCTAGACAAGGACGGAACGAACGACAGTCGGGGGTCGGTTCAGTCGGTCCGATGTCAATGAACTTTCGCTCCGTTTCCTTCCTTTCGACAGACAGGTATTGTACTCGTCGCCTCGAAAGAAAGCTAGTAATGCGTTTAATAATCTTTGAATCATCAGCGCAGCAGACATTATTCATTTTGATTTGCGAAAGCAGTGGTGGCTCGCAAAGGTCAGCAAAAGTCAGTGCATGCACCGTTTCGGAATATAATGCATCGAAGAAGATCTACCCAGCAGTGGCAGAGACGACAACGGTATATCGGCAGTGGAATACAAATGAAATTTGCATAACAATACTGTCTCGGGAGTTGTCTCATCTTCCGTTCTGGGTTTCCAAAGCAACCGATTCATAAGAAGAATGTGGGGTACACAGCTTAGTGCGCTGCCGGATGATGAATAACTAACTCCAGACGGTTGAGCTTAGCCATTAAATGGTGCGTGACATGTGGAAGGGTATTTCTTCGCTGGTCGACCCTTTTCGCTAATTTTCTTTTTGGATTACCACGGTAAAATAAACTAGATCTAATTTCCTTCAAACACCCCGCACTTTACCTCTCTTTTTCAAACGGATTTGTACAGCGAATTGAATGCATCTACTAAAGATGGCTTCCAAATACATTTACCTTCCATCTCAAGTGACAATTTGGCTTCACACTGATTTATTGTTGTTTTATAATGGCATTAAGCAATATTTTTTGTTTAAATACAGCATTTAAAAGTGCAACACAGTCTTGGTCAGTAGTTCAGCATTTTGCTGTTGTAAAAACCTTTTAAAGTCTAAATATAAAGTCAAAATGGGTCTGGTTTTAAAAATGAATTTAAAGCAGCACTCTATCACTGTATAAAACTGTTCATAAATCTGCTCGGTATTGTTTTATTGATGCCGCGACAAAATACTCCATAAAGGTAAATTATAGAAATTATAAAACAGTAAAGATTAATAATATCAATTATTTCACCGAGCACAAATCAATAATAGGGGTGTTCCGATGCGTTAGTTCATTAGCTACAACATAAATCCTGTTAGAGCGTATTGTATGAATATTTACGTTCATTGTACTCAAAACAAAAGAAGCGCTCCTATCGAATCCCCTTTTTCTACGTATATCCGTAGGACGAAGAAAATATAATGGCGTTTCAATGCGTTTAAATGAAATTGAAACTCGTAAGAATCAAGAAGCAGTATTAGTTTTTACAATTTGTGACTCTTTATCAAATCCAAAGGTACGTATGGAAAGGTGAATAAATTTAGAAGTCATCTTTGACAGAAATATTCTATTTTTTGTTTAAACTCGTTCAAAGCAGAGAGGTAAAGCGCAGGTTGTGCTTAGTAGGACGGAAATTAGATCAAAAACCCTATATTCTTGATTTTCGGTGTCAACAAGGTGTATCACAAAACTTCCTACTGTTTAAAAATTAAACAGAACAGCCGACTGAGAAGAGTTAGTGGATGCGGTTCAAGAAGCACTGGAAGCCGTCAAATTAGACGCTTGCAATTGATGGGAATACCCAAAATATTGTCAAAGGCGTTTGCGATACGATCTGAATAAACACAGACCAACCTTCTCCAGAAATCACGTTTCGATAATGATTCAAATAACATGCATCAGTGCCAAACTGGGACTGCGGAAAACTGCCGACAGGAAACTTCAGAAACTGTCAGTCAGCTAGAAACAGACTGCCTACAGAACCATAGCAGTGGCTTCATTCGGCGAAAGGGTCAACTGTTCCAAAAAATCCAAGCAAGCGCACATTAACTTCCTCGGATCATGCGGGAGAAGGGAACCTTTTTGGGAACGATTGAGCTTCCACCTGTTTTAAGTTATACAGATACACTTCCTGATTAACTGCTTCCAATGGATGATAATCGCCCTTATCGAGGATGCCACGCAACATGTTGATCCAACACAGGAGTAGAAGCTCGGTGCAATGATCACGCAACCAAACTATCGAAATGTAAACAAATTTTGACGTTTAACGACGACATTGATGCCGTCATAAAACTAAACGGAGTAGGATCGAGCAAAATGGCCTCAGATCAATACAATTCAGTCTGCAAATTATCTTCATTAAAGCCAAATTAAATCAAAATAGCTTTTCACAATTGGCCTATGGAAAATCAATTTTTAAGCCACCGCCATATTGCTATTATTACATTTGTTCTATCTTCGTTTTTCAAGAGGTTTTTCCATGAAAATAACCTTAATCTCATAAATTCAACAATGAGAAGTAATAGAGATTCCGAAAATCATTAAATTATGTCGGCTGGACGCAATCATTGATATAAAATATAACTATACGTTGTTTCCTAAATTAAAAGGTATTAGTTAAATCAACGATTTCCGAAGGCGGGTTTATTTTTTTTCGATCTTTCGAAGCACATTTCACATTAGATTTAATCTGTCACCTAAACATAGACCACAAAATGAGAACTGCTTTGATGATTTTGGTAATTCATTATGTGAGGAAATTTAAGAAGATTTTTGAAAGATTTATTTTTGAACAATGAATTTGGCAAGATCTGATGATATTTATGTGTCCCTTTTTATATTGATTGATGCTTAATTTTCAGTGCGGTTGGCAAGCGTCAAAGGCAAATGGCACAAGTATTGATGCCAAATGGCTTTTAGTGTAGTTTTGATAAGGATTTCAAATGGGTTTCAATGCTTTCGTCGTATTACCTTTTTGCAGCAAATCAATCTTGAAGTTCATTGAAAATATGCCCTTCAAAACCTTCTTCGAGGTGGGCCAACTAGACCGATTCTAGTCTTAATGAGGTTTTGGTGGATGTAATAAAGGCAAAGCCGTCTTGACCAGGGTTTTATGTATGTTGTTTTATAGTAGCCTTGTAGTATTTCATAAAACGTAAAATGTTACTTGGGATATGTACGTTGGATTTGATAGAATCACAAACTGATTGTATTGTGTTGAACATCTAACACTGCTTCATTATTTCAAATTAATCATTCTCCTTCTTCTTCACATTTCAAGTACTGCGTGCTCTCATCTTAGTGTTGTAGATGCACTTCCACAGTTATTAATTGAGAGCTTTCGACGCCTGTACCATTTTTGCCTTAGTATAATTGTGTGAAAAGTACAATCATATACTCTATGCCCGGGGAAGTCACGACCAGAGCAGGTAAATATCACAGCCGTCATGTGACGATGAGAAAACAGGTCCTCTCACTATCACGAAACGAAACTACCTATCATTAGCTTTCTTGTCATTTTTCAATGATCAACCCAAGTAACAATACAAGCTGAACATTAAGAACAGACGCTGATTATTGGTTGATTTAAGGTGTACAAAGCTGATTGACATGAATATATAGTTGATTAGTAGTGCATGAAGCGAATTGTATCCCCATAATCCAACCTCAATAGGTTAGCTGATCCAAAGATTGAACAAGCCTTATTTAAGCTTAACACAACTCCACAAATCAGCAATGCGTTACACATATTTTCATAGCTTGATTTGTTAAATGTCGTCAATTTCTGTGTCACTCGTTGCATGTCCGGCATTTTAGTTCTACTAAATTCACTGCCTACCTTTCTAATTACTAATCACATCCAAATGACCATCAAAATAAATTGCGTGCTTGTGTCCACATTGTGTTAAGTGCACTTGAAAATGAGAGGAATGTTTAACTGTCACCAGTTGTTGCTTACAATTCTGCACTGCTGTATAATACTCTTCCGGGTGCTGTTATTCAACTTAAATTTGACGTGCTTCAAGTTAATGATCATACCTTTTACCACACATCTGTCTAAATGGTCCAGTAGGTATGGTTGACGCCTATGAATCAGCGACTGCTGGTTCGAATCCCGAAATGCAAATATAATTTTTAGACTTATATTAACAATATAAATATGTTAATCCAATTAGTCAGTAACAAGTTGAAGCAGTTCCAATATAAATGCATAAGATATGAAGCGGTATTCTATTATTATTTTTGAAATAAAACTAGAAGGCTGAACAAGGGTTGGGAAAGACTGTTATTTAATGCCTTAAAAAGCTTATAATGTCTATTAATGTTAAGCTTTTGGTTGATTAAAATCACCAGATTTAGATGTTTAAAAGCTGGAAAAAGGTTAACACCACGTTAATGTACAGCAATTATTCAATCTAAGGCTAAATTAAAAACGATTAATCAACACTTGTTAAGCATCAAATTGTTACCTGGGAAGCACTCATGAGAATAATTCTTATACTGTTTTGACATCAAATTTCTAACTGATTTAGATGAATTTAAGCAAACAACCGTAGGTAATCGGTAGAGAAAATATATTAATAAGATTTCCTCGGAACAAGTAACTTTAATAGCATTAAGTTAGCTAGTAATTACGATGATTACAACACTGCCACATTTTGTCATGAATAAACAATCGATGAGATTTTGAAGAAAATATCTATCATCATTTTCTCATCCAATGATAGTGACAGAAGTATCTCTGTAAATATCGCGTGAGATCTTTCATTGAAAATGACATTTATCAGCCCGGTCGATACATTTTTCAACCCAAAGAATTAAGAGACCAGACCGGGAATCGAACCCAGCCACCTCTTGCTTTGTAGGTGCGCCTTTACCGACTGAGATAAGGGAGGTCCAAATTCAACATACGGGGTTCAATTTCGTTCAAACGGATTAAAACGTCATTGGGTTTACTCAGGAGTGCCAGATAGTTTTGCAAATTGTCTGTACGAAGCCTAATGAAATGTATGTATCCGGAATTTTGCACAGTGTGAGCGGGGAGTGCGGTTGGCTATGAGACAGTAATTTCAGAGCAAGGTTGCAAATGCTCATTTTGCATAACAACATATACATATTTTTTAAATTTCGTGATTACGTAATCACATTCAAGAGACGCCCACTGAAACCTGAATGGCCAAATTGCTGACATTTTCAGACAAACCAGCCCCAAATCCAATCGAACCTTATTTCAATAGGTAAATTCTATGATTAAGAAATTTCAACGAGAAGTATCTCATCGGGTTTTTAAAAAAAATTGTGAACCTCGTTGAGCTTATCTTGTACTGAATTTTCTGAATTTCCTGAAATTGCGTGAAGTTTCTTATACTTATATGTTTCTTTAGCCAAAAAATGACTTATTCAGCCATGAAGCAGCTGACATAGTTTGCTGAGTAAAGTACTTAAGATTCAAATATCTGAATTTAAATTTATGACAGGATAGGTGATTCAAATTTATCTACTTCTACAAACTATTGGTTAAGTTTAGCTAACTGCATTTTTAAGTATATTGAAAAATTGCGAAAATTAAAATATAGGCGAAATGGATGTAATGTCGGCCTAATAAATGCCCCTAATTTGGGCCCATACATAAATTCAGCAATCGACTAAATTTTAAATAGCGCCAAATATATCCATTATTACCGTCCCAATGACGCGTTAATCTAGATAAAATAGCAGATTTTTAACGATGGGCCCAATCATAGATCCATAGGCCAATATTAGAGCCATTTCCCCTATTTCTGCCAACTTGATTTATTAACGGAATCATGCTTTCATTGCTTTTTGAAATGTTGTTGAGTTTCACTATCATTATGGACTTTCAAATTAATTTTAGTGATCAATGGGTTATTTGGGCGTTTTTAGAGCTGTAATATCATTAGATTTCATAATTGTTTTTGACGTTTGTCGGGAATTTTAGTGGTGTAAAGGAGTTTTAGAGTCTCAGAACCATTTTAACGTTTCAAAGTTGTTGAATCGTTTTTATGAATATTATAAGAGTTGTGCGACTGAATAAATTTTATGATTTTTCAGGTTGTAATGATTATGGCATTATAAAATCATATCCAGGCCATTTTACACCAAGTAGGTTGGGCTAGTTTGGCGATTGTGGGACCATTGATGGTGTTTTAATTTTTATTTAATGTGAAAGTCTTCAAGATCAGCGGTGCCGGTGGTGTAGTGGTAAGCGTGATTACCTCTCACCCCAGCTGGCCTTTGTTCAATCCCAGTCGGCGCCGCCGGGATGTTCTAAGGCATAACATGTCCGATCACGCCTTCCTTCGGAAGGGAAGTAAAGCCGTTGGTTCATGAGTTGATGGGTCGATAGGTACCGTCCAGGTGTGGGAGCTGGCTCCCTGGCGTCGGAATCATTGGTACTCAGCACTGAAAACAAGATCGACGGAAAACAAATCAAGGAAAAAAAAAAACTTTGACTATATGTTTTGCACTACTTCTGCGTGAAGTCAACGATTTACATAGTAGAAGATGCTATTTTTAAGTAACAGACTAAAGTGGTAATTTGTATACGATAGATGAAGAGATGAAAGTATAGAGTTGATAGTTCTGTTTGAGTACGTCAGTGTGAAAATTGTATATAGAGAGTAGAAAGCGAGCAAGGACAACTTTAGGAAGGTACAAATCGGTTTGATCATCTCTCTTTACCAAACTCTCCCGTTGGAGAGGGATGGTGAGGGGTATTCCCCCCGTCACCAAAAAGAGATGATCGTCGACTCGCTCATGTACCGACGATGTGTTTGAAACAGTTCTATCGATTTTTACCGCACTCAAGTTGTTATCTGAAGGAAGGCATCCAGTCGTAGGTTTGGAAATTGTAGCTATTGTTACCTCTACCACGGTATGTGCTCCTGTCATCGTCGACTTCACGATCTCGAGGGACACGGGTAGGGTAGGTGCTGCTGCTGCCACACGTACAAAAAAAAAAAAAAAAACTAAACACAAAGTTAATCAAACTTACAATCGAAGGTTAATATTCTTAAAGTAAACATATATGAGTTTCATAGACTCCAGATCACGTCTAGCCAAAATATCCCAAACTGGAACATTCGGTTGTCTACCTCTTTCCCGAAGGGAATCGTACAGCTCAGATCTGACTCCACGATGCTCAGCACATGACCAAATAATATGATCGGCGTCCTGGTAACCTTGTCCACATTCACAGAGATTGCTGTCCTCCAGCCCAACACGGAACAAGTGAATGTTTAACGAATAGTGATTGGACATGAGGCGAGACATCATACGAATAAAGTCTCGACCCACATCCAACCCTTTGAACCAAGGACTCTTCGACACCTTAGGGATGATCGAATATAGCCATCGTCCCAAACTCCCTTCACTCCACTTATTCTGCCAGCTGACGAGAGACTGTTGACGGTAAATGAAGAAAAAATCATCGTAGGCGATTTGTCGATCGTAAATATCGCCTTCTATAGCGCCCACCTTAGCAAGTGAGTCCGCCATCTCATTGCCCGGAATCGAGCAATGAGATGGGACCCATGCAAAGGTGATGACAAAAGATCTTAAAGATAAAGCACTTAAAAGCTCTCGTATTTTCATGAGAAAATACGAGGAGTGCTTTACCGGCCTCATGGAGCGAATAGCCTCGACATAACTGAGACTATCCGTAAAAATAAAATAATGCTCTGGTGCAAGTGAGGTGATAGTTTCTAGCGTATAATATATTGCCGCCAGCTCAGCAACATATACGGAACAAGGAGCTTGAAGCATTCGAGAGGCGCTATGAAATTCGTTATAAATACCAAAACCAGCGGACGCCTCTATTAGTGATCCATCTGTGAAGAACGATCTTGCGGAATCAACTTGGCCAAACTTTGCAGTGTATAATGACGGAACAATCATGGAACGATGATGTTCTGGGATTCCGCGAATTTCTTGCGTCATAGATAAATCAAAACTGACCGAATTGCCGAAGTCGGAGAAGCATACACGATGAGGATTATGCTGTGAAGGGCTGACATCCAGTGTTATGTACACGTAGTACAATGTCATAAAACGAGTTTGAGGGTTGAGCTCAAGAAGCTTCTCAAAGTTTTCGATTACCAGTGGGTTCATAACTTCACAACGGGTGAGGAGCCTGAGGGATAATTCCGAAAACTGATCAGAGAGTGGCAACATGCCCACTAACACTTCGAGACTCATCGTATGAGTCGAGTGCATGCATCCTAACGCGATACGTAGACAACGATACTGGATCCTTTCCTGTTTGATGATGTGCGTTTTAGCCGCCGACTGGAAGCAAAAACTACCGTACTCTAAAACCGATAAAATCGTTGTCCGGTACAACGTTAGAAGTTCTTGCGGATGGGCTCTCCACCACGTTCCGGTAATTGTACGAAGAAAATTGATCCTTTGTTGGCATTTTCGTCTCAGATACTCAATGTGGGATCTCCAGGTGCATTTGGAATCGAACCAGTCCCCAAGATATTTGAAAGACATAGAATGAGTGATCGGCTTACCCAAAAGTTGAAGCTTCGGTTGTGCAGGGCTATGCTTCCTAGAAAAAACGACCAACTCAGTTTTCTCCGAGGAGAATTCGATACCTAGCTCGATGGCCCAAGTAGACACATTATCTAAGGTATCCTGTAAGGGTCCTTGCAGGTCGAGCTCTTTGGGCCCTGTCATTGCCACTACTCCGTCATTTGCAAGTTGTCTCAACGTGCAGTTGTCACTTAGAAAATTGTCAATTTCTCTGACGTAGAAATTATACAAAAGGGGGCTTAAACATGAGCCCTGGGGGAGACCCATGTAACTAAATCGAGAAGCTGTAGAGTTTCCATGAGAAAAGCTCATATGTTTCTCTGACAGTAAATTGTACAAAAAGTTATTAATTAATGGAGAAAGGCCACAAGCGTGGAGTTTGCCTGAAAGGACTTCAATCGATACTGAATCAAAAGCCCCCTTGATATCCAAGAATACAGAAGCCATTTGCTCTTTTTTTAGCAAAAGCCAACTGAATTTCTGTGGAAAGCAACGCGAGACAGTCGTTCGTTCCCTTGCCCCTACGGAAACCAAATTGAGTATCTGAGAGTAGGTGGTTCGTCTCAACCCATTTGTCCAAGCGAAAAAGGCTCATTTTCTCCAACAATTTTCGAATGCACGATAACATCGCGATGGGACGATACGAGTTATGATCTGACGCGGGTTTTTCAGGCTTTTTAATGGCTATAACTCTCACTTGCCTCCAATCATCCGGAACAATATTGAGCTCTAGCAACTGACAAAACAAGTTCAACATGCGCCTCTTAGCGACGTCTGGGAGGTTCTTTTACAAGTTGAACTTGATTCTATCAGCCCCCGGAGCCGAATTGCCACACGAAAGGTGTGCGAATGAGAGCTCCAGCATTGAAAAAGGCTGGCTGATCTCGTCTACCGAATTCGTCGTTTCGCGAGGAATCATCTGTGCCGGCACGGAATCAGGACATACTTTTCGCGCAAACTTGAGAATCCAACGATCTGAGTACTCCTCGCTCTCGTTGTTCGAAGACCGGTTACGCATCCTTCGCGCCGCGTTCCAAAGAGTATTCATCGACGTTTCGCGCGATAACCCGTCCACGAATTGCCGCCAGTATCCGCGTTTCTTGGCTTTGATGAGGCTTTTGAGTTCGCGTTCAAGAGCCAAGTACGCTTCGAAATGCACGGGTGTTCCACGTTTCCAGAAAAGCTTAAACGCGTCGGACTTTTTACGATAAACTTCAGTGCATTGGTGGTCCCACCAAGGGGAAGGAGGTTTCCTACGGAAAGACGTTCCAGGAACCGGCCGAGTTTGAGCTCTAGATTGGAATTCTATAGCATAACATAAACCTAATGGTTGTATCTTAGCATTTCCTAGTCCAACTTGAGAGCGTTCAGTTATATTTAAGCTCTATAGCTAGCTTGCTGGTTTTATTAGGTACAGCGAATCAAAGCAAAACAAAAACCTTGGCCACCTGTCAAAAAGTCAACATTACAAGCGATCATTCTATTTCTCTTGTAATCAAGATGTAAGAAATGCTCATTGGATCCACTAAAAGCTTTTTCAATACAAGGTTTTAAGCTGTGATGCCAATACTGGCCATCTTCAACCGGATTGAGTGAAACTGTCTGCGTTGTTTTAAGAAGGGTTCGTGGATCTTTTGGATGTGTATCGGAAAGCCGTTTGTTCAATATTTTTAAGAGCTCCTTCACCGCGGTCGTCTCATCTTCATTGTGTACAAAAGCGCTGAAGGGGTTTTCATTTCATGTATCTGAATCGATTTGTTTTTTTTTTTATATTGGTAACAATTTTCAGAGTATTTTTTTGTTATTGTTGTAGTACATTACTTATCTGTGAATCTTAGGCCTCTGATAAAGATGATAGTTGTAATGAGGTTTTAATGAAGGTATAAGAGTGCTTCAAGTTTTAAATCGTTCATGAAAAGTATGCCATAAATCATAATTGCATGTTGTGTTCTAGTTTTATTCTTCAGTTATAAGTAGTGATACAGAACCCCCTTACAGCTACCGTTAAAACAATGAAGTTTGAGTTTTAATTTAGTAGTCATAAAACAATTCTATAGACGACTTGACGGCCTGATTTTATGACATCCACACAAAACCATAATACAACCACAGGCTGCAAGGGATGCTATGATAAAACATTGATAAAATAAGAATAAATCTTCCAAGCATTTTGATGGTTACATGGGTTTTGATTACAACTTTTTGCCATGATGACTTACAAAAAAATGTGCCCGTGAACTTTTTGTTTTTTTTTTAAATTAGAGAAAATGTACTACTTTTTTTTTTATTTTTCCAGTATTTTTTTAAAAATAAAAAAAAATATATTTCTTTCGGAGCGGGGAAACTCCGAAAGCTAACTGTCCCGAAACATTACTATATATTTTGGATTTGTAATATATTTTTTTCCTATAATTTTAGAAAAACCAAAACGTGCCAGAAAAAAACATTTTTTTTTGCGAAAGCTTCGCCTTATGGGAAGATTATTGATCAATTCCATCAACATCCTTCAATTTCAGAAAAAAAATAGTGGAATATTTGAAATGTTCCCATGTGTCCAATAAGTCACAAGATTTGTCTGAGCATATAGACAGCCCCTATATGCTCAGACAAATTTTGTGAACTTCACAGAAGTTCAGAGACCTTCATGGAAGTCAAGTATTAGTACAAGGCACGGCACTGAAGAAGTATGCACATTGCATACAAAATACACGTAAATTTCTGTCAAGGATAAGCTATTAGGTTAGAGGCAATAAATGGAAATTACTAGTCCTCTCTCTAACGCTAATACTAACCTTTGTTTTCTTTCGCTAATTTCATCGTTTTCGGGATTTTTGAAGTTGACCACGTCGGATTTTCAATCAATTCGTGCAACATAAATTTCCTTCTCTCGTATTCATTTTGACACAACTTTTAAAAATCGGCACTAATCGTGTTGAAACTTGAAGCATATCAAGAAAAGCACTTTCAAAACCAACTGCTATCGAAACATTCCTGAACCGATGACTAGGAGAGCTACTATATCATAAATTCGGCGTTCAGATTCTAACTAGACCAAGCTTTATTATGACATAAACATCATCCGAAACCACTGTCTTTTGCCATGTCATTTGTTCTAAACAATTAGCTGTAATTTTTCCATCTCAATCTCAATCATATCGTCGGTTTTATGCAATACTGTCACAACTCTAAATAAAAACCGTCCAAAAAGTATCACTTTGTTTTAATTTTTTATGTTGATTTTATGCCTGAATTGCAAAGTTTGGTCAATCCTCCACAGGGCTTTGGAAATAAGCAGAAACAAATCGATGTTATTTGCTAATTTTATACTCTTAGCCGGTTAAACGGAAAACTGGTAAAAGCTGAGTTGTGACAGTATTGCATGAAACCGACGATTTGCAAAACAATTCCTCAGGTTAAGTAGCATTTGTTATTGTGAAATATCAAAACATCCCCTCGTTTGTCCTCTACTCCACATGTTATCCTTATTGGTAAGCAAAAAACTTTTCATCATCCATCCCTTCACCCACATCACATTCTGTTACGCTCGCACCTTCAGTCTGAAAACCGACTGGCTGAGAATTAGAAGAATGAGTGGAATGGCACAAAATACACACGAATTAACATCAACAAACGAAAAGGAAAGAAATAAAAATAATAAATTCAAAATCCCAACACCGTCGTCGTCGTCCGACGGACGGACTTTGCTCGGCGACAATCCGCAAGTGGAGGAGCAAATCCTCGAGCTCATACATGCACGCCTGCTACTGACCGGGGACCGGCACGTCGTCGTCGTCATCGGTCGTGGTCGCATCACCTCGATCGTCGCAGCAGCCAGCGAGCCAGCCACCGAATGATGCCGGGCAGCAGCATTAAAAATATATGTAGGGTGTGTATTCCAGGATGGGCTGCAGCGCTGAAAGGGGAGCATCATCCCAGGCAACACCAAATTGGTCGGTCTCGAGTGGGCCACTATTGCTGCCGTCGTCGACTCCAGCGTCGGGGCCACCAGAGGGAAGTGCGAGGCAAGCAGCGTCCCGGCTCGATCATGTCTGGAGCGTGTCTCCGCGCCCTGATTCCTTCCCCTTTTGCACAGAGCGAGTGAATTCATATTTTTCGCCAAAGTTTGTTGACCCCGGCAGCGAGAATGGCAGCGAAAACAACAAAAACAAAGACCTGTCTGTGTTGGTGGAGGCAACATCGCTGCGCTTTCGGGAGCAAAGCGTGATACGGAAGAGGAAGTCGTTGAAAGTGTGTGCGCGCAGGGGGGGCGGGTGTGGAAGATGGAGAACGGTGGGTGGTTGCTGCTGGCTTGCAATAGCAACAACAATAACAATAACAAAAACAAAAACAACAACAACAAAAACAACAACAACAACATATGAGGTCGTAGGGAAGCAAAGAGGATGCCGAAAAATCTTCACATTTTCGTTTTATGTGCAATTTCTCCCCGCTTGTGTGCTGTTTCGCTCTGACGCATGATTGCATGGAGTGTTTTCTGTTTTTGTGCTTATATGTTTGTGTGTGTACGGACTATGCTCTACTATATTGCAATGTTTGGGATTGCAGTTGTAGTTTGCAGACACACCACCGGCCGGCGGCGGAGGAATCATAAGTGTATTTATGTTGGGAAGCATATTGCGAGCATTAAAGATAGAGAGTTATGTTTTGGGATGATCAAATGGAATTCACATTTAACTTAGGAGAACTATTTTTCAGTTTTCACTACTACGTAATTTTCTTTTGCATAATTTTATATAATTTTCATTATGACACACTACATTTCAATTTAGTGTTACAAACCAGGCTTGCAATTGCTCATTACAGCTAAAATGCTATTTTTCGTAATTATGAAACAATAAGATACTATAATGATATTTTTTATTTGTAAGATGCAAGAAGAGGTGCTAAAGTTTGCGTATGACATATAAAATTGGTCAATTTTGCTTTCAGAAGGTAACAACTAGCGATTTTATGATCGCTGATAGCTCGCTCATCGCTTTGCTCATCGTTACAGCTAATCGCTAGTTGTGACCTTCTGAAAGCAACATTGACCAATTTTATATATCATACACAAACTTTACCACCTCTTCTTGCATCTTACAAATAAAAATTATCATTATAGTATCTTATTGTTTCATAATTACGAAAAATAGCATTTTAGCTGTAATGAGCAATTGCAAGCCTGTTACAAACCTTGAGCAACCTGTCACAAGATCGAGTAGTTTTACCTTTTATAGATCCTTTTTTCTCTGTTCGGAACCTAACACAACTGCGACCAGTAATTTGATCTATTGTAGTAAATCACATGTCCTTATTTTAGTGCATGTCGTATTACTCCATCACTATTGAGAAATGATTCCATTTTTTACAGTTGTCATTCTTGCATTTATCGCAAGGATCCGACTCTAATTGAAAGGTCCCGCAATTTATACCCTTTGGAGTGTTGAAACACCCTCCAACGGTGCGCCCCTTTGTCAGCCAAATTGGATTCCTTAGCAACAAAATAAAGGAATGATATTGATAATGCCATTGGCCATGCATGAGAACCCTAGTATTAACCATGAAGACCAACTAACTCATTTTTTTCCTTGCTTCAAGATCATCCTCGGTGGACAAAGCCGAGTCTTGTCATTATCAACAAGGCATAACTTGATAACTGAAAATTCCTGTATCCTTAAGCCTGGTACGCAGCTGAAAAGTAATTACGTTTTTATGTGCTACGGGATAGGACACGGAATGCTAAAGAAATTACTTTTCCTTAGCATTTTATGACCCAGTACGCAGTTCAAAAGAAATCGGTAAAGGAAAGGTCGATTACATTAGTATCGTGATCGACATGAAGGTAGCGCATTCTGAATGCAATTTCACTTTCCTTGCGGAATAATGGTCTGATCAATTATTCCGTTTGGTAATTTAACGTTTGTTGTAAAAATGATGTTTTGGATGCATTTTAACAACATAAAAACTGATAATTGTAGATTTTAAAATTAGACGACACCTTCCTATGATCTCAAAATTTAGCAAAAGACACCTCCCTATAGCTGTCAAATTTACTTTTTGGAATATTCCTCAAAAATTGCTTTTCCGCTTTCTTATCAGCTGCGTACCATGCTTTAGTTTGAGGTAGTTAGGACTAGGAATCGGTGGCAGATCTTACATCCCGTAACGTACCACGAAAAGGTGATCTACCCACGTTACGGGGCATTATGGATCCTTTATCTTTAGTGCACCACTTACGAATTAGTGCACAGTTATTGCAAGATTACAACGATGCATGCCATTCATTTCGCTATAAAAATTGTTTGTCGGAATTATGAAATTTCTAGATGTTAGATGATATTTTGTACTTGTAAGTTTCAACAAGAAGGTGCAAGTATGTGTTTGACTCATGAAAGCTGTTAATTGCGTTTTCGAAGAGTCTCAATTTTATGATCGGTGAGTATCCACTCTTCGCTGATTCTGACACTCTGAAAATGAAATCTACAGGTTTTATGTGTCAGACGTATACTTTGCATTCTCTTCTTGTAGTACAAAATATCATAATATCATCTGCTGATAAATTAATCTATACTTTTTGCCAAAAGGTAAACTCTTCGTAACTCGATATTGAAGGGAACATCGAGTTATAGAATTATTGACTTATAGAATACACAAAATATTTTTTTTATCATCCATAATTTCAAGAATAAATTCTGAAATACTCCATTTACTCCATTTACTCTAAATTTAGTCATATGAATTCAAAAAAGGGTTCAAGGATCCATTTATGGAAATTTTTAGTGGTTCATTTAATATAATAAGCCAATTTATACAAAACACGCAATAAGGCATTTCTGGATGTGGCACTAACGCCCTGAGGTTATCCGGTCATTAGACCGAATGGTCATCAGCCCAGACTTAAATAAATTTGAACGAGCTTCCTTACACAGTAATGTGTTTAAGATTTTTCACATTTAGATATTTGTTCTGACTATTTTGACGTTCAAGAATCCTGGAAATGTATTCATGTCCGGAATATTTTAAATTAAAACTATCTTAGCCTTCAAGACGTTCTAGAATCATCAAATGATCTTTATATGAATTCTCAAAATATATTATTTATCATTTTAAACCAAATCCTGGATCTTGATTCTTTATTTTTGTACAATATCTCGAAAAAAAAAATTATCATCCTTCATTCTGATGCCTTTGGAAATCTTTACTGGATTTCTTCAGTATTTTCTGAAGAATTTTCTTGAATCATCTCAGAATACCCTCAGAGTTCATTTTAGACCTTTTTCTTGTATTTTATTATCATTTGCTCCATAACACTCTTGAAAATCATCTGTAGAATACAATTTGAATGCAATCTGCAACGCTCTTCACAGTATTTATCATTTATGCAGTATTATTAAGAAATTCCCTGGAAATTCCTCCGGAATATTCGCTTGGAGTTCTCCTCAGTCTTCACTTTGAATTCTCCAGAAATTCTAATGGATTTTTACAAGGAATTCCTTTTTAAATGCTCATGACGCTGCCCTTAAAACTCTCATTTAAGCTCTCTAAAAATTACCACCGAAACATGGTTGCAATTCCCTTGAAATTTTCCATGAAATTCAGCATTCAATTCCCACGGAATTTTCCTCAAAATTACCTATAAATGCTCTTGTGGAAACAAACTACTTGACCAATAGGCTCCCAAGTACATCTATAATCGTACCCCATTCTAGTCGAAATTCCAGTACTATATTATGTTTGTTTTGATTCGCTATGAAAGGTTGACAGATAAAATGAGGGGTTCGTGGATTTTTATATGTTTCGAGGGGTACATAGATTAGCTTGTAACCGAAAAGAGTACCAGAGCTGAGCTAAAAAGTTGAGCACGTTTCTTTGAGACCTGGTCTTAGAGTTACCTGTATGGTATTACCATACCAGGTGATGAAGAAGTTTGAAATTGACGTTAGTCAGGTGTCTTCGATCACTACAGACAATGGCAGCAACTGTATCAAAGCTGCCAAAATTTTGCAGAAAAAGCTTGCTTAGCTATGCGAGCCTGATGATGATGATGAGGATGAGCAAAACAAGGAAGATGATGACGACCAGGTACAAATTCCTCTGCTGTTAACAACGGTCAACGAGGAACAAATTCTACATTCGTACCCGTAGGTACAAATATCACCCCTGCTTCAAATTTGTCATCTGTATCTACTCCCTTCGCTGCTAACAATGTTCAGCGAGTTAATGGAGCTACCTATGCTGCTATTGCAACGGGTAGAAATCAAAATACTAACCAACGTTCTAACGGAAATTTTGACAATTTTTACTTAGGAAGCATTACTGCCCCTAAAATGGAATTTTTACAGAAATCATTAATTGACATGATTTCTGATATGCTTAAATCTAACTCCATGTTTGATGCTATTCAAACTGGAGTAAAATTTGATAATAATATTGTCATGACTTTAAAATTCAGTAATCGATTTTAAAGCATTAAATATTTGAAATTGGAATGCTCGATCTCTTAAAGATAATGAAGACGAGCTATTTAACTTTTTAAGAGTTCATAACGTGCATATTGCCGTTATAACTGAAACGTTCCTTAAACCTGACCATAAGGTTAAGAAGGACTCAAATTATTTAATTTATAGAAATGATCGTCTTGATGGACCCTGTGGTGGCGTTGCCATCATTGTTCATAGACGAATCAAACATAAAATTCTTTCTTCATTTGAAACCAAAGTTTTTGAAACTTTGGGAGTTTCTGTTGAAACAAAATTTGGACAACTTACGTTTATAGCTGCCTATTTGCCATTCCAATGCGTAGGCCAGCAAAAGAATTTTCTCAAGGGTGACCTCCAGAAACTTGCCCGTCATAGGTCTAAATTCTTCATTATTGGTGATTTTAATGCAAAAAACCGCTCATGGAATAATGCTCAAAGCAATTCCAATGGTAATATTCTGTTTGATGATTGTTCTGCAGGTCACTATTCAATATCCAAACAGTCCAACATGCTTTTCTTCTGCAAGAAATCCCTCAACTATTGATTTGGTCTTAACTGATTCATGTTAATTTTGTAGCCAATTGGTTACTCATGCTGACTTCGGTTCTTATCACCTTCCAGTAACTTTTGAAATATCCCAAAAATAATTTGTAATTTCAACAGCTCTATTTTCAATTACCATAGAGCTGATTGGGAGCAATATCGAACATTTATGGAATATAACTTCGATCCAAACATTCCTTTGCAAACCAAAGATGAAATTAATTATGCTCTTGAATCTCTGACTACTTCTATAGTTGAAGCAAGAGCTGCCTCAGTACCAAAATGCGAGGTTAAATTTGATTCAATTATAATAGACGATGATCTTCAGCTCTTGATCCGTCTTAAAAATGTCCGTAGGAGACAATATCAAAGAACACGCGATCCTGCCATGAAAGTTATCTGGCGGGATTTGCAAAAACAAATTAAAAAAAGATTCTCTGCCGAGGAACAAAACTTTTGAAAATAATGTTTCTAAATTAGACCCAAGTTCCAAACCCTTTTGGAAACGCACAAAATTTTTGAAAAAACCTCAAAAGCCTATTTCAGCGCTTAAAGAAGGTGGTAAAATTTTGATAACAAATTTGGAAAAAGCTCAGAAACTTGCTAAGCAATTCGAGAGTTCCCATAATTTCAGTTTGGGTCTTACTAGTCCTATTGAGAATCAGGTTGCTCCTGGTTATCTGAATATTTTCTCTCGGGAAAATATTTTTGATGATTCCTGGGGGACTGATGTGGACGAAGTAAGGTCTATAACTAAAAAGTTTCAAAATATGAAAGCTCCAGGTGATGATGGAATTTTCTATATCGTCATCAAAAAACTCCCAGAGAGTACCTTGCCTTTCTTGGTAAAATTATTTAACAGATGTTTCCATTTGGCATACTTTCCTGATAAATGTTGTTCCAATTTTGAAGCTGGATAAAAATCCAGCTGAAGCTTCTAGCTACCGTCCAATAAGTTTGCTTTCTTCAATAAGTAAACTTTTTAAAAAGATAATTTTGAATAGAATGATGCTTCACATCAATACGAACTCAATTTCTGCAGATGAACAGTTTGGATTTCGCCATGGGCATTCAACTACTCATCAACTCTTAAGAGTTACCAATTTAATTCTTTCAAACAAATCTGAAGGCCACTCAACTGGAGTTGCTCTTCTAGACATAGAAAAAAGCATTTGACAGTGTTTGGCATGAAGGTTTGATTGCTAAATTGAAAAAGTTTAATTTTCCACTTTATATTATGAAATTATTTAACTGACAGAACTCTGCAGGTAAATTATCAAAATTCCAAATCCAATCGACTATCTGTTAGTGCAGGAGTTCGTCAGGGTAGCATTCTTGGGCCTATATTGTATAACATTTTCACTTCGGACCTCCCTGATTTGCCTCAGGGTTGCCACAAATCTTTGTTCGCTGATGACACAGGCATTTCCGCTAAAGGAAGAAGTCTTCGTGTTATTTGCAGCAGACTGCAGAAAAGTTTAGATATTTTCTCTTCTTATTTACAAAAATGGAAGATTTCTCCCAACGCTTCCAAAACTCAACTTATAATATTTCCACATAAGCCTAGAGCTTCGTTTTTGAAACCTAGTAGTAGTCACATAGTCACTATGAACGGAGTTCCAATTTCCTGGTTAAACCAAGTGAAATATCTTGGATTAATACTTGACCAAAAATTAACTTTTAAAGATCACATTGAGGGCATTCAAGCCAAATGTAACAAATATATAAAATGTTTGTATCCTCTTATAAACAGGAAATCCAAACTTTGCCTGACGAATAAACTTCTAATATTTAAATAAGTTTTTAGACCGGCCATGCTTTACGCTGTGCCAATATGGTCTTGTTGCACTACCAGGAAAAAAGCACTTCAAAGGATTCAGAACAAAGTTCTGAAAATGATTTTGAAGTTGCCTCCCTGGTACAGTACTACCGAGGTACATAGAATTTCGAATGTTGAGACTTTAGGACAAATGTCCAACAAAATAATGAATAATTTCAGGCAAAAATCGTTGCAATCCTCAATTGCAACGATTAATTCCCTTTATAGTTAGATAAGATTTAGTTTTAGTTTTTAGTTTTTTAGTTCCCCTATCCGGCGATGTTGATGGTTTGCGTTGGTGTCATATGGGTGGCGAGAAAAGGGCATAAGAATGTTTGTTTACAAAAAGCTTGTATGCCCTTTTCACATGTTGTTCTTGAATTGAGAGATTCACAACTGACAAGAGAGTGAGAGCGGGCTTTTGCGCTATCTTTCTTCATTACTCTCTTTGTCTGCAATCAGATATCCAAGTGCACAGCGAGAAATGCACACTTTGGGCACCCATACATCACAAATGTTCTTCACACATTGAAACCGGTCTGCAAGTATGATAACGTCCAAAGCGTACCAAACAGCTGTTTCCGTGTTGCTCCCGTTTGACGCGTGACTGCTGAAAGCTTCAATTACAACCAGTGGTGCAAACCGCCATGTATTGTGGAAAATTTGTGGTATGTTTCAAGAAGTGATAGAAGGTCTGCTTGGCTTACATCAGGCATTTGGCCATTCACAAACTTGCCATCCGCCACCCAAAAGAGCTCGCTTTTAGGTGCACTATTTAACGAGTTTGGTCATGGTAGTGATATCGACATGCTTAGAAATCAATGCATTAGGGATTAGGCAGACCATCCCAACTGAATTTAACCCTTTTTGAAGCAAACCAAGGTCGAAGATTTAATTGAACCACACTATAAAATAGTGTATTCATGGTCACTTGTGGTCTGGAGTAAAGAAGAAAAGCTATAATGTGACCATAAAATCTATAAAAATCTAAACACATTTTTTAATTGTTTACACCTGTGTCGTGCACAGGTTGCACATGTGGACGCGACGCAACTACTTAGGCGAGAAGTGAAAGTGACGTCAACAAGCCTTTGCAGATCTAAAGGGTCACCTTCGATACACAGAAACAATTCTGAACTATTAAATGAGATATGGTATAACATGTAATGGAAGGCTTCACATTAGACCGAGGTTAGGGTCATATACCATATATGGGATGTCCACATTCCAGTTTTGACTCATCCAGTTCATCTCTCATCCCCCCATATTGACGCGAAGGGGAATTATTGACAACAATACTGATGATGTGAATACAGAATTATTGTCAATACCGATGTATTGACGTCAATATAGAATGTATTGACAATACGATTATTGTAAATAAAAGCAATCGTGTATTATCCACTTAAAAGTGAACCCTACACGATAGCTTTTATTGACAATAATCTTATTGTCAATACATTCAATATTGACTTCAATACATCGGTATTGACAATATTTTTGTACTCACATCATCAATCTTATTGTCAATAATTCCCCTTCGCGTCAATATATTGATACGTGTGGGGTCCACTTAAAGGAATCAATCGCAGCATTCTACAGAGCTAGTTTTGCTTTCTCATATTTCCACCACCACACAATGGAACTCGCCATAATCGGAATTCCACGCCATTAACTTGATCATCCCTATAAATGCAGTTTCACATTACGGAAGCTCCACCGAGCTCAAAGTACAACAAATTTATGTTTGCTCATCGATGCACCGTGCACCGGTGGAGCGAACGAATAAGCCTGTGCAGAAGTTTGTCCTTTTTTGCTCGTTGCACAACTCCGCCGTCGACTGCCGAAACCTTCGCTTTCTCTCTGTCTCTGTCTCTTTCTCTGGCTGCCTCGCCGAGAACACGCTCCGCAGGAACCAGTAGTGCCAGTAGTGGAGTCATTTTATGCTTTGCTTTGATTTTCATTTTCGTGCTTTGTTTGCAGTCAGCGAGCAAGCAGCAGCAGCAGTATGAGAAGCGTCCTTGCGTGTGAATGTATGCTTTTGAAACAAATTAATACATAAGCCCGAGTTTGCCTACCATCCTTCGCAGGAGGTACATACATATGTACCACTTCATGCAGCACCTTCGCCATGATGGCTCCTTGGAGCGCTCCCATACATAACGAACATCGACAAGCGAGTGCCGTTCCTGTTTGGTTCCTGAAATTCCTGTTCCTGTCGATCGCCCTCGGTCTGTACATAAGCGTAGTCGTGGGTGGGTGGGTGTCCAACCCAGCAGGAACGGTAATTTAAAACTATTACTGTGAAGCTTTTACATATGACAAATTACAGCATAACTTCCCGGAGGAAAGCTGGCCCCGGTACGTCCGAAATTGCCAGACAGTAAGCGGTGGAGTTGCATGGTGCTTTTCCACAGACGGGGATAGACAAAGTTGCAGAGAAAATCAATTTGTCTGGACTATACGGGTAACTTTTTCGTTCGGCATCAAACCGGGGAGGCATCATTCTCGAAAAGTGAATCGTCTGCTTTGAAGGCAGTAATTATTGTGTCCTGAAAGAGGATTATCACTTTGATTGAAGTAAGTAATATGTTGCTCAATTATGGCCTGAAAAAGCTGCTACGATAGTGGGGCTCTTCTCTTTCGGTGTTCTTGTTAGCAAAACCAACGAACACCGAACCGAAATGTTGCTGATGGTAATCAAACTTTTAAGAATTTGTATCGCGTGATAGAATTCCACTTGCATGTTCTACAAGGGCCCTGTGTTCATGATACCCTCTCAAATCGGCTACCGGTTTTTCGCTTGTTAATAAGATAATTTGCGATATATAAACTGATAGCAGCAACGTTTGCATTGTTACATGCATTGTCATTGACCGCGGCTGAGTAAGTTCCCTGAACCCAACACCGAACGGTTGTCATCTTCTGGGAGGCAAAGCTAAACATTTTCGATAGGCGGGAAACTGTTGTGTCACTAACTTTGTATGCATGTGCTTTTCAATTAGCCGTTGCTGTTTTTTGCTTCAGAGAGGGGAGCGCGTTTCCCGCATGTAAGTGCAATGAAATTAAGCGTAAATTATCCATCATATCTTTAACCCATTAAATTTTATTCGATATGTAACACCGAAGGGAAAATTTGCCGGAAAACATGCACACATACACAGGCAAGAAGAGTGCATTTTCTGCCACAACTTAATTGCGTTTGATCATGTACGTTGCAAGTTGTGCATATCAATGCGTTGCTGATAGAAAAGGGGGAATACGGTTCGTGTATAAATGGTCGAGGACGAGCTCATTATTAGCACCGTTTGCATCTGGTCAGTAACCCGTAAAGTTGCCGTTTCCTAACGGCAGTCCATCATTGAATCATCCATCATGACCGAATTAGTGATGGGTTCTGGTTTCACATGTTTGTGGGGGGGGGGGGGGGGGGGAATGGATGATGCTGTCGTTGTTGTCATAGATTGATGACTGACATCGTTGAAGGAACACGAGTGTATGTTTTGGGCTACGTGGGCTCCCATTCTGGATTTAAGAAACATTATTCCATAGAATGGAATCATAACGAAGGAGCAGTCTATCAAAGTCGTTTTCAACTGAAAGGGCGTATGAACCCTCTTTTGGATCATTATCAATATCTTGTTAAAAACAATTTATAATATTCAGGATGGCTATAAAAAGCTAATTAAGAGCCAATCGGAGCTTAATAAAGTGAAAGGAAACTGACACTAAAATGTGATAATTAAAATTGGTTCGAAATATTGCACAAACTATAAATGAAACTGTGTATTTTACCAGGAATTTAAGATATTTGTTCATAAATTGAATATCGCAGTTGTGGGTTTGGTGATTTGTATTTGGGTGGGTCATGATTTTATTTGCACTGTGAAATCTGTTAATCGGAATCGGATGCCGTTTTAGATCGTTTTGCCTTTTCTGTTTCGGCTTTGTCATTTTCATTTTCATTTTCAAGCACAGAAAGGGGTCATAGGGCCAGGTCTCCAGTAAAACATCACTGTCTATACAGCACAAGGGTAGAAGTAAAGATTTAGCACCACAGAATAATAATCATAGGGATCAATTGAATCCTTGAAGCAGGGGATAGTTGGAGTAACAGTAGTATTACTAAAAGTTGGAAAGTAAACGTACAGAGGACCATGTTTTGCAATACCTGTAAATCTTGTTTTATGGGGCCTATGATACTCAGAATAAGAGCCGTGATTGCCGTACAAATCAAATGGGAATCACTTCACCGTGACGACAAGTGACGAATTTTCACCGTGAAGTGACATCCGTAATAAGCCCCGATTTCTACTGTGACTAAATCCAGCATTCCTACCAAAATATCAAATGCTGTGCTTAATCATTTATTATAAGTACAGAGCAATAAACAGTGTACGGTGATGATTAATCTGTTAATATGCTGTTATAAGCGGGTTCAAATGCACTTTTCGTAAGCATCAACACTGATCTGGCAACACTTGTGTGCATCTTTCCAATGTGGTAAAGATCCAGATCAGCCCTGGGACCTGGTAGCCTAATTAAACTACCTCAAGGTTTTGTCAAAGCCCAGGGAATTATTTAGAAAAACAATTCATAGTTTAAATCATAATTCTAAGCTACACAATTATTTAATTTTAGCTATTAATTAAATTCCAACAAACTTTTGGTCAACCTACCATGAATATACGACTCTGATTTGATAAACCTCAAAGATATTAAAACTTCCAGGTTTGCAACTTCAATTTTCGCCAACGGGTGCCACTATGACTTACTTGCGTGGGTTAAATCATAAATTAAGAGAATCACACCATCATGTTTGGAAGTCTGGATCAGGGCCCCACAAAGTCACTTTCAATCGAAAATCTTCAAGTGACGATGAAGCTGTAAACCATCACTTTCAATTGAAAGTCATTCTGTTTTCTCTTCGAGCAGATCCAACATCAACAGAACCACTTTCGATCAGTTTTCATGCTGTTTGTTTTGGCTTGACTCGTGTTCATTTCTTCTTTCATTGTCATTTAAGCGAAGCTGTTCGATCTAATTTCGCGCAGTTTTTATGACTCTTGTTGATTGTTAACTCGGTTAATTTAAGCGTATCCGCATAGATCTGCGCATGTGGATGTCATATTTATCATTGTCGGGTGGTTTGTTTACCCATCAATATGGGTATTTTTTAATCGGAGTGATGTCTAGAGATCGAAAATTGATATGTGACGAAATTTTAAAATCCAAGATGACAGCTTCCAGTTTAATAAAAAGTGGGAAAAAACGGTCAAATAACTATCAATAAAAGTATTTTTGGAATCGGGGTGATGTCTAGAGAATGAAAATCGATATCCGACGCCAATTTGAAATCGAAGCTTTAGATTTATGAAAAAGTTGAGATACAGTCAAATACACATCAATATTGATATATTTGTAACTGGTATGATATCTACAGATCGAAAATTGATAAGCGACGCCATTTATAAATCCAAGATGGCGGCTTCCGATTTCAGAACATGTGCAAAATATTGTCAAATAGCCATAAATATAGATATTTTTGGAATTGGGATGGTGTCTAGAGGCCGGAAATGGATATCCGACGCCATTTTGAAATCCAAGACTGAGACTTCCGATTTGCGGGAAATATTTGACCCTTTCCCGCAAATATAGTTATTTTCAGAATTGAGATGAAACGTAGATGCCGTAAATTGATGTCACGCCGTCGTTAAATCCAAGATTGCGGCTTTGGTTCAGAGGAACTGTGAAATACTGTCAAATATTAATCAATGTGTTTTTTTAATCGTGGTAACATCAAGAAACCAGAAATCGATTTCCAAAGCCATCTTGAAATTCAAGGTGGTGACTTCCGATTTCAGAAGAAGTGTCGAATGGCCTGCAAATGGCATCGAATATCGATTTTCAGCATCTACACGTCGTCTCCTTACCGAAAAATACCCAGATATTGATACTTTTGATGAAACCCGATGGCCGCCATATTGGATTTCATTCCGAAAATACCCATATCTTAGGGTATTTTACACGTTCTATTAAGCTTGATGGCCACCATCTTGGATTCCAACATAGCGTCGGGTATCGATTTTTGATATCTACGCGTTGTTCTCGTTCCTTACCCATATCTTAGAGTATTTGACACTTCCGTAAACCGATGGTTACTATTTTGAATTCCAAAATGGCGTCGGTTATCGATTTTCAGCTCCTACGCGCCATCCTCGTTCCGAAAATACCCTATTGTATGCCATTTGACACTTTTTTGTTCCCCAATGGCTGCCATTTTGGATTCCAAAATGGTTTCGGATATCGATTTTCGGCACCTTCGTGTCGTCCCCGTTCCGAAAATACCCATATTGTAGAGTATTTGAGACTTTTCCTGACCCCGATCGCCTCCATCTTAGATTCCAGAATTGCCTCGGTAATTTAATTTTCGTTTAATATAAAATAATATATTATTACTACATATAACTCGGATGCCATCCCTATCGGCAACCGATATTGTGCGGATACTATATTTTGATGCTTGATGACGCGGTGCTTGAGAAGTCAAATGAGCCCGAATTGAAGTGAACGTTGAAAAAAATTAAGGAGGCAGTTTTCGAGTCATTCATTGCGTCAATTGAAACAAGTCTTTGCTTGAAATGAAATGAGCTGAAGCACTTGACGGACGACACAAGCAATAGTCAAGTCATGTTTGAAAGGAGGAACGTTCATAGTGACTCGATAACAAGAAACACAATGACATACACGAAAATGATATTGCTCGAAATGAAGCGATTCTGCCGAGAGTTCGTTTTCTTTTCTTTGTTTCGAAAATGCAGAGCCCTGGTCTGGATTTCGAAAATCATTCCCTCGGTAGAAAATTTCAGCATTCACTATCCTAAATTTGTCATTCCATTCGACAAACTTGATTTACAGTATTTCCCCCAATTTTTGGCTCCATTTATATTTTCCGACATTGCGTTTCTCTGCTCTTTGCAATTTTCAGGTTCAACAGGTTGTCCAGTATTACGATTTTCATTCTGCAATTTTCTGTTCTTCCTATTTTCAACCCCGTCGTTTGACGGTTGATGGTTTGAATAAGAATGTCTTCTATTCGATGAGTTGGAACCCGGCAGCACACCTCAGTAGAGGAAGACCCAGGAGTAAAGCAAGCAAATCAAGCAAATCGACTGAAATTTGGCCTGGGCGCAGGCTAAAGCGAACGCAACCGTCCAGGATGGAAAGTTTTCACGTTGACCACTGAAGATGCTCAGGATATATGCGTCAATGTGGGTCCAACGTGATCCAACAATCAGGAACCACACGAACAATCAACGAAAGGTTTATCCTCTACGATGTTCCATGCAGATCGTAATGCAGATTCCTCCGGTGGGAAATAGTAAAAACAACGCTTTCATCTAAAAATTTTGTAAGTTAATTCCATCTAAATTGCATTAGCAGTAACATTCTGGAATCCTGGAAAATGATAAATATACCTCCATCCTTTTTCTTGTCTATTTGGTATATTTTATACATCAGAGATGCGCAACATATATCAAAACGGCCAGGCCTACTGTGCAGCATTTAAGGGGCAAGATGATTCAGAAACATCGGGCCTGTTAAAATCTAAGATTTAAACACGATGCTTCAGAATCCAATAAATGGATGAAACGTGGACATCTCGTTCCGTACGTTCCGTTGTTATAAATGATTGGTCGTTGGGAGCATCTATTCTAAAAAAGTTAAATGATGCTCCATTTTCCTTGAGTGGTTGGGACATGTGAATACACTAAAAAAAAACAAAAACGGGTATCTAATCAATCTATATGTAAAGTTCGCTAAAACTCACAATGACTCGCAAACTTTTCCTTTTGTGTGTCTGTATTTACCGTAACTAGGGATAGGAAAGTAAACGTTGATGTAGTACTTACTCAAAGAGAGGCCACCGAATTAGTGACACCCTCATAAGTACTACGGAGTTGGGGTACGGTATTAGGTCAGGATACGCCTCAACCAGGCGATACAACCAGAAGCATATGATTGTTTTTTTTAGGCATTTGATAATAAACCCACGATCAGCAGCCGCTAAGCTAGCCGAGTTCTTTAATGTGTTTTCTTAGTACTGTATTAGTGAAATTTATATGGAACATAATGTTACGAGCTAAATAAATAAAAAGGAAGGATCTCACCCGAATAATCCTTGAAGCTCCCGAATACAGTTCAGAAAAGTTTCTTGGATCTTGATTTTGGAAAACCGCTACTCGTTGCCAGCCCTCGGAAAGAAATGCATCAAATGCAACAGTCCAGCATCTCTCGGTATCACTATAAGCTTGCTGGATTCACACCATCGTGATCATCTTGGGATCTTCGTTGCCCATCAGCTAAGACAGCTCCCAACAAACACCGCTCATGGATCTTCCTTTTTCACTTATCACCCGCCATGGTCTGATCTATTTCGATCCCTTCCATGAGATTTTAAACAATTGAACAATCGGAAATTTGTTTTGATTAATGATGATTGATGATTAAAATGGTTAAACTCACCAAATGAAAATCAGCAGCAAAATGAAAAACGTGTCAACTTTCAGCGCGATCTACTTCGATCTTCCGCAATAGCAGTAACATTACCATACTCAAAAACTTTACAGTGAAGCTAATTTTACGAGCTAACCAGCTTTTTAATGAAGATCTAGAATACTTAATACAGCCACTATATGCTGTCAAAGCAATGTTTGTCTACGTATCTTTGAATAATTATTCAATCATAAAAGTGCTGCTCCAAGCAATCAAAAAAGTAGAAGGGTCTGTGCCTAGGGGCACGAACGGAAGCTTGACGTAGGACCGCTAGTGGATGGAACAAATGTGAAGAGCATTTAGTTATATTAATTGATCGATCATCGATTGTCTTAACTCTTCCCGTTTTTTAATTGTAGGCGTACAAATTTGTAGTATTTTGACGTAGACTACGTCTTACGGGAAGGTACTGGGGGTAAATCGAAAATCTAAAATTGCGACCGTTACGAAATGGTGTAAGGTTTTGATCTTTTCTCTTTCGGCTTTGTCGTTATCAAAATAAGTTTTGAAAACTGGAAATTAATGGATCAACTCGCTCTTTTTGGCCCTTGCGAGTACACTCAATTCTGTTTTTACGTGATTTTTTTAAATTTTGCCCTTATGGACACATAGTTTGATCGTGAATAATCTTATGGTACCTGAAACATGGCCAATGTGGTCGAGGGCACTTAGCCTATCCGACAATGATCTCGTTTTTAAATTCCAGTGTGATTTGATTTGTCACATGATGAGTTTTTGGAGCAGGCCAAATTCTGGCCACTTCCGCTAGGGTACTCGAAACATAGCCGAATGCCATCAATGCACAGTGGTCCAGGATGGGAATTTAGCAAGACAAAAGTCCTAACTAGAGCATTTATCTTAAATTATAGTTGTCTTTTGTAACCTTTTTCAAGCTCCTTCTTTTGGTGGTTGTTTTAAATTAGGGTGGTCCTCAAATTATTTTATAGGTAAAACTAACTTTTTTTATTTTTGAAAATAAAAACTTGAGCAGCATGCTTGGCATACAGAGTTGTACACACCAACTTCTCATTTGTTAATAACTTTTCACTCAATTGTTTAAATTTGCTTTTCTTTAAAGTAATTGATAGATTAGGATCATACTTTACTACAGATATGCAAAGAGTAGATAAATTTTAACATTTGAATCAACACCAATGATTTTTTACACTTAAAGTTCGAGATGTGCAGCGAGTATTTCTCACTTCATTTTTAGAACACAAAACAAATACAGTTTATTAGTAGAATTAAAGTCTACTGTTTTTCAAGTGTACAGGGTGCGTGACGAATTTTTGCAGTAAATTTCAAATAGTAATTTCTCATGCTTGTGCATCATGATTTAGATATATTTGGCAGCACTAGATTGCTTATACTGTTAGGTGTAAGATTTAAACACACAATGTTGAGTAAACGTAAAGATGTCGAAACAAGAGAGCAATCTGTCAGCCGTTGTCGCTTTGTTGCGCGCCGTAGTATGCATGAAAGAAATAATTCGGTCGGTAAATGTGTCTGAAAGAACAGTGTATAATATTAAAAAAGGCTTGGGAAAAAGATAAGACGGAGCACCTGCTCATACTGCTAATAAAGCACAGAAATGGCTTACGGAAAATATTTCGTAAATTTGGGAGGAAGAAATTTGGCCCCCAAGCAGTCCCGATATCAATCCGCTGGATTATTTTGTATAGGGCGTCGTCCAACGGGATACCAATAGAACCCCTCACACCACACTTATGTCGCTAAAAGCTAAAATCAAGGCAGTGATGACATCTATGGATCGAAACATTTTAAAACGTGCATACTGCAGTTTCCGGAAGCGTCTAACTACAGTCGTCGAAAGGGAAGGCAATTTTTTTGAATAAATTAACTTACAACTTCCATATGTTGCGAAAGAAAATAAATCGCACAAAATTCATTGCTAGAATAACTAACTGGTGTATTTTTTCTCAAATATGTCATTTACTGCAAAATTTCGTCACGCACCCTGTATATAAAAATCTCAAACTATATTCTATCGACTGCTGCAAAAAGAACTATGTTACGTCAACTGTGTGCAAAGTTATTAGTAAATGAGCAGTTCGTGACAAAAACTGTGTATGCCAAGCATGTTGAGCAGTATCAAAATCAGCAATGATTGCTGCTAAACGTGAGCAGGATACGCTGAGGACGAGAGCTGGGACTGCTGAAAGAACACTGATTGAGGCAAGGAGAAAGCAACAGCTGAACCACAGGAGACGCAAAGAGGAATGCCAGAAGAGAGAGAGGAGTTGAAAAAAATACTCAAGAACAACAAGAAGACAACAAGGAGGAAAGATGGAGTACCGTCTAGAAGCCGAAGGAGAAGTGGAACGGAACGGAAGGAAAAAGAAAAATAGAAGAAGGAGCAATCCAGGCCACGTCGGGAGCGTAGCGAGGCCAATGCGCTGATCGTAAAAAACAAAGGACAAAACGACGTACGCATCACTCCTCCGGAAGGTTCGAGAGGATCCGGAATTGAAGGAACTAGGAGAGAACGTGGTGAGAACCCGGTGAACCCAGAAAGACGAGATACTATTTGAGCTGAAGAAGGATCCTTCGATCAAGAGCTCGTCGAAAAGTCTCTTGACGAAGGGGCGAGCGTAAGAGCTCTATTCCACAAGACAATGGTCGAGATCACTACAGAAGAGGAGCTGAGAAGTGCATTGAAGGTGCACTGTGATCTGGGAGATGTACCGGTGTCAATCCGGATGAGGAAGTCGTACGACGACATGTAAACCGCGGTGATACGGCTTTCGACAGTTGCTGCAAACAAGCTGTTGGATCCGGGTAAGGTCAAGGTTGGGTGGTCAGTGTGCTAGTGAAAGCCACTCCTCGGGTGAGCGATGCATAAAGTGCACAGGTTTCGGTCACCAGGCGAGGAATAGAGATGAACTAGCCGTCGGCTAAACATCTCTATAATAAAGTGCTTTGAGTGTTTTGGTTTATTTCCTTTAAATTCCGTTATAATTGCTTATCTTTTGACAGATACGCGTATTTCGTCTACTACTTGCAGACTTCATTAGTGCCAAGTACTCAACACCACTCGGTATTGAAATTTAAAGGATCTATAATAAAGTTTAAAAAAACAGGCGAGGATCTGCAATGGCCCTGACAGATCCGATCTGTGCAGGAAATGCGGGGATAATGGTCACATTGCAACAGGCTGCATGAAGCAACCGAGGTGTGTGCTCTGCAAAAATGAGGACAGAAACGATTATACGACAGGAGGCTTCAAATGCCTAGCATAGAAAAAAACGATGGAAGGCCAACAGTAATGCAGGTAACCCAATTAAACCTCAATCATTGCAACACTGTATAGTACAGCAACTGTTGTGGCAGTCGACAACAGAAACAAAGTGGGACGATTCAATCATTGCGGAGCCGTATCGAATCCCTTCCGATAACGGTAACTGGGTGGCGGATAGAGCTGGGATGGCTGCTATACAAGTTAGGGGCAGATACCCCATTCAAGAAGTGGTTGCGAGCGCATACGAAGGTTTGGTGATCGCCAAAATCAACGGAACCTTCATGTGCAGTTGTTACGCACCCCCCAGATAGATGATGGAGAAGTTCCATGAGATGCTGGATGGACTTACCGAACGAAGACCGGTAGTCATCGGAGGAGACTTCAATGCTTGGGCAGTGGAGTGGGGAAGCAGATGTTCCAATTCAAGAGGGCAAAGTCTGCTGGAAGCTCTGGCAAAACTGGAAGTTATGCTGGCCAATAATGGCACCAGCAGCACTTTTCGCAGAGATAGCCGGGAATCCATTATCAACGTTACTTTCTGCAGTCTGTCACTGGTGGCAAACATGGATTGGAGAGTGTGCAAAGGATATACCCATAGCGACCATCATATGGCATCGGCCAGCGGAATACCAACAATCAATATGAAACTATCGATTATAAATTGACTCACTACTTGACTAGCCTAGTCGTCCCAAGCAAATCGATTAACGCACCCCATTCCAGTCAAAATTCTAGTACTATACTAAGGCCTGTACTCGAAAAAAATGTACCAGAACAAAAGTGTTCACCAAAAATTTATTTTAAGTCGGATTTTCTTGAAACTTTCAGGGAATGAACTAATACATATGGATTATGTTTCGGCATAATTACTTTATTCAATTTCCTTTCCATCGCTGAAAGCCCACACCTTTCCCTTAAGACCCCTCATTACATTTTGTGCAATGGTGGAGCCGACCTTTTTCACTTTCATCCATTTTTTCTTCAACTCCAGCTCGTTCTTAAACACCTTGGATGATTTTCGAACTTTGGCCTTCATTATGGCCCAACATCTTTCCACCGGACGAATATCTGGTGAATTTGGGGGGTTGGCGGTTTTTGGTACAAAAACAACGTCTCTGTACCAATCCAACGTCGATCGCGCGTAATGGCATGATGCCAGGTCCGACCAAAATAATGTCTCGCCTCCGTGGGATCGCAGGAAGGGCAACAGACGCTTCTGGAGGTACTCGGTGCGGTAAATTTCTCTGTTGATGGTACCCATTGTGATGTACAGTTGACTCAGTTTACCGTATTGGGATATGGCCTGCCAGAGCAAGTATTTTTTGGTGAATTTGTCCACTTTCTTCTTCCTTATGTCTTCGGAAACATCAAACCGTGATTTGACAACGTAGAACTCCAGCCCTGGTATCTGCTTTGTGTCTGCTTTGATGTAGGTTTCGTCATCCATAACCACACACATCGGTTTCGTTAACCACTCTCGATACAGCTTCCTTGCGCGGGATTTGGCCGCCGTGTTTTGTTGATCACACCGGTTCGGTGCCTTCCGGACCTTGAATACACGAAGCCCAGCTCGTTTCATGGTTTGCTGAACGAACCAGGCGGAACACTTTGCCTTCAGAGCTGCGTCGCGAATCGAAAGTTTCGGATTACGCTTGAAATAATCCAACACCTTCCCGGCCTTCACAGGGTTAGCTGTCTTCGATTTTTTTTTCCACTTCCAGCCCGCCGCTCGGTAGTCTGGGACTCCTCAAACGATTTTACCACCCGAGACACAGTTGTATGGGTGATTCCCAGTTGTCTTCCGATCCATCTCATGGTCGCAGTCGGATTTGCCATGACGGCGCGCAAAATTCTCCGGCGATTTTCTTCTTGTTTCGATGACATCTCAATAACCACTGAACCGATTGTTATGAAATTTTGGACATGTAAAGAATTCACTCCAAACTAGTTATACCCAGATTTTCATCAATTTTTACCCACGGATAAAAAAGTTACACACGGATAAAAATGTTGCATTTTTTTTCGAGTACAAGCCTTATGTTTGTTTTGATTCGCAATGAAAGTTTGACACATAAAATTAGGGGTTCGTGGATTTTCCTATGTTTCGAGGGGTGCATTGATTAGCTTGGGACCGTAGATAGTACCAGAGCTGAGCCAAAAAGTTGAGCACGTTTCTTCGGGACCTTCTGGTCTTAGAGTTACCTCTATGGAAATACTGTGGCAGTACGGAGAACGAGAACTTGTGACCGGAAGTGGAAGACGAAGGCTTTCGACAAGGATCTTTTCGTTGAGGCACTTCATGTGGACAGGAGTCCAACAGATCTAAACGCGGACAAACTGGCAGAAACGTTAGTGAGAGCATGTGACACGACCATGCCGAGGAAACTGGAGCCAAATAACAGACAGCGTCCAGTTTACTGGTAGAACGAGGAACTTAGCACTCTCCGCGCTAGTTTTCTCAGTGCCAGAAGACGTGTTCAAAGAACAAGAACGGAAGCAGACAGAGAGGAACGAAGAAGAGTGTTTCGAGTGGCCAGGGCCGCACTTAAACGAGAGATAAAGCAGAGGAAGTCAAACTGTTTCAAGGAGCTGTGTCGCTGTGTGAGCTGAAGCCAACCCCTGGGGCGACGCATACCAAGTTGTGATGACAAAGATCAGAGGTCCAACTATGTCCACTGAAATGCGGCCAGAGAAGCTGAAAGTCATCGTGGAAGGACTTTTCCCGAAGCACGACCCAACGACCTGGCCACCTACACTGTACGCAGAGGGAGAGCGAGATAACCTCGAAGTCACCAACCAGGAACTCGTAGCAGTGGCGAAAGGATTGAAGGTGAAAAAAGCTCCTGGTTCGGATGGAATCCCCAACGTGGAGTTGAAAGCGGCGATCCAGGCGTCCCCGGACATGTACAGGATGGTATTGCAGAAATGCCTGGACGAGGGTCACTTCCCTGACAGGTGGAAGATACAGAAGCTAGTGTTGCTGCCGAAACCAGGAAAACCACCGGGGGATCCAGCATCGTATAGGTCTATATGCTGCATACACTCGAAAAACTCTTGGAGAGGATCATCCTAAACAGGCTGATGAAATGAACGGAGAGTGAGCACGGATTGTCGGAGAGGCAGTTCGGATTCCGGACAGGGAGATGTAATTCGGACAGTGGTCGAGAGACCCGAGAAGGATGTATTCAACAGCGCCAGCTTGGAGGCCATAGCTGCAGCGCTGCATATAATGAGGGTCCCTGACTTCCTGTGCAGGATCCTGAGGAGTTACTTCCAGAATCGGGTTTTGGACTACGGGACATGGGACAGAGATCGATTAGAATCACAGTGGGAGTTCCGCAAGGCTCCATCCAACGCTTTGGAACGGGATGTGCAACGGCGTGCTTTCGCTGAAGCTGCCCAAAAGAGTTGAGATCGCCTTTGGCTTTGAGGACGACTTCGTCTTGACGTTAACAGGCGAGAAGCTGGAAGAAATGGAAGTGTTGGCAACCGAGGCGACCGACATGATTGGTAACTGGATGCAAGGAGCGAAGCTGCAGATACCCACCACAAAACTGAAATGCTATTGGTCAGTAACTGTAAAGCGGTGCAGCGTGCAGAAATCACCGTCGGGGATCACGCCATAGCCTCGAAGCGCGTGTTGAAATACCGTGACCGGCTAAACTTCAACAGCCACGTTGAATATGCCTGTGAGAAGACTTCGAAGGCCATCAACGCGATAGCTAGAATCAAGCCGAGCAACTCTGCACCCAGCAGTAGCAAGAGGCGTCTTCTGGCCAGTGTGTCGTCGTCCATACTGAGGTATGGAGGTCCAGCCTGGGTTCCAGTGCTGGAATCGAAGCGTTACCGCTGGTATGATCCCTATCGGCATCACCCTGGCGAAGAACAGCGAGTGCTACAAACGGAGAGCAGCCGGAAGAGTACGGAAAGTTGTGAGAGCGGAGTCGTTGGGTACGTGACATACCTAGACAAGTACCGATTCTTTCGACCTGGGTGAACAGGAAGAATCTGCTTGAGGAAATACCTGTATTGGTTCGGACAGTAAGCGTCACCCCTTTGTCCTGAGTGTAGCAACGGAGATGAAACGCCAAAGCATGTGGTCTTCGACTGTCCAAGGTTCGAGACAGTGCGAAGGGGGATGCCCATCTTTAACGTGGAGAATGTCGTCCATGGAATGTGTCGAGAGGAGGGCACTTGGAATGTTGTCAGCTGGGCAGTCGCTCAAATACTGTCGGAGCTGCAGCGTAAAGGGAGAGAGGAGCAGCGATCTAGCAACGCCAGCTAGTGCTGAGAGTATAAGAAGTACATGAGCGCAGCTACCGCCCGAAGTAGTCGCTTCACAGTGGTTTCAGGGGATGCAGGTAGAGGAGAGAGTAAGGAATTAGTGGAGCTCCACTAGGCAGCTAGTGGATACCACACCGTGCCAACTTCACTAAAGGCAGGGTTGCTTCCACTCACTTGCTATAAAAAACTGTTTTCCGGAATTATGAAATCAGAAGATGTTATTATGATAATTAGTACTTGTATAGTAAGTTACAAGAAGAGCTTATAAAGTATGTGTTTGACACATAAAACCGGTCAACATTGCTTTCAGAGCGTCACAATAAGCGATTTTACGATTTGTGAGCGCTCACTCTCAGTGAACGCTCACGACTCATAAAATCGCTTATTGTGACGCTCTGAAAGCGAAATTGACAGGTGTTATGAGTCAAACACATACTTGACAACCTCTTCTTCTAACATACAAGTACTAATTATCATTATAACATCTAATGATTTCATAGTTCCGAAAAACATTTTTTTTTATAGTAAGTGAATGGAAGTAACCCTGACTACAGGCCAGGCTTTTGAAGCTTTTCTAAATTTCACTATAAAAAACACACACATACACACATCCACACAAACTGATTTTTTTTAGATTTTACATTGGGTAATTGTTGGTTTCGGCACTCATTGACTGTTTCCGGCAACCTAAATTTAAATATTAATTCCACTGTGTTTTCCCATCAAATCACTTTGCTGACTATATTTAAACGGTTCCTTAGTCTTTCAGCTTCAATCTGATTACATTTTTACGACTGAGCAATTCTGTTCTGCCATTTTTTTTTTTCTTGAAATGAAATAATGCGGCTGATTAAGAGTTGCCGATAATAGAACAGCTGATTAACACGCAGTTCAAATGGAAAAGGCTGCCGAAGAAAAAGAAGCTGCCGACAATAGTTAGGTTCACCTGAATAGTTTGGCGCGTTGCAAAAATGCTTTCGAACAGTTTTGAACATTTCCGTCGATTGGAATGTATAGAGAAGCAAGCAGCAGATAATCGGAACAAACAAACACGGCATATGTGTGCAGACGTTGAGAAAATGATAATAGAAGTGCGGACGCTGCTTGGATTGACGAGAATACGTAAATTCCGCTATCTTTTACCAACAATTTTAGGAAAACCAAAACGATTTTTTGACGGTAAGCCTAAGGGAGCAAGTGTGGCTATAAATGTCCAGAAGTTCAATTTGTTCAGAATGATTCGAAATGTTATAGATTTGATAGCACCACGATGCATGAAATTGATATACATCCCTGTAAATTCACACTGAACGATTCCCATTCCCAGCCAACCAAGAGGCCAATGACACCGAGGCACAATCAGCCAGGAATTCTATGAAAGCTATTTTTATCATTCCACACCGTCGTCGACGCCAACGTCGCCACAATGTCCTGAACTACTAACCCCAAATCGGTATCCCTCGTAGCAAAACTCATCATCATCGCCTTCGTTCGCTGCGCCGTCGTCGTCGCCGTCGTCACCACAAACGTAGTCAAAGCTATACAGAGTGAAAGAAAATTGTTGATTTTTTATCCACCGACACCAGTATTTACCAAGTCGAGTGCAGCCGTGCCGTTCCAAACGCGGAATCGATCCATAGGCACACCTACAGCACCCTGCACCCGTCCCAGTAGCAGTCTAGTGCACAAAAATAACCAAGAGTCGTTCTGCGAGTGCTATGATATTTTCATATGCAAAACAACAGCGTAGAAGCCATATAAAGTAAAGCAAAGCGCTCAATCCAACACAATGAGAGCCGGAAGAAAATATTAATCGGTTGTTCGAAAATTCCTGAATCAAAATCGAACGCTTCTGTTGAGTAAATAAACAATATTAACATGAAAACAGAGCAAGATGAGTTCCTGGCAGTGTAATCAAACATTGACACTGCTGATGAAGGAAGTTTCGGAGGTGCACAGAAACGATGCCAGAATATTATATTTTCAATAAACCCCAAATGAAATTTCATGAATCCAGAAACGATGGCAACAGCGTGAATTGCAGAACACACACTCGCGGAATTGCTGCGAGCTGCGAGTTTTCAATGCGCAAGGTACAGCGCACTCCTCCTGGTGCTGCATTCATACATGCATTCTCACTGTATGTGCGAATTGCAGTTTCTCCACAACTACGATCATACAACCCGGCACGGTTCGGAATGATGGCCACACGTACAAGCACACAAAACCCCAGCCAGATCATTCCCGGTCACCGAAATTGGCAGCACAATTCGATCCATTGGGAATATTTCGCCATCCTCGTCGTCGAGGATGAAATTCGATAAAATTTCGTCTGTGAATTTCGCAATGAATCAAGCCAGGAAAAAAAAATACAAGCCAACTGGAGGTATTCCTGCTCGGACGCCCCATGCACGTACTTGCTCAATGTGTGTATGTGAGTTTGTCAGCAGCGGAGTGGAGCTACGCCTGCATGCAACTCTTGCCGCATCGTCACCATGATCATCATTGCCACCCCCTCTCTTCCTACATGTCAGCAAACCCGACGGCGAACGAGTGCCATGTACCTACGTACGTATATTCTATATTGCCGGTGTTAAATTTTCATTCATGGCTCGTGTTCCGTTTCAGCTCAACTCAACCGATTCGGTCGAACGAGCAAACGATCCAACGAACGAACGTGTGGAAATATTGCCATAGGTCAGTAACGGACAATACCGACGACCGGGTGATGGACGACGATGACGACCGGGCGATGGGGGAGTGCTGCTGGCTCGCAAACGGAACATGGCACGTAATTTCACCTTTCAGCCACCCGCACTAGAATGGTTCCTATTGTTATTCTTCCTGGGTGCTGTTTTATGCTTTGGGAATGAGCTAACGTCGTGACATTGCAACGAGGAATACCCGACAGCAGCGATTTTTGTGTTTTGTTGGTTATTGAAGGAGACTAGTCACAAAGCAGATTTTTAATTTAGGGTGTTCCTAATGTCTCTAAATTTCAGCGGAAAGCATTGTTTGTTGTTAAAATTTAACCTAGAAGCTGTTGATCTTTCGCATTTGATTTTATTTGTCTACGTTATTGACACTTAAAAGTTTTCGTGAACTTGGTCACTGATTGATTATTTCCAACATCCCTAGATATAGGAAATCCACAGAAAATTAATGTTACACATTATACTAGTGAGAAAACCAAACAGGCTTAGAAAGCTTTGAAATAACAACTGTGAAAGTAGTTTTTGACGGAAGTCTCAATAGGAAATTGAAATTGAGGCATGTAACGAAAAAGAGAGGTGTTTCCAAACGCATATTTCTCCAAAGTGTTCATGTGATATATGTCATGCAATATACCATTCGACGGGAAATTTATCCAGATTTTATTGGCATTGAAACAAATAGAGAAAATAGTCAAACAGTTAAGAAATTTAATAAAATTGAAAGCATCAAAATTTCCCATAAATTTGTTCCAAACAAATCAAGCTGAAGGCGCATTTCCATTCGAACTTCGAACGTTATCATATCATTCATCACGAAGCAGCTCACCACAAGGTATATGCAGACCGAAGGAAAGGCTTCCCGCAAAGGCGCTACAGCCAAAGAAGTAATAAAAATCATGGCGAAGAACGTCAAACTCGCTCACCGTATCCGTGGAGAAAGTGCCAACAGATCTACATAATATGGTATTGAGTATTCTCCAATCACAATAAAGAACAACCTGGTACCGTGCACCAAATCCGTCGCTAACAGAAGAATATGAACCTGTCCATCTAGTGTTTCACAATCATCCCAAAAGACCTCCAGCTCGATGCCCGTACACTTGTACACTTAAGTGTAACTGAACCAAACGGCCCTTGTCAAGGCCATCACACTTTTTTGAAAGAGTAAATTAAAAAAAATTTATAACGTCGTTTCCAGACAAAGGGGAAATGGCTCTAATGTTGGCTTATGAATCTAAGATTGGGCCCATCGCTAAAAATCTGCTATTTATCAATTTTATCTAGATGAACACGCCATTGGGACGGTACTAATGAATATTTTTGGTCGCTATTGAAAATTTAGTCGATTGCTGAATTTATGTATGGGCCCAAATTAGGGGCATTTAGGCAGACATTACAGCCATTTTCCCTACCACGTCATCATGCCCAACGATCATATGTAGTCTACCAAGGCCCCGTAACGTGGGTAGATCACCTTTTCGTGGTACGTTACGGGATGTAAGATCTACCACCGATTCCTAGTCTTGACTACTTGAAACTAGGGGAACAGGATTTTTCAGTAATCAAAGGAACACACCTTAGTCCTTGTTACTTGTTATGCCTTGTTGATAGTGATAAGTCCTCGGGTTGCCTGGACCGAGGATGATCTTGAAACAAGGAAAAAATAGTTAGTTAGTCTTCATCTATGTGCTTCCAAATCTTCTATTCGTTGTTCCCTAATTTGAAGTGGTTAAGACTAGGGCTCTGATGCATGGTCACTAACGGTGTCATTCTTTAATTTTGTTGCTAAGGAATCCAATTTTGACTGACAAAGGGGCGCGCCTTTGGAGAGTGTTTCAACACTCCGAAGGGCATAAATTGCGGGACCTTTTCATTAGAATCGATTCCTTGCGATGAAGGCAAGAATGACAACTGTATCAAAACCGAATATTTCAGCATTTCTCAATAGTGATGAAGTTATACGACATGCACTAAACTAAGGACACGGGATATACTACAATAAATAAAATTACTGGTCGCAGTAGTTTTATGTCCCGAACAGAGGAAACTAAAATGGGCCAAAACGTTTGTGGAGTAGATCAACAATTTATCGATTGAACAGAAGTACACCCAACCGGGGGATGTAAGATTCGCTTACAATTATGTGGGATTCATCATCAGAGGATGTTAGTGGAGACCCCATGCACCGAGTGAAATGAATTATGTCAAAAAAAATTACAAAAAGGTTGTCGACTGGACTCGAACCACGAACGTTGCGATTATCAGACCTGTGCTTTCTCCACTGCTCCCTCCATACTTCTGAATATGGATAGCCTAAAAGCAAACACGAGAGCAGCAGAGCAGAGAAATTTAAAGACGCATTATGGCAGGGAATCGTGCCTACTTTGGACTCCGGAGGACGCTCCGGTTGAATAAAATTCGCCGCCGCACGAAGTTGACTGTCTACAAGACGCTGATTAGACCGGTGGTCCTTTAAGGGCCACGAGACTTGGACTATGCTCGTGGAGGACCAACGCGCCCTTGGTGTTTTCGAACGGAAGGTACCATCTCCGGTGGAGTGCAGATGGATGACGGAACGTGGAGGAGACGAATGAGCCACGAATTACACAAGCTGCTGGGAGAACCATCCATCGTCCACATTGCAAAAATTGGGCGACTACGGTGGGCTGGGCACGTCGTAAGAATGCCAAACGACGACCCAGTGAAAATGATTCTAGAAAGCGACCTAACAGGAACAAGAAGAAGAGGCGCGCAGCGGGCAAGGTGGATCGACCAAGTAGAAGGTGACCTGCGGACCCTTCGCAGACTACGAAGCTGGTGAACTGTGGCCATGGATCGAGTAGAGTGGAGACGACTTCTTCGGACAGCAGAGGACAACAAGGCCTTAGCCTGATTGGTAAGGTAAGTAAAAGCAAACACGAAGCGCTCATTTCCTCTCATACTCGGTTTCGTATGCTTTTTTCTGCTGAAGAGATTCGAGGCAAGTGTGTGCGTCGTTCTACAATGTTATACATAAAAAGCTTACTGGTATAGTCGAAAGCGTGGATAGAACACGAAATAAAAAAGACAAAAAACCATGACATCACCTGCAAGGTCAACTTCTAACATTCGCTGCGATGTTCATGAACAGAGGATGATAGGAAGTGGAACTAACATTCATTGTAATAATTTTTTGGTTTGCGTGTAGTAGTAACATAAGTATTTTTTTTTTTCCAGAAATTACTCTAAATAACATCGGTTTTAAATTATGTTCTATAATTTTCACATTAATGTGGCGCAAATTATTGAAATTGTATATTCATGAATCTATCAACATAATTTGTAATTCGCTACGCTTTTCAGATAGCCGCAGGTTTGGTAGCAATTCACTTTATTCAAGCCAGTTACAAAAAAGTCCCAATTTTTAAGCTCTTTAAGTGACTCTAGTGACTTTTCTTGTAAGCAATCACTATTTTCAAACTGTTTTAGGGTGATTTTTTTTTGCACTGTGTAAGATCTGAAAGTGCCAACATTTTGTTCTCATACGAAGATGTTCTGCTTATCTGAAACCACCATGGACGAATAATTACCCTAATCATATTAAATAACTTTTTACACATGAGAACCTCTTATCGATCCGAATGAATTGTGCACATGTTTAGGAACAACCCAATATTCGAGCCAAAGGAACAACAGGATCGAGTTGTTAACATTTCGCAATTCCGGAATCTAAAGACTGTTTTGAATAATATGTTTAGAAAATGGGCAGCAGCAGCGGTCAACGGATAAATGATTTACAGATTTTATTTCTTAGATACTTGATCTAACGATTGCCAGCAACGCTGGGTGGGTGTATCCGAGGAGATCAAGAAAATTCGTGAACATTAGCAAAACGCGGGAGCATTTCAAAGAAGTTTACTAATCTCCAACAACTTGGGTGGATTTCAGGGGGAGCTCAATTCCAGGTGTTCCCACATTTTAAGATGTTAAGTAAATTATTGAGATCTTAACATAAGCTAATTCAGGTCAGTATAACAACCTTCATGAGACCTGCAAAAACTTTAGAGCAATTTTTAAAACTTCCGGACAGAACAAAGATCCTCAGAGCAATTCGTTTAACATAAGAGAAATAACATACATTTTAAAGTAATTTCGTGAGTAATTTCCATGAACAGAAAATTGAGGAAACTTTAAGAAGTCCGAAAATGCTCAGAGAAGTTTAAAAATGTTATAAGAAGAATTGTTAGCATCAGGCTAGTGTATCAAATTACAAATTTATTTATTTATTTATTTTATTCTTATTTCATCTGACTTTTTTCAGTCTTAATGAAATCTAGGATGGGGAAAAGCTTCTTTGAGTAAACCATTCAGTTGGCTCAAAGAGGCGTTAAAATCCCATGTCTTTTCACGCATATAACAATAAATAAAATTAAAAATAGTCAATACACAGAATACGTTGAATACAAATGAATACAAATGACAAACATATTAAAAGCTAAGTCAATAATTTTAAAATAATTGAACACAACAATCTGCAAATGCGTCGCAGCTCACGCGTCGGAGGGTTGGAAACTTGGCGTAGTGTTGTAGAAGGACCATGTAATAAAAAAAAGCAGGTAATACACACTTTCGAAGTAGCAGTGATTGGACAGATACTCACCGCTGTGCATTGAGGCAGCGTTGGAAAGTGGCAGCAGAAACATTGAAGTCAAATTGTCCACTAACATCGTTAAACTGAGAAGACATTATCCTGATAGGATCGTGTTGACCATAACGGCTGTTCCGGGTAGCAAGGTGCAGGAAATTACAATTCAGCAAGAATATCTGGGGCATCGATTTCATTGGTCATTACCTTAGCGACGAAGATGGCTTGCAAATTGGATCTTCGCTTCTCCAGAGTATCGATGCCTAACAACATACAACGATGTTCATATGGAGGAAGATTTGACGAATCACGCCAGGGTAAGTGGCGAAGAGCGAGGCGCACAAACTTTTGCTGCACCGCCTCGATACGGTCAATCCAGTTTCTGTTGTACGGGCACCATATCAGCACGGAAGATTCCAAAATAGATCGAACCAGTGCACAGAAAAGGGACTACAGGCAGAGAGGATCACGAAATCCATCAGCAAGCTTAAACATGAAGCCGAGCTGTTTATAGGCTTTTGCAATCACGTCTTCGTAATGCGGTCGGAAAGTGAGTTCGCGGTCCAATATCACACCGAGATCCCTAATCTGATACAAGCGCTCGAGAGTTTGTCCACACAAGCTATAGTTGAAATTGATTGGTTGCCGCTTACTGCTGAATGATATTGTGTTGCATTTGGCTATGCATAAATCGAGTAGGTTTCGCTTGCTCCAGTCCTCGAACAAATCTAATAACCTCTGCAACTCCAGGCAATCCTCAGTGCACGTGATGATCATAAAGATCTTAACATCGTCGGCATAGAATATTCGCTGTCTACGTGGCAACACCAAGGCAATGTCATTTATGAATAATGAGAAAAGCAGCGGTCCAAGATTACTCCCTTGCGGTACACCAGAAGGAATCATAAACGGCTCTGAATTTGACGAACCAATCCTTACTCTCACGGATCTTTCAGACAGATATGATCTAAAACAGCTAACAAGCGCGGAAGATACCCCCAGCTTCTCGAGTTTTTGCAACAGGATATCATGATTCACACGATCGAATGCAGCCTTGAAGTCCGTGTATACGGCGTCCACTTGTGAACCAGCGTCCATAGAGCGTATACAGAGTGAGGTGAACTGAGTTAGGTTAGTAGTAACAGATCGTTTCGGGTAGAATCCATGCTGGGCACATGAAATGTAGTTTTTGGTGGCTTCAAAAAGAGCGTTGTTTACAATTATTTCAAAAACCTTAGAGCAAGCGCTTAAGGACGTTATTCCACGGTAGTTGACGACGTTACATTTGTCACCCTTTTTGTGAATCGGTGACAGAAACGAAGTTTTCCATCCAGCAGGAAATGTTTGCTGTTGGAACGAGAGATTGAACAGTTTTACTAACGGTGTCATCAGAGAACTCGAGCAGTTTTTCAACACAGATGAAGGAATCCCATCAGGACCGGGTGACACGGAATGTTTGAGCTTACGTAATGCATTTTCGACATGCTCCTCGCTGATCTGGAAAATTCCAAAGTCGATGCTGTCTAGCGGCGTATCACGAACAGCAGCCTCTATCTGCGATGGCGTTGCAGGCGTATTTGAGAAGACATTCTTGAAGTGTTCAGCAAAAATCTCACATTTACTAGAGGCTGTGCTAGCAAATTGGTTGCCGAAATACATGGACTTTGGCAATCCATCTTCCTTGCGTTTAGTACGAACAAAAGACCAGAACTGATAAACTTTAAGGCGGTTCCATTTGCTTCTGGAAAATTTTGCGAGCTTTCAAATAGTTCTTAAGTCCGCATAATTGTCCATGCCATATTCATCGGAATTTTTTTCACTTGGAGTTCTCCTCTGCATTTGCTTTGTATTCTCCCGAAACTCTTACGAAATTATTGTAGAAATTCACTTGCAACGCTTCTTTGAATTTTCTAAAAAATATCACCATTTCTACCTATTGAAATATTTCTCAAAATTTCGCGGGAAACACACGAAACACCTCATTTTTGGATAATCGATCACGCATTCAACAATTAATTTGAATAGTATTATTTCAACGAACTACTCACCACAGCGCTGGCCTTGGATCACTTTGACGTTTCTAAATATTTTGTTTACCTTTCATGTAACATTGTTTGTGATTTAGCGGGCAAGCTTGTTTTCCGCGAGAAGCTGGGGTGGGTGGGGTTTAATATGTCTACACGGTCAGACAGTCCAACGATCGGACAAATGGATAGAAGTATGATGTCTCTGGCGAAGAGAACGCCTGTAAAAGCTGGGGCGCTGTCGATGATAGGAAAGCAAACGCCGGTGAAGATTCTACCTCCGAACATGGTCCGACTGATCATCGATGAGGAACGAATCATGGAACTGAATGTCGGTTGGCCGATCAACGAAGTGGTGAAGCGTTACGGAATCAAACACTGATAACACTACTACGTCCAGATGGGGCCTTTGTATTGGCACCAATCCCCTTACGTCCTTCTATATCTCGGATTCCATAATCAATTCGTACCTCATAGAGTTCTAAAAGCGGCGTTCGGTCATCATCTCCGTCAAGCCTATAAATATGTTATTTACAACGCTGCAATGCTGGACCCTAAACTTACGTTTGACTTACACCGTTCAATGGTAATCACTAAGGCTAATCGTCAGCTTGGTTTTATATCAAGAATCTCAAGAGATTTTTCGGATCCGTACTGTTTAAAAGCACTGTACTGTTCACTCGTTCGTCCGATTATCGAGACTGCATCTGTTGTTTAGACTCCCTACCAACTTTCCTGGAACATCAGAATAGAACGTATCCAAAAAAACATTCATTCGTCGAGCATTAAGACAACTTCCTTGGAGAGATCCACTAAACTTACCTCAGTATGCTGAGAGATGTCGCTTGCTAAGCATGGACACGTTACAACGACGGTGACAAATTCAACAGGCAACATTCGTCGCGAAGTTATTAAGTGGTGAAATTGACTCTACCCACTTACTCTCTTGCTTGAACTTTCATGCGCCAAGCAGATTTCTACGCTCAACGTTCCTGTTGCGTCAAGACTCACACCGCTCTTCTTTTGGACAACATGAACCTGTTACGAGTATGATTCGCACGTTTTCTACAGTTGAAGAGTTGTTCGAGTTTGGGGAACCTGCTGCTCAATTCCAGAGACGTATTATTAACTCCAGATACATTTAGTATTTGTTATGGCTTCTGGTTCATTAAGACTTATTGTCAGATGGATGTATTAAATAAAAATAAAATAAAATAAAATAAAATAAAATTACCAGGCTCGTGTCTGAAGCTAAACCTACCCTTTAACCAACTCACCGATGTCGACTTTCAGGTGCTCACCTTCAAACTCAACAACTGACCAATCGACATCTTACAATTCCACTTAACCTCGTTCGGCTGTGATTTCCCATGTTTTGAGATAAACATATTCAGAAAATTACGCCTGTTGGTCTGTGCAAGTATCATCCGAATTTAATCTTCTTTGAATTTTCTTTGGAATTACCTTGAAATTCTTCTCTGAAAGAAATCATTTGTAAAGATTCTCAGAATTTGCGTGGAATTAATTTCAGAAATCGTTTTTAATCTCACCTTTTCCCTTGGATTTCTACTCACATTGATAGTCTCCAAAGAATTCATTTGCGTATATCCTCACAAATTCCTCAGATTTTTGCTCATAATTCGTTTGGTAAACTTAGTTGGATATTTTTCTGAATTCCTTTGTAGAACTTCGGAAGTTATTCTCAGATTTATAAATATTCCAAGGACTTGTGCTTCGGATTCGTTTTCTCCCACAAACTTCATGAAATTATCCTCATAATGCCCTTGGTATTTTTTTCAGTAGTTTACATGAGTTCTGCTCCTCAGAAATACCTATGAGTTTGATTTTTTTTTACTTTGAATTCAATTCAGGTTTTTATTTTAAATTTTACTCAAAAACTATCTCAAGATTTACATGAAACCTGAAATTCCTCAGAACTACCTTGAAAGCAGATTGCTTGATGCTTTCTCAAAGATTTTTTCCCTGAACTCTCTTGCAATGAAATACTTTGAAATTATAATAAAATTCCCTGAACCTTTCAAACTGTGCAAGAAATTTGATTCCAGATGCGATTGCTTTTCGTGTATATCACATTTTCTTGGTCCTCCAAATCGTGCTAGAACGTAGATAGAATGACCTACTATATCAATCACGACCTTAACAATGATCCTTATTACAAAACACATCCACTGTAAGAGTTAATGCGAATCATGTACAATCAATTTCCATGTATGTCAGATGTTCAATGTTCTTCAAATCGTCCTGGAGTTTCGATAAGATGATCTACTAAATCAACCATGTCTTGAACAATCCTTTAAATTTGTCGAACCTCTTAACCTCTTTTGACAGATACGCGTATTTCGTCTACTACTTGCAGACTTCATCAGTGCCAAGTACTCAACACCAGTGGTAGACGAAATACGCGTATCTGTCAAAAGAAAAGCAATTATAACGGAATTTAAAGGAAATAAATCAACCCACTCAAAGCTCTACATGTCTTGAACGGTATCCCATGTAACGACACATGTCCAAACATGTTTAAATCTTTGAAAATCATGTATAATCAATGTTCATGTAAATCCGATGTTTAAGGTGATACTCTAAGGAAGCCTTATCGTGAAACTTTAAAGGCACAAATGTCAGCTTACACAAAACATACAAATTTGAAATTGATACTCCTTGTTTGCTGTGCTTCTACAAACAGAGAGTAGCAATTCCAAATTTGTATGTTTTGTGGAAGCTGACATTTGTGCCTTTGAAATTTCACGCTAAGGCTTCCTTAGAGTATCACCTTAAGGTTCTCCAAATAGTCTTGGAGTTCAGATCAAATGATCTACTTATTCAACTACGACTCCAGTAATGATTACAAATAACAACTTACAATAAAATATGTCTAAACATCTTCATATAGACAATGCACATAATTTCTAATCTATTTCCATGTTTATATAGTATAGATCAATTTGGATCAGATGTTGAGCTGCAGAGTTTCTCAATCCCCCAGAGGTAGGGTTACCATATGGTATCCTAAAGGAGGACATGTCCTCCTTTTTCAATAATTTTTCTACATCCTCCTTTTGCCTGAAAATGTCCTCCTTTTTAATACTTTTATTTTTCCAGTAACATATTCATAAAATTGTTTTCAAAGAGCGTTGTTTGCAGAGCTTATTTGTTTAATTATGTCACAACCTCATCTTATCTAGCAAATGCCATTTGAAGGTGGGGCTAGGAGCAACTACAGCTGTCAACCCCCCTGCATTTTGGGTGCGGTTCATTTGGTGAATTTTAACTTATATTTGACAGATGGAAAATTTTCAAATAAACCTGCAATTGTACCAGACTTATTTGACAAACCAGGAATCAATTTTGACAAATATTTTCTTGAAAATCGGATAACAACAGATGGATTAAAATTTGACATTTCAAAAATAAATTATAATGTTCGAAAATCTCTCTGTGTGATTTTTGAGAAGGTGTTTGTCAAAATTGATTTCTGGTTTGCCAGAAATAAGTCTGGTACAATAGCAGGTTTATTCGAAAATTTCATATCTGTCAAATTTAAGTTAAAATTCACCAAGTGGAATACAGCCACATATATTGAATCTACCATATCAAGACCAACAATTGAAATGGCCTTAACTCCATTTTGTAAACAAACCTTGTGAGGCCATTTTCTCACGAACCGAAGTTCGCAAAGGCAAACCAACATAATGAACAGGTATGGAAAATTCTCCCCTACCCGATTGTGGTTTAGGTTTGCGAATGAAGGTTTCGAAAGAAAATGGTCTTACAAGGTTTGTTTACAAAATGGAGTTAAGGCCATTTCAATTGTTGGTCTTGATGTGTTCGATTTTGACGTTCTGGTTCTATGGGATTTTGAGTATTTTGTTTAGGCCACTGCCATACTGAGACCGAATAGGCACGCATAAATAGAACGCTAATCACGCCTCTTCACTCCCACTATGGCAGCGGCCTATGCTGAATCAATGGTAAAATTAACAGGTTGCCTAGATGTTCCAGGTTGGTTTCAATCAGCGATAAATTATGAAGGCTAGTTTGATGCATTTTTCAGAAGTATAGCGAGAAGATGACTTGAACGACTACAAATTATGAACAATCTCAATTGAACCTTTGCAAAGTTTGATAAAAACTCATTGTCCTCATTTAAAGTTAAGAAAAGGAATCATTGTCCTCCTTAGCCTACAAACCTCAAATGAAATGTCCTCCTTTTAAATGTTTTGATATGGTAACCCTACCCAGAGGTGGGTCGCAGAAATTCAGACATCTTTGCCATATGCTCTATAATTCCTTACAAAATTTAACTGGGTTCAACATTGTGATAATCCAAATTGAAGTATAATAATAACCTTTTGGTTTAACTTTAATTTTTTAGCAATTTCAAGACCGTTTTGGCATTCTAAAGCCAGTTTCCCGAGTTTTCCGGATGATATGTCGGTATAATAAATTCAAGAGCTTTAATTGATCCAATTGCAGAATAAGCTTAATAGGTTAATATGCCATTCAATTGATTAATTTACCCAAGTAAGAACCGATAGCTGACCGATAACATATGAGTGTCTGAATGTGGTATGATACCATATTTTGCTATGCTTGGAATTATGTTGAGCTGGTATAAAATCTTATTTTCATATTATTCAGCTATCGAAATATTATGTGAAATATCAAATAAATATCAGGTTAAGAAAGATGAGATCTTTCAGTTTTTAATCAAAAATAACTTAAAAAGTTATTGGATTGGAATAAGAAGACCTTTCAAACAACACATTATGGTATTCTTACATCAAACAAAGTGTTTAGCAGTTAACGGCGCCGGTGGTGTAGTGGTAAGCGTGATTACCTCTCACCCCAGCAGGCCTGGGTTCAATCCCAGTCGGCGCCGCCGGGATGTTCTGAGGCATAACATCTCTGATCACGCCTTCCTTCGGATGGGAAGTAAAGCCGTTGGTCCCCGGTTCATGAGTTGATGGGTCGATAGGTAGGGTCCAGGTGTCGGAGCTGCCTTCCTGGCACGTCGGTAGCATTGGTGCTCAGCACGGACAACAAGATCGACGGAAAAAAACAAACCAAAGGAAAAAAAAAAGTGTTCAGCATCCGTCAGTTATTTATAACAACACTATTTATTAGCTGGTTTTTCGTAGAACATTTGTGAGGTATAGTTTTGGTATTTTACTTCTTATATCAGGCTCGTCAATACCATATTCAGGTTGCTAAATTTGGTATTCATAAGTTATTTTCTCCTGCTCGGGTAAACAACATACAAATTCCAGGAGCAGGAACGAATATCTCGATACCTTAAATTGGTTTGCATGATCCTGACATAAGAGGTAAAATACCAAAAAAAATCCCAAAATACCATTCCAATACCAAATTATGATAATGCAATACCAAAATAATACTACCCAGGTATTTTTTTGGTATCCAAATATCAATTTTTGGTATTTACAAAGTATTTTGCATGTAATTTTTTGCTTTTTACCTCTTATGTCATGCTGGTCAATACCAAATTTTGGTATCAGATCTGAATTAGGTATTCATTAGTTATTTTCTTCTGCTCGGGAATAGCTAATCGATAACAAATTAATATCTTAATGCGGTACGATACCAGATTTTTGTATGCTTGTGTTATAAAACATTGTTGTGATATTATTCAGTTATCGAAATATTATGTAAAATATCAAATAAATTTCAAGTAAACAAGATGAGATCTTTCAGTTTTAAATCAAAAATACCTAAAAGAGTTATTGAATTGGTATTAGAAGACCTGCAAAATAACAAACTATGGTATTCTGGCATCTAAAAAAGCGTCTTTTATCCATTTGTTGTTGTAATAACTAAATTATTTATTAGTTCGTTATGCGTAGAATATTTTTGAGGTATTATTTTTGGTAAGTCACCTCTTATGCCAGCTTCACTAATACCATATTTAGGTTGCCAGTTATGCTATTTTCATACCTGAATTTGTTATTAAAAAGGTATTTTTTCCTGCTCGGGATGCAATATAATATAATATTATATTACATCCCGAGCAGGAAAAAATAACTTATTAAAACCAAATTAAGGTATGAAAATAGCATAACTGGTAACCTAAATATGATATAAGTGATTCTGACATAAGAGGTAACAAACCAAAAATAATACCTCAAAAATATTCTACGACTAACGAACTAATACATAATTTAGTTATTACAATAACAAACGGATAACAGACGCTTTTTTAGATGCCAGAATACCATAGTTTGTATTTTGAAGGTCTTCTAATACCAATTTAATAATTCTTTAAGGTGTTACTTTCTAAAATTGAAAAATCCAAAATCCAAATCTGAAAATGCTGACTAAAATTGAAAGATAGCATCTCCCGAGCAGGAGAAAACACCTTATGGATACCAAATTCAGGTATGAAAATAGCATAACTGGCAACCTAAATATGGTATTGACGAGGCTGACATAAGAGGTGAAATACCAAAAATAATACCTCAAAAATGTTCTACGAATATCGAACTAATAATTAATTTAGTTATTATAAGAACTGACGGATAACAGGCGCTTTTTTTTACGCCAGAATACCATTACTTGCTATTTGAAAGGTCTTTTAATACCAATTCAATAACTCTTTGAGGTGTTATTGTCCAAAAACTGAAAGAACACATTTTGTTATTTTGATATTTATTTGATATTTTACAACATATTTCGATAACTGAATAGTATCAAAACAAGGTTTTATACCACAAGTATACCAAAATATGGTATCATACCACATTAAGATATTCATATGTTATCAGTTAGCTATGGGTTCCTGCTCGGAAAAATGTGATTTTTGCAATTCTTAAGGTATGGCGACTTTACTATTACTCAGTTTTAATCCCATAGTTTTTTTTTTTATCAATTAAGCTAATAGCAATTTTTGTGTTTCTGTTCTTGAATAGGATAGTAAAACTTGTTTGATAATTTCGTCTACTCGGGTCGAGCTATTCGCTTATTTGGGTCATTTCAGAGTTTTAGGACCATTTTGACGTTTTAAGGTTGTTATAAGAGTTTTCGTTTAAAGATTTTTATTATATTGATAAAGCCGTTTTAATGACTTTAAAGCCTTTTGGTGGTTTAAAGCTATTCTGGGTCTTTCCCGTGTTTAAACTATTTTGGTAATTGTAGGCTACTTTAGCAATTGTGTGGTGTTTTAACGTTTTGAAGGTTATTTCGACATTTTCGAAATTATATTAAGGGCTTTCAGGAAATTTTCCATTTAAGGCTTTTGTTTGTTCTTTAAGGTAATTTTGACATTCAAAGGAGTCACTTATTTCCCTTACCATTTCATCGTTTAGAAATACTTTTCTGATAAGTTTTAATACTACTTTGTCGTTTTGATACTAATCATGCGTTTGATGTTGTTTTTGCTAGCTAATGCATCCTTTTAGAACACTGTACTGGAACAATTTCAGAAATTTGGTTCACTACAGTTAGTAATGCGAAAAGAAAATCGATTGTCGTAGTCAGGCCCTTATGATTTTGAACGCTACAAATATATTTCACTGTGAAAAGAAATCATCATTCAACGTATATTTTACAAACAAAAATCATCTCTCCGTGAGTCCAAATCGGCAGCCTATTAAGGTTCAATTTACTTTGATGCTTTTTCGAAAAATTCAAGAGCAGTTTTTTTCGACGCATTATTTCAGATTGCTATAAGCTCGCGTCATTTTGTGTAGAATAGCAAAAGGAATCGAATAGTGCGAGCATTTTGCAATCTGAACTAATGCGTCGAAAAAAACTGCTCTTGAATTTTTCGAAAAAGCATCAAAGTAAATTGAACCTTAAAGATAAAACAAGCAGATTTGAATGGAGCATTTTTTACCCAGCCAAAGTCGCTGTTATTTTGGTTATTCCCATCAATCATGAAACAATAATTCGAAAACAAAAGGCTCAATTATGAAATAAAATAAAATATAATAACCGATCCAAGTCGTTGGGATGCGAGAAAAATAAAATAAGCCGCGCCAAAAGCAAGCGCGAGTGGCGAGTGCATCAGCAGAGTTCAAAAAACTGATTTAAAATTGGTGGGTCGGTCCGTGAATGGTGGCACAGGTTTCGGTGCGGAGGGAAGGAGCGTGCATGCGAATGGAGAGCAGTACATCCTACTACTAATGAAAGTATCAAGTGTATGGAGGCAACGCGAATAAAAGCGATACGAAATCTCTCCAGAGCGTACAGAAAACAAAGCCGAATCGTGAATGCTTGTTCTGGTTTTGTTTGAGTGTGTGTTTTTGTTAGAGCAGATTGTTGGTTTTTGGGGGGTTGAAGAAGATTTGGATTGGGGCAGAGAGCATGCATGCAAATGAGATTGGTGCTTGTGGCTTGGAAATGTGATGATTGCATATAATTTTAATTTATTTATTAAGGTACACCACATCTAGTATTTGACAATAATTCTACAAAGTTTAGTTTTCTAGTTTAAGTACATACCGATTTAAACGAAGTCCATTTCCTTTGTGTAGATATTTCATCTGAAAAGAAGAGAAACAAAGAACATGTTAATTATTGTTTAACAACAACTCGCTTGGTGAACTACCATATGCACCAGACATCGCACCATATAACTCATCTTCATAAAATTTGCATTCGATGACGAAAATGCAACACTACCGCGGCTGTTTCCAAGTCCCGGCATGTATTCATAGTTTAATAGTTTATCGCGTTTGCACTCATACACCACCCCACTAGCACCATCATCGATCTGCGATAATTTTTTTACAATACATACTGCGTTCGGTTGAGTGGGTCCATATGTGCAAACGAACGAACATTCATCCAGTATACTAGGTATATAGGAAGCTTCAAGCTCCAAGCGATAATGAATCGCGAGTATCGGTAGAGGAGGTGTATCGACGAAAGGGCTTCTCTTTGATCTCATCGACGCGACAACCGACCGGTGTGCACTATTATTATGGGTTGACGGCTTTTGTTAGTTTGCTAGAGAAACGACAAACGGGCGAACGAGCCATTCGGTGTATGCATCATGAGCTATCAATGACGGAAAACAGCCTATGAATGATGTAGTCGATATAACACTTTCACACTACATTAGCTCCGATCGGTTAGAGTGGATAGAGAGACCTTTGACGGGCAAATTGGTCGGTGATGATGATGATTGCATCGGTGAGCGATTTCAAACCTACATTAGACCAGTTTGTTTGTTTCACTCAGTTCCAGTTGGTGGTATTTGGATACGGTTTGATTAAAAACCTGAATATGTTCACCTTTGGTGAGATCTAACCCTTTTTGCATATTTAAATTCCGATAAAATTGCTCAATTCCGTATTCAGGAAAGAGAAGTAAGATCAGAGGTGGTATAAATGCACATTTTTACAGCAGAGATATCAAAAGGAGCAAAAGTTCAGCCTTAGTTGAAAAAATTAAAATTTTATCATAACTCCAAGTATTTGGAATCAAACTAATTCCATACACAAAATCCCTAATTCAACTTTTTCTTACAAAACTTTGAGAAGTTTGCAGTTCATTCGTAGCTAGAACGATTTTTTTGAAGAGTGTTCAAAATAAACTTTTGCCAGACCAATGTTTTGAAATTGGTTTAGGAATTACAATTGGAGAATTTTAAAAATCACTTATATTGCTCTAACTTTGCTTGTACTTGTCTTGTACTAGCTTTTGAAAAATAATAATATGTTGTTGCTATGGCAATGGCCAAAACGCCTAGTGTTGTTACGATCAGTTTTACAGCATACGAAGAAATCAAGCATAACTTGTCACAAGGACGTAAATCACAAAAATAAACAAATCGCGTTTTCGCTTCTATCTGATCATAAAATACATGCTTTTCCTACGAGTTCATCAAAAAACAAAGCTCGAATTGTTTATGAATTATTAAAAATATATTGAATGAACGTCATATGTAGTTTTTTTAATAGTTTTGACACACCCTTTTATTGTAAACATGACCTAACCGTCAAAATTTTATGATAACACAAAAACTGCAGATGTGATACCGACAAATCAATCAAGGTGTATGTGAGTAGCAAACAAGGAAAAGGTGTATCATTTCGTGTTATCTTCAGTCTTGTCCGTGTTTGCGAAAGCTCAACATATTTCATAATTCTCTTAGGCTCTGAACCATTTGGCGATTTTTAAAAACTTTTGGTTAACATTTGACACATGAAAAGTTATCGATTAATCGAATTATTTCTGACAGACAAGAAGTTAAATTTTGACAACCGTGGCTCGAAAACCGGTCGATCGACAGCACGGAAATTTCCGAACATAGAAAATAACTTTCAAAATGTCACTTTTAACCACGACTTAAATTTATCTCAGCAAATGGTTCGCAGCCTGAAACGTCATTCCTTTATCCAACTAATAGCAGAAACAAATTTAAAAGAAAAGCATTAACTTTTAAACAGGATTTGATAATCTCATGTGGACATTGCTATTCAACGTGTATTATTTTCTATCAAATGTTACATACATCCTTTTGAAAAGTTATGCTTGCAATAAAGCAATCAAAATATGTACAAGACACCAATGCCAATTGCATCACAAAATCAACAGTATGTCTCATTTGCACTCGAGTTTATTCTCGCAGGGAGGCTCAATGAATGAGATTTGAGAATGATTTTTTGAACACTGTTCATGACAATTACATATTATTATTTTCTCAACGTTTGGACAACTACCACCAAATTTGGAGCAATGTTATTGAACCTCAATAATTCCCCATATCATTTCACGAAAATCTCCATACAAATCATTGATGCGATCTTTTCATCAATCTTTATAATTTTTTGTTCAGGCTAATATTTTGGAATTATGAATCAAACTGGAGGATAGCATATCAAAAATTCATCACTATTTTTAAAATGAAGCATCCTAGTATTCATGTATCATATTTTTTTTTAAAACCACGTAGAACTTGGATGTATTCTTACGCCATCAACCAAAAGAAATATTGCACTTGCCGAAAATTATATTGAGAAACATCAGTGCCCTGCTGATCAATTACACCCCGTTTACCGGTACCGGTCGTTTGGCCAAATATTGAACTCCCTGCTTTCAAGCTTAGTAAAATTAAATTTCCATGACCCTTGACTTTTCATGGTTCTTAAAAAAATGTATCGTGTAATATTGAAATAGTATTTTATTGTGGAAGATTAACCCCCTTCAAACATGAGCAGTTTGTTTTGGCTGAAATATTGGGTTTTTTGGTGCTAAATAATTCATTAGCACAGCGTTTCTCAATCTATTGGTCGTGACTATCCGGTAAGCAAAACCGAGCCAAAAAACGGAAGTTATTTTTACCGCTGTTTGAGGCTTTTCGGTTACGGTAAGCGGCCTATCTTGCCCAAATTCCCCAATATTTCTCCATGGATCAGAGGAAATCATACTATAATTTAGAGTTAATGGGAAAAAATAGGCAACGTCCCGTCATCTTGCCCCGGAGAAACCATCGCCAATGGATTTTTGAACATAAGCATAGTTTTATTATCCCTACAAGATTTTAAATCAAAATTGTTTAAATTTCTGCGACCTAGTCACACAATGGGAAAAATCGAGGCAAAGAACGTAAATTATTTTTTCCACTGTTTAAGGTCCTTCAAAACTGGTCGCAGTTTAATCGACAGCAGATGACGAGAAGTGGCTTATTTTGCCATATTTCTCCAATATTTGTCATGTATCAGAGGAAATCATCGGAAATGGGGCAAAATAGGCTACATCCCGTCTTCTCCCGTCGTTGAAGCCACAAGGGGTAGGTCACTCCGCACACCAATCTTGGGTCATATTTTTTGTCAGTGTGCAGCAAGTGTGATTGCAGATTGTACCGGTCATAGAGCAAGCTGCGATTGTTTTTAAAATACCCATCTTGGAAACCCGGTATTTCTGACACCTTGAATGTTTTGTTTTGAAATCGCAGGTGACTCTAGAACCTACATTTCGTATTTAGATCTATAAGTGAACACTGGTTTGAGTTCCTCTGGTATATTCCAAGGTTGCAAAGACTCATTTCAGCTTAAAAAAATGTTTTTCTAAATTATGAAATAATTAGATGCCATGATCAAATTTTGAATTGGTAGGATACAAGAAGAGGTTGCAAAAAATGTGTTTGACATATTAAACCTGTTTATTTCACTTCATGAGAGTCACAATCAGCGATTTTTCACAAACTCACTCACTCACTCACTCACTCACTCAGCGATCAGCAAATCGCTGATTGTGACTCATAGAAAGCAAAATTTACAGGTTTTATGTTTCCAACGCATACTTTGTAACCTCTTCTTGTAAGTTACAAGTAAAACATGCCATCATACCATCTTTTGGTTTTATTATTCCAAAAAACATTATTTTAGCTGAAATGAGTCTTTGCAACCTTGGTATATTCAATTAGAAGATGATCCTGAGTATACAGTCAAATAGCACGTCATGTTGTGAACAACTTCAATGACAATTGTAAAGTAATATTGTAAGTTTTATCGAGGCTTTAAAGCATGCTACAAGTCTAAATCATGGTCTTCAGAACCTTCATAAAACCAAAATTGTTACTTGGGCTGTCCAGCTGTGCTCCCATTTTATTTACAACAATCCAATGTCTACGAGATTGTGCCGAAGGTGTGCCGATGGATGTGCCCAGGCTGTGCCGAAACTAATTTCGGCACAATGTGCTGAGTGACTTACCCCTTGTGGAACCAATCACCAATCGATTTGTTGCGATCAAGAGTGTAAACGGTGATTGCTTTTTACTACATTTGCTTCGTTTTCGTGGGCTCTAATCTTTTTATTTTCGTATACTCATGCTCAACCATAACCCCTTTCGAAAAAGTCGATTGAAATTGTATCTTTTCTCCATCCAGTCTTCGTTACTAGAGAGTTGATACGAACAGTTTTTAGAATCCTAAGATGTCTTCTAAGGTCTCCTTCAAAGAGTTTTACTGACCTTGTAATCCTTGGAGTACACTTTTCGGCTTCTAATTGTACAAATTGATGCAATGGTAGCAAATCATTCAATGCCTTCCATCGTGTACTTCTCATTGCACCTGTTATTGAGAGAGTTGCTAACCATTGGAGTTTTTCTAACTTTCACTGAGTATTAATCTCTTTTGCTTTTGGCCACCAGACCAATGCACCATAAGTAATCCTGGGTTTTACAATTGCCGAGTAAATCCAATGGATAATTTTCGGTCCCAGTCTCCACTGTTTACCGAATGTTCTTATTGACTGTTTTGTCTTTTTATTGTCTGCTCTAGATGCATGTTCCAAATAAGTTTACGTTCAAGGATTACTCCAAGATATTTGACAGCAATGGAAAGTTTCAAAAGTGTGCCTTTCAATCTTAATCTGCAAATTTTTTCCTTCGCGTAAATGACTCAATATTAGTTTTAAAAGGATGTATGTTCAATCATTCCCTATCATTTGCATTCTGTTGGCGATAATACAATCATATTTGCCACGTACACGACTATATAATCTACGAAGCCAACTATTTCGAAGCCTTGGGTTATTAAGTTTTTGAGAAGATCGTCAACTTGCGGGTATCATTTGGTTGCTCTTACACTGATGAGTGAGTTTTCAAGGTTTGCTGTTATTTTTATTGATAACATCTCATTGATCCAATTTACAATGCTTTGATCGAAACCACGTTTCATCATAGCTGTAGTCAATGAATCGTGAGATCAATTATCGAATAGACCTTCAAAGAATGCTGAAAGTGAAATTTCATTCGCTTCAAAAGATCTTTATAGTTTTGTAACAACGTTGTCACTGATGACTTGCCTTCCTGGTATCCAAACTGATGTTTGCTCAGAATACTTCTAACTAGATTTGAGCTTTGTACAGCATCGAATCGATGCGCATAGATCCGAACACTCAGGACAACATAAAGCGACTGAGGGTAAGATCAACCCCTCATACAAGGAAGTAGTTAGTGGTGTGAAGTTGGGCATCCTTCCGAAAGGCTATCCCAATGTGGAACATACCACTGAACAACTAATGGCTACACAAAAAGCAATCATCACCAAAGTTGCTGGACAAAGGAAAGAAGCACTTAAACAAAATTTGGACATTGTGCCTTCAAATCGAGCTACTTAGTGATTATTTGTAAAAACCAGGAAACAGCAGACTGGTTGTGTAGCATAATTTCTACTTTAAAACCCTGGACTGTGGTGAAGGAAAAATTCCCTCCCTCGTCCAGATATTATCATTGGGTTTTTTTTTTCCATGAAGTGCTGAAGACAGCAACGAAGGGATTCTAGCACTCTTAGAGAGCCAAAACAATGGGTTAATAGTGGATGCATGGAGAATACTCCAGCGCAACATATATCAAATATTGCGACTTTGTGCTGGATTTTAAATTAGGAAACGCCCAAATTAGGAAGAATTTCCAGAAGAGAAATCTGGCTCAAAGAAATAAATCAAATGATCGTGGGAGACCAGAACACAGGAGTGACCATGTCTCCGATAAGACCCACGAGGAAACTGGTGATAACAGTGATGATGGTCGTAGATCGTTCAGATAAAATCCCAGGATCCAGTGGTGTCAAGGACATGGGAGAAAAACTATATTCTGGTCATACTACAAATACAGTCAACGAGAGCACAAACCATGATCCAATACAGGATCAGCGCTGGGATACAGAGAAATAAATCTCCAAGCGAATATAAATCCATTTATCGGTAACCGCAGAACCAATGTTGGGGAGAAAGTTCCACCCAATAAGAGCGGCAAATCCAATCAACAACATTACAAGTAAGCAAATAAAATGTATTCAAGTGAATCTGCACCATGCAAAGGGAGCAACCGCTGTACTTTACAAACGATTAACAGAAAGCAAACTGGATGTAGCGCTAATCCAGGAGCCATGGGCAAATACAAGTAAGATTCTAGGAATTCATACAAAATCATGTAAGTTAATTTATGATGAAGGGCAGCTATCTCCAAGAGCGTCAAGCGCGTCATACTAACGAGTATAAACAGAGAGAACCCCGCTCAAATTTCTATTCCTACACAGAACCCAAGCTCCAGCTGCAGTTAACAAATAAGATTTATTATTATATAAGACAACGTAGTCCTACGTCACCATTGCGTACAACCCCATAAGGCTGTCCCTTGTAGTTTTTGCAATATGAAGCTGATATACGACTGATATAAAGTTTGAAAGCCCTATGTTAACCATATATTGCAAAAAGGGCGATTAGCGTTCTATTAGCGGGCATGGTGGTTAATTGGGCAATGAATGAATCGACTGGGTTAAAGATTGCCAGGAAAGACGCCCGTAATATGGCCAATAGAATTTTTACAGAAAAACGATTGATTCTTTTGCACCTTTAAAATCACCAGGTAGGGACGGAATTTTTCCAGTACTACTTGAAAAAGGAAAAGGAACTTTGATACCCATTCTAACATGCTTGTTTAGAGCAAGCTTAAGATTAAGTTATATTCCAATAGCTTGGCGTCAAGAAAAGGTTATAATTATTCCGAAGGCTAATAAAAAGGATAAAACTTCTTCTAAATCCTTCAATGTCACAAGCAGCGTTCATTGATATTGAAGGAGCATTTGATAATGCATCTTATAACTCCATGAAAACAATATGTTGAAGCGTGGATTCGACAAAAGCATCGTTAGGTGGATTAATGAGATGCTTTCTAAAAGAGAAATCGCAGCAAATCTTGGAAGCTCATCCATAACAGTTAGAGCTGTAAAAAGGTGTCCTCAAGGAGGTGTTCTTTCAATTCTTTTATGGTTTTTAATAGTTGACAAACTTCTCAAAACTTAGAAGCAAAGGGCTTCGAGATATTTGGCTTTGCAGATGACATAGTCATAATAGTACGAGGAAAATTTGATAATGTCATTTCAAATAGAATGCACACTGCTTTAAATTATGTTTCGTCGTGGTGCACTAAAGAAGGGTTGAATATAATTCCACTATTGTACCGTTTAAACGGAAAAGGAAATTTTCTATAAATAACTTAAAATTGAAAGAAATTTATTTAGAACTTTCACGAACAGTCAAGTATCTGGGAGTCATTCTTGACAGTAAACTTAGCTGGAATTCACATATAGAGCAGGTTGTTAATAAGGCAATAAATGCTCTTTGGATAAGTAAGAAAACTTTTGGTAGGAAATGGGGCCTAAAACCAAAAATGATCCACTGGATTTATTTGACGATTGTAAGACCGATACCGAGAATGCTATTCCACTGTTAAATTGTGACCACCTTGAGCAAGTCGCCGTCCGTGTACGATTGGATTCTCGGGATCTTTATTTTGTCGATATTTACCTTCCACCAAACTCATGTGCCGACCTGTACTCTGCACACGCTAACGCAGCATATTGCAAACTGTGCTTCTGCCGCTGACATAATTGTATCTCTGGGTGACTTCAACCTCCCCAATTTGCGTTGGCAATTGAACGAAGATGTAAATGGTTTCATTCCCTTGAACGCTTCTTCCGAGCATGAACAGGCACTCACTGAAACTATGTTTGCTACTGGTTTGCAGCAAATTAACCGACATGTGAATGCGAACGGAAGGCTTCTCGACCTTGTATTCGTCAGTATTCCAGAGCGACTAGACCTCATTGAACCCACCACGCCTCTGTTGCCCGTAGACAATCACCACGTGCCTTTTGTTTTGCTGTTCGATGAGAGTATCGACGATTTAGTAGTACAGAACGAGTCGGACGATAATCTTTACTACGATTTCCGCAAGTGTGATTTTGGCCAAGCTTTATGCAGTGCTTAACGACTATGTTCTTCGGAAAAGACGATCGTTCAATTCAGTTTTCAGCAAGCCATGGTGGACCTCCGAACTACGGCATCTTCGTAACATCCTAAGGAAAGCACGTCACCGTTTCTTCCTTTCGAAGTCTGAGAGCGACCGTAATTACCTTCGCGAAGTAGAGCTGCAGTACAAAACAATTCTATTATCCACGTACGATAACTACTTACTCAGGATGCAGGACAGCGTAAAACAAAACTCATCGTGCTTCTGGGATTTCGTGAAAAAGCGGCAAGCATCTTCTCGCAAACCATGCAACATTACCTTCAATGATGTCCAGGCTAATACAAATGTGGATGCTGCAAACCTTTTCGCCATGTTCTTCGAGAGCGTTTTTAGTAAAGCAAAAGGACCTGGGACGGTCATGGTCGGTATGGTCAGCATGGCTTTATGAAGCATCGTTCTACAACAACGAACCTCATGTGTTACGTCACCGCACTGTCCCGCGAATTAGAAGAGAGGCGGCAAGTTGACGCGGTGTATGTTGACTTTGCGAAAGCCTTCGACACTGTACCGCACATTCTAGCCGTGGAAAAGCTGAAGCACATAGGTTTTCAAGATTGGATTACAGATTGGTTACATTCGTACTTGTGCGCTCGTACTGCATATGTTGCGATCAACTCGACTCGATCCCGCACTTTCAAAATCACGTCTGGTGTACCCCAAGGAAGCGTTCTGGGACCATTAAAATTCAACATTTTTATAAATGACCTGTGTCTGCTGCTTTCCTCGTTTAAGCTTTCATTCGCTGATGACCTAAAAAAGTATCGTGTCATAGCTTCTCTTCCAGATTGTATTGCCCTACAAGAAGATATTGATACTATACTGGTCTGGTGTGGCGATAACGGCATGCGGGTCAATAACATGAAGTGCAAAGTTATTACCTTCGGTCGCTGCAATAACCCCATTCTTCATCAATACAGAATGGAAACTGCATCATTGGAACGTGTGTCGTCCATCTGTGACCTTGGCGTTACCATCGATTCGAGGCTCAGATTCAACGAACACGTGAGCATTACCATTGCCAAAGCTTTTTCTGTGCTGGGATTCATCCGTCGCCACGCTTCCGAGTTCACCGACATCCACGCTTTAAAAACTCTATATTGCTCGTTGGTTCGTGGCATTCTGGAGTACGCTGCTCCGATTTGGTCCCCTTATTATGTAGCTCATGTTCTTACGATTGAACGGGTGCAGAAAAGGTTCTTCGGTTTGCACTGAGACAACTTCCTTGGAACGATCCGACCAATCTTCCTCCTTATTCTGACCGATGCAAGCTCATAGGATTGGAACCACTATCTGTCAGATGAGTAACGATGCAGCGGCTATTGGATTTTAACTTGACTAAAAAAGTTTTTAGAAATAGGATTAGTAGTAATTTCTAGTTTAAAAGTAAAATAGTTCAGTCTGTACGACTAGTCGAAGACGGTGATAAATAAATATATATATATCATACGCATCATTGGTTTGGTGGCCGAAAACTAATGAAAAATCGGCTCAGAAGAAGCTGGGAAGACTGCAAAGACTTGCTACTCTCTCAATAACTGGTGCGATGAACAGCACACCGAGTATGGCACTAGATGCTCTACTTTATCTGCTTCCGTTGTATCAATTTATCCAATTAGAAGCTGAAAAAAGTGCTTTAAGGGTTCAACGAACAAAGTACTTCCTTGAAGGTGATCTTACAGGACACGTTAGTATTTCAAAAATGTTTGATATTGATTCTCTCGTATTAAAAAATGAAGACTGGATGGAGAAAAAAAAATTTTCGATCGTTTATACAATGCAGCAGAATTTGATCGTAATGTGTGGGAAAGTGGGTGACCAAACATCAGACCAGGTTCAGCTGTTTTTTTTATACAGACGGTTCAAGATTGAAAAATCGTGTGGGAGCAGGGGTAACTGGTCCAGGGATACCGTGTTCCAAGCAGACATTCAAGCAATTCTTGAATGCTCTGTAATATGCTTGCGCAAAAATTATAAACATTGGAATATCTGCATTATGTCTGATTGTCAAGCAGCATTAAATGCTTTAAAATAAGCAACATGCAATTCAAAACTGGTATGGGAATGTGCAATATCACTTCAGAAATTGGCCTGTCAAAACCAAGTAAACCTAAATTGGGTTCCTGGCCACTGTGGAATTGAAGGGAATGAAAAAGCCGACACGTTAGCCAGGCAAGGATCATCTCAGAAATTCATAGGACCAGAACCATTCTGTGGAGTGTCTGCTTGTTCTCTTAAAACGGAGGTCAAGAAATGGGAAAAAATGAAAGTGAAGACCAATTCGAACAACACTTCCATTGCTAGGCAGTCGAAACGGTTCATAATTCCGAACATTTCAATGACTAGTAAAATTCTTGAATTATCAAAGAAAGATCTCAGTGTCTATACTGGTTTGGTAACAGGACATTGTCCAGGTAAATATCATTTGAAGTTAATAGGAAAACTTTAAGAGGATATGTGTCGATTCTGTGGCATACCAAAGGAAGACTCTGAACACCTGCTATGCTCTTGTGCAGCAATCTTCAATAAAAGGCGTATTTTTTCTGGATAAGGGGCTGGTAGAGCCCTTTGATATTTGGAATGCAGGTCCCAGTCAAGTAGTACATTTCATTCGAAATGTTATACCTGGCTGGGAAAATGCTTTTGGTCAGTATATGTCGGTCGTTTCACAATAAACAGTCACATAACAGATAGGTAACTCAGAGCAAACGGTTTCATCTGAAACTGAGTTCATGCTTTTCATGTTATTTTTGCTATTCCTTTCTATTTTCATTTCGCAATGCACATGATGATTTTAAATCTTGTATAAATTGGTATAATTACCGTTAAAACATTTTTTTTTACAGTACGCTACGAATTGTCTGAACATGCAAAAATTAAATTTTCTTTTTTTTTTCAATGCTTGGCTAAAACAATATGAATATGAATATAAAAGTGTACGGAATTATGATAATCGTACTAGAATTAGCAGAAAAATCATAAATACAGTTTTTCTTTGATGTGATCGCCTCACTCCACAATTAGCATTTTACTTATCCTCTGCTTTTTCAGGAAGCATTGATGAAATCTATGGATAGAAAGTGATCTGAGCATACAAACATATCTCGGGTGGCTTTGCTTGAAATGTAAAATATTTTGCGTAGAGTGAGTCGCTAGAGTTAGATTTTTCCAGAATCTAGGATTGAGATTTAGATGTATCGCCCCTTGATAATGTCACTATTACTAAAAAAAAATGCTCATACCAAGAAGCAATCATTCAAAGTGTTTTTTATGTTACTTCATACGCGAAGTTAACGATTTTCAGAGTTGGTTGGAAATGCTAACATGAAGCTTTAGTGTGATGATTTATTAGCTAGAGAATGATCAGCCGCAGTCAGTTTATGAGCAACAAGAGGGACGCACATTTTTTCCTGTGGACTTGGAGACATACTTCAAGTCCCCGCGTACATCGTACGGGCTAGGCAAAAATGTGCGTCATCTTGAAAACTGTCGCTTTAATGGCCCTTCGCTCATTTTCAACTTCTATTCAATTTTCATACTGCCGTACTCTAACGGAACTATCCACCTACATTCTTCTAAAGATCATTCTCTAGCTAATAAATCATCACACTAAAGCTTCATGTTAGCATTTCCAACCAACTCTGAAGAAGCAATGTTTGAAAAGAAATTGCCGATTTTTCTAAAATCTCCATACTGCAAAACAGCTTTATCCACCGCAGTTTGTTTTGGTTGCGTATGTTTTGGTAATAGAGCTAATCAACTATAGAGGCAGAATAAGCGCAGCGCTACAGTATCTCTCCTGGATTCTGGCAAAGTTGCTAGTCTTCTTGATATGATGTCTTCGGTATAATTGTACTTGCCACACAATTATGCTAATTTGTTTGGAGGCGAACCAGCCCCAGGCTGAAAGCCTCCCTAATAAAGATAAATTAATTAATTAATTATGCTAATTTTACACCGGCATACCGGCATAGAAAGCTCTCAATAAATAACTGTGGAAGTGTATCTAGAACACTAAGCTTAGAGCACGGAATAAGCTTATATGCGATAAGCAATAAGTTTAAATGCGAAGTAGAAGAAGAAGAAGAAGAAGAAGAAGAAGCAGAAGAAGAATTCAAAACAAGCATATGATCTAAAAAATGTAAGATGTTCTCATCTTTCCTACAGACACTCTATACATAAGCACCAACAGAAGTGTACACACCTTTCAATGTATAAATCTTGGATATGTTTGAATTTTATATACAAGTAAAGCTGGTATAAATGGTAAAAGGTGGTATAAGTGTAAATAAATTTTGAGTGTAAAAAGCGTTCTCTCCACCGCTAGGTGTCACTACCAATTGAAATTTAAATGCCTCCGTTTCTGATTCCCATGTTACCTATCTGTTCTGTGGTGATACGACATAACTGATAAAGCAATATAAAAACGGGAAATATCACACTAGATCAAAGTAATGGTCGCAGTGATGAATATACCCAACAAGGTTGAAGTGTTCATTTATCGTTTTCTTCTATTATTTTTAGCACAAGAACCGCTAAGCTTATTGATCTGAAGGATTTTGGTGAAGTTATATCCTTCTGATTATCCTTGGGGATAAAAATAACCCACACTTGTCGTCGCGCTGCCGGTATATAGCTTAATATTAAGCTTGCTCTTAATAGTTTTGTTATAATAGGCGTTAAAACCGCTTTTCTCTTCTGTAGCAGTGCAGGAAAAAATCCAATCCTACTTGGTGACTTGAAAGGTTCAAAGGAGTCAATCGTCCATTCAACTTTTCTTTCAGTAATGATTTTATTGGCCAAAATGCAAGCATCAGCTCGTGTTCTGTCTAACTCAGTCGTTTCATTCAATATTTCTGGAATATCCGTCCTGGTTTCATCGATACCGATTGCTGTTGGCGTTGCGTTTTGGTCTTCTTTTGAATTAATACAGCTAGTTTTGAAGGACCTCAAACAGTAGAAAAAAATAAGTGCCGCAGAAATTAAGAAAATTTATTAGAATTTAAAATCATGTTGTGATAAAAAACAGATGAACTTCATTTAGATATTGGGATTAAATTTTTGCTTGTAGAATCAGTTGCAATTTCAAATTACAAAGCATTTAAATTTCTGTAGTTCAGGTTTCTATTGTTATTTTTAAGCCATTTTGGAATTTTCAAGGCCATTTTAACTCACATTTCAAGCACAGCTTACATCACAATACAGATGAAAATCGATCATTTGAAGGGCCTTAATGCCCAAGAGCTTCATAGACAATTAAGATGAGAGACTTGCTCATTTCTTACTGAATAAAAGAAACTTTTTCCAAAAGCAATTTTTGAATAAATGTGAATGGTTCCGTAGAAACAACCGGTCCGCACTCGTGTTTATTTCAGTTACCTTGGGGACGTAATTTGTGATTAGCCCCGGTCCCTTTCAAATTGTATCATTATTTATGTACGGCCTTAAACTTTAAGTGATGGCCGATTTGCATTCGAATAATCGATTAATCGATTAACGAACCGAAAAGTAAAATATTTGTAATCGGTTATATCATGCTGATATAAGCATTAACTAAGAAGTCTTCTCTAGAGGATCATCGCCCATCGTTTCAAACATATGCTGCACTCTCATTGGTGGAAAAATGACAGAACAGCGAACAAAACATAATCGATTAGATGTTGATCGAATAATTTAAAAAAATGGGACATCTCTGATTTTGGTGTGATTGTTTTGATAAAAAAGAGCGCAAAATTTCATCTCTACCGAGGGGGCACCAAAACCACAAAATTACCTTGCATACGGGGATATTCATTGGATGAAAGGGACCGTGAAAGAGGACACTAAAATAGAAAGTTTTTCTTCCGACTGTTTCATCTTAGTATTCTTCTTTGGTAGAAAGCTTTCCCAGTTTTGATATTGCAAAAAAAAACAATGCATTTATAATTAAGAGTTATTGTTATTCGTTGTGAATTCTAACTGATTAACAAGTAAAGCAAAGCCGTTAGAATACACCAATATGCTAATAAACCAAACCCTCAAACAGTTCCTAATTCTTCTTATTCCTTCTCTATTTCTCATTACGCGAATTCCCAGCAAGCAACACCCTCCGGCACAATGAATTCTCCAGCCGAACTCTGTCCGTCCGCTATCGCCGAGAACATAAATATTGCTTCAAAGTGCACTTGTAATCCACTTTATTACAAGCTAAACCAGTCACTATTTCCTGACACCACAACAACAACAAAAACACCGATCGAAGAGCATGAATCGTGACGTTAAAATAGAACACGACTTGATTGGATCGGACCAGTGCAATGATGCCTTCCATCCATTCTGCCACCGCCGCTGCCACTCCATCTTGACGGTTCGGTTTCAATCCTTTCTATGAAGTTCCCGATAAGTTCGGTTTACGAGCCGCGAAGGCAAGAGAAGAGCAAAGAAATCGAATCACCCGCGATGTGCCTTGCCTTTCGCTTTGGACGGAGCCGCCCCTGCCATCAGTAGGTAGACACTGGCTGTCCGTGCCGCAACCAAACCAAAGAAACCTAAAATGGCTGACATTTTGACAAGCGTTGTTTTTCCATCCATTCCGGACCGTTCGGATGGGCGCAGAGCAACGCTGTCTGTGTACCTACTAGGTATGGTAGGTACCTTCCTAATTTCCGTGCTAGAGGAAGCAAGAAAATACCGAGTGCTTCATTTTGTTATGTCTTCTAGTCACGACATGGGTTATCGCGAGGTTTTTCGTTGTTGTTGACGTCGTCGTTGGTGTTGTTGTTGTTGTTGTTGTTGTTGTTGTTGTTGTTGTTGTTTTAGACGAGTATTGATGTTGTTATTGCATAGCAGTTCGTCCCGGGGCTATGCTTCTTCGCTATCGTGATTGTATGTTTGTCTTTGGATAAGATCATTAGCTTTTCGCTTGATTTTTATCGACGTGAGGTCAACGTTGTTTAGTGGTTAGAGTAGCTTGCTTGCATACGATTGATTCTTCTTATTTGACTTTATTACGTCCCCAGTGGGACTTCGCGCCAGCCCGCAACTTAGGGTTTTTGTTTAGCACTTCCACAGTTGTTAATTGAGAGCTTTCTAAGTCGGTACCATTTTTGAATTTTTATATTTTGTGTGGCAAGTACAACCATATTGAATGCCCAAGCATGTCGAGATATTTTCCTTTAAAAACAATTCCTAAAACAAACCGGGAATCGAACTCAGCCGCCTCCGGCATGGCCCCATACGATTGATATGAACATTAAATCAATTTTTCAGAATATCATCCTCAAATTGTTACGATTGGTTTTAAAAATGTGATTGCCATGTACCATTGCGCCATCGCTATCTAGCATGGTATTTATTTGAATCTACCCAATCCGAAAATTGCTGTTTACGCTTCCGCCTGCCGCCCTTATGTGCTCCGTTATTGCTTCGATGACCTAATTTTGATATTTTCTACCGTCATCATCAACTAAAGCACCAATGCTGAAATGCAGTTGCACATATATTTATCGATTTTCCCTCGACTCACTCTCTCACTCGCTCTGAGCAACTATACTACCGGGAAGAACATTGCACTACAAGAACAGCCGCCCCACCCAAACAACCACGCGATCCTCCACAATTTCATTGTTCCGTTCTGTCAGTCACAAGACGCCCCTATATATATATATATTGGGCTTCCTGAAAACCTGCACCACTACTATGTGAAAATGGGAAGAGAGCTTATTTCCCAGAAAAAAAAGCAGTCGGAACTGTGCGATTTTCGTAGTTTCCCGAAATTCCACCAAGCCTCATCACCGGAAGCGAAACACAAATCATGACGAGAAATTAAGTCTTTGCTTGAGAAGAAAAACAACCCCCTCCTTCCTGCACTAGTCAATCCAGTGTGGTTCATTTCCGGAACAAAAGGCTAAAGCTCCCTGGCACAGTGATTCTGCCAAGCCCTCCCCTCCTCCCACACCATACTAGCAAAGTTTTAGAGGATTAAAAGTTCGAGTCTCAATCCTCTCCTTGATCCTCTCCCATTATACAGGGTACTTTTTTTTAAATGAATAAACCGTAGTGGAGCGCATGCGTTCGATATGCCAAGCACGAGTGTGTCTATCAAGTATGACCGGAAAGGTGGTTGAAAATTTCAAATCTTTCCTGCTGAGCATCAGACTCCGCCAGACTGGCGACGATGAGGTTATGTGCTTTGTCGTTGCTGCTGAGTGCGCTTATAAAGTTCGATTTAATTGGATCTCATTGAATAGTTTCGATCTGTAATCATGTATGCTATATTTAGCTTCTATCACGTTCGTAGCATATTAACATCCAAGCTGTTTCGCAACTGGGAAATACCAATGAAACAATGTTTGATGAATAATTTGATAAATCCAATAATATGAATATATCAAACTTTAGAGTAATTTTTGGCAAAATTTTAATAAGCCACCAAATCGGGTTTCCCTTGATTACAAAAGTCTGTAAATATCTGTAAAAAACTAAAAAGTCTGTAAATAGCTGTAACGAAAAAAATGACTGTGAAAAAAATAAAAGTCTGTAAATTCACAGACATGTCTGTAAATCTGGCATCTCTGCTCCTAAGTAACATTGACAGATTCTCTAAATCTATTTTCTCGTTACATCCCCACGGCTATTTAAAGACACTTCCAGCTATGTTCAACACATATTTCGATAAAAAAAAGCTATTATCTAGCATCAAATGCGAAAACCACGGCAAGAAACGGATTTGTAGCCAAGTTTTTAACCAAAGAGAAAGTGGACGAGGAGAACCGATCAATGCACAGTGGTCCAGAATGCATATTTAGATGGAAGGATATGCTTTGAGCCAGAAATTGAAACTTTAGACTAAAAGTTTTTTCTACAAAGTTGTCCCTTATAGTTAGGCCCTCATTTTTGTGACAACGAATTGTAGGGTGGTTCATATTAACACTAAAATAAAAAATCTAACTTTTTTGTGTGCAGAAATTAAAGTATACATTCTTTGGAAAAGTTATAGTTGAGCTAATTTCAAGCAACTTTGTACTTTTTTGAATCTTTAGAGGCCGATTTAGAGCTATTTTCTTAAATTGAGTCAGGGTGTCTCCAAAAAAACAACGCAATTTCTCCCAAGGCCTAGTCCAGTGAAATCTTCGGGCAAGTTAGGAAAAAAGAGAGTTGTGGCTACACCCGACTTTGAACGAAGGGTCAGCGATCAGAATATTCTCTTGTATTATCGATCTAGTTCGAAGAAGTTTGCGGGAAAATCGAACTTCCATTGAGTACGGGCGAGGTCACCTTCTCTAATCTGAGGGTCAGGGTTTTGCTTCACTTTCGTCCGAACCGCAGATTATAGTTGAAGTGTTTTGTTTTGTTCGCATGATAGTTTTGTAAAGTGAGTTAAAGCAACGTGGTTTACTTTTGTACTTAAGTTCTAATTTCTCCTCGTTGATTGTTTAGTTATAGCTAATTCTAAAACTGTGTGTGTGTCAAAGGTTAGATTTTGTGTGCGAATAAAACAATCGTAAAACAGGTAAAGTGCTCGAAGACGTGCTCGTTAAAGAAAATTTGTATATTGTGCTTAATGTTCCTTTCAATAACCGACGGCTATGTCCACTTCCAGCGCCATAATCTGCAGTCCCGGGGCGAAAAATCCCGGCATCCCGAAGAGCATAATGCTTCGCTAATTTCGACAAGCCCAATGAATTTGAGGTAGAGTGTCAGCAAGACAAAACGTGCGCACGTGTCGTCATCTATGGACGCCCACCCATCCCATTCATTGATTTTGACATTTAGACATCCGGGTGCCAAGCTTTGCCGTTTTCACTTGCCGCATCGCCGTACTGATACTATCGTAGACCCCGAGAATAAAGCACAATAAATGTTTGATTTGGTTTCGTAAAATACTAATGATGATCAATAATAGAGTGGAATGAGAGGAAGGAAGTGTTTTCACGTTGTTTCGGGTCCGTTTCGTAATTATGTTGTTGTCTTCCACGTTATCGGAATTTCACTTTTATCCCTTTTGCTGTAGCTGCGCCTCTGGCAGTAAACAGGTGGAACTGCCTATAAGGAGAACTTGACGTGCTGTTTCGCAATAGGGGTTTCTACCCAATTAATTTCGGTGGTAGTCAAGCTGGCTTGATCTCTTCTTTTAAGGAAGATTTATACTTGGACTCGCCCTGAGGCAGTCTCATCCGGGCAAACTCAACTTGGCATGCGGTCTCCTTTACCGAGTTGCGCGTAAGCCGCATGTTTACACGAATTCTTGTCTAAAGTTCCTTGAAATTCTCCATGGGATTCCCATCGAACTCTTTTCAGAATTCATTTCCTTTGAACTCTTCCCAGAATATGCTTCAATTTTTGTAAGAATTCCTTTAATATTATCATCAGTATATTTTTTATGTTCACCAGCTTTAACTTAGAATTTCTCAAAAACCGCTCTCACAGAAATTCTATTAATTTCTCCTTTAAAATCCTTACACACTTTTTTCAAAATCCACTAGGAAATTTTCTTAAAATTTCGTTAAAATTTTCAAAATTCCTTTGAAGTGCTCCTTAAAATTTAATCACTAGGACATTCTACATTGAATTTCTTCGGTACTCTCCCAAGAATATTAACAATTCATCTGATCATTTTCTGATTATTTTCTTGAAATTCATTGGCATCCCCCAATACCTATGGAGTTTTCCTAGGGATTCTCTCCAAACTCTCCTGGAAACTCTTGCTTAGAAACTCTCGTTGCGCAGCGCTATCCTTGTGGGTAGTCGTTCATTGAAAATTTCCAATATTTCTGTATGTAGGGGATTCAAAAAATATGGAAGATTGTGGAGTGAAACGAAATTTATTGTTTGAGAATTCGAAAAAGTAAGGATTCTGATTCTTTTGAATAATGTGTTTAGTATCAGAATCCGTACGGCAGTTCACACTCTGAGAAGTAATATTTTGTTTTTAAAATTCAGAAATGGATAAACATTATGTACTGCAATCAGGTTAAATTAAAAATTCAATACATAAATAAATATAGTGAATATATTGCCCATTCTATTTCAAAACCTGGAACATTTTATTCTCTGTTTATTGAACTTTTCTTAGAATTCAATTCCCTTGGAACTCTCATCAGAATTTCCTTATAATTTTCCTATGAATTCCTTTGGAATTATAGGCAGCAATCTTTGTAAATTTTCCTCATATTTGTCTCAAAATTTTTCACAGAATTCCCTTTGAAATGTTCCCATCAATCCCGTGAAATTCTCCTTTAAATGTATTTGGACTTCCCTTCCTAAACTGAAATTCCTCGGTTCGCTGCCAAGCATCTCCTTCACAATTCACTCCAAAACCTTTGGATTTCCATTGAATTCTTCTAATAATTTCCTGAAATTCTCTTTTGAATTACATCTTTACATATCTCGCATCAACCTTTAAATTTCCTTTGAATTTTCTGGGATTCTTTTCAAACTCTCCTGGAAACGCTTGCTTAGAAACTCTCCTCAACAGTGCTGTGATTGTGGGTAGTCGCGGGTAGTCAACAACTACTTAACACAAAACAGAATTTTTTTAATGATTTGACCTGGAAACGTGCAATTGAATTTGGATTACGAGGAGTGAAGTCACAATTGGTCGGCCTAAGAGAGACCTTAGAGCAAAATTAAAAAAAGACTAGTAGTAATTTCTTTAGCTACATTTGACTTTTGTCGGATATGGTAAATGTTACAAACAGCAAGAAAAAATAGCCAAACGGGTTGTCCGATTACATAAGAAACAATGCTACTAAGCAAACTTTAAATAACTTTTTCTCAAAATTCAAAGATAAATCACTTAGTCCGGTCTGACTTCACACCGACCAGTTTTACTTGGAAAAGCACAGCAGAGTTTGGGCTACGTGTAATGAAGTGATATTTTGCAAAAGGGCAATTGAATTTGGTTGATGTCATAATTTCACAAGTCATAATTTAGCTTGGAAAAGCGGAATCGGATTTGGATGAGGAGTAGTGTAGATATAATTTTCCATGAAAGCGCAATCGAATTTGCATTATGAGAAACAAAATCATAATTTAACTTGGAAAAGCGCAATTGAATGTTGATTATGAGAAGCGAGTTCAAATTTCCACTTGAAAAACACAATCGAATTTGGATTACGAGAAGCTAAATCATAATTTTACTTTTTTTTTTGTTGGGGAGAGCAGTAAAACCACTACGTCCATTATTTGAACTCTTGAATTTTACTTGGAAAAGCGCAATTGAATTTGGATTATGAGATACGAAGTTATAATTTTCCTTGGAAAAGCGTAATCGAATTTGGAAAACGCAATCGAATTTGGATTACGAGATGCTAAATCATAATTTTACTTGGAAAAGTGCAATCGAATTTGGATTACGAGAAGCTAAGTCATAATTTTACTTGAAAAGCGCAATCGAATTTGGATAACGAGAAGTGAACTCAAAATTTTACTTGGAAAAGTGCAATCGAATGTTGATTACGAGAAGTGAAGTCATATTTCCACCTGGAAAACCCAATCAAATTTAGATTACGAGAAGCAAAGTCATAATTTAACTTGGAAAAGGTCAATCGAATTTGGATGATGGGTATTGAAGTCATATTTGACCATGGAATAGCGCAATAGAATTTGGATTACGAGAAGATAAGTCATAATTTTACTTGGAAAATCGCAATCTAATTTGTATTACGAGAAGCTAAGTCATACTTTTTCTTTGAAAAGCCTATCGAATTTAGATGACGAGTAGTGAAGTCATATTTTCCATGGAATAGCGGAATCGAAGCACTACGAGAATCAAAGTCATTATTTTACTTGAAAAAGCGCAATCAAATGTTGATTACGAGAATCAAAGTCATTATTTCCACTTGCAAAAGCACAGTCTTGAGAAATGTTTTGGCATTCTCTTAAAAATGGTTTTGGAAAAATTCTCACAAATCCCTTTGAATATTCTTCAGACTTATCGCTGAGTTCTCCTAAAATTCTCCTTGGGATGCTTGAAATTCTCCGGTGAAAACCTTTAGAGCCATTATCTGGATTCCTTTGGAGTCCTTTTATAAATTTCCGCTAAATTTTTCTATAAATATCCATGTAATTCTTCTCGGGATTCCTTTGAAAAGCTACCGTCCCTCCCCCACCCCAGGATATCTACGTTGTTTATGAAAAGTCTCTTAAATCTTTCTTAAGAACTTCTTAGAATATGTCATCATAATTTGATTCCCATGAGTATACTTGGCATGCACAGTTGTGTACACCATCTGCTCATTTGTTAATAACTTTTCACTTAGTTGTTGAAATGCGTTTTTCTTCAAAGTAATTAATAGATTTAGATCATAATTTACTATAGATATGCAAAGAGTAGGTAAATCTTACCATTTGAATCAACATCAATGATTTGTTACGCTTAAAGTCCGAGATGTGCAGCGAGCATTTCTCACTTCATTTTTACAACGCAAAAACAAATACAGTTTATTACTAGCATTAAAATCTACTTTTTTACGTATCTATAACAAGCTTAAACTCTATTCTATCTACTACTTAAAAAAAACCACGTTTCGTCAACTGTGTGCAAAGTTATTAGCAAATGAGAGATTCGTTACCAAAACTGTGTTTGCCAAGCATGCCCATGAGTGTGTCTCGAAATTCCCATTAAACATTCTTCTACCCTGAAATTCGGCTAAAAATTCCATTGTACATTGTACTAAATTCTATCGCCCCTTCCAATCCTTCTTTGAAATATAACTTAAAAATTGTCTCCAGATTCTCCCAAAAGGGAATCATCCTCAGATTACTTTTAAATTTTCTTTAGATTTCCGTTTGAACTCTCCTAAGAACTCCCTTGGAAATCTCTTAATAATTCACGTAGAATTCGATCTGAACGGAAGTTTCCTCAGAAATTTATTGAAATTCACTACTTGACATGCTCAACTCTCTATTTGAATACCTTTGAAGTTTGCTCCGAATTTATTTGGGAATCTTAAGAAATCCTTTTAAATTTTACTCAAAATTCTTGAAATTGTACCAATCCAAAAAAAAATCAGGTCCTGGAGCTTCCAACATCTTGAAAATGTTTCTATATATAAGCGAAATCCTTAAGACATCTTTTGTATTTATCTTATTCCTTATTTAGATTGCTTCTATTTTGAGAGATGTATTCCGAGTTTGCCTTTGGATTCGAAGGTACTGAGTTTGAGACTGATTGTTGACAGTTTTAGATCAAAGCCTGGAAGGTTTTCTTAGTTTGAAATCTTAATTTTTTAGCCTGTTTGGTTTCTGATTTATTTAAATTGAACCATTTCTAAGACCATTATCTCATTTTCCAGAATCCGGCCTATTGACTCATTCACCTCGATAATGTTTAGCCTTGTGGCGTACGGAAAATTGATATGACTATGTTTAAGTTATGTAGTTTTAAAACATGTGTTGTGTCGGATTGCAAAAAACAGCTGATGGAAATGGAAGCTCCTGAAGACCGAGGAGAACAGTGGTGAACCCAGAAACAGCAGCCAGCAGGGTTCAAGTACCAGAGTGACGAGTGTTATTCTACAGTTCAGAAATGGTAGAAACGCAAAAGACACATGAAGAAAGTACTACAAAACAATGGATTTTCACCGAGCAAGAGCCACGAATGACCCAAGAGAGTTAAAGTGACTTTAATAATAAAAATAATAATAATAAAAAGATCCAAAAGAATCATATATTGACCTGAAAAAGCGCAATCGAATTGTGAATTTGTGAAGTAATATTTGCCCATGGAATATTCATGTTTTTCCATGGAAAAGTGCAATTGAATTTGAATTACGAGAAACGAAGTTATCATCAAAGCTACAGCAAATAAGCATTGAAAAATAAACGCATTATAAAAAAGCGCAATCGAATTTGGATTACAAGTAGTGAAACCATATTTTCATTTTGAAAAGCACGAATCGAAGTTGGATTACGAAAAGCGATGTCATATGCCCACCTGGAAAAGCATAGTCCTTAGAGTTGCCTTGGGAACCTATAAAGAATTGTTTTTCGATGTCATATGTCTACCTGTAAAACCACAGTCTTTAGAGTTGCCTTGGGATCCTATTAAGAATTGTTTTTGTATGATCCTCAAAATTCCCTACGGATTCTCTTCAGACTTATCTTTGAACTATCCTTAGATTCCCCTTGGGATGCTTGAAATTTTCTGTTGAATTTTTCTAAAGCCCTTCTCTGCATTCCTTTGGAATTTTTTTTGTAGATTTCCTTGGAATTTTTCTCTAAATCTCCTTTGAAAATCTACCTACAAAGTGTCTAACTACGTGGATTAGGAAAAGCCTCATAAATCTTTCTATTAGATTCGAAGCGTATTCAATTCGAATTTGAATTTTAATTTGTATTTAATTAATTCTTTTTCTCTTTCAATTTCCTTCAAAACAACCTTGGAGCTTCTCTTGAAATTCACTTCAAACTTTACCACCCAGCAAGAGCGAAGAATGACCAAAGAGTGTTAAAGTGACAATAATAATAATATAAGAGCCAAAAGAATCCATCAAGACCGTCTAATTTTTTTTTTTTGAAAATTATTCAACGTTATCGACTCCGTAGGGTTTTATTTTTTTTTTTATTTTAAGATGTTTTCTCTTATTAAAAAAAGTTACTTTAACAAAATTACATTTCAATATTCCCTTTCAAACATCCAATGTAGGGAAAATTTAGGTCAAACAGAAACCCCAACGATTTGCACAGGTATGCATTGTTTTTATAAAACGTATCAGCCTACAAACGTTACAGAATCTTACCTTGACTCTAGATGCACCATTCAACGAGATCTTACGATTACATATTTTGATAAAGCTTGATTTTTAATATAGAATAAAATTTTGTGCTTTCAAGCACCACAATCGGGGGTGTGGGTAAGATCGACACCCTCTTGGGGTAAAACCGACACACCCAATCCCAAAAAAAAAAAAATAAAATTGGCGCCTTATAAATATCAAATGAATGCTTTTCGATAATATACACGAGGCATCTACAAAAAAATTGTAGAAAACACATAAATTTTGCATTACATTTAAGGCATATCATGTTTTTGAAACATATTTCAAATGACGATTTTACCCCGAATTAACTTAACATCTTACGGAATACACAAAATAATGTTTTATGATGTAGTAGGCATATATAAATTACCGAAAATGTTACGTCTACGTCAGTTAAAACCCGAGATCGAAATCTTACAGCAACTGTTGGGTCAATGTTGATCGAATTTGAGGCGTATTCTGCGCCACGAGTGAGGTGAGGGGACTCGCTGTCATTAGTCGCGGTGACTATTGTCACGTCACTAGTTACAGCAAGTCACCTCATCTCACTCGCGGCGCAGAATAGGCCTCTTTTTTTTTGTTATTTATTTTGACAGTTACAGGATCACGGGTGATTTGGAACATAAGAAATCACAAGTGTACATAGGGGCTACTAAAAAGAGTATTGAACACAGCTAATAATTTGAACATACAAAGAGTGTCGGTTTAACCCGGCTTTCCCCTACAGTGTAGCTTTCCCACTTATCACAGCTCAATAAACTCACTCCCGAGTCGCCTTCCCAAACAATCCACCTACTCAAGGACACCGGAGCAGAAGGAAGCAACCTTCCTCACAATATTTACGACACACACAATTACTCTTTTTACGTGCATTTATCGTTTCACGTCTTGAACGGTCCCCCTCCCCCCCTCCACTCATCATTATTCCTTCCCATCGGCTGCCCAAGAAACCGTAAACCGACCGGCCACATTACGCAGTGGGTAATGACAGCCGACAGCCGGCTTCTCTCTGCTGGTTCACCCTGACCAGAGCCTGCCCGGACGCATTATTGGCGACGACCGACCGACTGCCACAAGCGGAGGAGGTTCGAGTTTTTGCGAGCAAAAAATATGAAACTTGAAAGTTGAAACCGCCTGGTTGGTGTAGCATTACCCGCTCCCTTCCCTGCTTGCTTCCCTTGGCCGTTTTGCTGCACTCGTACACTCACTCTCATTGCATCCCATTAGACGGCGTCGGCGACGGCGATGACGATGCAGTTGTGTGCGCTCGAACATGCTTTCTAGTCCCAGCCACGACGACGATGACAACTTTAATACTACACGAAGGTTGCGTGCCGTACTAAGATGCACTCTCTTTCCCATTTACACAAGGCACCAATCTACATGGAAAAAAAAGTTCAATAATACTGTTTTCCCCATGTGTGCAATATCGCAAGACGCGAGACACATAAAATAAACTGCATTCGAGCCGGAATCGAATGTTCATATCTCTTGCCAGTCGTCGTCGACGTCGTAGGAAAGGTCATGATAATCAACTACTCGCTGTGTATGATCGCGGGAAAAGTAGGTGCCCGGCACTGAGCCGAGGTGGTGGCGTAGTATCGCGCCGTCGTGAAAAGATCATCGCCATCTCGTTGAAGCATTCCACATTTCATGGCATCCATGGGATCATCGCGAAGGCTGCCTGCCTGTGTGGTTGGTGGCGGATGATGAAGGGGGCCTTGTTTGCCTTGTTCAGAGCTATCTCTTTCTCGTGTCTAGCGGAGATATATGACGGGGTGTGTAAGTGTGTGAATGCAGTTATTGTTGCTTTCTTCTTTGGGACGGTGATATTTACCGAGAGATCCCTATTGCTTACTTAGAATTTACGAGAAGAACGTTCTTGATGGGAAATCCTGTTATTGATTTTAGAATAGTTTAGTTTTGAATATCTTCAGAATTATTTCTCATAACCGCCACCATCTCGGACGCCTATCAAATCGTAACTAAATTTGTCATCCAGTTTTGAATACCGTGTCTGGGTTTGGAAATAATAAAGTCAAAATCTCAACTTAGCATGTTTTAACAAGAGCAAAACCCACCCCCATTCTGTTTCTCAGGCTGTATGCTATGAGGAATGGTACATACTACATTTCTTTATCAACCAATAGTTTGTAAAATTAAGGAATCGGAAGCTAAACATAGTTTTGGTCAATCATAATCATAATTAGTTGTTTGATTAAGCTCCCTATTTTTAAACGTGACTTATTATTATTAGGGACTGAAAAACGATATGCATATTCCAAAAAATGTGTATTTCGATTATGGCTTGCTTGATGGGTATGCCGTCTTCGGCGAAGTTGTAAACATTTAATTTAATCACTAAAAAATCTTGGAAAATGTGCATTGGAAAATAAAATTCACACACTTACAAAAAAACTCATTAAATATGTTCCAAAACCGAAAAATACGCAACTCGATGAATAGTGTGTTTGATAATTTAAACTCAATGATTTTTTTTTTCAATTACTTCATTTTAAATAATTTTAAAAGAAAAAAAAATTTGAAGGGTAATGTACAAGACACGACCGCATGGTTGACGTAGACTACGTTAAGCTGGGTAGTGAAATTCTCGTTTATTTTTCAAGATATTGATTTAAAATACAGTAGAAGTAACCTATGATTTCGGTCCTATGTACATATTTTGGATGCCCTACTTAGTAAAAACTTGGTTGAATTCAGGACCTCATAAAAATGCAAATACATATTCTATTAGATTTGGTTCCTAAATTACAATTAGATATGAGTAAGGTGGCGGCCAGGGTAGACGCGATTCGCGATGCGACGCGTCCAATTCAAAGGAATCTTATTATTTATAATTATGTCTTGCGAGAGTCGCATCGCGTCACGTCACGTGTCACGTCTACCCTGGCCGCCACTTAAGGCATTCTTCAGGTGACTCCCTATCACTACAAGATTTCTAGGGCATTCATCTTGGACGGTTGTGACTTTACTCATGAAATTGAAACTCCTTGGGTACTGCACTGCAGCAAACGTGAAGTTCCAGTTTCTTTGTTATAAGTTTCGTGAGAGCTGATATTTGTGTTCTTGAAATTTTTATGTGGTACTGAGATTGATCAGAAATAAGGTTTCCTCAGCGATTCAACTTTAAAACGCTAAAAAAAAGAATGCACACCCAAAAACGGAGTGCACAATTTTGCACCAATGCTATGCAACATTTCGTAGTTTGTTTATCGGGATGATCTCGATTAAGCATAAATCCCTCCAATAAGCTCTCGGTATATATTTTATCTTAGCAAAAAAAAAAATTACTAAATATTGCTGTTTTTGAAAGATTGTATTCGCGTTTTGTAGAAGCACATGTGTAACTTGTCATAAGAACACGGGGCGTTACAAATTCGACAGTGAGCATACATAAGGACGTAGCCGTGATCGATTTTCTCTTTTGGATTAACATTTCTCGATGCGTTTGCTGTTGCTTTTGATTACCAATACAACCTGTAACAGCACTACAATGAACAAATTTCAGATAATGTTCAAGCTGCTATAAAACAACATTCATAACACCCTGGTCAAGACTGCTTTGCCATTGATGCATCCACCAAAACCTCATTGATGCTAGAATCTGTCAGTTGGCCCACTTTGAAAAAGGTTCTGAAGTGTATATTTTCGGAGCTCTTCAAGATTGATTTACGGCAAAATGGTTGAACGATAAACGCATTGAGATCCATTTCAAAACTGTATATAAGCTTCAATAAAAGCTATTTGGTAACAATTAAAACCATTATCCGAGCCATTTACCCTCTAGCTGCTTGCTAAGTTCACCAGAAAAACAACAATCAAGATAAAAAAGGATTCATAAATTCCATCCAATCTTATCAAAATAATTAAAATAAAAACTGATCGTATAAAAATCCTGCCGAATTAAAAAAAATATAAAATAGTTCTCATGAAGTGGCCTATTTTTAGGTGTCATTTTAATTTGATGTGTAATTTACGTGAAAACATCGAAAAACTTGAGTCCGCCCACGGAAAACATCGATTTTATGAATTATTTAACATTACGAAAAAAAAAATATTCTTGAAATCGATCATTAAACTTAGTCGAGATTTTTATTTCTCATGATTTTTGCATTCTAAATATTTTCTCATTGCTAAATTAACTAAACTAAAGTTATATCCAAGGAACTATAGATTGAAAATCGACAAACAATATAATTGTAATATGGTGGAGGCATAAAGGTTCCCCCCATTGGCTAGTTTTTGCACCTTGCTGTTGGTGGGCGGGTTTAATTTCATGCTAGTGGAGTGTTGGAGTCGGTGGGTTTATGGTCGGCGTTGCTAGCTCATGCCGCGATAGAATGGCGTCATGGGCAGGCAATGGGGATTACTAAGCTTCCCCTCTCTGATAAACCACTGCATGAGAGAACCAAAGATCTAGTCTAGCAGTGATAGTATCACACTTGTTACTCCTTTAATTGAATTGAGAGCCGCGTCGTAGTACGCTTACGTATAGGCACTGACGTTGGGTGCGATACTGGCGGGTTTTTCCGCAAATCACTCTTATTTTATTTATTTTTACCCAGATAGATTTATTTGAGTTTGCAAGGGAATTATACTATTGAAATATTTCAGAAAATGCCCAACAGTGCAACATCATTTTTGTACATGGTATTGTAACTAATCTCATATGAGCTTCATTTTGATTTGGGATAAGTGTTTGAACTATGTGTTTGAACGGAATTTCCACTGTGGTGTGCTTCTATTGTGACATACCCATATGTATTTTTGTGGTGCCATATAGTTGAAACGTGAGAGCGTAATTGGAACATTTACCCTATACAATATACAATTTAAAATTAGCTTGGAAACTAACTTCAAAGTGAAGCATTTTAGTTACTTGAAGGTGTCTCCTGGGACGAACAAAGATATAATTAATATATGTCAAAGCCAGAAGTACTTGAAACATGTTTAATTGTACTTTAAAAGTATGTGTTATGATTGTGTAGGTAGATTAGAGATTTCAGTTATTTATTAAATAAACTTCAATTAGAGAATTCAGAAAGTTAATTAACATAAGAGATAGGACGCGGGGGTCCGCTTAGGGAGGCGACTAGCCTATGAAGTTGTGTAATAAATTTTCCTATTTAGTGTATTTGTTAATTACAGACAATGTCAATAGCGAAAGTCATATCTTCAACCAGGCGCTTACGAACAAGTGAAGTTTTAGGAAAGATGTGTTAAATATGTTGATAGGTTTGAAATAAGAATTGGGATTGTTGTGCTTTAGTTTTCGGTAAGGTATGATGTGTCAACAAAACCCTTTTGAGCAAATTTTCAAACATCAAATTGATTGAGTGATTTATTAGGTCGTATTAATAAAAGCGTTTACTTTACTTTTCCCGTAAGAAAAGCACGGGAAAGTAAAGTAAACTCTTTTTATTCATACGGCCCATTGAAAGACATTGCGTTGCGAAAATTGACAAGTCATACATCTAACATAGTAGTAGTAGCAGTGTCGCATAATCTTATCACAATTGCTGCAAATAGTGCTGGAGGGGCCAGCAGGGCTGAATACGGATCAAAAATAACATAATTACTAACACTAAAATGATCCCGGAACTAACACTTATCCATTGCACTTTTAGTTATATATTAGTTTTATTTTTCTACTAAGTCATATATGCTTCTTTCTATTGTTTGGATCAAGTACAACTAAAACTGATCTACCTTTATGTATGTTTTACTCCCTTTTAACCCATTATCTTTATGAATGGCGAATCATATGACGTGAGACACGTACAAACTGGAACTCAAAGAATTACTTCGAACAGGATATCAAACAAATTATGGACCAATCCAAATGAGACCAGAAACCAACAAGGCATCGGGGCGTTATATACTCGGAGAGGTATTTTAAAATAATCAAAAAGTGGTAAGTTAAAATCATAGTGGAGCCAAGGATCATGAGAGGTAATTGTCAATAATTCATTAATTAGTAGAAATCTCGATAACTTTTTCAAGGGAGCGTATCGGCTTTTGTAGGCGGTGCGTTTGGTCGTCGATTTGGCGTAACTGGTGGCTCGCCCGCGCGTGCTGGCACTATCATCAGATAGGGGAAATTTTCCTTTACCTGCTGGTGTTGATAAGCGTGTGCGAGCTGCCGGTTGCGCCGGATCGGCGATCGGATGCATTGTTTGCAGGAGCTGGTGCTTCCCTTTGAAAAAGTAATCGAGAAATAACCATATTATCCTGTAATTGATATTACTTTTTTTATATATCAATGAAATTAGTCATGACAGAGTAACAGAACAAGTTTAAAAACAGATGGGGAAGTCCAATAGACACAAGTTGACACAATAAACAAGACAAGTGGGGGTTAATACACAAGACAAAATGACAAAATAAGTGACGACAGAAGACAAGACTGGGACAAAAATCAACCTTTTAAAAAAACAAGAATGCGCAATTATATTATCAAAACTATTTGGATCAGCACAAAAACAACAGTGACCAAACGGGCACCATAGCCTAGGAACGTCTGTGTGTTGATTTAAAATAGAGGCTCATAGAAGCAAAATTTATCAATAAAAGGGGTCCAGTGTAGAGTTGAAGCAAGTTGCTGCCACTGTGATTACCAAAAAAAAAAAAAAAATATGGTGGAGGCATAAAAGTTGATTTTCATGGGCCATTTGTGAAAAGTTATTTTGCTTTCAAGAAATCATTAACAAATTCATGAGGTTTTAAAATGGCTTTTATGAAGAAAACTTGTAGTCTGAATTGTATTTATCTAAAGCCATTTTGCTTGATCCTAACTCGTTCAGATTTATGGCAGTATTTATGGCGGCAATGTTGCCTACAAAATGTTAAACGTCAAAGTTTGTTTATCTTTCGATAGTTGAGCTGTGCGATTCAGCGTTCTTCCAGGCGATTCTCTTCCGATGGCTTGGAAGCAGTTATTCAGAAAGTGTTCACAACATTTTACATTTTGCACAGCTGTAACCTCGATCATTACCGAAAAGATCCCCTTCTTCCGGATGGTTCTGGAAGTGCACCATCAAACGATGCAGGAATGTACGGTTGAATGATTTTTTTCCAAGTGATGACCCTTTCACCGAATAAAATCGCTTTGGAATTTGGAAAAATGGATCGGAAACCAACTAGTGTCCGCTAACTGACAGTTTCAGTGGTTTGCTGTCGGTACTGATGCAAGTTATTCCGATCTTCATCTATTCGCAAAGTCTGGAGAAGGCTGGTCTGTTTTTAGGCATCTCTTTTTGCCAGTGGTGGCAAGGGGGGGGGGGACACCCAGAAGTTGTATTGCAAAACACGCTCCGAAGGGGAAGGTGATTAATTGGTCAAATATGGATGGCCCATTGAAAATAGCTTTCGAATCGTCACGTTTAACCACGAGTTAAATCTAACTCGGCAATTGGTATACAGCCCAAGAAGTATTTCTCGACTACTTTTTCGAAGCGACGTATCAGCTTTTGTAAACAACGCATTTGATCGTCGATTTGGCATAACTGGTAGCTCACCCACGCATGCTAACACTACCATCAGATAGAGGAAATTTTTCCCTACTTGATATGGCCTCAACCGCTGTTCGGATTCAGTTCCAATCACCGTGTGTGGGGGTGTGTGTGCCTCAGAACATCCCGGTGGTGCCGACTGGGATTGAACCCTGGCCTGCTGGGGTGAAAGGTAATCACGCTTACCAGTACACCACCGGCACCGCTTCAATCGAATGTAAATTTCCATATCAAGATAGAGCTGAACTTATGGCGTAACAGCTTTTGTAAATAATGGCTTCTTTCAATGATGTCTTGAAAGTCAAGGCTCGCCCACGCAAATCAACATCACCATCAGGTAGGGTAAGACTTCATCTACCCGACGGTAATGTTAGTTTGCGTGGGCGTGCCTTGAATTCCTAAAAATCATCGAAAGAAGTCATTGTTTACAAAAGCTGTTACGCTTATTCCAGCTCTATCTAGATATGTTTAAATTTAACATACCATGTACTTTAAGGCAACACTGGAGGTGCGATTTCAAAAACCAAAGTAGGTAGTGGCATGAAAGTGGTTTGATTTTGATCTAGATATGATGGATTTTAATTCTTAATACGCCAATCGATAGGAATTTTTGCTACGAAGTTGTAAAAATTAAGACCTTAATTTTTTTCATAATTTTACTATTGGAAGTTGCACGGATGTGCAATTGTTGCTATGGTTATTAAAATTATCACCGATTGCCTGCGAAAAGTAACTTTCCTAACACAGATTAAGTTGAATTCCATCCGGCTCACCAAACGGTGTTTATTCAATCACCGCGTGGTGAGTGGTGGTGTTCTCCAGTATACAATGAAAAGCTCGCCGCAAGTAGTGAGCTGCAACCCACATGAGCATCCATAGAAGGAGGAAGAAGCCGCACCGCTATTGATCGGAATCAATAGCTCTTCGTGAGTCGCTGTGGACCATCCATGCCAACCGCGTCATACTAAATAGTATAAACAGAGGGAACCCCGCTCAAATTCCTATTCCTACACAAATCACAAGCTCCTGCTGCAGTTAACAAGTAAGATTTATTAGATAAGACCACGTAGTCCTACGTCACCATTGCGTACAACCCCATAGGGCTGTCCCTTGTAGTGTTTTTTTAATTGAAAAAGCGTTTATTGTACCAGAGTTATTTCCTATCGATTGATGTATTTAGATTTTCATTTCATTAATAAATGACAAAGTTATAAGCGTTCAAAACCTTACACCTTTTCGTGACGGTCGCAATTTTAGATTTTCGATTTACCTCCAGTACCTTCCCGTAAGACGTAGTCTACTGCAAAATTTGCTTTGCTGTTGTGAGATACACGCAAACTTAGTAGATAGGAAGAAGATTGATAAAGATTTTAAGATTCCTTGCAAAAAGGTGGAGAGCGATGCAGGTAGGTGGATTTAGATCCAAGAGATGAAAAAAGATTTCTTGTAGTTTGATTCACCAGCGTGAGATTTTTCAACCATCTAAAATTGAGATTTAGCTGTGTCGCACCCCCAGTCGTTTTGTTCCAAATGCGCGGAATTAAGCAGTGCGCAGAATTATGGCGGTTTACGGTACACCTGAAATATAACTAGCCAGCTAGCTGATTTTCACAAAATGTTTTATAAACAAGTTATTAAGACATGTCAGAAAAGTTGAATACTTCATAAACAACAATATAGCAAGTTTAAACCAAGATGAATTAATGCAATTCATATATATCCTATTTACAACTGGTGTTTATATTATTTTTTTGATGAAAGATGTTGCAAGCGTTACTTGGGTCATATTGTATTCATGTGTCCCAGAAACATACTTCTTATGAGTACACATGATTTTTATGTATGACCACACATACTATCATTAGACATACCACTTTCATGTGTAGTTTTGAGAGGAATGACATTATTATTGCTGGAATTTCGCATAGAAACTTGTCTTTATAAATGAGGGCATTTTTTGCGTATAGACTATAAAAATCTCCTAAAGCATATTTCGAATCCATCATAACTTCAAAGTACTACCTTCTTAAACTTGAAATCTATGACTTTACATTTCGAAAACCCAACAAAACCCACCTCTACACACATACACAAACAGTTCAACGACCTCGCAGTGCTCCGCATCGACAGACTCCTCAGCTGAACCCCGAGTAACGGATCCTCGGTCGTGGCGATTCCGAATGCAAAACAAAACCCGACACCGAAGCCCCTTTCCAGCTGTTCTGAGTATACCCAACTCGCATAATTCACCGAAAACACAAGCAAATGTGCTAACAAAACTGTAGTTGTACCACTAATTAAGGAGTAACGGTATGCGCCTTTTGCCTTCCGTTTGCTGGTTTGCAAAATCTGCTGATTCACACTCGCCGGAAAATAGCCGAAAAACCGCAAGGACCCGGCAAATGGTAGTTGAATTGCTTAAATTTCAATTTCACTCGTCACACTCACTGGCTTGGGCTGTCGTCGTTGGCGGCTGGCTGCACTGTCTTTCTTCGAATTGTTTGATTTGGCTCCGACAGGCAACCGTATCATCACTCGTTAAGCAACTGCAACTATACACACTGGTTCACTTGTTTTCTGTACTTGTTTCGCGATTACTCGATTGTTTTTTTTTGTTGGCCTCGAGGGGTGTGAGGGTAATTGTTGTTATTTTTTGATACAGGTAAATATACATTGCTCGTGATGCCTTAAGAACTACTTGTTTTGTCAGTTCAGGTGGGTGCTGACTCGTGAAATGGATATCAATATTTTTTGCCGTCTGCATCGAAACCGATTCACAATGATAACTGTTTCTTTTGATGTCGTGTTATTTATAAATCAAGAAGTTCGATTTATTTTTGCATAATTGATTGAATGTAGGGAAAACTTTCGCGACGTTTAACGGACTTTTTAATTGGGCTCATATATTGGGAAAAGTTTTTCTATTCGAGTGCGACGAACGGCCTTTCCCGGAAGTGTCGGCCGTTCAACTAGAATGCGATGCTACGAATTGAATTTAAATATGTTTTTATAACAATAACATCAAGAACAGCACAAAAACATAGCGGTGGCCGCAGGATTAAAAAAACGGAGCGTGAAGCATAAGGAACACCAGCAGGCACGAAAATGGGGAGGGTTAAGACGATAAAAAATAAACAACGACTTCTTCTATGCTCCGCCTCCGGCCTCCACGGTGCGCTAGCTGCTGGCTAGTGGTCGACGGTGGTCGCCGGGAGTAGCATAATTTTCGGTGAGTTTCCTCTTGCTATTTCTCATTCTGTTCCTTCTATACCCAACCCATACAGAGTCTCGACTAGCCCACGACTAGAAGGATGATGAAAGCAAAGCATAGCGCAAAAGAGGTGAGAGGTGTGTATTTTGGCTCGTAAATGGTCGTCAGACGACAGCTACAGAGTGCCAGTAACTGCGCTGGCTGCTGTCTAGGTCCTACCCCACTCTCAGCCAGGATGAACGCGGAACTTTCTAATTTGAAAACGCGAATACCTACCTACCTACCAACTCTCCTCGACCGATTTATGCTGCTTTGTGCCTTTCCTCTTCACACGCGCCGGTGAGTGTTTCCTGCAAGGAGGCCCAGTGATGCCAGCGGAATGCATTGCAAATGTTCTCAAATGAGCAAAATTAAATTACGATTCCGGGTAATCGAATGCTGCCTACTCAACAAAATTAACTGATTGTCAAATGAGCAACAATTATTGGCCCATTGCAATTCTTAGCTTTATAACCCCAAAGTCTGCTACCACTGGCGATCGGGCCACACTCACTACCAAAAATGGTGGTGGTGGCTATGTGGACCCAGTCTGTGAGTGTCACAAAACCCACCACGGTGGTTGTGAAGGGGAGGAGAAAACCATAAACTGACTGCGCTTCGTCACACATCCACACCACCGTTCCACCCTCCATCTCACCGTTCCACACTGTCGGGACAAAGGACTATACATTCGCTCGGTTGGGGTGCTCGGGCTGAAGCAAGAACGAATGAGAGGCGGTGCGCGGCGAGGATAGTTTTCGTTCATTTTTCCCATTTCTCCTGTACATTTCTTCAGCATACACACACACATACACGCGGTATGGGATCAATGCAACATGAACAGCATAAACATCATGAGCATAAGTGGTAGGAATAAACGTACCTGCGGAGCACTATGGTGAGAGAAGAGAGCTAGCGCGCGCATCGGTCTCCCTCGCTCGGTCTCGCTGCTCCGGAGTGAAATGGCGGAAAGAATTTTCGAATGCGGAAGAGGAAAGCAGTTTTTCACGGATTTTCGCCCATGGATTTGTACAAAACCGTCTGGAACGGATTTCTTGCTACTGCTCTCTAGGTTGGTTCGCTTTCCGTGTGGGAGACGTTCGACTACTGGAATGATTTATTCGCGGGGAGGAATCAGATTAGCGCAAAAAGGAACAATAATTCAATTGAAATAGGAAAATGTGTTCACGTAACTTTAGATTACTTTGAAGGAATATTCAGACTGTTGCAAATTGTTGGACATTTTTTTTGTACTCGAAAAGTAAGTCATATACAGCCGATTTTTTTTTCACGGTCTTATTTTACCTCCCATGACATCCTAATTTAAAGCAACTAGTTTCAGAAGATCAAAAACAACTTAAAGAAAAATATGGCACCCGAAAAAAAATCTGAGTTCACTACAGGACAAGAGAATAAAAAAAAAGTAGAAGGGTCTGTGCCTAGGGTCACGAACGGAAGCTTGACGTAGGACCGCTAGTGGATGGAATAAATGTGAAGAGCAATTAGTTCTTTTAATTGATCAATTATCTATTATCTCAACTCTTTCCGTTTTTGAATTGTAGGCGTACTAAATGTGTAGTAATCCTTTTCAAAGAGAAAGTTGATTCAGAGAATTAATCAAAATCACTTGCACCCCTGCTTCCAAGTTTGGTTACAAGATTACAACTCTGGAGAGCATTTTGTGTGGTCGTTGGGGCTTGTGGTTCTGAATATGGACAAACAAGCACAGATAAATTATATTCCAACTCTTTACTGATGTAAGCTTGATGGCCCTGAAAAGGGCCGTTTTATTGAAGAGGACATCCATGGTCACTTACGCTTGGCGTGTTTAGTGTAGATGACAGCATCACGGACCTCATTTTCTAGGAACACCTTCAGCACACCTCGTAGACCACCACGGCGAGCCAGACGACCGATGGCGGTTATCTCGAAGGACTTTGCGAACGCTTGGCGCCTCCTTTACCAGACCTTTTCCTCCTTTGCCACGACCAGTCAATTGTTGCTTGTTAGGTGTGAAGGAGTGGACTAGCCACCACCTTCCTACTGCTGCTATTGCTGTTCACCGAAGCAAAAATGAGCTAATGCCATACAGCAGCGCTCTTTTACATTATTTCAGGTTAAAGCAGAATGATGTGCAACCAAGTTGTATAAAAGCTACAAAGACTCCTCCCATTATGAGTAGTTTGCTATCAAGTAGCGACACTGGCTCTTTTCTTTTTGCGTACACGGCGAATGAGAACGACCCAAATTTGAGTTTAGTTCACTCATAATCCCCAAAAGTGCAGGAACTCAGCGATGAGTAAATTTGTCTCATGGTTTCCTGTGGAAAACCTAAAAAATCTGACAGAAAATGAGGAAATTGATGAAAATTTTATTCAGTCTCGGAGTAGTACCAAAAGACTGAGTGAATCCAATCTGTACTTTTCTCAAATTCGGGAATTTTTCCCTGGAAAATCCTGGAAAAACCTGGGAAAACATGAGGCAAATTTACTCATCGCTGAGTTCCTGAACTTTATTTCTTATTTCTGAGATAACTAAACTCAAATTTGGGTCGATCTCATTCGCCGTGATATCACCTTGTAAGATATCGGCGCCGGTGGTTAGCGTGATTACCTCTCACCCCAGCAGGCCTGGGTCCAATCTCAGTCGCCGCCACCGGCATGTTCTAAGGCATAACATCTCTGATCACGCCTTCTTCGGGAAGTAAAGCCGTTGGTCCCCGGTTGAGTTGATGGATCGATTGGTAGGGTCCAGGTGTGGGAGCTGCCTCCCTGGCGTCGGTAGCATTGGAGCTCAGTACGGAAAACAAATCTCGCGTCACTTTTCAATAGGTCCTTTCTACATTGATCGATTCTCTTCATCTACACTCTCTTTCGTAAATAGCTCGGCTGCACAAATGTTTCCTGCCGTCTTCGTCGAATTATATGTTAGATTATTGCTTCTTCCATCGAAAATATCCGGCCGTGGCGATTCAAAGTTGATCAAGGTTGATCAAAATAATTTGTACCCCTGCTTCCAGTTTGATTACATGAGCATTTTGTGTGGTCGTTGGTTCTGAATATGGACAAACAGGCAGATGAATTCTATTCCTACTCTTTACTGTAATAAGCTTGGTGGACCTGAAAAGAGCCATTTTGTTGCCAAAGTTGGTGATGATTTAACCTCCGAAACCAAACAGAGTGCGTCTCTGTCACTTCAAAACGTAGATTACATCCATGGCCGCTTACGCTTGGCGTGTTTAGTGTAGGTGACAGAATCACGGATCTCATTTTTCAGGAACACCTTCAGCACACCTCGTAAATCAGACCGGAGATACGTCAGACACCGCCACGGCGAGCCAGACGACGGATGGTGGTTATCTTGAAGAATTTGCGTTTGGTTCTGAATATGGAGATGAGTGTACAAAACATTACGCAATTCCATCCTCCCTATTCGCACGCGCCCGAGGATCGGAGCCGAATGCCACTTCGACTTGTTTCGTCTACTTACTACTCTCTGATGACTGTGTTGGGGAAGCAGCATATGCATGTAGGTAATTGGTGGATTTGTTAGTTAATTCGACGCTTTTGGACAATGCTGGACATTTACCAGTTTTTTAATAATATCTTGTTGAAAAAATAACATTCGGAAGCATTGTTATCGATGCGTAGCCATATTTCTGATCGATTGGTGAAAAAATTATTGAAATTGGACCAGGGGCACCTGAGTTATTAACGTTCAAAATCTTTCTTAATTTGTTAAATGTTCCATTTTCGGTTTTCACAAAGTGTACCCCCATATAGAAATCAAAGACGTAGTCCTACGTCAAAACGAATTGAGTGTAGTGAAGTCTATCCAAGAGCTAAAAATGTCAGTAGGGTAAACAACTATTTCGGTCTAGTCGCCCATTCTGGGCCTATCAAGCAGAAAACATCATATAAACCTACAATTTCGGCGTAAACAAGTCAATTGTGCGTTTGGTACGATACTTTAGTTCAAAAGCTACCGAACGAAGTCCATAAGAACGTGTGATAGGAATGTTTGCACCCATTATTCTCAAAAACAAAAGAAGCGCTCCGACCGAATCCATTTTTATCTTCATCCGACAGGCCGAAGTAAATACAATGGCGTTTCAATGCATTAGGCCGAGTTTAGAATCCGTAGGCCGAGTTTAGAGTCAAGAAGTAGTGTTAAGCACCCATTACATGTGATGACAATAAATTGACATACTGACAATATTATTGAAAAGGTGATATTGATGATGATGATTGATAACAAGTATTGACGAAAAGCTGAAGCAAACCCCACACGTATCAATATATTGGCGCGAAGGGGAATTATTGACATTAATATTGATGATGTGAATACAGAAATATTGTCTATACCGATGTATTGACGTCAATATTGAATGTATTGACAATACGATTATTGTCAATAAAAAGCAATGTGCTTTTACAATTTAATGGAATTGAATCAAATCAATTGCTAAGTGCGCGGAATTATCACCCGTGTTAAATAACCCACGTTCATGGTATGCAGTTTCCCAAATATAAACTAATATGCTGATGTTTTGGTAAGCGTTACGTGTAGGCATGTGAAATGCATATAGTATTTATTATATTTTAAAGTTAAGAAAAATATAATAATTATGCTTGTGATTTTGTAGAACATGAACATCCATAAAAACCAAGCTTGGATAGTGATTGGCAATTGTAAAAGGATACTATTTTATATAGTTTGAAATCAATTTTATATCACCCACGAAGATTTAATCAAAATGGCAACACTGCATGCGTAATGGTGCTTTGTGAGTCAGTCGGTCTAAATGACGTACTTTCTCCCTCCTCTTGGGCAGGGGAAGAATATTGACAAAGTGAAATGAAAATCAGTTTTCAACAATACTCGTCATCATTCCATCGTCATCAATATTACCTTTTTCAATATATTAGCAGTAAGTCAATTTATTGTCCAAATATTGACCTGTGTAACGAACGCTTTAGCGAATGGTCATTAATGTTGTCAAAATTTATATATTGATAATATTGTAAAGAAAATTGATAATACGATGTTTGGCAATATATTGACATGTGTAATGGGCGCAGTAGATTTTTAACAATATCTCAACAATTTGTTACTCTTTATCAAATCTTGTGGTACGTATGGAAAGGTAAATAAATTTAGAAGGCATTTGGAAAAACTTTCTATTTTGCGAAAAAAAAATAGCTTAAAAAATAGAGGCAAAAAGCGGGTTGTGCTTAGTAAGCCCAAAACTAGATCTAAGCCCTTCTGCAGACAATCCTGCGAATAGTTTATGGGAATCTTTGTTTGTTTGTTTGTTTGTTTGTTTGTTTGTTTGTTTGTTTGTTTGTTTGTTTAAAAATGTATTAATCAGTGGCAGCCGATTCAAATGATTTTAATCAGTATGGATTAACTTTTTGCTATCGAGCACGCCAAGCTATTTAGTCCGATGTTTCTCTTTATTTGTTTTCAGTAAGTTGTCCCGGGTAAAGGGTATTAGAAACGCCAGAGCAAAATATAATGTTATTGGTAAGTTGTGTGCTTCTGCTCTCAGAGCATAATTTTCCATTGTTATGATTTTTTGTATACTCAAAAAATAAAAATAACAAATTGTGTCATGATAACAGAATGAGTAACTACTATCATATTGATTAAATTTATTGAACAATAAACCAATAGCTCAATAACAAATGATAGCAAGCTTCGATATAATGTTATTATGTACCTCTACCTGGAACTGCTCCCTGGATTAGCTGTAACTTTATAGAATTTACAAATATACCAACATAAGCATTTAAGAAAACAATTAAAATCACGTAGCAGAGTTTACGTATTCTCATCAATCTAAGCGGATTATTTTTAAATCTTTAATAAGGAGATTTTTAGCCACGGGCTAGTTCTCTTTGAAAATCAATCTTAGCGGAGTCCGCACTTCAATTAACATTTCCCCAGCTCTACGCACACATACGACGTATTTGATTATTTACATTTATTAACTGCTTACTTCGCTATCCAATGCAATCAACAGAATTGTCCAAAACAGTTTGAAAGCGTTTTTACAACGCTTCGAACTTCACAGGTAGTGCGACTATTGTCAGCAACCTTTACATTTGCATTGTGTGACGGGTGCCGAAGCCGACCTTTGCCCTACCTAATAATAATATCTCGTACGCTGACGACAATTTATTATCCATAACAAATTGAGATATATTTGAACATTTTGAAATTCACCCTTTGTGCAAAGTTCACGCGACACACATTCCGCTTTATTTTCGTCACTGAAAAGTATAATCTTGACAACCGAAGAAACTATCTATCTGTAACAATAATAATCAGACAGTTACGCACAAGACCTGGGTTCAAGACTCGTTGAATCCGAATTGTAGGATTTTTTTAAATATTGGCGCATAACATATGAGGAACTTGCGGGGCTACAAAATATTGAGTTGACAACCTGGAAGAAGAGTGATTCCTAGCTTCGGTCCTCACAAGTCCCTACCCCAAGAAACAATTTAACAGCCTTTTGGCTCACTCTGATTTATTATGGTTTTATAATGGCAATAAGCATTTAACAGTGCAAAATATTCTTGATTAGTAGTTAAGCTGAAGCACTTTATCCCTTTATAAAACTGTTCAGTAAATCAATTAGTATTTGGTTTATTGATGTCACGACAAAATTCTCCATAAAGGTGTTTTATCATTATAAAAGCAATTATGAAACCGTTCGGATTCAAACGGGATCAAAAAGCATATATTGATGCATTTTGGTGCCAATGAAGTGTATACCAAAACCTCCCCCTGTTTTCAAATAAAACTAAAAGGATGGATCCGCCTAGAGACAGATAAAAGCATAATCGAGTGGGGTATTCAAACGCAGAATCACAAGGAAATGCCAAAGGATAATCTAGTAATAATTCTAGCAATGCTGTCGACGGAAGAGAAAAGGAATCTAATTCCAGAACTTTCTGGGAGGGCAGCTCCGACAAAATCGGTCAACAACAACAGAGCAGTCGACTGAGAGGAGCGATGTGAATGCGGTTTACAAAGCACTGGAAGCCGTCATATTAGACGCTTAGAATTGATGGGAATACACAGCATATTGTCAATGGCAGCCTTCTCCAGAAATAACGTTGCGATGATGATCCATTAGATTTAATCTGTCACCTAAAAATAAACCATAATATGAGTTTCGATAATTTTAGTAATTCCTTCACTTTAATGATGAGGAAACTTATGAGGATTTTTGACAGATTCATTTTTGAATAAAGAATTTGGCAAGATCGGACGATATTTATGTATCCCTTTTTATCTTGATTGATGATTTATTTTAAATGCGATTAGCAAGCGTCAAAGGCAAATGGCACAAGTATTGATGCCAAATGGCTTTTATTGCAGTTTTAATAAGGATTTCAAATGGTTCTCAATGCATTCGTCATATAACCTTTTTGCAGCAAGTCATTCTTGAAATGTCTCGATAATGCACTCTTTAGAACCTTCTTCAGAGTGGGCCAACTAGACAGATTCTAGTCCTTATGAGGTTTTGGTGGATGTAATAAAAATAAAGCTATCTTGATCAGGGTTTTATGAATGTTGTTTTATAGAAGCCTTGTAGTACTTCATGAAACGTTAAATGTTACTTGGGATCTCACGCCGCCACGAGTCATATGATTACAAACTGATTGGTGGTGCCACAGCTCTGGTAGAAACCTTTTGTTCAAAAAAAAGCAAAGTTCCTGCAGTAGTGCTACAACTTCGAAGTTGCGTGGTTGAAGTTCGTCATAGATTAACCTATCGCAGCCCGCAGCCGAGTGATTTGCAGTTCCATGTTCCAAGTTTCCAATCGTAGTCCTTATTTCGTCGCGTAGGTCTGTGAATGTGACCTAGTGAGTCAATAAAAATTTCAAAAGTGGTTTTCTCTGAGACATCACTTCAGATTGAAAAAAAAACTCTCGTCGTTTTTTGCGAAATAATAAAAGGAAAACATCGACGAGAGCTTTTTGAAATCTAAAGTAATGTCACAGAGAAAACCCTTTTTTGAAATTTTATTTGTTTGACTTCCTAGGAAACTTTTACGTTAATTGACCACGCTAGAACTCTAATAATTGTCATTATTGGTACATAAGATCATAATTGGTGCAAATACATTTAAGATTCCATTGAAACTAAAACGGAAGCGTTGACTATTTTTAATTAATTCAGGCAATTACAAAGCAATATATTATGGATTCAGAAATAATGTTTCACGTTAACTTAAACAATTTATGATTATGAAATAAGCTATCAGAACACTCCTTGTATAATCTTCTTATTCTTATTCGCTTTTCATACTTATTGTTAATAATAAGACAATTCTGTCGTTTCTAATGGATCGAGTAGCAAGCAGCAAATAAATGTAGACAAACAAACACGTCATATGTAAGCGTGGCGCTGAAAAACTGCCAATAACTGCGAGGACTATGCTTATACTGACGAGAATACGTAAAGTCCCTTGAGATTTAATGAAATTCGAATTTTTTTTTTATGGAATGCTTTCCAGGCATTCCAAATTACATTTTGATTTTATTTTTCTTTATTCAAATTGGAGGTATCAAAATATCATAATAAATGCGAATTAGGATCAAATAGCAAAACCAATTTTTAATATGATATTCAGTTGATTATTTGAACCACATATGATAGCTAAATTTTGATATTGTTTTGCTATGATTTGCTATTTATCTCTACTCGGGAAGTACTTGAAAAAGCTTATGTAAATAATGAATTGGTCCCGAACCTAGCTCCATTTAACATTTAAAAAAATCCTAATGCTTTTGTAAAAATAAATTCAATTATTATCTACTCATAAACAGGGACACACTCATTCAAGTTTCGAGTTCATTCCTTTCGATTAGAATTAAAGTTTAATCTTGATTTCATACATCACTCCAAATGTTAATAAGTAATTTTTTTTTGATGAATGCTTTATTACTTTGTTTTCTCTTCAAATATTAGAATTAAGACATGTGCATGGACATATATCTTGAACAAAATGTATGAAACTTATTCTGTGTGCACTAAAATCAAACCCCTAGATTTTAATTTTGGTTTCTATGTCTGAGATTTAACTGATGATGAAATATGTAAAATCTAAAAAAAGAAGTTAGTTATAACATTAGCGGAATTACCTAACTGCGAGTAATTTATTAATTTTGAGATGCTTAAATTTATGCATCCGGATGCTATGTGATTTCATTACAAAAAGCATTAACAAACGATCATTGATTGTTCAAAATCAGTAAGCTCTAAGGCTTCCCCAATCAAGGTCCCAATTGTTGCTATGAAATAAACATAATCTAATCTATTGTTTCATTATTAAAATACTAGGAAGCCTCAATTTCATATTATTTGTTACTGAAAAAATGAACCCCAAAACAAGTTGCCTTGACGCAATTTGATTGAATAGTATCTTCACAAGATTTTATTTAACCGTAGTTTAACAAAAAAAAATGTGACAGGCTCTCCTTAGACCTCCTCCAGACAAATTGTCTCGCTACTCCAATGAGTAAGTCTTGTTTAAGATTTGGTTTGAGCTGTTCAATACCTGTACTTCGGCTTTTAGAGTATACATCGAATCACCAAGGATCAACTACTTTCCAGAAAAGCCACCCTGTCGTTCGCTGTGTTGAGAAATATTCTCGGAGCACATACGGAATCCTAAACGACGAATCTCTCTAGGGTGACTGTTGTGCACGAGGTGTTTATTGGGCAAAGACCGAACCTACCGGCCAAGTAGATAAACGGACCGGAGGCATTCAGTTGCCTTTCGTTGCTGTTGCTTGATCTCACTTTACAGGATTTATTGCATAAGTAGTGCGATTGGTCCAGGATTACATCTTATGCCCTCCAGATTTCATTGCTTATCCAGACTTTCGGTATACAAACTCCTTGATGAGCATGATGCAGAGGATGTTGCCCAAAGAAATTTGTCATCTGTACCATTAGCTGTTTGTAGAACGCTAGTTTTGATTTGAGATATAGGAATATTAATAAATATTGTTATAGGAGATGAACTAGCCCATGGCTACAAATCTCGCAAATAATGCCAAAGAAATAAATAAATATTCATTATTTTGTTAACGAAAAATAACCGTTTGTGGTACTAATGATTTCGTTAAAGCACGATCGTACGAAATGTTTTCGTACAAAGAACGATACCTACACTCAAAAAAGTCCACATGTTCGATCGAACAATTGATTTTTCAAATGCACAATCACATTTATTTTAAGTGAATTTCATCATGGTTCAATGTGTTAAACACGCTGATATTTAGTATTTCAAACATTGAATTGTTGAAAATCTTTCACCATCAATTCAAGTATATTACACATTGAATCACACTACAGTTCAAAACAGATGGATTTTGAAGCTTTTTGTATTTCAATGCATTCTCTAAACATAGAAAACATGAGTTGTGACTTCATCCTTATCAACCAGCCTCATATAGGAGAACAACCGTGGCCCAGCGAAATCGAACGAAGTCAACGGCAGTACCACACTCCAACAGTCCAGGATCGAATCCCAAATCAGACACATTTAAAAAAAAGGCATGTGTAAGCTCTGCCCTCTGGCAGCTTTGTTGCTATATTTTGTCGATTTATTTTGGAATCGGTAGTAGTCGAAACAGTAGAATTTTGTATAATATTGAACTATGATGTGCAAAGCTATTGATAGCACCATGTGAGGCACATAAAATCCAAGTATGTCATAATTCGAACGAACAATGTTGAGACATGGTTCAAAACATAAGATTCACCCAAGAAATGGATGTGTTTCACAATAAGCTCAAAATTAAGAGTGATACACACGATGATGAGGTGTGGAATTTGTTGAGTGTATAAAGACGATTTCATTTTCAAACGAAATTTTCGCATCGCTAATTTTGTTGTTCGTATAATGTACGAATAATTCATGAATACGTTCGTTCCCCATACGAAAAAATAAATAAATGGCGAATGTGGCAATTGAAACGAATCTAGCTTCCTAGAAAGTACGACTCTATTTCTTTGCATAAAATAATAAATTACATCTTATTTTCAGTGCACAATATGCATAGGATCTTGGCGAGCAAAGTCAGGACATGTTTCTCGACCGGTCAGATTCTTATGTTACTCAAGAATAATGCTCAAAACAAATTTTCCAGTTCATCCAATCGTTTTAGTTCAGATGAACTAACCTTTTCTATTGAGTGCATTAAAATCAATCCCGTTCAATTTTCTCGAACCTCTGCCCGATTTGCAAAAGTCTCTCCAACGGAACATCGCACAGCGATGATCTAATATGCTTCAAATAGTTTACTCGTTTTGTTGCCCTTCTGGCTGGTTCCGTGTCTGGTCCCGAGCTACCCAGTAGCCGTCGCCGTCGTCCATGGTCGATCGTTTTGCTGTCGTACATACTAAACTATTTAAGTACATACATAAGGATGACGATGATGATGATGATGACGGTGATGACACAACCACAAAACCACCCGTATGCGCTATATCCCTTCGAGCACGAAAAGGCGGTGGGAAAGGATAGGCAGCAGGAGCTAGAACAGCTCCCAAACGAGGAAGTGCAGTGTGTATACGATCTAATGGGGTAGTGCTCAACACTAATGGAACCGCCGACCATAGCCGGAGGAAGAGCTGTGTGTCGTTAGATATAGCTAGGTAGCTCTAGGTATACATACTATAGTAACTAGTAGTTGGCAAAGTGTCTATATGATTCATGCGCAATTTCAACTTGCACTATTATACAGCCGCTATTGGGAACGGTTCTTTGTCACAAAGAAATGGAAATTGAAAAATTCTTCCTCGTAGATACAGAGTGCAAGGTCTTTGTTGACCGGAATGATTAGGAGAAATTACTTATCCTAATAAAATTTAATTGAATTAAAAGGAATGCTTACGTTTGATGGTGTTGGACGTGATCTTCCTGGAAATGGAAATTTGCTGGTAGCTGTGAGTGTTCATAAGATGAGTTTGATTCACGGCGATCATGTGTTCTCCTCGGTTGGAATTCAGGTTGATTAACTTTTTCTATAAATGCGAACTCTCTTCACTCGATACATTTTTGCATGTGTGTTTTTTTTTGGTTTCCTACTAAGCCACTCCTTTTTACCACACAAAACTACTGGGTTGAATTGGTTTTCTTTCTGTTGGAATTTCCGAAGCACATTTCACATTCCACCGAGTAAATTCTAAAATCAATCGTCGAGCGCGGCTCATCTGCAGTTTCGCGTTCCGCGGATTTTTCTCAACCGTTGATTTTCCAGAACTCGCGTTAGTAGTACATCGTGAGGAATTTGAACCCGAGGGGACACATTGTGTGTTAAAATTAACCGTTCGAAGAGTTACACAAGCACTGGTAGGTGAAAAAAAAAATTCAAACGCAATGACTGTCACAGAAGTAGCAGCTAACTGGAGTAAAGCTTCACCATTATTCTTTCCCTTTTTTCTGTTTTGCTGCTCCATTTGGAGTTTCTTTTCCGAACGTTGCACATTGCACTCGCAATTTTTCACACTCTGGGGCACTTCTTCTCCATTAACTGACTGGCAGTACTCTTTCACCGAATGTACGACCCGCACGGCTTTGAACGTCGCACATGGCAAAAAAGGAACGACAACGACATCGACGACGACCAAGTTTGCATTGCACATTGAATTTCTTCCGATCTTGAACCTTCGCACAAAACCAGTGCATTCGGCGCTGAGCTCGCTGCACTGCCAAGTTGCATTCTCTGAGTCTCGCTCTCGTTCCAGCACCAGTAGCAGCAGCAGCAGCAGCAGCAATCTCTCGATTGTTCGTCCCGAAGCGAGTTGAAATTCGATAATGCTCTAAGGAAGCAGGGCGCAATCGTCCGAGACTAGGAGCCACGAGGGGATCCTCCCAGACCCCTAACCAGAGTACTCGGACGGGTTCTTCCTGAAACCACCGTCTAGCCTAGACTCTGCAGAACAAATCTAGGATCACCTCCCAGGAGTCCCAGGAGCCACTGCAACAAAGCGCAACGACGACGTCGGCGGCTCAGAGAAAACTATGGATCGCGCAAAAAACGTACAATAAAATGCACCGCGATGCATTATGTTTGAATTTTTTTGCAATCTTCCCCTCTCATTCTGGTCCGGCAAAAAAGTATATTATATTTGCTCTTTTTCACCCGATGCACTCTTGCCGTCGTCGTCGTCGTCGTCGTCGCCGTCGCTTGTCCTGTCCCGGTCTGTGTCTGTGTCTCCGCACACCGCGCAGTCCCGTCTTTGGACACAGTCCAGTCCCCACACATAAAGCTGCACCGCACACAGTCGCATCGGTCGGTAGCTGCTAGCTGATAGTCGAACTGACCCCGCGCTCGCTGCACACACATGCACAAGCAGGCATGCACTCTCCTCAAATGCAAAAGTGCATCGACGGCCGGAGGTGCAAACCTGTCTGCTTTTCTCCATACACAAATATGCGAGCCCGAACGAACGAGCTGTGCAAACTGCAGCGCAGAGCAACGAAGACCTTCTCTCCATCGGCAGTCGGGTTGGTCCGGTCAAGACGACGACGGCGGCGGTCGATATCGGACGATGGTGCAGTCTACCCCTTTTCATTCTCCCCCAGATGCACACCCCGGCTGTGGTGCCTTTCATGGTGCAATTTTCACTTTATTGCATTAATATTCACATGCACTCGTAGTCACCGTGGACGTTGGTGGTGGTGGTGGTAGTTTGCGTGCGTGCGCGTGTGCGAAAGAGATAGCAACGAGGAAAGGGTTGACCCGGATAGGGGTGATCGTAAATTCTTCTAAAATAGAACAGAAACGACACGCTAAGAATAGATAACCCAAATGTAGGTTTGGCTTATCCCAGATTGGGCTCAGAAACTCAGAAACTCCACGGGGGCAACAATCAAGAATTTCGTCGTGGGTCACATCAATGTGATAATGACTGCAACAGATGCAAGTGTGAAGATTAAGCTTTTTTGTTCAGTCATACCTCCGTCAGGTTTACCGCTGCCATTTTGCCCAAAAAAGTCAGATTGACCAAAATTTTTAAAATCATGTGGTTGACAGGGTTGGGGTCCCCCTGAGAAACTCAGAATATGAGTAATTTTCTAACCCAAATATCGGTAAATATGATTCAATTTGACTTAAATTTACCAATATTTGGGTTAACAATGTGTCCATATTCTGAGTTTATCTGGTTTAGCACTAAGTGGGCGACTCCTAACAAAACCCGGGGAAAATTCTGAAAGGCCTAAAAGACCACCAAAGGTTTTTCGATCAGTTTCAAGACTAAGAACTATTTTCAACCAAATTGACCAAATCCGGGAATGATTCCAGAACGGGTAATTCAAAGGATGTGAACAAACACGGAAACAAATTTTGTTCATTTAAATCAAAAATATAAATGTTTATCCTGTAAATCCAAAAATTTTTTAAAACCAAAATATTGTTGTTTGAATTTAATTCAAAACAATGCTTACTTCAACAATATCGAAATCAATTTTATGTGATCAGTGGCGCAGAAGACGGTAGTTTTTTCGCTGGCCATTTCACAGGATCTGAAGTTTTAGATAGTGGTCGATGAGATCAAGAACTGCATAGAGCGACACTGGAGCTGGTTAATACTCTGAGTGAATATTTAGGTGTTGTTACCGGGGTGGTTTTCCAGAAGAATATCCATCAATTATATTCGTATACGAAAGATAGGACGGTGAAGGACTGGTTTCTGGAAGAGATGCAAGTTTAACAGAAACTTGGTCGTAATTCTTATGTGAAATAAGAAGCTCGGTGGCCTTGTGGTGACCGATTTTGCTAACGGTGGTTCAATCCCAACCTCCTTCACATTATAGGGTTATACTTTTAAACGGATTTCTTTCATTATATGATATAAAGCGTAATGAAATTAGGTTGGAGGGACGAGTACGTAAAAGAAGTAATATTTGAGTTTTAGGAAAAACGTGAAGATTGGAAATCCATACCAAATCCTTCTCAAGAGCAGTTGTTGTCATCGCCTGGATCTAAACCTAGTGACAACAAGTTTAACGGCAACTTGATCGTAATTGTTTTGTGATATAAGGAGCTCGGTGGCCTAGTAGCGACTGATTTTACTGACTGATCAGAAGACCTTGGGTTCAAAACCAAACTGAATCGTTAGGACATCAATTCAGCATATCGTTTACCAAAACGAAACATGCAACAATCCCAACTCTTTTATCCAACATCCCAGTGATTTCTCGTAGAAGTGCAGAGGTGTTCTCGGCATAAACCGATTATTACATCAACATAATCCTACCCATTCCTTTTTTGACCAGCATTCGGACCGTTTAAATTAAACACAGTTGTTGAGGACCTGCGGACCCTACGAGACTACGAGGCTTGCGACGTGTGTCCATGGATCGAATACAGTAGAGACGACTTCTTCGGGCAGCCGAACACATCCTTAGCCTGATTGGTAAGCTAAGTATTTTGGGGACCTCAATACGAACCGAGAAAGCTGTAGGTTAAGTTGACGTACCCTCAAGTATACTAAAAAGAAAAAGAAAAGCTTTAATAAAATAAAATAATTAAAACACGTCTATGGAAAATGTAATTTGGCAAGCATTTTTTGCTCCTTTGTACTCTGAAATTCATCCAAAAATCATGTATCTACCTACTGAACTGAACACATGGATCTTGCAATAGAATTTCATTAATATTTAGTGAAAAATATCATAAGATCCTACTTAGTTTTATTTTTAACTTATGTTCACCTTTATCACAGTGGTGTATTATTTGCTTTCCAAACGCTATTTATTCCACTAGCAGTTATAACTCATTACTGACGGTTTAATTATAAACGATTGCTAAATAAATCACATCTTGCGCCCAAATTTATCAAAACTGCGCATTAAATTGCAGACTTGGACACAGATGTTTCTAATGGAGATTCGTGACGTTCATGAAGTGTTTCTGGACCTGACTGAGATTCCAGACATAGGGGAAATGCAGGTAATGTCGGCCTAAGTGTCCCTAATTTGGGCCCATACATAAATTCAGCAATCGACTAAATTTTCAATAGCAGCCAAAAATATCCATTAGTAACGTCCCAATAACGCGTTCATCTAGATAAAATTGATAAATAGCAGATGTTTAGCGATGGGCCCAATCTTAGATCCATAGGCAAACATTAGAGACATTTCCCTTACGCGATGAGTAGTTCCCGAAGAAGATACCATACATTACCGACGAAGCTGCCATACGTCCCCGGTTAGGATTCCACCAGTTCTCGAAGGAGATGCTAGACAATCTAATTGATTTCGGACAATCCCAATGATGGTTTCAGCAGTTCCTGACTCCAGACGTCCCCGAAGTAATTTTGAACATTCCCGACGAGGATTTCGGCAGTTCGTGACGAAGATTTCAAGCGTTCCCGATGGGTAATCCAAATGTTCTCGACGTGATTCCGGACATTCCCGACAAGGATTTTTGCAATTTTTCAAGTCGATTCAATATATTCAATATTCGCAGACTTGTTGGATACTTGGGCTGGATTCAGAGGTTTCCGATGGAGATTTTAGACATTCCTGACGCTGACAGATATTCTAGACATTCTCAGTAAGGATTCCAGTAGTTCCCGAAGGATATTTCACACTAGTGATTCCATTTTCCGGCCATTTTTGAATTCCCAGGAAACGGGAAACAGCTGATAGCTCATCACGGGAATTTCCGAGAATCGGGAAATATGTTAGATAAGATACCAGAAAAGTAAAAAGTTAAATTCATGACAATTATTCTTCATACCAAGGGGTAATACACTCTGTACACTGCGGCGAAACACAGCATAGCACACTATTCGGCACGCTAGGGCACACGTTGACAAGAGGCTATTCATTAACTACGTAGACAGTTTGGGGCGTTGGCAATTATCCACGGGTCATACACATTTTAAAAATTGTGTATGAGAAATTTTTGAAGCAGGGGGAGTAGTTGACTACTTTGTTTACTTCAATGGGTAATGGTTCGACGATCGTGCCTTGCCACTATTTGAAAAATTGCAAGGAAAAATTGCAAGGAAAAATCTGTAAATACTTTATGCGCCATGAATCTTCTCAAAACCAACAAATGTCATCCGATTCGTAGCGAAACTCCCAGCTGGTTTCGTTCAGAACAGCTTCTATTCGGGCCTCATGCAAACATTATGATCGGTAGAGAAGGTTTTGTCGATACGGCGGTTGAAATGAGTTATCTCCAGCGACGGTTGGTCAAATTACTGAAAGATGTGGTCGTCCAATACGACGGTACGGTACGGAATGCGATGTTGCACTAGTTTGTCTCAAGAGGCTCCGATGTAGGGTCAGAAAGGCCTTGCTCAATCCTTAAAATTTGATTCGCGATAGAGGGGGTTTCAGTGGTGACGATACTAAGCAACTTGATGTTCGGCACGAGATCCAAATGTTTCTGCCTGAAGTAGACCTGTAGATGCGAAGCTTATCTGGATCACAAATCATTTCCAAAGTGTGACTTATCTGGAGTGGGGGTTATTTGATGGTTTCCACCGGTCGCGGTGGTACATTAACCATTGGTTTACATTCGTAGTGCATTGCGGAAGACATCATAATCATGTCGTTTCTAGCCTGGAATTGAACTATCGCCCGTTCAATTTTGATTTTGTCGGGGAGCATTTAGCAGGTAGCTGGAGGAAATGTCGTCCACCAGGTTACAGCTTCATTTCTGCACACGTTTCTTTTGAGGGTTGAATTTGCTGGAACACCGTATAGGTTTGATGGCATCAAGTTCCTCTTCCACTGCGCGGTCCGCCCTCGTTCAAATGAGAATGAAGTTTAATGTTTGCCAGAAATCATAAAAGATATTGAAAATGAACACAATCACAAAAGTCATTATTACTTCATGGATCACTGACACCTTGATTGGTACAGGCCAACTTCGGCACGTTCGGCACGTTCGACACAGCGGCTTCGGCGCCGGGCTCTACTGCATTTGAATATGCCAAGCAAACAGAAATCAATGCCCCCGGTCAGATGGAAGTAAAGCCCGCCATACTATAAGAACAGTAACTACCGTTTCGCTCCCCACCGTGGTATTGTTAATGTTTGCCATTCAATGTTATTGTTTACATTTTGTAATGGTTTTTGTAATTGAAATTATAATAATTGTTCTGTGCTAGCTTTTAAAGATGAAATTTAATGTATAGTTTTTAAGTAAACGTACTACCTCCGAGCAGACAGGATGCGTCTCGGAGGCAATACAAATTAATATTGTAGTTCCGCCAAGTGAAGTTTGTAGATTATTGTGTGCTCTGAAACAAAATCCTCCACTGCCTTGAAAACACAACGTAAGGCCGCATCCTGGCCGAAACAGTGTCTTATTGTTTCATAGGATTGTTTTTTGCGTTACTACATAGCTTGTTATGATTGTCTGAACCATGCGTAAAGAGAAAATCGAAACATTGAACGTCGCGTGAAAGTGGATCTTAATGAAGGCCTAAGTACTCTTTCGTAGCTTTTAGTTTTAGGATTTCAAAGATCGCCAGTTGCAGTGGCTTGCTTACTGAGGAGAAAAACGCGGTTCCAGATCCTTTCATATTAAAAATATTAAAATATCGCTTGTTTATCGTGTATTTTGTAAAACTTTTCGTTGTCGTCGGTGCCGGGTTTGAATAGTTATAAAAACTTGAGTAACGCTATAATGTGATATGAGAGGCTCGGTGGCCTTAGAGCAACCGTTTTTGATTACTGAGCAGAACATCATGAGTCTAGTCTCAGGCCCATCCACATTCAAGATTCGTCAATGATTAAAAAGGAGCTCGTCTGCCTAGTGGCAAACGTTTTTGCTTACTGAGCAGAAGACCGTGGGTTCAATCCCAAGCTCTTTCGCGTTATATGATGGTTAGGAAATCAATTCAGCTTATCGTTTACCAAAATGAACCCTGCTACTAACCCAACCCTCTTACCCAACATCTCTGTGATTCCTCGTGGAAGTGCAGAGGACTCCTCGGCTTCCATCAAAGCGAGTGCCACGTCAACACATTCCTACCCATTCCTTTCTTGACCTGCGTTCAGGCGCGGCTGGCGCTGGTATTGCCTAATTCGAGATCACCAGTTTTTACACATTGAGGATGATTGCTAGTCCCAAGCATCGTCTATTGGTTCTCTGTGTAATTACAGCTGGTCTGGCAATAACAGAGTAGCAACCGTGGGTGGTCAATCATGCTCATGCTCATGCTCATAGGATTGTTTTTTGCGTTACGTGATTTAAGCACTGTGTCTTACCAGCCTCACCATTAATTCTTTAAGGTCATGCCAGACATTCTCAATGATTTCAGATTTTTCTGGCAATGATTCCAACCGATCCCGATGAAGACGGGCCCGGCGTAAATTTTGGCTTCCTTGCCTCTCACGCCAATGGTCATGGGCTCAAGTCTACAAAGGCGTAGCAAGAGAGAGCAGAAGGATTAATGACTCCTCCTAACTCAACAACAAAATGTTGTTTTAATTGTTTTTGTTAGTTCTAAATTCTTGACATATGTTCAAGCTGCATAAATCAAAAGTTTTTCAAAGGCCATTAGATCGAACGTTATAGGGCAGCTTTGGTAATGAAACCTAAACTATTAGATAGTTAAGGTTTATCTACCGTTTTTTTAATCCATGAATTTTAATAAATGAGTTCCAGGAAAAGCATACTGCATACAGCAGACATTGACAAGCAAAAGATAATTGCAGACATTTTTTTTTTAAGATTCAGGGACTTAAAATATTTTAAAGACCAGAATCTTCTTTTATGTTACAAAATGCGTTTCTTTGATGTTTTTTCAAAGTTCAATTGAATTTTTTTTCAAAAGTCTGGAACTTCGAAGAATTTCCTAAAGATTTTGAGAAAAAAAACAAAAGAAACTTTTAGGAGAATTGAAAATCAACTTCCTTTCCTCTGTCTTTTTACTTGGCAGTAGTAGTGGTAGCAAAATAGTATAAGTAATAATACAGCCATTCCATAGCACAACGGTATAGGGGTTCTCAGAATTTCGTAAAAATTAGTAGTTTTGTTCCTTATCGCAAAATGTTTGATCCTCTTTTCTATTTTGTCATTAGGGTGACCGTTTCATTGTAGGAGTGGTCCAAAAAAATCGTTTTTTTTTTCAAAAGGAGTATAAAGGGGAAATGTATGTAATGTCGGCCTAAATGTCCCTTATTTGGACCCATATCGACTTAATTTTCAATAGCATCCAATAATATCCATTAGTACCGTCCCAATGACGCGTTCATCTTGATAAAATTGATAAATAGCTGATTTTTAACTATGGGCTCACTCTTAGATCCATAGGCCAACATATGAGCCATTTCCCCTATATAACTCAAAAACGAAAAAAAAAAAAAAATACATCGCTGATTTTTTCCGTACTCTAACGGAGCTATCAACTATTTACTTTCCTTTCCTCATCCATCGTTTAAAATTACCACGTACGTTAGTACGTTCAGACTACAGAGTTATAACATGTTTTAGCGCTATCTTGATGGTGGTCTATGTGTTGCAATTATTGACAACCGTTTTTTTTTTTTTTTTTCCTTTGGTTTGTTTTCCGTCGATCTTGTTTTCCGTGCTGAGCACCAATGCTACCGACGCCAGGAAGGCAGCTCCCACACCTGGACCCTACCTATCGACCCATCAAACTCATGAACCGGGGACCAACGGCTTTACTTCCCATCCGAAGGAAGGCGTGATCAGAGATGTTATGCCTCAGAACATCCTGGCGGCGCCGACTGGGATTGAACCCAGGCCTGCTGGGGTGAGAAGTAATCACGCTTACCACTACACCACCGGCACCGCTTCATTGACAACCGTTATAACATGTTATAACTCTCCAGTCTGTACAGCGTTTAAGTCTGATATTTAACGTTTATCATCTCCAACTATGTAATTCGTTTACTTCACGCATGGAGTAATTCAAACATGATTAGTTAAAGGAGATACAATCAATGTTTTTCGATGCAAAATCCCAGTTTTTAAATATCACTATATTTTAAATTTATAGTACTTACTTTAAACTACCTCTCATTTAATATTTTGACCTATGAAATCGGTCCAGTGGTTAAAAAGTTATGATTTTTTTTAAATTTTTGATAAAAATCGATGTTTTGGACCACCCTAACATGGAGTCACCTTAATGAGAAAATCAAAAAAAATACGATTCTAATATTTTACGATAAGGAACAAAACTAGCAATTTTGACGAAAAGAACCACTCGATTTGCTATGGAATGGCTGAATAAGCACACAATTCATTTAAGAATTTCATAAGCAGCTGCAATAATCTGGTTGTTAAATAAAAACATAATAAAGGAAATAAATCTAAGATAATCCCAAACATTATTCCAAAGCAATTCTGAGCAGAGGTTTAAAGGAATTCTAAGAAGATTTACAAGAGTTCATAAATCTGAGGATGTTTAAAAAACATGAGAATATTACAAGGAGAATCGAAGAACATATAATTTTTAAAGAATTTTTTAATTCTAGAAATCTCCTGGAATTATTCGTTGAGAATTCGGTATTTTGTCTTATGAAAACAGTTTAAAGAGAATAAAAAAATAAAGAGTGTTCTCAGAATTAAGGAATTTAAGGAATTATTATATTAGGAATTTTCTGTAAATTTCTTAGATCATGTCCAAAAAAACTAAAGGAATTTTACGGACATTTCTTGAAAAATTCTGAAGAGTATTCAGTAATGAACTTCAAATGCAGTTCTGAAGTGAATTTCAAGAGAACTTTTCAAGAATGGTCCAAGCAAACTCTCAAAAGTTTACCAAGTGAACTCTAAGGAATATCCCATGAGAATATCGTAGAAAGTTAAAAATTATGGAGGCATAATTACTTGATTTTTGTTAGAATTAATAAGAATATCAACATAGGGGAAAAGTGGGTAAGCCCGTCACTGTGTGAAAATTTTCATCAGCTTGTCACAAATTCACACTTTTCTCAACAACGGACATGTTTGATATTTAGATTAGGTAGATCATGCAGAATAACTATTTTGCTGTGCAAAAAGTTAATTCACCAATTAAGTTGAATAAATACGAATCAAGTTCTATGCACATACCTACTGGCGTATATTATGTTAGCGAGCCAAAGACGGAGTAGCCCTGGTGAATTATGAATTCTAAATAATTAACTTTTTGAAGTGTAATGTTTTTTATTAATGCTTTCTTAATCATCATGAATACCATAATTATTCACTAATTGCGAGGTTTAGTGAATAATTATGGTATTCATGATGATTAAGAAAGCATTAATTAGATATACTATAATTTAATCAAATAATAACAAATTTAAGAATGCTAAAAGCTCGTTTGGTAAAGAGTGCCGGTCTCACCCCGCATATCAAGAAGACTGGCAACTTTGCCAGAATCCAAGCGACAGATACAATAGCGCTGCGCTTGAGTGAAGGTGGAAGCAATGCATAGAAAAATGAGCAAATGCACAAACCATTTTTTCTGAGGATGTAATCTTTGCTATCAAATTCGTTTGAAGCATTTACCTTTGAGCGGCAGATGTCGCGATTGTACCTGTTTCATAACGATCGTATGAGAAAATGGAAGAGTTGCCAGTCTTCTTGATTTGTAGTCTTCGGTAATACAAAAGATAATCATGTTTTATTTTTCAAGGACTGTGGCTTACAGAATGTGCTTACGGAGCACTTAGTGCTCCAATAAGCCTCTAATAGTTCGTCGCAATGCTACTCTTAAACTTGATATTTGGCAACGATAACAGATTCCCTTTTTGCCGGCGCCGGTAGTGTAGAGGTAAGCGTGACTGCTTTCTAACACCCCAGTGGGTCTGGATTCAATCCCCAGCCGAGGTCGGTGGGATTTTTCTGAGGCATAAAAATCTCTGGTCACGTCCTCCTTCGGAAGGGAAGTAAAGCCGTTGGTCTCGGCCCATGTGTGTTGTGAATGGGTGCGATATGCTACGCAGGTGTGGAAGCTGCCTTCCTGCACATTCGGTTGCCGTCAATGGATGGCAATCGATGTCCGTCGGTGATTGGCACTAGATTGCGGAACAGAGACCGACGTTAAACAAAGGAAAGAAGAAGAAGAAGAAGAAGAAGAAGAAGAAAAAGAAGAAAAAGAAGAAGAGGAAGAAGACGAATAAGAAGGGTGATTCAAATATGTCATTCAGAAGCTTTTTGATTTTTCTACACCCCTCCCCCACTTTACGCATTTCTCCATACTTATTACACGTACTGTCTCAAATTCTAGGACCCCCTCCCTCCCATAAAAAATGAACGTCATGTTTCTAGTGAATCTAGTTTTTACTTTCGATCTTAAAACAAAGTCTTAATAATTCTAGATAGAGCTGGAATAAGGGCGTAACAGCTTTTGTAAACAATGACTTCTCTCGATGATTTCCAGTAATTCAAGGCACGCCCACGCAAACCAACATAACCTTCATATAGGGGAAGTCGTCACGAGAAACAATTAGGAACGCCATTCAAGATTCTGAACTTATCTTAATAAAGTATATCGAGCTTTTCTAAATTTCGCAGAATTTCTCTTACTCACTTTCACCACAACAGTCGCTTATTGACTGAGCACATAATCGACCAAAATGTTGTCAAATTAAATAATATTTTCTCAAATTCGAGCAGATTTTTACTCAGTAAATGAGTAAACGTGTTTGCAGCGAAAGTGAGTAAACGGAACTCTAATTTGAGTATGATTCTACGGCCGTGTAAAGTTATGGTTAGCAATGACCCAAACCAGCAACGTTGCAACACGGCCGTTGAATCTACCTCAAATTTGAGCCCGTTTACTCAAATTCTCAAAAATCACGGTCTCTTTTAGTAAAATTTTCTTTGACATGTTAATGTACATATATGAATGACCGTGGTATTTTCCCATTTGAGTAAATAGACCACAAATTTGAGTAGAATTTAACGGCCGTGAAAAGTCGTATTTTTGAGAATTTACCATCATTCAACATTGCAATAAATATTGAGCACAATATTGATCACAACTTTTTGAAATTCACGGCCGTTGAAACAACACAAATTTGAGTTCCGTTTACTCAAATCCGCAAAACGCAGGCAGAAAGAACAGACGTCGAACTTCAATTAGAAACTTATGTAAACTTTTGTAAAGATAAGTGGTTACATGGCCGTTACGTGGCACTGGCCTCATCTCTATAAATTGTCCACTTATGACCAATTTGCACTAGTTTCAACCCATTTTCAGTTTAAAATGGACACTTGGCGTTAACGGCACTTAGTGTCTTGCGCAATTTGAGAAACGCTAAGAAATTTTTTGTAATATATAATATGTATAATAGGGGAAATGGCTCTAATGTTGGCCTATGGATCTTAGATTGGGCCCATCGCTAAAAATCTGCTATTCATCAATTTTATCTAGATGAACGCGTCATTGCGACGGTACTAATGGATATTTTTGGTCGCTAATGAAAATTTAATGGATTGCTGAATTTATGTATGGGCCCAAATTAGGAGCATTTAGGCCGACATAACATACATTTCCCCTGTATAAAAAAATACGGGTCTAAAATTGATCAAAAACGAATACATCCATGGGGTGGCTACTACACCAAACATTCCATCGTCCAACATATAATGTAGGAGGACCGTCTTGGCAAAATCTCAAATGGTTCAACAAATTTTTTTTAATCTCCTTCCTCTTTGCAAAAACACAACAAGAAATTATGATTACGAATCATAACATGAACTACACAGAAAAAGGAAAATCCTTTCTTTTCTCAGAAAAAGAAGCTTCCGCTCTTTCCAAGCTTACGTGCTTTCGATGTCCTCGTTGCTCCACGCACCGTTCATCTTCTTGGAGGAGGAGAAGCACAGTTTCATAATGAACGGGAATTTTGTGCATTTGTGATCGATCGCGCTGTGGTTGCACTTCATGATAGCGTCACCGCTAGGGCTACGCTCGGGAACTCGACCAATCCGGAGGAGGAACTTTCCGATTTCAGCGGGAGCATTCGCACTTGCGACGGGTGGCAATCCTTGGTGGTGAATGCAGTCAGCAGCTCGGACGGCATCCGGGTGGGGTATTGAAGAAGTGGAGAATGCGATTTTTGCTGGCCTGGGAAGCGATTGTTCTTGGAGACGCTGTAAACCTTGAAGCTGATCGGGTTGGTCGACTCTGTCAAGTAGTTCTGCTTGGAAAATGCAATTTGAATTTTGCTACCATCATTTCCATTCATTCAATGTTGTTCAAGTGCTGGATGCTGCGTTCGACTGGTTCGACTGCGATGGCTTCTCCCATCTGGGCCATTGCGGTACGCTTTTTAGTCTTCAGGAACTTTATCCTGACAACATTTCCATACAGGCAGAACAGATTGAACAACTTATCGGTGTTGGCTGTGTTGTTATCGAGTCCGTAGACCATCATCACTGCGCCCTGTTGCTGTACCGGTTGTATGAAGTTGGCTGGTCCGTTTCGGGTCCAGCGGTGCGTCCTTCATCAGTCCGACGTGTGTTACGGCCGGTGTTGGTTGCCAGTTTTCCGACGGATGATACTCGGGTGGTGAAAAATTCGCAAAAAAAAATGGCAGACGCCATGCACACGAAAATTGCGACGAATACCTTTACCGACGGACCGCGACGATTCGGAATTTTCACGAAGAACGGGCCACAATAATCAACACCGCAGTTGATAAACGCGCGCGACGCCGTTACTCGGGACAGTGGCAATGGTCCCATGATCTGGCAAATGCTCCGTGGTTTGCAGCGGAAGCAGATGATGCACTCCCTGACTATCTTTTTTGCAAAGTCCCGTCCCCGGATTGGCCAATAACGCTGACGCAAAGTCGCAAGAAGTAGTTGTGGCCCTGCATGAAGCATTCGGAGATGAGTCTGCCTGAAGATGAGGTAGGTCAGGTGAGCCTTTTGAGGTAGAACCAGAGGATGCTTGGCGTCATACGGGATGTCGAGATTCTGCAGTCGTCCGGTGATTCGAAGCAAGCCTTCATCGTCAACGAATGGATTGAGGGTTTTCAGCTGAGACTTGAAGGTGAACTCTTTACGAGTCGGTCCATTGTGTTTTTTGAGGAACTCAATTTCCGCCGAAAAGTATATGAGCTGAGTTTGCTTGATTAAATGCTTTAATGCGTTCTCTAGCTCTGATTGCAAGAGTGGACCGAATTGACAATTTCCAGGGTCCTTTTGACAACAGTTTCGAGCAAATCTTAGCAGCCAGGCAGCTTTGCGTTCAAGGGGACAGAGAGTGGAGTGTTGTTCGATGAATTCGGTAAAAGCGTGAGTGGTAGTGACGACAACTGAAACAACTTGCCGGCCTTCATCTCTGCGAGCCTGTTTGTGAAGTAGCGACAGTTGGATGCAATTTTCTGGCCAAGTATCCGAGTCTTGCCGAAGATAATTTGGTCCATGCCACCAGAGGTTGTCAGTTTTCAATTCGGAAGGCAGGATTCCACGTGAGATTTTGTTAGCGGGATTTAACTCAGAGGGAACGTGACGCCACATGCTACCTCCAGTCAATCGATGAATTTCGGCAATCCGATTTGACACGAACACTTTCCAGGTTGACGAAGACGAAGCAATCTAATGCAGCACTATCGATGAATCGGTCCAATACGTAACAGGACAGGTCCATTTGGTTGACTCAAGTACGAAGCCTGCCAGTTGTGCTCCGAGCACTGCAGCGCACAGCTCGAGTCGAGGCGTTGATAGTTTGCGAAGTGGACTCACACGAGACTTCGAGATCACCAACTTGCATGCTTGTTCACCAGTAGAAGAAATAGTCTTAACGTAGATGCAGCATCCGTGGGCACTGTCTGATGCGTCCTAGAAGACGTGAAGTTCGAGCGTGCGATAGTTGTCCACGAGAATTCGCCTTGGGATTCGAAGCATCGAAAGAGTTTCGATTTCGAACCGATACAATTTCCACCATTTCTGATACTCCTCCGGTAACGTATCGTTCCAATTAAACTTTTTCGACCATAAAGCTTGCAGAAATATTTTTGCGCTGACGATTGCTGCTCCGACTAGGCCCATTGGATCGAATAGGCGTGACATCTCCGAAAGGATCAGACGTTTTGTGATCGGTTCCGACGATACAAACTCGGGAACATTGAAACTGAATTCATCCGACAGTGGATGCCAAAGAAGGCCGAGAGCTTTCACCGAACCCGATTGGCTGATTTGGAGTTCAGTTCGAGAGTCCCGAAGAGTTTCGGGAATGTGAGAAAGAACGGTGGGACTGTTGCTACACCATTTTCGCATATTGAATCCACCTGAGCGAAGAAGATCAATTAACTGGCGGTTTGTTTCCACCAAACGCTGTTCGTTGTCGTCTCCAGAGAGATAGTCGTCGACGTAGAAACAGTTTTCGACCATTGGAGCGGCTAGCGGGTAGTTTGCTGCTTCATCTACAGCAAGCTGGTTCAGGACGCGTGTGGCAAGGTATGGAGCGGGTGCCGTCCCGTACGTCACCGTTTTCAACCGATAGGTTTGCAGCTTCTCGTTGGGAGTTTTTCGAAACTGGATCAGTTGAAGCAAGCAATCTACTGGGTGAACCCATACTTGCCGATACATTTTCTCGGCATCGGCATTCACAGCAAATTTCGGTAAACGAAAGTTCACGAGTGTGCTCACGAGAAGTGGTTGTACCGTAGGTCCGACGTAGCAAATGTCGTTCAGCGAAATGTTATTGCTGCCTCTACACGAGGCATCGAAAACCACGCGTGTCTTTGTGGTTGTGCTGTCGGGTCGCTGGATCGCATGATGAGGAAGATAGAAGTGAGGTTTCAATAGATTGGGTTCAAATTCATCCATATGTCCCAAGGTTAGGTACTCGTCCATGAACTTTGAGTACTCAGCGTGTAGCACGGGATCGGATGACAACTTCCTCTCAATTGCCAGGAATCTGCGCTCAGCGATTTTGAACGACTCTCCCAATGAGTCAAGCATCTCCTCACGAATCGGCAATCGCACCACGTACCGACCGTCAGGGGCTCGTTGGTGTGTCTCTCGAAAGTGATTTTCGCAATATAGCTCCTCTAGCGAAAGCGCCTTGCCTTTTTCGAAGCTCTCCACCTCCCAGAACTTGCGGACAATCGACTCCAGGTTATCGATCGAGGAAACATTGCAGACTACGGTTGAGGCAGTTTTTTCCATGGCTTCACCGGCGACGACGTAACCGAAAACTGTCTTGCGCAGCACTGGTAGGACACTGCCAAGAGTCAATTGTTCATTCTCCAGAATCGAAAAGAAGTTTTTGATGCCGATGATCAAATCAATGTCGTGGGCTATGTTGAACTTGGGATCTGCAAGGGGGAGGAGGCGAGGTATGACCCACTTCGAAATATCCACGTTGGCAGTGGGTAGAATTCTTGTCAACATGGGCAGAATCAAGAAATCCATGCTTGTTGTGTACGATCCTAATCGTGAGGACACAGTGATGTTGGTTTTGTGCTTCACTTTCTTGACCGATTGACTGATACCGTACACATCGATATTTGCTGGTGTTCGTTTGGAACACAGCCGTTGTGCGAGAGATTCCGTAACAAAATTGGCTTCGGATGCACAGTCTAACAAAGCTCGGGCGAGATTCTAGCTGCCGTTAGAGTGCATGACTTTCACGTAGGCAGTAAGCATGAATACAGACGACATGCATGCTTTCGATACAAGAGACTGGCCAGGAGCGACAGTTTGACAGTTCGTCACTTGTGAGGAGCTATGAGTGGAGCTTGACGGTATAGACTGCGGAACCGGCGACGGACTGAACGAAATTGAACGATTTACAAGCCCATCCGACGACGACGGGGCTGGTCCCGTAACCCGAGACATTGATCGGCAATGCACGAATCCGACGACGGCGATTCGACGACCGTGGCCGATTGTGAGGAGTGCTGACATTGGCCGACCTGAGCTGCTACAGTCTTGTTGTAACTGTCTGTACTGGGGGCAGCTTGAGCATTCAAGTGCAACAGTGTGTGGTGGCGTTTGTTGCAAGTACGACACGAACCAGCCGTGCAATTTTTCATCAAGTGTGATGATTTCAAACAATTTAGCCAATTCAAAGCGTTTTTGTGGCGTAAGCTTCTTAAATTCGTCGCACTGGGACAATGTGTGCGGCTGTTTGCACACACTACAATTAGGCCAGTTATCACTGTTGGCAGAGTGATACGAGGAGGTTTTTGATCGAGGAGACTTGGACTCGTACCTTGGTTCGGTCTTGAAAACAGGTGGCGAAGATTGGGAGAGCGTAATAGATTGGAGTATGCGAGAGCGCTTTTGAATGAAAGCAACCAATTCATCATATGTTGGCCGCATATCATCGTCGAGTTGGTTTTGCCACTCCTTCTGCGTAACTGGATCAAGCTTGCTGCTTAATAACTCGACAAGAAAGGAATTCCAGTGATCTCTGGATTCCTCCAATTTATTCAGCACGCAAATGTGCTTATCGAATTCGTCTGCCAGATTTGACAGCGCCAACGACGATTCTTTACGCACCGAAGAAGTGGACAGCAAAGCCGAAAAGTGTTGCTTTATTAGCAGATTCCTGTTGTCAAAACGTTTCTTCAGCAAATCCTACACAGTTCGAAAAGTATTGTAAATTTCTGTTCAATATGATGCACACAAATGGAGCGTCATATATCATATAAGTTTACATTATATATCATGTAAAGTTCTAGCACAATTCATGCAATGGGGCAAATATTGTATAAAAAAGCCCATCTTTGTAAACAACATTGTTTACAAGTTGCTCGGTTGTGTGAAATTAAATTTAAGTTTACGTGAATGAATGTTTACATCACAATTAAAATTCAGAATTTTTATCTGTGTACGCGATTACGTAGTTGGCCGCTGAGACTGCTAAAGACTGAACAAGTCGCAAGGCATCTCCTTTTAGTACAGTTTTCAAATACTGGAATTTCTGTACTGGCGAAAGTTGCGAATTAGTGTGGATGGTAGTGGTGAAAAGATCATGAAAATTCATCCACTCGTCATAGTTTCCACTGAACTCAGGAATCTTAAGTTCTGGAAGGCGAACAGAAGGAACGTGTGCAGGTGGAGCACCAGCACTAGGTGGTGGTCTTTCAACCCTTTCATTGGCGATCGCGAGTTTCCCAGCTAGAGAGCCTTTTAATTCAAAATACTGGTTTTCAAAACCAACTCTTTCGTCCGCGAGATCCTCGGACAATTCCTCTTCAAATTCAATCTCAGCCTGTACTTCATTAAATTGTTCCCACAGACTGTCTAGCTTATCAAGGCGAAATCTAAGTTGAGGGAAATCGCGATCGAACACAAAATTCTCATCGAATTGTTTGATTAGCTTAGCGGAACCAATAATGTTATTTCGACGCACGAAAAGCTTTTTGGTTTTCTTAGTGTTCCTCATGGCTTGCACAACGTATCAAAATGGGCGGTGAGGTCAATGAAACGCACAAAAGCCGATGTATTTGTGTGGCTAAATGGTCTGGTTGACTCACCTGATTGTTACTAGTCTGCTTTACCTGGGTTCGCTTGGCAGGACCTGCGTTCCTTGTGCAATTGCAACTACGACCACAGCTGATTCCGTGATTCCGTCCAGATGTCCAGGTCAAGAAGGCTGCCGATGCAGCGGAAAGTCCGGTTGAAGATTTCGTGGGGTACACAATAGCAGTGAAAGCGTCCAAAATGGTGACGAATATTGCTCGAGGAGGTGACCCACGCTAACCTTGCAAGCCGGTCGATGATGGTTTTGACCTAGCAGTCCCGGGTTTCGGCACCAAAAATGTTGGCGAACCTGGATGAAGCGGCGGTGGACACGGCGAACAGGGCAGCAGCAAAGCAGGAACTACACCAGTGGTCAGCGAAGCAGGAACAAACGGGGCAACTAGTGGCACAATTCGTGGAGTACTTTTCTTCTATGCAGTGAGGAACACGAGAAAGGTGGTTTTGTGTGTGTTTTTGATAAAGACCAATTTTATACTGATTTAACGAGAGCCATTATTTTCCCTAGCTGGTTGAGTTCGGGGCACGATCGTGAAGCGATCGGATCTAAAGGAGATAATGATATGGAGTGATAAGCTAGTCTACCTACTCTCGTATCTTATCGTTTGGCTCATTATGGATTGGAGGTATAACATTTCAATTTTTAATGGGGTTCTAATTTCGGGATACAAATTTCAACAGTGTTCCCCTACTTATTAAGTTCTTCAACACACTTTATGCATGGTTTTAGAATACTATGTCTTTAAACAACAGTTCATGAGATATTTACACTTTATAGGGGAGTAAGGGGTAACAGTGAAAAAACAATCAATGTTTTTTAATACAAAATCCTTTTTTTTTATATCTTAATATTTTTTCTTAAAAATACTTTTAATTAACTTTCATTTGGTATTTGAGTTCCGTCATCGACCAAACAGTTCAAAAGTTATAAATTTTTGATAAAAATCGAAGAAAAAATTTTTTTTTATGACCGCCCTAATATAAAAATAGTCACCTTAATGACAAAATAAAAAATAAGGGTCTAATATGTTGCGATTAGGAACAAAACTACCAATTTTTACAAAATTCTGAGAACCACTATATCGTTTTGCTGTATACAGACAAAAAAAGTGAAAACTCTTTTAAAACAGATAGCAGTAAATTAAAACTTATTTAACCCCAATTAACCTTAAAATTTCAAAAAAAAAATCTTATTATTGCAGGCAACCTTTGGGTTCATTCAAACAATCGCATCGTTCAACATTTTTATGAATTAAAATAAATTTAGCGAGGGTTCACTTTTACCCCTTACTCCCCTATAAAGTGTACCCCGTATTCCCCTAATATCTAATGAAATGTTGTTTAAAGACATAGTATTCTAAAACCATGCATAAAGTGCTTATGTTTTACGAAAAATAGAGCTGTGAAAAAACATTTCCTCCAAAAAAAGTAGGGGAAAATGGGGTAAAATGGTCCAAAACACATACTTACAAGGCTCTTCGGTCTATGGGACCACGTGCAATCGATTCCCCGAACGATTTCTCTTCGGAAAAATCGTTTTTCATGGCCGGAATTCAGCGTGCAGTTGAGATATTGAATTTTGGGTAATTTTGGACCCATTTTTGCCCATAGTGCAACGCTTGGCACAATTTTTGTCATAGATAAAGTATTCGGCACAGATTGAGATGTACAGAGTTTAATCAACAATGAATACGAAACTAACGATTTTAAATTGGCTTACTACTTGACTAGCCTATTGGTGCCAAGCAAACGATTAACGAACCCCATTCTAGTCGAAATTCTAGTACTACACAATGTTTGTTTTGATTCGGTATGAAAGTTTGATAGATAAAATGAGGGGTTAGTGGATTTTCCTATGTTTCGAGGGGTGAATCGATAAGCTTGGGACCGAAGAGAGTACCAGAGCTGAGCCAAAAAGTTGAGCACGTTTCTTCGGGACCTTCTAGTCTTAGAGTTACCTCTGTGGCTTAACACCCCTTGGAAAACGCAACTTTTTCGGGAAACTAGTACTTTCCGGGAATTAGACCATTCGGGGAACGGGGTATTTCTGGGGCAACACTTTCGGGGAAAAGTCGTACAGTCGTAATGAGTTTTTGAAATTTTAGACAAATTTTTTTTTAATATTTTTAAATCAAACATACTTTTTTGGTAGCGATAAGCTTTTAAAAAGAATCGAAGCTACAAAATCCAAATTTCCTTAGCGTCAAATACATACATTTACAAATTGCAAATTGCAATAACAAATTAACAAAATTTATAGTACTACTTTCACTGATTAAAAAAAAATGTATGAGTTGGTGATTGAACTATTGAAATGCAGTCACATTTTCTAGTGGGACTATACACAATACATGATCTCCTGTATCAAAATCGTATGAGTAGTTTTAATCCAAATTGGATAGGCTCCTGCATTTTGTCTGAAATTGTTCTTATATTTAAAATATAAGTAGTGATTCAAAATCTCTTACGCTGAAAAGTTTCAGCGAAAATTTCGTGATATCCATCAGGGACGTTGTCATCATTATCTGCCATTATAGATTTAAATAAATAAAATGCACTTTTATTTCACAAAGATACATAAATAAATGTACAAAAAAAAATTGAACGTACCATAAATAGCAGATTCCTGTGCCGATATAGTAAGTTTTAACATTTTTGCGTGCATCTGCTTAAATTGAAAACCAATTCTCTCACTCAGGGTGATTTCACAATAGACGCGGAATATCCTTGGATTTTCCTTTCTTCAACATTCAAATAACATAATAAATATCGACGATGTGCAGCAGCTTTTCTCCAGCGGCTCGCTTTTCACATTTTAGTGGGTTATTGTCCCCTAGACACTTATAACAATCTTCAATGTATGTTAAGCATTATATCAATTTCGAGTGTAACAAGCATACGACGTTTTTGCGTGTGGGAGTATGCTTACGTGCATAGTTAGCGTAAGTGTAAGTAACAATAAACATTACAAATCGAAAAAAAAAAAACATTGCTTTTCCATCTCGATTGCGGTTTTCTACATGCGCAGGTAAGTATTAAGTTTTACTGTTGAGCACAACGTTCTTTTGATTTTCGTTTCTTATTGTCGGCCGAGGTATTCCGTCTGGTTCCCTGTATCGGCATGTACGGTGGCACTGGACTAGATGAGCCGGGATCGGAGAGCTCCAGGATGTCTGCGGGAATTGGGAAATGCGATTAGTTAGGAGGATATTACGGAATGATGTGTCAAATTACCACCTGGAGGCGAGGAGAGCGTCGAAGCAGTCATCGAATTGGTGTTCATCGGACTGCTTCCGGATGTGTTGAACGTGGGATCGATTTTGGCAGCGATGTTTTCGTCGGTGTATTGACTTCTGGATGAAATTTAAAATCTGTATTTAAGAACGCTGAATCTTGTTAGAAGCAAAAGTTACCTGGAGCTGGAAGAAGGCCGATTGACGATTCCTCTCACATCCAGATGGCTCGGCCGTTGAGGACTACGACTCTCGCCAACATCGGAAACCGGGAGGACGTAAATATCGTCGTCTTTTCGACCGTTTTCCACTAACCGCTGGACGTTGGCGGAGAGCTTCAGGTTTGGTGTGGACTTTTGCTGTCGAATCATGTCGATGGGATTCGAATAGCTGTCATCATTCGGCGACACTTGAGAATTCACGTAATGGCTTCCCGAGCCGGATCCATGCGACGAAATGCTTCCCTGTGCTTTGTGTATCGCACCTCCATGTTCGGGCGAGTGAGCCGGAGCTCCGAAGTACCGTTTACCGCTTCCAGCACTACCGGGACCACCTACAGCACCGATTGCCTGTGATTGCTGCAGCATATCGATCGGATTTGAATAGGAATCACCATCGTCCGGATCGCCATTGTCTGCCTCCAGCGATGCCGGCTGTTGATCGCCAACCAGGTGCGATGACGAACTTCCCTCACCAGTGGCTTCGTCTGCATCACCCGAGAGGGGGTCTTGCAGTTGTTGCTGCTGCCGTTGCATTTCCTTTTTGAGCCGAGCCTTCTCCCGTGCTCGCTTTGCTTTAGCTCGTTCCCGTTCCTGAAGCATCTTGGCCAGTTCCTTGTCCTGAGCTTCCATGGCAACTCGGCGATCGATCACCTCCTGATCCAGACCGTCCGCTTCCTGTTCCTGGAGCTTGCGGGCGAGTTCCTGTGGGTTGAAATTGGTTTAATGCAGTGTTTCTCGACGTTTGGGCCGTTCTCTGTTGAGGACAGTTTGAATATATATTTTTAATTGATCTGAATTTGAAATCATGCGGTAGAATGGAAATTGAGCTTATAAATATAGACGATCAACAGAATGTTTCATCGAAAATCCTAATCAATCAATTCAGCACAATTTCTTAACGGAATTCTTCATAAAGAGTTTTTAAAGATAGTTGAATAATTTATATTTAGCATAACATTGTTTGGCATTTCTAAACGATTTGGAATGTCATAACTATTTTTATATTTCATAAACAGTTTTTGGCATTAGTGGTGGTTTTCATGTCATGTCATCAGAAATTTGTGGCATCGCGAGTGATAATTTTAATTTCAGTTTATGATGTGGCGACTGTTGCAACTATTTTTGAAAAAAATTAAGTGTTCTCGATCGAAAGTGTTTCGCAGTTGGGTGTGGTAAAATTCGTACATTCCCGGTTGATTTTCAGTGGGAATTCCGTATCAAAAAATTGCCCACCAATTCCTTTTTTTTTGCCGTTCGACCACGACGGGTGTGCTTTCGCGAGAGCGTTGTTTATTGGATCCGTTTCTTTGAACGGCTGATTTTTTTTGTAACCAGCGGTTGTAAGCGTGCCTGCGAATTGCATTGCCTCCTGGGAGGCCGGTTCACCGTGTTCGGATGTTACGTTTTCATCGTGTAGTTCTATCGAGAGTCTTTCAGAGACGATAGTTTTTGTTGAACTGCAGAAGGATATAAATCGTCCTCTAATCTATGGGAGCTCTTGGAAATCGCCGTGAAGTCATGGATTCCTTTGCCACATATCGGGTGAGATCTTTCAGTTTTTGTTCTCTTAACATTCATTCTATTATTATATGACACATTATATGCTGGGTATGGGACAGTCTAACCAGGGCACCCGATTGAAGTGATTTGGATAGGGAGAGTGGAATTGCCAACTTCCTGTCGTTAACAGATCGTGAATAGAAGACGGGCTCTTCTTCCACACTCATTGGGACATCCCCTAGTCCGATGGCTTGTATATTACAGGGTTGTAGGATTTTATTGTTGGAAGGAGATTCTCTTTGATACCGTGGACTAAGCATAAGTGTTTCTGGTTACAGGTTCACCCTCCGTTTTTGGCCCTTCATACAATGGTAAATTGAATACAATCAGGTGTTGTACTTGATCAAGTCGTACGAGGTGGACTATCCACTGTCTAATGGTTGTGCCTGTAACAATGAGTGGTTTCCTTTACACACATAGTGGTGGTTTTCATGTCATGTTGGTGTTTCTTGAGAAGATTTTGGCGTTTTACTGTCTGTTTGAATTAACGATAGATTTAAAAAAAAATTCAAGCCGTTTTGGCGTTTTTTAGCTGATGCTTAGTTGTCGTTGGCGGTTTATAACTTGAAGCATTTAATTTACAAACTATTTCGGTGTTATAAAGAGCAATTTTTGTGTTTTGTGTCTGTGTTTAAAGCATTTTTTGGTGTATTTAAAGTTGTTCTGGAGGTTATCAAGGCATCTTGGCAATTTTTTTTCGGTCTTTTGTATAATTGTTGAATCATTTCATTCGGCCGACTTATGGAGGCAAGTCAACGCCCTCAGTGGGAAACGGCGCATGACACCGCTCCACGTACAGATTAACGGTGAAGCTGTTTCTGACCCTGCAATTGTAGCGGACGAACTCGGCTCGTACTTTGCCGATCACGCAGCCATCGAGAAGTACGAAAACGAATTCAAGCGGAAAGCTAAGCCTTCGACGTCATCCATTGCAAGTTTTTCTGTTTCTTCTGACGCTGGTAACACGGACATCAACCAGGCATGCTTCTGGCAGGAATTGCAGCATGCCATCCGCTGCAGCAACGGAAAGTCGGCGGGTCCCGACGAAATCGGGTACCCTCTACTCAAGAGGTTACCAACGCCAGGCCAGCTACGGATGCTGGAGCTTTTCAACAAACTCTGGCTCACCAACTCGTATCCAGCGTCGTGGAAAAAGAGCTTAGTCATTCCCATCCCAAAAGCCAATGAAACAACCCGTGAAGCTAGCAAGTTCCGGCCAATAGCCTTGACATGCTGTATGGCCAAGGTCCTGGAGCGAATGGTCAACAGGAGGCTAAAGCATTTCCTTGAAGCCGAAAACCTGCTAGACCATCGACAGCACGCCTTCCGTCAAGGGTACGGAACGTCAACTTATTTTGCAACATTAGGGGAGGTCCTCAAGAGTGCCAACGATAGCGGTCTCCACACCTAGATCGTCTCGCTGGATATATCGAAGGCCTTCAACAGTACGTGGACGCCCCTCGTCTTAGAGCAGCTTGTCAACTGTGAGCTGTGTGGACCCATGGTCCACTTCATCAAAAATTTCCTGACCGATCGCTCTTTCAGAGTCGCAGTGGGCAACACGAGGTCCCAGCTTTTCAGAGAAGAGACGGGCGTCCCACAAGGTTCAGTTATCGCCGTTACCCTCTTCCTTGTGGCCATGAACGGAGTTTTCGGAGGACTGCCGAAAAATGTTTACATTTTCGTGTATGCAGACGATGTACTTATCGTAACTACCGGCCCAACAGCAGCACGCAACAGGATCAAGGCCCAGGCAGCAGTCTCCGCTGTAGCCAGGTGGGCCAGCGCTGTAGGTTTCCAGCTTTCGGCCACCAAATCGATCGAAAATAATAATAATCCATTCTTGAGCCCGGAAAAAGGATATACAATAGGTGTGGTAAGGACCTGCCGTGAGAAATGGCGCATTACCCGAGCAGAGAATGAAAACAAAATAAAAACTAAATTTGATATTTTGATATAAGCGTTCGTGATAACATATTTTGCCTACCGTGTGGTCGAGTTAACAGTAATCATAACAAAAATGAGATCTAAAAGGTATATGAAGGATATTAAAAAGATAACAAATAATGTTTTCTTGATAACAAATCCATGTATGCGTTTTGATATTAGTAATTTCGTTAATAATAAACAAAATTAGTAATCAAAATGTTGTTATAACTATGGTAGGAAACAAAACAAATCTAAATTTGTTGTTTTTTTGATATCATGATATCAAATTTAGTAATCGGAATGTTTTGAAATCTTTTCGTTGATATCAAAATTCAAAATCAAAAAAATGTTGTGAATAAAGTGCGAATGATGCCATATTAAAGTACAGAACTGGAAATAATCATCCAGTGATACATATTAAAAGAAAATATATAATGAATCGCTTTTGTCATTATAGACAAATAACAAAAGTTAAAATATGACGAACAATTGTAGTTTATTAGATTCAACAGCATATAAATAAACAATGTGAAATTCTAGTGAAATTATATTCGATATAGGAATAGGACACACGAAGCATGTGGAAAATTAGTCTACGATGACTCTTATATTATTATGAATAATTAAGTCTTTCGCATCGAACATATTTTAACAGACATGAATGACGATATTTATTTTGTTGGGAGAGAACTGATAGTTAATGAGATTTATGACAACATGTTTAAATATGGGCTACGAAACCGACTTAGCCTACGAAAGTTATTTAACTTATTAGTATAAGTATTACAAACGAACAGGACGAAAACAATTTTATATTGTTATATTTATATAAATAGCACATCAAAATATAAAAACTAAATTGGATATCATTTTGATGCTATTTTGATATCCGACTTTGCTCGGGTAACCTAGCTAACCTGTTGTAATGCAATTCAACATCGCCTGGAAATGCTTTCAGCAACGTGGGGCTTAAGGTGGTGATAGACGTCACTATTACTATTCCACAGCCGCAGACAGAATATGAGCAAGTCAAACGTGCACTCTTTTGTCAGTGGATTTGAAGAAAAACTTCAAGTCTCCTCATTCATAAATGTATGAGTTAGGTATAGGAATGTTGGTTTGATTAGTATTGTCGAATTAATGGACCTTCGCTCAATTTCAACTTCTATTCAATATTCACACTGCCGTACTCTAGCGGAACTATAAATTCATCCTCGTCGGAACTTTCTCTACACACTAAGATTATTTTACAGATTTCTGTAAAATTTTACCGAAATCTCAACAGCTGAACGTTCGGTAAACAATTTTACAGTTTTCCTGTAATTCATTATTTAAAAATCACAGATATTTGTGAAAAATTACAGGTAATCTGCGAAACTGTTTACCGAATGTTCAGCTGTTGAGATTTCGGTAAAATTTTACAGATTTCTGTAAAAATTTCTTAGTGTGTAGTTTATAAATTATCACATTAAAGCCTCATGTTGATGTGAGTATAACATTTCCAACCAACTCAGAAAATCGTTAACATCACGTATGAAAAAAAAAATGGTGAGGTTGTGTACAAGACACGACCGCATGGTTGACGTAGACTACGTTGAGATGTTTAGTGAACTTCTCGTGCATTTTTCTTGATAATGATTTGAAATACAGTTGCTTATTTCCTCAATTTACTCCATTTCTTCTCCTTGACATGTCAATTTCCTCACCCTTATTAGTTATTTTTTAGACTGTTTCTGGATTTTCCGTAAGGGATATTTCCGCGTATGAAACATTTGCCTTTAATCCTCCGTTCTAAAATATATTCCCCGTGCACACTTCAATGCCCATCCCATCCCAATGCCTCCGGTGGGAAATCGTTCACTTGCACATGCTTGCAAGTTTTATTGAGGTTTTAAAGCACTCTACAAGTTAAAATCATGATCCACAGTACCCTCATAAAACCCAAATTTTTACTTGGTAGGTAACCAATAAGCCCGCCAATTTGGATTGATTTTGTTATATAAAGCTAACATACGACTAATAGAGGGCTTTGGCGCATTATTAGTCGGATTATTACTAAGCAGGGTTACTTGGGATTGCTCCCTTTCACTAAATTAGAAAGTTTGGTCCATGTTCAATATTTAATCATAATTTGCTACTTCAAGCAATCAAAAATTCGTCCATCCAAGCAGGATCATTATTCTAAAGGTTCATTCTTAAGCTCATAATGAGGAACTAGAACTACAAGTGTTCAGAAAACTTTTTGCCATTCTTGCATTTACACAAAGACGCTCCAACCCATTTTCAGAGATTTAATTTTTGTTGGACCGAACTAAACGCAGCACCACTTAAAAACTCGCTAATCCACTCGACGCATGAATTTTGTTTTTTTTTTTTTTCCTTTGGTTTGTTTTTTTCCGTCGATCTTGTTTTCCGTGCTGAGCACCAATGCTACCGACGTGCCAGGAAGGCAGCTCCTACACCTGGACCCTACCTATCGACCCATCAACTCATGAACCGGGGACCAACGGCTTTACTTCCCATCCGAAGGAAGGCGTGATCAGAGATGTTATGCCTCAGAAAATCCCGGCGGCGCCGACTGGGATTGAACCCAGGCCTGCTGGGGTGAGAGGTAATCACGCTTACCACTACACCACCGGCGCCGTTGCATGAATTTTGTAACAAACAACAATGTAAAGCTCTGCATAAATTATGTAAATGAATGTTTACCGTCCCTCTGGATCCCACTTCAACACAGGGACTGCGCAAAATCATCAAAATTCAGTTCGCCAATTCATAGGATTTTGACAGTAGTAATGCATCTTTAATTCAATTTAATTTAATTTAATAATCCGAAGTCCCTCCTTTTTTACATATTCTGCAGAAAAAAATACATCCGAAGTCTCTCCTTTTTTACATATTCTGCACAAAAACTATTTTCTAAGCCCCACCCCTGACAAGATTTCCCGCCTTCTTTATGAATGGGGCGTGACAGAAAGTATCTTTTGAGCAGAATATGTGAAAAAAGGATGGACTTCAGATGTTAATCTAATTGCATATAAAGAGGTACCAGACATGTTTTACACTATTTTGTAGCTGTGAGAGGTACAGCATACATGACATGCAAATTTTCTCGAAACTTGAATTTTTGGCTCATTTGGCAGGTGAAAAAATTAACGTCAATTCTTTTTAGGTTGTCGTTATAGGAGGATGGGGGCACATAACATATGTGGAACTTCATGAAAAAAGCTGACTCAAATCTGACCCCTTTTTTGTTTTGCCTCAGTGGTATAACCATAGAGGTAACTCTAAGACCAGAAGGTCCCGAAGAAATGTGCTCAACTTTTTGGCTCAGCTCTGGTACTATCTTCGGTCCCAAGCTAATCGATTCACCTCTCGAAACATAGGAAAATCCACTAACCCCTCATTTTGTCTGTCAAACTTTCATAGCGAATCAAAACAAACCTTGTCTCCACAAGAATTTTGCCTAGAATGGGGAACGTTAATCGATTTGGTTCGGACCAATAGGCTAGTCAAGTAGTGAGCCAATTTAAAATCGTTAGTTTCGTATTGATTGTTGGTATAACATATTGACACTGAGCATTCATAAAGACTAATTTCGAGAACATAAATAACGGCTTTTTTCGTAAATGTCTCGTAGGTCAAAGTCAATCCATGTAAGCCACTAATTTTATCTACACAATCATGGTGTTGGTTTTCTTGAAGGTGTTATCATTTTCGAGAAATTCACACAAAAAGTCATTGTTTACGTTTGCACCATTGGCCCTTACGAAAGTAAGCATTGGCGTTGACGGCGACTCTGCAACTCTTTACTCCTGGTAAAATCCCATAAGCATCTGACAATCTGTGCATGAAATCTAGCGGACTTTGTCTTATCTCTTCATTCCTCCAGCAAGCACGCAAAGATCGACAGAATCATATGGGATTTTCATAGGAGTGAAAGGGTAAGGAAATGCTCACCATGTTTGCTTATGAGATTTTACCATAGGAGTGAAGAGTTACAGAGTGACTCCTTTGGTTTTGTTTTTTCCGTCGATCTTGTTTTCCGTGCTGAGCACCAATGCTACCGTCGTGCCAGGAAGGCAGCTCCCACACCTGGACCCTACCTATCGACCCATCAACTCATGAACCGGGGACCAACGGCTTTACTTCCCATCCGAAGGAAGGCGTGATCAGAGATGTTATGCCTCAGAACATCCCGGCGGCGCCGACTGGGATTTAACCCAGGCCTGCTGGGGTGAGAGGTAATCACGCTTACCACTACATCACCGGCGCCGTTACAGAGTGACTCGATAAGCACTCGATTTCATTTGTCGTTCTGCATACAAAATTCTTGCGAATGGAACGATGCAAAGTCAGCTCAAAACACTGAATATTTTCCGAATGGTACTTTTGACTCTTGCTCCAAGTTTTGCTGCTTCTCTCTAGACTTCAAAATATAAACACTTGATTCCAAATTTACGCGGTCATGTTTTTCCTCCTACGAAACCTAATGAAATCAAAGTTTGATGCAATTGGTTCCAAAAAATAGAAGGAAATGTTACATATGTGGTGGATACGCAAACCAATTGTTTGATTAAGACGCAATCATTTCCGTTAAAAGTGTCGATGCGCAACATAAACGAAAAACTAACTTGTAAATCAAAATGACATTAATGTATTCCAAGCATTTCCACCGGGTCTCAAATAAACATTCCTAAGAAATCCCAAATGCAATAAACATGTTTACTAGGTCAAGCGCAAGTCGATCAACAACTCACGCGACGGCGCAATGAATGAAATGATTGTTTGCATAGCTTAGCATACTTGCAATAAGGGTCGACTCGTAAATAACAGGAAGCAACAGAGCAACATAGGACTTGGGAAAGTTAGAATATGATTCATCATAAAAACAATATTGAATTACTATCTGCGCAATTGGTCAATTATTAAAACTAAATGAAACTGAAATATAAATGTCAGTGCCCTGAGACCGACACATGCAAGCGACCCTTTTGACTTAAGAATCGGGAAAATCAATTCAATCAAACGCACTTTTCATCGAGTTGCATATGTTTCAGTTTCAGAACACTTAATTTTACATGCCATGTTTGTTTACGATCCATGATTTACGTCAAAGCTGAATTAAGTCTCGTGTAGAAATAATAATTTCTAAGTGTGTTTGTTATGTGATGGGGGGTTTGTTATATAAACATTTGTCGCGATTCATATTATTTGAACGGGACCTAAGACAGTCCCAAGTAACAATTTTGGTTTTATGAGGGTTCTGTAGAACATGATTTAGACTTATAGCATGCTTTAAAACCACTTTAAAACTTGCAATGTTACTTGGGGTCTCAATAGTTCTTTCTGGAAAATATGTGTATTCCTAAAAACGATCAATAATTATTGTTCGATCTCCACAAATTCCACATCATCTCCACCTCATCGTTGGTTGCCATCAAGGTGATCACGCTAACTGCTGCAATTTTAGCACACAATCTGTCCGATGCGAAAATGAGCGAATTCACAACAGCAGCGCTCTAGCCTGACTGCGGTAATGTTCAGCAGAAGCAGAGGGAAAAATTCCACCTTTTTCTGATTTGCTCCTGCTTCTGCTTGCCACGCCATTCGAAGCTTTAATGAGCGGAGGTAGTAGTAAAATTATGTTAATTTCTGTTGATTATGATAGAACATTGATTTAACATTTTAATTTATTAGCCTATCTGGCTGTTCATCTTTGTTTAATTTGATATTATAATTTAATATTTGCGTTTTTCAACTAGTTTACAGAATGCCCCTATTGGGGGCGTGTTTTGTTTGAATTGAAAAAAAAAGTGAAAACCTACCTTACTACGAGTATAACTTAACCTAACGTGCTAGATCACGTATGATCTGATGATTTGATCTCAGACAGGTGTCTCTGAACCTTTCCAGGATTAATATTCTCCGTTCTTCTAATGTTTGAATTCCAGCCAGGTGGTGGATCTCAGAATTTCTAGTACGCGGGGGGCTGTTGAGGACCATCCTAAGGATCTTGTTCTGGATCTTTTGGAGTTTAAGGTGATGGCATTTGGCGCAACTCTCCCAGATTGGCATCCCGTATTCTATTGCGGGAAGGGAAGGATGATTTGTTTGTAGACAGCAAGCTTATTTTGCAGGGATAGAGTAGACCTCCTGTTGATGAGTGGATACAGTGATCTTATCAAGATGTTACAGTTGGTTTTGGTTTTGACAACGTGCTCCCTGAAAATCAGCTTGCTGTCTAGTGCTAAGCCGAGATAGACTACCTCTTTCGACCATTCCACCACTGTGCCGTTCAGGCAGATCTTATTATTCACCGACGGAATGAGTCTGGGAGATTTAGAGTGTGGAAATATGATGACCTGGGTCTTAGCCGCGTTGATACGGATCTTCCAGCTGTTGAACTATTCAGACAGGACGTCCAGGCCTCTCTGAAGTTTGGCAGTTCGAGCTCCGATGACCCTACCCTTGTAATGAGCGGTGGAATGACAGCAGTGCTCTTATATAATTTAACAGGTTCAAGCAAAACAAAGTGCAACCAAATGGTACTCGAATATGACGACTTGGTTTGGGGAAAACGTTTATTTTATTGAAACAGTGATAAAATTAAACCTTTTTTTCATCGTTTTTTTTTATATGAAATTTAGTAGATTTTGAGAGATATTTCCCATCGATTGGTGTATTTGGATTTTAATTTCATCTATAAATGACAAAGTTATAAGCGTTCAAAACCTTACACGTTTCGTGACGGTCGCAATTTTAGATTTTCAATTTACCCCCAGTACCTTACCGTAAGACGTAGTCTACATCAAAACACTTTGAATGTAGATTTAATTGTTCAACCTCAAGATAACTTTCGTTTTCCTGTCGTTTTTTTATCTATTTCTTGTAGTATAAAAAGGCTGGGTCGATCTTGTTTCTGTGCTGAGCACCAATGCTACCAATGCCAGGGAGGCAGCACCCACACCTGAACTCTACCTATCGACCCACCAACTCATGAACCGGGGACCAACGGCTTTACTTCCCGTAGGAAGGCGTGATCAGAGATGTTATGCCTCAGAACATCTCGGTGGCGCCGACTGGGATTGAACACAGACCTGCTGGGGGAGAGGTAATCACGCTTATTACTACACCACTGGCGCCGCTAGTCAGAATTATTTATTGTTTTTTAATGTTCTAGTCCCTAAAAATATGCCTACCGTCCATTCTATACATGTAAATAATGACCCTTAAGCAGCTTGGTTGAAGGTGGTCTATAGAATTCTAAGACGCCTCATTTTTAAGTCGTTATAAAAACTTGAAAGTTCCGCTGAAGAGCAGTCTAAGCAGCTTCTGGCGGAACTAGAACGAAACTTTTAGAAAATAAGTTAAAAAAGGTTTTTGTCCTCTACACCAATTTTATATTTAGTTCGCACTTTTATGAAAGTTAATTCTAAAGTCAGGTCGTTATGAATGTTATTTGTAAAGGCAAGTATAAATCGTGTATTGATTTATCAGCATTAGTATTAGTATTGGAGCTGTTTGGAGAATTAAAACCAGTCCTTTTGCGTGAGAACCCCAGCACGAACCGCTACGTCATCTGAGATACATTAAAGTGAGCTGTTGTCCCGCCTACTGTTGGAGTACTCAGTGCCAGCTGACTGAACTGAATACGAAACACCCCAAGTAACATTTTAAATTTTATGAAGTAATACAAAGCTACTATAAAACAACATTCATTAAACCCTGGTCAAGGCTACTTTGCCATTTATGCATCCACCAAAACCTCATTAAGGGGGTATTCCCAATCTTTTGCCTTTTTTCGGCCTGTTTTTCAATTAATTTTTTTTTTTCAAGGAAAATGAATAGTAATGCGCCTAACTCTTTGGGATTCTTGTTTATTGAACATTAAAGTTTACAAATAAATTTTTTTCGACATAAAAAAAGACATTATTGACGTCACAAAATGGCGGCAAACAGACCCCTGTTCGCCGCAAACGCCTGGACGGGCGAAGACTTTTCTCTGGAACGGCTTCATCGAAACAGATTTCGTGATGAAATTAATAATCTGCATAAGATTCTCTGGAGCTTCTCCCGTTGGCAGCAAAAAATCTTGCAAATTAACAAAATGGCGGCCATATGAAAAAACAGGCGATTTTTAGCCCGCTTTTTTGCAGCTTTAAGGTGCTTCAAACAATGTTAAATGTTAATATTTTTGGCTGAAAGTGGGAGAAGCTCCAAAGAATTTAATAAGGAACAAAATGCGCAAAGATTCAAGTCAATATCTCTTATAGTTTCTGAGAAAAATCTTCGCCCGATAAAAAAAAATGTGGTTTCGAGAAAAACGCGTTTAAAGTTTTGACTTTAGTTAAAACCATTTGGGGGTTCTTACCATTAGTCAGCTATGCCTGGACACCGAATTCGCTGATCGGAAAACGGCTTAGGGGGATGAAAGTATATAGTCTAAAGTACAAAAAAACGTGAAAAAAAAAATTTGATTTTTTGAAAAAAAAGATCGGGAATACCCCCTTAATACTAGAATCTGTCTAGTTGGCCCATCCTGGAGAAGGTTCTGAAGGGTATATTTTCGAAGCTCTTCAAGATTGATTTACTGCAAAAAGGTTGTATGACGAACGTATAGAGAACCATTTGAAACCCGTATTAAAGCTACAATAAAAGCTATTTGGCAACAATAAAAACCTTTTTCAAGCCATTTTCCCTAGCCGCTTGCTGAATCCACTAGAAAAAATCATCAATCAAGATAGAAAAGGATTCAAAAATACCATCTGATCTTACCAATATTATTGCAATATAAACTGATCATATAAACAGCCAGTTCAATTTCCAAAATTATTAAAATTGTTCACATAAAGTTGCCAGGTGCCATATTAAATCTTATGTGAAATGTACTTGAAAACATCGAAAAAAATAAGTCCGCCCTCGGAAAACGTTGATCTCACTTATTATTTTTAATCGAGAAGAAAAATTAATTATTCTTCAGATTGATCATTAAGCTCAGCCGAGCCATGTTTTATGATTATCGTATTTCAAATATATGCTCATTCCTTAATTGACCGAAATAAAGTTATATCCATGGAAATACACATTGAAAACGAAGTTTGTAAAAATTTAACTAAATAATTGTAATATGACGGTGGCTTAAAAGTTGGTTCACATGGGCCATTTGTGAAAAAGTTGTTTTGCTTTAATGAAATCCCTAACAAATTCATAAGGTTTTAAAAAAGCTTTCATGAAGAAAACTTCCCGACTGAATTGTTTTTATCTAAAGCCATTTTGCTTGATCCTATCCCGGTCAGAATTATGGCAGCATGTCTTCTTCTTTTTCTTTCCTTTATTTAACGTCGGTCTCTGTTCCGCAATCTAGTGTAAATCACCGACGGACATCGATTGCCATCCATTGACGGCAATCGAATGTGCAGGAAGACAGCTTCCACACCTGCGTAGGATATCGAACCCATTCAACACACGTGGGCCGGGACCAACGGCTTTACTTCCCTTCCGAAGGAAAACGTGACCAGAGATTTTTATGCCTCAGAAAAATCCCACCAACCTCGGCTGGGATTGAACCCAGACTCATTGGGGTGTAAGAAAGCAGTCACGCTTACCACTACACCACCGGCGCCGGCTATGTCAGCATTTATGGAGGCAAAGTTGCCTGCAAAAAGTTAAACGTCAAAGTGTGTTTATCTTTCGATAGTTGCGTTGTTCGATCATTGCAACGAGGTTTTACTTCAGCGTTCTTCCAGGGGACAGTTTCAACGATTTGCTGTAGGTACAAATGCAGATTATTTCGTTCGTCCGATCTGGAGAAGGTTGGTTTGTTTTTAGACTGTTTCATAAAGGAGACGGTCAACACCGGTCAGAACGTGATGCAAACGCCAGATGCTCAGTCGTTGCTGAAATTGACTTCCCTTCAGTCATTAACATCGCTTGAATTTTTCATCCTACTTCGTCTACTCTTCGAGATTTCCTTGTCATAAATATTGCTTTTATTCACTATGAGGATCCAACTTTTGAGTTCAATTTGGAAACATTGGGGATTTTATGATACATTTTAACAAGTCGAAACAACAACAATATATGCTTTTTGCTCTCATTTAAAACCTAATTGTTTTATGGTTGCTTTGATAATGACAGAAAAACTTTATAGAGTATTTTATCAAGGCATTTAAAAACAATTGCTAATGAAGTTTATGATTGATTTACAGAACAGTTTTATGGAGGTATTGAGAGCTGCTTTAAATTTATTTTTAAAACAGTAATAAGCTGAATTACTAACCAGGAATGTTTTACACTTTGAAATACTGCATTTAAACTAAATGGATTGTTCATTTCCGTTATAAAACAATCATAAATCAGAGTGGATGTCAAGTAGCTGCTGAATTGTTACTTGGGACAACACCTTGATGAATTTTAAATTCGTGTTCGCCCGCATGGTATTCCAGCTAGCAATGGGCGATTTTGGATCGAAACACAAAAGATCGATTCTTTTGGTTCGATTAATCGATTTTTTGTATTGATCTCAAACACGACAAAAACCGACTGGATCGATTCTTTTCATTTGATTTGCACATCACTTGCCTTGAACATGGATTCTGCAAACAACCAGTGTGACAGTTCAGTAGAAACATTCACTTTTTATTACATATTTCAGGTTCATCAGTCCTCTGCTATGTCAGAACTGGATCGCCATGTGGGCATATCGGCAGAATTACACAATTTCTTGCATCACCCTGTTTTCCCACGTTCTGTCGATCCTTTTCAAGCATGAAAGAAAATCCGTAGTGAATAACTCCATGTAAGGTAAATGGATGTTATGTCGGCCTGAATGCTCCTAATTTGGGCCCATACATACATTCAGCTATAGACTATATTTTTAATTGCGACCAAAAATATTCATTAGTACCGTCTCAATGACGCGTTCATCTAGATAAAATTTAAAAATAGCTGATTTTTAGCGATGGGCTCAATCTTAGATCCAACATTAGAGCCATTTCCCCTATATCCCATTGCTCAATTAACTTTCTTAGGATACCTCTCGGATGAGTTTTGGGATATCTGAATTAAGTACTTTCCGTACTTACCTGTTTTTACACTCCGACCATCTAATCGTTTTGGGTCATATGTTAATCTTTCGTTTTTTAAATCGTTTATTTAATATCAATAAAACGAATATTATAGCCTGTTAAATCAATCACCTAATCAAGTATCCTGAGCAAAAACTTCCACATGTGAAATGAAATCAAAATAGTCATTTACTAAATTCTCATCATGTATGTATGTTACACTCACAACTTTTACTGCGGACGTACTACACAATTTAAACATTTTTATGCCATTTTGATAAATGAATCGATTCAAAAAGATCGATTCAAAATGATTGATTAAATCGGTGAATCGGTTCTGGCTTCAAGATCGCTCAATGCTAATTCCAGCACACTTGTGGCGCAGTGGTTAGCGTCCTTAGATCGCATGCCGAATATACGGATTCGAATCCAGGAAATTAATCATTTTGTCAAGCTTCTGCATTCATGCTCCATCAGATGTCACTGCTGTTATTTGCAGTGACATGTATCGGAAACTGCACACAATCTGTGTTCCGTTAATTGTTCCCAGAGGACACTGCAGTGCAAAACATGTCTGGTACCTCTATATATCCATTTACAAACAATACAAAATAGCTCACCCCTCACAGAATTTCCCGCCAATTTGTATGAATGGGGCGGGTCAGAAAGTATCTTTTGCGGAGAATATGTAAAAAAGGAGGGACTTCAAATGTTAAAGTAAATGCGTATATAGAGGTACCAGACATGTTTTGTAGTGTCAGGTACTCTATTTTGTAATCTGTGAAAGGGAAATCACAAATCGAGTGTCATCAAAATACATGGCATGTTGAGAGATTGAGGTCGTGAGAGCAAATTTTCTCTCTCAAATTTGAATTTGTTGGCTCTCTGGGGACTGGTAGTAACACAGGTAAAACTGTATGGGGAAAAATCGTTTTTTTTTTAGTAGTAGCTTGTTTAACAATAATTTCCGGGGAAAAAGTGAACGACAAAGTCCCTGACTTATTTCTTTAGATTGTCGTTCACTTTTTTTTGAACTGAATATGCACCGAAAGCGAATTATTTCCACTTCTCTCAATTTCTATATGGGGATTTTTATCACTTCCTACCAGCGGAACAGCGCCATCTCTGTGGAAAGTGGTCGGACGAAATGATTAATTGCTCTTTAATTGTTTAATGCTTTTGATAGAATATTGATGCACTGCATAAATATAAGTCGACGAGGATCGGTAGCACAGTGGTTACCGTTTCTGCTTACTGAGCAGAAGGTCGGGAGTTCAATCCCAGGCCCGTCCCCTTCCTTGCAATTTTCCACTTTGCCTTATTCTATACCCACTAGATTTTAATGAAAACAAATTCTTCTTTAACACCGATCGCATCACTTACCACAGTGTGGGTCCTGATCTAAAAATAGAAATTGGATGAGTGCGCGCGCGTGTGTGTGTGTTTGTGTATTATAATCGCTCTACCAAAAATGATCCCTGCGTGTGCGTGCAACCTTTCCCCACATCCAACATCCCAGTGATTTCTCATGGAAGCGCAGAGGATTTCTCGGTTTCCTTCACAGCGAGAGTACCACGTCAACACATTCCTTCCCATTCCCTAGTTGACCTGCATTCGGACACGGCCGGCGCTGGTATTGCTAAATATTAGATCTCCAGTTCTTACACATTGAGGATGAATGTTAGTCCCAAACATCATCTGTTGGTTCTCTGTGTAATTGCAGCTGATCTGGTAATAACAGAGCAGCAACCGTGGGCGGTCAATCATGCTCATGCTCATGCTCAATATTGATGCACTGCATAAATATAAGAATTATGATTTATTTGAGCTACTGATCATTTCATATTTACCTTCATGAACTCTTGTTACTAATAAAAACTTATGTGGATTGTTGCATATGGGATTTGAGGAAGTCCCTTTTTAGAAACTTTCAAGTTGCTAAAAAGTTCCGCAGGGAAATTATAAGAGACTCTACTGGGAACTTGCTCAGTTTTCTACCTTGTCTGAAGTTCCTAAGAAGTGTTCTAAGATTACGCATCGAACCTTTTTGGAGTCTCGTGTGCTTTCTAGAGCTTCTAAAGTAGCCAACAAGTTCTGTTGGAACTTTACATGCACTTTAAGGAACTTGAAAGTGGATTTTATCGTAAAGTGCGAAAGTTTTAGTTGCTTGAGAAAAAAGTTCTGTCGGAGCTTTATTTGAACTTTATGGAACTTGAAAGTTCTGTCAAAACGTTATGTGAACTTTAAAGGAACTTGAAAGTTCTGTCTGAACTTTATTCGAACTTTATGGAACTTGGTGTGAACTTCATGGAACTTGAAAGTGAGTTTTATCGTTGAATGCGGAACTTTTAGTTGCTTGGGTTATGCCTAACATCCTTATTCCAAACGTATTTGATGCCTAACATACGGAATAGCATCCGTAAACCTAACATATTTAAGCAAAATGGAGTGTCGACGATCCTAATCAACCATAGCTCTTGCTCTATTATTATTTCCGCCCACTGTCACTCGAAAGAACTGCTCATGTTTAAAAGAAGGACAGTTTCTAAGATGAAAAACTCCCAAGAATAAATCATGAACAAAAATATCAAAATACCAAAAATTCATAAGAATAATTTCATTCAAAATAACTGCCCAAACGAAAGCAATAATCTGGATGAAAAACTTGTAGGAATAAATCATGAAACAATTTTATTCGAAAGAACTGCTGATGTTTAAAAGAAGGAAAAAATCATGTTAAAATAAATAAAACAAAACGAAGGAAATGCTCAAGGTCACAAACTGAAGAAAACGATCAGGGAGCTAAACGAGTCTGCCTCTAGTCATGGTATTTCAAAGCATCACATGACACTAGAAACGGACCCGCTAAGATCAAAAATCATAAAGCTACTGAAACGCAAGAACTCCATATGCAAAACAAACGCAAAAGCCACCATCCAACTCACCTCATCCTTCAACTCCTGCTCTAGCCTCTGATCGATTTCCTGAATCTCCTCCGGTGGCAGTCCAATTTCCTTCAGCGCCCGTATCCGATCGGCTTTGTCGTAGCTTCCGCTTTTGGAATGCGAAGGAGATACCGTCTGACTATGGTGAGCGGCTTGTTGCTGCTGCTGCTGTTGTTGATGTTGCAACTGCTGTTGCTGAATTTGAGCATGATGCGGATGGTGATTCTGGTACAGGTGCGGATTCTGATGGTGATGATGATGATGATTATGATGCTGCTGCTGATGCGAGTGGCTCCCGTTGCTCAGATACCTTGAACTGGCACCGGAGGTGGATGGCACCCCCAGATCCAGACTCGAGGATGGCAGTCCTATTTGATTCAGCTGAGGAGTATGATTGGACGGCAGTGGCTGTGCAAGCGCTTCATCAAAGTCGTCGTCATCGTATGTGTTGAAGTTGAGGGCTGCCGCTCGAGAGTTTCTGCTGGGTCCTCCGTAGGCTCCACCAACCGCTCCGACCAACGTTGGAGGGCTGACGATTTTCTCCGGAGATATCTTGTTGAAGTTGGAGTTGTTTCGGAAGTCGTCCTCCGTTGTAACATTACTACTGTATTTGTACGCTTCGGAAGGATGGTTGCCCCTTTGGTTGCTAAATCGTTGACTGTGACCGGTTATGTCGTTCAACGATGGAGGAGGTGGAAGTTGATAGCTATAATCGCCATCGTATGGTATGTCGTACTGCCGAATACTTTCCACAATGTCGACGGATGTAGAACCATTCCGAACGTTGTTGGGGAAGGCCGGTTGCTTCTTCTCCGGAGTGTGTGAATGAAGATTTATGTTCGTGTAGCCTTCTTCATCCTCCTCGTAGCGGTTGTAGTTCGATGCCGGATTGTGTGAGATTTCCTGATAAATATTTGCCGAAGGGTTCCGGCCATTCTGAAACGCTGGCTGGGGAAGTGGTCGCTTTGGCGAGTTCAGTTCAAGCGATGCATAATGGAGATCCGGTGGCTCGATGGCCGATGAACCTGATGGTCCCGGAGGTGAGTGGCCGATGTACGGCGAAGCGTGATGAATGGAAGGAGGTCTCGCAGGTACCTGATGTTGTTGTTGCACTACAGGTTTCGGATAATTTCTCGGTGGCAGTGGAAAAGCAAGATCAGGTTCGACCGCGCGGTGAGACTTTCTACCACCACCACCACCACCGATCGCAGCCTGTTCCTGAAGCTTTCGGGCTAGCATTTCACCTTTCTCCGCTTCCAGCCTACGCTTTAGTTCGGCTTCACGTTTCAGCTGCTGGGCTATGTCGCGTGCTACCTTGGCGTCCATTTCTTCCCTGGGGTGAGAAAAAGGAAACTAATTAAAAGATCATGTTTTGTGGTCGTCAACTTCAGAACCACATACTGCTCGTTGATCATTTGATGGTACAAGGCGGCCTGACGTTCGGCATCTTCTTTCTCACGAATTTGCTCGGACAGGGCAGTTGGAAAGTCTTGACGGACGATTTGATTCCGATGTTTGTTGCCCTTGTAGTGCTCGTTGACTGTAAAGCAGACAAACTTGTTCTATATTGAGTTTCCGTATGTCGTATGTGGGATTATAACTCACTTTCTTTATTTTGAAGCTGATACGCTAGAGCGCTGTCCTCCCGTACGAGCCACTCCTTGCAAACTGGAAAGAGTTGGAAATTAAGGAAGTTTGTTAGAATTTAAGGTTTTTTTTAATACAATCTGCTAATCTAGAATCGAGTAACATTATGAATAAGGGGATTTTTTTTCTATCGGCCAGTTAAAGGGTTTAATAATTTATGAAAATTTACCCACAGGTTGAGCTTATGAACGGGGCGGTTAATTTTCTCGAAAAATTTTAATTGATCGGATTTTTCTGGACAACACGTACTTTGAAAATGCATTACTCTTGAACCAAGCATCGTGCATTCAGGGTTGCTTCCACTCCCCAACTAACATTTTCAGCTTTGTAAGCCAACTTTCCCAGCGTTGTGCTGTAAAGTAGCTAAAAAGAAGCTGCAGATGTAGCTGCAAGCAAAAGCTAGCAAAATAGTTTTGGAGAGCGTTTACTCAACTTTTTCACAACCATTATTCAATTTGTCAGTTGCACTGAATAACAACAGCCAAAAAACGCTAATGTCTCTTTTATACACATACTAATCAACTTTCAACTTGCTACTGCAAAACAAAGCTAATAAAGTGAATATATTACTCATTTGGTGGCTTCTACACAACCAACCACTTTTGCTGAATAACATAAACATCAAAAGTGCTTTTTCAACAACTAAACATCCTGTACTCAGCTAATAAACTGCTCTTTTACAAAGCTGAATGGGTAAGTCGAGAAAAGTGATTAATGTGCACTATTATAAAGCCTCTACTCAGCGGTTTTGTTGTAGAAGGGGATGTTGATTTGTTTACATCAGTTCAAAGTGTTGGCGCAACACAGTTGGTAGTGTCAAGGTTTGCCAATAAGGTCGTCTCGAGTTCGATTCCAGGTTCCGGTGCAGGGTAAATAATTTAGTGATTATTTGTAACTAATTTCGATTAATTTGATCACAGCAAAATAAACTCAATAAATTCCTTCATAAAAAGCGTGAACGGTATTTAACCCGGCTTCAAGAGAAAGCTGTGTAGTGATTATTGGATAACCGGGAAAAGGTTGAATAAGCGCCTTTCAAGTTCACAAACAACTAAACAGCAGGATAACAGCTGTATAGAAGCGTTAATGTATATGCAATAAGAGCTTGTCCCAACCGTCGCAACAGCCATAAGTAGCTGACTAAGTTCATCAGATTTGCTTGTATAGAGGTTGAGTAAAGGTTTCCTCATATCGTATAACGTGCGAATACAGCTTGATGCTGTTTAAATGAAATGAGTAAAGCGTTTACATTGTGAAAATTGTTAGTTGGGTCACTTGCTATAGATGAGTGATTTTCGGAGTTTTGAATTCGTTAGATGTTGTAATGGAGATTTGTGTTTGTTGGATGCGGGAGGAGATTGGAGGGTGGGTGTTTGACGCATTGAGCCTGTCAATTTCACTTTCAGAGTGTCGCAGTCAGCGGTTTTATGATTCGTGAGCGCTCGCGATCCGTAGAATCATTGATTGTGACTTTGGCGGGTTTTGTGTGTCGGACACTTGCTTTTTGGCCTCTTCTTGTGTCTAACATGTGCAGAGTATCATTATAGCGTCTAATGGTTTTGAGGTTCCTGGTTGGGTGAAATATATTTGTTAGAATTTTTTTTTAAGTTTTTACTAGGGACGTTTTGTTTGTAGTTTATATTTTATTTCTTTCATGTAATTATAGTAAATAATAGTTTTTCAATAATAGAAAGTTCATCCATATATTCGTTCTTTGACGCGAAGCGCTGTGGATTATGAGATGCTCGATGACCCTGGAGGGATCGATTTTGCTTACTGAGCAGAAAATCATGGATTTATCCCCAAGCTCTTCCACAGCACAATAAATCGCCACCATCATTTGTATATTTCATATTGAACATTAACCTCGGAAAATATTTGCATATCAAGCGAAAACGTAACCCTGTATTGTCGCGAAGCGTTATGGTTCTGAGATGCTCGATGACCCTGGCGAGATCGTTTTTGCTTACTGAACAGAAAATCATGGGTTTAATCCCAAGCTCTCCGTCATGACTCTTAAAATTCATGATCACTAAACATAATTAATATGTTCTGTCGATAGCCAGCTATCGAGAGATTAAATAATCAACAAATAAACAATACATACTTTTGGTTGCATCGCCAACTTGAGGTGAATCCTAACCGAATACCCTACCCAACCCTCCAACTCCGTAGCACTTATGAGGGTGTCGCTAAGTCGGGGGCCTCTTGTTAAGTAAGTACTACATCAACATTTCCTTCCCTATCCCTAGTTATGGTAAAGATGGGCGTGGCCGGGAATAGCGACAGTAATACTTCTGTTACTCTTGTTTAGATTGGAATCAATGTTTACTTCCCAGCATTATTCCTGAAAGTAGTCTAACCGAGAATTTCAGAAGAGTCGTGAGAGTCGCTAGTATCCAATCTACGAAATATATCAAAACAACGCTAACGCTAACGCTACTCATGAACCAAGCATCGTATAAATAACGTTGTGTAGTGAAATGATGAGGAAATTAATCGTATTAAAAAATAAAACAATAATACACACTACTCTGAAATTTTCACCAGTGACAGATAAGAAGTTTTAGGTAGGCTCCAGTACGGAAAATAAGTTCAACGGAATTCAAATCAAAGAAAAAATAATAGCGACAATTTTTAAGAAATTCAATATATTAAAGATTTCCAGAAAAGATCAGGGAAGTTAAATTATCTCAATACACATTTCTGAAACTTCACAGAAGGTCCAATAAATTCTACGAACTGCGAAATTTCTGGATGATTTTCCGGACAGTTTAAACGATTTCAGGGCAATTCCAGAAAAATTCTCAGAAGAATAAGGAGAACTTCAGGATAGATCAGAGAACTTCAGAGTAATTCACAGATCTGTCAAGAACTTTCAAGGAATGAAAGGAAATACTTAAGATTTATGGAAAATTACAAGTCAAGTCAAGAAAACTACAGATAAATCCAGAGAACTTGTTTATACTTTATAGAACTTCCAATAACCGCAGATGTGAGACTCGGTGTATCCTCGGGTTTAACTCGTTGGTTCAAGTCCTATCTGACCAATCGGGAACTTTGTGTTAGAATCGGATCAGAGCAATCGGACTATTTTACAAACAGCTGCGGTGTTCCTCAAGGTAGCAGCTTGGGACCATTGCTATTCTCGATTTTTGTGAATGAGACCGGACTGATCCTCGCAACTGGCTGCCGATCGTTCTACGCGGATGATGTAAAGATCTATGTGATTGTTCGTAGCTTCGCCGATTGCTTGTGGCTTCAGCACCTAATCGATACTTTCGAAGAGTGGTGCTCAAGAAACTATCTCACGTTGAATGTACAAAAATGTAATATTATCTCATTTCGTCGCAAACTGAAACCAGTGGCATTCAACTATACGTTAAATCACCAACTTCTGCAACGTGTGGACAATGTTCGTGACCTAGGAATCACGCTGGACTGCGCCTTAACATTCAAGCTTCATTACTCGGGCATCATTGCGAAAGCTAACAGGCAACTCGGGTTCATTTTCAAGATCGCTGACGAGTTTCGCGATCCTCTAAAAGCTCTACACTTCTCTCTAGTGCGATCGATCTTGGAATTCAGCTCGGTAGCATGGTGCCCGTATCAAGCAGTTTGGATAGCGAGGATTGAATCTGTTCAAAGGAAATTTGTTCGGTATGCCTTTCGTCACCTTCCTTGGAATGACCCTGTGAACCTTCCGCCGTACGAAGATCGTTGTCAACTCCTGGGTCTTGAAACACTAGAACATAGGCGGATGATTAGTCAGGCCGTGTTCGCAGCGAAAGTACTTATTGGTGATATCGACTCTCCAGGAATCTTGGCTGAATTCGAAATCTACGCACCCGAACGAGTTCTTCGGTCGAGGAGTTTCCTGCATCTTGGACCTCGTGCTGGGAACTCAGCTTGCATGACCCAATACGGTTCATGTCTGCGCGTTTCAACGAGTTTTACGTGTTTTTCGACTTTAACTGAGCAGTAGAACCTTTCATCACCGTATTCAACGCAGACTTCTGAGAAGGTGAGTAGCTGTCCATTTAATGTACACGTGAAGGTTTGTGCTGCCTGTTTATTTTTTGTTTCCGGTTCAACTGGATGTCGAGGACTTCTACCTGATTCACGGACAACTCTATGCCATAGGAGGAAAACTTTTTGTTATGCTATAGACTTGATTAATGTTCGTTGTAATTGTGTTTCGAAAAGATATGGGGTTTTTACGCCTTTTCTAGGCTTTTCCCCATCAGGCTTCATTTAGACACGTTAAGTCCGATGAAGATAAACAAATTAAATAAATAAATAAAACGACGATTTAAAACGACAAGCTATTTTTTTGAGATCTTCAAGCAGGCTCAGAGATCTTCAGGGCAGTCCCAATAACTCCAGGAAAGCCCAGATTTTTTGGGGAAGTTTAAAGATCTGTAAAGGATAAATTCTATAAAATAAGGATAGCTCCATGAATTCAAGGAAAATTTCGAGAAACTTAAGCCCAGAGATGGTGATGGTCAAACTGCGCCCAAAAATTTTCCGTCATCAACAATGTACGGTACCGACGCCCGCCATGGTACAACCTAGAGCGACTGAAGCAACCGGATGTTGCCTTAGCATACGCGCAGAATCTCGAGGCAGCGTTGCCAGAGGAGGGAGAGCTCGATGTGCCCCCTCTAGAGGACTGCTGGAGTACAGTAAAAGCAGCCATCACCGACGCAGCCGAGAGCCCCATCGGGTACGTGGAAAGAAATCGACGGAATGAATGGTTCGACGAGGAGTGCAGAGCGATTTTGGAGGAGAAGAACGCAGCGCGGGCGGTAATGCAGCAGCATGGAACCCGACAGAACGTGGAACGGTATAAACAGAAGCGGAAACAGCAGACCCGCATCTTTCGGGAGAAAAAACGTCTCCTGGAAGAAGCGGAGTGCAAGGAAATGGAACTGCTGTGCCGTTCCCAAGAAACACGGAAGTTCTACCAGAAGCTCAACGCATCCCGCAACGGCTTCGTGCCGCGAGCCGAAATGTGCAAGGATAAGGACGGGAGCCTCTTGACGGACGGACGTGAGGTGATTGAAAGGTGGAAGCAGCACTTCGATGCGCACCTAAATGGCGAGGAGAACGTAGGCACGGGAGACCAGCGCAATGGAGGAAACGACTACGTCAGTGCAGCAGAGGGCGGAACTGACCCAACTCCCACGCTGAGGGAAGTAAAGGATGCCATTCAGCAGCTAAGGATGGTATCGCAGCCGAACTCATCAAGATGGGCTCAGAAAAGTTGGCCACCTGCCTGCACTGGATGATAGTCAGGATCTGGGAAACAGAACAGCTACCGGAGGAGTGGAAGGAGGGGGTAGTCTGCCCCATTCACAAGAAAGGCGACCATTTAGAATGTGAGAACTTCAGAGCGATCACCATTTTGAATGCCGCCTACAAAGTGCTATCTCAGATCATCTTCCGTAGTCTATCACCTAAAATGACCGAGTTCGTGGGAAGTTATCAAGCCGGCTTCATCGACGGCCGATCGACAACGGACCAGATCTTCACCGCACGTCAAATCCTCCAGAAATGCCGTAAATACCAGGTCCCAACGCATCATTTTTTCATCGACTTTAAGGCGGCATACGACAGTATCGACCACACAGAGCTATGGAAAATCATGGACGAGAACGGCTTTCCTGGGAAGCTGATCAGACTGATCAAAGCAACGATGGACGGTGTGCAAAACTGCGTACTGTCGCCGGGGACTGCGACAAGGTGACGACGGATTCTCATGCCTACTCTTCAACATCGCTCTAGAAGGTGTAATGCGACGAGCCGGGCTCAACAGTCCGAAGGCGCATCATCAGTGGAAGTCGTGCCTACTACGGGCTCCAGATGTACCATGTACAGAACGCTAATAAGACCGGTGGTCCTCTATGGACACGAGACATGGACTATGCTCGAGGAGGACCTACAAGCACTCGGAGTTTTCGAGCGACGTGTGCTAAGGACGATCTTCGGCGGTGTGCAGGAGAACGGTGAGTGGCGGCGAAGAATGAACCAAGAGCTCACTGCACTCTACGGCGAACCCAGCATCCAGAAGGTGGGCAAAGCCGGAAGGATGCGGTGGGCAGGGCACGTTGCAAGAATGCCAGACAATAACCCTGCAAAGTTGGTGTTCACTACTGATCCGGTTGGCACAAGAAGGCGTCGTGTTCGGAGTGTTTATTAATTACTGGAACTTTCAAGAATTTCCGAGATATTATCGATAATTCCAAAAATCTCAGGGAGGTTCCAAAAATTTCAGGAATATTTCGGGGTTTTGAGGAAATTTTCATCAATATCAGGAAAATTGTTGGAACGTTAAGGAGTTTCTGAGAATGTAGTAGTTCGGGGAAGTTTAAAGATTTTAAGACCTTAAGTTTCGAAAACTTTAGAAAAATTTAGGAACTTCTGAATAGATCGATGATCTTTAGGAACATTACGGGAGCATTTAAAATGTTCTGTAAAATGTCTTGGCATGTCTTGAGAAATTTGTGGGAGTTTAGAGATCTTTGGGGCAGTACCAATAACTTTAGAGAACACTTCTAAAAAGTCTAGACTTTTGAAGATCTTAAAGAATTATTAATTATGTTTGGGATTCGATCCAGGGGTTGGGATCTTCATCAGGGCTAGTTTGAGTAGATCGTAAAACTTTTTACGCTGAATGGAAGATGGTACAATTTTACATCCCATGAATAAGGTTACGTCCAAATACTGAAACATCGGACATAAAACATCATAGCGTTGTGATCCACCGTTAAAGTGAAAATTCATTACCCATTTTTAAGTTTTGCTTATTGCACTGATTACAGACACATTTTCGTCCGTGAATGTTATTTTTATAATAACGACCAGTACTTAGATCTATTGTGATATATTACCCGTTTTAATATTGCTTTATCAGCATGTCTTATCACCATTTTGTGAAGCGACCGATATAGCCTGACCGAAAGCATTTTCCCAGTCAGGTATTACATTTCAAATGAATTACACTACTTGTCTTGGAACTGAAATCCAAATATCAAAGGGCTCTGTACAAGAGCATAGCAAGTGTTCATAGTTTTCTTTTTCTATGCCACATAATCGACACATGTCCTATTGAAGTTTTCCTATTAGCTTCAAGTGATATTTACATGGACAGTGTCCTGTTATTTAACCAGTGTACATACTGAGATCTTTCTTTGATAGTTCAAGAATTTGGCTATACATTGAAATGCTCGGATTAATAAACCGTTTCGATTGCCTACACACTAAGATTATTTCACCGAAATCTTTGAAATTTTACCGAAATCTCGACAGCTAAATGTTCGGTAAACAGTTTGGTGATTTTTCGCAGATTTCCTGTAATTTTTCACCGAATATATGTGAAAAATTACAGGAAATCTGTGAGAAATTACTGAACTGTTTACCGAACCTTCAGCTGTTGTGATTTCGGTAAAATTTCTCAGATTTCGGTAAAATAATCTAAGTGTGTAGCAATGAGAGTGTTGTCCCAATTGGTCTCCACTTTAATTTTTTGACGTAGGACTACGTCTGTGATTTCTATATGGGGGTACACTTTATGAAAACCGAAAATGGAACATGTAACAAAATTATGAAAGATTTTGAGCGTTAATAGCTCAGCTGCCCCTGGACCAAATTCAATAATATTACCACCAATCGATCAGAAATATTTCTACGCATTGATAACAATGCTTCCTACTGTTGGTTCTCAACAAGAAACTATTGAAAAGTGGTAATTGTCAAGCATTGTCCAAAACCGTAGAAATAACTAACAAATCCAACAAATACGTACATGCATATGCTAGTTCCCCAAAACAGTCATCAGAGAATCGTTTCTATACGAAACACGTCGATGTAGCATTCGTATCCAATCTTCGGGCGTGTGCAAATAGGGAGGATGTAATTGCGTAACATTTTGCACACTCATCATCATATTCAGAACCACACGTCCCCAACGACCGCACAAAATGCTCTCCAGTTGTAATCTTGTAACCAAACTTGGAAGCAGGGGTGCAAGTGATTTTTATCGATTCTCTTCATCGGCTTTCTGTTACGGTAATAACTCGATGGCCAACACATTCATTGATACGTTTGTTGTTCTGGATGATAGAAGAGCATAGCAGAAATAGTGCGAAATTGGTTAGTGGAGCCATGGTCGTCAAAAGAGGAAATCGATGAAGAGAATTGACTTTCACCCCTCTGCTTCTAAGCTCCTTAATTCAGTCGTCGTCATAGCAATGAAAACTAGCATCGCACCGCTTTTGGTTCCTGGGCCACACTTACTGGTTGCAATTCTGCTGTGCGACATTTTCGAAGGACCACCAGAAGACCTGAAATTACTCTATTTTCTAGGGATGCCTAAAAGTCCAATTATTCGATTAACTATTAATCGTAAAGATTTTTCCAGCTATTCGATAGAATATTTATCGAATTTTCATTTATTCGAGCGCCAAAACAAGTGTAAAGCGTCTTTCTGCTAAAGGCTAAGATTCACCAACTTCTTGAGAGAAGCAGTTTAACGAGAAAAACGAAAAAGGAGAGAAGCTTTACCTGGGTGGACACTGATATTCTGCGGCTTTCCAACCTGTCGCAGACACCAGTTCAACCCCTGTCCAGCAGCAGAAGGGCCGAGACTCTTGCGAGTGTCCAATCATTGAACCGAAGAATATGGGATTGTCTTGTCCGATTTGCTGATCCAGCTGCCTACACGTCATCATCATCTTCCAAAGGCTTTAAGCCTGTACTATCATCGGCTCTTTTTTGAACATGACCCAATTAAAATTCATATCGAAAGGTTCTTTTCAGGGCAATCATAGTCATACTAAAGAGTATAAACAGAGAGAACCCCGCTCAAATTCCTATTCCCACACAATATACAAGCTCTTGCTATAGTTAACAAATAGCTTTTCTTATATACGACCACGTAGTCCTACGTCACCATTGCGTACAACCCCATAAGACTGTCCCTTGCAGTTATTCCATTTCTTGAACTCCATTCTAAGAGAGCAAGCAGAAACTTCACAGAATGGTTCTGGTCCTATAAATTGCTGAGATGATCCAAGCCTAACTAGTGTGTCGGTTTTCTCATTCCCTTGAATTCCGCAGTGACCAGGAACCCAAAATAAGTTCACTTGGTTTTGGCAGGCCAAATTTTGGAGTGACATTACACATTCCCATACAAGTTTAGAATTACATGTTGCTGATTTCAAAGCATTTAGTGCTGCTTGGCTATCAGACATGATGCAGATATTCGAATGTCTATACTTTCTACGCAAGAAAATTTTAGATCATTCAAGAATTGCTTGGACTTCTGGTTGGAACACGGTAGGTCAGTAGCCCATGCTCCTTCACGATTATCCAATCTAGATCCATCTGTATAAAAGACGATTGATCCTGGACGAATGTTTGGTCCCTCATTTTCCCAAAAATCGCGATCCGGATCGAAGTGATATTTTTCCTTCATCCAATTTTCATTGTGTATCACAAAAGAATCAATATTGAACATTTATAGGATGCTCATATGTCATCTAAGATGACCTTCAAGGAAGTGACCGTTGGATCATTAATGCACTCCTTTCGGCTTTTAATTGAATAAATTGATGCAACGGCATATAAAGTAAAGCATCTAGTGCCGCACTTGGTATGCTGCTCATTGCACCAGATATTGAGGGAGTAGCTAGTCTTTGCAGCCTCCCCAGTTTCTTCTGGGGAGATTTTCTATACTGGGCGAATTTCTATACTGGGGTACACTTTGTGAAAACCGAAAATGGAACATGAAACAACATTATGAAAGATTTTGAGCATTAATAATTCAGTTGCCCCTGGATCAATTTCAATAATGTCATCACCAATCAGTCAGAAATATGTCCGCGCAATGCTTCTAACTGATGATTTTCAGAAAAAAAAACTATTGAAAAAGTGGTTATGTCAAGCATTATCCAAAGTACAAATAAAAAGTGAAAATTTTTTCACTGTGAAATTTCATGAAATAAACGTTGTTCCCAAACACAGTCATCATAATTAGGTACCTTTTGGTTGCACATCATTCTACTTTAACCTGAAAAGCTATAAAACCACGCTGCTGTCTAGCCTCAACTCATGTAGAGAGTTCAAGAAGACAATCCTGCATCAAACCGTTGTGCAGTACAGTCGGTTGTTTGATTCGCTCGCTCAGTGCCATTGATATTAGTAATGCCACGCGTTTGTTCACGTTTTTGGTCGTTTTGGTGCATCGCGTGTGTTGTCGAAGCGGAAGAAGAAGACAGGCTCGAACCAGGGTTCGAACCCTGCAACCGAGTCTAACGCTGCCCAAGGTGGTAAAAAGACTAAGAGGGACACATCCGACCGTGGAAGTGTCCATACCGCAAAGAACAGTGGCCCCCAGGATGACGCCACAGCAATCAACGCGGGTCCGTTGAAAACATGGCCACGGGCGGCCAGAACGGACCGAAAGTTGAGCTCCCACCTCTGGTGGTGATGTCAGTACCACTCAACAAGCTGGCTCAAGAGTTGGCAACCCTCGGCGTCCCCACCAAAGCGGATTACAACAAAGCTTTGGCTTTTCTGAAGAATTCCAAAGCAGAATTTTTCACACACGACATCCCGGGCGACAAGCCATTTAAGGTAGTCATCCGAGGCTTACCAAATTTCGAAACGAAGGTGTTCGAAGCTGAAATTAAAGACCGGTACAAGCTGGCCCCCATCGCCGTCTTCCGGATCAAGAGGAGGAACGAAAGCCAGAGGAAGTACCAGGTCATCATCTTTCCACACTCAAAATCTTCCAGACTTGTTCCGTCTGAAAATAATAAGATCTGCTTAAACGGCTCAGTGGTAGAATGGTCCAAAGAGGTCGTGTACCTCGGGCTAACACTAGACAGCAAGCTTCTTTTCAGGGAGCACGTTGACAAATCCAAAACCAAGTGCAACCTCTTGATAAGATCGTTGTATCCACTCATCAACAGGAGGCCTACCCTGTCCTTGAAAAATAAGCTTGCTGTCTACAAACAAATCATCCTTCCCGTAATAGAATACGAGATGCCAATCTGGGAGAGTTGTACCAAATGCCATCACCTCAAACTCCAAAGGATCCAAAAAAAGATCGTTAGGATGATCCTTAACAGTCCCCCGCGGACTAGAAATTCTGAGATCCACCGCCTGGCTGGTCTTCAGACACTAGAGTTACGGAGAGCTGCCTCCATCGCAAGGTTCAGAGATTGCTGTAGACGATCTGATCAACAGATCGTCAGGGATTTGGCACGTTAGGTTAAGTTAGGTTAAGTAGGTAGAATAACAAATTAAAACATTCAAACAACATACTTCACAAGAAGAAAATTGAAGAACAGTACACAGTAAAACACAACATGTACAACACAAAATCAAAAAGTTCACCAAAGATGAAGAGCCCTTCTGGCTAACCTGTTGCCCTGTATTAGCAATTATAAACCACATAACAAATCCAAATAAAGAAGAATTTTACTACTACTACTAGCCTCAACTCATTTTCGTTTCAGACGCCGTGGTGAGCAGAAGCAGCAAAAGCAGTCGTCTAGCTCGCCATGGCGGTGTCAAACGTGTCTCCGGTCTGATCTACCAGAAAACACGAGGTGTGCTGAAGGTGTTCTTGGAAAATGTGATCCGTTATGCTGTCACCTATACTGAACACGCAAAGCGTAAGCGGCAATTTGTCTACGCTTTGAAGCGACAGACGAACTCTGTACAGCTTCGGAGGTTAAATCATCTCCATCTTTGGCAACAAAACGGCCCTTTTCTGGGCAAACAAGCTTATTACAGTAAAAGGTTAGAATAGAATTTATCTGCCTGTTGGTCCATATTCAGAACCATATGCCTCAACGACCACACAAAATGCTCTCCAGAGTTGTAATCTTGTAACCAAACTTGGAAGCAGGGGTGCAAGTGATCTTGATTGATTCTCTTAATCAACTTTCTCTTTGAAAAAAATTACTACAAATTTGGTACGCCTACAATTCAAAAACGAAAAGAGTTGAGATAATAGTTAATTGGTCAATTAAAAGAACTAAATGCTCTTCACATTTATTCCGTCCACTAGCAGTCCTACGTCAAGCTTCCGGTCGTGCCCCTAGGCACAGACCCATCTACTTTTTCATTGGTTTTAGGCCACCAAACCAATAATGCATAGGATATTATGGGTCTTACAATCACCCAATAAATCCACTGAATGATTTTAGGTTTAAGTCCCCATTTCCTACCAAAAGTTTTTTACTTATCCAAAGAGCATTGGTTGCCTTATTTATAACTTGCACTAGATGCGAATTCCAATTAATTTTGCTGTCAAGAGTAAAGGCCAGATACTTGACTGTGTTTGAAAGTTCTAAAGTTATTCCTTTCAGTATACGAATTGGATTACGATTATGGACGCTCCTTAAAGGGGCGCACATATGCAAAATCAGTGAGTAACTAGCTCTAAGTTTACGAGTATATAGAAATGTGATATTAGGGGCTCGGTGGCTTTAGAGCGACCGTTTTTGCTTACTGAACAGAACATCATGAGTTTAATCACAAACCCTTTAAAATTAAAGATTCGTGAGTAGCTTTCATTCAAGCAAGCAGTCAACACAGGATGACAAACTATCACGTTGGCCCTATGTATCACTAGAGATGCTCAGGATATGCATGCGAGTAGAAGAATGCTTACCCAAAATCATACAATCAAGTTCCTTTATTAGTCACCAGAATTGTTTCACAATCCCCTTGAATAAATCAAAGCAAAGTCAATATTTCATCGTCTGTCTAATTAAGTCCCATCTTCTCTTCTTCGTAATCAAATAACCACTGTTCTCTCAACTTCTTGTCAGCCAGCCGGCTTAAAACCGGATTAATCTGTATGATTTGCCGCTGCCGCTGCACCCAACTGAAACCATATGTTGTGTTTGTTGTTATTTCATCTCTCAACCAGTACGTAGAACGGTCTTCAACGAACGCATCACTGCGGCGTTGGACATCATTCATCTTATTCCATATGTTTTGTTGCTTGTGCTGCGCTCACAACATAAACCGCACCAACTAGCTCAGCCCAGCTCTCGTTGCATACCTATCTTTCTACATGCTGTCGTTGCGTTCTCCGGTCCAGTGTTGTTAACTTTTTTTAACATCGCTTGCTGTAAATCTTCTAAGCACAACGATATAAATTTTGATCTCATAATCACTTCGCTATTTGAAACTAAACTAACAAACAACCACCGAGGGGCGCTAACATGATAATCGTAGTTATTTAAAATAGTTACAGTGATCCAAAATTGATGAAATTTTGGATTTCAGTTCCATTTGTAACAATCCAGATTACGAATATCCAATTACCATTTACTAAAACCCTTGAATGAAAACTTAAGGCGGGAGGGAGCCTTTAAAAATATCCTTAAAAATCTGGAAAATCCGTAGAATTTTATGGTCGATCCGTAGTACATCTTATCGGATAAAGCCGTAGAACTGGCCACACTGCTCCGGTCTCCGAGGGACGGCAATGAACTTAGGACAGGAAAGTCATAATAACATCACGTCATCGAAGTTTGCTTACTCGTGCACATTAACACACACACACACACCCATAGCTTTTAATGTATTTGGAATGCACTTGGTTCGTTCCGAACATATGCGCTTTGTGCACTTTTTCCAGATTTGGCTTAGCGACGATTATGGACTTTATTTATAGAGCGGGATGCTCTCAGCTATGTTCCGATTCTGAAGCTGTAACTGCGCGTTTTGTGTTTAGAACATGAAGCAATCATCATTGTGCAGGGGTTTCAAGTCTGATGAAAATTCTGCCTCAGATCAAGTGAACAATGATCACGAATTGAATCCATGGCGTCTGTGTTTTCAAATTTCAAATGCTCCACCTTCAGTAGCCAAACCGCACAATATTAGGATCGAGTTGAAAGTGATATTCCCTTTCTTGTTTTCATGCTTCGAGTTCAAAAAAACTACTCGTGTGTAATTTACAGTTGCAGATTTACTTTCTCTCCATTACCTCAGAAGGTACAAAAGTCACAATTAATGAAATTCGGGAGGGGTGTTATTTAACTGAACGTTTGCATTTTCTCAGCAACATCTAGATCTCCAGACATTAGGAAATCCCCATCTAATTTATTTCGCATTTTCACCTGGCATTCGATTCCCTCCTTGTAACCACCAACGAGACTTTGTAGCTCCATCGAAACTGGACCATCTCATTTCGGATTTTCCAAATTCGATAGGCCGCTTGCAGTGCCTGCATATGATTGTAACTTCATCTATACTAGTTGCGCTATAACCAGATTCCCAGGCAAACAGTACTGTTATCTTCGCGGCTATAGTTTCGGAAGACTTTTTTCTCACATTTCCATAAAAAAATCAAACTCGTAACCACGGAATGAGTCACGAAACCAGTTACCAGTGGTTTTATTTACTTATTTATTTTCTGCAGTCAATGGATGGGACCTGCCGGGCCGAGTAGATAATTGAATTCCGTGCATCATCTTTTTTTTTCTGTGCCCAGGTAAAGGCAATTCATCCACGCCGAGCCGAGCAGATGAAAGTAAAATTGGATGCTGAAACTGGTATGGGGGTTCAAGTGAATGGAAAACTGGAAGGAGTGATTCGAGTTATTATGGTTTCGTTATTTTCAAGTGACTTTGTGAAACGAAAATAAAGTCGAATAACGGAGAAGAGGGTGAAAATGAAGGTTGTGTGAGTGTTGACAATGTGTGCGTACGCAAAGGTGAAACACCGACTTGAATTAGATTTGCTAGAATTCACATGGCGTTGTCATTAGTAATTCCTTTCAGGTACATAGCGTTGAATTTATTTCGCCTGCCCTTGCGGAGATTGTGTTTTTGATATATGCGTTTGCTGAAACTGGAGGTGTTGTTGACATCGCATGAGAAATTTGAACATTATTTGGAGTCCAAGCAATATCGTACGGTCTACAAAAGTTAACATCTACTGGCATACGTATTTGGGTCATTGGTGCTCAATTTAAATCAATATTTCAGAACATGAACTACAGTCAAATTTCTCTTATTCAATTGGCATCCTATATATGGGGTGATGTATATATTATACCACGCTTTGTAATATTCTGTGACAAGTAGTAGGTATTGGAAAACGTGAAGAAAGTGATTAAGGGGGTAGGAGTAAATGTTTCCTCAATTTAGCGAGAGATAATCAATGCATAGCCTCTTATGAAAATCAAGGGTTCTTTTAGAATTTTAAATATACTCAACTTAAGCTTCTTTGATATGTTACTTCGTACGAGTTACTCCGTTCAATTACTCATGGAAATTTCAGCGATTTCTAGCGCACACGCTAATATATGCTAAATATTGTAAAAACTGACAATATTTTTGTTGCGTAAATTTGCACTTCTTGTTTGTAGCTGTTCATAAACTATGTAGACAGTTTTAGACCCCCACATGACCCTCAGACACATGTCAACTCCTCTCCTTAAAGTGCCTACGTGGATTATGAACAGCCCCTTTACAAGTTCGTTGTTTCTGCCTACACAGTCCTAAAAGCGTGAATTTTTGTTAAACATGATTCATATAAATGAAGCGTTATAAATCACACAAATAAACATTATATATCATGTAATTTTATGAGACATTCAATGAAATACCTCAAATATTGTATGAAATTGTCCAATGTTTTCAGAATTTTTTCAATGTAGTTTTACTTAAAATAATGCGATCGACACATTTTTTGTTCAGTGTAGCTATAGTTGACTGTCATTTGTTTCTGCTGATTGACCTTGACTAAATGATAAAAAATTAAAGGGTTGTGTCCTAAACACGACCGCAGTATGACGTAGAACCACGCAAAATTGATGTATGTCATGCATTTTTGACTATTATACTTTATCTTAAATTTTTCAAGTATTTCAATGTTTCGGCTATGGTTCACTCAAAACAATTTTCACATTTTTATTAAAAAATGTCCATGTGAAACTCCACATGATTTTCATTTGACCAAAAGGATGGACTTCGGATGTTAATCTTATTGCAAATATAGAGGTACCAGATATGTTTTACAGTCAGTTGTTGGAAAATCACCAACAGAATATCATCGAATGCATGTCTATGCCTCTTAAGCAAATATGGCTCTCTGGTAAGCGGATAAAAAATCAATGGAATTAAACTTTTATTTAGATTTATAATTGTAGTTTGCTTAACAATTATTTCCCTGAAAAAGTCAAATCGTCAAAGTATATCTCTTTTTCGGGTTGTCGTTATAGGGGGGAAGGGTATGGGGATGGGGGTGTTTTGCATCTTTAACTGTTCCGCGTTTCGGTTTAGTTAAACGCGACCCACCCCATCGCTGGTTGTGAAGGTGATCACTCCGCCTTTATCCGCTGAATTGCTCCTGCGCTGCAGGACCAAGTGCCACGCCGTCCGCAGCGGTAATGAGCAGAGGCACGTAGTAGTAGTAGTAAAATGTTCGTTCATTTGCTGGTTTTTTAAGTTTCAACATTTGGTTTTACATTTCAATTGGTAAGCTGCCTTTGGCTCTTCATCTTTGTTCTAGTTAATCAATTAATTCTAAAAGGTGTCCACGATGAAATCGCCACACTATGAAATTGCTCTAACTTTTTAACCGTTGGGTAGAATTTAATGAAAATTTGGGTGGATTTAGTTCATAGTGCATTATTTACATCCTGCAAGTTTTAAAGTCCTGTGATCAACGGAAATGGAGTCGAAAGAACAGCTCGTGCGTGATAAAATCATGCGCATTCATCACGAGAATGCGGATCTCTCGCATCGTTCCATCGCTAAAACGTTGGGAATCGCGAATTCCACGGTGTCGTGAGTGATTAAGCGGTTCGAGGAACCGTTGACCACCGATCGGAAGCCCAGAAGTGAAGGAAAAAGTATTCCGTACAACACCAAAAATCACAACCGCGTAGTTGGGGCCTTCAACCGAAATCGGAACGCCTCCGTTAGGGATGTGGCTAAAAAGCTGCACCTAAGCCGACGTTTTGTCCAGAAGGCCAAAACTAAGGCTGGGCTTCGAACGTTCAAGGTACAAAAGGCCCCTAATCGCGACGAGAAGCAGAACAAGTCCGCCAAAACCCGTGCCAGGAAGTTGTACCTCAACATGCTGACGAAAGTTGAATGCTGCATCATGGACGACGAAACATATGTGAAGGTCGACTTCAAACAGATCCCCGGCAACCTGTTTTTCACGGCCAAGGATAAGTTCAGCGTTCCGGAGCATGTCGGCACTCAGAAGATGTCCAAATTTGCGAAGAAATTCCTGGTTTGGCAAGCCATCTGCACGTGCGGGAAGCGGAGTGCACCTTTCGTGACCCAGGACACGATGAACGGACAGGTGTACATAAAAGAGTGCCTCCAGAAGCGCCTGCTTCCTCTCCTGAAGGCCCACAACGTCCCAACAATCTTCTGGCCGGATTTGGCCTCATGCCACTACTCCAAGGACGTGCTGAAGTTGTATGGTAAGGTCAATTTCGTGCCGAAAATGTTCAACCCTCCCAACACTCCGGAGCTCCGCCCCATCGAGAAGTACTGGGCGATTATGAAGCAGCACCTTCTTAAACGACCTAAGGTAGTGAAGACAGTCGAGGAACTGAAGAAAGTATGGGTTTACATGCAAAAAACGGTTGATTCACAGGTTGTGCAGAATCTTATGGCCGGGGTTAAGGCCAAGGTGCGGGAATTTGCGTATGGACTGTAAATAAAATACGAGTAAAATGGTAAAATGAAGTTTAATAGTTATTTCTCAATCCCTGAAAATTTGATGGCAATCGGATGAAAACTCGAATTTTGCGAATCAATTTTGTGTGTGGCAATTTCATCGTGGACACCCTTTAATGTGATGATTGCGTTTAGTGCTAATTTACAGGATACCCTTTTAAGGGCTTGTTTTCGTTTGAATTTAAAAATTTGATAACCTACCCAACTACTTGAACTAGGTTGCCAAATTACGAATGATCTGGTACTTTGATCGCAGACAGGCGACTCTGAACCTTTCCAGCGTGGAAGTCTTTCGCTCCTCGAGTGTTTGAAGACCGGCCAAGTTCGCGGTGGACTGTTAAGGATCATTCTGAGGATCTTGTTTTGGATCCTCTGAAGCTTTAGGTGGTGGCCCTTAGCACAACTCTCCCAGATTGGCATACCATACTCAATATCCGGTAGAATGATCTGGCAGCAAGCTTGTTTTTGAGGGACAGGGTGGACCTCCTGTTTATCAGAGGGTAGACCGACCTGATCAAGATGTTACACTTGGTGGATGTCTTTTCCACATGGAATCGGAATAGCAATTTGCTATCGAGGGAGAGACCAAGGTAGACTTCTTCACTCGACCATTCAATGGGAGTGGTATCAAGATGGACCATGACGTTGGCAGGCGGAACAAGCCGAGGCGAATTCAAGTGTGGAAACAGAATGGTTTGTGAAATGGTTTGGAAAAAGTCTTCCAGCTCTTGAAATAGTCGGACAGAACATCCAGGCCTGATTGTAGTTTACTCGCCAGAGCACGGATCACTCGACCCTTATAGATGATGGAGGTGTCATCTACGAACATTGACAGGATACCACCACCCGGAAGGGGAGGAACGTTTGACGTGTAGATGTTGAATAGGATAGACCCAAGCAGGCTACCATGAGAGACCCCTGCATCAACGTAGTTTTTGATGATCATCGATGCAGTTTGTACACTAGGCCATCATGTCAGACATTGTCGCACGCCTCCTCAACGTCCAACAATGCCATGGCAGATGTATTGGAAACGGACTTGTTCCGCTTGATGATGTTAGTAGCCCGCGCGAGTTGGTGGTTGGTAGAGTGACCTTTCCTAACCCCAAATTGCTCTATGAGAAAGATGTTATTATCATTTGAAAACACCAGCAACCGGCTGAGTATCAACTTTTCGAATAGCTTCGATATGGAGGACAAGAGGCTGATGGGGCGATAGCTTTTGACACTGGTAGGATCTAAACCAGGCTTGTGTATTGGAATCACTTTGGCTAGCTCCAAGCATTAAGGGAAGAAGCCAAGCTCCAAACATTTGTTGAAGATAACGGTAAGATGGTTAAAGAAATCGATACTCAAGTTTTTCAACTCGAGGTTGACTACACCATCCATACCCGCGGCCTTCATGTTTTTAGAGCTTCTAACAGCTGCTATCACCTCATCAGCCGATATTTTACTATCATCATGCACTACAACGGGGGTGTCAACGACTCTAGACATTGCCTTCAGTACGGCAGGCCCATGGGAGCTCACCATGGTTTGGTCAGGATTATGTGAAATCACCAAATGTTGGCCAAGAGCATTGGCCTTTTCAACTGGCGTTATGAGTAGGGATGGGTCCAAGTTCTGGTCAACAGAGGAAAGCGGAGGGATCGGTCTCGACTTATTTTTCAAAATTTTGGTCATCTTCCAGAGGCACGACAGCAGCGCTGTATTATATCTTATCAGGTTCAAGCAGAACGATGTGGAACCAAGTGGTACTCGATTGTGACGACTGGGTTTGGGAAAAACGTTTATTTCATGAAAACAGAGATAAAATTATCATTTGTACATTTTTCAAATGTTTTTTTTTATGAAAAATTAATCATATCGTCCGGTCATTTTGCACAGAGATGGCGCTGTTCCGCTGGTAGGAAGTGATAAAAATCCCCATGTAGAATTTGAGAGAAGTAGGAATAATCAGTAAAAAAAAAAAAGAACGACAACCTAAATAAATTAGTCAGGAACTTTGTCGTTGAGTTTTTTCCCCATAAATTATTGTTAAACAAGCTACAATTAAATAAAAATGAATTTTCCCAACACAGTTTTACCTGCTTTACTACCAGTCCCCAGAGAGCCAAAAAAAAAATTCAAATTTGAGAGAGAAAATTCTCTCTCGCGAGCTCAATCTCTCAACGTGCCATGTAAATGATTCCCTTTTCACAGATTACAAAATAGAGTACCTGTCACTACAAAACATATCTGGTACCTCTACATTACATACATACATTTTTAGCTGCTTTACTACCAGTCCCCAGAAAGCAAAAAAAAATCAAATTAGAGAGAGAAAATTCACTCTCCCGACCTCAATCTCTTAACATGCCATGATTTTGATGACACTCGATTTGTGAGTTCCCTTTCACAGATTACAAAATAGAGTACCTGTCACTACAAAACATGTCTGGTACCTCTATATATGCATTTAGATTAACATTCGAAGTCCCTCCTTTTTTACATATTCTGCACAAAATATACTTTCTGCCCCGCCCCATTCATGAAAATAGGCGGGTAATTCTGTAAGGAATGAGTATTTTGTGTGCAGAATGTGTAAAAAAGGAAGGACTTCGAATATTATTCTTAATGCATATATAGAGGTACCAGACGTGTTTTGCACTGCAGTGTCCTCTGTGAACAATTAACGCAAAACAGAATAAGTGTGGTTTCCGATAGATGTCACCGCCAGCAACAGTAGTGACATCTGATGGAAAATGAATGCAGAAGCTTGACAAAAATTTTAATTCAGGGAAATGCAATGAAAACTATTTAGACTCTAAATGCTAATAACTTGGCCAATAATCAAAGGATTATGATGATTTGTATATCGATCGATTCACCAGTGTTATAAAATTTGTGTGGTATGTCACACATTATAATTGATAAATATTTAAATAGTTAACAATGAAGAAATATGAAAATAATCAAATTTCCCATACATTTTCTACGACCGCAAGGTGCTCACCCCTAACACAACCATCAGATAGTTGATCGCCAACGACACAAGCCGAAGCCGCACAATCGATCTGATCGGAGCTCGGAGAAAACAGGTTACGTTAGAATAGTGGAAGAGGAAGAGCAGCCGAAATTTTCTTCTACAAAAGGGTCTGCCAAATCACTTCCACTCGTGATGAATTTAAGCAAAGGTAAAACTGGCCATGCGACACCTAGTTTTCAGATTTGCAATTATAAAACTGATGATGTATTAAAAAATCTTCCATACGATTTGACAGGTAGCAACACGTCATTATCATTTTTCACATCATTTCCATCTGCTGGTCGACTGTGACGTAAATTCATCAATCAGTTACTGCCAAATATTTCGGAGGGAAAGGAAGAGCAGCAGAAAGGGATAGAGGGGGGGGGGGGGGTAGAGAGAGTGGAAGAGTAACGGAAATCTTCATCACGTCTGTCAAATCGCTTCTACTTGCTCTGCCAGACAGTCGAGCTGGACGAAGCTATGAGGCATCACTCAGGGTCTAGGCGCCTTATGTACAGGGGCCATAGAAGGAAGAATTCTCGATTACTTTTTCAAAGGACGTATCAGGTTTTGTAAACAATGCATTTGATCGACAATTTGGCGTAAATGGTATGTTTTTTTCCTTGCCTAAAGTATTCGCGAATGCAAGTCAATGGAAATGGAAAAGCGTACTCAGTTATGCCCCTTCCAGGGCTGGTAGCGAGTCACTTTTTAGTGACTTGGTTACTTTTTTCAAGTCAGTCACTAAAAAGTCTCTTTTTTAAGGCCAGGTCACTAAAGTCACTTTTTCTTGTGATAAGTCACTATATTAAACTTTTTTAAACATGAATTTATTTCAAGATTGATCATTCTTCCCATTTTGTCCTATTTTTTGAACAATTCAAAGTTGACGACCTTGTATAGAGCTTTTTTTTACGTTTAATCGTTCTTCTCTTTCTACAGGGTGTCCACCCATTTGGCTAAATCAAGTTCCCTGAGTTTTCCAGGTTTTTCCATAACTTTGGCGGATAATTTCCAGGTTTATAATAAGAATGCTATTTATGAAATGTTTTAAAAATATTTTTTATCGCAAACTTTCTTAAGACATGACAATCAGTTTTAAAGAAACTGCTTTACTATTAAATCTATTAAATGTTGAAGTTGAACACTTACTTAATTTTAGTAAGTCTAAGATCACAACATTTTTAATGCCTTGACGTTTCGTACTAACAAAAATGTGGAAACTTTAATGAAGTTCTATTGATATCAGAAAAGCTAGTTCTAGAGATCTTTGGGAAATTCCAGAGATTTTAAGGGGAAGTCCCCGAAACTTTAAAAAAAAATTAAGGGTGAGTTTAAACAAATTCACGATGGTCCCATGATGTCCTGAAATAAAATCGAGAACCCTCAAGATGTTCCGAAAGATTCTTTTTTTTTTTTCCTTTGGTTTGTTTTTTCCGTCGATCTTGTTTTCCGTGCTGAGCACCAATGCTACCGACGTGCCAGGAAGGCAGCTCCCACACCTGGACCCTTTACTTCCCATCCGAAGGAAGGCGTGATCAGAGATGTTATGCCTCAGAACATCCCGGCGGCGCCGACTGGTATTGAACCCAAGCCTGCTGGGGTGAGAGGTAATCACGCTTACCACTACAACACCGGCGCCGTTTTTTGTTCCGAAAGATTCATTACAGAGACCTTCAGAAAATTTATGAAAACTTCAAAAATATTTCAGGAACTTCACAGAAATCCAGAGAATTCCAGAGATGTTTAACGGTGTTTACGAGAATTCCATTTATTTTAAAGCAGAACTGAGATCTTCGTTAGAGTTGAGAGAAGCTCCGAGAACATCAAGACCGATCAGAGAATTAAAGGGCAGTTCTAAAAATGTCAAGGAAATTGCAGAAACTGTAATTTCCGGAAACTTCGGATTGCTCAGAGAAAATTTCTGCAACGCAATAAAAATGATAGGAACATCCGGAAAATGTGAGAGTATTTCAGTGGTGTTATTTAATCGAAATTTCAAGATGTACGAAAATTCGAAAATTTAGCTAAGTTGATTAGAGGACATCAACGAGGTTCCATTAATAAAAAAGTCGAGAACTTTTAGCAAGCACCGATAATTCTCAAGAAATTCCAGAGAACTTCTAAGAAAATTATTTATTTTTAGATTGATTCATTATATTCAGTGAAGTTGCGAGTACTTCGAGGACGATCAGATAACATCAGAAAAATCACATTAACTTAAGGAAATTTGCAGTGACTTACAAGGAGTTTCTTAGAATTATAGGATATTCTATGATTGATCCAAAAACTTTAGAAGCTTGAGGGAATTATAGATATATATCAGAAAATTTAGCGGAGCATTTGATCATTTAAGAGAAGTTAAGGTAAGCATAGAAAACTTCTGGGATGTCCATGCTTTTCAGGGAAAATTAGTGATTTAAGGCAAAGTTCCGTGAGCGTTTATAAACTTTATAAAATTTAAGGAAAATTGTTGAACAATTAAATCAATTTCAGTAAAATGGTGGGTTCATTAAAAAAAATACAAAGATATTCAGGGCAGTCTACAGAATTTTAAGGAAATTGAGAAAAATTTTGGGCAGTTTTGGAAACATCAGGAAACTCTAGACTATTGAAGAAGTTATGAATTAGTTTCAATAATTTGAACTTCAGACAAATCTTGAGAACTTCAGTGAAAATCATAGAACTATTTTGATTATTTCGCTGCGGAAGCTAAGAGAAGTTCCTGAAATTTCAGAATATCTTCAAAAACTTCATAGAAGTACAGAGACCTACAGAAACTTTTCGAGAACTTCATAAAAGTCTATAGAACTTCCGATCCGAGAACTTCAGGAACTTTTATGGACATTTCGGGAGCATCTCAAAAAAGTTTAGTAAAGCTCAAAAACAAAAGGGAATTTCAGGGGAGTTCAGTCCATTAGTTTCACTAAATTAGCGGGAATTATCAAGAAGTTCTCAGATTTTCAGAGAACTTTAGAGATGTTAAGAAAATTATTGAGGTTTTCACATAAGTCTAGTAGTTCACGCAAGCTTAAACATTTTTAGAACGTTCAATACAATCCATGGTTGTACAACAAGCTTCATGAAAACTGCAAACACTTAAGATAAGTTTTGAGAGCTTGTCTTCTGCTTGATTGGCTGCACTTATGTGACAGTTCGATTGGCTGCAGGTACGACTTCTCTCTCTTGCAGGTTGATGTTAGTTTAAATGATACTCATTCAAATTCAATCAAATTGACCATGAGCCAAACAATTGTAAGTGTTCCAACTTTTGGAACGCTCATGTTTAAAATCATGTTTCATAACAGTCGGAGACGGAATCTGAGTCGGTACTTTTTTTCCGACACCGACTCCGACTCCTTTTGGGGGGAGAGGTAGCTCATCGATTCTTCCAGTTTGCCTCCTAGCATCGTGCTATAAGGTACAAGGAAATTCTCATTCGTTGACGATGGGACGTTGTCGAGTTGTTGAATAGCAACTATCGTGGTAACTCACCGATTACCTGTCGATCTGCCAAATTTGGAAAGACGTCTGCATTGAATTGTCTCAAATAATAATATTCCGCCCACTATATCACAAGAAATTGCGAGTAGCAGAGTGGAATGGAGATAAGTTAAGCATTGGGTACCAGGACCAAGTCTCCCCTGGATGGTGCCAGAAGATGAGCGCAATAGAATCATCAAGTTGCCATAAGGCACGGAATGAAACTATTGCATGGCTGGGTAGTCAAAGTCTTCCATTCGTTAGTCATTTCAGGTGGATTAGAACAGGTTTAGGTTTAGGGTGGGCGTTGGCCAGATTTGGATTGTTCAGATGTAATCCTGGATAGGACCCTGTCATTGAACGTCGCGTGAAAGTGGAACTTAATGAAGGCCTAAGTAATTTTTCGTAGTTGTTAGTTTTTGGATTTGAAAGATCGTCGGTTACAGTGGCCTGCTTACTGAACAGAAAAACGCGGTCCCAGGTCCTTACATATCAAAGAGATTTATGGTAAAATCGCTTGTGTATCGTGTATTTTGCGAAACTCGTTGTTGTCGTTGGTTCCGGGTTTGAATGGATACAACAATTTGAGCAACGGTATTATGTGATATGAGGGGCTCGGTGGCCTTAGAGCAACCGTTTTTGCTTACTGAGCAGAACATCATGAGTCTAATCTCAGGCCTATCCACATTCAAGATTCGTCAATCGTTTTATTTGATAATATGACTACATGGTAATAACAGCAACTCGGTGATTAAGAAGCTGCTCGTCTCCCTTGTGGCAAGCGTTTTTGCTTACTGAGCAGAAGACCGTGAGTTTAGTCCCAAGCTCCTTCGCGTTATATGATCGTTAGGACATCAATTCAGCTTATCGTTTACCAAAACGAACCCTGCTGCAAACCCAACCCTCTTATCCAACATGCCAGTGATTCCTCGTGGAAGTGCAGAGGTGTTCTCGGCTTCCATCAAAGCGAGTGTCATGTCAACACAATCCTTCCCATTCCTTTTTTGACCTGTGTTCGGGCGCGGCCGGCGCTGGTATTGCCTAATTTAAGATCACCAGTTTTTAAACATTGATGATGATTGCTAGTCCCAAGCATCGTCTATTGGTTCTCTGTGTAATTAGCAACCGTGGGCGGTCAATCAAGCTCAAGCTCAAGCTCAAGCAAGACACCGACTCCGACTCCTTTTGCTCAAAAATGCATCCGATTTCATGACTCCGACTCCATCTCCACAGTCCTGATGTCAACAGAGGCGTCATTTAAAGGGTTTGCCAAGTTCATAGCAAACCCTCATTACATTGTTTTTGAAGATTTCAAATTTTGAAGATCCTACAAAGTGTGAAGTCCAACAGCAAGACATTTTGCTGGTCTTATTCCAGGGGGAAGGGTGGTCCATCTCATTCTCTGAGGCACCTTAGGTACTGCTATCAGCTACGCCAATGCCGAAAATAATCAATTTATTTTTTGGAAAAGTAGCGTGGCAAATGGTACGGTATATTTAATTCATAATATCTGTAGCAGTAGAAATTGTCGAGCACTCAACGCCATCATGCATAGTTCCTTCTCTGCATCCAATACCATCTTCCTAGTCTAACAGAGTCTTACAGGCAGATAATTGCACCCTCTGTGCGCTCTGCTGACTCCACCCGATCAGTTAAAGGCGCAGCGATAATTAAGACGAAGAAACCTGCACAAGCCAACTTTGTATGTGTATACATTTTGCGTGACCTGATAGTTGTGCTCCAATGTAGTTTTACCGCGTGGCAAAACTTAAGACCGAGCGAGCAAGGCAAGGGCAGATGCTCCAAGTTGTCTTTCAGTTTCAGTTTGTATGCATCATTTCTTGATGTATTTTATTTTCGTCGTTAGTCGTAACGCCGATCGCAAATACGCGAGCTTAATTCAATTCAATTCATGTTGCTTCTTTAATTGAAGACAATTTGCCGCTCCAGTGGTGAGAACGACCGGGGAAATTGAAGCGTCGTTCGATGGATTGTTTGCCAGTTGAGCACCGCAGAACAGCAAAGATTTGGGACAAAAATGAGATTTTTGAGACGACGAATATGCAATTAAATCTTTTGCTTCGCTCTCACTACAAACCTCATAGCAGAGCAATTGGTGCCTCTCGGACGCAGTTAATTTGACCCATATCACAACTCGCGGATGGCACATGAAAATATAAATATGAATGTAATTCCTTATCGCAATCGAGTCGACTGCAACGTGTTTGCCTGTCCGTTTCCTTATATGAACGTTTCATGGGTAGCACGTGAAATTTAATACTGGGAGTGAACTCATCGTAAGCAAACAAAGTACAAAAACAACAACCTATGTGTCCTACTAACCTTCGGTGACACGGCCGCTCTTCGGGAACGTATCCGTCACTTTCATGTCCGGCATTTCCGAGATGGAGAAGTGAGCCATTTTTCACGCATAAAAGTTTGCAGGCAGATCTCCTTTAAATTACCTCGCCTCACTCACAATGCACCAGCGAACAGAAAAAAAATGCACTTCTTTTCACTTTCTCTCGCAGCTGGAGCTTTATTGGCCACACGATTCGGGCAGGCCAAACTTTAGGCTAGGCCCCCTCTTCCTCCCTAGCTCACCCCTCTATCTCTGCGCGAAATTTCAATTTTCAATTAAATTTTCCACGGAAACTCATTTCGATCTACGTACAACACACCACACACGAATTATTTCTGCTGTCGTAGCTTTTATTACGTTCTGCCCTGCTGGAGCCACGGCGACAACAATAAAACGTGAAAACCTTTGTGTTCGCCCCGGGTGCGCTCATTTGCAACTTTTAACTCATGTTTCAGCACTTTTGGTTCCTGGTCTGACTCGCGCTTCAGTCGAAACTAAATATTTTCACATTTCGAAAGTTCTACCTCAATCGGACAGCTCCTATCCGTTTTGGAGTTCTTTATTTTCTCCAGAACCACACAGCTATTTATGTCTCTGCACACACGTACACCTACACGGACAGCCTCGCTAAACTCGGAGATTCAGAATCAGAACTAGAACACAGCCAACTTTCTACCTTTTGGTCGTTGTAATCTTATTCTCGCTGCCCGCCCAGTCCGAGGGGCAGCCAGTCTGTAGTGCTAACTATCTATCTATCTATCTATCTATCTAGCCGTCCATCCGATACGAACGGTACGACGTTCCGAGAGCAACAAAAAAGCATACATCCAGCAGAGTCGAGTTTTCAGTTGAGTTGACGGCGAAACAAATATGTTTTTCTCTCAGATTGTAGACCTTCATCACTACTACTAGCGCTGTTATCGTCGGATAGACGCCCATCCGAGTTGGGAGAGAGTGATATGTTCGTAGCATAAATGATGCAACGAAACGAAGTTAGAGTGCAGATGGTCGTAAACATAAACGATGGGTTGTTGGGTTGAGTGGAACGGCTGCCTTTGGGAGGTATGGTGTCGTTCAAGGTGGGTGATTGTTACGTATTTTATGGTTAGGTCTCGAGGCCAACTTGTGTGCTTGTGTTCAGGGAGCGAGTGAGTGCGTTCAGTGCTGCTAAATGGTGGAATTCATCAGAGAAGTACACTCTCAATTGGAACATGGTTGTTCAACGGAAACAAATGCTTTTGAAAAACATAGATTATTTTTTTATTAAGAAATTCTGATCGAACCCTGCTTTCCATATGGACTATTTGCGGAATTGACGTTTCTAATCACACTGCACAGTGGTCCAGAAGCCGTGTTAGGTGGAATAAATTGTTCCTTGGGGCCTTCCTTTGCTCAGTTGGTAAAGGCGCAGCTACAAAGCAAGACCATGCTGGAGGTGGCTGGGTGCGGTTCCCGGTTCAGCCTAGGAATTTTTTAGGTTGGAAAATTTCTCGACTTCCCTATGGTTGTACTTGCCACAAAATTAAACTAATGCAAACATAGTACAGGCATCGAAAGCTCTCACTTCATAACTGTGGACGTGCACCTAGAACACTAAGTTGAGAGCATGCAATAAGCAATAAGCTTGAAATGTGATAAAATAAGAAGAAGACATGGTTTGTTCTTAAATCGTTAGATTTAGGTATATACCCAAGCATCAATTATCCGGTCATTTGGTTTTCACTTTGATTTATTTTGGTTTGATAACGGCAATAAACGATCTTTTAAGTTTAAATACAGCATTAAGAAGTGCAAATTGAAATCGACTCAGCTACAATGTTGGTAAGGAACATGAGCTTTTATTTTCAAAAATAAAAAGATAATCTTCCTAAAACAATAATTTTATGACCATCCTAATTAAAAAAAACGGTCAAATGAAGGAGCTTTTTAAGCTGAAAAAGTTTACAGAAGATACTACACCTTTAAAACTTAAGATAAATGCACTAGAACTTGAATCTTACTAAATTCACATCCTGGACACCTGTGTAGTGGTCAAGAACCGAAAAAATGTGGTTGTTTGAGTTTGGAGTGGAAAATTTTAATTTAAGTCCGTGGTGACTTCGGGAAAGTTTCTTGAAATTGAAAAATCCAACTTTTGAATGAAAAGCTTTGAGTGGGTTGGTTCATTTCGTTTAAAATCCGTTAGAATTGCTTATCTTTTGAAAGATTCGCGTATTTCGTCTACTACTTGCAGACTTCATCAGTGCCAAGTACTCAACACCACAACTTGGCACTGATGAAGTCTGCAAGTAGTAGACGAAATACGCGTATCTGTCATAATATAAGAAATTATAACGGAATTTAAAGGAAATAAACCTACCCGGTCAAAGCTCTTCATATAGGGATTCCGTTAAGAGGTTCGACAAATTTAAAGGATTCAACTGTTGAAGCTATTTCATTTTTGTTTAATCCCCTAGAATTGATATTAAAAATCCATTTTTTTTTTATTGAATGTCAGTATAATGCCAATCTTTGTTGGGTATACCTAATCAGAGATGTACTTAGGATTTTTGATTATGTAAAAGAGACAGACATATCGCAACAAATTCTAATTATTATACCTGTTTTCTCTAACATTTTGTGGGAGTAATTCAGCCCAAGGATGCCAGGTATATTCAAAAACGATCTTAAACAAATTGACGAGATGTCCTCTTACATTAAAAAAAATTCGGGCTTGAAGGTAATCAATACTTCAGATTTATAAAGCTGAATCTTTCCAGAAGTGCCAGGACCTAGAAGTCAAGGGCAGTTCATAACAGTTAAGGAAACATCATTTGACTTCAAAGAACTCCTTAGAAGCTCGGAGAACTTCTTTAAAGTAAAGGGACCGTTGATGAATTTCAAGGAACTTCATAGATTTTTATGAATCAACGTAGAATTTTTGAAAAACTCATAGACATTCATTGAACTGCATAGAAGTCCTGGAAACATTAAGCAGAAGTGCAGGAAATTTTATAGAAGTTCAGCAAACTTTGTTGAAGCTTAGTGCACTCTATAGAACTTCAGGGAATGTTGTAGAACTTCAGCTAATTTGGTAGAAGTTCATAGAACTTTGTAGAACATCATCAAACATTGTTGAACTTAGCGAACTTTAGAAAAAAATAATTTGAAGATCGGGGATTTCTCATTAACTTCATTAGACTTTTCAATATATCAAGCATGTTATTTGGTCATATACCTTACACCAAGTTGCCAGATCAAAGTTATACACATCCCTCAAGGCCCGAGAAAAACAACCCGCGATACCCGTTAGAGATTATGTGTTTTTAAAACGGATAGATATGAGGATTTAGAAGTTAGTGTCATCTTGTGTTCTCCTAAGTTGTTAGCTGCCCATCGGAGTACACCCATGTTTGTATTTTTCAACAGTATGTCGCTTAGTTCGAGATCAAGAGCGCATTGCTCTCCAAACCTTGTGTCCTCAATCCTTACCCTGCCATCAATTTGTAACAATTTATTACCCCTAACCTCAAGATAGCCGCGAGTAATCGGCCCCGCTTTAATAACGTTAGTTTTAAGTAATTTTGTGACATAAACAATGAATTTCGACTCCGCAAAGCTGCAGCAAATGAGCCTGGATAAATTAACGCATTCAAAAAATAGACTTTTCAAGACTTTAGCAACTTTGCAGATGTTCAGGAATCATCTTAAAAAATCAGAAAATTTAAAACAACCTTGGGGAAATTCATAGAGCTTCAGAGAATTTGGAAGAAATTCAGGATGCTTTTTAAACATTCGGGAAATTTTCGTAGAATTGGGACCGTTAAACAGCCTTAATTGATTGATGAGCTTTTTAGTAGAATAGTTGTTTTTTTTTTCCTTTTAATTCTACTACTATTGTATCGATTGAGTGTCGGTGATTGTGAGTTAGCTGAAGGATGTCTCGCTGGATATGCCCAAGTCTGGACGGGCGGTAGTTGGTGGCCGTGAACGCACTAGATGCGAACCTCCTCCCAGATCACCATGGCAATACAGGAAGTATCACAACAAAGGTAATTGCTATTAGTTATTTTGCAAACAGTGACAGATAGCGGACATGAAGAACCAGTGGAGGTGCCGGGCGTGCCAGGTGTTTATCCTAGACAAATGTTAAGTTACAAATTCTCTGTTGTCGTTGTCGTAGGCGCCGTCGCAGTCGCTGTCGTAATCGCCGTCGTAGTCGTAGGCAGTACCGTTAGTATATTTAAAATTAAACATCAACCGCTGAAAATATGAATTATCGCGTATTTCTGTTGTTAATCACATTCCAAGTGAAATTCGAGAACGTAATTTCATTTGAATAGCTTGTTTAACCAGGTCTTAAACAATCGTCACGTCGGTCATAGCTTGTTATGATTGTCTGAACCATGCGTAAAGAGAAAATCGGAACATTGAACGTCGCGTGAAAGTGGATCTTAATGAAGGCCTAAGTACTCTTTCGTAGCTTTTAGTTTTAGGATTTCAAAGATCGTCGGTTGCAGTGGCTTGCTTACTGAGGAGAAAAACGCGGTCCCAGATCCTTTCATATTAAAAATATTAAAATATCGCTTGTTTATCGTGTATTTTGTAAAACTTTTCGTTGTCGTCGGTGCCGGGTTTGAATAGTTATAAAAACTTGAGTATCACTATAATGTGATATGAGAGGCTCGGTGGCCTTAGAGCAACCGTTTTTGCTTACTGAGCAGAACATCATGAATCTAATCTCAAGCCCATCCACATTCAAGATTCGTCAATGATTAAAAAGGAACTCGTCTGCCTAGTGGCAAACGTTCTTGCTTACTGAGCAACAGACCGTGGGTTCAATCCCAAGCTCCTTCGCGTTATACGATCATTAGGACATCAATTCAGCTTATCGTTTACCAAAACGAACCCTGCTGCTAACCCATCCCTGTGATTCCTCGTGGAAAAGCAGAGGACTCCTCGGCTTCCATCAAAGTGAGTGTCACGTCAACACATTCCTACCCATTCCTTTCTTGACCTGCGTTCAGGCGCGGCTGGCGCCGGTATTGCCTAATTAGAGATCACCAGTTTTTACACACTGAGGATGATTGCTAGTCCCAAGCATCGTCTATTGTTTCTCTGTGTAATTACAGCTGGTCTGGCAATAACAGAGTAGCAACCGTGGGCGGTCACTCATGCTCATGCTCTTGCTCATTCAACTACTATTGTATCATTTTATCTTTCAAAAATTTATTTTCAGTTTTTACCTTCACTATCATTAAAAAAAACTATAACAGATGCGCACTTCGTTAACTACTTGACTAAACACTGAAGAAGTTTGCAAGTAGTAAACGAAATTCGTATCTGTTAAAGTTTATTTTTAATGAATTTGTGCAAGTGAAAGTGATAAAATAGTAGTAGAATTAAAAGGAAAAAATAACGTAATGAGAAATACGTTATACAAGTTAACACGTATTTCGTACGTACTTCGTTAAAATACACTGGACTTAAACTAGATTCCGTAGAAATTCAGAAAAGTTTATAGAACTTCAGGGTCCAAGCTACACACAATTTCTGTAACATTGTACATCACCTTTATATAACTAGATATAGTTGTATAGAAGTTTACTCAACATAATTTAATCTTCGCACATAATGAACGAAGTTCTTAAAAGATCAGAGGACTTTGTAGAAGTGCAGCAAACTTCATAGGAATTTTTGACAGAATCTTCGTAAAACTTCATAGAAGTGCTGGGATTTAGAAGTACAGCATACTTCTTAGATCTTCAGGGTTTTGTTTTACTGGAAGATTTGGTAATTTTGATTCGTCCTGATGTTAAGGGAAATTGGTAGAAAATGTTCAAGATAATTGTATGACAAATGGTCGAATGATAAAACGTTGAATGTCAGAAGGTAATAAGGGCAAAAGGTTGATGGTACAAAAGGTCGAATGAACAAAATGTCGACTGATGCGAAGGGGAACACATTTTATTAATGAAATGGGATCATTGTACACTTCCGTTTTTTGCTGAATTATATCGGGAAAATTTTCACCAGCCACCCTATATATTTCAAAAAATGGGATTAACGGGCAATTAGCGGGCTTGGTGGTTACTTGGGTATCGTAAGGTTTCGGACCCGTGTTCTTAATGTAGCAACGAATTATTCTCTCATCAATACTCAAGTAACCACTTTGCCTGTTTATAGTCGTTTTTGCTTTATATCAGCATTGTATTGCACTTGTTGCATTAGCGGGCTTGATGTTTACTTGGGTAGGCTCCCACTTGACGAGCGCATCATTTTTCGGAACGCTAAGTGGGAGACCAATTTCCATTATGCCATAGAGCATTTTCATCTCGAATTATATCAATAGCTGTATTGACAGCTTGTGTTCTCTAAAGTTCGCTCAGTCTCAGAATTTCCCAGGAAATGACAAAATAAAAAAATACGACTCTAATATTTTGCGATAAGGAACAAAACTACCAATTACGAAATTCTGAGAATCACTATATCGTTTTGCTATGTACAGTATTCCACAAAGTTGTAAAACATGTTATTTGAACCAACTTTTCTGAAGAAAGCAAGTTTTACCGTATGCGTGATAATGTTTGCACCATCGTACAAATAAGGTTCCCGTTTCACCTGTGCGTACAATGCCTTGGATTTCTTTGCATGCACGTAACCTATAGCTCATACCGTAGTAGGCTGTGGTCGGTAAATGCTGGGTAATGCGCAATACAAATCCCATTGAGATAACTAGCCTCTTCCCAGCAACTCCTATCCCTACATCCCCGTGGTACCGACCGGGAACTGTGTCTGTTCTCCATTTAAGGGACGGCTGATCTACGTCCGAGTGCCAGTGGTGTCAGTGAAGGACTCTAAGCACAACTGTGCACCCTGATCCTCCGGAAAGTTAGGGGGTTGGTGTCAGGCCCTGCAAGCCAGCCGTAAAAAAGCATTGCAACGGAAAATCAGCAACAGAGGAATACGAACCGAGACTAACGGCAACGACCCCAGTGACGAAATAGGACTTGCGATTGGAAACTCGGCACGTGGAACAGGCGATCTTTCAATTACTGAGGATGGAGAGCGGCAGCCGCAAACCGAGTATTGGGCGTTTTTTACTACCCTCGCTTCGGTGTCGTGCGCGACAGTCAGTTTGTATTCGTACTCCCATGCTCTACTGTCGTCTCTCTTACACAACACAAACGGTAGAACAACATTCAAGCAAAAATAAAACTATAAAATAACTATCATATGACATGTGTGATTTCGTTCTAATTCCTCAATTTGATGTAAATTAAACCATTTCTGATCAGAAATGATATTACTAGGACATCATTGCTTGCTATTCTCAAAATTCACACAAGCACAACATCAGCAGCTCTTATTATGAGAAAAACTAAAATACATACATTCGTGACGGTCTTCGGCGATAGTGTCGTATGGCAGAGCCTGTCATATGACATTTTAGTGTGGTACTGTACTATGATTGCTTGTTTAGCAAATGTCGGAAGCAAAGGCAGTCGATTATCACAGAAAATGCGTCGACTACGGTGACCGCTTACAAGACTGATTGTGGCGTACTATTGTTGATTATGTCTTATCTTAAATGTGATGTTGTACAAGGGTTTTAGACCGAGAAAAGAAAGAACAACTATCCGCGAAGGTGGCCACAGGTCGTCCGAGGGTTATCGCTGCTATCAAAAGGAAGATTCGGGTGAATCCAGTGCGTTCAATAAGGGAAATGGCAAAGGAACATGGTATCAGTGACTCTACGGCACGGAAGATCGTAAAGGAAGATTGCGGGGCGAAGTCGAAGGCACGGAAAAAAAACTCGGATCCGGGAGCTACGAGTCAAACGATGCAAGAAAATCTTGAACTTCCTTAAGCGAAAAAATCCGGTAATCCTGTTCACCGACAAGAGCATGTTTACCGTCGATCCCGTATCAAATTCCAGAACCGACCGGTATATTAGTTATATTCCGGTAAAAGACGTGGCCGACGAGCACAATAACGTGTATCTGACCAAGCATCCTGCTAGCGTTATGGTGCCTGGATTAGTGGCTTCCGATGGCAAAAAAAATGGACCCGGTGTTCATTCCAGAAGGCGACAAGGTCAACACGGAGGTCTTAATCGGGATTTTAAATAAGTATGTTTTTCCGTGGATCAAAGAACAGTACGGTCCGAAGCCAAATGTTGTATTTCAACAAGATGGGGCTTCGTGCCACACCTCGAACCGCACTCAGAAGTGGTTGCAGGAACATTTTCCGTTCTGGGCGAAGGAAATGTGGCCGCCATTCAGCCCCGATCCGCTGGATTACTCAATATGGCGCGTCATAAAGACCAAGGCCTGTTCTAAACGCCACCCGAGTACAGCAAGCCTCAGACAAACATTGACCCGTGCCTGGAGAGAAATGGATCCAGACTACATTATTAGAACCTGCCGTGCATTCCGGAAGCGTGTGGAGGCCGTAATTGCAGCAAGTGGAAACTCGATCGATGATTAATATATTTAGTTTAAGACTCTGAGAAACATCCCCCCTTTGAATAAATAAAAAAAAACTCGAAAACGATTTTTTTTAGATTTTCTTTTAATTTTGACATTGTTCAATGATGCAAACATTATCACGCATACGGTACATTGTCAAATATGTGCGCAATGTAGATGTAGCGGTACAAAGAAGATACGAGATCTACGGAATTTACAAATTTTTGCGGAAATACGGTTCCGTAGGCAAAATCTACCGAATTCGGTACAGTTTCTACGGATTTTTTTTCTTCAGTGTACGTCTCCCTTCAGAATCGAATTTAACAATCTACACTGAACCAAAACATCCGCAAAACTTCGAATGATTATTGCATTTCTCGTGCCCTTTAACAATATGCATTCGAATTTCGGATGATTTTCTTATGGTTGAATTTGTCGTCAGATGATGAACATCCATATGACTGTCATCCAAATACAGCATGATTTTCGTTTGAAAACTAGCTATAAAACGGCACTCAGAGGAGAAACATTTAAGAATAGTGTGACATGCAAGTGCTTTTAATTAGATTTATAATTTGATTATGTACAATTCCATACTGAACAGCCATAATAAGCCATTCCATCATGGATACAGAAAAATTTCGTGGTGGAGAAAACCTCCTCCACCACGAATTAGCCACACATTGGTTTTCATCCTTTACCTTTGTTCGTAACATCTCTGAAAGCGATGCATATGCTTCCACCTCGTTTGTCAGCTCAGATCAGTAAATGACGTTCGATAGAATTATTTACATCATAGTTTTGAATGATTTGCGTTATTGGGCTGATCCAATACCATATGCATTTCCATTTAGTATGACAGTCATTCTGCAGAGAGCATTACGCATTTCAACTGAAGGCCCTATCCCTTCTCATAACAAGTTTCATCCAGTATTCGAGAGGAAAATCATCTGATTTCAAAACAACCGTCATCCGGTTGCAGCTATCATTCGAAAAAGCGATTTCGGTATTTTGTTTTGAATGGTCTGAGGTTTCATTCGATCAGAGGATGATGTTTGTGTACAGTGTAGAGTATAATCTGATTCTGAAGGGTTTCCTGAAATAAGCATAAAGTAAAATACACCCCTGCCTACACACCGTTTTCTGCGACTCTGTAGCTCTTCCCTCATATGAAATATCCCGTAAGCAAACGTCAGACAGTGCGTGAAACATGGCGGCCACCGTACTGCTTCAAGAGAAAAATTTTCGACGGTGCCGTGTGAAGGCGAATAAAAGTCGTGTCGAGACCAGTATTGTAAGCGGTCACCGTAGTCGACACATTTTCTATGATAATCAACTGCCTTTGCTTCCGGCACTTGCAAAAAAAAAGCTTCCAAATCACAGTACCAAACTAAAATGTCATACGACAGGCTCTGTCATACGACACTGTTGCCGAAGGCCGTCACGAATGTATGTATTTTAGTTTTTCTCATAATAAGAGCTGCTGATGTTGTGCTTGTGTGAATTCTGAAAATAGCAAGCAACGATGGCTTAGTAATAACATTTCTGATCAGAAATGGTTTAATTTATCATCAAATTGAGGAATTAGAACGAAATCATACATGTCATATGATAGTTATTTTATAGTTTTATTTTTGCTTGAATGTTGTTCTACCGTTTGTGTTGTGTAAGAGAGACGACAGTAGAGCATGGGAGTACGAATACAAACTGACTGTCGCGCACGACACCGAAGCGAGGGTGGTAAAAAGGAATTAGAACGAAATCACATATGTCATATGATGATTATTTGATAATTTTCTTTTTGCTCAAAAAGCACGTAATCCATAAGTCATCGTACTTGTCCGGCTTCATAAAGGAAACTACGGTTAAATCGTGGCTTTCTTATTAGATTACGACACCACTGTACCGCTGCTACGGGATCAGAATTGATCAGATCGCCATAGATGATCTTGAAACCCCTGCAGTGGACCCTCAAATTGAGCTGGAGACCATTGTCGTGGATAATGAGACAGAATTGCTGCTTGGGCAACAAGAAACGCTCCTTTAGAATGAGAACAAATGCCTGGAGATCGCTCCCGCGCAAAACAGGGTTCCTCTGTCATTAGTATATAACGAGCACGGCGAAGAGATAGCTATTCTGCCATATGTTTTGGTCATCTACGGAAATTCAAGCTAGGGGTTCGGGTGACATATTTTAAAGAGTCTGCATTATAAAGAGACATGTCGAAATTGGAACAATCGATTATCTGTCAAAGTCATAGGAAAAGTCATTCCAATCGAGCAGAAGACCTGTCAAATGAATAAGATGTCGTCTCTTTATAAATTCAGGCTCTTTAACATATTTCATTATGGCATCCAGTGAAACTCGTCGTCAAGACAAGCGTGTGGTCAAACCACAACATTTGTTGTATATGACAATGAAAGTTCTTCGTCTTAGAGTTTCCGTAGGCTTGCAATGCACTTTTAAGTTCACGGGGACCGCAAACATTACAAGTTGTCAACCTTAAGGACCACCTTATTCATGGAGCTGTGCATTGAGCGAAATCTATCCTTCCTCAAATCAATACCGAATTCAGTACAGTATTGGCAACAAAGGAAGATAAATTTGTTCACCATGATGCGACAATTGGGAAAGCCTACGATGTTCCTCACACTCAGTTCAAATGAGATGAAGTGGCCCCATTTGTTGAATCTCCTACATCGATTGACAGAAGGACACAATGTAAATGACTTAACAGATCCTATCCAGGAATTGACTGCACTACAAAGAGCAAATATGGTCAATCATGATCCAGTCACGTGCTGTGTGTACTTCAACAAGCTGATTGACACGATTGAATTTCAGCACCGTGGAAGTCCTCACACACACATCTTGCTATGGCTGAACAAGGATCCTCGGAAATCAATCAGTGAAAGTATGCCAAAAACTACAGGTGCAACAGTATCATGGTATTCGTGCCTGTACTACCATCGGCCCTTTTCAGGGCCACCAAGATAATTGAAAAAAGAGTTAAATTTCTGAACATGTCCCAACTAAAATTCATATCAAAAGCTTATCTTTTCATGGTAAGCATAGTCATACTAAAGAGAATAAACAGAGAGAATCGCGCTCAAATTCCTATTCCTACACAAAACACAAGTCCTGCTACAGTTAACAAATAATATTTATTATATAAGAGCACGTAGTCCGACGTCACCATTGCGTACAGCCCCAGAGGGCTGTCCCTAGTAGTTTTTCAAAAGTTCTTTCATCGATTTATCATTTTACGTAAAATATCACCTTAGAACTAAAAAAAAAATCCGTAGAAATCCGTAGATTTGAATAAGTCTACGGAATTGCAGAGAAAAAAAATCTGGCATCGCTGGGTACAATGTCAAAGATGTGCATAAAATTCCCAACAGGTCCCCCTTTGACATCAAGAAGATTGCACGGACTGTTTTATGCAAAGGATGAGTACAAGAAGAATATTATATTCAATGTGGAATCACAACATTTCTACTACCAGCTTCTAGCTCATGTCTTTAAACATTTTGTAAAGTTTGGTGCTACCACTTACAATACAGTATACGAGAATGATAAGAAATGTAAACAATTACTTTAAGCTATGTTTTCTGGCGACTTCTTTATAATATGAAGCATTTGTTGTTTGATGTCTGTGGGGGCATATATTGTTTAGGTGTGGAAAAATCATAATATACATCGTTGAAAGTTTCATTCAGATCGGAAAGAGTCGTGCAAGATTTTGACTTTTCTGGCATATTTTACCTGGATTATATATTATAGCCACTAACTGACTAAAATGTTACGACGATAGTACTGGCCTTGACAAATAAATGGATAATGAATGCAAAATTAATTAATTAATATGGATTTTCGTCATACTAAGCACAGCGAGCACCTTTTCTCCCTTTTCAAACGGGCTTTATAAAAAATTTGTTTCTATTAAAGTTGACTACTAAATTAATGTATCCGTACGTACTATTAGATTTGATAAAAAGCCACATATTGTTGAGATATTGTTAAAAACCTAACGCTGCTTATTGATTCCAATTCCGTCATACGAGTTTCAGTTCCATCCACACACATTGAAACGTCATTGGATTTACTTCGGTATACGGATGGAGGCAGAAAAAAATGATTCGCTAGGAATGCTTCTTCTGTTTAATAATTTAAATAATGCCTTCTTATACATTTTGTGTTGTAACTTTTGAGCAAAACGTATGATTGATTCCTTCACGTAGAAATCATTGATATATTTTAAAAATACCACGCTTATGCCGATGTAGTTATCTACCATACTTAGTCGAAAAAGAGCCTAATTTCTACTAAAGCTGTCAAAATCCATCAGAAAAGTTTAGCTGCAGAACAGCCTGTTCATCCAAAAAAGGCAGCTAAGTGTTGCCAGTAAAAGCTTTTCTGCAGCTAAATTTTGTTGACAGGCCAGATGGAATATAAAGAATTAAGACAGAAACAATAGATTTGGTCCAATGCATTTCACCTGAAGTACAGGACACCAGAATAGGTAGAATTGAAATCTGCAGAAGATCATGCGGAAATAAATTTGCATCACTTACTTGTTTGGAGTAAACCATCACCATGTTCATTGGAAGATGAGATAATATGACGTTTAGCAAAATTAAAATGGGTAGTTATTAACGGAAATTACATTCCAGTTATATTCGAAGTGGAGTCATTAAATTTTCCAGCGTTTTTTAACGATAAAAAGGCTTTGTGAAGATGATGTAGATCCACGCGCTTGTTATGATGTTTTATAATATCTGAATGCCTTAAGTTTATCTCAAAAAATAATTTATGACAGAAATTGTAATAAACTAATTTACCGAAAAATGTTTTCATTTTTTCAGTTTTTGCCGAAAGCAGATTGAATTTATTGTTTCGCTAGTATCTTTGTTTTAAAAGAAATGTTAGATGCAACTGTAGCAGCTTTAAAAAAGGCAATGTTTAATTTATACTGTAAAAATATTTTCATAAAAACGAACTCGATTAATGACAGAAAAGCTAGCCTTTAAAACAAATCGCAGTTTAAAATACAGAACGGTAAAATGTTGTTAAAGCGAATGGCTTCTATTTTAGCAAAAACTTCGCCGTATCTCAATTCATGCGTTCACCTGCGTAGCCAAAACTAATCCCTCCGAATTAATTCTCCATTTTGACCGATTATCATCTTTCTATCCAGCTTTTTAAAAGCCTCATTTGTATTCCCAATCCAAACATGGCTTCTTTACCAGCAACTTCAAGCTACTCTTCGTAAACTCTCTTCCCACTGGATCACACAACCAGCGCAGCGCAACTCAAGCTCACAGACCAAGGGAGAAAAAAAATAACATAACCAACTACCCCCCGAAGAAGTCACTTGCCCTGTACACACTCAACTCAACGCGCTCCAGATAATCCACATCAGATAGAGAGTCTAGAAGAATGAGCTCAGAGCGCGAACCAGGCCGCCTCGAGTAGGTATTCATTCGACATTGCTGGTACACATTTAACTCTTCTTTCTTTATGCTGCTCCGTTACTAAGGTCAAATTCTTCGAGTACAGTCAAGCGCGAAACGGCCGATGCTGGGGAAAGAACCACAACACAAACAACCTGACCATGATGGCGTTGTACTCGGAATCCGGCCGGCAGTCCCCTAATTACGACAGCAACATCAACATAACAGAAAAATGAACGGATGAAATCAACAGAACGAGCGAGGCGCGGGAGGGCGGCGGAGGATGGAGGAACGCTTAGAGCCGGTTTTAAGGTATAGGCTCATTCGAAGGGATAAGACCGTGGTGTTGAGTTGTGGGTTATTGGCGGAGTCGACATGGGAGTTAGAGTGGGCATGGGAGAAAAGTGGAACGGGACCTGCCCCGACCAGATGGAGACACCAAGCCGTGCGAAGGGGTGATGAAAAATTCTCTCACATTCGTAAGAATGTTGAGTTTGCGGTGTTTCGCTTATTGAGTTAGTTGAAAAACGGGAATTTTAATTGAAATTTCATGAAATTTACAAAATTTTAGGCAAATTGGAAATGTGTTAAAACAAGAGATATGTATGGGAAGTCAGCCAGCAGAAATTTTCCAAAAACATCGTCCGTTGAAACACCGTCGACAACTGTTACAACTGCTGTTGTTGTTATTGATTAGCATTTGTGACTCTGTTCTGCTTGCTTAAGCTGCTCTCGCACGTCTTCGAAGCATTCTCATTTCTTTGTCATACTACAAATTGGATATCAAGATCAACAACGCGAGCTAAGCTTTTCACTTTTTTTTGTGTAACACAGGATTACACCACCCATGATTTCAACTCATAACCGTCTGGAGGGGTTCGTCACTTGATATCCTCTCGAAACACCCCTTTCACCGAGTGCGAGAAGTCATTGAAATCGTTTGTTCACTAGACCAAAACATGATAGATATGAAGCACCTTAACTCGATTGCCATTGACTTTACACACCTCCTGCTCGATACCGATCACCGCCTATTGAAACAATTGCACACGCGAGTAATAAAAAAAAAACGCCACGCTTAGTTTTTCTTAGTCTTAATCCGGATGGGATCCTTCTGCTGCCAGCTCACTTACGATAATGACTGTGAGGTTGAGAGCTAAGCTACGCCGAGTATTACCACCAATACATGGACCGCAATGGCAGAAAGCAGCAGCCTCCGGTTTCTTCTCTTTTCTCGTCGTCACCGACGAGCTTCAGCCAAACAGGTAATTTCAGACTGTAATAACAACTTCCTCTCGCTTATAGATACATGTATGTGCGCAGATGTATGCGACTACAAGCAGGTAAAAAATGGAAAAGATACGTTTGCATATACAAACTAATAAATGATCCATACAAAATAGAAAAACGCTCCTTAAAAAACACTCAAATTATCACATTTATAAAAATGTACGGTTGATCCATAGACCTAAAACAAATAGCTTCTTTATTGCTCATCTACTCGATTTACTGTCCATGTTTTTATTTTAGTCAGAGGAGTGAAGTGACGGGCAACCGTCTAGATTGAGCTTCCAAAAGAAGTTCTATAACAATATTCTTCTACGGTCGAACACCAGACGGGAACCCTAGTCAAAGTGCACAACCCAAGTAACATTTTAAGTTTTATGAAATACTACAAAGCAACTATAAAACAACATGCATAAAACCCTGGTCAAAGCTACTTTGTCATTAATGCATCCACCAAAACCTTATTAAGACTAGAATATGTCTAGTTGGCCCACCCTGGAGAAGGTTCTGAAGGGTGTATTCTCGAAGCTCTTCAAGATTGATTTACTGCAAAAGGTTGTATGACGAACGCATTGAGAACCATTTGAAAGCTAAAATAAAAGCTATTTAGCAACAATAAAAACCCTTTCCGAGCCATTTCCCCTAGCCGCTTGCTGAATCCTCTAGGAAAGCATCAATCAAGATAGAAAAGGATTTATGAATCCTAGCTTATCACAATAATTAAAATAGAAACTGATGGAAAAATCTTGTTGACTATCAACATTTATTAAAATAGTTCTCATTAAGTGGCCTAGTTTTAAGTGCCATTATTTATTATTTATTATTATTTTTTATGTGAAATTTACATGAACACATCGAAAAAATTAAGTCCACCCTCGTAAAACGTCGATTTGACTAATTATTTAACATTGAAGAATAAAATGTATTCTACAGGTCGAGCTTGGCCGAGGTTTTTTATTATTTTTGCATTTAAATGTTTGCTCATTACTAAATTTACCAAAATATAGTTATATCTAAGGAAACACAAAATAGATTGAAAATCGAAGATTGCAAAAAACAAGCAAACTAATTGTAACATGGCGGTGGCATAAAAGTTTATTTTTCATGGGTCATTTGTGAAAAAGTTGTTTTGCTTTCAAGAATTCCTTAACAAATTAATAAGGTTTTAAAATGGCTTTTATGAAGAAAACTTGCTGGCTGAATTGTATTTATCTAAAGCCATTTTGCTTGATTTATGGCAGCATTTATGGAGGCAAAGTTGCCTGCAAAAAGTTAAACGTCAAAGTTTGTTTATCTTTCGATAGTTGCGCTGTGAGATCCAGGATTCTTCCAGGCGATTTTCTCCCGATGGATTGGGAGCAGTTACTCAGTTAGTGTGCGATACTGTTTCACAACATTTCACATTTCGAACAGCTGGAATGGCAATCGTTCCCGAAAAAGATCCCTTTCTTCCAGATGGGCCCAACGATGCAGGGATGTACGCTTGAATGAAATTTTCGAATAGTTGATTCTTTCGCCGAATAAAATCGCTACTATGGATCGGAAAGCAGCTAATCTTCGCTAACTAACAGTTTCAGTGGTTTGCTGTCGGTTGTCATCTTTTCGCAAGATCTGGAGAAGGCTGGTATGTTTTTTAAACTTTCGACAATGTTGTATGAATTCGAGGGCCCCGCTCAATTTGCTCTTCTCCGCCAGATGGACAGTCGTTGATGGTATGCTGGTTCTTCTAGAGAAGTAAATTTAGCTGAAATCGACTTGAATTTTTCATTCTACTTCGTCTATCCTTCGAGATTTCCTTGTCATAAATTTGGCATTTATTAACTATGAGGAACCATCTTTTAAGCACAATTTGTAAACAGAGTAATTGGGGAGTTAATGATGCACTTTATAAAGCCTGAACAGTAACAATAAATGCTTTTTGCTCTAATGCAAAACCTAATGGTTTTAAGGTTGCTTTTATAATGATAGAACACGTTTATAAAGTATTTTATCAAGACATTAATAAACAATTGCTAATGACGTTTATGCTTGAATTACAGAACAGTTTTAAGGAGGGATTGATATCTGGTTTAAATTTATTTTTAAGACAAGACAGTTTTTGACTTTCTTGCCAGACTATAAAAGGGTTTTAAAACAGCAAAAAGCTGAATTACTAAGCAGGAATGTTTTACACTTTGAAAGGCTATATTTAAACTAAATGGATTGTTCATTGCCGTTATAAAACCATCATAAATCAGAGTGGATGCTAAATGGTTACTGAATTGTTACTTGGGAACGCTATACTGCCGGAATTCACATATCAGTCCCTTTTAGTTTTTCATCACTTTTGAGTTAACCTCAGGAATAGTCTTTATTTTTATCGTACTTTCAAAAGTCACACTGAAAATTAAAGTTTTGTATGGATAAAACGACAAAAAAAATACCAAGTCATGTGCGTCCCATATTGTTCCATATTCAAAATCATTAAAACCACCATCCAATTTAATTCATAAAGTCTGGAACGCCCAAAAATTGGTCATCTTCAAATTGGTGTATTTCTGTTAAAAATGCATAACAAAAAAACAAAACCTGAAATTCTGCATTTGGAAATTGAGTGTATATACAATGGTTGCTATGATGGGTTTTCATCGTTTACTCTCCAGTTTTCAAAATGACGTCCAAGCAAGAGGAGCAGCGTTCTCACACGCCAAGTTGGCAAAATTGCTGGATGTGGCCAATTCGACCGTGATAAACGTTTTAAAAGTTTTACATTAGATGCTAGTTTCAAATAACAGACTGTAGTGGTAATTTTTATACGATAGATGGAGTAGATGAAAGCATAGAGTTGATAGTTCCGTTAGAGTACGGCAGTGTGAAGATTGTATATAGATATTAGAATAGCGAACTAGGACAACTTTTAAGGAAGGTACAAATCGGTTTTTTCATCTCTCTTTACCAAACTCCCCCTTTGGAGAGGGATGGTGAGGGGTGTCCCCCCCCCCCCCGCCACCACTGGCAAAAAGAGATGAAAACCGACCCGTTCAAGTACCAACTGTGTGTTTGAAACAGTTCTACCGATTTTTACCGCACTTCAATTGTTATTTAAAGGAAGGCATCCAGTCGTAGGTTTGGAAATTGCAACTATTGTTTACCCCTACCACGATATGTGCTCCTGTCATCGTCGACTTGACGATCTCGAGGGGACACGGGTGGGGTAGGTGTTGCTACTGTACCTTTCGACCATTGACAGTACCAAACCTACGACTGGATGCCTTCCTTCAAATAACAATTGAAGTGCGGTAAAAATCGGTAGAACTGTTTCAAACACACAGTTGGTACTTGAACGGGTCGGTTTTCATCTCTTTTTGCCAGTGGTGGCGGGGGGGGGGACACCCCTCACCATCCCTCTCCAAAGGGGGAGTTTGGTAAAGAGAGATGAAAAAACCGATTTGTACCTTCCTTAAAAGTTGTCCTAGTTCGCTATTCTAATATCTATATACAATCTTCACACTGCCGTACTCTAACGGAACTATCAACTCTATGCTTTCATCTACTCCATCTATCGTATAAAAATTACCACTACAGTCTGTTATTTGAAACTAGCATCTTCAACTATGTAAATCGTTGACTTCACGTAGAAGTAATATTAAAAAAAAACATATAGTCAAAGTTTTAAAAGTGTTCGGGGAGCGTCTGTCGACCGCCAGGAAGCCTGGAAGCGGCGGTAATCGTAATCCGGACGTGACAGCGACCACGAAGAAGGTGGCGGTGAAATATAAGCGGAATCATAACCTCTCCATCCGGGCCGTCGCTGGCAAGCAAAATGTCTCCCATACTACTGTGCAGCAGGCCAAGAAATGAGCCGGGTTGTCGACGTTTAAGAAGGTGAAGGTGGCGAACCGAGATTACAAACAAAACACGTCGGCAAAGCAGCGGTCCCGAAAGCCGTATACGAATCTGCTCACAAAGTTCGACTGTATCGTCATGGACGACGAATCTTATGTGAAGACGGATTTCAAGCAGCTTCCGGGACAGGAGTTTTATACCGCATCACGAAAAGGGAAGGTGGCTGAAATTTTCAAAACCATCAAACTATCGAGGTTCCCGAGAAAATATCTCGTCTGGCAGGCCATATGCCGGTGTGGTCTAAAAAGCGGTATTTTTATGACTACGGGAACCATCCTTTAAGAGATCTTCGTCCAGGAGTGCCTGTAAAAGCGGCTGCTGCCATTCCTAAAGCAACATAATAGACCTGTGTTGTTCTGGCCAGACTTGGCGAGCTGCCACTATGGGAAAAAGGCAATCGAGTGGTACGATGCGAACAACGTGGTTGTGGTACCCAAAGACCACAACCCTCCCAACAACCCAGAACTCCACCCTATCGAACGATATTGAGCCTTGTTCAAACGGAATCACAAAAAAAAAAACTAATAAAACCATGAAAAACGAGCAGCAGTTTAAATCTAACGGGCTAAGCGGAAGGCACGGCAGTTCGGATTTGGCAAACCAAAAGAATAAACGAACATTTTTCCTTTAAATATATGAATTGAACTACCAAAAGAAAAAAAAAAAAATTTTACTGAAAGAACGATTTTTTGTCGACCAATTTTTGCACGTTCCAGTCTTTAGGATCAATTTTAAACCTAGGCAACAAATGGTTATGGCTGTAGAAGTTTACTTTGAGATATTTTGGAATTTCATCTTTCGTTCATATGTAGTTGCCATGACGCCGCTTGTAATTTTTGTTAAAAAAAATTGGTATTTTTTTGGGATGTCTTCGTATATTGTGGCTGGATGAGACTGGACTCGAAAAACTCTGCATCTATTGACGACTAGCTAACACATTGCTGCTTTCTAGCGATACAGTAGATTTCAGAATTTGAATACAATACTGGAACTGAAATTGCTATCCACCTTGCCACCAGTTCATTCTACATAAACTAATCCTTCAAGACCAACGCTTCCATTAGGCTTAAGCTTAAACTCAATTATATCTTCTGTTCTGTTCTGTCATCTTCGATCAAATCCGCTTTGGTAGTTCAATCTCATAATTTTCACTGCACTTAAATTATCGCTTGTAAAGGGTGTATTCGATAAAAATGACACACACATATTTACTCACCAAAATTAAACCGATTTTTTGATTTTCTTGACATTTTCAGGCAATGAAAAACTACTAATGAGTTGTGATTTACAAAATTTATTTGCTCCAATTTCGTCTCCCATCCCGAATGCCCGCACCTCCCTCTTCACTTCACCCATCAAATTTTGTACAATCGATTTTCCCAATGTGTTTTTGTTGGTTTTACCCAAATTTTCCTCAACTCCAGCTCTGTTTTAATAGTTTTGGGATGTTTGCATAGTTCTGTCTTCATAATTGCCCAGAATTTTTCAATTGGGCAAAGTTCCGGTGAATTTGGTGTGTTCATTTCTTTTGGCACAAAATTTACTCCGTTGGCTCGGTACCACTCCAACACGTTTCGAGCGAAGTGGCAGGATACTAGATCAGACCAGAACAGAGTTGATCCTTTGTGCTTCCTTATGAATGGCATGAGACTCTTTTTAAGGCACTCTTCCGTGTAAATTGCGCTGTTGATTGTTCCGGAAGTTATGAAGGATTCGCTTATTTCACCAAATCCACAAATCGCCTGTCAGATCAGGAACTTATTTGCAAATTTCGATAATTTCTTCTTTCCAACATCCTCCGGAACATCGAACTTAGACTTGGCAACGAAATATTCTTGCCCAGGAAGTTGACGGAATTATTAGAATATTTAAGATAAAGTGGTCAATTCATGAAATTCTAAAGCTTCATTGCAACTAGGACAGGATCATCACTACAAGTGACTTTGAAAAATAACACAGTGAAATTCGTCACTTCATGAAACTGATCATGAAGTGACGAATTTCACTGAAGTTTCGGATCTTCCCGGAAACTATTCTTTACACACCGCCCCCCACAGTCCATATCTCGATTTCAGATTCAACATTATTCATGTTACGTCAGTACAAAAGATTCAAAAGAAATCGCGGGGCTCTAGAATCAGTTTCAATAATTGACCACTTTTACGGTTGTTCCGGATCTTCAGAAAAACCATCATGTGGTCCCAGACAGACCGTGCAGTTCCAGATCAAAATTCATTCAACAGTCATCACTTTAACCGATGTAGAAAAAACCAGGAACTCTTGGATCAGAGTCTACCCCCCCCCCCCCCCCCCTTATAAAAAAAACTATTCCCGAGCGATAATCCAAATGATAGAAACATACCACAAATGATTTGGATGATACCCTGAAAACGTAATTAACCCTTTTAACCCCTCTAGAATAAAGCTAAGTTCATTGCAAAAATCCTTCAAAACGGGTATTAAATAAAATTCGAAATATAATCTCAAATAAGAGGGAGCATAACAAGAAGCCTTTACCATGCAAAAATGCCAGAGAAAAAATCGTTTTGATGAATAATCAAGATTCCAAAAATTGCCTGGGGTCATAAACCCAACATACAGACAAAGGGTTGAGGAATTTTTTTTTTTTTTATAATTACTTTATTTGTACAGGCTCAATCGAATAAACTTTACAGAGCCGAGTTATCCTTTGCGTTATACATTATTACTGTCTTAAATTTAAAGTTAAAGGAACTGGACCGAGTACTCGCGGTTGTCTCGAGGTTAGTGGAGATTTACAATTTTTTGGATGGGAAAAGGAAAGAAGGAGGTTTGAAATGTGGTTTACGATACAATTATTTAATTAATCCTAAAGCATGAAATTATTTCTATTCATCTTGAAAACAAACATTGAAAAAAAAACCCCACACGTACAAAATACAAACTAAACACAAGGTTAATCAAACTTACAATCTAAGGTTAATATCCTTAAAGTAAACATATATGAGTTTCATAAACTCCAGATCGCGTCTAGCCAAAATATCCCGAACTGGAACATTAGGTTGTCTACCTCGAGCCCGAAGGGAATCATAAAAATGTGATCTGACTCCACGATACTCCGCACAAGACCAAAGGATGTGATCAGCGTCCTGGTAACCTTGTCCACATTCACAGAGATTGCTGTCTCCCAACCCCACACGGAACAAGTGAGCGTTTGGACAATAGTGATTGGACATGAGACGAGACATCACGCGTATGAAGTCTCGACTCAAATCCAACCCTTTGAACCATGCAAACTTCGACACCTTAGGGATAATTGAATGTAGCCATCGTCCCAAGCTCCCTTCACTCCATTGATGTTGCCAGCTAACGAGCGACTGCTGACGATAAATAGAGAAAAATTCACTATAGGCGATTTGTCGATCATAAATGTCGCCTTCCATAGCGCCCACCTTCGCAAGTGAATCCGCCTTCTCATTGCCCAAAATTGAGCAATGCGAAGGGACCCACGCGAAGGTGATGATGAAAGAGCGCACGGATAAAGTACTAAGCAGTTCTCGTATTTTCAAGAGAAAATACGAGAAGTGCTTTACCGGCCTAATGGAACGGATAGCCTCGACAGAACTGAGACTATCCGTAAAAATAAAGTAGTGGTCTGGAAGAAGTGAAGCAATAGTTTCCAAGGTGTAGTGAATTGCTGCCAGTTCAGCCACATACACAGAACAAGGGGCTTCAAGTTTTCGAGAGGCGCTATGAAATTCATTAAATACACCAAAACCAGCGAACTCCTCTATTAGAGATCCATCTGTGAAAAACGTTCTTGCAGAATCAACATGGCCAAACTTTGCAGCGTATAATGACGGAGCAATCATAGGACGATGATGCTCTGGAATTCCGCGGATTTCCTGCGTCATAGATAAATCAAAATTCACTGAATTGCCGAAATCGGAGAAGATTACACGATTGGGAATATTTCTTGAAGGGCTGACATCCTGTGTTAAATATAGGTAGTACAAAGTCATAAAACATGTTTGAGGATTTAGCTCCAGAAGCTTCTCAAAATTTTCGATCACCAGTGGGTTCATTACTTCGCAACGGGTGAGGAGCCTGAGAGATAACTCTGAAAAACGGACGGATAGTGGCAACATGCCCGCCAGCACTTCGAGACTCATAGTATGAGTCGAGTGCATGCATCCTAACGCGATACGAAGACAACGATACTGGATCCGTTCCAGCTTGATGATGTGCGTTTTAGCTGCCGACTGGAAGCAAAAACTACCGTATTCTAAAACCGATAAAATCGTTGTCCGGTACAACGTCAGAAGATCTTGTGGATGGGCTCCCCACCACGTTCCGGTAATTGATCGAAGGAAATTGATCCTTAGTTGGCATTTTCGTCTCAGATACTCAATGTGGGATCTCCAGGTGCATTTGGAATCGAACCAGACCCCGAGATATTTAAAAGACATGGAATGAGTGATCGGTTTACCCAAAAGTTGAAGCTTCGGTTGTGCTGGGCTATGCTTCCTAGAAAAAAACGACCAACTCAGTTTTCTCCGTGGAGAATTCGATACCTAGCTGAATAGCCCAAGTAGACAAATTGTCCAAGGTATCCTGTAAGGGTCCTTGCAGGTCAACCTCTTTTGGCCCTGTGATAGACACTACGCTGTCATCTGCAAGTTGTCTCAACGTGCAATTGTCACTAAGACAGACATCAATTTCTCTAACGTAGAAATTGTACAAAAGGGGGCTTAAACATGAGCCTTGGGGGAGACCCATGTAGCTAAATCGAAAAGCTGTAGAGTTTCCATGAGAAAAGCTCATATGTTTTTCTGACAGCAAATTGTACAAAAAATTATTCATTAATGGAGACAATCCACAAGCGTGGAGTTTCTCTGAAAGAACTTCAACGGATACTGAATCAAAAGCCCCCTTGATATCCAAGAACACAGAAGCCATTTGCTCTTTCTTAGCAAATGCTAACTGAATTTCCGAGGAAAGCAACGCGAGACAGTCGTTCGTTCCCTTACCCCTACGGAAACCAAATTGAGTATCTGAAAGAAGGTGGTTCGTCTCAACCCATTTGTCGAGGCGAAAAAGGATCATTTTCTCCATCAATTTCCGAATACACGACAGCATCGCGATGGGCCGATACGAATTGTGATTCGACGCGGGTTTATCAGGCTTTTTAATGGCTATCACCCTCACTCGTCTCCAATCGTCGGGAACAATATTGAGCTCCAAGAACTGATTGTACAAGTTCAACATGCGCCTCTTAGCAACGTCTGGGAGGTTTTTCAGCAAGTTGAACTTGATTCTATCAGATCCCAGGGCAGAATTGCCACACGAAAGGAGTGCGAGTGAAAGTTCCACCATTGAAAAAGGCTGACTAATGTCGTCTACCGAATTCGCGGTTTCGCGAGGAATCAACTGCGACGGCACGGAATCCGGACACACTTTTCGCGCAAATTTAAGAATCCATTGATCCGAGCATTCCTCGCTTTCGTTGTTAGTAGACCGGTTACGCATTCTTCGCGCCGTACTCCAAAGCGTATTCATAGACGTTTCGCGCGACAATCCGTCTACAAACTGCCGCCAGTAACCCCGTTTTTTTGGCCTTGATGAGGCTCTTGAGTTCGCGTTCAAGAGATGTGTATGCGTCGAAATGCTCGCGTGTTCCGCGCTTCCGAAAAAGTTTAAACGCGTCGGACTTTTTACGGTAAACCTCCGTGCATTGTTGATCCCACCAGAGCGATGGTGTTTTCTTACGAATAGACGATCGCGGCACCGGTCGTGTTTGAGCTTGAAGTGCGCTGTCGACGATGAGATTAGAGAGGAAATTATATTCCTCCAACGGCGGAACCTCTTCCACTGACGATGCTGTATCGTCTATCGCGGATTGGAACTTAGTCCAATCGATGTTACGGGTTAGATCATACGCAACGTTAACGGATTCTGACGAGTTGAACCCACTGGCAATCGAAATTTTGATCGGCAGATGATCACTACCGTGCGGATCCTGGATTACATGCCAAGTGCAATCCAACGATAGTGAATTGGAGCAAAAGGTGAGGTCTAATCTGCTACCATTCGAGGATGGACCAGCCAAACGTGTTACTTCTCCATTGTTAAGTATTGTCATGTTGAAGTTGTCGCAGAGATCATAAATCAAAGTAGAACGGTTATCATCGTACAGCTCCCCCCAGCCTGTACCGTGGGAGTTAAAATCTCCCATGATCAACCATGGAGCGGGAAGTACCGCACATATGTCGAAAAGTTGTTTGCGATTAACAGAGACTCTAGGAGCAATATATACAGAAGCAATACAAAGGCTCTTACCTTTAATGGTAGCCTGACATGCGACAACTTCAATACCGGGGAATTCGGGAAGATTCACTCTATAGAAGGAATGGCACTTTTTGATCCCCAAAAGTACCCCTCCTCCACGTGAATCCTCACGATCCAATCGAATAATGTTAAAATCAAAAAAAGGGAGATCAATTTCTGAAGAGAGCCATGTTTCACAGAGGGCAAATGCATCGCAATTATTGTTATGGACTAAATACTTGAACGAATCTAATTTCGGAATAAGACTTCGACAATTCCACTGTAGAACAGTGATCAAATCCCCGACCTCGTTTGGAAAATTATCCATCGAAGGAGATGATAGCTGCAAGAAGGGGCCATTTTGAAGTCAATTGCTTCAAGAAGGATTTCACAGTGGGAAGCAATGTGAGGACAATGCTTTTCAGAGGATCAGAAATGTTGAGGTATTTGAGAATACCGTCCACAATGTCATCAAATGAGAACAGCCCAGATGAAGAAGGGGTTTCTGTTCTTAAAATTGGGGCATCACGGGTTTTGGATGTCCCCGGAAGAGGTGGAAAATCCTGGGTATAATCAGTTCTGCGGAATCCAGGAGGAGTAGAAGTCTCCTTTTTTCCACCACTCCTTGATTTGGGAAAGCTGTTTTGGGGTTCTTGATCTGCAACTTTCCGCGAACGGATGCGTTTTCGTTTCCGGGCAGAACCTTCCGGAAAACTGAAAGAAACTCCCTCCTCAGCCAAGTCAGAGCCAGACTCGTCATCTGACAAAAGAGCGAAGGGATTTGTTTCGTTGGTCGATGGCTTGGCTGTCTTAAGCATTTCTGCAAAAGACCGCCTGGAACGTTCCTTAAGGGAGCGTTTCATTTTGTCCCCGAGCTGTTTGTACGCCGGGCACGACGAGAGAGCATGAGGAGGAGTTCCGTTGCAGTACACGCATTTTGGTGCAGTAGCTGCACAGGCGCCATCCTCATGCTTCTCCCCGCATGTGGAGCAGCGTGCCTTGTTGCCGCAGTGGGAGGCCGTATGTCCCAACCGCTTACAATGCTGGCAGTTCATGACCCGAGGTACAAACAACCGCACAGGAAGACGAAGTTTTCCCAGCTCGATGTATTGAGGAAGGGCAGATCCAGAAAAGGTCACCCGAAACGAGTCTGTGGGGGTAAAACTCTTTTTACCCTCGCTGAGCGATACTGACTTCAATCTATGAACGGCCAGTATCTTTACCGGAGGAAGCAAGGGGTTCTTGAATCGGCCAACCGCTTGCTTCTCCAGTATCTCGGGGTTCAGGCTCGCCTCAGTGACCACGCCTTCGATCTCCACATCAGAGGCTGGAATGTACACCCTATATTCTAGTGTGAAAAACTGGGAAACAGCAATTTCATTGGCCTGTTTCAGGTTAGCGACGGTCACACGAAGTTTGTTGTGCCTAACCTTCGTTATTTCGGTCACGGCAGAGAATCGCTTTGTCAGATCATCAGATATCTGAACAACATTCAAGGGTTTGTTTTTGGGCTGAAAATAGACAACCCATGGGCCAGTCGAGTCATTCGGGTAGGCCCGCAATCTGGAGCTTTTCTCAGCCTGCCCATTGTCAGACTGAGACGACGAACCATGGATGACATCATCATTTTTCTGAGATGAATGGTCATCCATGTCGTCTTCTGACAAAACATCCATTTTGTTCAACTAGTGGGAGCGCAAAACGCTCTCCCACTGAACGCACAGACACAATACACAGAAAACACTACAAACACAGAAATACAAAATGAAAATTTAACTAATGGGGGAGGAAAAGAAACAAGAAAAAAACACAAACTTATCTGATAATCCTATACTACTACCACCGAGCGTTATATGTGTAGGCGTTTACACAGATGGCTGGAAGAGACGCGCTGCGTGGATGACCTTCGTTGTGGTGCACTTGATCGAGGCTCGGTACTCAGCGCACACAGGCGCACGATGATTGATGAACGATGTAGATGTAGAAACGGGTGCTCACACTCGATGATGATGATACGTGAGCGCGTATGCGTGACGACCACGCAACGATGATGCCCAAATTGGTTTGCGAATTACCAATAGCACGGATTAATCGTTCCGAAAATGACACTTTCTACTACAAAAAAACTCACTTTTCGATCAATTTACCGGGAACTATGCCAGGAGTCACTTAGTGAGAAAAAAACTGATAATTTATATCAAGCGAATACCGAGAAAACTTCCAAAACAACGGAGCGCGAAACAAGTCGACCGTACTTCTTGCTAGGACGCAGTGAGATGGTTGAGGAAATTATCCATACACATTTTATTAAAGTAGAGATTCCACATTTCAATTCCAGATATACAATTATTCACGATCGATTATGATCGGTTTTAATAATTGACCACTTTTACGGATGTTCCGGAAAACCCTGAAAAACATTTTGTGGCCACCATTGTTCAACAAGAACTTTTGGTCATATTTTTTTTACTTTTTGTTAAAACGTGAAAATAGTAATTTATATTCGTAAAAAAATGTTTGATACATTTTAATCATTTGAAAAAATACACGCAAAAGCATACTAAAATAAGTTCAATAAAATCACCAAAAGCTCTTGTTCTACGGTTATAGACAGTTTCTAAGTGTCAATATTTTTGAACAATCCAGAAGTTTGCATTTTACATAAGCTGTTTTACGAAAAACGTACTTCAAAAATCGGGCATAGGCATTTTAAAATATTATATTTTTTTAATTTTACTTAAATTAAAAAAAAAACATTTTGCGTGTATTTTTCCCAGTATTGTATTGATTTTTTTTTCTACAAAACTTTGTCTCAGACGCCATTTCAATCGAAAAAATTTATGAGGCTCGGAAAATTTTACTCAGTCTACAAGTAAACTACGTTTTCTAGAGTTTGAGTATTTTAAACTTTAATTTGAGTCGAGTCCATATGAGGTCCATATGCACGCCAGCAGCGGGGGAACGAGCACATCTTAGTGAGATATTCAACTTTACACCACCTAAATATGGAGTAATCGACAATCAAAGGAGCAATTTAATAGCTTATAAATACGATTCTAAACACTTTGTGCCCAAAAAGTGCTGATAAATCTGGATCAGGGTTGCTGAAACGATTCAGATAGGAATGAATATCGAAATAAAGATCATCAAGAAATGAAGAGTTCTGTACAACGAAGCCAAGTACGATGAATTGGCGCTAAATAAAAACACTGGTGTTACGATTTTACAAATACAGTTTTAAAATAACATATATCAAGCAATATATTCATTACATTTTGCAAAATAATTACACACCTGGGGGCGAAAAACTTGGCTAAATTTAAACACAATTTGCTTATACCAATCTTTTTGCCTTTCTCGTACACCAAGATGTACCGAAAGGATATGATATCACTTGCAAAACACAATGTCGTTCCAAGACCCGGAGATACGTATGGCATATACCAATAGACTCATCTCAACGAGGATCCGTTGAAAAAGTGCGTTATGGGTTTTCTTTCGGGTTCGCTTTGATTTTTCTCGAAATTTTTTCCACATTTTTACTACTTATATTCAAGTACAAAATGGCGAAAATGACTGCTTCGTTCAGCAATGGGTGTTCATGAATAAAAAAATGGAATAGTACGTTTCATTCAAAGGGACGAAAGTTATCCGCTTTACATTTCATAGAACGGATTTTTATAAAATCTGCTTCTAAATTTCCATTTTTTAAGATAAATTCTAGTCGAAATGAATAATAACAGGCACTTGTCGATATTATTCGAGTTCATACAACGATAATTTTGGATGTAGTTGAACTATCGAGCATTATGCTGATGCTGTTAAGTGTGTTTTGTGATGTGAACTGTCACTTTTTTGAGCACCTGCTTTTGTGATTGTTGTATGTTCAAACTCTGGAAGCAACGATATTTACCCGGAGATTTGGCAACATAATTGATGGCCAAACGTGACCAAACCCAAGACCAAACGATAGGTGCCATCTAAGTGATCTTTTCCGCATGCATGAGGTTGGGGAAGTCTGTTGAGGTAGTGATGGAAATAAGTAAAGACCTTGAAAATATCCGAGAATTCCCATTCGTGACATATGCGTTTCCGCACTTCCTATAATGTGTGTAATGCGCAATACTATCACCTTAAATTTTCAAGAGCACAGCTGCCACAAAACATACAACAATGAAGCTGGAACTTCACATTTGATGCAGCAAACAGGGAGTCCAAATTACATAAGTGATGTCACAACTGTGTCCGACATTTGTGCTCTAGAACACTTGAAGTGATAGGGCATCCCAGCCATCATCAGACAATTTGTGGACTCTGCAAGGAATCACCATAAATGATTTTTGAACATACGATTTACGAACAGATTATCAACCAATACTAAAGGGTGGATCAGCAAAATGAAATTTGTAATTACCTTGAAAACTAAAGCACGCTTACGCAAACCAATTCCACCATCGGATAGGAGAGAATTTTCCCTAGCCGACGGTGTTGTTGATTTGGCAAGGCGAGCTTCGATTTACGAGAAAAGAGCATTACAAGATTTGATTACAAAAGCTGATCCGCCTTTTTGAAATAATCATATCGTCCTTCCATTTTCCACGGATTATCTGTAGTTTCCGATAGATGTCACCACCAACAACAGCAGAGACATCTGATGGAAAATGAATGCAGAAGCTAAACAAAATGATTAATTGTTGGTTGAGATTTCACGACGTTCCTTTCATATTAATAAACGGCTGTCATCGTTACCGGTCATGATACTTATAGAGATGTGACCCATAAAATTCTATATTATTTGATTTTAGAGGTTTAAGCACGATTTCATCGGATGAATCCGATTAAATTGATTTCTCCGACTATAAATCAATAAATCAAACTTTAGAGTAATTATTGGCAAAATTTGAATAAATCTCGCATTCACTTTTTCAGTGACAGTGACTATAGACCAATGAGTTGGATTACCGAGGTGAAGCAATCGTTTAAGTTGTGTGAGTAAAACCCCTGTACGATACAAGCAATTAGTGACGTCACTACTTGCGTTTACGTTGATTTTTTGGTTTATTAATACTATCATATTTCACGATCTGCTTCACCTCTCTCTGTACCTCATTGACTATAGACGGCCAACGTGAGTTGACGTATCCAAACAAACTCTCAAATCTTATGGAAAATGTTCATTGTGGATACAACATGGCAGAACATTGACAGGTCTATAACTATCGTTCGTGTGGTGGGTTTGAAAACACGCGAATTTCTAATGCGTGTTGCTAAATGCATCGCAACTGTAATTTGATTAAAGATGAAAAACAGTGTAACCAAATAAATTTTTAAAATTTTTCTCTTGAATAAAGTCTGTGAATATCTGTGAAAAATCTAAAAAGTCTGTAAATGCCTGTAGCGAAAAAAATGTCTGTGAAAAATAAAAGTCTGTAAATTCACAGACATGTCTGTAAGTCTGGCATCTCTGCCACCATTAGAGTCGTCTTTTAGAAGCGTTTCTGAGACGCTTTCTATAGAAGCGAGCACCGCATGAGCAAACATTTGGTAATACTCAAATGTATTGTCAGTATTATTGATAATGTAAGAGCAAAATAAAAATACGGATTCAAATATTGTAGCAGAATCAAAAGCGAACCCCACACGTATCAATATATTGACGCAAAGGGGAATTATTGACAATGATATTGATTATGTGAATCCAGAATTCTTGTCAATAACGATGTATTTACGTCAATTTAGAATGTATTGACAATACGATTATTGTCAATAAAAGCAAACGTGTAGGGTCCACTAAAAGAGTCATGTTTCAATATTTCCCCTCATTTTCCTCTTCTGTTTGACTACAGCAGCAGATTAGGCCTGTTCCTCAGCAACTTTTATTAGGAAGGTTGTGATATAATTCGGATTATTATTCGGGTGTTTTTAAAGGTGCATTTTTCAAATTTTTAATCAATTTTAAAGGTGCATACTTGGGGCTGCCTTAAGCTTTTTTTCACTGAAACTGCTGCACAGTTGCGTAAACGAATGCTGCTGCCGTACCACACGTTGGGGTGTGTGTGGTGAAATGGAATGGAAATTGAGAAAAACAACCTCCGGTGGTAGCGAGCAAAGATGTAATGGGAATTAATTACGGGGTATGATGATCAATGCGCGGAATGAAGCAATGATCCACCAATACCACTACTTGTGGGGGGTCGATTCGATTCGATGGTCAAAACACCGTCGACTGGCTGACTGGTGAATGGAATTCTTATTGGACTGGTGTGGTAGTCAGCATCCAACACAGTTTCCCAAAGCGCGGTGAATGAAACCTTCCAAGTGGCTAATGATGTGTTGATGGGTGGTTCTGTGGTTTCGGTAGACGCAGAGGTGGATTGCAGCAGTAGTGATACTGAAATGGTCGCACATCTGTGTGTAGGTAGATGAAGGTACAGGGATGAATCGATGCCGATTATAGGGGCTTTCTTTGGAAATATGCACTCATATTATCGTATTTTCAAACAATCTTTGTCTTTTTTTTTCATACATTGTAGCACGTAAACGTCACTTCTGATCGAAATGACGTCTGATAAAAAAATATACACATTAAATTTTTTGGTAATTAGGGGAACTAGGGGCATTATGGCCACCCTAAGGATTTTGCCGATTTGACTTTATAGGAATCAAAATATCGCGCTGTATTATTTACTACAGATTTTTGACACTAAATTTAAAAAAATAACTTTTTTCTTCTTAAAAATTTTTTTTTGAAAATTGTTACATTGTTATCGTTTGTTTTTAAACAAGCAGGTTAGGGTGGACCCTAGACAGTCGGCATTCTTTAAATATCTTTGATACGTTCATTTCTCGTGAATTTTTTATACTATACACTTAAAGAACTTTTTATGACGCATATTTTTGCTAAGTTGTTATATTTTCTAATTGAAAAATTATGGCTAATTTGTGCTGAAAAAATTACTTATTTTAAGTTAAATTAAATGCTTTAAACAGAAAAGAAAAAACAATTTCCAATGAAATTAAATGTTTGAAAATCGGTTTGCTCCATTTTGAGATATTGACAATTGAAAAGAGTCATTTTTCGAAGAAAATAGCCTTTAACTGTCTAATCTAAAAAGATAGTAACCTAGTTGCTTGAGCAAAAAAATGCGTCATCAAAAGTTCTAAATGTAATCACAACAATGTTTTTACGAGAAATTAACGCATGAAAAGATATTCAAAGAAAACCGATTTTAGTGGCCACCCTAACCTGCTTGTTTAAAAAAAAATCATAGCTCATGAACCATAAGAGATAAAAACGTTGTGTCTTCAACAAAGTTGCTTTTAATTGATTGTTCTACAACTGTTTGCAACACTGCTTTGGTCTTTCTCAAATAATAAAAAAAGTTTGGACCACCCTAATTTTACGAACATAAAAAGATTGAACAAAACATATGAAGCAACTTTCCCTAAAAAACCATATACCTAAAACTGACGGTTTGGGCGCAAACATTTTTGTCTTCCTAAATACGGCTTTGGGACCATTGTGCATTGGTTTTGGTTCTACTATTATCCTTTTTGTGACGTCTCAACTTTCAGTTTTCTTTGTACAGCTAAAAAACATCTATTTCAACTGTTTTTTGTTTTGCCTATTTGCAACAATTTCTAATTTTGAGGTTTTGGCCAACTTTTGTTCTAAGGAGAACCACTGTGCCCTGGTCAGCCGTACGACGCAACTTAGTCGCGATGCTCTTACAAGAGCGCTGGACGGCACTGAAATCATTCTCATTTTTTATTGAACATCCGTATGTCTTTCTTTCAAACAAATTTACAACAATTAGTCAAGAAAATGAATCTATGTCTTAAGAAGAAAGGTTGAAAACTTAAAAAAAAATATATATATATTTTTGTCAATTCGTTTGACTTTTGTTCATTTAAAATGCAATATCTCAGAAAACTACGCAAATTACTTTGTGCCGATAAGTGTTTCTTAAGTAAATAAGGATGCGAAACACGATTCTCACCTTACAAAGACCTGATGTCCTCTGTTGTCCGAAGAAGTCGTCTCCACTCTACTCGATCCATGGCCACACGTCGCCAGTCTCGAAGTCTGCGAAGGGTCCGCACCTTGCCCGCAGCGCGCCTCTTCTTCTTGTTCCTGATGGATCGCTTTTGGGAACCATTTTCACTGGGCCGTCGTCCGCCATTCTTATGAAGTGCCCAGCCCATCGTAGTCACCCAATTTTTGCAGTGTGGACGATGGATGGTTCTCCCAGCAGCTGGTGCAATTCGCGATTCATTTGCCTCCTCCACGTTCCGTCACAATACCTTCCGCTCGAGAACACCAAGGAGCGTTGGTCCCCACAAGCCTATTCCAGGTCTCGTGGCCGTAGAGAACCACTAGTATAATCAGCGTCTTGTAGATAATCAACTTCGTGTGGCGGCGAATTTTATTCGACCAGAGCGCCCTCCGGAGTCCAAAGCAGGCACGACCCAAGTAGCAATTCAAGCTGAGGAGTAAGAACTTATTGAACAGTAAGCTAATTATTGGTTGATTTAATGCAGGGCTGTCATCTGATCACTCAATGGGCGCAATGTACTGATTTTCTGAAATAAACAAAGTGAGAATCAAGCAAACACAAAGTTTGATTGTCTTTCACCCTGCACAAGTGTGAAGCAGTGGAGAAGAGAAGTCTGACACACACCCACAAATGACGAAAGCTCAATGTGTGGCCATCACTCCGACGGCTCCGACGCAAAGAGCGCCACTCAGTGTAGGCTTGCAAATGGGAAACCCAGCAAAAAGACAAAATTATTCTTCATTATGCCCTTCTTCATTTCCTATGCATGCAGTCGCGTTAAGCAAAGTCTGCAAAGAACTTAAAGAAGACATTAGCGCTTATTGTATTATATTCGTTCCCTGCGCCGCACGGTGTGTACCGCTCATTGTGTGAGTGGATCGCTTTCTCACAGATTAGTTGGAAGAGAGTGTGCGAAGTAAATGGGAGAACCACACACTCTTTGTCGAGTGTTGTGAGATGCATGCACAAAGTTGCTTTGCTAACGCTCTGAGGTGCTTTCCAGCCCTGATTTAATGTGTACACAGCTGATTAACAGCAGGCTGAATATATAGTTGATTAGTAGTGCATGAAGTTAATTGTATCCCCATAATTCAACCTCAATAAATTAGCTGATCTAATGATTGAACAAGTTTTATTTTAGCTTAACACTACTCCACAAATCAGCAATGCACTACAAATATTTTGATAACCTAATTGATTAAATGTAGTAAGTGTCATTCTTTGCATTTCCGGTATTTAAGTTCTTCTAAATTCACTGCCTACCTTTCTAATCCCAATCAGTGGCAGCAGTATAGACAAGGTAGAGGAGCTTTTAGGAATAGCTTCAGGTAGAAATGGGCTGTGACAACGTCGGAAGTATTAACATTTGTATTTCTGTGTTTTGATTGCTATATTGCACTGAATTTTTAGACAGAATTCGAAAAATATAACTCAATAATGGCACTAAAATAGCTTCCACATGACCATCGAAATAAATCGCATACTTGTGTCCACATTGTGTTAACTATGCTTGAAATGAGAGGAATGTTTTACTGTCGCCAGTTGTTGTTTACAATTCTGCATTGCTGTACAATACTCTTCCGGTTGCTGTTATTCAACTTAAATTTGACATTTTTTTTTTTTATATATATATATTATAGTCACTTTAACACTCTTGGGTCATTCGTGACTTGTCCGGGGGTGAGATTTGAACTCGTGACTTTGGCGTGAGAGGTATGGATGTTAACCACTACGCCGGGGTCGCCCCCGCAAAAAAAAATTTGACTTGTTTCAAGTTAATGATCATATCTTTTGCCACACATATGCTTAAGTGGTCCAGTATTTAGGTATGATTGATGCCTGTGAATTAGCGACTGCCGGTTCGAATCCCGAAATGCAAAGGTAATTTTTAGACTTATAATAACAATATAAATATGTAAATCCAATTAGTCAGCACCTGTGTAGTCCATTTCATTTCATATTCCATTTTTTTTTTCTAAATAAAACTAGAAGGCTGAACAAGGGTTGGAGAAGACTGTTATTTAATGCCTTAAAAAGCTTAAAATTTATAAAACTGTTAAGATTTTGGCTGATTAAAATCACCAGATTTACATATTTAAAAGCTGAATAAAGATTAACGCGGTATATGTACAACAATTATTCAAACTAAGGCTGAATTAAAATCGATTGAATAACACTTGTTCAGCATCAAATTGTTACCTACACACCAAAAAAATTATGAATTTTAATGGTGATGTAAATATCCATGCATGCTAAAATTGAAGCATGAAACCTTCCTTTTTACGTAAACTAGCAACTTGCATGGAATATTGCTTACAAAGATGGATGGTTGCATACAATATTTAGAATATTTCATGAAATGATTCATAAATTTACACGATCTGTAATATGAATTTGTATGGTATGTGACGCTCCATTTATGTGCATCATAGTGACAGAAATTTACACTACTTTTTCGAACTGTGTAGTTATTCGCTACCATAATGCGTCTTTGAATTTCTCTTCTGGTACAATTTTCGGCAAGTCACCAGTGAGTCCAAATGCATGGGCTTGTCGACCACCTCAATTTCGTCACCGTCAATCTGAACTCGGGGTGGGAGGCTAACATTGTCTTCCCTAGAACCTATTCCTCTCATGTGGATGCGTTGATGGCAAGTCCAATCCGCCTGGCTTCAGCCTTCAGTCTGTTAAATAGCAAACACGAAAGTCCTTCATCTTGCCGTAACCCCCTTCAAGATTCAAAGGGACTCGAGAGTGTCCCCGATACTCGAACAACTCACATCACTCGATCAATCGTCACCTTGACCAATCGTGTCAGTTTATAATAAAATCCGTACTCGTGCATAATCTGCTACAGCTGATCTCGATCGATTGTGTAGTATGTGGATTTGAAATCGATGAACAAATGATGTGAGGGCACGTTGTTTTTGTGGCATTTCTGCAGAACATTGGCAGTTTCTATATGCATGCCTGCTTTTCCATACCTTTATTATTGCGGGAGCTTCAGCATAGACCGAAGAATTCCAAGGCAGATAAACTAATTAGAGTAATTTTCAAATATTCTCAAAAATTTAGGGAAGTCTACACGGGAAAAAATCCGATCTCCAAAATGAGAAAAATGACTCATGATTTCATGAACACAGCGTATTTCCATGTTATTAAAATACACCATGAATAATATTCATGATATCATGAGCAACTTTTGCGTAACGCAGCAAACATTCCCAAAATAATGAATCATCCGAGTTGAAATCATGAGCTAAATTCATGGGTTTAAAGTATAAAGTAGAGCATCAAACTGGATTCGAACCAAGAACCTTGGGATCATTAAACCCAAACTTTAACCACTAGACTACACTGAGGCAAATAGACTTAAGAATTTCATAAGGCTCGATTTATGAACGACGCATATGAATTTCATAAGCACGACTTATGAAAGATTTTCGTCTAACATGAGGTAGCTCTTATACGCCTTTAGCCATTCCATTTACGAAAGCGTTGACAGAAGAGTGGTCCAGACATAAGACCCGTAATTTCAACGTCTATGGTTCGGTTCCAGTCTGCTCCATTTTATTATTTTTTTTTGTAGACATTATTTTTCATAAGGCAGATCTATGAAATTCATACCGATTTCTTGTGGCTAAAATTCATGGAATTCTTACGTTCTTTTGCCTCGGTGTATCAGTATTTGTATTAAATGAAAGACAAAAGGCGTATAAGAGATACCTGTGTAGTGCGGTTTATGAACACGGTTTGCCAAGTACGTGTAACGCTTGTAGCGGTCTTGATTCCACTGCATTATGAAATCATGAATTTCCATGACGAAATCATGAATCATTGTTACGATTTCATGGAATGGCAAGTTTTTTTTTCATTTCATGATTTTTTATTCAAGAAAATGGAACCGGATTTGTTTCCGTGTAGAGAACTTTAATGAAGATAAGTGATTTTTAGGTTATGAGCATGAGGATATGCATGATTTACCGGCCAAGGATGCAACTCCGTTATTTCCAAATCAGCTGTAGCTACACAGAAAACCAATCAACGTTGCTTGAGACTAGCAATCATTCTCAATGTGTAAATACTGGTGACCTAAATCCAGGCAATACCAGCGCTGGTCACGTCCAAATGGAATATGTTAACGAAATACCCGCTTTAATGAAAGCTGAGAACACCCCTGCACTTCCAAAATCGAGGAATTACTGGGATGTTGGATAAACGGGTTAGAATTGCAGCAGGATTCGTTTTGGTAAACAATTTGCTGAACTGATGTCCAAACGATGCAATAGCTCGAAGAAGCTTGGGTTTGAACACTTGGTTTTCTGCACAATAAGCAAAATTGATCGCCACTAGGCCACCGAGCTCCCCATTTCACAAAACAATTACGATAAAGTATCCGATCATCTTTTAAGTACCCGTTCCTCCAATCGAATTCCATGACACTTTTAATCATAATCTGAAAGAAAGACGATTTAAAGTATAACTCTATGATGTGCAGGAGCTTGGAATTGAATCCATGATTTTGCTCAGTAAGCGAAATCGGTCGCCACAAGGCCACCGAGCTCCTTATTTCACAAAACAATTACTACCAAGCTCCTGTTCAACTTGCTGTTACTAGATTTCGATCCTATCAGCGACGTCACAGATGACGATAAAAACAACTCTTGAGAAGGATTTGTTATAGATTCACGATTATAGATTCACAGATAAAAATTCTGAATTTTAATTGTGATGTAAATATTCATTCACGTAGACTTGTATTTCATTTCACGCAACCAAGCAACTTGCAAACAATGTTGTTTACAAAGATGTGCTTTTGTATACAATATTTGCTACATTGCATGAAATGTTTCAGAACTTTAGATGATATATAATGAGAACGTTTTTTTTCCCTTGATTTGTTTTCCTTAAATCTTGTTTTACACAAGACCTGTAATGTACTTAAATGTACAAAACATTTTTTTGCACGTGAACTTTCGCTAGAAAATTAGAAAAATTGTGATTTTTTAGATTGTTGATATCTTTCTCCAATGTTTTTAAAAAAAATCTAAACGTAATTTTTTTTTTTCAGAACGGAAAACTTTCCCTTAATAAAGGAAACGGCTCTCATGTTGGCCCACCGCTAAAAATCTACTATTTATCAATTTTATCTAGATGAACGCGTCATTCGGGTGGTACTAATGGATATTTTTAGTCGCTATTGGAAATTTAGTCGATTGCTGAATTTATGTATGGGCCCAAATTAGGGGTATTTAGGCCGACATTACATCCATTTCCTCAATATAAATACATTTCGCACCATCTTAGAATTATTTACGAAAATCTCTAATAGACTTCAATTTTTGTATGAAAAAAAATCTTTTTTTTTTTCATAATTTGGATTGAAGTTTTTCTAATGAATTGGAAAAATGACTAATTAATGTTTCACTATATTTTTAAACGGTTTAAAATCAATGCTCCACAACTCGTCCTTAAACACCATTTCAGCACAATCAATAGTTTTTGACATACGTAACATAGTGCTCATGAAAATACATACGCCGTTTATGGAAAGATGACGCTTGAGTCGAAATGATCGCAATAGCTATGGAAAATTCATACTCCCCTGTCGAAAACAAAGACAAAGTTTCATTTAAATCGGAAAGACTTTATTTGGTTACGATCTAGTTTTGCGGGAGAGCATGGAAACTATGCATGGGAAACGGCCCGGCACTGTTCAGCTGTTATTCAACAATTAAAAAAAAATTGCTCTATTTTTACCTAACCTGGAACTTAGGTTGAAAAAACTATACAGCACAACTTCGTACAAGACCATAAATCGATTCGACGTCCGTGCAAAAATTTGTTTTATTATTATTATTATTATTATGGCCATGTGCTTCGTGCATACCTACTGGCGTGCATATAAGCTTGTAGGTATGCGCGGAGCACTAGGCCTACAGTATAAAAAATAAAAACTTTTTGCACAGATACCGAATAAATGAATATCAAATCGCTTTGTGGCCCTGTTTGTCTGCATCTTATAAATTTTCAAATGTCTTAATTTTGTTTGAAAGATGTTTGATTAAGTCGAAGGTCAATGTCTGAATTTCCGTAAAGTTCCAAAGTCTCTAAAATCTATTAAGTCCAATATTTGACTTTTTATTTTGGAGCCTCAAACTAGTCAATCATCTTGAATTGATCTCACATTCGCAATCGTAAATTCTCCAATTCCAACCGGTGCTAAAATCACGCTACACCTGTTCACCTACCTGCCCCAGTCGCGGGAGTGCTCTGTATCTACGTTGGTAGTGCCACTTTACCTGTTGTTTACCTGTGCCACAGGTTGTTTGCGTGTGCTCTATCTCTCGTTCACCAACACCAGTACCGCTGAACAAAACCCACCTTTCCGCACATGACTGCGATGACTGCTCTATCCGTGACGATGATCGTACATTCGTACGTGCTGGTTGGATGTTATTTGGATAAGTTGTATTATGTATATACCAACTTGCAGCCAGCCAGCAAGCGATCAGTGAAGAGAGGAACCCTTCTCTGTGCTTGGGCTCGGGAATTTATGTATCAATAGTATTGGTCCATCCCGACCGGAGGTGACTTCTATACAACATTAGAGGAATTTTTCATCTCCCGGAGTGATCTGCGCGGTCAATTATGCTGGCGTTAAAGTGAAGCTGACGGTGAAGAATCCAGTCAAACAGTTGCAGATCGACGTGTCGTGTGAATTTGGGGATATTTTTGTTTTGGCTTGTTTAAGATAAAAGTGATTCGCGGAAGTGCAAACAGAATTCATTCCACTGCGGTTGTTTTGATATCCGGATTCAAAAGGTGGTGAGATAATGATGTGGTGATGAGTCATCGGTGGCTCTCCAAATTGCCCTTATAATATTTTTTTTTTTGGAGCCTGAGTGCCACGGAAATAATCTTGTGGTAACATTTCGATCTTATGACGTTGTATAAAAACTAGTTCCATTGGGTGGCTACACATGAGAGCGTGCTAGGAAGCGTGATTTCTGCTTTGCGCAAGTGAGACGTAGAACGGTGGCTTCAATCATGGTAACGAAATTTGTATGGTGTGGAGCTTTGGTAGCGATACTGACCCTGCTGGTAGTGCCGGTAGCGTCGGAACAAGCTTCCTGTCATGATGATAAACCCTGTCCGGAGGATGAGTATTGTGATCAACACAGCTTTTCCTGTTCCCCATGCAGCGAAATTTGTTCCAGTGTTATGACACGAGTGGATTGCAGTAAAAAGTGCAAAGGTATGTTTCGATCGAGAACAATTCTATGTTAAACGAGGCTTTACGGGGTTACATATTGTGAATTTACTTTCGATGGCACTGGTAGCACATCAAAAAAATTGTCCAATAGGCTAACAAAAACTAAATGTGAAAATCATGATTTCTGAAAAACCGGAAGTAAGGCAGGAACTAGGTTCGGAAGTCGGAGGTTAGACTTTCGAACTTTAATTTAGTGCTGGCGACATAATATACATAACCAACATTCCTTCTATATAGATTGATACTCCTGAATCCACATTTATATTTAAGATATATACCGGCAGTGTGGCGACAAGGGTGGGTTATTTTTATCCTCAAGGCTAATAAAAAGGATAAAACTTCACCAAATTCCTTCAGGCCAATAAGCTTATCGTCTATTTTGCTAAAAATAAAGAAAAAAAAAACAATAGATGAACACATAAAGTCATCATATCCAGTTACAAATCTTCTGAGCAAATATCAGTTTGCATACAAAACTAGAAAGATCCTTTGAAGCAAAAGAAATTTCACTTGCTGCATTCATTGACATTGAAGGTGCATTCGATAATTCATCTCACGATTCAATGACTACAGCTATGATGAAACGTGGCTTCGATCAAACCATTGGAAATTGGATCAATGAGATGTTATCAAAAAGAGAAATATCAACAAACCTTAGAAGCTTACTCATCAGTGTAAGAGCAACCAAAGGATGCCCGCATAAGGCGTGTTATCACCTCTATTGTGGTCTTTAATAATTGATGATCTTCTCAAAAACTTAATAGCCCAAGACTTCGAAATAATTGGCTTCGCAGATGATATAGTTATAATTGTACGTGGAAAATATGATTGCATTATCGCTAACAGAAAGCAAATTGCCATAAATGTTGTCCCATCATGGTGTGATAGGGAAGGATTGAGCATACTTAAAAACTACTATTGTGCCATTTACGCGAAGGAAGAAATTTTCATTAGACAACATAAGATTGGTGCATTTCAATTCAACTTTTAGAACTTTCAAATGATGTCAAATGTCTTGGAGTAATCCTTATCTTATCTTAGCTATTGTCTATTTAATATATGTTTCACATCGAAGATGCGTCACACATATCAAAACGGCCAGGCCTACTGTGCAGCATATAAGGGGCAAGATGATTCAGAATACATCGGGCCTGTTTAAATCGAAGACTTAAACACGATGCTTCAGAATCCAATTAATGGAAGAAACGTGGACATCTCGTACCGTACGTTCCGATTTTGGTAATTATAAGATTGGTTGGTCGTTGGAAGCATCAAAGCAAGAAAGGTTAAGTGATGCTCCATTTTCTTCTGACGGTTGGGGCATGAGCACTAACTCTTGTCCTAGCCTTTTATGGCTTATGGCTTTAGCGCCATTCCCGAGCAAAGTCGGTTAACAAAATGAAAGCAAATCGATATTAAAGTGTGCAGTTCCTATCATAATGAAAACTCATTTTGATTTCAAATGTTGCGACATAAGTCTGATATCATATTGTGCTTTCATTATGCAGTCAAGACGTTTTAAATGAAAGCAACTTAACTTGAAGTTCTGCTGTTAACGTCATGTTTAAAATTTAATTGAAATTCATCTGTCGTTGAACTAATGATTATCGTTTATCTGATTTGTTTAACACATATTAGGTCATTCGTGACCCGCGGTGAGATTGGAGCCTAAGTCTTTCAGCTTGAGAAACATGAATGGTAACCATTTACTCTAGGCCCGTATTCAGTTAAACATTATGAATGCAAAATCAGTAATCAAATTGATTTCATTGAAAGCAGGATTAGTTTTCCGTTTGCTTCAACAGTGTAAAATTTTGCTCTAATTTTTGCTGTGTTAACCGTTAAGTCAACCAAAATGAGATCAACTGGAGTATTCAAAATAAGTTACATCATAACAGCAAATTTTGATTTCAATTTGATCTTCAGCTTTGCTCGGGTTACGCGCTTTCTGAAAAGAGAAGATGGAAAGGAAAAGGAGAAGGACAAAGGGAAAAGGATTATGTGAAATCTATGAACATAAGCAATATTTTTGATTTGAAATATACAATATAGAAATGCATAACGGCGCGGTGGTCACTACCCGAGTCTTGTCACTATTATCAAGTCATAAAAAGTAACAAGGACTAAAATGTGATCCTTTGATTCCTAGAAAATTCTGATTCCCTAGTTTGAAGTTGTCACGACTAGGGTTCGGTGGTAGATCTTATACCAGTAACGCATCACAAAAAGGTGATTTTCCAACGTTACTGGTTTGAAAAGATAAAAAATTTACAAAATTGAACGAACTCACCAAGTTTAGCCAATTGAACCAATTGAAGGCTGCCTGACATGTGTTGATGTAGAAGTCCAAATTGTAGACGAAACTTGACAAAAATCAACATGAACTAGTCCGGTTTATGGTAGTTGCACGGACAAATATCTTGGAGTAATCCTTGATAGTAAACTTAATTGGAATATGCATCTAGAGCAGGCAATAAACCAAGCTACTTATGCTCTATGGATATACAAAAGAACATTCCCAAAACTGTGGGGACTGAAACCGAAAATAATCCATTGGATTTACTCGGCAATTGTGAAATCCAGGATTACTTATGGTGCATTGGTCTGGTGGCCAAAAACAAAAGAGAGTGTTGCTCAGAGAAAGTTAGAAAAACTCCAAAAGATTAGCAACTCTCTCAATAACAGGTGCAATGAGAAGTACACCATCGAAAGCATTGGATGCTTCGCTTTTTTTTTTTAATTCGTTTATTTTTCCAGGCTCATTTGCCGTAGCTTTGTGAAGCCGATATTCATCGTTTGGGTCACAAAATCACTTAAAACTAACGTTAGTAAAGCGTGTGCCAATTACTCGCGGCTATCTCGAGGTTAGGGGTAACAAATTGTAACAAACGGGTGGCAAGGTAGGGATTGAGAACACAAGGTTTTTTAGAGCAATGTGCTCTTGATCTAGAACTAAGCGACATACTGGAGAAAAAGACAAACATGGGGGTACACCGATGGAGACCTAACAACTTGAGAGAACACAAGATGACACTAACTACTAAATCCTCAGATCTATCCGTTTTAAAAACACATAAATTAAAATAAAATGTCGAGCAGCTTCTCAAAGTTTTCTATTACCAATGGGTTCATTACTTCACAACGGATATGATGCTTTGCTTTATATGCTACCATTGCATCAATTTGTACAATTAGAAGCCAAAAAGTGTGCTCTCCTTGAAGGAGACCTTAGAGGACATCTTAGGATTCTAAAAACTGTTAGTATCAACTCTCTAGTATAGCGGCGCCGGTGGTGTAGTGGTAAGCGTGATTACCTCTCACCCCAGCAGGCCTGGGTTCAATCCCAGTCGGCGCTGCCGGGATGTTCTGAGGCATAACATCTCTGATCACGGGAAGTAAAGCCGTTGGTCCCCGGTTCATGAGTTGATGGGTCGATAGGTAGGGTCCAGGTGTGGGAGCTGCTTTCCTGGCGTCGGTTGGATTGGTGCTCAGCACGGAGAACAAGATCGACGGAAAACAAACCAAGAAAAAAAAACTCTCTAGTAAGAAATAACGAAGACTGGATGGAGAAATATACAATTTCAATCGACTTTTTCAAGTATTTGACCCTGGGCGTAATTTATGACAATTTGGTGGCCCGGTTCTTCGTCCAGGATCGACTGTTTTTTATAAAGATGGTTCAAGATTGAACAATCAAGTGGGAGCAGGAGCAACTGGCCCAGGGATAGAAATATCGGTTCCTATGGGCAGATGGCCAACTGTGTCCAAGCTGAAATCCAAGCAATTTTAGAGTGTTCCATTAAAGGGTGATACGGTCAAAATTTGGTCAATATCAACTTGACGTATTTCTTTCAATTTTGCATTTAAAAAACCTGAACACCCCTCATTTTGAAGGTGTGTGTGTGTAGAATGTTGCTCCTATTTTGATTTTGGAATTCACTCTTCAGTTGTCAAAATGCCGTCCAAGCAAGAAGAGCAGCGTATCAAAATTTTGCTCGCGCATCGCGAAAATCCGAGCTACTCGCACGCAAAGTTGGCAAAATCGCTAAAAGTTGCCAAATCAACCGTTACAAATGTAATTAAAGTGTTTGGGGAACGTTTGTCGACAGCCAGGAAGTCTGGATCGGGGGGAAATCGAAAACCGGAAGCCGCTGAGACGACAAAGAGAGTTGCCGGTAGTTTCAAGCGAAACCCTAACCTCTCTCTCCGAGATGCCGCAAATAAGCTGGGTGTATCGTCTACAACCGTGCATCGAGCCAAAAAACGAGCCGGACTATCGACTTACAAGAAGGTAGTGACTCCAAATCGCGATGATAAACAAAATACGACGGCCAAAGCGCGATCCCGGAGGCTGTACACGACGATGCTGACGAAGTTTGACTGCGTGGTAATGGACGACGAAACCTACGTCAAAGCCGACTACAAGCAGCTTCCGGGACAGGAGTTTTATACGGCAAAAGGAAGGGGAAAGGTAGCAGATGTTTTCAAGCACATGAAACTGTCAAAGTTCGCAAAGAAATATCTGGTTTGGCAAGCCATCTGTACCTGTGGCTTGAAAAGCAGCATTTTCATAGCTTCCGGGACTGTCAACCAAGAAATTTACGTGAAAGAGTGTTTGAATAAACGTCTGCTGCCTTTCCTGAAGAAACACGGTTGTTCCGTACTGTTTTGGCCGGATTTGGCATTTTGCCATTACGGTAAAAAGGCCATGGAGTGGTACGCCGCCAACAACGTGCAGGTGGTTCCCAAGGACAAGAACCCTCCCAACACGCCAGAGCTCCGCCCAATTGAGAAATACTGGGCTATTGTCAAGCGGAACCTAAAGAAGACCAAAAAAACTGCTAAGGGCGAGCAGCAGTTCAAGGCAAACTGGCTTTCTGCGGCGAAGAAGGTGGACAAGGTGGCTGTACAAAATCTGATGGCAGGGGTCAAGCGTAAGGCCCGGCAATTCGGATTTGGAAAAGCGGAAGCCTAACTGAATATTTTTCCTGAATTTTATACTAATTGAACTTGAAAAAGAAATTTAATTTGATTTTTTAAATAAACGATTTCACCGATTTACACGCGTTTTCCCTTGACCAAATTTTGACCGTATCACCCTTTATATGTCTGTGTAGAAACTATAAGAGTTCAAATATATGCGTCATGTCCGACAGTCAAGCTGCTCTAAATGCTTTAAAGTCGGTGACATGTACATCAAAACTTGTCTGGTGTGTTCAATCACTTCAAAAATTATCTTGTCATAATCAAGTCAACTTATATTGGGTTGCTGGTCATTGCGGGATTGAGGGAAATGAAAGAGCTGATGCACTAGCAAGACTCGGATCTTCTCATAAGTTCATCGGGCCAGAGCCCTTTTGTGACTTATCGGCTGCATCTCTTAGAATGGAGCTAAAAGCGTGGGAATCTTCAAAAGTGGAGGAAAACTGGAAGAACACTTCTATTGCTAGGCAGTCGAAGCGATTCATTAATCCAAACATTTCTGTGACCCACAAAATCGTGGAACTTTCTAAGGAAGATCTAAGTATATATGCAGGTCTTATTACAGGTCATTTTCCGAGCCCTTATCACTTGAAGCTGATTGTAAAACTTCAAGATGATGTATGTCGCTTCTGTGGCATAGAAAAGGAAGACTCGGAACATTTGCTATGCCACTGTCGGGCAATTTTCAATAAAAGGTAAAAGTTCTGCGACAAGGGGCTGATAGAACCCTTTGACATTTGGAGAACAACTCCCAATACGGCAGTGCACTTTATTCGAAGTATAACGCCGTGCTGGGATTATGCTATTAGTCAAACGTTGGCGATCACACCTAATAATAATGATAGCTAAAGAAAAAAAATGGGAAATATATCACAATAGATCAGAAAAATGGTCGCAGTGATGAAAATACCCGACAACGAATAAAAAATCCACATTTACGTTCAACATGATGTATTTAAACATATTTTAAGGGTGAAATAAAAATTATATTATGGGGTTTTTATTGCAAATATCATATAAAGCTAAACATAAAAATGGCAAAAATACTTTTGAACATAAAAACCAATAAATGATCCATAAAATATTGGAAAACGTTCCATAAAAAACATCCAAATGATCCATGAAACTTCGGAGAAAATCCTTAAAAAAGTGTGAATGATCCATAAAAAATATCAATATGATCCATATTTAATGTAAAATTTAGCAACACAATTGTAAAAATGTACCGCTAAATTTCTAAGGAATGAGCATTGAAATTGTACGGATTACCCATAAACATATTGCAATTGATCCATAATACATTCAGCAGTGAACCTTAAACTAAAGAAAGTGATCCATAGAAAATCATGTTTGCGCACTTAAAAATATACCCATGTTCGTATTAATGAAAGCAACTTCCTCAGAGCAGTCTCGTTTTGGACAGCTTGAAGTTGAAATAGGTTTTATTAAACTAATATAAAATCAAAACCAATCTTAATGCTTATAATAAAACCTATTTCAGCTTCAAGCTGCTCAAAACGAGACTGCTCTGAGGAAGTTGCTTTCATTAATCCGAACATTCTTGAAGAACAACATCGGATATAACCTCAAAATGTCAGAGGGATCAACACCACCGTTGAGTGAAGAACAGAACAGCGATTGAAACTGTACGCTTTGTGAAGGCCATGACCACGTAGATGATATGGTTCAGTGTGATGTCTGCGATTTCTGGACCCATTATAGTTGTGCTGGTAAGACAACAGCTGTAAAGGAGGTTCCGTAGACGTGCTCTAAGTGCACAAATATGCTGAAGGTGGCAAAAGGAACCAAGAAGTCTGTCTCAAAGAAACCACCTAGCAGAAATAATAGAGCGAGGAGTGATGCCGCAACCGAATCTGGGAAAGGAAGTACCAATGAGGTCAGCCTGGAAGAATCCCTAGACCAGTTGCTGCAGGAGTAAAGCGCAAATAAGAAAGCGCTGGAGGAAGAGAAATTCCTCCATGAAAAGCGATAGGAGGCTGAGCGGGAGATTTTCAAACCGACAGTTATCTTCCGTCACTCTTTCAACAAAGATTTGGCTAGATTTAGCATTTAGGGATTCAATTATTATTTTAGTTAAGCACGCAAACGATGTAGAATGCGCTACTTACTAGTTACTTAGGGTAAATCATGTATATAGCGTTTAGGAACAAATTGTAGGTTACCAGATTTTAGGATCAAATTTTAGTATCTATATTAAGCAAATATAGGGTTATTAAATTCAATATTTGCACGAATTCCACCTCCAACTAACCTGCTTCAGTAGCTACATAAGAGGTAACTTTAAGACCAGAAGGTCCCGAAGAAATGTGCTCAACTTTTTGGCTACTATCTTCGGTCCCAAGCTTATCGATGCACCCCTATAAAACACAAGAAAATCCACGAACCCCTCATTTTACCTGTCAAACTTTCATAGCGAATCAAAACAAACATTGTGTAGTACTAGAATTTTGACTAGAATGGGGTACGTTAATCGATTTGCTTGGGACCAATAGGCAAGTCAAGTAGTGAGCCAATTTAAAATCGTTAGTTTCGTATTGATTGTTGGTAGCTAGGTCACTACAAATAACTACAATTTAATTAAACGATAGGTATATTAACAAATTTAGGCAATAAAAATAATTTAGCTATAAAACGTTTTTTAGATGGTTTGGAATTGTATCTTCTTTTCCTCTTTTTTCTCGTTCATACTCCGACCTATCTAAGGTTTGGCTCAACGGAACTGTGAGTTCACAGTTCCGTTGAACCAAACCTGACGTCTGTCATTTCTGACAGCGACCGTTACCGTATAGCTCTAGCTCTCTGAATCTCCCACAGGGTTGTCACTGGGTTTGGCGGTACAGGGTTATCCCGATATTCAGAACAGCCATGATCCATAAATTAGACGTATATTATTCACGTTTTGGACACTGTATTATTAATTTTGATCCATAAACCATGAAAAATAGCTCCATTACTGCTTAACTACTTAAATTTACTGTCCTGCCGTGTTTTTAGGTAGATTTTATCGATGGTCAAGCGTCTAGAATTAGCTTCCAAAAGAAGCTTCTGTAATAATCTTCTTAAGAAAAAATGATAAATAAATGTTAATTTTATGGATCATACCTAGGGTAGGTGTTACAGTTGTTGGTACACGTGCTTATTTTGGTGTGTTCCAATTATAGTCTATATCGAGGGGGGCAACACATCCAAATCTCAGTTCTAGATGCTCAACAGATCTACCACTAGCGAATCAATCTTCGAAAAATATTCTTTCATTTCTCGCATCTACTTGCATCGCGCCTCATATTCTTACAGGTAATCTTCAGAATCGTCATTAATCTTCTTTCTATTTACTCGGCGTGCGCGCAGCTAGCCGAAACAAAACACAATTTTTCCTGGATCGTAGCTAGAATCGCCCCCCTCGGTCTATATACATATGTTTTTTAATTTGATCAATAAACCTTGGAAAATTTCTACATTACTGCGTAGCTACTCAGGTTTACTGTTCTGCCCGTTTTTTTTTGTCAGAAGAGCAGAACGATGGGCGAGCGTCTAGAATAAGTTTCTTAAAAAGTTTCTAAATGAAGCTTCCATAGGAAGCTTCTTAAGAATATTATTATAGAATCTTCTTTTGGAAGCTAATTCTAGACGCTTGCCCGTCGCTTCGCACATCTACCTTAAATACACGGGCAGGACAGTAAATCCATAGAAGTAACTCTAAGACAAGTAGGTCCCGAAGAAACGTGCTCAACTTTTTGGCTCACCTCTGGTACTATCTTCGGTCCCAAGCTTGTCGAATCACCCCTCGAAACATAGGAAAAACCAATAACCCCTCATTTTATCTGTCAAACTTTCATAGCGAATCAAAACAAACATTGCGTAGTACTAGAATTTCGACTAGAATAGGGTACGTTAATCGTTTGCTTGGGACCAATAGGCTACTAACGTGGTAAGCCAATTTAAAATCGTTAGTTTCATATTGATTGTTGGTAAATCTAAGTAGATAAGCAGTGGAGCAATTTTTCAAGGTTTATGGATCAAAATTTAAAAAAATAGTGTCCTAAACATGAATAATATACGTCTAATTTATGGATCATGCCTATATTTTTAAGTGTGCAAACTTGATTTTTTATGGATCACTTTCTTTAGTTTAAGGTTCATTGCTGAATGTTTTATGGATCAATTGCAATATGTTTATGGGTAATTCGTACAATTCCAATGCTCATTATTTAGAAATTTAGTGGTACATTTTTACAATTGTGTTGCTAAATTTCACATAAAATATTGATAATATTGATATTTTTTATGGATCATCCACACTTTTTTAGGGATTTTCTTCGATGTTTTATGGATCATTTGGATGTTTTTTATGGAACGTTTTTCAATATTTTATGGATCGTTTTATCAATTCTAAAGGTACAAACTTAGGGCTGCCCATAAAAATTGAGTCTTTTTTGTGTTGTCGTCTAGATTTTTTTTAATATCATTAAACATTTTTTGTACTCTAGATCAAGACATTATTGAAACCCTAGGGCGCCTCTCAAATAAACCTTCTTAGAAATAATATTTAACATTGAAGCACAAACTTGAGCAAAAAGTGGTCCAGATATTTAGAAAGGTCTTGGAAACCCCTTTTTGTACGGTCTAATCCTCATATTGACGCAATCGGGCGCATTTTAGTCATAGACGTCTAAAAATAATTTTCAATTTAAAATTGTGACTTAGTAATATTGCAAAGGCAAACAAAGCTAACAACGGATTTCACCTCATCTACACTCTAATCCTTCTCGCGCTCCCACTCCACTGACGCTGCTGCTCAACCAGTACTCTTGCTCTATTTCCATTTCCCTCCAGGCCTGTCATGGTAGCTTCTCATGGTTACTCCATGAGTAACCAGCTCCGAACACTGTTTCTTTCAAACCAATTCTTAGTGGGCGTACAAATTTCAATTTACATGTGGAAGTTCCGAAAACTAATATATTTCAGTCTACTATATTTCAGAAAAAAAAAACAAAAGAGTCATTCAGAATTTTCTAGATCTTCAGGGAATTCAAAAAACTTCAAATTTAAAGATTTTCGGAAGTTTCTCTATATTTAGGAAAGTTTCAAAAACTTCCAGTGAGATCAAGGAACATCAAAGCACTTCCATTAATTTTAGGAAAATTTCAATAGCCATCATAAAGCCTCAAGAAATTATGGGAAATTCCAAAAAAAATCAGAAAAACTCCCAAAATTTCCGGAATTGGCGTGGCTGTCAGGTAAGTTCCATAAATATCTGAAAAATTGCCGGACCATTTACCTTTTTCAAAATTTAAGGAACTTCAGGGAAGCACAAAAAACTTATAACCTACCAAACAGCTGCAGATCAGCCGTATGCAGCTTATAAAAGGCTTCTTTGCTTACAAAATTGCTTGTTCGGCAACATAGGGAAGTTTAGAGATTATTATGAGAGAGCACTTATTCCTTGGCTCATAACGAAAAAGTGCGCACAAGACACCAAGACGATACAACGTAAAGCGCACTTTCATTAGCGATTCCGCTTTTTTGAGCAGTCCAGCTAGAAATGCAAAATTCTATAGTAGTTTTCTCTTCTTCTTCTTCCTCCTGACATAACCATTCGGCCTAATAATGGCCCAGGATCGGTACATTAATTCGTCTTAACTTCTATTTATTTCGATCTCTCCCTATGTTGAAGAGCACAAGAAAATTTTGTATAGCTCTCTTTTTGTGAAAAAAAAAACGGGATTGAACGTAATTTTGGAAATGCGAGGTGGATATTTAAATTATATATAAAATCCCATGCGATTCAACTGAAGGAGCATTAAAAGGAATCTATGAAAAAAGTCGAAAGGGCAAAAGGTCGAATCATGAAAAAACAATAGGGCAAAAGGTTGAAAGGACAAAAGCTCGTATTGAAAAAGGCATGACAAAAGGTTGAATCAGATAAAAACCAATAGGACAAAAGTTCGAAAAGACAAAAGGTCGAAGAGACAAAATGTCGAAGGGACAAAATGTTTAACCATTAAAAAATCAATAGGACACAAGGTCTAAGGGAAAAAAGGTCGAATCGTAAAAAAAACAAAAGAGCAAAAGTGCGAAAAGACAAAAGGTTAAAGCCCATAACTTATGTGAAACTTCATGAAAAACTGCTGACTAAAAGTTGACCCCTTTTTTGTGTTGCCTCAGTGGTATAACTGGACATCGATTTGTCAAAATTAAATTTTCGTGATTCGACACTGAGCGTTCATGTGGGCCAATGTCATAAACGTAAGCAATGGTTTCTTTCGTAAATATCTTGTAATTCAAAGCCAATCCATGTACCCAGCAATTCTGGGGACTTTTCCTATACACAACCATTCTCAAGAAAATCGTGGAAAAGTCAGTGTTTACGTTTGTGACATTGGCCCTTATAAAAGAAAAGCAGATATTTGGTTGCATGCTCAGTAGACTGATGCAAAATTTGAAATTTTCACTCCACAGTGCTCAAATGGTTCCAAATTGTGTTTTGATTATCGTCCCAGAATATGAACTCCTTTAATTAGAACCTGACTTGGCACAAACCATTTGAAGTTTATATGGAAATTGCTATGGGGAAACTATAATTTCGGTTGATATTTATCTCTAAATTCACCAGTTCACTCTACTTTAGAAAATTATAGCTGAGCTTGTTGAAAATTTTCTCAGCTACAACTTTGTTGAAAACCACTTTTCAATCAAATGTAAGGAACAAAAATTATTAATGATTCAAGTCGCTGATGTCTTATGATTATGCTCAATCAACTGTTCAGCAGGATAACGGCGCCGGTGGTGTAGTGGTAAGCGTGATTACCTTTCACCCCAGCTGGCCTGGGTTCAATCCCAGTCGGCGCCACCGGGATGTTCTGAGGCATAACATCTCTGATCACGCCTTCCTTCGGATGGGAAGTAAAGCCGTTGGTCCCCGGTTCATGAAGTTGATGGGTCGATAGGTAGGGTCCAGGTGTGGGAGCTGCTTTCCTGGCACGTCGGTAGCATTGGTGCTCAGCACGGAAAACAAGATCGACGGAAAAAACAAACCAAAGGAAAAAAAAACTGTTCAGCAGGCAACATTGGTGTTTATGGCACGTAGAATAGAGGACAAATATCATGGCTACTATGTCACATTGCAGAATTCAGTGTTGCCCACAATACAGTTGCTTAAACTTGCCATAAGATTATCAATCTCTTAAACAATTAATAACTATTTTATTTGACGTTTGGCTGAAAACAGTTTTCTGCAAAGTTGTAGCCGATACAAATTCTCATAAGAATGGCAATAGAACATGTTATCAGTACAATATGGAAAAAGACTAGAAGACAATGAACAAAAAGTTTGGTTTTCCCATAGTAATTTCCATATAAACTTCAAATGGTTTGCGCCAAGTCAGTTTCTTATCAAGTGAGTATAAACTTTCGGAGGCTAATCAGGACCCGATTTGAAACCGTTTGAACACTGTGGAGCGAATCTTGAGTAAAATCCACCCTGATAGGTCATAACTGAACCTATCAAAAACAACTGGTAAACAATGTTGGGAGTGACAGGTTAACAAATGAACAACGTCGGTCGGGTCCATACCAATGTTGTCCATTTGTCAACTTGTCACTCCAAACATAGTTTACCCATTTTTGAGTAGGTTCAGTGTGACCGATCTGCGAGGATTCTTCTCAAATTTGAGATTTTTTTTTAATAACGTATAAGTAGCAGGCGGGCCGTATTTAAATAAGGCCCGTAATGTTGCCTACTGTCAAACGTATAGGATTGAGGTGTGGATGCCAGCCTCCTGGATTTTTCACTGAAGTGAAAAGTTAAGGATATGTCTAACATGTTTCACGCACAGACTGACGTTTGCATTTTACCATAGAAGTAAAAAGTTACAGAGTGACAAAAAAGGCGAATTGTCAAGATAATGCGGTCATTCTTGTTTAGACTAGCTTTATGGCACAGGGGGCTGATCAAAGGATTTATTAACGCATGTCTTCAAGTTGGTTAGAAGTCAATCAAGCACGTTGTAAACCAGTCATATAGTAGACAACCAGTCAGTAGATCTTTGTGTTGGGATTTGAGCAGAAACATTCAATTGTACGCAATTGAGTAACATAGAGAGGGTTGAACCTTAGATGCACTTGATTTCATTTGTCCTTCCTACAAAATTCTTGTGAATGGAAAGTCAGCATGCAAAATCAGCTCAAAACACAATATCCAGGGATGTATGTCTGTTTAACGTCTTAATTTCAAGAAGAAGAAATTCCACCACAGCTATTGAATGAAAAAAAAATGTGGTTATATTTGTTATCTAAGTTTATCATTGAGAAAGAAAGTTGAAAAAATTCACCCAAGCAAATTTAAAGAAATAAACAAGTATTCGCTTGGAGTTTCTCCAGTTTTGGTCATCATTACGAAAAAGCAATACGTATCGCTTTCAAAACTGAATTGAAAACAGTTAAAACATGGCAGCTTAGAATTACATTTTTAAGAGGGCAGATCATCGCTTAAAAAATTGGCTGTGCGAAGCAAGATTATGCATTTGTTAAAGCTAGCTTTATAATTATAAATAAATAACGTAAATGATTAAGGCAATACAAAGACATCAGTCCAAGAGTGCTAAGAAGACATAGAATCAAAAACCACGTTGTTATTATTTGACTACCCCCTTGATCTCCTTTCTCATTTAACAGCTGGTATAATCAGTTTGACAGATTGATGCCCTGCTATACCACTTAAAATCACTGAAATGAGGTCGATTTTTGATGATCGAGATCCTGCATATGTTCTGTTATATATGGTTGAAGGTACAAAAGGTCAAAAGGAAAAAAGGTCAAATCATGTAAAAACCAATAGGACAAAAGGTCGAAATGACAAAAGGTCGAAGGGACAAAGGTCGAAAAGACAAAAAAGTCGAATGGACAAAAGGTCGAATCGATCCAAAAGTGAAACAACTAAGATGAAACTAAGGCCCTATTATGGGTGTAAAGTAAAGAGACAACTTGTCAGTCACAGTGAAGTGATTCGCCATGGAAATCAAATAAGAGCTGCTCTTGTTTAAAAGAAGGAGTCAACTCTTTGAGGATTCAATTGTTCGTTTGATTTTATCTTTCACAGAACTTCTCAGGTTTGCAAGAATGAGTCAACTCCAAGAGAGAGAAACATATTTTAACGGATAAGATTGATTGCTCCAAATTACACGAATTGTTTTTGCCTTTAATGCTTTACAATTTCATCCTTTTTCGTTTCGACGTTTTCTACTGTCAACCGTTTTTCCTTCGACCTTTTGTTTCTTCGACCTTTCGTCCCTTGGACATTTTGTCCAACTGGTTTTTGATGGTTCAGCCTATTGTCCTTAAACTTTATTTACTTTCAACCTTTTGTCCCTTCGACATTTTGTCGTACTGTTTTTTTATGGTTCTACCATGTGTCCTTTCGACCTTTTGTCTTATTAGTTTTTAGAAGATTCAACTTTTTGTTCCTTCGACCATCGGTCCTTCGATCTTTTGTTCTTTCAACCTCTTGTCCTATTAGTTGTTTATGACTCGACCTTTTGTCCTTCAACTTTTTGTACTTGGACTGCTCGAAGACATTTATTAGGTTGTTCGACTGATATGTAGGGAGATTTCTTTTTATTAGATTTCTCAGTCTAGAGTAATGCAAACGGTCAGTTATACATTTCACGACGGTTCAGCCGTTTTTGTGGCTTTTTTCAAGGGTAAAACAGTCTACCATTTGTTGTTAAATTTTGTTTGTTTGTTTGTTGTTATTGTGGCAACAAACAAATTTTTAACAAAAAAGTAAGAGGTTGTATCCAAAAAACGACCGCAGATTTGACGTAGGATTACGAAAGGTAGTTATGATGTCATAGCAAAAGTATAGTAAATATTCAATTGATTTCTTAGCTCGTTATCAGTGAAAAATTTCGATAGGTTGAAATACGGAAGCAATTTGAGAGTCCTGTTTGTGAGGTGCTCTGTGGATTTTCATGTAGTACAAGCCAATCCTGGTCGATATGTATTGGATTCATTCTCTTACTCTTTAGTTTACTCTTTTATTAGTCATTTTTGGTCCTGAAAATGACCGATGGGTTGGAAGCTTGGAGGCTAGTTAAGAACAATGCTGTGAAAATTTTTCCACGATGTTTTGACATAGGAATAATTTTTATACTGCGGGTCACATTAAAAAATCAAAATTCGGACATGTAACCAAAAATCCCAAACACGGACGCAACGATAGAGCGCAAGTCGAACACATTGCACATGCTCACATGAGCGTACTTAATGGTCGGTTGACCACCGCTCACCATTTCACCAATGAAAGGAAGGGAGGAGAACGACGTATGAGTGGAACAGCACGCACCGCACCAATACGAAGACGACGAAGAAAGCACTCACATCGACCGGAGGAATGCCTTCCCGCAATAGGATGACAAGGCCACCATCATTCGGTCGGCATCGACTTGCACTGGTGTGGCCACCTTTTGTAAAACAACCGGCCCTTTTCAGGGCCACTAAATCAAAAACGGGAAAAGTTTTTTTTTTTTTTTTTTTTTTTTTTTTCTTTATTATAGAGATTTTTAGCCATAGGCTAGTTCATCTCTTAAACGGGAAAAGTGAAGAATTAAATGATCAACATATTTGTTTCGTCCACTAGCGGTCCTACGTCGAGCTTCCGTTCGTGCCCCTAGGCACAGACCCTTCTACTTTTTGGAAATGATAGCAGTGCGGAAATGAAATATTTAGGGGAAATGAAAGTAATGTCGGCCTAAATGGCCCATACATAAATTCAGCAATCGACTAAATTTTCAATGGATACCAAAAATATCCATTAGTACCGTCCCAATGACGCGTTCATCTAGATAAAGTTGAAAATAGCAGTTTTTTAGCGATGGGTCTTAGATCCATAAGCCAAAATTAGAGCCATTTCCCCTAATAGGGAGAACATATCAATCACAGAATATAAGCCTACTTTCGTTTATACTTTTTGATGCATATTTTAAGCCCCTTGTATTAAGAGAATTCGGCAAGGTTATTTTTTGGCATAATGCTCTTAATAGGAGGGGCTTGAAATTTACACCAAAAGGCATAAAGATCGGTACCGTCTGGTATGCTCAGTCCTTGTTATAAATATTCGGCGACTGTGTTAGGGAAACCACTTTTACGTGCACAAAACAAACGGAATTTTTGTTTTACTCAATAGATAATTAAAAAAACCAAATATTGATTGGAGGATTTTCTTGTTTAATTTTTTCCAATCGCGATCAATCATATAAATTCGAGTTTTTTTGCTTTTTCTAGCTTCCTGGAGAAAACCTTACGGAGTGTCTCTGGTTAATTGACATGGTCATGTGGTACTCGGTCATTACGAGAATAATTCTTTGTATGTATGGGGGGATGGGGGCAAGCAGACCATACGGGGCGATATGGGCTACCGTTCGTTAATACCTAATACCGTTCAATGAAAATTACCTCTAAAACAACAATAATTTATGGTGGTCCTTAAAAGGACCGTTTTATCGTGATGGTTGACTAATGCTGACCTATTAGGGTGTTCAACAAAGATGAGGCTGGTGAGCTGTATGTTATTTGGAGCAAGGGTCAGCGACTCACGAAGAAACTTATTTCGATCGGCTCCTCTTGCTCATATGGGCTCTGCAGCTCACTGCTTGCAGGCTGCCTTTCGTGGTGTACTGGAGAACAACGTTAACGCCACACGCTGAAAGCACTGCTGATGCTGCTGCTGCCGACACCGACGACCGGACATCACCACACACGGTGATTGAATGAGCACCGTTCAGTGAGACAGACTCGAATTCGATTTTTAAATCTGTGTTAGGGAATCCGCTGTTTGCAGGCAATCGGTGATAATTTTGATCACCATTGCAACACTTGCACATGTGCGTATTTTTCAATAGCAACCTAATGAAAATTAATAAAGTATTAATTTTAACAGATTGCTAGATAAATTTCCAATCGATTGGCTTGTTAAGAATTAAAATCCATCTGCTATTGACAGAGTTATATGTGGTCAAAACCTGACCTCTTTTCGTAATGCGGTCGATTTTGGCTTTTTTAAATTGCACTCTGAATATGTTGCCGAAAGACGTAATCCTACGTCAAAAAGGGTGGTTTGTTTTACCCTTGAAAAAGGCCACAATAAACGGCCGAAACGCCGGACAATGCATAACTGACCGTTTGGATTACCCTAGAATGAGAAAGCCATAGGAAAGAAATCTTACAGACATAGTTATATTTTTCCAGGGTACTGAATTTATTTCTGCATTCGGTCCTCTAAATTTTCCTAAGTTTTAGTTACTTTGAAAATTAGCTAGGAACTCTTTACAATATTGTATTGAAATGTTCTTAAGAGTTTTCTTTTAATTCATCCCCCTTCACAGCGTTTTTTTTTTTAATTTTTCTAATATATATTGAAGATTCTCTCTGGGAGTCCCTTTATCTCTACATAACAGTCTACACAACACTACAAGAAATGATGAAGTTCATCCTAAGATTCTCATCAATTATTTCATGATTATTACAGAAGTTCACAGAAGCTTCATTCAATAATTCTTGTTGAAACTCGCTTCTAGTCAACATACGCCTAAATAATAAATGAATAAATAAAGCTCATAGACATTTTTCTCTGACTTATGGCTATGTTCTTTTTTAAATTATTTAGAAAATTTTCTTGGAATTCTCCTTAGAATAGTCTGGAAATTATTATTGAGATGACCTTGCAATGCAATTTAACATGGCGTATCTTACCACTCTAATTTTGCCTTGCAACATTATATTGAGATTTTGTTTTCTCCTTAAAATATCAGCTATTAGGTGCCTAATTTTATTATAATCTCTGGTAGAAAGTAGTTCCAAAACTGCTCGACTATGCGACAAATTATCCTATGAGAACTCGTTTGGAAATGTCCACTCAAAATTCGATTCCTTTAATTATTTTTGTGGATCCTGAAATCCTGTTCACAATCATCATGGATTTTTTTTACAGAACTTCTTAACAATTATACTTTAAACTCACTTTTAAACTTCAAATTCTAGTTAAAACTCTCTTAGAGTTCTTCCCAAAACTCCCTTGGAAATTTTCTCAGAACAATTTCTAGCATTCAATATGAAATAAGAAACGCCCCTAGTTTGGACTCTTGGTGAGAATTCAAGGGATAGTAGGTAGAAGTTATAAGTAGAATTTCATAAATATTTGAAACTGAATTTCATAGAAAATTTTAGCAAAAATTTTGAAATTTCGACCAGAATTTAAGAAATAATTCTGCTTATAATTCCAAAGAAATTCTAATGAGTATGCCAAGAAATTTTTCAAAAACATTTAAAGCATCCTCACAGGAATTCCAAGGGATTTCTACAGGAATCTGCATTTGATGATTCCAAAGGATCATTTTTTATGTTTTATAATCTCTTTAACACATTTAAGGTGATTCGAGACTTTCCAAAGAAATTCTAAAGTGAACTTCAATTCAAAAACCAGCATTGAAATAATGTTTAGGATACTAACTAAAGCTAAAGCTGAAACTTAAAATCTCAAAAGTGAAGCTATTGAGAATCCAAAAAATACCCTTCTTTGTTTGAAACCAGGGCAAAAAAAAAGGAGTCCACAAAAGTTAGAGTATGGTTCAATCTCAGTTGGCGCCGCTGGGATTTTCTGTGGCATAAAGCCTCTGATCACGCCTTGCTTCGGAGAAGTTTTTGAGAAAACTCAATTTAAAATGTTATAGTAGTTTTTATTTTCAGAATAGAAATACCTTTTTTTTTAATATTTTCCTACAAATCATCCTTTGACAACATTTTTGTAGGACTTATCAATTTTGTCTTTTATAATAGCAGCTTTTCACATTTATTACACTTATGTCACTGTGAAGCAATTGAACAAGTTATATCTGTAGATGTAGTTCAGTAGTTTGTTTTTCTGCAAAACTGAAATGGATGTTTTGAAATATATATTAACATAACGATGAATCATCTAGCTCAAACCTTTGTATGGGGTAAGTGGCAGGATCATCGTCATCATCAGCAATATTTAATAAGTAAGGAAGGGCGTCATTTTCACGGTTTGCCGAGAGCGTAACAAACTCTCATTACGCCTCTGTCTGCCCTTTACAAGGAATATAAATCTTTTGACATAGTTCATTTCTAGAAATCTTACCTATTTCAACAAATATGTAAAATCATAAGGGTCAAATTGCTTCCATTTAAAAAAAAAAATGTTATTATTGATTAGACCTGTTCATTTTAAACGAAATGTTCGGAATGTAACGGGTCAACCGTGATTACTGTTCGTCATGTTAATTTGTACTTCTGTGTAAATTTTCAGCAAAATCGGTGATGATTTTGAGGTGCTTCAAGTTAATTTTATGTTTTTAAGGTAATTTACGGCTTACAATATTTGTATCTCGAGACTGGAATAACGAAAACTGCTGTAACAACTTTCATAGCAAAGTTTAATGTGTCATGTATCAACTTTGTGACCAAAGGTTGACTATTAGAAGTGATTTTATTGAAGTTTGACTTAGTTTCATGTTCGAAGATATCTTAAAAAGTGAAGAATTTTAAAGTATTTGTTCTACGAATTTTCCACCCGTATGATATAAAAATGTGTAGTGTACGGCATAATGTTCCTCATATTGTTCTAGAAGTTTCATTCCAACATAGTTTCCGTGTTTATTTCATAGATTGAGAGATAAAAATCAGAAAAGAGGCCGTTTTAGCTAAAATTCACAAGACAACAGAACCAATAAAAGTCAATTAGATTGACAGAACATAGTTGCATTGCTTTTCAATGACGACCGATGACTGTTTCATTGATATATGATTTTTTCATAAATATGAATCCTCAGTAGACGTGTTTTTTTATCAAAGGCAAGTGTCACTCGAACCATAACAGCAATTTATAAAATAACGAATATTTTGAATGGCTCGAGTGACACTTACCTTTGATAAAAAAAAACACGTCTACTGAGGATTCATATTTATGAAAAAATCATATATCAATGAAACAGTCATCGGTCGTCATTGAAAAGCAATGCAACTATGTTCTGTCAATCTAATTGACTTTTATTGGTTCTGTTGTCTTGTGAATTTTAGCTAAAACGGCCTCTTTTCTGATTTTTATCTCTCAATCTATGAAATAAACACGAAAACTATGTTGGAATGAAACTTTTAGAACAATATGAGGAACATTATGCCGTACACTACACATTTTTATATCATACGGGTGGAAAATTCGTAGAACAAATACTTTAAAATTCTTCACTTTTTAAGATATCTTCGAACATGAAACTAAGTCAAACTTCAATAAAATCACTTCTAATAGTCAACCTTTGGTCACAAAGTTGATACATGACACATTAAACTTTGCTATGAAAGTTGTTACAGCAGTTTTCGTTATTCCAGTCTCGAGATACAAATATTGTAAGCCGTAAATTACCTTAAAAACATAAAATTAACTTGAAGCACCTCAAAATCATCACCGATTTTGCTGAAAATTTACACAGAAGTACAAATTAACATGACGAACAGTAATCACGGTTGACCCGTTACATTCCGAACATTTCGTTTAAAATGAACAGGTCTATTATTGATGCATTATTGTATGCAGTAGTGGTAAGTAGTGGCAGTAAATTAATGATGGTATACCACACCATTGCAAATACATCGTAAATGTATGTTTCCCTTGATTTGTTTTCCGTGCTGAGCACCAATGCTACCGACGCCAGGGAGGTAGCTCCCACGCCTGGACCCTACCTATCAACCCATCAACTCATGAACTGGGGACCAACGGAGTTACTTCTCTTCCGAAGGAAGGCGTGATCAGTTCGATCGATTTAGTAAATGAAAGATTGGGATATCTTTGGGTTAATCTCTCCAATAAAGTAAAAAAAGAAAAAAACATTAGCATTACTATTTATTCACTCAGAACTACCACCAGACACAGCTCAACTTCGCTTTAGCTTTGTCCCCTTTATCGAAAGTATTCTGCAGCAGAAAATATTCAGCAGCACCCCAAACACCATAACGCCTGCCATCGCAATACCTACCACATCCAGCATCATATACTGAACCACCGAAAGATCGACTGCATTGGACTTCAAATGTTTCGCTCCCCTGTGGCGCATGACGTACTCCATCCAGTAGATCGATTCGTTCATCGGATCCGTCAGCCGATCGCGAAACACTACGGAAATTTCCCTTGCCTTCTTCGAATAGCTACTGTTCTGAACCATCTCCTCAATATTCGCCAGGAATGAATCCTCAGTGATATCCTTGAACAGCAGTTGCCGAGCGTAGCCACTTCGGACTCCTCGTGCTGCATTCCGTGGCTGATCGGCGAAAAACGGTATGAACAACGTAGGCACTCCGTGGTGCATCGATTCAAATGTCCCGAACAGACCACCATGCGAAATGAATAGAACTACATTTCCATGAGCCAGGATGTCATTCTGGGGAGCCCACTTGCGAATCATTACATTCTCTGGAACGTCCGTTAGGTCATCGGTTTCGAACTTCCAAATTACACGTTGTTTGAGTTTTCCAAAGACCTTCAGCAGAATGGATCGTTTCTCCGCGGGCATTTGAGAGCTTTGCAGATACGCTCCAAGAGAAAAGTAGACGACTCCATGATTGGCTCCATCCATAAACCGTTGTAGATCTTCCGATAGAGGTTTCGGTGGTTTGATGTGAGCACCGGCGATGTTCACAAGTCCAACCATGGACGGGCGTGGTTTGGCTAGTGTTGGATGACTGTTGACCAATATAGCTGAAATGGATTTTTCCAATGATTGAATGGTGGGAAGGGGACCAAGATCGTTGAATATTTCCTTCGCCAGTTTATTCTGCTCTGGAAGATAGTGGAACTCTCGTCCGATGTAATCAAACGTCGAGAGAAGAGCATTGTACGATCGCTGGAAGACGTTCATCCGATCTTCGTAGTCTAGCAGCATGTGGGGAACGAAAGACCACGGGGTCAGTAGTCCCATCGCTCGGTCCATGTAGTCCGAATAACCTATGGTGCTGATGGTTACAATCGGTGCCTTGAACTTGTGGGCAAACATGAGCAAACTTTCCTGGAAGAATTGCTCGCTAACGATTAGATCGAAATGCAAGTCTTGTCGTTTGATAAACTGTTGAACATTTTTGTTCTCCAAAGCGTAGCGACTCGTTTCCAAACCCAAACGCCAGTACAGAAACAAGTTTTTGAAATCATTCTGGTAGTCCTGCGAACTGTAAATGGCTGAAATCGGAACTGCGAAAAAACTTATCATTCACAAATCGGAACTTTTTATCCTCACATATTCTCACATTTCTCCAGAATCGGATAGCTCGGATCGATCAGCACTTCGGTGTAGTTATCGATCGGTTCGCCAAACTTGTAACTTGTGATAGCTGTAACTTTGTGTCCTCTTTGGGTCAACTCCCGTATAAAGTGCTTGAACATTAGCCAATGACTCGAACCGGGAAATGGGATCAAGAATAGTACACTGTAACTACTGACCGTTGTTGTCATACCGAGTATAACGATCAGCAGCAGACCAACGAAGGCTTTCGAACTCATCTTCGACAAGGCACGGACTCAACTGATGATGGATTGAAATAAAATTGAAATTTACGAGTCAACCGACAGGACAGTGAACCGTTATCAGTAGGACAATAAAACGTTACGAGGACTGTGTGGCATCGAGGGGCATAGGTTTTTTTTTCGGAAACCTGTTATCGCATGATTCGCATTCATTTGGAAATATGTAAATGATTGCAACAATGTTGCTGTGATACTCTAAGAAATAAGGCCTTACTGCAGTTAACGTTTAAATACTCACTTATTTATTTATTTACTTCACGTCCAATTGAATAGTAGTCTGACGCAAAGATAAACAATTTCCTTTTAACAATTAAATTATCCTCAGAGCAACATTGTTTCAATACCAAAATGAATCAATTCATGGTCACAGGAGATTTACACACCCAATCATAAAATTGGGGTCACTCTCAAAATACATGTACCGTAATGCACCGAATACCTGACAGTCTTTTAATCTGGACGTTCCATTTTTAATTAAATATAACACCCACTTGGCAACATAAATAATAATTATGTTAGATGAACATGGACGACACTATAGGATCCTAATAAAATTGTCGTGGCATTTGAATAGTATTTGCAATGAAAGCGGTAGGAGAACTCCATCGAGATACGTTTGTGAAAGATTGGTTGAGAAATAAAGAATATGCTCTAAATCAATCAAATTATTTTTGAAGACGATCAAAAGTGTGGGGTCACCTCACAGTATGGTTTGTCACTGCTGTAAGTTTGCTTGGAATTTCAGTATAAATTAATTGAATCATATCATTAATCACAAAGCAGCGAATTAAGATCAATTCATTGCCTTTCAAATACTGCAAAGCCAGTGTTCAATCGGCTGTCGACAGAAGCAGGCCACTCTCGATGTGTGTCATGCGATCGACAGCAACCATTGTGTGGTCCTCTTCATTGTTCTTCATAAGCAGTTCTTTCGGTCGATGCATCGCCGATTTAGGAAATCAATCGTTTAGTGATGAGTGTGTGAGTGCTGACCACGTTTGCGTCCATTGCTGGAATCGAAGCACTCTGCTCCTCGTTGGTGATACTGCCATACAATGGAACTACTAGAAGTGGATCCTGTTCTGATGGAGGAGGCTTATTGGATAGCGAAAGATAAAGCGTTTATTGTGTTGTACCTTTTCACTATAGTTTCAAGATGTATTGTATAGTGAACAAGAATCCTCGGCTCTGTAAAGTTAATGAGATTGAGCCTTATCAAATAAATTAATGAACAAAAAAATGCTGCAGAGAGATTTTAAAATTGGGGCCTCCCTTAGCTCAGTCATCAAAGGCGCAGCTACAAAGTAAGACCATACTGAAGGTGGCTGGGTTCGATTCCCAATTTTTGGGTTGGAAAGTTTGTCGGCTTTCCTGGGCATAGAGTATGACTGCACTTGCCACACAACTATACTGATGCAAAAATGGTACAGCCATCGAAAGCTCTCAATTAATCATGTTACCATGCTTCTGCGTTAACTTTCCATCAGATGTCACTGCTGTTCTTTATGGTAACATCTATCCGAAATTACCCATACACTTAGTTCCTGTATGGTGGCTCTATATATTCAGTTGGATTAAAATCCGAAGCCCCTCCTTTTTACATATTTATTCTGCACAAAAAATACCTTCTAAGTCCCGCCCCTGACAGGATTTCCCGCCATTTTCTATGAATAGGGTGGGGCAGAAAGTATATTTTGTGCAGAATAAGTAAAAAAAGTGGGACTTCGGACTAATCGAAATGCATAAATAGAGGTACAAAACATGTTTTGTAGTGATAGGTACTCTATTTTGTAGTCTGTGAGAGAGAAATCACAAATACAGCTTCATCAATATACATGGCATGCTGATAGATTGAGCTCGTGAGAGTGAATTTTCTCTCAAATTATTTTTTTTTTTCAGTTCTTTAGGGGACTGGTCATAAAGGTGGTAAAACTGTATGGAGAAAAATAATTTTTATTTAATTTTAGCTTGTTGAACAATAATTTCCGGAAACTAAGTAAAGGACAAAGCCCATGAATGATTTCTTTAGGCTGTCGTTCACTTTTTTAACCTGAATATTTCTATATGGAGAATTTTATCACTTCATACCAGCGGAACAGCGCCATCTCTGTGGAAAATGGCCGGACGATATGATTAATTAATAACTGTGGAAGTTCTAGATGCACTAAGTTTAGAGCACGCAATAAGCTAATTGGCGATCAGTAAAAACCTTGAAATTGGAGGAAGAAGAAGAAGAAGAAGAAGAAGAAGAAGAAGAAGTAGAAGCAACCTTGGACTAAAAATTGCTGCCATAAAATTCTCTTCTCAAAGATGCTGCAATTTTCTTGAAGTTAATCGGACTGCCTTGAAGTTTTTTTGAAGTTTTTAAAATTACCTCGATGCTCACAAAACTTCCCTTAAAACATTTGTACTTCCCTGAACTTCTCTGAACCTTCCTAAAGTTCTCTCCATTTTCATAACGATCATGGCTCACTTCAGAGTCCCTGACATTTTCTAGAATCCTAGGAAACTCTTGAAGCTTTAACAATGTTCAGAAGATCTTTGAACTTCTTCAAATTTTTCGAAATTTCCCTGAAGTAAATGGAAGTGCCTTGGGTTTTTTGATCGTCCCTGTTTTATTCTAACATTCTTTAAAATTTTCCAATTCTACTGAAACTCTTGGTACTATCCTAAGAGTTCCTAAACTTCCTTGAAAAATCCAGATTTCTAGGAAATTTGGGAACCTCTCAAAAAATTTCGCAATTTTTCAGAAATTAATTAAACTGCAATGATCTTCCCTGACGCTCTCTCAACGGCACTTAATATAAAATTTTACATTTTCCTAATGTTAATGAAACTGTCCATAAATTCTCTCTGCAGTTCTCGAATATTCCACAACGTTTTCTGAATTTCAATGAAGTTCCAGAAGTTTTCTTACAGTTTTCTGTATTGCTCTGAAGTTCTCAAGTTTTCCTGAAGTTTTATTATTTCCCTGGAGTAATTTGGACTTCCATAATTTTCCTGAAATAAGAACGAAATAATTAATGTAGTTGTTAGGTTTTCAATGAAGTTAACTTTCCTGATGTTTAACGTGCTTTCTGGATTAATTCTGGAACTACCCAATAGATATTTGAACTTAGCTAAGTTCGCTAGACTTTCCTGAATTTATCAGTATTTTTTTAAAGCTCCTGTTATTTCCCTGTGTTAAAACTTGCCGAACTTCCCGTAAAATCTCTTATTTTTCTTGAACTTTTCTGGATTTCCCTGAAATTTGTGGTACTTCTTTGAACTTGCCTATAGTTTCTAATGTTGTGTTTTGCTGATATACCTAAAACTCCCTTGTGGATTCCACAATGTTCCTGAAGGTTTCTGAACATTCCTGAAATTATCGGAATAAGGGAAATGGCTCTAATGTTTGCCTGTGGATCTAAGATTGGGCCGCATCGCTAAAAATCTGCTATTTATAAATTTTGTGTAATTGATATTTTTGGTCGCTATTGAAAATTTAGTTGGTTGCTGAATTTATAAATTGGCCCAAATTATTATCCACATTACATCCACTTCCCCTATCTTATATTTTCTTGGAACACCTTGAAAGTTCCTGCAATTTTTCACTCACATGGGAATTAAAAATTCCTTTCGGAATTATGAATTCATTAGAGATTATGATGAAAATTAGTAATCATAAGTTGCTAGGCTAGGATGCAACGTATTTGTATGAGACATAAAACCATTCAATATTGCTTGTTGAATGGCATATCTTCACAACATCACATGGAAATGGACCAATGTTATAAGAGGAATACTGAACCGTATGGCTTCTAAAGCAAGTCTAGCTAGAGAACCTGAATATCTGATCAAAAATGCATCGAAACTATACGATTGGACTCAGATCGGAAACGAGGAACAGCTAACTCAAGGAAGCGGTGCCGGTGATGTAGTGGTAAGCGTGATTACCTCTCACCCCAGCAGGTCTGGGTTCAATCCCAGTCAGCGCCGCCGGGATGTCCTGAGACATAACATCTCTGATCACGCCTTCCCCTTTGGAAGGGAAGTAAAGCCATTGGTCCCCGGTTCATAAGTTGGATAGGTCGATAAATAGGGTCCAAGTGTGGAAGCTGCCTCCCTGGCGTCGGTAGCATTGGTGCTCAACACGGAAAACAAATCAAGGAAAAAATAAAACTAACTAAAGTTTTCTTTTGTTATGCAACGGCAGCCCTAAGTATGCACCTTTAGAATTGATAAAATCGATCCATAAAATATTCAAAAACGTTCCATTAAAAACATTCAAATGATCCATAAAACATCGGAGAAAATCCCTTAAAAAGTGTGGATGATCCATAAAAAATATCAATATTATCAATATTTTATGTAAAATTTAGCAATAAAATTGTAAAAACGTACCGCTAAATTTCTTAATAATGAGCATTAACATTGTACGAATTACCCATAAACATATTGCAATTGATCCATAAAACATTCAGGAATGAACCTTAAACTAAAGGAAGTGATCCATAAAAAATCAAGATTGTACACTTAAAAATATTGGCATGATCCATAAATTAGACGTAAATTATTCATGTTTAGGACACTATTTTTTTTTTAATTTTGATCCATAAGCCTTAAAAAATTGCTCTACTGCATATCTACTTAGATTTATTGTTCTGCCCGTGTATTTTAGGTAAAGGTACGAAGTGACGGGCAAGCGTCTAGAATTAGCTTCCAAAAGAAGATTCTATAATAATATTCTTAAGAAGCTTCCTATGGAAGTTTCATTTAGGAACTTCTTTAAGAAGTTTATTCTAGACGCTCGCCCATCGTTCCGCTCTTCTGACAAAAAAAAACAGGGGCAAAACAGTACAGTACTATAATTCTAACACACCATAATAGGAACGTCTTCCAATAATTGGAACGCCTACACTAGGTATGATCCATAAAATTAACATTTATTTTTCTTATTTTCTTAGGAAAATTATTATAGAAGCTTCTTTTGGAAGCTGATTCTACACGCTTGACCATCACTCTGCACCTCTACCTAAAAACACGGCAAGACAGTAAATCTAAGTAGTTACGCAGTAATTGAGCAATTTTTCATGTCTTATGTATCAAAATTAATAATATAGTGTCCGAAACGTGAATAATATACGTCTAATTAATCTGTTCGGAATATCTTCAAGCCCAGCAACAACCTTGTGGGAGATTCGGAGAGCTATGGTACGGGTCGCTGTCAGAAATGACAGACGTCAGGTTTGTTTCAACGGAACTTTGAGTTTAGCTGTGGTGCCAGATAAACAGATATGTCTGTATTTATACAAATTTTTGAAGTCTCGTACAGACCCAATACAGACTACTTTTTTGACTTTGTTTAAAGCAGCATGTAAGACTAAATAATAACATCTGTTCGGTAAGTTCTGATCGTTTCTCATTTACTATTATTTAAAACAATAGATTTGCTTTTTTTATAGCTTTATCCACTTGTTACTTTTTTAAGTTTTTACTTTATTCCGATAGTTCGTTACATGGATCTCGAATGAGATATTTATCTTTTTAAATCTCGTGATTTTCAACAGCAAAATGCTTTTTAAGTTTCGACTTCGTATTTTTTGTATTAGGAATAAAAATTAAAAATAAACACATAACCGCACTATTTTAAGTACAAAAATACTTATTTATTCAGTTTAGTGTGTGGCGAGTAATTTAATAGCCAAAATACATGTGAAAATATATGGCGATATGAGGCGATTTTTCTAGTGCACAAATGAATACAGACATATTCTTTGACACTCATACAGACTTTTGAAAAATCATCTGGCATCCCAGGGTCGGAGTAAGAACGAAAAAAAAAAGAGGAAAAGAAGATACAATTCCAAACCATCTAGCACACGTTTTACTGCTTAATTAAGTTAATTGCCTGAATTTGCTGCAATACCTATCGTTTAATTAAATTGTAGTGATTTGTAGTGAACTAGCTACTGAAGTACGTTAGTTGGAGGTGAAATTCGTGAAAGTATTGAATTTAATAACCATATATTTGCTTAATCTAGATACTACAATTTGATCCTAAAATCTGGTAACCTACAATTTGTTCCTAAACGCTATATACATGATTAACCTTAAGTAACTAGTAAGTAGCTCATTCTACATCGTTGGCGTGCCTAACTAAAATAATATTTGAATACCTAAATCTGAAATCTAGCAAAATCTTTGTTGAAAGAATGACGGAAGATAACGCTCGGTTTGAAAAATCTCTTGTTCGGCCGATGGGGACGACTCTATCTACAATGCAGAGAAGATTGTGTTTTGCTGTGGCTAGCTGCGCGCTCGCTGAGTAGATAGAAAGTAGATTGATAACGATTCTGAAGATTTCCTGCAAAAAGATGATGCGCGATGCAAGTAGATGCGACAAATAAAAGAAGATTTTTCGAAGATTGATTCGTTAGCGTGAGATTTGTTGAACATCTAAACTTGAGATTTAGATGTGTCGCCCCCTCGTGTTCGGCCTCCTATCGCTTTTCGTGTCTTCTTCCAGCGCTTTCTCCTTTGCGCTTTTCTACTGCTGCAACTGGTCTAGGGATTCCTCCAGGCTGACCTCATTGGTACATACTTTTCCAGATTCGGATCCTTTTGGCACCTTCAGCATATTTTTGCACTTCGAGCACGTCTACGGAACCTTCTTTACAGCTGTTGTCTTACCAGCACAACTATTATGGGTCCGGAAATCGCAGACATCACACTGGACCATATCATCTACGTGGCCTTCACAAAGCGTACAGTTTCGATCGCTGTTCAGTTCTTCACTCAACGGTGGTGTTGATCCCTCTGACATTTTTAGATTATATCCGATGTTGTTCTTCAAGAATGTTCGGATTAATGAATGCATCTTCCTCAGAGCAGTCTCATTTTGGGCAGCTTGAAGCGGAAATAGGTTTTATTATAAGCATTAAGATTGGTTTTGATTTTATATTTGTTTAATAAGACCTATTTCAGCTTCAAGCTGCTCAAAACGAGACTGCTCTGAGGAAGTTGCTTTCATTAATCCGAAAATGGCTATAATTTTAAGTGCGCAAACTTGATTTTCTATGGATCACTTTATTTAGTTTAAGGTTCACTGCTGAATGTGTTATGGATCAATTTCAATATGTTTATGAGTAATTGCTTCAATTTCAATTCTCATTCTTTAGAAGTTTAGCGGTACATTTTTACATTTTTATTGCTAAATTTTACATAAAATATAGAACGTTTTCCAATTTTTTATGGATCATTTATTGGATTTTATATTCAAAAGTATGTTTGCCTGATGCAACTAATGAAGAATATGACATTTAAAATCAAGAACTTAACGAACCAAACGCAAAAGTTGACACAAAATACTACTTATATATTCCTATTTCCACAAATCAGATTGTAGATTGACATTTTTTTTAACTGTCATGGTGGAAATAAAATTGTTTGTATCAGTTTGAAGTAAAATAACAGCTAAATCAAATAATTTTCAAAAGATCCCAATATTTTTTTTTTGTATGTATTATCCATCGAAAAAAGAGTTTGAATAAAATTAAATCCCATTGTTTAGAAATATACACATGGGTCGGATTATTTTGATCATACCATTAAAAAAAATTGATCTTTGAAAAAAAATATTCTTGTAGTCGCGGACCACATTTTTAAAATGCCAAATATTGTCAACATTTAAAATAAAATAGAATTCAAAGTTTTATCTTAGTGTTATCTTAAAAAGTCTGTCATCGAGGCGAATTAAAATGCAGCGTATGTTCGTGTTTGATGTCATCACAAGAGGTATTGACTGTCCTGCACTTCTTGAGCAGATACCGATCAACATTCCTCCACGTCGCTTCCGAAGTTCACCTCTACTGGCAATTCCGTACCACAGGACGAACTATGGACATCACAATCGACTTGATTCGTGTCTCTGGGCTTTTAATGAAGTTGACGACAAATTCGATTTTAACATGTCCAAAACTGTATTTTCACATAGGATTAGGAATTAAGTCTAGAAAATAGTATTAAGTAGTTCAGTCTGTGCGACTTAGTCGAAGGCGGTGATCGTAAATAAATAAATAAATAAATCTCGAAAGCGGTGCAACTTATAAATAATTTATACAGAAGCTTTTTTACTGTAAATTTAAAATACTTGTCATTATATCAAATCGACAGAAAAATATGTCATTTTTTATATTTTTGCAAAAACGTAAGATTTTCAAGAAACCGTAACTTTTTTGTGTATCATTTTTTTACTATGACCTATAATGCAAAAGATGGTATTTTTTATCCACAAAAACATATAAAAAAAATCAAATTTGGAATAATGCTAACTACCCATTTTCAGCCTATTAAATACAACCCGCAATTATTATTTCTTAATCTTGCGTAGTTTAGCACCAAACGGAATGTTATGATTACTGATGGCTTTTAAATTTATTTACCTTTCCGTACGTACCGTAAGATTTGATAAAGAGAAACAAATTGTTGAGATAATATTAAAAGTCTAACACTGCTTCTTGACGCCAAACTCGGTTTACGGATTCTAAATTCGGCCTAACGCATTGAAACGCATATGAAACCACTTCGGCCTATCGGATGAAGATAAAGATTTTTTTCGGTCGGAGCACTACATTTGTATTTGAGAATATTGGGTGCAAACCTTCATATCACGCGTTCTTATTGACTTCGTTCGGTAGCATTTGAACTAAAGTATCGTACCAAACGCATAATTTACCTGTTGACGCCGAAATCATGGATTTATTTGATGTTTTCTGCTTGATAGGCCCAAAATGGGCGCTTAGGCCGAAGTAGTTCTCTACCCTATCAGTTTTTTAGGAAAAAAAATTTAAGGTTTTGTTTGTATATGGCACAATTTTTTTTAGGGTGTACATATTTTTTTAAATAGTTCCAACCATTACCTATAACATTGCTCAAGGAACCAAACCGATCGGACAAACCATTTTCGAATAACAGTTTTCCGAACATAAGCTTAATGTCTTCTACACTGCCTATAATCGCAAATCAGCCCCATATGGAAAAGTAGGCATTGAGAAAATGACCGTTGAAGTCATGTAAATATTTGAAAAATCATATTAAATTTGTTGATAATATATTCAAGATAAAATCAGTTGAAATGAAGCTTGTATGTTTTGTCATATCAGCGAAAAATATGGCAATTTAAAAAGCAGAACTTTAACTTGAACTATGAACGATTGAATTTTAGGATGGGACTGATATGCGATTATTTTGTCCTCATGGGACAGATATTATAGGCCCTGTCCAAAAAAAATAAGGCTTGATTTAATTTAGCGATGGATTAGCGAATAAGTATGGAACCACTCTTTCAGAGAGTCATAAACAGCGATTTTATAATGAATGAACGCTCACAAATCATTACAGGTAAATAAATTGACTAAAACCTGAGTCAAATATATACTGTGCAACTCCTTTTTGTAACATTATAACATCTACAATTTTTATATCAAGTGAGTGGAAGCAACCCTAAAACTGCCTTGAAGTTCTTTGATCTACACTCCCAAGTAACAATTCAAGCTGAACAGTAAGAACATATGCTGATTAGTGGTTGATTTAAGGTGTACAAAGCTGATTAACAGCAGACTGAATATATAGTTGATTAGCAGTGCATGCAGATAATTGTGTCCCCATAATTCAACCTCAATAAATTAGCTGATCTAAAGATTGAACAAGCCTTATTTTAGCGTAACACTGCTCCACAAATCAGCAATGCACTACAAATATTCTGATAGCCTGATTTGTTAAATGTAATTAGTGTCACTCGTTGCATTTCCGACGTTTTAGTTCTTCTAAATTTACTGCCTACCTTTCTAATCCTAAGCAACGGCAGCAGTAGAGACAAGGTAGAGGAGCGTTTTAGGAATAGCTTCAGGTATAAGTGAGCTGCGATGACGTCAGAAGTATTAACATTTGTATTTTTGTGTTTTGACTGCTATTATGAGCTGAAATTTCAGATAGAATTCCAAAAATATAACTCAATTATGGCACTAAAATAGCTTCCACATGACCATCGAAATCAATCGTGCACTTGTGTCCACATTGTGTTAACTACGCTTGATAGTGATAGAAATGTTTTACTATCACCAGTTGTTGTTTACAATTCTGCATTGCTGTTTGATACTCTTCCGGTAGCTGTAATTCAACTTAAATTTGACGTGTTTCAAGTTGATGATCATACCTTTTGCCACACATATGCTTAAGTGGTCCAGTAGTTATGGTTGATGCCTGTGAATTAGTGACTGTCGGTTCGAATTCCGAAATGCAGAGATAATTTTTAGACTTATAATAACAAATAAATATGTAAATCCAATTATTCAGCACCTTGTAGTCCCATTTAAATATAAAAGATATTAAGCGGTCTTCTATTATTATTATTTTCTAAATGAAACTCGAATGCTGAACAAGAGGTGGAGAAGACTGTTATAAAATGCTTTAAAAAGCTTATAATTTATATAACTGTTAAGCTTTTGGCTGATTTAAATCACCAGATTTAGATGTTTAAAAGGTGTACAAACATTAACGTGGTCTATGTACAACAATTATTCAAACTAAGGCTGAATTAAAATCGATTGTACAACACTTGTTAAGCATCAAATTGTTACCTTGTTACCGTTTGTAACATCTGTTGTTGTATTTATGTTAGTTTATCGAATTTTGCATGTCTCCGTTTAAATTCAATTTATAATTGCTATAAAGATACTCCTAGTTTAACACTATACAATACCACAGTACACTACCAACTGCTGGAATAGGTGATGAGCCAACAAGTTGAGTTCAGTGGAAAACAGGAGAATAAGTACGATAAGTACAGGGAAAGGGAACGGCGAGTAGCACAGAAACCTCATCCGCCACTGGCCAAGTAAACTTAAACGAGAGCAGTAATATAAGCTGAAACCGTTAAAAGTAAAGTGAAGTAAAGTAAGAGTGTTGTAGTATCAGGGAGAGAGAATCAGGTATGGAATAGGGATTGAAGTGGCCACATGTCACAATCTGGCCTAAGACCGTCTCTTCGTTTTGGAGTGATTGTTTAATTATCCCGCGTGGTTGCGCTATACCGGTCGTAGTTTCCCGACCAAAGGGTTGGAAGCTTGAAGATTAGGATTCGAGTTCCACCCCAAATTGTACCGAGCAGTTCTCCACACACCCGTAAAATCCAAGTCCGCCATATCCAGGCCTGGAACCAAAAACACTCGGTGGAGCCAAGTTCGCCAAAGTCCGTCATTGTGCTCACCGACCGGCGTCGCCAGACGCTCTCACCGAGTCTTCATCAGCCTCACCGTTTCCCACCATCAAGCTAGCTACCGTCATCGAGACTCGTGGGTTTTATGGGGGCTTTGTAGACAATGATTTAGAGTTGAAGACTGCGTTAAAACCTTGATAAAACTTACAATGTAACTTGAGCACTTTTTTTTTAAGTTATCGCATTTCACAATCTGAGCATAATGTACTGTTAAAACTTTCTACAAGCAATTGCAAACTTCCCCCAGTTACATATCAGACATTCTAATGAATCACTATGTACTCCAATTCCCATTTCAGATTACCTCATCCTGCAGAGGATCGCAACCCTGGAGAACAACCTCTACACCACGATCATTATATTCGCCATCATTCTCCTTCTGCTAGCCCTGACGGTGGTGGTAATCATCGTTCGGTGGTGCCGCAAAAGCAGCCATTTCTCGTGGTCCTTTCTGAAGCGTCTCATAGCACGTGAAAAATCCAACCCACCCACGATGGAATACACCCACGAAAACCCGCATACCAAGAGTCCAAAACTAAGCACCCGAGCCGGAAGCAACAGCACAGGCCTCCCACCGTTGCCGCAGGTGTCCACAATTGGCCCTCCCAGCACCTACATGGGTTCCGATGGAGCTTCTTCGGTTCAAACTGTCACCACGCCCATTAGTGCACGCTACCCGGCCGAAGACTGGCGGATGAACCATGCCTACGACAACGGGGGACTGGCCATCACTCCCACGGAAAATACCTACGAGTACGTGGAAGCTAAGATGAACCAGCGGCGGCAGCTTCCGTTCCCAAATTGAAACATTTCGGACCACTTACTTAATACACAGAGAGACGAGATCGTTCCTTACAAACGTATTTATTGTCCAGATGGAAAGAAGTATTAAAACAAACTCAACTCGAATTAGATATTATTTAGGACAAACCTTCTCACCCATTTATTCGTCTACATCATTCGCACACATGGCACTAACTTTGTGGTATTTGATTACCTTCTTTAGTCTATTATTGGCAATACACGTAAAATTGCATGGCAATTCGAATCGATCCGTAGTTTTATCAAGCCTGTAAATATTGATTATCTAAGCAACAAGTGAATCTTAATCAGTAAAAAAAATGATCAAAGTAAGAGCATTGGATTTAAGTAAATTTATGAAACGATAGACTAAGTAGGTTTAAGACAGATTAAAATCAAGTACTACATCACACGGAACCTGTACAAAAGCTCGTATTCCTTTAAGTAACTAGGAGTAATGGGAAATTCCCTGGACCCTCACACCCAATACTGATTCCTTCGGAGCAAAGGGTTTGCTTTCGGTTGTTGAAGCGTTGACAGCTGATGTGGCAAAAGTTGTTGCTGCTGTTGAGCTTGCTGCTGATGGTGCGATTGGGCGATGGTTGAGTAGTTTACATCCGGGCCTACCTCACAGCTGGAACTCCATTCGTCACCCTCATCCCCGTACGGGTAGTTCAAGTTGTTGGGGTTTTGAAGCAGATCCCCATGCATGTCCATCATGTCCTCTTCGGTTTCGGAGTCCAACTGCAGTGAGTTATCCAAACCGATGGGGATGACTTTGCAGTGTGGAATACTGCTGATGATGGGGAGGGGAGTTGAGGCCGTCGTCACCGGAAGAGACTCGTTCTCGGACGGAGTGTACATCCGGTTGTTTAGGGTCATAAAGTCCGGAGGTCGTGGAAGGGATGGAGGATGATCCTTATCCGGGTGGTCTTTGTGGGAACTGTTCGATCGGCACTTGAGTAGGATGATTGTCATGAGGAGAATGACGATGATCGCGGCAGCAGCGCAGGCAGCGATCAAGTACTCTAGTGGAAGTCCACTGTCAGCCGTTACAATATCTACGTCGTTGCTACCGTGAGAGCCCCGCGACGGAGAGTAGATTTCAATTGGAACGGTGCCCTGACCGGGCTGGGCAGTCTTGGTTGACAGTACGTACTCGAAGTTATCATTGATGGATTGGAAGTCCTGATTGAACTTTCGAGCCACGTAGTAGATCACACCACTTTTCAGTTCCTTGTAGGTGAATGTGATAATGTCTTTATCGCTAGGTTGCTCAATGTAGTCAAGTCCCGAGCTGCGGACGATCTTCCGCAAGCGGCCATACTTCGGCCTGCGAGTAATCGTGATCTTCGGATTATACCGATTGAGTTTCAACTGGGCAGGGTTATCAAAGATAAACGTTGAACTCAACCTTATTCGTTCCCCAGGGGTGATCGTGATCGGATTGATTATGATGAACGGTTGCACGATCACGTTGACTTCGATAATGCAAGCGGAAGTTGTGTCCGGGATGAATGCGTCCAATTGAAAACTGTCATTGGATCGTGTCATGTCCGTCTGCATGTAATTGATCTTCCCGTCGTCCAGTTGACGCTGCGTAAATTTCAAAACAGGCTTGTTGTTGGAGATGATGATCCCTCCCATCGGATTCTTGGTCACATTGTAAACAATTCGACTCTTCTGGACATTTGTCTCAACCGATACATGCTTTGGTTCCAACACGCCAAGATTGGTACCTTGTTGAACCATGATCGATTGACTGTTGAATCCGGGTAGGATCGTAATCGGGAGAACCTTGATGTTAAAAATTTCGTAAGCTGGCTTGAACTTTCCGTCGGACACCTTGAAGTAGAACGTCGTTGACTGTGGATTACCCGAGTGCGTGTAGATGATCCGATTTTCGTTGATATCTGCCTGAGTGAACTGATTTCCGTAGGTTATAATGTCCTGAGGGTAACCCTCATCGGAAATCTTAAGCAAAACTCCCAAGTTAGGTCCACTGATAACGTCGTAGATGATATCCTTGGGATCCGTATCCGCGTCCTCCGTGAGTAGGTGGGATGAAGTGATCGTCTGATTCTCGCCTTCGATCACCGAGATATGGGGAGAGGCCGTCACCAGCTGGAAGGGTTGATCGTTGACGGGATTGATCGTCACCGGAATGGTGATGTTGCACAGAAACAAATTCCCCGGTACCAAGTAAACGGCCAGCGCGATCTTGTCTTCCAGCGTGTCCGAGTGATCATGCTTGTAGAATACCTTATTCTCGTAGAAATCGTTCAACGAAAATCGATTGGCACTCGTATTCGAATCTTCCAGCTCAACAGTTCCGTGAGCCGGAGGGTGAACATCAATGAACAGCTCTGGGTTCTGAATGCCAGCTCGAGTTTCCAGGTACTCCAGCACTTTGGATAAATCCAATTTGATTGTACCGGAATCACCTTCATCCAGGTTGATTCGAGGAACCGGAAGGAACCTCAACAAACCCCCAGACGAAACAGACACGTCAATGTTGAAGATCTGATCCACAAGACTGTTCGACAATGGGGCTGTCACGTCGAAGTAGAATGAATCGTTCGTTTTCAGCTCCACCATGTGATGGGTATGCTCGTAGAAGATTCTACCGTTCTCCACATCATGCTGCGTAAATTCAGTGATTTCATTCATGTAACCATACTCTACGTGTTCGAAGATCAGTTTTCCCGTCTGAGGAGGAATGGTCACGACGTATTTCACGTCTCGATCATCATCGGAACACTTGTAGAACAGTTGCTCCGGAAGGATCTGCTTTCTAGTCAGAGGAAATACATGTAGAATTTCATTTTTCACAAGCTCCAATGCAACGGGATTGGTAACGATGTGCAGCACTTGCTCCGTAGTATTGTGAAGTCCATCACTTACATAGAAAGCGATCTTTCCATTCTGATTGCTACTGTCATGGATGAAGTACACCAAATTGTGGTTGATATCCTGCTGGGTGAAGGTATGAAGCTTTTTGCTGTAGGCGTCCTTCAAAGCCACGTAGCCTCCAATCATCTGCTGGATGTGGAAAGTGAGATTCTCCGGGGAAGTATCATAGTCTTGAACCACTGAAAAAAAAAGTCACGATCAATAAGACGATCACCAGAAGAGAAGTTTAACACACTTACTAAGATCCGAACTCTGGATCATACTCTTTCCACCGATCCACATGTGCATCCCAGTATTGGTCACCACCTGTGGAACTTCGTCGTTGATCGGCAGAATCTGAATCTGTAGATTGAAGGGAACGCTTTCCTTGTTCCGTCCTAGAGCTACCAATCGGATGGTGTCCGTAGAATTCTCACTTCCATTGTGAACGTAGGTGATCACCTCGGCCTCCAACTGTTTCTGTGTGAATCGGTTCACCTTGGAAGACTTCCCGGATTTGATGCTTCCATGTTGAGGATGCTCGAGGATCTTGTACTCTAGAATTTTTCCGGTGTAGTACTCGGAATAAGGTACCATGTCGGTTGGATGTATCTTGACGCTTTTTCCTGAAATAAAGTTCAAACAATCATCACTTGGTTTTTTATCCGAGCCAATGAGATCAAGAGTCAAACCTTCTTCCACAACGATGACGTTCGTCCGAATGTATAGATGTTCCGGAATGATGACGATGCGCATGATCAAGTCTCGCAACCATGTAATCCCATTGGTCACATCGAACGTGAAGTAATCGGACGATTGGTTCACCCCGGCCTGGATGTAAAACATCTTCTCCGAGTTGATCGTGGACTGATCGAACACCTTAGAATTATACTCGTCATCGGAGGTGATCGATTGGATTTCCAAATAGCCGTGTTGGGGTTGAGTTGTTACTAGGTACGTTATGTCCCCTGGTGAGATGTTAGGGTGAACGATCTGTAACAAGAATTTTTTGAATTATGAATGCATCACGGATGAGCTCCATCGCCTTACCTCCAAGATATCCCTGGATATGATCACACTCGTAGACTCTTCAACAAACAACGTTTGATTGCGTCGAATCCTCAGCGGCTCCCAGTAAGCCGGTGGGTAGATCCGAACCATGATCTCCCCTTCCGCCCATACGCCCTTTGTCGTGACCCGGTACTTAACCTTGTCCATGGAAGCCACATCCCTATTCCAATAGACCAACCGCTCCCCTACTATATCCGCTTGGGTGAAGTTCATCGTGGTAGTTGCATTGCTTAGTTTGTGTAACTGCGTAGCATTAAATCTGCTTCGGAACAACTTCAATACCCCATTGCTAGGTTCATTCAACACCCGGTACTCGATCTCCTCCGGTTTAGCATTCAAGTTCGTGTCTACGTTCAGATCGTTCAGCGTCAACAGCACCGCTCGACCTTCCTGTACGATCGATGCATTGCTTTCGCGTATCTTAAGAAACGGATCGGAAGCCTCGATCTCCAGTGATCCCGGAACTTCGTATAACCCGTCCGTCACAATGAACGATAGCCTGCCTTGGTCCGTTCCATTGTGCTGGAACAACAACCTTCTACTGTCCAGATCTTCCTGCGTAAAAAAGTCCACGTACTTTCCATTCCTCAGCAGCTCCCCATTCGTACAGGTCACCGACCTGTACTCGATATCCAAATTTCTCGTCTCAATATCCGGATCAGCGTACTTCAAATCTCCCGACGTCAGCAGCTTCGTCTCGTCTCTCACAATATGAAACACTTTGTCAAACACCCGATACGGCCCGTTGTCATTTAACAGTGTAATCTCCACCTGAATCTCACAGACAAATTGGAAGTCCGTCTCGTTATCCGACAGAATCAACAACCGGAAGTTATCCTCCGTCGATTCCGAGTCATCGTGGCAGTAGTGAATATCCCCCAGGTACAGGTACTGCAACGTGAACGAAGATATGTCCTTCGCCTCGAACGTCCGAGGATTCACCTTGCAGAGCGATCCGTGCTTGGGAAAGTGCGTCAGATTGAACGTCAACGAGTTGAACTTGTTGAACAGCACTTCAAAGTTGGTCCTCGACAGGGCGGTCTTGTTGCCTTCGTGAACGTAGACTTTCTCCCGCTTCTGGTAGATGATCTGCTTAGCCAGGTAGTCCGGTGGTGAATAGATGAAGTCGATTTTACCCTGAACGTCCTCGCACTCCGGGACGGAGACGATGAACTCGAACGTGTCGATGAAGTTTCCGTATGACGATTGGTAAGTGCGGTACTTGATCAGATTCTTGTCGACTTCCTGTTGGGTAAAGGAATCACCGGGTTTGGCGTATTCCGGGTGGCCATCGACGTAGATAATTCCGAATTTGGGCGGCTTCACAACGGTGTAGATGATGTTCCGAGCGAAGGTTGCAATCGGAGTGGTTTGATGGAACAGGTAGTCTGCGCGGATGACGTTATCTTTAGTGTTGGTGTAAATGTTGTTCTGTCGGATAGTTCCGATGCGCAGCTTGGTGAAAGAAATGCGGAAGTCGTACGTTGGGGTGGTCACGGGTCCGAGGGTAACCGTGAACTGAAAATGAAGGGGAAAATTAGTGCGATCCAATGCTGGGATGGGAAAGCTTACCTTGAATTCGTCATGAAGTGGTAGCTCTGATGAGTGCAGGTACCTTATCTGCCCTAGCAGAAGCTGATTACTGCTGAAGGAGTCGACCGAAATCCATGAAGAATCTACGGATCGCAGCTTTTGAAGACTGCCATAGGCAGGTGACTGAACTACATCGAATCTGTGAAAGACAAGCATTTCAGAGAGTAGTGTTATAAAATATACGAAGATGCTCACCTCATATCCACATTCTCCTCGTCAGAGTTCGGCACAAACGACAGATTGTACGGTGTGATCAACGCCGATGACTTATGGATCAACACCAAGCCCGTATTGTTCATCATACGGAGCTGTAGTGGAAGCACGGAAACCCGTATCGAGCTGGCTGGACTTGTTTCCATTCCATCGGAGACTTGAACGTTCAACTCCAAATAGTCATCCGTCCCTTTGCTGTTGATCAGGTAGGTCACCAATTCAGCGTTGACATCCGACTGGGAGAAGGTTGCGACGGCTCTTCCTCCCAACTCGATACGACCCTGTTGAGCTTCCGCCGAATTGGGGCTGATCAGTACCGTGTAGATCAACGCATCGGGTGCACTGTCTGAGTCTTCCGCTTGTAGAAAGTCCGGACCAATCACCCTCGGTATGCCTTGTGTTACGCGAAGAAGTTTGGTTTGTGGCAATTTTAGCACGGGAGGATCGTTCACCGGAGTTACATTCACGTGGAGCACAAAGCGGTGCTTTCCCTCGAGATATTTTGGAAGGGTGTTCCGAGAAGATGGCACCAAATGCATATCGATCGTCATGTGATCGTTGGAGTTCTCCGCTCCATTGTGGGTATACTTGACCTTATCCGTGGTGAGATCTATGTGCGAGAAGAACTTCATCTGCGTGGCCGAAGAATTGCCTTCCGCGCCGTACGAATGGATAGTGATCTTGCCATGCTTCGGTGGCTGGACCACGTGAAAAATTACTCCAGCTTCCTGAACGCCCAACTTGCTATAATCGAAAAGCACTTCAATGTGCTTCGGAGCAAGAAAGGCAATCCCTCCCTCCAGCACCTCCAGAGGACTAATCAGCATCAACTCCTTCTCGATTACCAGATCTGACCGCGAGAAGAGCTTGTAGCTGTCCGAGTAGTCCGCTTTGATGCAAAAAGCTTGATCACAATAGCAAATGAAGTCATTGATACCCTGATGGTGGCATTGGCCCGAAGGAATGCAAGGCTGCTTCTCGATGCAGGGATACCGCCAGACGCAGTCGACGGTCACTCCTTGGGTGACTTTGAAGTTGGGAAACCCAACCGTGTGGTCGTCCAGAACGATGTCCCGAATGCAACCCTTCAGGCTGGATTCCGTAGCACGGGCTCCCTTCAGGAAGGCCTTACGCTTCTTCCGATGATCGAATCCACCGATGAAAAATTCCTCTTCCAGTTCGATCACCTGGCTGCTTCCGTTGGCAAACGTTGCACTGCTCGTCACTTCGTCGATCGTTATCTGCAATGGTGGAGGTGGTTTGAGGGTGGTTCGATATAGATGATTTAGCGGGGTTCGATGTCTGAGCAACGTGGATGAATGGGTTGGTTGACCTCTGTACAAAGGTAAGTTAAAGGAAGTTGAAAGGCTACCAAAGGAATTGTGATGTGGTGTGTCTACTGAATTCATTTTGTAGATTTCGCATTTTGTGAGATTTTTGAGTGCCAAATCTAATACAACATACTTGAAGGACAAGTGCAAAGAAGTTAGGGGCTGTACATAAGCTACATAGGCAATTTATAGATGTTTCAGTTGTTGTTGGATAAACCCACAAGAGTTGCTCAAACCCACGTAATCCCACCAAACCCACTAATAGCAACAATCAATACGAAACTATCGATTTGAAATTGGCTCACTTCTTGACTAGCCTATTGGTCCCAAGCAAACGATTAACGTATCCCATTCTAGTCGGAATTCTAGTACTACACTATGTTTGTTTTGATTCGCTATGAAAGTATGACAGATAAAATGAGGGGTTCGTGGATTTTCCCATGTTTCGAGGGGTGCATCGATTAACTTGGGACCAAAGATAGTACCAGAGCTGAGCCAAAAAGTTGAACACGTTTCTTCGGGACCTACTAGTCTTAGAGTTACCTCTATGCTAATAGCCCACTCATCTTCCTTTTTGAAATTTAAGGTTCAAACTTTATTGTGCCTGCTGGTTACTTGGAAAGTCCATAGAATTGACATGTGGAACACGTTACTGAATCTCAAGAATGCTTTGTGGTACAAGGCCTCAGTATTTAACTGTGAGAAATTTCTTAATTTTCATTAAGTTCTACAGCGCTTGAAGATTTAGACATTCTTGATGATCTGAGAATTGTAGGGCGATTTAGAAGTTCACAGAGTACCATAAATTCTAAGTTCCTAGTGTTCTGAAAATTCGTGCGATTCGTGGTGTTCCGATAGTTCTTTAGTTTTACGTATTTAACAGAGTTCCTAGACCTCTAAGGATTGCTGACATTCTTGATGCTTCTGAAGTACTTGTTATCTTAAAGTCCCATAATTTCTCAAATATTGACAATTTCGATGAATAAGAACCCACTGACGGTTTAGAAAGTTCTCGTAGTCCTCATGACGTGCCTAGTATTTTGAAAATTCTTGTAGATTTTAAAGTATAGGAATTCTGGTACTTGTGGATGTTATGAACATTTTCAGAATTACGGCATTTCTTGGAGTTCCAAAGAGTTAAAACGCTCTCTGAAGTAGCAGAAGTTTTTTTTTTTTTTTGATTTCTTGGAATTGCTATAGATGTTTATAGATCTCGGAGTTTCGAAGTTTCCTGAATTATTAAAGGTTTGCGTTTGGAGTTCCGTAAGTTCTCGTGATTCATAATTTTCCTGGTGTCTTGAAGAAAGTATTTGAAGTTCTCAGAGTACCGCAGTTGTCATGAGCTCTTAGGGTTGCTTGAAGTTGCTGATGCTCCTGAAGTTCTTAGTGGTCTCGTTGTTCCGCTTGCTGGGTGGTCCAAGCCATTACCAAACCTGCTCACTCACCCTTGAAGCTGCTCCATCCGTTCCTAGATCAACAAGGCATAATTCGCGTTGGTGGCCGGCTAAATCTCGCCGATGAATCATACGCCGTCCGACACCCCATGATTATTCCTAGTAACCACTATTTCTTGCGGCAGGTAGCTGTCGCATACCATAACCTATCGCTCCATTCTGGCCCCCGAATGACGCTCGTTCAAATACGGCAAGAATTTTGGCCCCTACGGGGTAAGGAACTGGCAACTTATACTTTCCGAAACTGCATTCGCTGCTTTCGAAGCAACCCTGTCCCTATATCCCAACCACCTGGTCAACTCCCAAAACCTCGTACAACTCCCACTCGTGCATTTGCGGTCACTGGTGTGGATTATTGTGGTCCAGTCTACCTAAAGCCCGCACATCGTCGAGCAGCTGCGCTGAAAGCCAACATCGCAGTTTTCGTGTGTTTTAGCACGAAAGCGGTCCATCTCGAGCTGGTAGGGGACCTCACCACGGCTGCTTTCATGGCTGCGCTGCGACGATTTGTATCCCGTCGAGGGTTACCTACTGAGATCCACTCGGACAATGGTCTGAACTTCCAAGGGGCTAGCAACCATCTACGAGAGCTTTACGACCTTCTATCCGATCCAGTTGCAACCTCAGAAATCGCTAATGAAACTTCTAAGCGTGGCATCGTTTGGAAATTTATCCCACCAAGAGCACCAAACTTTGGTGGCCTTTGGGAAGCCGCCGTGAAATCTGCCAAGACGTCATTGCTCCGAGTCTTGGGCCAACGAAAATTGTCGTTCGAAGATATGACCACCATCCTCACCCAGATAGAAGCGGCCATGAATTCTCGTCCGCTTACGCCACTGTCGGAAGATCCTGATGAGCTAGACGTGCTCACTCCCGGACATTTTTTAACCAGCTCATCGTTGCTGGCGATTCCCGATCCAGACTACACGGAGGTTCCTACGAACCGGTTACAGCACTACCAGGAACTACAACAACTAGTACAGCAGCATTGGAAGCGATGGAGGCGAGAGTACATCTCACAGTTGCACAACCAGAATCAACGATTCCCTCAAGCAACCCTGCTGAAGGTGGGTCAAATGGTGGTCCTGAAGGAGGATGGATCCGCAGCCATCGAGTGGCCTCTAGCCCGAATCATTGAATTCTATCCCGGTCCCGACGGTGTAATCAGGGTAGTGAAGGTACGCACACCGAACGGTGCCATCTACAAACGACAGGCGTCACGTATCTGTTTGCTGCCATTCGAGAAGGCCTTGACTGGGCAGCCCACCAACACCTGCTATTCTCAACCGTCAGGTGCAACCCCGAAGGATGTAAACGCTGCAAGCCCGGAAAGTGCAACGTAGTTCCTGAGAAGAATACAGTATCATATCGTGAAACTTCCAGCATCTTTAATCTTAAGCAGCTTAGTTAAGATTTTTGGATTCATAAATCCCTTAACAGAATTTAGGTACATTACAAAAAACCTTCAGATGCGTTCCTTCCGAGCGCCCCTCGAGTAGCATAACTTCTCTTGCTTTCGGTTGTCTCTCTTGGATGTCTACACGGGAAAGCTATTGATACTGAATTGTAACGCTTCTCAATTAGATCTACACACATATTGTATTTTTAGTTGATAGGTTTTTTGCCTAAGTCAGTACCAATAAAAACGCCAAGTCGATCGGTCACCGTTGCCGTAAAATTATAACAATACAGTTTCGCGAGTGTTTTCTTTCAATAACGTTTCTCGACAATTCCACGGCCATAAGCGAGACTTTATACCGAAGTCCGAAACAGAAGTTTGCAGCAAAACGGGTGTCCAAGGTGCGTTCTTGAAGGGTCCGAACAGCTACAATTTCTTGAAACTTCCAAGAGTATAAATGATCGCTGTTTTGAAAGTTCACTAATATCTCAGTAGTTCAATGGATTGCTGGAGTTCCTAAAGCTCAAACGGTCTCTGAAGGTCCAGAAATTCTTTGATTTCTAAGAGTTGCTGGATTTTTTTTAATTCAAAGAGTTTTGGAGATTCTTGAATAATTAACGGATTGCTCGAGCTCTTGAAGTTCCTGGAGTTCAAAAAGTTCTTGTGATTCGGAATATTCCGGAAGTTCTATAGAAAGTTTTTGAAGTTCTCAGTGTACCAGAGTTATCATAAGTTCTTAGGGTTGCTGAAGTTGCGGAGGCTCCTGATGTTCTGAGACTTCTTGCCATGAGAGTTTCTGAAGTTCCAGAAGCTTCTGTTCTTGTATTCGTAGAGTACTAAAATTTCTTAAAGTTCATAACAGTTCTAGGGATGTTAAGATTGAACTTCTAACAGTCACTGGATGTTTTGAAAGTTTTTATTTTTGGTTTTCAGGAGCTCTATCGATTGCTGGAGTTCGTAAAATTTCTTGAGCATTGAAAGGCGTTGCTTTCCTACTGCTTGGAATCCTACAGATCTTGTGTTTGTGAATGTTTAGAAAATTTTCAAAGTTCCAAAAAGTCGGAGTTTATTGAAGTTCCAAAAATGTTAAAGAGCTACTGGATTTTCAGGAGACCTTGGTGGTCTTAAGAGTTCTTACGGTTTTTAATATTACGGGAGTTCTTAAGAACGTTTGAAAGTTCTCAGTGAACCAGAGCTCCTAACGGCGCCGGTGGTGTAGTGGTAAGCGTGATTACCTCTCACCCCAGCAGACCTGGGTTCAATCCCAGTCGGCGCCGCCGGGATGTTCTGAGGCATAACATCTCTAATCACGCCTTCCTTCGGATGGGAAGTAAAGCCGTTGGTCCCCGGTTCATGAGTTGATGGGTCGATAGGTAGTGTCTAGGTGTGGGAGCTGCCTTCCTGGCACGTCGGTAGCATTGGTGCTCAGCACGGAAAACAAGATCGACGGAAAAAAACAAACCAAAGGAAAAATAAACCAGAGCTCCAATGATTAGCTGAAGTCTCAGAGATTGAAGAAGTTCTGAAGGGCCACCTACATAAGATCCCTTTGCGTAGCGTTGAAGTGAATTTGACAGTTAAAGGACAGATTTAGCTGTCACTTTGTCGCAACGCGTCAGATCCGGAGCTAATGTGGGTGGAGAACTTGAATGTGTGTGATATTCCCAAGAGTTAAATTTTTGTTAGATTGAGAGGTTCCTGAAGTCCTGCTTAAAGCTCTCAGGGACTTCAGGAATTTCAACAGTTTCAAGAATTTCATGTGTTTAGAGTAATTTCATCTGAATATCCTGGCAGCTCCGAACGCTACTGGAATTAAATAAATTCATGTATTTCTTGTAGATCTTTAAATTTAGGATTTTCATAAGTTCGTCAAGTCATGGAAGGTTTATTTTTTTTTTTAAGAATTTCTAATTCCGTGAAAATCTTTAGAGCTCCAAGCAGGGCTACGAGCTGGAGGAAATTTGGGTTGTAACCGTGCTCGGAGTCAGAGTTGAAATATTGTTGTCGGTACAACGATAGAAATACTACTGATTTAGACTCCACATGTTTGAAAAACGCATTCGACTCTGTCGACTTGACAGCTCTGCTTCAAATGGGTGCTGGAAATCTAGAAGTTCTGGCCTTACCTGCCTTACCTCAGTCGGTAAACGCGCAGGTAAATAGCAAGACCAGCTGGGTTCGATGCCCGGTCCAGTCTAGGAACTTTTAAAGGGGAAAACTCAACTTCTCTGGGCATAGAGCAGGGATGCCTGATTTGAAGAGATGTCTTAATTTTGAAGACATTTGAAATTTTGTGAAGATATTATTTTCCGCAGACATTTTGAAATCGAAGAAGACTTCTTAAGGATTTTCTTAAATTTTCAGCAGATATGTGAAGTATTTTTTTATCGAAATGACAATTTTGAGTTCGTATTTTATGCTCCTTCTTGGAAATGTTGGTACTTGATTGACCTGAAAATGCACAGAAATTTGCTGAACTTTGCAATTTGAATACTTCTAAATCTTGGGAGAATATCTGAGTGCCATCGTTTCAATTTTTCAAAAGTTTAATAATACACGATCAACCTGAAGAATTGAAAAGATATCCAGAAAAAATCCTTCGATCAGCTGGAAATATTTTCAGTACTCCCTGGTCAACCTGCCAACTTTGGAGAATATTTAAGAGACCACATATAAATGTTTCAATACCTTGAGTTCTTGATAGTCTTGGGAAAATATCGAGAATTATTTTGTCAACTGGAGATCTTTCGAATACGTCTAAATCAACCTGGCGTATTGGAATAACATCTGAGAAGCTATATATAAATTTTCGATAAATTGTCGATCTTTAGAATAATAATAATGTATTTAAAAATATCAAGAGGAGTTTTTTTTAATCTTATCGAAAATCCTTGTGTATCAACAAAGTTCTCTAAAATTCTATGTAGGTTCTTGTTCTTCCATAAAGTTTCTTGATTTCAAAATAAGCTCCCTGAACTTTTTTCGAATCCATTGAGCATATCCGAAGCGCAGTTTCACAAACTTTGAAAAAGAGCTGTGAACTTCAAAAAGCTCCCCAAACTTCTTGGATAAATTATCCATAGCTTATATAAACTTTCTGTCTCCTGGACATGAATTTTCAGAACTAATGGAATGTTCGATGAACATCTACATAGTTCCTTCTTCTTTTTTTCTCTTTTATTCTTCTTCTTCTTCTTCGCATGGCTTCGCATGGCTCCGCAAAGCTACAACAAATGAGCCTGGAAAAATAAACGAATTATTAAAAAAAAAATCCGGAACTTCTGATGCAGCTCCAGGTTGTTGTTGATTTTTTGAGATCATGTTCATTGATGAGATTTGATCTTAAAATATTTTCTTAACACTACTTACGAGAGCTCAAATTCCAAATAATTACTCTGCAAACTTTATGGAAATCCTTTAGAACATTTGTTAACCTCTTTTGAACATGCATGCAAAATTAGTTGGAATTGTCCTTTTAATAACCAAAATATACCGTGGAACATCGTTGACCAGGTTTGAAATTAATCCCAATTTATCCAGAAAGTCCTTTGAAGCTCTCCAAAAGCTTTCCCTAAATTTCTGCAGTATTCTTCCAAAGCGAACTGTTCCTGCTTTTTCTGGCAGTCTTAAGCTTTCAGCAGCATTTAATGACATTAACCAACCATGTTGCCCCCCCCCCCCCCCTCCCACAACACACTTACATCCACCAGCATCGGAGTGTAGGTCACGGAAACGTTGTGCCACTTGCCATCAGACACGTTACGGTCCGGTATCAACTCCACGGCATTCGATCCCTTTCCGACCAGCAACCGCACCTGGCTCTCGACGATCTCCAGTGCCATGAAGTCGTACCTCGCACTCGTGGGAATGTTGCTCAGCAACATTCCGTAAGGTTCGTTCGTTCGAAATTCCATACTCCAGCGATCACCGGATCGCGACGGTGCCTTCTGCAGTATTACGTAGCTTTCGTCGTCCAGGAAACTTATCGGCGTGCTGACGTCCGCGTCAAACTCCGGTGCACAGATCCACGAGACCCGCTCGTTCGTCACATGACCGGTGCGTTCCCTGGCTCGCTTGAAGATGTTGATGTTGTTGTAGAAGATCTGAAATTGACGAAAGCTTTTTATTAAACTACCGAACAATCCACCATTAGCCGCAGCTTACATCAGCGATACATCCTCTAAAGTTGTCCATCGTCCCCAAGTATGAGGCCGAGTACGCTCCAACCCCACCGATAAACACCCCAAAGTGCACGTTCAACTCCGCAACATTATCCGGTAAGGTCTTGGTTGCAAAGTACTCGTCAATCTGCATGGTTAAATTCGCTGCGTACCTCGATATCGAGATGTCGTGCCACTGTAGATCGTTGAACTTCAGTGTCACCGGTGACCATAGCTAAAATTAAGACCAAACCTCTGTAATGACAATCAACGGCTATCACCCAAATACCCATACATCGGTGTGGTACTCATCAATCTTGAAGCTGAATCGAATCCGTCCGCCATCGATGCTGAGCAGCGAGTAATCCGTTCGTCCAGCCGTCAGCAGCAGCAGTGCATCGTCTTGCCGCGATCGGAATCGCAACCGAATGTTTGTGGATATTTTGGCTTCCTGCAGCGGCATCGCTATATGACTAGCACCGTAAAATGAGACTGCAAAAGAAACGGAAGAACGGGAAAACAAATTAGCTTTTTCCAAGGTTTACGCACATCAACGGCAAATAAATTCTGGATTAGTGGCAAATGTAGCATCTGCTTGGAATTCGTTCTGCCAAGTCACGTGCGGTGATTGGTCGCGTTCCGAAAACAAAACACCAAATTCCATCCGACAACGACGACGACGCCTTGGACCAATCCAAAGGGGATCACCATTCCTTCTCGAAAGCATCCGTCGCCATGATTCATCGAATGGTTGAAATTTCTTGCGGGACTGAGGCCATTACCGAAATGTGTAAGCCTTTAAAAATACCATAGCAATCAAGAGATCTCTGCAGAGGGGCGACCCACCAGCGTTATTAACGTTTACAACCGGCGAACATGAACTTAAGCCACCGCCTTAATTGTAGAACACATATGGTATAGACCATAAAAAAAATCGTCGACAATCAATTTGTATCATACTACCACAGTACGAATGCATCATCCTCACCATTGAGATCGCGCCGAAAAACTGCTCTAGCATAACGCAGACCGCATTGATGCCGGAGGATCTGTATTCATATTTTTCATTTTCCTACACTACGCTCATTCAAAGGCAGAGAGTTGGTTCTCTCTCCCCCATAACCTAGCTATTGCTGGCTGCTTGTTTATTTTTATTCTGCTTATTGACTTGTGTATCGCACTTCTCTGCTATGTTGTTTACGATGGTTTTAAGAGTACGCCACCGCCTGATGGAAGGCTTCATCGTTCACTGTAGAGGGGGAGATGAATGAACGGAATGATTCAGTTCATTTTTAACAGTGATGGGTGAAAGGTTTAGAATGTTTGACATTTTTCAATAAATCGTAGTATGAAAATGTCACTGCTAGTCGAAATGACGTCTCAAACAAAGTTGTAGAGAAACATAAAGTATTTCTAGGAAAACATACACACTGCATTTTTTTTTTCAATACATTAAAAAAATCAAAATAGTGTTCAACATCTAAATAACTCCTTGTTTAATATTCATAGATATTTCATTTTTAAAAAGACATTTTTAAAAAGAGAGATGCAAACTTTAAACTTCAAATAATTTGCACGACCTCTAATCCATCATCAATATTTACGATTTTTTGCCGAGGCTCATATTTTGGGGTCATGAATCGAACTGGATGGTGACCTATCACAAATTCATCACATTTTTCAAAATGAAGTACTCCAATGTAGCTATTTGAATAGCGTAATTTTATTAGAAACAAAATTATAAAATTCATCGTAGCATCCAAATTATAGTGTTGAGACTAAATACACGTGTGCACATTTATCAATCTATCTCAAACTGGCAAAAAATACTGAGTACTCTTATATAGCCATTCCATAGCAAAACAATATAGTGATTCTCAGAATTTCGTAAGAATAGGTAGTTTTATTCTTTATCGCAAAACATTTGAACTGTTATTTTGTCATTAGTCATTTCCATGTAAGGGAGGTACAAAAAACATTTTTTTTTTCAAAAATCACTTTTTAAAAACATTATTAACTTTTGAATCACTGTACCGATTTAAAATATAAAATATATATATATATATATATATATATATATATAGGTATATATTAAAAGGTTTAGAACAAAATAATAATGATGAAAACATTGATTATATTGGTTTTTCATGGTTTTCATGGTTTGAAGACAGAGGGCGCAATATGTTTTCATATTTTTCCGTGAAAATTTAGTGCAATCAACATTCTTCAATTTAAAATAATTAAAATATGATCATTTTGGGTCAAAATATTCAAAATAGATTTGACCGATTTATATAACACAGCTTTCAATAGGTTAGGAATTGGTTCAAGTTTTTAATGTTGTAATATTAGATCATAATTCTGGCCGAGTATCAACCATATTTGAGAAATACGTGGGGTTAAAACTGTTGTTTAGAAATACAAGAACTAGAATCAATTCCAACTAGATTTGAAGTTATTTCATCAAAATCGGTTCAGAAATGATTAAATGGCATTTACAAAAATAATACTGCAGTTTACATTAACAAAAAGAATATTGGTTTGTCCATCACCACTTAACATATATCATTATTTTTTTTTCGTAGTTTAGAGCAACCGAGACAAATCTATTTACTCACCATCAAATTTAAACCTATTGTTATCAAATTGATTCAAAATTCAATGTGTAACAGGTATATTGAGCGAGCCTTAATTTTTTGGTTTTTGAATACACAAATCATCAAAATCGGCAGTTCTAAGCATGCACCTTTAAAATCAATAAAATGATCCATTGAAAAACGCTCCTTGAAAACACCCAAATGATCCATAAAACACTGGTCATAAATAGTCATAATCATAAACATATTGCATATGATCCATCAAATATTCAATAATGGACCATAGACTAACGAAGTTGCTCCGTAGAAAATCAAACTTGCGCACCTTAAAATATAGGGTAGATGGCTATACATTCCTATTATCCAATTATGACCTATGGAACACACCATTAAAAGGAACGTCTAGCCATAACTGGTACTCCTATCCTAGATATGATCCATACACTATCAGACTGGCTCACAAAAATAAAAGTTCTTATTTTCCACGGGCCAACCCCTAGATTTGTGCCTTTAGGTGAGAAAACCATTAACCGAAAGTTTCAGCACATTTGGTGCTAAGAGGAGCTGGCGCCAGGGTTCTACATTTTCGAAACAAAGAAAAGAAAATGAACACTCCGCATAATCGCTTCATTTCGAACAATATCATTTTCGTGTAAGTCATTGTGTTTCTTTCAATCGAGTCACGATGAACATTCCTCCTGTCAAACATGACTCGAATATCGCTTCATTTCATTTGAAGCAAAAACTTGTTTCAATTGATGCAATGAATGACTCGAAAACTGCTTCCTTCGTTTTTTCCGCTTTCACTTCAATTCGGGGCTCATTTGACTTGTCACACGTCGCGTCGTCAGGCATCAACATATAGTAACCGGATAGTATCCGCACAATATCGGTGGCCGATAGGCATGGCATCCGGATTATATGTAGTAACAAAATTATATTTTATATTAAACGAATATTAAACTAACGAGGCCTTTCTGGACTCCAAGATGGTGCCCATCGGGCTCAGGAAAGTCTCAAATATTCTACAATATTGGTATTTTAGGAACGGTGACGACGCGGAGGTGCCGAAAATCGATGTTCGACGCCATTTTGGAATCCAAGATGGCTGCCATCGGAATCAAGAAAAAAGTGTCAAATACCCTAAAATATGGACATTTTCTGAAGATGCCAAAAATCTATATCCAACGCCATTACAATATGGCGGCCATCGGGTTTCACAAAAGGTTTCAAATACCCTAAGATATGGGTATTTTCGGAACGGAGACGCGTCGTAGATCTGAAATCGAAAGCAACCATCTTGGATTTCAAAATAGCATCGGATATCGATTTTCAGTCTAGGCGTCATCCAGTTTCGAAAAATACCTATATTAATGAGTATTTGACAGTATTTCCCTCATTTTTTTAACTGCAAGCCGCCGTATTTTAAAATTGCGTCACAAATCGATTTTCAATCTTTAGGCGTCATTCCCATTCCAAAAATACCAATATTGATCGGGTTGCTGTCAGTATTTCCCACTTTGTCTGAAATATGATGCCACCATCTTGGATTTCAAAATGGCGTCGGTCATCGATTTCCGGCCTCAAGACGTAACTCCGATTCCAAAAATACCCATATTTATAGGTAAACAAACCACCCTATGATGATGAATTTGACGCCTACGTGCACAGATCAATGCGCATGTGCTTAAATGACCCGAGTGAACCATAAACAAAAGTAAGAAAAACTGCTTTGGATCGAATAGCTTCGCTTCAATGCGAAAGCAAGTTCGTTTGACAATGAAAGACTAAATGAACACGAATCAAGCCAACACAAACAGCATGAAAACTGATCGCAAGCGGTTCTGTTGATGTTGAAGAGGATCTGCTCGAAGAGAAGACAGAATGACTTTCAATTGAAAGTGATGGTTGACACCTTCGTCGTCGCTTGACGATTTTCGATTGAAAGTGACTTTGTTGGGACCTGGCTGGTGCTTTTAATTTTAACTTTGTATGGGGAATTTTGATAAAATACATGACAAAATGACACTCCTAGACGCTATCGATCATAAAAAAGTTTCCTTATTCCCGTTTTGATTCAGATTTTAAAAACTTGTAGTTCAGTTTATGAGTAATAACTTTCCTGAAGATTGCGTCGTGAATCCAGTTAGTCTTATTGAGATATACGCATTTGAATGTACATGAGCATTTTGTGTATTAAAATTTCAACCAAATCTCCTATATGAACATTAAACCCAAAACACCAGCCCGTGTAGCGTCAAAAAGAGCTGAAACATTCAGATAGTGCTTATCTCACCTACTGACACGAAACTGGATGTTGGCCTGTGGAAAATATGAACTTGTATTTTTTAGTGGAAATCTAGTTGATACGTTGCATAAGCAGCCTGTATTTTGTTGCAGTATACGAGCATAATGCACATAATTAATTAATATCTCCGTAATACTAGCTTGAATCGTGATGCTGTCTTCGGCAAACTTGTTCCTTATGGTTTAAGCTACATGTGCTGAAATTTTGTGCTTAATCACTGAGAGTTTGAGCGAGTTTGCTGAACCAATTCTATGCGCGAAAGAGTGAAGGAATATTATTTCTCCATAAATTTCAATCAATATCCCCATATAAATTTTAAATCAAAAGCGCCAGCTCGTGTTACATCCAAATGAGCTAAGATTTTCAAAAAGTGTTTTTTTTTACAAATCTAGGGGTTGGTCCGTTGAAAAAAATGATAAAAAATAAAAAATTTCCCCCATAAATGTGGGCTAGTCTAATACAATATGCATATATTTTTCATGTTTTGAGCACTTTTTTTTTAAAGTTGATCCATATACCATGGAAAATTTATCCATTACTGCGTAGCTATTCAGGTTTACTGTTTTACCTTGATTTTTTGTTTTTTGCTAGAAGACTGGAGCGATGGGTGATCGTCTAGAAAAAGCATCTTAAATGGTTTAAAAGATGCTTCTAAAAGAAGCTTCTAAAAAAAATCAAGGAATTACACCCTTGTGGACAATTTTTTGAAACATGGTGAATAGATATATTTTTTTAAATCGTGATTTATTGCTATTGTTTTGGTCTTTATTAGAAGAGCCATTATGAAGTAAGATTTGTTTTAGTAAAACGCTCGATGTTTAACTTTTAACCTATGGAACGAATTTTAGTAAAATTAGTGGCATTTGAATGATCTTTATTAGAGCCTTAAATGAGCAGTTTCAAGAAGTTACGATCATTTTATTAAAAAAAGGATTTCCAAGAAAAATGCTTTTTTTTTATTGCTCTAACTTTCTGTACACTCAACCAAACATGCTCAACACTGAGCCAATAATTGATAAATGTATTCTGAGTCAACTGCCAAAAACTCAAAGACGTATCTTTTTAACTTGTGCTTTTAGAGCCGTTTTACTCAAATTTGTCAAAAATTGTCGTATTAGTAAACACGTGTTAGTATTTGCATCAGTAAACACGTATTCGCATCAAGGTTACTGATACTCGCATCGTACGACTCAAAAGCGCTTACCGTCTCCGAACGCGTTTGGAACAACGAAAGCAAAGCATACATTCCTAAACGAACCGAACGATGCCATTAACGTGAGTCTTCGTGATTGACCTGTGTGCGAAGAGTATTCGTGCTGCCGTCCATTGACTCTCGTTTCATTCTCATCGTTCTTTACGAACTGGTGTGATCGGATAATAGTGCAGGCCTCAATGAGCGTTCATGGTGAGTAAGTTTAATACTCGCGGCGAGTGCTACGAGTTGGCGATATGAGCAAGACGAATCATGGAATTTAAAAAAAGAATATAAGTGCCGCGGACACCCCTAGGAGTGATGTGCTCCTGGGTACGTTGCAAATTGTAACGGAGCACAACTTTCCCATAAGGTATCCAGAATGGGAAGGTGCGGTCTGAAAATCTCCCAGAATACTCTGCCTCCGTTAATCCACAGAGGCGCTGAAATAATGGGGCAAAATTTTGGCAGAAGGTAATTTGCCTAAAAGTTGATGAAGTAATTATCGAAAAACTAATGGCCTGTCAAAAACACCACTCTGAAATTTTCACCATTGAAAGGTCAGAAGTTTTACTCCATGAAAAAAATCATTTGACACATTTTTATCACCCTGACTATGGATTTTCCTTATTTTTCTTGTTATTTTCATATACTATGAAAATTTTCGTTGATTTTTTTTTTATTATATTTTTTTATGGATTGTTTTTTGTTTTTCTTTGATTTGTTTTCTGTCGATCTTGTTTTCCGTGCTGAGCACCAATGCTACCGACGCCAGAGAGGCAGCTCCCACTCCTGGACCCTACCTATCGACCCATCAACTCATGAACCGGGGACCAACGGCATTACTTCCCTTCCGAAGGAAGGCGTGATCAGAGCATTCCGGCGGCGCCGACTGGGATTGAACCCAGGCCTGCTGGGGTGAGAGGTAATCACGCTTACCACTACACCATCGGCGCCACTCTTTTATGGATTGCTGACATAACTTATCTATATTTTTACATAACATTCATTCTACGATTATTGGATCATTAGTCATGAATTTTCAATGTACGTGAACTTCAACGAAAACTTTCGGGAAAATTAAAAACCCCGATTTTTTTTAAATTTATTTTCGTACACAAAACTATGAACTCTATCTGTAAGCAACAAATTCGGAGACATTTCTGCCCAGACACCACAGATTCCCATATGTTGCACAAGAAAGGATCCACAAAGAATGGTCAAGTGAAATCATAATACGAATTTAACATAAGACGGATTTTCTAAAAAAGTAAAAAAATTCGAAAATTATGCGTTACCAAAAACGGGAAGATACTGTAATGTACATCCATCGCGAAAGCGAATCACGCTATTTTTTATTGACAAATGGATATAGAACCTGTAAAAACAACCCATTTTTTGTTTTATTATAGTCACTTTAACAGTCTTGGATCATTCGTAATTTATGAGATTTTAAATTGTGACTTTAGTTTTGGAGCTATGAACCTCAATATGCTGGGATAAAACCCCCCTCCCACCCCAATGTCTTATATTGTGAATCTTGTTTCTTAAGACATTTTATTTATTTACACCCTATGTAGATCCAGAGAAAAATTTGCAGTGCAAATGCACTGCTAGTATTTCCTTGGATTAGTAATGCAGGCTCCCTTTCTGAAAATATTTTATACTACACTTTGAAACCCACGCTCTTTTTCAGTGGTCTTATAGCACAGAGAGAAAGGCATGAGAAAGATTTGGAATTACGGCAAAATTAAAATGATTTACCGATAAGGCTGATGTGTGCAGAGGCAGACAAATTCTGGTCAATACTGTAACCGGTATATGTGACTTCGCAGATCATAACTCCTGTCCGATACCCACAGTTTAGCAGAAATCGCCATAGTGAGTTCGTTGGAAGATCTCTTCTACACTGCCGACCACCTGCGATTATGCTTACGTTTTTTTCTTAATTAAACGCATCAAAATGTGTTTCACATACTGATTACTTAGATTGCTTAAAATTGAATAGATCATAGTTTTATATTCAGTGGCGTTACCGACTGCTTAGTGTCACGCGGTTACCAATTTAAGCAATGACCCAATACCTTTCATTCAATACTACACATTGCAACCGCATATTTAATTGTGCCATACGCGCTAGATGTTGGTCAACGGCAACGGAACAACCTAACGTAAACAATGGCTTTAAACGCAAATTTCTCGAAACTCAATGCACATCCAAGAAATCTAACACCATCATCTGATAGCACAAACTTCCTTTATCGAATGGCTTTATTAGTCAAATATCATATAAGTTTACATTATAAATCGTGTAAAGTTCAGAGACATTTCATGAAATGTTGCACATATTGTATACAAAAGCCCATCTTTGTAAACAACATTGTATACAAATTGCTCGTTTGCGTTTAATGAAACACAAGTTTACGTGTATAAATGTTTACATAACAATTAAAATTCAGAATTTTTTGCTGTGTGGGAGTGTTTTGATTCTCGAGAATTTTGTGTGTAAAGCCATTGTTTACGTTTTGCTGTACCGCCTATTTCAATTTTTGGTCTAGATATAACGAATTTTTGCTTCGCTGTGACGATGTTGCTGTTTGTAAATAATTGAGTTCTAAATATGGATTGACATAAAGGTAATCGGCATTGATTTACGGGTCCCACGATATCTCAGAACTGAATGGACCAAATTGGCTAAAATTTGAGCTTTGACTATATGTTTAGTATTACTTCTACGTGAAGTCAATGATTTACATAGGGGAAATGACGGCTTCGGCATGAAAGACTATTTTCGGCAACCCAAATTGAAACACTATTTTCACTGGATTTTCTTACGAAAACACTTCGTTGAATGCATGCAATCGATTCTTTATGCTTTCAGCTTCAATTTGACTATAATTTTACCACTGAGAAAAAGCAATCTAGCAAGGTTTTCTTGAAATGCAACACACGCACTACAAATTGTAGCTGATTTCGAGTTGCCGATAATAGAACAGCAGATTTACATGCAGTTCAAATGGAACGGTTGCCGAAGAAAAACTGGTTGCCGACAATACTCGCTCTCACTAGAGAAGATTGGAGTTTTGTAAAAGCGTTTCAAAACAGTTTTTGACAATTCTTTCGACTGAAATTGTTAGACCAGCTGGCAGCAAAAGATTGTAAACAAACCAATACTGCATATGTGTGCGTTCCTTAGAGAAAAAGGCTATAGAAAGAAGGTCGCTGCTTAGGTTGCCGAGAATACGTAAATTCCCCTAGTTGAAGATGCTTATTTCAAATAACAGACTAAAGTGCTAATTTTTAAACGATAGATAGAGGCGATGAAAGTCTAGAGTTGATAGTTCCGTTAGAGTACGGCAGTGTGAAAATTGCATATAGATAGTAGATAGCGAGCTAGGACAACTTTTAAGGAAGGTACAAATCGATTTTTTTCATCTCTCTTTACCTAACTCCCCCCTTAGGGAGGGATGGTGAGGGGTGCCCCCCGCCACCACTGGCAAAAAGAGATGAACGCCGACCCGCTCAATTACCAAATATGTGTTTGAAACAGTTCTACCGATTTTTACCGCACTTCAGTTGTTATTTGAAGGAAGGCATCCAGTCGTAGGTTTTGAAATTGCAGCTATTTTTTACCCCTACCACGGTATGTGCACCTGTCATCGTCGACTTGACGATCTCGAGAGGACACGGGTGGGGTAGATGCTGCTACTGTACCTTTCGACCAATGACAGTAATTGATGGTATGCTCCCATCCAGAGTTATGTACTTTGACTATATGTTTAGTATTACTTCTGCGTGAAGTCAACGATTTACATAGTTGAAGATGCTATCAAATAACAGACTAAAGTGGTAATTTTTATAGGATAGACACCCCTCACCATCCCTCTCCAAAGGGGGAGTTTGGTAAAGAGAGATGAAAAAAACCGATTTGTACCTTCCTTAAAAGTTGTCCTAGCTCGCTATCTTCTATCTATATGCAATGTTCACACTGCCGTACTCTAACGGAACTATATCAACTCTAGACTTTCATCTCCTCCATCTATCGTATAAAAATTACTACTTTAGTCTGTTATTTGAAATAAGCATCTTCAACTATGAAATTTGAGGTAAAGACTCACAAGATGTATTTCGTGTGTATGACCAAGCTGGATTAAAAATGTCATGTTCTAAAGAAATACAAAAATAACTAACTTCCAATAAGAATATTTCAGCAGTTTTGTTACCATATGTCTTCAAATTGTTTGATATACACTTGAATATATTTTGATGTGCTGAAAACAAATAAAAAAAAAAAAAAATTAAATGTGTGCTTGTACAAACCCATTTTTTTACCGACTAACTTATATGTATTTTAAGGGAATGCATATAAGTTAGTCGTTAAGTTAGTATAAGCTTCTTAGGAAGATTGTAAAACAAGCTTCTAAAAGATCCAAAGGAATCTGCGGATTATTATAGAAGCTTCTTTTTGAAGCTAATTCTAGAAGCTTGCCCGTCGCTCCGCACCACTACTTAAAAAAGACATGAGCAGGACAGTATATCTAAGTAGCTACGCAGAAATTTTCCAAGATTTATGGATCAAATTAAAAAAAAATAGAATTATAAAAACTAATAATGTACATACGTTTAATTTATGGATCATGCCTAAGTGCGCAAACTTGGTTTTCTATGGATCACTTTCTTCAGTTTAAGTTTCATTGCTGAATGTTTTATGGATCATTTGCAATATTTTATGGATAATTCGTACAATTTCAATGACCATTCTTTAGAAATTTAGCAGTACATTTTTTACAATTGTGTTGCTAAATTTTACATAATCATACATAATCATAATCAAAATGGATCATACTTATATTTTTTACGGATAATTTACACATTTCTAGGGATTTTTCATCTGGGTTTTTCGGATCATTTGGGTGTTTGGTAAGTTTTATTGGTTTGTATATTCAAAAGTATGTTTGCCATCAAAAACTTTCAAACTTTCGAAGTGTTGTCAAAAATCTAAATCTTATCCAATAATCACAAAATAAAAAAAACGTTATTCAATGTGTGGGAAACCTATACAAAATGTAAATAACAGAAATAAAAAGATAATTATCAAAAGTTGTGTAGCAGGCCTGGGTTCAATCCCAGTCGGTGCTGCCGGGATGTTCTGAGGCATAACATCTCTGATTAACGGCTTCCTTCGGAAGGGAAGTAAAGCCATTGGTCCCCGGTTCAAGAGTTGATGGGTCAATGGTAGGGTCCAGGTGTGGGAGCTACCTTCCTGGCGCGTCGGTAGCATTGGTGTTCAGCACGCAAAACAAGATCGACGGAAAACATATCAAGGAAAAAAAAAGAAGTTTTGTTCAGGCTCTGGCCACTATGCGGCGTAGTGGTTAACATTCATACCTCTCACGACAAAGTTACGATTTCAAATATCATCGACAAGACACAAATGACGCAAGAGTGTTAAACTGACCATATTATAAAAGAAACTAACAGATTAACTCCAGCAGTGATTTGGTGAGATAATCTCTCTCAAATAGACAACAAATGAGCTTCATTAATATTCAAATAGATGTTTCATGTTCAAAGCCGGTGTAAATTCTGGTACAAATTCACCTCTAAAGACCCTCTCTAATATAATAAACGAAACACACTTACCCTTAACGGCATCGATGACTGTGAGAAACAAACCGAGCGTGATGATCGCCCAGAGTCGTCCATTAAATTTATCCATCTTTGGTTATGATGATCTTTGGCGTGTCAATTGAGTTAACTATACTTATTCTGCGATTATCTTCCGCCCGCAACGGTTAATTTCACTTTTCTTCCACACTTCACCGTCCAATTGCACTGAACTGTAATCATCTCGTGGTTTCCGTTTGCATTTTATCGTTCTCGTCATACTTTTCCCCGATCACACTTGACGGAACAATGCTGCCACTGGAATCACACAGACACGAATATAAATCAATTAAAACCCACATAAGCTCCGATCATTTGTCATCTCGGAATGGGGCTAGACTGTCGCACGAAGCAAGAAAAATTCTCTGTTTACCGATCAATCCACGACCTTAATCACCCACTGTCGCATTCTGGTCACAACACTCTTGTTCTTCTTTTCTTGAGTAGCCGCCTTCCGTTTGTTTTCGCCAGTCAGCCACACCTACTGGTTTGCATTCGTTGATGGTGCTCAGAGCACAGCATAAACAAACAACGTGATTATGTGTGTTCACTAATCTTTCATAAACGTGCTGCGCGCACGCGGCGGGAGAATCTCCGTAGATTCTTATCCCTTCACTGTCTGCTCTGTCGCTACCGGAGTCATCGTCGTCAACTTACTTGCAACATGTGTAAGGGCTTCTTTTTTTGTAGCTTGTGAGTTATGATCTTGATTTAAGTCTTGCTACAAAATTAGGTAACTAAATTATTAGATTTTAAAAGCATAGGGTGTTTTATTCACTACAAAAGGTAAATGAGAATAGTATTTCATGTCATGCTCCATTTTCATATGCAGCTGAAAACAATAAGCACGATCAAAAAAGGTTTCTTGTCGTCACATTTGAGTGACTAAGAAAAATACTGTCATTGTTTTGTTTCCATCAGTAGCGTCCCAATTCCATGTTCTTGGGGCTTTGACCATTAGCTGCTCGTATCTATACCACACAAGAGCATGATTCATTTTCACCATTTTTTTTTTGAGTGCCATCGTAGTCACACACGTGCTATTTTGCACTTCCGCCACAAATCAAACCGTGTTTACCATGTTCCGCAGCAGTGACACGTGAAAGACGAGGCGAAGATTGACGTTTTCCGAAATTGCCTGGGAGGTTTTTAGGTTTATATCAGTCACGACGAACCACAACTGTGTCAGAGTAATATTTCATGTCTGAGGGGAATTTCCTTCCACTGCTCCATAAGGGAACACTTGTTCACCGTGATTGATCCGATCCCGTCAACGTTCGCACGGTAATGGACAAATTCTTCAATCATCTCAATCATCATCTGCAAACGAGCATTGAATGTGGAAATTTTCGTATTAATTGAACGAATCCACATCTGCAGCCGATGGAAAACTTACAAGAGCATGGGTGCATCATGAGTGCAACGATCTCCAACACGACTTTAACGACGGACGTGTGTCTCCTTGTTTGTCGCTAAATATAGGACCAGGAGAGAGCAAGTTGAGAGTGCCCTCAAGGTTTACTACCTATTGGGCATACTGTGGCTAGATCTAGGTGCTCCCTAACGGTTCCATTATTTGTTGTTCGTGTTGTATGTGAACTCATGATCGCCATTTCGTAGGTTAAGGAGTGTTATAAACAGTATGTAAGGATTACCGGATGATATTAAGAAAACGCTGAACATTTTTTTAATAAAAAAAAAAATCAAAATACCATACATTCACGCATAATGCACACACAGGTCAAATACAATTAATAAAAGGTAAACTATTGGTTCAATTGAACCGTTGCGAGCGAATGTGGCACATAATCCATTTTTATTAATTTTGATTTTTATTTTGCATACAGGGCATCAACTAGTAACTGTTATGAACAATTTATTTTTGGTACTTAACACAATGGCTCTTGCGTTGCGAGGAAAAGTGGTACATGCCCATTAGACTGATGCAAATTTTGAAATTTTCGCTTCACGGTGCTCAAACAAATCCTAATTGGGTTCTGATTAGCCTCCCAAAACTAAAATTAATTTATTAATAAACTGACTTGACACAAAAATTATGAACTTGATATGGAAATTACTATAGGAAAACACATTTTTAAGTTCATATCTATCTCAAAATTCACCACATCACTTTGTTTTTCACTTGTATGAATTTTTTCAGCTACAACATTGTTCAAGCTCACATTTAGATTAAAAGTAAACAAAATAAAACTGCAAAAGAGGGTTATCTTCCATTTAATTCCACTTAAATAATAAGTCTTTAGTGGGTATGACACTGATGAAGACTGCACATTGTATCTGAAATACGTATCTGTCATGGATACCAAAATTATTAATGTGGAATTAAATGAAAGACAACCCTATTTATTTAAGCATTCCGCTAACAACCCAATTTCATTACTTCATAAAGAACAAAAGTTATTAACGAATCAAGTCAGTAATGTCTTATGAAAATGCTCAATCAACTGTTTAGCAGGCAATACCCAAGTAACATTCCCAAAGCTAATTTGATTTATTCTATTTTTATAGTTGATTTCTGTAAGAATTGAAAATATAACGTGCACGGGCGGTTTTGATTGAGTAATATTGGTTTTATGTAAGTTGCGATTTTATAATATCCTACACACTAAGATTATTTCACCGAAATCTCAACAGCTGAACGTTCGGTAAACAGTTCGGTGATTTTTCACAGATTACCTGTAATTTTTCACCGAATATCTGTGTTGCTCAGAGAAAGTTAGAAAAACTCCACCGGTTAGCCACTCTCTCAATAACAGGTGCAATGAGAAGTACACCATCGAAGGCATTGGATGCTTTGCTTTATATACTACCATTGCATCAATTTGTACAATTAGAAGCCGAAAGGTGTGCTCTAAGGATTACAAGGTCAGTGAAACTCTTTGAAGGAGACCTTAGAGGACATCTTAGGATTCTAAAAACTGTTAGTATCAACTCTCTTGTAAGGAACAACGAAGACTGGATGGAGAAAAGATACAATTTCAATCGACTTTTTCAAGTAGTTGACCCTGGGCGTAATTCATGGTAATTTGGTGGCCCAGTTCTTTGTCCAGGATCGATTGTTTTTTAAACAGATGGTTCAAGATTGAACAATCAAGTGGAAGCAGGAGTAACTGGCCCAGGGATAGAAATATGGTTCCTATGGGCAGATGGCCAACTGTGTTCTAAGCTGAAATCCAAGCAATTTTAGAGTGTTCCACTGTTTGCGTAGAAACTATAAGAGTTCAAATATATGCGTCATGTCCGACAGTCAAGCTGCTCTAAATGCATTAAAGTTGGCGACATGTACATCAAAGCTTGTCTGGGAGTGTGTTAAATCACTTCAAAAATTGTCTTGTCATAATGAAGGTTCCTGGTCATTGTGGGATTGAGGGAAATGAAAGAGCTGATGCACTAGCAAGACTCGGATCTTCTCATAAGTTCATCGGGCCAGAGCCCTTTTGTGGCTTATCGGCTGCATCTCTTAGAATGGGGCTAAAAGCGTAGGAATCTTCAAAAGTGGAGGAAAACTGGAAGAACACTTCTATTGCTAGGCATTCGAAGCGATTCATTAATCCAAACATTTCTGTGACCCACAAAATCCTGAAACTTTCTAAGAAAGATCTTAGTATATATGCAGGTCTTATAACAGGTCATTGTCCGAGCCGTTATCACTTGAAGCTGATTGGAAAACTTCAAGATGATGTATGTCGCTTCTGTGGCATAGAAAAAGAAAACTCGGAACATTTGCTATGTCACTGTCCGGCAATTTTCAATAAAAGGCGTAAGTTCTTCGGCAAGGGGCTGATAAAACCCTTTGACATTTGGGGAACAACTCCCAGTACAGCAGTGCACTTTATTCGAAGTATAATGCCGTGCTGGGATAATGCTATTAGTCAAGCGATGGCGATCACTCCTAATAATAGTGATACGGCATCTATATATAGCTAAAGAAAAAAAAAATGGGGAATATATCACAATAGATCAGAAAAATGGTCGCAGTGATGGAAATACCCGACGAGGAAAAAAATAAACCGTGCACTTTGGGAGATACTTTTAATCCCGCCAGGGGTTTATAATATCCGCAAAGGGTTATTTTATACATGAATAAACGTGTTTTAAGGATTTTTTTTTACAATTTTCATCGATAAACTGCTGTATAATAAGTGTTTCAACTAACCCCACTATATGGGGTAACATGAAATAATACACACTATTATTAATTGCTTAACAAATATGCTTCTGGAAAACTCTTTCATGAAACTGTTGGTGTAAAAACATCTGGTGTATCTAAATTAATTACTGTTCCAGAGAGGCTTAAAGTTCAAGTTTCAAAATACCGTTTCAACTTGCCCCGGTGTACATTACTTCTTATCTTTTACTGCTGCAAATTTCTGGTATATTTTACCGTTTTAAAGTAATTATCGGAAAAATTAATGGACGATTATGGGCCATTTTAAGAAAATCATTAAACAAGAAAATGATAGTTTTCTTAGAGATCCTATGGCCGGTCGTTAGTATTACCACTGAAAGATAAGAAGTATTCAAGGATGTATTAAACCATAAGAAAATTTTCATAAACCTGGCGAAGGATTTTCCTGATTTTTCTTTCGATTTTCCTCCACTGTGATAAATGCCGTTGAAAACATTTTTCAGATAGATAGATTGCTATTTGAATGTATTGATGAAATAATTTTCTTATCATTTCTCTATACAACGTCATTCCTACAATGAGTTATAAATTATCAAAGTACGAGGTATTCAGTTTTTTTATGGTGACTCCAAACTTGTGAGCGATGACATATTTATAATTATATTAATTATATATAATTAACTATTTTAATTATTTAAAATATTTTCAAAATAAAAAAATCATGAACGGTGCTTGATTGGTATACAATAAGGGTGCTACTACCACTTTAATTTCAAAATTTGGCCAACCAAATTCTGAGAAAATCAGTCATGATTGTTCAATGTGAATTTGGGAAAATGTAACTTTAGGTGAAGTTTTATTTTACAAAACTTATGGATCCAAATACTTACGAAGTAAATTTCATTCCATATCTTTCAAATTTCACACAGAAAATGGAAATTTTACTTTGACTATATGTTTTAGTATTACTTCTACGTGAAGTCAACGATTTACATAGCTGAAGATGCTAATTTCAAATAACAGACTGTAGTGGTAATTTTTATACGATAGATGGAGTAGATGAAAGCATAGAGTTGATAGTTCCGTTAGAGTACGGCAGTGTGGAGATTGCATATAGATATTAGAATAGCGAGCTAGGACAACTTTTAAGGAAGGTACAAATCGGTTTTTTCATCTCTATTTACCAAACTCCCCCTTTGGAGAGGGATGGTGAGGGGTGTCCACATATCGTGGTAGGGGTAAACAATAGTTGCAATTTCCAAACCTACGACTGGATGTCTTCCTTCAAATAACAACTGAAGTGCGGTAAAAATCGGTAGAACTGTTTCAAACACACAGTTGGTACTTGAGCGGGTCGGTTTTCATCTCTTTTTGCCAGTGGTGGCGGGGGGGACACCCCCCACCATCCCTCTCCAAAGGGGGAGTTTGGTAAAGAGAGATGAAAAACCGATTTGTACCTTCCTTAAAAGTTGTTCTAGCTCGCTATTCTAATATCTATATGCAATCTCCACACTGCCGTACTCTAACGGAACTATCAACTCTATGCTTTCATCTACTCCATCTATCGTATAAAAATTACCACTACAGTCTGTTATTTGAAATTAGCATCTTCAACTATGGAAATTTTACGTTAAATGGTATGTTATTTGGGGGGTACCCCCAAATTTTTTATCGGGACTATTAATGATTTATTGATTTATTGAACAATTTGCAAAGTTTCACGGTAATCTGAAAGGGTCGAGTCTGAAATTCCGATTTTAGCTCATTGGTCTGGATTTGCCCAAACGACAATCGGTATCGATTATTTTCTTAATGTTTACCTTTTTCCAGGACGCGTGTGCACTGTATATGGCCTATACTTTGCATCAAAGAGCAATGTGGCAGCTCACATTAAAAACTTCCACAAACTGATTGGCAGTCAATTCAAGGCACGGCCACCTAAAATATTGAATTAGCGATCGGAGGAAGTGCTTTGTGTGGTTGCAGGCCCAGCAGATGTCATGGAAGTTGTCTGGCTGGATAACGTTTCTGTTGAGTTGCCTCCTGATAAAATGTTGTTCAATAATTCAGACATGGAGTTCCCGGTGATTGACAATTCCAACGTTTGGTTTGAGCAACCTTTTGTTGAAGACTATATGGAGAGTCACTATTAGGGTTTTTTTTTATATTTCTTTACTTCTTACTTTACTCTTGAGTTTTTCTTCTTGTTATATTTTAGTTATATGTACGTATAAAAATAAAAATTTGAATTGTTGTTTTTCAGAAGAATTCTATTTTTTCGGTTTTCAGCGTATTTAGGAGTATTGGAAAAAACCACGTAGACAGGTAGGGGGGGGGGGGGGGGGAGTTGCTAAATATCTACGGTTGTCTACGGGGGGAGGGGGGTGTTGGAAATGGAGAAAAATCTGTCTACGTAGTTTATGGACAGCCCCTTATTCGATAATCATTCCGACCAGTGCCAGTGGCAGATGTTTGAGGATGAACCGCTGGAATCAGTGAAAGAGTTCTTAGAACACTCCTTCAATCTCCTCAGGAAGTTTCTGTTCTACCTTATGGAGATGGCCAATATTGGCATCAAGGTATCGGAAAATGTCTCTCACAACTCTTTTCGGGTATTTGCACAACCTTGAAAGGCATCATTTGAACAAAGAAACATAGTTAGTGTTCGCTGGAACTCATTAATAACTGAAATATTACCTGGTTGAATGAAGAAAACTGACGACGCGTAGAAAAAGTTTCGTACAGGTACAAACGTAAATAAACAGCTGTCAAACTGCTGCTCACGCCGTGCTGGGTCTTCTTATTCAAGATTTCTATAAAACCTCGAATGAAACCAATTAGTTTTAAAGTTGGTTTAATGGAGAGTGTATAGCTTTGCATAGCGCAAAATAATTTTATTTGAGAATAATTGATCTTGTTTGATACTAATTTCACTTGTTGTTATTTTAACCAAGTCAATAAATAAATAATGGCGATTTTGCGATTTGCTTTTAAAGGCTTATTCCCAGATACATATAGAGTAAATTAAGCCAACAAATTTTTTTTCGAAAATTCTAATTGTACTTTCCCCCTTAAACAATTAATAACTATTTAATTTGACGTTTGGATGAAAAACGATCTTCTGCATAGTTGTAGCTGAGAAAATTTACCATAAGAATAGCTATGAAACTTGTAAAAGGCAAGAATGCAATGTTTAAAAAGTTAGGTTTTCCCAAAGACATTTTCATATAAACTTCAAATGGTTTGTGCCAAGTCAGTTTATTACAAAATGATTTTAAATTTTCGGAGGTTAATCAGGACCCGATTTGGAATTGATTGAACACTTTGGAGTGGAAATTTCAAATTTTGCATCAGTCTAATGCCCATGAGAATTAGACTTCATTGGTTCCAACGTGAAATATCTCGTGATCCTTGTCATATAGAAGGTTACTATCTTCGGGAAAGTTATTCAGTAGATCAAGACCTTTCGGATGTAAGATTAGTTCACAATTGTCTAACTATGTGGCGCTAGCGTGGATGTAAAGTACAGCGGTGTGAAATGTTTATATATACGTTTTCAAAGCCGGAGAACAGTTATAATGTCAAATAACGCGAAGTCACCCACTCTCATATACAAAAAATAAAAGACAAAAGAACATTTGTATTTTTTTTTACGTAGGACTACGTCTGTGATTTCTATATGGGGGTACACTTTGTGAATACCGAAAATGGAACATGTAACAAATTAAGAAAGATTTTGAACGTTAATAACTCAGCTGCCCTTGGTCCAATTTCAATAATTTTATAACCAATCGATCAGAAAAATGGCTACGCATCGATAACAATGCTTCCGAGTGTTGATTTTCAACAAGAAACTATTGAAAAACTGGTAAATGTCCAGCATTGTCCAAAAACGTCGAATTAACTAACAAATCCACCAATTACCTACATGCATATGCTGCTTCCCCAGCACAGTCGTCAGAGAGTAGTAAGTAGACGAAACAAGTTGAAGTGGCATTCGCCTTCGATCCTCGGGCGCGTGCGAATAGGGAGGATGGAATTGCGTAATATTTTGCACACTCATCGCCATATTCAGAACCACACGCTCTCAACGACCACACCACTGTGTGGTGGTGTTCGGTCGTCGAAATTAGTAGCAGCAGTAGCAGTGCTTCCGGCGTGTGGCGTTGAAAATTGTTCTCCAGTAACAATGGAAGACTGCCTGCAAGCAGCGAGCTACAGAGCCCACATCAGCAACCATCAAAGGAGGAAGAAGCTGCACCGCTATGCTATGGATAGGAATGAGTAGCTCTTCGTGAGTCGCTGCGGGTCGGTCATCTATGCCAAGCGTGTCACCCTCACTCCAAACGACATACAGCTCGACAGCCTCATCCGTGTTGAACTCCCAGCTCAGAATTAATCAACCATCACTACAAAACGGTCCTTTTCAGGGCCACCAAAATTTGTTAAAGAGTATTATTTGGACATTGATCAAGGTCATCAGTTCCCGCAAGCAGCTAGCTATCAAGACTCAACCTGTCTATAGAAGGTGTGGAATTGTAGGCCTGAATATTTTGGTGCAATTAATTTTTCCTCGACTTTCATTCCACACGATTCGTTTCTTTCGTTTAATCAATCACCCTTGTAGTGACGTCGAAAAGATTGTTTCAATCAGCGCTTACATATGAAACGAAAGGCTGCCTGCAAGCAGCGAGCTGCAGAGCTCATATGAGCAACCATAGGGAAGGGTGAAGAAGTTCCACCGCTAGGCTATTTAGGATCGGAATCAGTAGCTCGTCGTGCTCAGCTCAGCATTACTCAACCATCACTTCAAAATGGTCCGTTTCAGGACCTCCATAAATTTATTAAGAGTATTATTTGGACATTTGTCAATGTCATCAGTTCCCGCAAGCAGCTAGCTATCAAGGCTCAACCTGGTCTCTATATAAGGTGTGGAATTGTAGGCCCGAATGTATTGGTGAGATTAATCATCGTCCGCCATTTTCCAGAACACGCTGGTAGGAAGTGTTAAAAATCCATATAGAATTTGAGAGAAGTGGGAATAATTCGCTTTGGGTGTATATTCAGTCCCCAGCAAGCCAATAAAATCTAATTTGTGAGAAAATTAGCTCTCACGAGTTCAATTTCTCGAAGTGCCTCCTTTTTTTACATATTCTGCACAAACGATACCTTCCACCAAGGCCCCATTCATATAATTCGAAAGGAAATCCTATGAGGGGTGAAAAAAACAAAACACAAAAAAATCAAAATACACCTTTTAAAGTCGGGTAGATGAATCGAAAATACTCTAGTTGATAGTCCCTTGGAGTCTCTTCATCAACTTTCTCTTTGAAATAACAACTACAAATTTGATACGCTTACAAATAAAAACGGAAAGAGTTAAGATAATTGATGATTGATCAATTAAAAGAACTAAATGTTCACATTTGTTCCGTCCACTAGCGGTCCTACGACAAGTTTTCGTTCGTGCCCCTTCTACTTTTTTTTATTAAAAATGCTCACAATGGCGTGAGCCCAAAATTTCACTTAGATAAACTCAACGTCCTGGTCTAACTTTATTGTTCATAATAGTCGGAGTCGGTACTCTTTTCCGAATCTTTTTAGCCTAAAATCCTCTCCGACTCCACAGTCCTGGTTGTGAGCATCGTTATTACCGGTGCGTCAGCATTAAGAAATGCAGCAACAACAAACAATTCACAATGTAAGATCCCTCCCTGACTGCATATTCTTGAGAATAGTCAGCGCACTGAAATCCAAATTATCAATTCTTACGTGAATATTGTGACATAGGTTAGAGCGCTACCCTCTTAACACAGGCAAACAGCCATAACTATGCGAATAATATTGAATGTAAGGCATCGTCCGTAAATCACCATCACCATCTTTTGGCCACACTCTAGTGGGTACAGCACTCAACAGATGACGGTAGTGTTCAAACATCAAACTCCACAGCAACCAACCGTTAAATTAGTGAACGATGAACAGCTTCCGAAGAGCTATATCTGTTTATCTGTGCTATTACCATTTTATGTGATCGGGTAATTATTATTATTTTTTTCGTAAATCCCATCTTCTTCAACAGAAATTTCCCTTCCAACGACGACAAAACAAAACCCATCATGTGTGTCATACTGTGCCAATACACTAACAGCTCTTTCAACCGCACGAACTGAGCTTCACAATACGCCTTCTTCACAGTAAGTGCCTCTCTTTTTGATCTGCAAAATTTGTCACAGACTACGCTTCAATTTCACATTCTCATTTTCCTGCTCCACACGATATGATTCATAATGCTCCTTCACTTGGTTTTTGTCTGCCTTGCCTTTAAAGATCTATTTTCGTGGGCAGCATTTTGTCCTATTTGGATGACGCTTTCCCTTCTTGGAACTTAGTTCGAGCATCGGGGAAAACACGATTTATCCCTATCACAATCGGCGACCAATTTCACCTTCACTGGTCAGAATTCATATGCTCATTCACCACGAACCACGATCCTCGCCACTACTGTAGGGGGACAAAAATAAATTCACTATAAGTGCCGTCGTCGAGCGAAGAACGACTGGCGACGCGCCCGCAGTTTTCCACTTAATCTTAAGTAGATATTGCGCCCGCTCGCTCGTAGCGATGTTCTTTCCGTAGCCACATCGTACACGTTGAGGTTGGTGTGTTTCAGCTAGCTTTTCCCCCGTCGACGCAGAGAACCAGAGAGCAAAAAACGGTACTGTGCGTGTCGTCCCGTGAGGGGGATAAACGTTAGGCTGGATCAGAAAGTTGGAAGTTGCGTTGAATTTAGCTCTATCAAACATTTCAAACTATTTTATTCGGCTGCGACTGAACGTCGGACTATAAAACAGTTTGGAAGATATTATCAAAGAGGTAACTCTAAGACTAGAAGGTCCCGAAGAAATGTGCTCAACTTTTTGGCTCAGCTCTGGTACTATCTTTGGTCCTAAGCTAATCGATGCACCCCTCGAAACATAGGAAAGTCTACGAACCCCTCATTTTATCTGTCAAACTTTCATAGTGAATCAAAACAAACATAGTGTAGTAGTAGAATTTATACTAGAATGGGGTACGTTAATCGATTTGCTTGGGACCAATAGGCTAGTCAAGTAGTGAGCCAATTTAAAATCGCCAGTTTCCATCGGTTGCTATTATTTCGATAACTGAACTGGTATTTCATAATAAGGATGAATCTTTAAATCATATCATAGGCCATAACTAGGATGTTGGCCTGAGGGCGAGCCATGGCCCTAGCTGACAAGACATAAACCATTTGGAGGGGAATTACTTCATTCATTTACTGTTACAAGTTTTACCAACGATTTATGGAAAAAATATGTCTATATGTCAGTTTTTGCCGGAATCCTGAGAAAATGTAATTTATTTTTACGCAAAATAATTTATTCTACGATGACTCGTTTATGAGTTATATAATTTTAGTTTTCCCACAAATATATTTTACATGCTCAGGAATCGCAGTAAGCCGCGCTTGAAAGCTGATGTCAGCGAACTAAACATTGTTTGCTTTCAATTTGTTAATTTGTGTGCTGAAATTTAGTTTAAATTGTTCACAAAGCTATCATTTAGTGGCATATCGTGTTTTGCCTGTGTTTGCCTTGAGTGACTCGGTTGACCGTGAATCTAACCTCCAAAATCTAAGACGCGGCTTCAGTTCCATTGTTCGGTGTCGGTTTTCATTATCTCCCGGGAGTCCGGTTCTCCGAGTTCAGATGCCACACTTTCGGTGTGTAGTTTTGTGCTATTGGAAGATTCGTCGCCGTGGGCGAGTTTGAACTCCATGCGGTTGGTGAATTAGCCCGGGAACGTGTTGATAATGTGCCCGTCGCGTGTTTTGGTGGTGATTCGGTGGCCGACGTTGCCGTGAATTAGCAAGTTTTCCGCTTGCAAAAGTGCTCGGCTACTGGTCTCTCGCCGGTGTCGGAGATTTCGAGCAATATGAAAGATGCCTCGCTGGATATGCCCAAGACTGGTCTTGAAATATTGCAATGCCCAATATCTGATTTATTTTTCTAAAAGAGGATGAACTATATTTTCCATGATTTGTCATTGAAATTTACGGGTTTCTCCCGGATTTTTCCCGGTAACTTCAAATCTCCGGCTTTTATCCATGAACATTTTTATGAAACGTAGATAAAAAGTGTACATAGTCGACTGTTATTATAGAGAGAGATCTGAACGACAACCAGGTCGGTAGAATTTTTAACTCTTTATTTGTTCCAAATTCAAAATAAATTACATTTCATTTTTAACCTAGGTGCTCCAGTTACTACAGTAACTTACCAGCCTTAATTGTTATGATATATATCTAAGTGTTTTTACATTGTTCCTGTCTTGGCAATTCAGTATTTTAAACAGGTTTTTTAAACCTGCATGTCAGTATAACAATTGATAGCTTAAAACTAAATAACTAAAACTAAATCTTATCTAAGTATAAAGGGAATTTATCATTGCATTTGAGGATTGTAACGATTTTTGCCGGAAATTATTAATTATTTTGTTGGACATTTGTGCTAAAGTCTCAACATTTGAAATTCTATGTACTTCGGAAGTACTGTACCAGGGAGGCAACTTCAAAATCATCTTCAGAATTTTGTTCTGAATCCTTTGAAGTGCTTTTTTCCTGGTAGTGCAACAACTAGACCATATTGGCACAGCGTAAAGCATGGCCGGTCTAAAAACTTTTGAGTTCGTATTGATGTGAAGCATCATTCTATTCAAAATTATTTTTTCAAAAAGTTTACTTATTGAAGAAAGCAAACTTATTGGACGGTAGCTAGAAGCTTCAGCTGGATTTTTATCCGGCTTCAAAATTGGAACAACTTTTGCATTTTTCCATTTATCAGGAAAGTATGCCAAATGGAAACATCTGTTAAATAATTTTACCAGGAAAGACAAGGTACTCTCTGGGAGTTTTTTGATGAGGATATAGAAAATTCCATCATCACCTGGAGCTTTCATATTTTGAATTTTTTTAGTTATAGACCTTACTTCGTCCAAATCAGTCCCCCAGGAATCATCAAAAATATTTTCCCGAGAGAAAATATTCCGAAAATCCCGAGCAACCTGATTCTCAATAGGACTAGTAAGACCCAAACTGAAATTATGGGAACTCTCGAATTGCTTAGCAAGTTTCTGAGCTTTTTCCAAATTTGTGATCAAAATTTTACCACCTTCTTTAAGCGCTGGAATTGGCTTTTGAGGTTTTTTCAAAACTTTTGTGAGTTTCCAAAAGGGTTTGGAACTCGGGTCTAATTTAGAAACATTATTTTCAAAAGTTTTGTTCCTCAGGGCAGAGAATCACTTTTTAATTTGTTTTTTGCAAATCCCACCAGATAACTTTCATGGCAGGATCACGTGTTCTATGAAATTGTCTCCTACGGACATTTTTAAGACGGATCAAGAGCTGAAGATCATCGTCTATTATAATTGAATCGAATTTAACCTCGCATTTTGGTACTGAGGCAGCTCTTGCTTCAACTATAGAAGTAGTCAGAGATTCAAGAGCATAATTAATTTCATCTTTGGTTTGCAAAGGAATGTTTGGATCGAAGTTATATTCCATAAATGTTCGATATTGCTCCCAATCAGCCCTATGGTAATTGAAAGTAAAGCTGTTGGGATTAGAAATTATTTCTTGGGATATTTCAAAAGTTACTGGAAGGTGATCAGAACCGAAGTCAGCATGGGTAACCAATTGGCTACAAAGATGACATGAATCAGTTAAGACCAAATCAATAGTTGAGGGATTTCTTGCAGAAGAAAAGCATGTTGGGCTGTTTGGATATTGAATAGTGTAATAACCTGCAGAACAATCATCAAACAGAATATTACCATTGGAATTGCTTTGAGCATTATTCCATGAGCGGTGTTTTGCATTAAAATCACCAATAATGAAGAATTTAGACCTATGACGGGTAAGTTTCTGGAGGTCACCCTTGAGAAAATTCTTTTGCTGGCCTACGCATTGGAATGGCAAATAGGCAGCTATAAACGTAAGTTGTCCAAATTTTGTTTCAACAGAAACTCCCAAAGCTTCAAAAACTTTGGTTTCAAATGAAGAAAGAATTTTATGCTTGATTCGTCTATGAATAATGATGGCAACGCCACCACAGGGTCCATCAAGACGATCATTTCTATAAATCAAGTAATTTGCGTCCTTCTTAACCTTATGGCCAGGTTTAAGGAACGTTTCAGTTATAACGGCAATATGCACGTTATGAACTCTCAAAAAATTAAATAGCTCGTCTTCATTATCTTTAAGAGATTGAGCATTCCAATTTAAAATGTTTAATGCTTTAAAATCCATTACTGAATTTTAAAGTCATGACAATATTATTAGCAAATTTTACTCCAGTTTGAATAGCATCAAACATGGAGTTAGATTTAAGCATATCAGAAATCATGTCAATTAATGAATTCTGTAAAAATTCCATTTTAGGGGCAGTAATGCTTCCTAAGTCAAAATTGTCAAAATTTCCGTTAGAACGTTGGTTAGTATTTTGATTTCTACCCGCTGCAATAGCAGCATAGGTAGCTCCATTAACTCGCTGAACATTGTTAGCAGCGAGGGGAGTAGGTACAGATGAAACATTTGAAGCAGGGGTGATATTTGTACCTACAGGTACGAATGTAGAATTTGTTCCTCGCTGACCGTTGTTAACAGCAGAGGAATTTGTACCTGGTCGAAAACGTGGAGCGTTTCCTACCTGTCGGTTAGAACGAGATTGTAGGATCGCTTTGCGAGTCTTACATTCCCAAAAATTGGATTTGTGGTTTTCACCACAATTTGAACATTTAAATTTCTTAGGATCTTCCTTCACAGGACAGTCGTCCTTTGCGTGAGAGGAATCACCACAATTCATGCATTTAGCTGGCATGTAGCAATTTTTAGTTCCGTGACCCCATCCCTGGCACTTACGGCACTGAGTGAGGTTTTGGAAATTTCCTCCAGTCTTCCTGAAGTGTTCCCACTTCACTCGGACATGGAGCATAAGGCTAGCTTTTTCTAAGGCCTTAAGGTTGTTTAGTTCACTAGACTTGAAGTGAACTAAATAAAAATCATTAGAAATCCCGTTGCGCGAATCGCCAGGACGGGATTTCATTTTCATTTTGATTACTTGGAGTGGCACAACTCCAAGTAATTTTGCCAGTTCATCTTTGATCTGATCCAGGGATTCACCACTGGGCAGTCCTTTCATGACAACCTTGAACACACGTTCAGTTTTGGTGTCGTAAGTAAAAAATTTGTGCTTCTTCTCAGTAAGATACTTGAGAAGACATTTAAATCCGTCCAAGGTTTCAGCCAATACACGGCATTCACCCCGACGTCCAATTTGTAGTGAAAACTTAACTTTCACGAAATTCAAAAGTTCCATGCGAAGAGCATGGAAATCGGTAGTGGTTATCACAATAGGGGGAATATTTTCCTTCTTGGCATTAAGCCGGGAAAGTTTACTTGAATTTTTCTTGGATGATGGATCATTCTCATCATCCGTGAGCAAATCAAATTGATTACTCAAATTAATTTCTTCAGAAGGGGGGTCAAGAGTTTGCCCCTTTCTTTTGCGTTTAGGCGCCATGGCGGCAGTAAATTTTTTATCCAAATCGACTTCCAAGCAGATTACTATAAGAATCTGAAGGATCGAAGAGGAATTTTCCAAATCGATATCCAAGAAGGATTACCTCGGGTAGGGTCCAAACAAGGATCGAAGAGGAATAAGAGGAGTTGAACAAGGTAGAAAATTTTTACAGGTTGAGCACTGAAAAGTGCTGTTTAAATTTGTTGTAGCTTTAGGTAGTAGTAACACTTCCTTAAGCAAAAAGCAAATAGATCCGCACGGCAAGAGAGCACGATGCGGACTGTTATCCGTCGACCTTGTTTTCCGTGCTGAGCACCAATGCTATCGACGTCAGGGAGGCAGCTCCCACACCTGGACCCTACCTATCGACCCATCAATCAACTCATGGAGATGTTATGCCTCAGAAAATCCCGGAGATGCCGACTGGGATTGAACCCAGGCCCTTTGGAGTGAGAGGTAATTACGCTTACCACTACACCACTGGTGCCATTAAAACTTAAATTCTAAAATTACTAAATAATAGTATTTCAAATCCTCCCAATAGGAAGCGCGATAAACAGTTACGGCTTAAGGACAAGGTTGATGGAATCCAAAGATAGCCATTGATATGGCTGATTTGCCTTGTTAAATCAATCATGATAGCAATCATATGTGGTTTCTATCAACCTTGCACTTAATTCGAAGATATCAAAGTTATGGTACTCACATTTATAAATTTCAACAAACAACATCATCAACGTGTATCGTTTCTACACTGAAGGTAATTAACCAGGGAGACTCAATCCCTGTCAACTACATATAGATGCACCATAGCTCACAAAATTTTGACATTTTTGAGCAATCTGACACTTTTGGACAAACTGACGAAACTATGCCAGAGCAAAACTTCTTAAGGGCCACCCACATTAGATCCGTTTGCGTTGCGTTGATGTAAATTTGACAGTTAGACGATAGATTTAGCTGTCACTTTGCCGCAACGTGTCCGATCCGGATCTAATGTGCGTGAGCCTTTACTCTTTCACACTTGCATTGCAGTGTTGAATGCTAGAGAGAGTAGTCTCTTGCAGTCATTCTACCTCCTGTATGCATCACATTGAAGAGAGCTACGATGAAATTTTTCCATTGTTACCCCCGTGGAATCAACCTGTTTATGAGATGTGAACGTGTAGCGGGGGCCTCCCTTAGCTCAGTCGGTAAAGGCGCAGCTACAAAGCAAGACCATGCTGGAGGTGGCTGGGTTCAATTCCTGGTCCGGTATAGGAATTTTTCGGGTTGGAAAATTTCTCGACTTCCCTGGGCATAGAAGTATGATTGGACTTGTCACACAATTATACCAATGCAAAAATGGTACAGGCATCGAAAGCTCTCAATTAATAACTGTGGAAGTGCATCTAGAACACTAAGTTGAGAGCACGCAATAAGCTAATATGCGATATGCAATAAGCTTGAAAAAGCGAAGAAGAAGAAGAAGACGTGTAGCAAAAACATAAATAAAACATGATGTCAATCTTCCAGCCGTAAATAGGAATACATTAATAAATTTAAAGGAGAAGCAGAGTTTATTCTGGAGGATCTGGAAAAATATTGATGCAATGCAAAACAAATTTCGTAAAGGTCACCAAGCTTCTTAGAATTTCAGAGATCTTTGCATCAGTTTAAAGAACGTCGTAGCAGTTTGTCAGAGATCGTAGTTCAGAAAAGCTCAATGAAATTTTCGGAAGTTTTGGGAACTTCGTGAAACTCCAGATAACTTTCCAGATATACGTAAAAATGATGAGAATCATTCCGAAAGTTTTGAAATGGTTCAAAGATGTTCAGATAGATCTTAAGAAAACTTACAAAACAATAATTATGGAACATGAAATAAGTTCATGCACCTTTGCAGATGTTGGGAAAAGTTTTCTAGAAGTTAATGGAATTTGGTTGCTGTTCTGAAAAAATTGTATTAGCAATAGAAAGTTTTTCAATTTAATAAACTTGATTTAAATTCAGTGAACTTCCAAGAAATGTGAGAAACTTTGTATGAACCATGAATCAATCGTAGAAGTTCAGGGAACTTCGTAGAAGTTCAGGGAACTTCGTAGAAGTTGATGGGAATTCCCAAAAAATCGTGACACTATTCACGAGTTGAAGAAATTTCATAGAAGCTACGGAAGCTTCGGATTGGAAAGATTCTCGAAGCACTTCGTTTGAATTCATGACCCTGACTATAAGCTCAAGAAAATTTGTGGAAGATTAGGATCTTTCGTAGAAATACAAGAAACTTCGTAGAATTTTAGATAATTACATTGATATTCACGGATTTACGATAGGATATCAATAATGTCCTGTAGATATTTCTCAAGACTGAAAGAGGAATACCTGCAACTGTTCAAACATTCAAATGTCGTGTCATATCCAGGGAATCAAGAAAATCCTATAGGGTTAACTACCCCATTTCTGGCCTACTACGCACAACCCGCACTAAGTCTTTCTTAATCTAGCGCAGTTTAGCACCAAACGGAATGTTATTATTACTGATGGCTTTCAAATTTATTTACCTTTCCGTATGTACCGTAAGATTTGATAAAGAGAAACCAATCGTTGAGATATTGTCAAAAGTCTAACACTGCTTCTTGATGCCGAATTCGGCCTATGGATTCTAAACTCGGCCTAACACACTGAAACGCCAATGAACTCACTTCGGCGTATCGGATGAAGATGAAACATGATTCGGTCGGAGCGCTTCTTTTGTTTTTGGGAATAATGGGGGCAAACCTTCATACCACGCGTTCTCATTGACTCTGATAGCTTATTAGCTAAAGTATCGTACCAAACGCATAATTGACTTGTTTACTCTGAAATCATGGACTTATTTGAAGTTTGCCGCTCGATAGGCCCAAAATGGGCGATTAGGCCGAAGTAGTTCTCTACCCTACTCAGATCCTTACCGACGATAAATACACTAGTAAATGGAATCATGATCAGTGTACATCTGGGATCAGAGATTATCAATTCCACTGATATGATCAAAATTTCGGTGTAATGTATCTCGAAATCTAGGAACTTGCTGACTTTCGCAAAGTTGTTCTCGAGGTTAAATACCCTACAATATGGATATTTTACAAACTGGGATGACATGTAGATGGCGGCCGTTGGTTTCAGCAAAACTGTCAAATACCCTACATTATGGATATTCTTGGAACCAGGATGATGTGTATAGGCCGAAAATCGATATCCGTTGCAATTTTTAAATCCAAGATGTGAGGCCATTAGTTTTAGACAAAACTTAATTGGTCATCTCTGTTCTGAAAATACCCATATTGTAGGTTATTTTACAAACATTATGCTGAAAATCTTAAACCGTCAAAACATTTAAATGTCGACTCTTTGATATTCGTAAATGGTAGATTGATCAGGAAGTATTCAAAAGATCTCCATCTATTCTTCTAAAAATTCATTTAAATGCTGTGCATATTTTTGTTATATTTAATAGAAAGATCAAATGGGGCTATCGTATCAAATAGGACCAAAACTCAAAAATCACCGATGAGTTTTCAAGTTCATAACACAATGCAATGATTATATTTTGGCGTTATTGTTTTTTCATCAGTGCATAGTATTTATTGACGTTTGAGGGGTTTTTATAAGTATTAAGCTGGAATGATTTTTTGGCGCGTGAGTGTGTGTGTACATTGGTTTGCCACATTCGCCGATCACTTTAATCCCCATACAAATCAGTTGTGAAGGTCTGATCTCCATCACAGGTTGATAAATTCAATGTTTCTTTCTTTTTTTCTTGGATCAGTCTATCGATCAACTCCCCCTGCAGGACCGTTCGTTGGCTCCTTCCCAGCAGTAGCAGCAGCAAACAGCAGTGTGGTGATGTTTATTTTCTTCGTTTTTCTTATTCATAAAAATCCGGTGATGATGGAATCATGTGTGTACTACACATTGGCGCTTCTTCGCATTTATTGAAGGGGAACTGTGTGCGCGCAGCCAGGAAGCACTCGAGAGCACTGTAAAATTGATTGAAACTTCCTTTTGACTCATTTTCAATTTCACCTTCAATCACATTTTCATAACATTTCACCAACAAATTGCCTTGCCTTTCTGATGCAGCACATTACACACTCACACACACACACATTAACGGGAAACTATTCCTGCAATAATTTTCAATAGTGCACCCAGCCGCCGCCGTTCATAAAACCGCACACGCACATATCTCGATGACGGTGTGCAGTCGTGCGTGACGCGCTCCCCTCGCGACACTCACTTAACTAAGCCGGCTTAGTCAGCCAGTAAGTCAACGGGCGCGAACGGGACGGGTTCCCCGGGAAAAATCGATCACGAACCGCGTGCACCAGAAAAGGACCGAGAGCACAACAAAAACACTTTTCAAAGAACCGCGCGTGGGCTGGAGGTCGATGGAGGAGGAGGAATGCCGCCGGTTCCGCTCGCTTGAGTACAATTCGGATATTCGTTTTTGGGTTTAAGCGCGTCCGTTCGATCCGACCGATCTGCTACGACTGAAGATCGGGATGAACCGTTTGGCCGAGTTGACGGGAAAGGCATCTGTCAGGCATGCGCATTTGGTGAAAATTGTGTGATGAAGTGGGATAATCCTTCCCCATTCGTATCGATAGTTGGGATGAACGAAATCAAGCTAAATAGCTCAAGCTGGTATCGAGTGAAGTGTGATGAATTACTGTGATGTCACTTTTTACGCGAATATTTGGAGCTCTCACCTTTTACCTTTAATTACCAGTCAGATTTGTCACGAAAATGAACCACAGCTGGCACGCACGTTTTGGTTCCAGTACTTTTGGGTTCCAGCGATGCGTCTAGGCTCTGATATTGAACAGATTTTTCACGCATGGTTCCTTTTAACCTATACAGTGATACAAAAAAAAATGTTTCATTCTTTCTAAGAGATTTCAGTTTCTAGAAGATAACACACGAATTTATAAAGATTTATGGCATGCTCCATTTTCGCGTCCATGGTTGCTTGAAATTGAAAATGAATGAAATTTTAAATCCTTCTATCAATACAAGCTGATATTTCTACACACTTTAAAACAAAAAAAAACTTGAACATATATCCATTTTACCCATTGGAAATTTCATATTTGTGAAATCGTTTCTCAGCAACTGCGAAATCGAATTAATTTTTCTTCAACCCAAGTTTAACATTGCAAGTTTTATCACGGTTTTAAAGCATGCTACAAGTCTAATGCATAGTCTACAGAACCCTCATAAAACCCTAATTGATAGTCTCAATAAAACACTTAAATCTGACTGACAGCAAACGATGACGAAATATTGAGGCATTGATGTCAAAGTCAAATAGGTCAGATACTTCGTTGAATTGATGAATCATGGCAACAAACGAACTGTTTGTAGCATAATTGGTTGTAGCAAGGCTCTCGGACGGACTGTTCGGGCAGGAGCATACAGATTAATTTTGACCAGTAACTCAGGAACATCAAATTCTGCGAGCAAGACTGTCACGACGAGACCCCTCATCGCGGCGGCGCTGCAAACGCTACGGCCTGCGCCGACACTTCCCGTTTCCTCCGTTTGAACACTGTCGCAAACACAAATCGCAGCGAGACAGGTTTTAGGAAAAGATCTGCCGGTTTTCAGTGGAAATCCGGAAGACTGGCCCATTTTCATCAGTAACTTTGAGCAGTCTACGGCCACAGCTGTGGTTACTCGGATGCAGAAAATCTGGTTCGCCTTCAACGGTGCTTGAAAGGAAACGCCATGGAGTCAGTGAGAAGCCGATTGCTCTTGCCAGCAAGAGTACCGCACGTCGTCCAGACCCTGCGTACTCTATTCGGAAGACCGGATCTCCTCATTAGGTCGTTATTGGGCAAAATCGTTCAAATCCCTCAACCGAGACACGACCGGCTAGAAACAATCATGCACTTTGGTCTTGCAGTGCAAAACCTGGTCAACCATCTCAAAGCAGCACAGCAGTTCAACCACCTTGCGAATCCGGTACTTATGCAAAAACTGGTAGAGAAACTGCCAGGTTCGCTGCGACTCGATTGGGCAATCTACAAAAACCAGAATCAGCCCGCAACACTCGACACCTTTGGTGAGTTTATGTCAAGATTGGTGACAGCAGCAAACGAAGTTTCCTTCACCCTCCCAGGATTAAGCTCCACTCAAAGGTCTGTCATATTCACGGAAACCCGGAGCAACAAACAGAAGGATGGAAACATAGCTAATCAAGCTCACTCCGCAGATTAAACTCCAAGTCCCACGTCAACCAGTACCCCCACTAACACTCAACCAGGAAGGCAATGTGTATCGTGTGGACGAGCGGGCCATCGAGTGGCTGAATGTCATCAGTTCAATGGTGCCAGTGTGGATGATCGTTGGAAGCTAGTTCAACAAAAAGGACTCTGCAGAACATGCCTCAACAGTCACGGCAAGTGGCCATGTAGATCCTGGAGCGGTTGCGGTGTCAGCGGTTGTCGTCAGAAGCACCATACTCTACTGCACTCCACCACACCTTCCGAGCGGATGAATGTTTCTTCTAGCCACGTAACATCCGGTGATTTGCGGTGGCCCCTTTCCCGCATTCTTCCTGTCATTCTACATGGCAAAGATACCTCCCATACAATCTACGCCTTCATCGACGAAGGGTCGTCTTACACTCTCTTGGACGAATCTGTTGCGAGACGGTTTTGTGTCGGCGGGAAATCAGAAACACTCACTCTGAAGTGGACCGGAAACGTGACACGAGTCGAGCCAAAGTCACAATGTGTACAACTCGACATCTCCGGCAAAAGTACCAATGCCCGACACACACTTCACAATGCTCGTACGGTTAGCTATTTCATTCTGCCTACGCAAAGCATGAAGTATCTGGACCATTCAAAACGTTTTCCTCATTTACGTGGTCTCCCACTCGACGGCTACGAGTCGATCGAGCCCAAATTACTCATTGGTCTTGACAACCTGAGATTATGCGCCCCTCTAAAGCTACGAGAAGGAGGGCCATCCCATCCTGTCGGTGCAAAATTTTGGCTGGGGTGGAGCATCTATGGCTACGTTCCAAACCAATCGACCCAATCAACGATTGTCGGCTTCCACATCGGAACTGTATCCGATCGTGAACGCGAGTTAAACGAACAGCTTCGTGACTATTTCACCCTCGAGGATGCTGGAGTAGCTGAGCCACGTCAAGTTCCTGAGTCGACTGACGAGAAGCGTGCAATCCAACTGCTTAAGGAGACAACCCGACGCACGCCTGCCGGCTCGAACTTCGAAACCGGCCTGTTATGGAACACTGACAACCCTAACTTCCCAACAAACATTGAATGTTGAATAAGAGCTTATTCAAGCAAAAACAAGCTTCTTCAGCTAAAAAATTGCTTATTCAGCTGTTGATCAACTCAAATTGTTTTTTGGGTTTCCCGACAGTTATCCCATGGCTGTCCGACGTCTGGAGTCACTAGAGCGTCGGCTTCAACGAGAACCAAAGCTACAAGATCGTGTACGTGAGCAGGCTCCTGGAATGTGAAAGGAAAGGTTATGCACACCGGGCGAGTTTGGCCGAATTGACTTCTGTTGAGGCAAGCCGAGTGTGGTGTTGTGACCAACCTCAGAAAGCCTGGGAAAGTTCGGTTGATCTGGGATGCGGCAGCCAAGGTGGGTGAAGTCTCTTTCAACTCCCGACTCCTGAAGGGACCCGATCTACTGACTCCGCTTCCGACAATCTTATACCAGTTCCGTCAATATCCAGTGGCGGTCAGTGGCGATGTCATGGAAATGTTCCACCAACTCAAAATGCGTTCACCTGATTGCCAGTCGCAACGCTTCGTATTCCGTCCTCGCCCAACAGACCTACCACAAGTCTACGTCATGGATGTCACCACATTTGGATCGTACTGCTCACCGGCATCGGCGCAGTGCGCAGTTCGTCCACGAGTATCCGAGAGCTGCAGCAGCCATCAAAAACAAACATTATGTCGATGACTACTTGGACAACTTTGAGATGATCGAAGAGGCGATTGCAGTGGTGAACGAGGTTAAACTGGTACACTCCAAAGGAGGTTTCACTCTCCGGCGCTTCCTGTCTAACGAACCTGAAGTCCTTCAAGGAATAGGTGAGGAGGCTGAAGTTGAAGTTAAAAATCTACATCTGGAACGTGATGGGAAGTCCGAGTCGGTATTGGGGATGAAATGGATTCCAAACGAGGACGTATTCATCTATGCCTTCGGTATGCGAGAAGATCTGCAGTGCATTCTGAACAACGACCATGTTCCTACCACGCATGCGGTAGCGTGGGTGGTCATGAGTCTTTTCGATCCGCTCGGCCTCATCGCCTTCTTTCTGGTCCATGGTAATATTCTGATCCAGGAGCTCTGGGCGATAGGAATAGGGTGGGGCCAAGAAATTCCCCACAACATCAACGAACACTGGCGACAATGGGCTGACTTACTTCAGCAGCTAGATCTACTACGCATACCGCGATGCTATTTCCATTCATCGAAGGACTACGCTCGTCTGCAAATCCACCTCTTCGTCGATGCAAGCGAAACTGCCTATGCTTGTGCAGTATACTTCCGTTTGGAAACCGATCGTGGTGCAGAGGTGGCGTTTGTTGGAGCTAAAACGAAGGTAGCATCGCTGAAGACACTCTCAATTCCTCGACTCGAGCTGAAAGCAGCGGTTCTGGGCATCCGTTTGATGGAAACTATCCAGAGGTATCACACGCACACGGTCAGTCGGCGCTACTTCTGGAGTGATGCAAACACGGTTCTCGCGTGGGTGCGCTCAACCGACCATCGTCGTTACCACAAGTTTGTTGCCGTTCGGGTTGGCGAGATCCTGTCATCTACACAACAGTCGGAGTGGCGGTGGGTACCGTCTATGCATAACGTTGCAGATCTTGCCACCAAGTGGAACAATGGTCCGCAGATGACAATGGAGAATCCCTGGTTCCGAGGACCGGCCTTCCTATACGAGCCGGAAGAACATTGGCCTAAGCAGCGAACGGTTACTCCAACTGAAGAAGAACTCCGTCCTACCCATTTCCACGCCGTCCACTTTGCTCCAGCTATGGTGTTCAAAAGATTCGATCGATGTACTATAATGCATCGCGTAGCAGCGTATGTCTTTCGCTGCATCGAGAACTTCCGCAGACGTCGAACGAAAGATAATATGGAACTCGGCAACCAGCGACGAACTCCAACGGGCCGAAAGGGCACTTCTGAAGACGGGTCAAAGCGAGTTGTATGCAGAAGAAATCGCCATACTCGTCAAGACTCAAGGACCACCAGAGAATCGCCGTGCCATAGTGGATAAATCCAGCTCTATCTACACTAAGTGTCCGTTCCTGGATGAGAACGACATTCTGCGCAGCCGTGGCCGAATCAGTGCTGCACCATAAGCACCAACCGAAGGTAAGTTTCCGATCATTCTTCCCAATCAACACCTAATTACTTTCCTCATTGTAGACTGGTATCATCGCCGCTTCCGTCACGCCAACCGAGAGACCATCTTCAACAAGATTCGCCAACGCTTCGAGATCTCTGCACTGAGACGACTGTTGGATAAAGTCGAACGAGCGTGTGCATTCTGCCACCTAACGAAGGCGATTCCAAGACCACCAGCAATGGTTCCGCTTCCCGAGATGCGATTGACAGCTTTCATCCAACCCTTCACATTCACTGGGTTGGACTACTTCGGGCCAGTGCTCGTAAAGGTGGGCAGAAGCAACGTAAAACGCTGGGTGGCCCTCTTCACATGCCTCACGATTAGAGCGGTGCATATGGAGGTAGTTCACTCACTAAGTACTGAATCGTGTATTATGGCAGTGCAACGCTTCGTGGAACGTAGAGGCATACCGAGGGAGTTCTGGACCGACAACGCCACCTGTTTTCAAGGCACCAGCAACGAGTTGAAGGCGAAAGGAAAGCAACACACAAAGCTCTCTCCGAAAAGTTCACTACCGCGGAAACCACTTGGAAATTCATCCCACCAGCGGCACCACACATGGGAGGTGCGTGGGAGCGACTCGTACGTTCGGTGAAGGTGGCGATTGAAGCAGTTCTAGGCGGTCCGCGAAAACCAAACGACAAGACATTAGAGACTATTCTCTTGGAAGCGGAGGGAATGATCAACTCCAGACCACTTACCTTTATCCCATTGGAGTCTGCGGATGAGGAGGCCTTGACACCCAACCATTTTTTGCTGGGAAATTCTTCAGGGAAAAAATTCCTATCCACCGAGCAGCTGGATAGCAGCTCAACGCTTCGAAGCAGCTGGAAGTTGGCAAGGTACATCACCGAGGATTTCTGGCACAGGTGGCTCAAGGAATACCTTCCCGTAACCACGCGAAAAAGCAAGTGGTTTAAGGACGTGAAGGATTTGGCGGTAGGCGACTTGGTGTTGGTGGTTGATGGAACGGCGAGGAACCAGTGGATACGGGGAAGGATCGAGCAGGTCTTCCCAGGACGGGACGGCAGAGTATGGCAAGCGTTGGTCCGGACATCTTCGGGGATTCTACGTAGACCAGCAGTGAAGTTAGCTGTATTGGACGTCGAGTTTAACAGTAAACCCGGGTTCGGTACCCCAGACCTTTCGAACCCTCACCAAGGTTTACGGGCGGGGGTATGTCACGACGAGACCCCTCATCGCGGCGGCGCTCCAAATGCTACGGCCCTGCATTTACGGTGAATCAAATGACAGTGGGAAACGTCACCGGTGGAACTTAGAATAACGTCAAACGAAAAGAGGAAAAACAAACACGAAGAACAAAAGTTGACATAGTTGTTGATCTATTATTATCCTTATTATATTATTCTACTTATCTAATATTCACATTATGTGCCGTATAGTGCTTAAATCTAATCATAAATTATAAACACTGTAAGTACGGATGAAATTAACGGAAATTGAATTTAACGCTAGTATTAAATTAAAATTATTGTACGGTCTAAATTGAAGAAGTAGAGTGGGAATTCGAGCCATACCACTTCCAGAGCAAGTACACCAAATTTGTAAGTCTTAATAATAAAATTAATAAGTTACGCATCTTTACTGAAATAAACTCTAAATTGCAGCTTTAAGCTATCAAACACACAACCCACGAAGTCTAGCTATAAAGAGTTGGTAAACTCATCCCAACAAGACTTTAGCAACGAAGACGAGCTGTGATACGTTTCGTCGCTCAGAAAGAGTATCCAAACCCAGTAAATGACAGCGGTCAGCATACGGTGGTAAATTCAGCGGGTCACTCCAAGGAAAATTGCGCAGTGTGTATCTAACGAATTTGCGTTGAACAGCTTCGAATCGTCCACTCCATACTGCTTGGTAGGGATTCCAGACAACACACGCGAATTCCAGTAGGGAGCGTACCAATGAACAGTAAAGGGCTTTAAAACACAGAGAATCACGAAATTCCTTAGAAATCTTGAACATGAATCCAAGCTGACGATTTGCTTTGTCAATCGTGGTTGAGAAGTGGCGAGTGTATGTGAGCTTTTCATCCAACATAAAAACGAGGTCTTTGACGTGATCGTCACGTTGAACTGCAGTCCCAGCGACGTTATAATCAAACAAAACGACAGTCATAGTTCGACGGAAACTAATTACGCAGCACTTTGAGACGCACAGGACCATAAAATTACGTTCACACCAATCATTAAAGATTTCAAGAAGGTTTTGTAGTTCTAAACAGTCAGCATAGCCTCGAACAACTAGGTAAAACTTCAAGTCATCGGCAAAAAACAATTTACCTCCACGCAGTTACATCGTTCACAAATAAAGAGAAGAGCAGTGGTCCCAAAGTGCTACCCTGTGGAACTCCTGATCTGTTCGAGAAACAGTACGATGCGGAGTTTCCAATGCATTCAGTAACTTCACGTTGCACGAGATACGATCTAAGCCAGCTACAGAAGGAAGCAGAACATCCAATTTTTTAGAGCTTTGCTAGTAGAACGTCATACACAAACCTATAAAACGCAGCTTTAAGATCAGTGTAAATATATGGCATCCACTTGAAGTTTCTTGCATACATTTTCCATACAGAACGACGTAAAGCTGACTACATTCGTTCCCACGGAGCCACCAGGAAAGAAGCCATGTTGACATGTTTGCAGGAAGCAAACAATCTCTCATTTATCAGCGCCTCAAATAACCTAGATTCAACCTCAAGCGAGGTAATCCCACAGTAGTTTTCCACATTGCGTTTGTCTCCTTTCTTGAAAACAGGGAACATAGTAGAGCGTTCCCATAGTGCGGGAAATTTCCGCTGACGAAGTGACAGGTTGAAGAGCAAGGACAACGGAGCAGCTAAGATATCGGAGCACCAGATGGAATAACGCTCGGACCTGGTGAAACTGATGATTTGGTTTTACTCATCACAGAGAGAACCATTTGTACATCTACGGCAAAACATCCATGTTTACGACGTCGGTTGACACATCACGGCGGCTCGCTCAATTTCTGCTTGCGATGGGGAGTCATTCGAGAAGCATTGTGAAACTATTGGCTTTACAATGGCAGAAACCAAATTAAAGCAGTATTTTCAGTTTCTAGGTAACATCATATCTCGAACGTATCATGCATTTATAAGTCAATTAGCATGGGAGTAGACTTATGTCCAACCACTTCTCGTTAGATGCATATCTCCATAGAATAAACCTCTTGGACAGCGACATCTGTCGGTGTGGAAACAGTTCCGATGACATAGATCAAGCAGTTTGGCAATATAATGAGCGACTTTTGAATACACTCGAGGCACAAGGCCCTCCCTTTCAAAGACGTGTTGGGAACTCGCAAGCTCTGCTATATGCAGTCGATTTATGTGTTTTGCAAATGTCTAGTAGGTATACAAATTTAATTCTTTTGTATTTTGTCTCTCTTCAGTTTTTATTTGTCTTGTCCTCCCATCTCGATGCGGCTCATCGTCGTCCACTGGTCACCATGACCGGTCGAATTCCAGACAAATCTAGAACCCCAATACCGTTCGTACTGCCGATAATTCGGCCCAACTACTACTATATATGTCTAGTGAATGTCTAGCGTGAATTTTGTTAAAAATAATGAACAATTAATTATTGGTTCCGTAAAGCTAACGCGATTGAGCCTTCCCAATAAACGAACAATAAATAAAAAAAACAACAAGAACAGCCCTATGGGGTTGTACGCAATGGTGACATAAGACTATGTTGTCTTAGCATTAGCATTAGCATTAGCATCGAACAAGTTGCACAATATCGTAGGTGGTACGAATTCAAAACTATTAAGAGCAAGACGGATATCTATTACTGGACAGATAGTAAGTAGGAAGTAATTACTATCTCCCAGATAAAGACATATCCCGCTCCAACAGTTAAGGATTGTCCTGGCCACGTCCTTACAACTGGTAGGGATAGGAAAGGTATGTTAGTCCAACATTTACTTAAGAGAGATGCAGAGAACTCTACGACCCCTCATAAATGTCTCGGGAATTTAGGAATTATGTTAGTAGGGAAGGTAAGCCATAGGATACACCCAGTCAGTGTTGCTGGCATATGTAGTTTTTTTTTATTAATGTTGAAATTGCTGTCCGGATCATCTGCTGAAAGATAAGGTTGCTGAAATAAAATGAAAATATAACATAGTGAACTCGCCATCGTTGGGTGACATAAGACTATGTTGTCTTATATAATAAATGTTATTTGTTAACTGCAGCAGAAGCTTGTATTTTGTGTAGGAATAGGAATTTGAGCGAGGTTCTCTCTGTTTATACTTTTTAGTATGCGGCCTATGATTGCCCTAAAATGAATCTTTTGATATGGATTTTAGTTGGGCAGTTGACGGCAGTTGAGAACAGCCTTGATAGCTAGCTGCTTGGCGGGAAGCCTATCGTTGGGTACTGGAGAACAGCACCACGCACCACGCGGTGATTGAATAAAAACCTTTGTAATACTATTTTGTTCATCGAAATGTTTTACGATCCCTGTCACTGATTGTCATTAGATTTACGATACACCATACGTGACGGTTAGAATGAGAGTGCGCTTTATTTCATTTGGTTAACTTATCCTAAGGTACCATTTTGGAGGCACTTGAAGTTTTATGTATTAATTAACCAATAACCAAACGATGGGTTATGGGAGAGACTTCACAGTCAGCATTAATGCGCTGCCGGTGGGTTTGGAACAGCCATAGTATAATCAAGGGCGTAGCCAGGTTTCGAGCTAGGGAGGGGCGAAAAAAATTACTATGGAAAATTTTACCGAATGCCATTTCACCGAAAGCTTTTGTGTTGCTGAGTTTAGCGGGGAGTCAGTTCCACCCCCACTGCCCCCCTCTGACTAAGTCTATGAGTATAATGACTCTGAAATATGATTCTTTTGTTTTGTAGTACAACGTCTAATTGTGACATACCAGTGCAATGGACCGATGACTGACGAGGGTTATGGAAGAATTCGACCCTTATAAGTATAACGCTATGAGTTGGGTCTGCTATCCATAGTATGTTAGATTTAAACATAGGGGAACTGACATCCGATTGATGACCTTGACAAATGCCTAAAAACTACTCTTGAACAAATGTATGCTGGTACTAAAAAGATGATAATGCTGAGCTATTAGGGTGTTGAACACAGATGAGGCTGGTGAGCTGATTGTTGTTTGGAATGAGGGTGACGCGCTTAGCATAGATGGCCCACAGCGGCTCACGAAGAGCTACTGATTCCGATCAATGGCGGTGCGGCTTCTTCCTCCTTCTATAGATGCTCATGTGGGCTGCAGCTCGCTGCTTGCAGGTAGCCTTTCGTTGTGTACTGGAGAGAAATGTTCAACGCCACGCACCGAAAGCACTGCTGCTGCTGATGCCGACGACCACACACGGTGATTGGAACTGAATCCGATCAGCGGTTGAGGGCAGCCTTGATAGCTGGCTGCTTGCGGGGAGCCATTTGTTGTGTACTCTAGAACAACACCACTCATCACGCGGTGATTGAATAAACACTGTTTGGTGAGACCGGATGGAATTCAACTTTGAAATCTGTGTTAGAGAAATCGCTTTTCGCAGTCAATCGGTAATAATTTTAATTATAATAGCATCAGTTGCACATTCGTGCAATTTTCAATAGTGATAATTCAAAAAATTATAACCGATGTGTATGTATGTCTACTATATTACTGATTGATTGGTGATAAAATTATTGAAATTGGTCCAGGGGCAGCTGAGTTATTAACGTTCCAAATCTTTCAAAATTTCGTTACATGTTCCATTTTTGGTTTTCATAAAGTGTACCCCCATATATAAATCACAGACGTCAAAAAGTTATTTGGCATAACAATAAATCATAATCCGAAATTTCATGTAAACCTCTCCTTCCCCTTTGAGTGATTTTTCGATTATCAAAAAACTCAAACTTTCACAAATTCGCAGTGATACAGACTTATGCAGATTTTTGAGGCTGAACATATAAAATATTTATGGAGAGCCGAAAATACAGATGAAAAATATGGTATCACTGTTTGCGGCATCCGATTGAGCCCAAATTTGGCACAGGGCCTTTCGATTCAATAAACATTTTATATGGTCGATTTGGATTATTCGATGGTAACATTTTTGCCATACGTTCATTGGCAACTCCTTTTTATGAAAGGTAAGAAACCCGAATTAATAGCATTAATACATTTTTTTTTATAATTTTGTCTTCATACTTTTGAAATAACGGGTGTTTAATAAGAAATGAGAATGATTTCAATACCTTTATGTAATTAAAGTTATTAAAGTAATTAAAGTAGCGTCGTACCGCTGACCAGAGCCCCTTCTCCAATATTCATTGACGTTTTTTTGAAGAATAAACATTATGTTTTTAATAAAAAATACTGAATTCTTTGAAAAAAAAATTGTTTCTACTGGCTATATGACTGAAGAAATTCTAATTTTTTATTGAACATCCGTTATTACTCCTCTCGAAACTTTATTCATCCTTCTCTTCCGAACTAGATCTTGTTATCTAAAGGTACATGAACATCGCTAGTTTCTTGTAGAAACACACCATCATAGAGCGACGGCAGCATAAAGCCGGTTCAACACAGACGAAGTGATCATTGATCATCAACTACCACTAATACACATCTTGAAACATATGTTTCAGACAATGAACAGCCAAAAGACGATCGAAAGGAAAGAACGAAGAAACCACTCTTTTCTAGCCATTGCGATTTCGCTCGTTCATCAATCAAAGCGTATTAGCAGCTGCAGGTCAGTTGCAGTGCAGATTTCGGTCAATCAACTGTGGTTTAATTCATAAGCATTCCGTCCTACCAGAATGGTAAGTTTATCGATAGACTCTTTTACTATGAAGAAAGTAACAAACGTTCAATTTTAGAAGCCCTTATGGCCGACGCTTACGGCTGTAATCGTTGCACTTCTTGGAAAGGCCCCCAGCGTCGATGGTGCCAGAATTTTGCTCGTCTCTTCCTTCCCCGGGATGAGCCACTGGTTGACGTTCGAACATGTGGTGAATGAACTGCTCGAACGGGGACACGAAATCACCGCTATAACAAACTACCGGCTTCAGAACTCGAATCACACCGATCGTTACCGGGAGGTGCTGATCGAACCGATGTTCGATTTCGAAACTGATCTTCCGATGGAGTCGTACTATCGTACGTCGTCTTTTACGAATCCATTTTACAAACTGAAGATTCTGTGGTGGCTTGGACTGGCAACGACTCGACATGCTTTCGAGAGTGAAAACGTGCAACGGTTCATGCGTGAGGATGGCTTGAGTTTCGATTTGGTGATTGCCGAGCAGTTTGCCCAGGAGGCTTTTCTGATGTTCGGTCATAAGTACAAGGCTCCGATCGTCACCATTAGTAAGTGTGAATGCTCCAATGCCAAATGCATTCAAGACGTTCACTTTTATTTCATTACAGACACGTTAGGTTACACCGATTACATTGACCGTTCGTTTGGGATGATAACGCCGTTGTCATTCGTGCCCCATTTCTTCACGGAGCTCACCGATGAAATGAACTTTTACGAACGCTGCTTCAACGTGGTACTGACGATTTATGATTGGGCCTATCGGAAGTTCGTGTACCTACCGAAACACAATTCCATGGCAAGGCAGTACTTTAGCGATCGGAAAAATCCATCGATAGCTTTTCCTTCAGTGGAAGAACTGGATCGGAATGTGAGCGTGATTTTGTCCAATAATCACATCACGTCGTTCAGGCCAAGACCGAAGATGATCGGAATGGTTGACATTGCTGGACTCCATATAAGACCACCGAATGGTTTGCCGCAAGACATACAGGTAGCTTTGAATGTAATGTTTGAAATTTCCAATAATTTTCCATCCATAAATTTTAGAAATTCCTCGACTCGTCCCCATCCGGAACCATCTACATTAACTTTGGAACGTTCCTCCGCAGTTCGGCAATGCCACGGGAAACACTGGACGTATTCCTTCAGGTATTTCTAAATCTTCCACAGTACAACTTCCTCTGGAAATGGGAAACTGATCAATTGCCAGATCTTCCCCCGAACGTCCTTCTGCGGAAGTGGATACCGCAAAATGACGTCCTCGTCCACCCGAACGTGAAGCTTTTCGTCACCCATGGTGGCATATTCGGTGCCCAGGAAGCCGTCTACTGGGCCCGTCCGATGCTGTTTGTTCCCTTCTACGGCGATCAGCATGGGAATGCGCTGAAACTGCAAAAGGCCGGAGTTGGACTGACGATGAACATTGCGAACGTGACGGTCGACGAGTTTCAGGGAAAGGTACGGGAAATTGTGGAGAATCCCAGCTTCCAGCACAGTGCGAATCGACTGTCACGGTTGTTTAGGGACAATCCAACCGATCCGCTGGAGGAAGCCGTTTTCTGGATCGAGTACATCATTCGACATCACGGGGCCAGTCATCTGAAGTCGGCTGCGGTGAGGATGCCATGGTATCAATATCTGCTGTTGGATGTGGTGGCTGTAGCGGTTGTTGTTTTATATGCTATTGCGTGGCTTTTAAAATGCGTCTTTATTAAAATATGCGGTCTCAAACAAGATTCTGATAAGGAGACAGAAAAGAAGAAGAAGCTTTGAACAGTAGGATGATATACATACGAATAGGGGAAAGTGGGAAAGTTTGATCATCTTAAGAAAATCATCACTAATTTAGCATTAGCATTAGCATCGAACAAGTTGTACAATATCGTAGGTGGTACGAATTCAAAACTATGAAGAGCAAGACGGATATCTTAAGAAAATCATCACTAATGATACCAAATTCAGTGATAAATTCAAATGTTGTTTAACTAAATGGATAGTTCCAAGCCCTATAGACATCATGAATACAACTTGAATATAAATTGGCTCCTAGGTTTAAAAAATGTTTGTTTTATAACCGAAAGAAAGCCGTTGTAAAATAAGTACCCTATCGGGGTGGTCTGAACGATCCAGAAATATAGAAAACAATATAGTTCGTATGCCTCCGCCATGGCAGGACGGCCAAGCACAAGTCTTTATTAAAATATGCGGTCTCAAACAAGATTCTGATAAGGAGACAGAAAAGAAGAAGAAGCTTTGAACAGTAGGATGATATACATACGAATAGGGGAAAGTGGGAAAGTTTGATCATCTTAAGAAAATCATCACTAATTTAGCATTAGCATTAGCATCGAACAAGTTGTACAATATCGTAGGTGGTACGAATTCAAAACTATGAAGAGCAAGACGGATATCTTAAGAAAATCATCACTAATGATACCAAATTCAGTGATAAATTCAAATGTTGTTTAACTAAATGGATAGTTCCAAGCCCTATAGACATCATGAATACAACTTGAATATAAATTGGCTCCTAGGTTTAAAAAATGTTTGTTTTATAACCGAAAGAAAGCCGTTGTAAAATAAGTACCCTATCGGGGTGGTCTGAACGATCCAGAAATATAGAAAACAATATAGTTCGTATGCCTCCGCCATGGCAGGACGGCCAAGCACATCGGTGTGTTTCATTTCATTTATCCGTACTTATCCGTATCAAAACACAACGTAGGGATCCCACCCGTGCGCGATCATAATGGTGCCGTGACCAGGATCGTCGACACCGTCCCGGATCCAGCATCCGTCGAAGCACGTGGGACGATCTACTGGGCGCTGCCATTTTGCTCCCGCCATACTGCTGGCGGCGGATTGAATACATACAAGACTCGATCTATCGGGCAGCAGGTGATTAGCTGTCCAATTGTTTCTTCTGGTACTTTGGTCGCTTGTACACAACTTGGACACTCTTATCGGCCGGGACGACTCCTAGGGTCTTCTTGTGAACCAGTCCGCTGTAGCGGTACGAACTCAGGTTGATCAGGTTGTTGGCCTCCTATAAAGAAGTGTTCGTATCGTGCTGAACGGCTTATTGATGTTTCGGCGCTTCAGCAAGAAAGCGTTGTGATCACGGATGATCAACCAGTTCAGATGGGAAGATGTATCGGCCATTTTTGATTACCTACTTGCGTTGGCTGACAAGATGGAAAAGACTCGTTAGGTGACAGTGATCCACAGTTGAAAGAAGAGTACCACAGTTTCATGAAAGAGTACCTCTCCCTCGGCAATACGCGACTGGTCGAGACGGACGACGGATCTAGCTCACACATTTACTATCTACCCCACCACCCCGTTATAAAAGAAGAAAGCAGGACCACCAAGGTCAGAGTCGTTTTTGGCGGTTCGGCTCGTACTTCGACTGGCTTCTCATTGAACGAAGCCCTATGTGTGGGTCCGGTGGTCTAAGATGACCTTCTTTCAATTATTTTGCGATTTTTTACCTATCCTGTGGCACTCGTTGGAGACATCGCAAAGATGTATAGACAAATGCTGCTGCATCCCCAAGATTGTCCTTTACAGCTCATACTGTTCCGTTTTGACAAGAATACTCCCGTCCAAACGTTCGAATTGCGAACCGTAACCTACGGCTTAGCTCCATCCTCCTTTCTGGCAACCCGTACGCTCCAACAGCTCGCAATGGACGAAGGCCATGCGATACGTTGGGTGGCCCATCGCTGCGCAAGAACTTCTATGTTGATGACTTCATCGGAGGTGCTAATACGGTCGAAGAAGCTATCCAGCTTCGGGGGGAGCTTCCCTTAGCTCAGTTGGTAAAGGCGCAGCTACAAAGCAAGACCATGCTGGAGGCGGCTGGGTTCGATTCCCGGTCCGGTCTAGGAACTTTTCGGGTTGGAAAATTTCTCGACTTCCCTGGGCATAGAAGTATGATTGGACTTGCCACACAATCATGTCAATGCAAAAATGGTACAGGCATCGAAAGCTCTCAATTAATAACTGTGGAAGTGCATCTAGAACACTAAGTTGAGAGCACGCAATAATCCAATATGCGATATGCAATAAGCTTAAAATGCGAAGAAGAAGAAGAAGGGGGAGCTATCTAACTACTCAACAAAGGAGGATTAGAACTGAGGAAGTGGACCTCAAATCCTTTGGAAGTTCTTCAAGGCCTCGAAAGCAACCAGATCGGAACGCAATCAAGTCTGCAATTCAGCCCAAACGAAACCATCAAGACACTGGGCATTCGTTGGGAACCTGAGATGGATCAACTTCGCTTCGATTCTCAAGTGCAGACACGCGACGACCCTCCCACGAAACGATCCATCCTATCTGACATCGCCAGATTGTTCGATCCTGTTGGTCTAATTGCACCAGTCGTCGTCAAAGCAAAAATTCTCATGCAGGAGTTGTGGTCGCTTGCCTGTGAGTGGGATGATCCGGTGCCAAATGCCATTCGAGTGAAGTGGGAACAGTTTCGGAACGAGCTACCGAAGATCTCCGTCTACAGAGTTGACCGTTGTGCATTCCTACCAGACGCCAGCGTGGAACTACACACCTTCGCTGATGCCTCGACAACTGCCTATGGAGCATGCGTTTACGTTCGCTGTACAAACACCCAGGGAACAGTGAAAATAAGATTACTAGCTTCGAAAAGCAAGGTCGCTCCTTTGAAACGGCTGTCCATCGCCTGGCTAGAACTATATGCTTGCGTATTAGCGGCGCATTTACATCATCGCGTGAAGGAGTCTATCGGCGTACACGTGTCGGCATCGTACTTCTGGTCCGACTCAGCGGTGTGTCTGTACTGGCTTCGCGCACCACCGAGCACATGGAAGACATTTGTCGCGAATAGAGTGTCTGAAGTACAGCACTATACCCATGGAGGAAGATGGCATCACATATCTGGAACGGAAAACCCGGCCGATCTAGTGTCTCGTGGGATGTCAGTCGATGAATTTATCAGCAGCGAAGTTTGGAAGCATGGCCCAGCCTGGTTGGCGCATCCTCAGCAAACTTGGCCAATTTCGGATGCAGTCACCGCACCTGAGGAAGAATTGGAAGAAAATGTCGCTGTCGTATTAGTTCAAACCATACCCAGCATTAATCCATGGTTTCTGCGGTGGTCAACGTACACACGGCTGTTACACACAATCGGTTACTGCCTTCGCTTCGCAAGCAGAACTTGTTCTAAAGCCATAACCCAGCCACTTGCATCCCCCCAAGAGAGCCACATTAGCCCAGAAATGCTTACCGTTCAAGAGCTTGCCAATGCCAATACACTTCTTGTCGGTTTGGCCCAACAAGATGCGTTGAAGGAAGAAATCAGGGAGCTCCAACGAGGAAATCCCGTTTCAAAGCATTCGTTCACTCGACGCCAATGGGAATCATGCGCGTTGGTGGTCGGCTCAATCTTTCGCAGCTTCCCTACCAATCGAAACACCCTGCCCTCCTCCCTAAGAATCATCCGTTCTCCCGGCTGATCGGTGAGCATTACCACCGTCAACTTCTCCACGGTGACGGGCGTCTGCTGTTGTCCACGATACGCGAGGAATACTGGCCTCTCAATGGCAGAAATCTGGTCAAAAGCATCATCAGGAACTGTTTCCGCTGCTCACGTCATCGTCCGGTCCTTGCACAACAGAAAATTGGACAGCTACCAGCGTCAAGGGTCATCCAAAGTCGTCCATTCGCAGTTACAGGTGTTGATAACGCCGCTATATTTGAAGCCAATTCACAAACAGTAATATTCCCTTCTGTATTCGAGATCCAAGGAAGGGAATATTCCCTTTTATTAATGAACACTTTCTTAGCGATAGGTAAAGCATATTTTTGATTCTTACTTACTAAGTTAAATTCTCGAATTACAAAGTACTAGATATTCCTTAAACAATACTTATAGTAATGAAAGATAAATTGTTCTGTCAGAAAAAATCGTCTACCGCAGCATGAAGAACATTTTTAAAAAAATGGCACGTGATTGCTTGAGTACTATAATAAGTGGAGACCTGCGAGGGGATCTGGTTCGTTTGGCATAAGTACATTTGACACAATGCACACTTGGTATAAGGGACCTGGTATTTAAGAGATAATATTCAATCAGTAATTCCTCCTTTTAATTGCATCTAGTTCTTTCGTAAACAAATGTTTTTTAACTAACTTTAACAAAGACAGAAGTATTTTTTGAACAAATGATAGAAAAAGGAGCATTTCCTTCTTTGATTTAATAATGAAGAGATGGTTCTTGACGGCTTGAGGCTCGGTAGCTTTATGGTTACCGTCTCTGCTCACTGAGCAGAAGTTCCGGGAGTTCAATCCCAGGCCAGTCCCCTTTCTTGCAATTTTTCACTATGCCTTATTCTATCCCCACTAGATTTAAATAAAATTAAAAACAGTCTACTGTTTTTAAAATTAACCCAACCCACTAACAAACTATCCTTCCTGTGGCAATTGTGGAAAATGCAGAGGTAGACTCGGTCTCTAGTTACAACGTCAAACGTCCGCCTGATGCAATCCTGGCTCACCTGCAAATTTCCTTAGCTGCTCAGTTATCCACTTAGCATACATTTTATAAGCTACGGATATTCTTCTGAATTGGTCTGCTTCTGATGCCCCTGCTTTCTTTGGAATTGGTATTTGGGTTTTTTTTTCTTCCATTCGTTAGTCATTTCATTTCTAATGTACGCTTCTTCTTCTTCTTCTTCTTCTTCTTCTTCTTCTTCTTCTTCTTCTTCTTATTCGCATTTCAAGCTAATTGCTCAGTGCACATTAACTAATTGCGTGTTCTCAGCTTGGTGTTCTAAATGCACTTCCACAGTTATTAATTGAAAGCTTTCGATGCCAATACCAATGCATGACTTTGTATATTGTGTGGCAAGCACAATGATACTTTATGCCCTGGGAAGTCGAGAAAATTTCCAAACCCGAAAGATTCCCTTGACCGTACCGGGAATCGAACCCGCTGCCTCCGGCTTGGTGGTGCCGTGCCTTTACTGACTAGGCTATGAGGTCCCTAAGCTCTAATGTACGCATCCTGCATTATTTCTACTAATCTCTCAATTGAATATTCATCGGCACATGTTGAATACAGAATGCATTCAATTTCTTCTATTGTTGGTGGGTTTGTCAATGGGATATCATAATGTTATAAACAAAATTCTATTTCTGGGCCCTCACAAGTAGGGCTTTTGATCTAATTTCCGTCATACTAAGCACAACCCGCGTTTTACCTTTTTTTTCAACCGGTTTGAACAAAAATGCAATATTTCTGTCAAAGACGACTTCTTTATTTATTCACCTTTCCATACCTTGGGTGGAATTTGATAAAGAGTCACAAATTGTTGAGATATTGTTTAAAATCTAATACTGCTTCTTGATTCTAAATTCGTCCTACGAGTTTCAATTCCGTCCAAACGCATTGAAACGCCATTAGATTTTCTTCGTCCTACGGATAAACGTAGAAAAAGGGGATTCAGCAGGAGCACTTCTTTTGTTTTGAGCTAACGCATAGGAACAAAGCTATTCTCCTTCAATACAAGTCATGTTTTGTGAAAATCGGTTGGATCATTGTTGAGAACGAACATTCTCGTCCTGGTACCTAGCAGGTTTATTACGTAAAAACCCATATTGATCCACCGGGCAGGTGAATAGAACCTTTATTAAACAGTATAATCTCTTTTTTGATATTATTCCTAGATAGAGGACTGGATCTAGTTCATGAACATTACGAGCTACAACCCAACAAACAATTTTAGTTGCAGACTAGCTTATACAGGCAAAAATTAACTGTATAAGCCAATTTTTGGCTGTATAAGCTAATCTGCAGCTAAAATGGTTAGTTGGGAAGTAAATTAAACATGACTAATCCTAGGGAATACATATTTGGCAGGATCGCCAATGTGATATCCTGCTTACTTCTAAGATGATCGATCTTCATCGTGTTCTTCTTCTCTTCTTAATACACATATTTACAATTGAACACCAAATCCGCATACGACACAATCGATCGAGATCAGCTATGGCAGATTATGCACGAGTACGGATTTCCGGATAAGCTGACCTGATAGGTCAAGGCGACAATGGATCGAGTGATGGGCAGTGCATTGTTCGAGTATCAGGGTCCCTTAGACAAAGGGCAAGGGCAAAGTGATGAACTTTCGTGTCTGCTTTAAAATCGCGTTAGAAGGTGTGATAAGAAGAGCTGGGAAAGACACGAGTGGCACGATCTTCAGGGAATCCATCCAGCTTCTTGACTTCGCCGATAACATCGACATCATGGCAAGGAACTTTGAGACGATGGCGGAAACGTACATCAGACTGACGACTGAAGCTAGGCGGATTGGACTTGCTTTCAATGCATCGAAGACGAAATACATGAGAGGAAGAGGTTCTAGGGAAGACCATGTTAGCCTCCCACCTCTAGCTCAGGTTGACGGTGTCGAAATTGAGCTGGTCAAGTTCGTGTGAGTTCGTGTATGTGGGCTCACTAGTGATGATCAAAAATGATACATTAAGCATTGCGGCAGGGAATCGTGCCTACATTGCACTCCGGAGGACGCTCTGGTCGAATAAAATTCGCCGCCGCATGAAGTGCACTATTTACAAGACGCTGTTTAGACCAGTGGTCGTCTACGGCCACGAGACATAGACTATGCTCGTGTTTTCGAACGGAAGGTGTTGCGTACCATCTGAGTACGGTGAAGTGTAGATGGATGACGGAACGTGGGAAGGCGAATGAACCAAGAATTGCATCAGCTTCTAGGAGAGTCATCCATCGTCCATACTGCAAAAATTGGGCGACTACGGGGGGCTGGCACGTCGAAAGTAAAAATGGTTCTCGAAAGCAACAGGAACAAAAAGAAGAGGCACGCAGCGGGCAAGGTGGATCGACCAAGTTTAAGGCGACCTGCGGACCCTTCGAAGACTACAAGGCTGGCTACATGTGGTCATGGATCGAGTAAAGTGGAGACATCAAGGCCTTAGTCTGGTTGGTAAGACAAGTGTCCCTGCAGCCATGTTTAGACGTGCCAGCTATTCGAATCGAAGATGTTATGCCTCAGAACATCCCGGCGGCGCCGACTGAGATTGGACCCAGGCCTGCTGGGGTGAGAGGTAATCACGCTAATGTCTCATTAGTTTTGTTCGTGAATTACCAGTTCTGATAGCGATTGTAAGAATGAGGATGATGTATAGACCAAGATTCAAAGCGCTAGTTACACTTATGAATAAATCCATACAAAAATTAGGGAAATATTGTCAAAAATATTGATGGCATAAAGTTAAACTGTCATTAATTTTATCAATCTTCAAATATTGAGAAAAAAAAACTACCAGGAACAGCCCTATGGGGTTGTACGCAATGGTGACGTAGGACTACGTGGTCTTATATAATAAATCTTATTTGTTAACTGCAGCAGGAGCTTGTGTTTTGCGTAGGAATAGGAATTTGAGCGGTTCTCTCTGTTTATACTCTTTAGTATGATGCGCTTGACATAGATGGCCCACAGCTACTCACAAAGAGCTACTGATTCCGATCAATATCGGTGTGGCTTCTTCCTCCTTCTATTAATGCTCATGTTGGCTCCAGCTCGCTGCTTGCAGCAGCCTTTCATTATGTACTGGAGAACACCACCACTCACCACGCGGTGATTGAATAAAAACCGTTTGGTGAGACCGGCTAGAATTCAACTTTGAAATCTGTGTTAGGGAAATTGGGTTTCACAGGAAATCTGTGATAATCTTTATTTTCATAGCAACAATTGCACATTCGTGCAATTTTCGATAGTGATATTTTGAAAAATGATAAAGTCTTTAACTTATCAGATGCGTAGAAATATTTCTGATCGATTGGTCATAGATTTATTGAAATTGGTCCAGAGGCAGCTCAGTTATTAACGTTCAAAATCTTTCATAATTTTGTTACATGTTCCATTTTCGGTTTTCACAAAGTTTACCCCCATATAGAAATCACAGACGTAGTCCTAGGTCAAAATTGAAGTTGAATACGATTATTGTTAATATACTGACATGTGTAACATCCGCTGCTTAGCGAGGTTATGCAAATTGCTCAGTTTATGCACGGGTGCAAGCTATTTCGAAACAACCCAAATTTGAGTAGGATCTACTCATATCCACCAAAATTGAGTAAACAAAGTTGGGACTGACAAGATGACGAATGAACAACATCGACCTGAATCCGAATGTTAATTTGTTATCTTGTCAGTTACAATCTTGTTTGCTCAATATTGGGTATTTTTATATGTTTTTTCTCATTTTCCAATAGGTCATTGAGGTTTTAAACATGGGGATAATGAACTTATCGGTGAGTTCCTGCACTTTTTGCGATTAAGAATAAACTGAACTATAATTTGGGTTGATCTTATCGGTTGTGCACAAATTTAAAGGGACAAAATACAACTGGTCTTATTTAAAAACATTGTAAACATGAAAACTCTTGGCATCAACACGATACAAATGCGTACGATTACTCGCGTCACTTTTCAAATAGACCAATCTACATTGATCGATTCTCTTCATCGACTATCTCTTTCGTTAATAACTTTCCTTCATTCATATTGCGTGCTAGTTTTCTATATAGCCTGTTAAAAGAAAGTATTACTAAGCGTATTGGACAATAAGCATGTTATTGGAGCCGAGTTATTAACTAAAGAGAAAGTCTATGAAGAGAATCAATCATTGTATTTATTTATTTAACTACCATCTTTGACATTTTAAAGTGACTTAATCCTATTCTTAAAAACTGGTCTACTTATATTAAAATCAAAAACATCACACACATCATTAAACAGTCTGCAACATCTATCGAGAGGATTGTTATAACCGTAAGCAGTACGATGTCCGGGAGTCCACAGAAAGTAATAGTTGCGTAGACGGCGAGCTGGAGTGTGGAAATTGATGTTCCCGAGCAAACAACTACAGTCAATATGATTACTAATCATTTCAAATATGAACATCCTCTGGAGAAAGACTCGGCGATTTGTTAGTGTTTGCAGTTCAATAAGCGCACATATATGCTCATACGGAGGTAAGCTATCTGGATTTGTCCATGGCAGACGTCGTAATGCAAACTTTATAAACTGTTTCTGGATTCTCTCGATGCGCAGTACATGAACAGCATTATATGGAGCCCAAATTTGTACTCCATATTCAAGAACACTGCGGACCATAGAGCAGTGCAGCGCTTTCAGGGCGTACACGTCGTCGAATTGTGCAGTATTGCGGCGCAAAAATCCTAGCATGGAGTTGGCCTTTGCAACTGTCATGGATATTTGCTCGTTTAACCGTAGTTTACTGTCCAAGATGAGCCCAAGATCCTTAATGGCATTAACCCTTTCCAGTGGCGATTGATTCATAGAGTAATCAAAAATGATCGGAGAGTGAGAGCGGGTAAGGGTAATCATTTTGCATTTGGCAGCATTGGCTTGCATTCCATTCATCTGACACGAGGATGACCATCGCTCTATATCAGCTTTTAGTGCGCAACAATCCACGATCGATTTGATCACACGGTACAGCTTAAGATCATCTGCATATAGCAACTTACAGGAACTTAGCATAGCACACATGTCGTTAATAAACAGAACGAAAATGAGAGGTGACTCCCTTGTGGAACCCCCGATGGTATATTGAATACCTCGGATCTGGAATCACGTATCTTAACGAAAGCTTGCCTGGATGATAAGTATGATTTCAACCAACAAACGATTCACGATGGAAGACCAAGGTGGTTTAGCTTCATAATGGCTAGGTCGTGAGGGACTTTGTCAAAAGCCTTAGAGAAGTCGATGTAAACGGAGTCCACTTGCTGATGCTTCTCGATGCTACCTATAAGAGTGTTCGTGTAAGTCATCAAGTTAGAGACTGTCGAGCGCTTTTTCATGAATCCATGCTGAAACTCTGAGATTATGGGTTGAACAGCTGGATACAACTTCTCATGCAGAAAACTTTCGAGAACTTTGGCCAAGCAGTTCAGGATCGAGATAGGTCGGTAATTTTCCACTTTGTGCATGTTACCGGACTTCAAGATTGGTGTAATTGAGGCGAGCTTCCAGGCATCAGGAAAAACGCCATCCTTAAGCGATCGATTGAAAATAGACATAACGGGAGTGGCCAACGATGCTGCACAGTTCGTGACGAAAGACGGTGCAATACGGTCCGGGCCTGGACCTTTCGATGGCTTGACTGAGCAAAGGGCTTTGAGAATAGCGTCTTGACTGAAGATGAGCTGCTGCAGGTGAATGTCTTATCTTGGTAGCTGATCAATGTATTGCTGCGGTGGAGGAGTTTGATCGGGTTCGAAAACACTTCGGAAAAAGTCAGCGAAAAGGTCAGTAGAAGCGGTGTCGGTGGTGGAGCTTCTACTACCGTAGGTGACGTCCACGGGAATACCAGCTGATCTTTTCCGAGAGTTGATCAATGTAGATTGGTCTACTTAAAAGGTGACGCGAGATTTCTTCTTCAGATGATAACGCCCAAACAAAACAATAAGCTGACTTAAAAAACGGGGTAAAACGACATGCTTGTATCAACCATGGATGGCTATCGGTCACAGACGGCAAGACGTGTGAAAATCGATTCTAATACCTATGTTACGGTAGTAACAAAGGTAATAAGCGGGAATCTCCAACACCGTTAACTAAAATCATTATACCCTGTAAATTTCCGGAACCGGAAGTCAGATCGGTATGAAATTTTTTTCACAATTAGATGTGGATGAGGTCTTTCTACAATGAAAAAAATCATATTGATGATGTTTACCGTTGATATAAAAAAAAATAATCATTAACTAAAACCTTACTGCCCTATATATCTCCAGAACCGGAAGTCAGATCGAGAAAAAAAATTCAATAGCGATCAATGGCGCAATGGGGCTTTTCAAACGAGATATCAACCATATTGATCGGATAAGCCATCTCGAAAAAAAAAAGCTTGCCTAGATGAAACGCGTCCACAGACGTACATACAGACATCAGTAAATTTCATCTTTTTTTTTTTTTACTAGTTCGTTTATTTACTAGGCTCAGTCGTGTGTGACACTTTGCGGAGCCAAAATCAGTAATGTTTGATTTATATTTTAAATAGCAGTATTTCTATGTTAGTATTGGGTACCAATTACTCGTGGCGGGCTCGAGGTTAATAGGTAACAATTTCAATTGGAAGGATCTAGGTAGGAAACTGGTTTCTGAAGCCTCCTTCAGATACTACTCTCGGACGGTTGACCAAATCCTGGCTGGGCAGGGGCAAGTAGCACAGGAACAGGAGGATAATAAGACTGGGACACAATGGCGGGAAATTGTTTGGAAAGGAGGGGATAGTCACATCAAACTCTAACATCAGACAAACAAAGGAATTCGTAGATCGCTTGCATGTAGGGAAGATCACGTGTTCCCAATACATCTCTGAAGGGTTGTCTACCTCGGGCCACTAGGATATCCAATAGTTGTGCTCTGGAGGCGTCATTACCCGGGCAATACCAAACTGCGTGATCGATGTCATCATAACCGGTTCTGCACCTACATATATTGCTGTCAACGAGGTTTATTCTATAGAGATGTTTCAAAAATTCATCATGTGAAATTCTTCTATCATAAATCTCGCCTTGTTGTGCGCCCACCTTTGCGAGAGAGTCTGCCTTCTCATTGCCTGGGATTGAGCAATGTGAGGGGACCCATACAAAGGTAATCATATATGATCTTTCGACCAGCAAACTCATCTGCTCCCTTACCTTTGAAAGGAAATAAGATGAGTGCCTACCTTGTTTCATCGACCGAGACTGAGACTATCCGAGAAGATGAAGTAATGGTCTATGGGCATATCGGAAATCATCCCCAATGCGAAGTTGATTGCTGCTAGCTCAGCAACATAAACGGAACAAGGTTCCTGAAGTTTCCGAAAGGCGGTTGAGTATTCATTGAAGACGCCGAAGCCAGTGGATCCATCAATGCGTGATCCATCAGTGAAAAATCTTCTATTGCAATTGACTTGTTGGTACTTTTCAGCAAAAATGCGGGGAATTGAGATAGGTCGAAGTTGATCTGGAACTCCTTGAATAGCCTGTTTCAAGGAGAGATCATATTCAATGGGGGAACTGTAGTTAGTAAAGCGTACACGAGGGGGGTTATAGCACGGAAGGCTAATATCCGATGACATATAATTAAGATAGATTCGCACGAATCTAGACTGGATGCTCAATTCGAGCATTTCTTCGAAGTTTTCAATCACAAGGTTGTTACTGACATTTAATCAATATTCTTAATGAGAGCTCCCAGAAACGGTTCTGCAGGGGTTTTACGCCCGCTAGGACCTCTAGGCTCATATTGTGTGTTGAATGCATACAGCCAAGGGCAATACGTAAACAATGATATTGAATACGTTCCAATTTGATTAGGTGGCTTTTTCTTGCCGACTGGAAGCAAAAAGAGCCATACTCAAAAACTGAAAGAATAGTCGTTTTATATAGTTTAATGAGGTCTTCCGGGTGAGCACCCCACCATGTCCCGGAAATTGATCGTAGAAAGTTGATCCTTTGTTGACACTTTTGTTTCAAATACGTAATATGGGTACCCCAAGTGCATTTTGAATCAAACCAGACTCCAAGGTATTTGAAGGTTAAAGATTGGGTAATGTCTCTGAAAAATTTCATCTTGCCGGGTCGATTTTTCATGTTCAATTTGATTCTACGGTCTCGCAATCAAACTGTCTAGCCAGATCGAGCTGAGTTCTATCGATTGGGAATGTTTTATACAGATGAGATAGCTTGTGTGGATAGCTATCGGTCACAGACGGCAAGAAGTGTGAAATCGATTCTAATACCTATGTTACGGTAGTAACAAAAGTAAAATCAAATTAAAATCTAACAATTTTTCTTCGATAATGCATCTTAACGAAAATGTCGGCGATTGCTCGGAAAAAATTGCAATCTAGGGGAAATGGCTCTAATGTTGACCTATGGATCTAACATTGGGCCCATCGCTAAAAATCTGCTATTGATCAATTTTATCTAGATGAACGCGGTACTAATGGATATTTTTGGTTGCTATTGAAAATTTAGTCGATTTCTGAATTTATGTATGGGCCCAAATTAGGGACACTTAGGCCGACATTACATACATTTCCCCTATTCCCATTTATTTTTTCACGAATTCTTCTAGGGGACAGAAAAGAATCTCCTTCCAGCAACATGATCGCACAACAAACAGAAAGATGTCCCAATGAGTGGGGAGAAGAACCCGCCCTTTATCCACGAAATTTTATCAACAGGGAGTTGACATTGCCACTCTCCCCCATCCAAATCTCTTCAATCAGGTGCCCTGACGGTCCCTCTAAATCAGTGCTGTAAATTCTCAAAATCAATTGAACATTTTTGATGAAAATGAGAAATACAGCTATCCGCTATCAAAAGGGACCTCCTTCGAATGGGCGATATCAGTTGCTTAGTCATTTGACGAAGGCATGGAACATTCTCATAAACCCAAAATTGACCCGACAACAACACGACATTGGGCCAACATCGACCTTAAATTTGCCTTACATTGATCCAACATCGGGTCGACTTGTCTGTTCGGGACCTTTGCTGGGTTTCTTCCATACTCCACTGTTGTATATCCAATGATAGTGAGTGACTCAATTTACAGTGACGAAGAGCTTCGAATGAGAAAAAGGGTCTTCAAAATATGGTCATGTGAGAATTTGTTTTCACTTAATTGATTGAATGGTTGTATTGGTTCATCTTCAATTGAATGATACGAAAATTAACAGGACTGCTCTAAATCCCAGCATTGTTTTGTGTTTATATATGAGCAATAATAAAACTTCATCAACCCGATCCGTAGCTTTCTCAAAGTTGTCCTTGCTCGCTTTCTACTCTCTCTGTATACAATTTTCACACTGCCGAACTCTAACGGAACTATCAACTCTATACCTTCGTCTCCTCATCGATAGTATAAAATGACCGCTTTAAGTCTGTTATTTGAAACTAAGCATCTTCAACTATGATTTTTTTTTTTAATTTTAAACGATCGCAGCAACTTCGCTGTTTCTTGACGTCTGTCCAATTTTCGTAAATAAATAAATAAATAAAAAGAAAATAAAAAAATAAATATATAGATACATAAACAAAGAAAAAATAAAATAAAAAAATAAATAAATAAATGGATTAATAGATCTATAAATAACTAACTAAATAAATAGATAAATTAATAGATACATAAATAAATTATTTAATCAATTAATTAATTAATTATTTAATTAATTAATTAATTAATAGAAATATCAATAAAAAAGTAAAAAAAAAAAATTCATTCATTCATATATCAATCAATCAATAATTAAATCAAAAATTACTTTAATACTGTAAGTTTAGCTAATTAGTGACAGGAAGTATCAAAACTGTAGAGATATTATTGTCAATTTCGCAAAGTTGTAAACGTGGAACGAAAAATGACACCGAAAATAATGCAAAATCGTTGTTCTCCGAAATTCATATTTATTTTAGTTGGTGCGTATCATTTTTATGAACTTATTTTTACTATGCTGCTTATAAGTATGAAACGGGTCAAAATGAGGTTGGAACCGATTCTGGATTTTTCTTTAACTTACTTCACTTTAGCGCCAAGCAAGACGATCGAGATCGCTTGCATGTGAAGCAGCAAGATTGTTTACCCGGCGAGACTCAGGGCAAGTCCTTCAAATTTAAAAAGAAAAACCTAATCGAAATCCGACCAATAAACCTACGAGTAGGACGATACTCGACTTAAATCGGGAACATAAGATTCGAACGAACCGACGAATACCCAATCAATCACCCTTTCTTCCTTCAATTACCTGTGTGATTGACTTACTTCGAAAATTCTTGTTTCCGTACACTGGGCCTAATCTAATTCTACACTATTCAATAAAATTTTCCAAATTCTGTAACGGTGTACTAATGAACTCCAACCGCTAGCAACTCTTCCTCGATATCGCTTCTTTTTTTTGTTCAATTTGGGGCTACGTCCGCATGGGTTGCTGTCTGACTTGGAAAGGACCTATTGATTGGGGTTTTACTTCTGCAGAGTCATCTTACACTAGAATCGACGCGAGTTCCCTTATCAGTCTAAAATTTGGTGCTCCTCACTTAAGATAACTGTCCTTATAGGAATGCATTTTGATAGGCATGTATAGTGGTACTTACATTGACCACCAGAGGCGCTACTGATCCAAAAAAAGTGCTCGAATATTGCTGTTTCGATTCCAAGCCGATTTGAATCGATCTTTTCGAAGCGAAAAGAAAGTCAATTAAAACGTTGTTTGTAACAAGTGGAGCTTAAAACCTGCCGAAGAAAGCGTTAAGCTAGTAGTCCAATAAAAAAGATAGGACTTAAAGTTTATGTCCATTTTATAACTTGAACAGTTTTCATTCGGAATAGCCTGTTCGTTGAGATGAACTTGTTCACCAAAAGTCTATCTGTTGGTAAAATGTATGCCCTCCCATTTCAATGTATTTACTTAATGAACAGCTCTCTACCGAATGCAAACCTTTTCGATTTAGATCGCTATCATCCCAGAACCACATCGCTCGTTTCGGCAAGCGCAAATATCTTTCTCTGACCGCGCACACAGTCAAGTGCCAACCGTCGTTCGAAGAACACCACGGATATTTACATCGTCAAAATCTCACTTCTTAAAACTATTTTTTTTTTTTTTGCCCTCCTCCTAATAAGAGTGAACGCTTGTGGGTGATAACAAATCTCATTAAGACATTTAAATACTGCTATAGCTTCTGCAACCTTCGATTATTCAAAAGCAAATTCGGCACGTGTGGAAACAATCGAACGTGATTTTCACTCATTTGCATCACTAACCAGTGAAAACGCTGCACGGGTGATTGATTTTAGCACGTTGGTGCCTGGAAGTAGTCTCTCCGGTGGAGACGCAGCGTTGTTTACTGATCAAATCGAGATCGTCGCGAGGTAGACGGGCTCGTGGAAGTTTTGATTCTTGACCTATCGCAACCTACTAAACCAGTCTAGAGCTCAGGCAAATCAAATACCGGCAGACATTGTGATGAATGCGAAATGTCCGTTGAATGCGGCAACATAAGGTGCAACTTAATCGTCATAAATTTGATGACATCGCCACTGGCGGCAGTGCATCGTGAGCCTGCTGAAGCGACGGATCCGGCAAAATCAGCGAAAACTGTCTACGCCGCCACCGTAAAGTACACAGCTGCTGCTGTTTTTTTTTTTTAGGTTATATAAGAGAGTGCAACGGTTTGGCTGCGTTGGTGATCTTAATTTAGTTTAGCGTCGTGCGATCGGGAACAAATTTCATCAAAATGGTACGTAATTAAGGGACCGGGTAAAGTTTTCTGGCAGTGATAAGATTAAAAAGATTTGCAGCTGAAGTGTGTGTTAGCGATGACAATGACAGTGAAATAAAAATCGGTTTCACCGCTTGGAAATGGGGTCAATGTGAAGAAGGTGCCAAGTTTTATATCACGCCCGTTGCGGTTGCAAATCAATGTATTTTTAGAAGGTCGTCTTAATTTTAGACATTTTGTTTACAATCCGAGCTGTATTCTAACGCCATGTTTTGGCTACGGTCGTGATGAAACTTTGTGCAGGAATTTCTCAAGCTAGCGGTGAATTTAACATGAATGAAATCAAGTCAAGCAAACTTTCGCTTTTGAAATTATAAAAACATAACGAAATCAGTGTGTTTAAGCAAGTGTATTGATTTGTTTCTTCTTCTTTTATTACGGAATTTGCGTTTCAAATGGAACTTATTGTAGCTTGGTCCCATTTTAGGTTATTGGACAAAATTCAATGATTGTTTAAATGAGGAAATGATTTTCGGCTCCCATAATTACACTAGAATAACCAGAAGCTAAGCCGTGCGGGACAAAAAATGTGACAAAATTGGATCAACTAATTAAACATGTAAAACATTTCTTTATTGTTGGTCCATGGATCTGAAGATTAGTTCCTTCAATAAGTCTGGACTATATACATAATTAATGGTTGCTAACGATAAATGTATCAAAAGGCTTTTTGATCTAATTTCCTTTCCGTTCTACTAAGCGGACAAGGGACCTCGATTGTGGACGTCTTAAAGCTTACTGATTGTGAACAAGCAATCATGCTTTTTGTAATGAAAGCACATAGGGGAAATGGCTTTTTATGTTAGCTTAATTTTCGTGTCCCCAAAGGCATTGCGTCTAGAAAATCATATCATGAAGGTTTTTTTTTCAAAAATATACATTCTTGAAAAACTTGCTTGTACGCTGCAGTCCATTCTAAGAATTGCCTTGTTGCATTTGTTGTATGAAACATATGCAGAAAATGTCAAAAATTCAACCTTATTGATAGTCAAAGTTAAAAGTTTAATTTGCAATACGTGTATAAATAGGATGGCAATCCATAAAGAGTGGCGAAAATGTTTCAACTGTACCATATTATAAGATTAAATTTTAAATTTCAGAATAATTATAAACTACAGCTTTGATTCCAATAACGCACTCGATAATATTACTGCCCTAATTCACAACCAATGTTCTTTCAATACATGCGGTTCCATTTATATCTCTTCGGCACCCTCTTCGACCTAAACATACCATACCTTGTGTCACATATCTTATCTCCGTTATTATAATTATTTGCATTTCGGCAGCATTTCACACCGATTCAATATTTACTACTCGCATTGCTTGCATTTGGCTGTCGTCTCACGAGCTGCTCCAAGATACTGGTGCTTGTTCCATTTCCTGCGCCAAGCCACTGGCTTTGGTTGGATCACTTCGTCCAAGAAATGCTGCACCGTGGCCATCAGGTAACGGCCGTTACCAACTTTCCCTCCAAAACCCGAAATCCCAACTACACGGAGATACTGATCGATCCACCCTACGACATACCGCACTACTGTGAGTTTGCCTAGCCTCAAGCGTAATGCTTAAAGTTCTCTGAAGCTGAACCAATGAAATTTGTATTTCAGTTCCCATATCGGACATATTCGACTCCAAGTACAGCAGTGACTGGTCGAATCTGATGCTCTACTGGAAGGCGGGCCTCACCACGACGCAATATGCCCTGGAAAACGTCAACGTGCAGCAGTTCATCGAGCAGGATGACACTGACTTTGATTTGGTCATTTCGGAGCAGTTCTACCAGGAGGCGTTCCTGATGTTTGCCCACAAATACCGGGCCCCCATCGTGACTATAGGTTTGCCCTGGTTTGAGGTGTTTGAGTAAATAATGGCTTTGGCTCGAATTTTAGGAACCCTAGGTCATGCGGACTTTATGGACCGAGCGATGGGACTGCTGACCCCATGGTCCTTCGTCCCGCATCCGATCTTGCTGTACGTGGATGATATGACATTCAGTCAGAGGTGCTACAATTTTCTACTATCGCTGACCGATGCTGTGATACGCAAGTTCTACTATCTACCGCGGCAGGATAAACTGGCCAAGAAGTACTTTGCCGCCATCGAAGGTAGGTCTGCAATATAATCATCACTTCTTTTTTTTTGACAAAATATGTCTACCCTCCAGGCCCAGAATCCTTCCCCTCCGTGTACGAACTGGAAAAGTCCATCTCGGTAATGCTAATCAACAGTCACATGTCAACCTCACCACCGCGACCTTCGATAACCGGCCTGGTAAACGTAGCAGGTGCTCATATCAAGCCAGCCAAACCGCTCCCGGTGGATATCCAACGGTTCCTGGACGGTGCCACCGAGGGAGCCATTTTCTTCAGCCTAGGATCGTACGTAAAGAGTTCCGACATGCCCAAGGACAAACTGAAGGCATTTTTCGAAGTGTTTCGAAACTTAAAGCAAAGGGTTCTGTGGAAATTCGAGGACGAATCGATGGTCAATGTTCCGAAGAACGTGATGATCCGAAAGTGGTTGCCGCAAAGTGACGTTTTGGCTCATCGGAAAATCGTACTGTTTATAACCCACGGTGGTATGTTCGGTAGTCAGGAAGGAATCTTCCGAGGAGTGCCGATGTTGTTTATTCCATTCTACGGAGACCAGCATCGTAATGCCTTGAAGGCGGAACGGGCTGGGTACGCGTTGACGCTGAACTTTGCCGATGTTAATGCCATCACGTTGGGATCGAGAATCAATGAGCTGCTCACGAACCCGACTTACACTCGGCTGGGGAAGAAAGCTTCCGAACTGTTCCGGGATAATCTCGTCCCCCCGATGGAGGAAGCCATGCACTGGATCGAGTACGTCATTCGTCACAAGGGTGCCAAACATTTAAAGGCTACATCGGTGGACCTCAGTTGGTGGCAGTACTTGATGTGGGACGTGGTTGCATTTTTCGCTGGCACTCTAGTACTCTCTACTTACATCATTTACAAAATCTTAACTGCATTTTGCGAAAAATCAACCAAGCACAAATCGAAAGACCAGAAACGAAACCTCATTTCACCTAAAGCGAAGAATAGCAAGAAAGTGAAGAACACCTGAACGGTTATTAATCGAGAACAAATATATGTATTTCCTAATTTCAATTTAATTTTCCGAAAAGGCCTCATTTTCTGTTCCGTGCTGTTCTGCTTTGATCATAACTTCCAGTAGCACGTCATAAATAGCGCCCTGTACTCCATTCGCAACCGCGTGTATAACGTCCGGAGTAAGGTGTATTTCCAACTTTTTAAGGACTTTCCTATTCAGCGTGTCCCAATTGTCCAGCTTCCGGACGATGGCGAAGCCTTTGGTGTAGTTGTGCATATCCACCAAGCGAGGAAAAAGGTGATGAAGAATTTCCGCTACCAGTACTGGAATTTGAAATAGTAAACGTTGATGGATTTCTAATCACAACTATAGGTTGAACCTACCTCCATCCGCTAGATCTCGGCTGAGCTTCCTGACGGGACAGGATAGCCGGAAATTCAATACCCACTTCAGGATAACGGATTGCTCCTCCGATGACAGCATGGTTTTCTTTAATGTTGCACAAAGGTGTGATTTACAATGTTTATGTTTTAAAGTTGTATTTCCATTGCTTGCTGTGATCATCATTTTCTTTCCACAGCTTTCCACGTGCACGGACAGAGAAGGCAGAGAGCGATTAGGATCACTGCAGGTAAAGTTCCACAACTGACTAGCCCTTTCGGGACGACGCTGCACAATTGTGTTGGTCGGACTTAATCACTTAACATCCAATTGTATGTTATGAAATCACTTTATTTTATATTGCAATCAACAGGGTTGCCAGCGAGCCGGGAATACCAGGAAATATCCGGTTTTTTTTATTTTCCTTGATCGACACCAGGGAACCGGGGACCAACGGCTTTACTTCCCTTCCGAAGGAAGGCGTGATCAGAGATGTTATGCCTCAGAACATCCCGGCGGTGCCGACTGGGATTGAACCCAGGCCTGATGGGGGGAAAGGTAATCACGCTTACCACTACACCACCGGCGCCGCTATCCGGGAATTTGAAAAGTAACCGGGAAAAACCCGGGAATTCGTTGAGAGACTGGAAAAAAATTTAACCATGCCATAGAAATACATTTTTACATCGAAATTTCAGAATAAACTATTAAAGCATTCTTTACCAAATAAATGTCTTTCTCTATTTGCTGCTTAATTTTTTTTTTTTCATTTTCCGTCTTATTGGTTTTAGAATTTAATCACTCAGCAATATTTCAAATTGATTTTTGCCGTTTCTATTTCAGATGTAAAGTGCATGGACCTTAAAACAAAATATTGAAGATGCTGTACTTAAGAAACAAATATTTGCAAAAACTGAAACTGTACTATTCTTTTCCAGGGTTTTAAATTAAAAATTCACACGATTCTTGTTGGAATTTCCTTGAAACCCCTTCAAAGAATTTGATTTGAGTCCGTCGCAGAATTCCCTTGAACCTCGGAAACTTTAATTTCTTTGAAATTCTATTCAAACTTTTTATTAACTCTATTCAAAACAGCATAATACGTTCCAAATTTTATTTAGAAACCCCTTGGAGTATTTTAAAGAATTTCTGTCTAATTATTAGCAATTGTTTTGCAACAAATTTTGTTGGAGATCTGTGATGAATCTTTCACACTAGGGTTGATCGGCAGAATACTTTTAGAACTCTGTGTCAACCTCCACAGATAACCTCCGAAAATTTACAGTTGGCCATGTTTTTGTTTCGTTTTTTGTAAGGGAAATTTTTAAGATTTGAACCGGGAAAACCGGGAAAAACCCAGGAATTTCAAAATGAAAAGTCACTGGCCACCCTAAGTCAAGCAACAATGTATACATGATTACCCCTATTTGTATGTTTAAGCATCTAAACAAACTGATCCCGCATTTGGAAATCGCAATGTCGAATCAAATTAAATGTAAACAAACTGTGCAGTTTGAACAAAAGTTTTATCCTAGGTTTTAGCCCTCCAATTTGTTTTCGC